>NC_134099.1:139778292-141028292 GCF_000715075.1 Nicotiana tabacum | reverse complement strand
GATTTTGCACAGACGCTGACCACGAAAATATATCCGCGGAGCGAAATTCAAAACACAACTGAGTTAACCTAGGGTTTCAATTTTTTCATGCATCTAGCGAATATCATCTACATTGTTTACCCAACTAGGTATTCAACAATCAATCTTAACTATTTAAGCCTAATTTAATTACACTAATGAGCCCTAAGTTAGAATTAAAAGAAAAAGAGGAAAAAGATGCAAAAACTAACAAATAAAAGAAAAACAAGAACAAATTGAATAACAATTATGAATTAAAAAGTTGAGTAATGAGTAATGGGAGTGGACTTCTAATTCATTGTATGTGCGGATTAGGGCTTGGATGAACCGTAAAATTTTAGCTTGAGAGTGAAGAGATCAAAAAGGGTTAAAGGTCTCATGACCTCCTATTTATAGAAAACACCCTGGGACCCACAGAACTCACCTGGCATGGCCGCGGAATATCACCGCAGTCCGCGCTTTTGACAAACAGAAGGGCTGGTTGATTGAAACTATCATTGAGAGCGAAAATGGCACGCGGCCGCGAAAAGGCACCACTGACCGCAAAAAATGCATCGCGGACACGGATGAAACTTCAGAGAAGTCTCATTTTGTACTTTTCAATCCCATGTCCGCCATCAAATTACGCCTCCGCGATATGGCTACCGCTGGTCGCGAAAAATGGAGCGCCGTCAGCGGTCCAACTTCAAACTGTGCCAAATTTTTCCAGCTTTGTCCTGCACTGCATCAAACATTCCGACACACATCTCACAACCATTTAGTTAAAAGCAAATCCAACACTAAAAAGAAAATCAAAAAGAAGACAAACACATGGGTTGCCTCCCAATAAGCGCCTGATTTAACGTCGCGACACGACACAAGTTACCATTAATCATTTGAGATAGATCGTTGCCACCACGTGGCTGTTATCAAACTTGCCAAGATAGTGCTTCACTCTGTGCCCCTTAACTTGAAGATTTCACCATTTTTATTTTTCAAATCAAGATCACCAAACGGAGTTACAAGCACCACCTCAAAAGGTCCACTCCATTTTGCCATGGTAAGTATGCCCGTATCAAAAAATGCATCGAGAACCAAGTCACCGTCCTTAAATTCCTTGATACGGGCATACTTGCCATGTAAGTACTTCATCTTGTCCTTATACAAGGACGAGCTGGAATAGGCATGAAACTGAAACTCATCAAGCTCATTGAGTTGTTCTACCCGGAGATTTGCTGCAACATCCTAATCAAGATTTAACTTTTTCAAAGCCCACATGGCCTTGTGCTCTAACTCAACTAGAAGATGGCAAGATTTTCCAAATACCAACCGGTACGAGACATACCAATCGAAGTCTTGTAAGTAGTCCTGTAAGCCCATAAAGCACCATCCAGTTTCTTTGACCAATCAATCCTATTTGTATTGACAGTCTTTAACAATATGCTCTTAATCTCCCTATTGGAGACCTTAACTTGCCCACTAGCCTGAGGATGGCAAGGGGTTGAAACCTTGTGATTGACACCATACTTTTCAAGCAAAGTGTCAAATGTCTTATTGTAGAAATGAGAACCCCCATCACTGATGATTGCTCTAGGAGTGCCAAACCGAGTAAAGATATTCTTCTTGAGAAAAGCCACCACACTTCGAGCCTTATTTTTAGGTAAAGCCACGGCCTCAACCCATTTGAAAACATAATCAACGGCCACCAGAATGTATGTGTTGCCACATGAACTCACAAAGGGTCCCATGAAGTCAATGCCCCACACGTCAAATATGTCAACCTCAAGAATAGTGGTGAGAGGCATTTCATCCTTCTTTGAAATTCCACCTGCTCTCTAACACTCATCACATCTTTTCACAAGCTCATCTGCATCCTTGTATAATGTAGACCAATAAAAATCACAGCTAAGCACCTTTGAAGCTGTCCTCGTCCCACCATGATGACCAACGTAGGGAGAGGAATGACAAGCATCCAACATGCTCATTTGCTCCTCTTCCAGAATACATCTTCGGATCATACCATCATTATAAATTTTAAATAATTAAGGCTAATCCCAATAGTAGTCCAAGCTATCCCGTTTAAGCTTCTTCCTTTGGTTAGAAGAGATCTCACACAGAACAATACCGGTCACAAGAAAGTTGGCAACATCCGTGAACTAGGGCATGCTATTCACAGATACAGAGAGGAGTTGCTCATTAGGGAATTAATCATTAATTTCGAGGCCATCACGGGGTCTCCCCTCCTCCTCCAAGTAGGACAAGTGGTCCGCCACTTGGTTTTCACACCCTTTTCGATCAACAATCTCAAGGTCAAACTCTTGAAGCAATAGAACCCATCTCATCAACCGAGCCTTAGAATCCTTCTTTGTCATCAAGTAGCGGAGTGCTGCACGGTCAATATGAACTATCACCTTGGCACCCATGAGATAAGGCCTAAACTTTTCCATTGCAAACACAATTGCTAGCAACTCTTTTTCCGTCACCGTGTAATTAACCTGAGCATCATTCATTGTTTTGATGCATTATACACTTGGTGAAACATCTTGTTTACTCTTTGACCCAAGACCGCTCCTACTACAATATCACTTGCATCACACATGAGCTCAAAGGGTAAGCTCCAATTGGGTGCTGTAATGATGGGAGTGGTTGTTAATTTGTACTTGAGAAGTTCAAAAGCTTTCATGATGTTTACCTCGAAAATGGTAAGTATAATTAGATTTGATTTTGTGGTTCTAAAAATACATGATTTATTTTTATGCTGGTTGTTAGGCAGTAGATGCAAGTGTGAGACTAGAAAATAAGCTAAGAGCTTGAAAATAGTATGTTATGCAAACCGAGCGGCCGAGAGTCGGGGTCTCAAGCTAGCTTGTACTAGGCCTCAGGGTCGAGCTAAATGCTTGACTGGGGCGGATCGATGGGGGACTAACAGTCCTAAGAGCCTTGATGATGGCTCTTTATGATCAATGATGAATAATAAATGAAGAACAATCAATGAAACACAATAAATGTAAGCAATAAATCAAGGGAAAAACAATAGAGAATGTTCTTGTTCTTGTATTGAATATCATGTGTGCAATAAATGACAAGGGTTCCCTTTATATAGAAGGGGAAAATCCCAACATGGTACATGTATAATTATTACAAAGGAAAGTAGCTGGTACAACTACTTAAAGGTCCGGTAAGGACTTGCACTATTCTTGTAGGCGTTATCAGCTTTGATCACGCGCCTTGGGAATTTCCCACTTGCCCATGACAACAATAGTCAATTTGTGCTGCCTCGAGATCGGGTATAGGGAACCCTCAGGATCAGACCTCGAGCTGTACCTCGAGCCTCCTAGGATATTGAGCGTCATGTTGACCATAAAATTGAACTCTCCGATTTTAGCCGTGTATAGATAGTCCCCGTATTCTTAGAGTAAAAATGATAAGAAATGGTCTTGAATTCTTGCCTCATCGATACATTCATCACGACGTCAATTGTGCTATATCAAGTTATTGACGTGACAAAAAAGGTGCTTAAAGGTTGCACCCATATAGCCTTTGAGGAGCCTTTGAATTGATTACAGCGGGTGGCTATCGTTCGGCCAGCTCCAACGTACATGATTGGCCTCTATAAATACTCCTTCCTTCGCCCCTTATTTTCCATTGCATCATTAAACCTTTGAAAGAGTTCTTCTTACTTCTCTCTTGTTTTCTTCCTCTTATTACAATCTCTTCTCCCCTCTGAAACGTTTTTAACAAGAATGGCGAATACTTTCATCTTTGTCCCTCATGAAGATGTGCCTCCCTCTTCTTCACGCTCTTCTAAGGGTAAGGCAACAACTCCCCCTCTTCTTGAGGAATGCATCCCAGGGACCTGCGAAATGACCTTTGATTTCATGGTCGACAAGCCTTCTTTGAAGCCGGGGCGATGCGAACCCGTGTCCCGATACATTAGTTTAATAGCAGACACCGAGAAGGTGAAGGACGATTGTTGCTGGGGGGACGCGGTGCTAAAGGAGATCCTTTCTCGGGGAGTAGACATAATGATATACAAGGCTGGCTTCCTCAGTGTGTATACCTATCCATTTACTCTTGGCCTGGTCGAGCCATCCTCGCCTTCAATAGATCCCGTCATCCTCGACTTCTGCAAATGATACCGAGTGACTCTCGGCCAAATTCATTTGTCATTTTGGCATATTGTTTACATGATCAGGTATTTTGTGAACATGATTAAGGGGATGCCCTTCACTTTTGACTACTTGATCAGAATGTACAGTCCCCGACTCCTTCAAGGGGGTCTGATTAGGCTCCGATGCCGGGCCTCGAAAGTCTTTTTCGCTTGTATTGACGAGGTTATGGACAGGGGATGGATGAGCCGTTTTGTTCGAGTTAGGACTTCGGACCTGATCACAGCTAAGAAGATATTGTTCCCTGAAAGATGGAACACGAAACGTAAGTAGATACGCTGATTAAGTATTTTCTTTTCCTTTGGGATCAATTTCCCCATGAACTGACTTCCTCTGCCAATGCAGCTGACACGATGTACCCTAGCACGGTTAGAGATCTCTTGGGCTGGGTTGGTTGGCAAGATTTTCCTTGACTATATGTTGCGCGTGTGTGGTGCGGCCTGTCTAGGGCTCGATAGGAGGCCAAGAACCATGGTGAGCCCTTACTTCTACTGCAATCAAATCTCTCAGAAGAAACAACACAGATTGCACTTTTATTCCCTTTGTTTATATTTTATATTTGTGCAGGTTTGGGAGAGGCCACCTTGATGAGAGAAACACTGCCTGGGGAAGTGGATACCTCGAAACCCGACAAAGAGGAGAGAAAATGGAGGGAATCATCGACTAAGCCTCCGAAATCCAAGAAGGCTAAAGTGGAAAAATATAAGGCTGAATTAGCAGTCGTAAATCCAGAAGTGTTGGGGAGTCCCCGAGCTGAAGTCGAGGAGAAAAATGCTTCCTTGACAGCACCCGAGGGAGGAGAAAACCTGACCGCCCCCCGTATTGCTAAGCCGGTGGCTTCTAGAGTGGAACTTAATGTTGTTGTTGTCCTACCTCGGGTTGAAGAGGCCTTCGAGGATGTATCTGGTAATGTCCCTTGCAGGTTGACAACCAAAGTATTCCTCGAGCTGAGGTGCATTTGGTAGGCGGTCCGAAGGAACCTAGTTCTGAAGCTCCTCAAAGACAAGAAACGACCCCGATTGATTCAGTTAGGGTTATTATAGTGAGCGATTCCCCTTCGAGACGGACTTTACCCCCTAGGGAGATGCAGGATGCCCAGAATAAAGAACATTCCGATGTGGGCCCATCGGAGATAAAGATGCGTTTTAAAGGCCTTTATCTGTTCTTGAGAAAAATCCTGAGCTCGACGCCTCACTTATCTTCAGTGAGATGGATAGGCTCTGTGAGCGGGTAACTTTCTTCAAATTCTGCTCGGCGTTCCGCTCTTCGTCTTTCTAACTTTGTTTCTTTCATGGTTCCAGGCCAAGGTGCTTTATAACCAGACCTTTGCTAGGTTTCAAGCTGAGTTGACTCGCTACAAGGGCGAGCACAAGAAGCTCACCTCGGAAGCTGATGAGTTTAGAGCTTTTTTTACCAAAAAGGAGGAGGAACTCCGTGTCCTTGGAGATCATTTGCAGGCGGCGTCCCTAGAGAGGACTCACCTGACTGAGCAGTTATGTAGTTTTTGTTTGTTCTTGGATACATGCTTACCCGATTTCAGTGTTTTAATATCCTTGGGCTGATCTATGCAGCTTGAGAAGAAGGATTTTCTAATGCGGGAGGAGCTCCGAGCCAGAGACTCTGAAATTCTTGAACTCAAACGGCACGTGAGTGAGATAGCCTTTGAGAGAGATACCCTTCAGGGAAAAATGGTCTTAGTCATACATCAACTTCGTGATACGAGGGTGGAGATCAATAAGTACAAAGAACTTCATGTTGAGTTAGTTGATGTGCTATTAGGGATCTAGGCTGAAGTTGAGGCGCTTGTATCCTCGCACAAAGAGGATGATGTTGCTGCAAATGCTTAGGTCAGGAAGGTGTCCGAGGGGGCCGAGCTCAATTGACCCGAGCTGTTCCATTCCCAGTTAGAATCTCGGAGGCAGGCTCTCGAAGACATACGTTCAGGGGGCATCGATTTGTCTGCTGAGCTCGAGAGGTTGAAGACCCTAGAAGAGGAAGCTGCAGCCCTGCTTCCCTCTGAAGGTGAGTTGAGCAGTGGGTCGGAAGATGATGAATGATACCCGAAGGGGAAGGGGGCATTGACGAACTGGGGGCCGTGGATGGAGCAATTGAAGGCACAACCTCCGAAGGAGCCGTTGAAGGCATAGCCCGGGCGGTAGATTAGTGTTTTGCTTGCTTTCTCCCTTATATGGGCTTTAGGCATAGGCATTATAAATGCACCCTTGTGAACTTTCAGTATATATGTAAAAAAAAACCTTTCTTTTTTCATCATTTCTCATTTTCCATTGCTTTTTAGGAATAAACCGCGATGTCTTTTGACAATTGGTCCGAGATTTTGGACCTCGAGTTAAACCCTTAGGTTTTTGCTATTGTTGAGCGATTCACAATGGTCGAAAGTTGACCGTTTGGGGCTTAGTCCCCCAGTCAAGTTTTGACTTGAGTTCATCGACCTTTAGGTCTAAAGATTGGTCCTGAGGCTATTTAGGCCGACCCTTAGGCTCTTATGCGTTGGGTCGGTACGGCCACTACTATAGGCTGTCATACGCATTGGGTCGGTACGACCTCTAATTTAAGCCGGCGACAGTGGCTCTCATGTATTGGGTCGGTACAACCTCTAATTTAAGTTGGCGACAGTGGCTTTCACGCGTTGGGTTGGTACGACCTTTAATTTAAGCTGGAGATAGTGGCTCTTATGCGTTGGGTCGGTACGACCTCTAATATAGGCTTTATTTTTCCCTCGTTAAAGACTTTTTTGAAGTTTTTTTGTTCGCCCGACTCTTCGACGATCCAATAAGAACCTCGACTATGAGTCGTTATATGACGATAAATGAGAACCTCGGGAGGTTTCGCTCAATGGCTGAATTGTTTCGAAGACTATTGTTTGGAGCTAATATGATTGAAGCTCTTTTGCTTATGCCGAGGGTAGCCTGATTAATCTGTTCTTTTCGATGTTTTTTCGAAGTAATTGAAGGCCTGTGCTTTTATGGAAATGGTTGGGCATCCCCGAGTTGCGTTAGTTTAGCTGGTATAGCCTTGTGATCGTAGTCATTGTATTTGGATGTAGCCTTTTAGTCCTCGAGTGAAGTAGCTTCGGCGTCTATATCGAGGGTATGCCTTTTGAGGGGTCTTGCAAGTTCGAATATATAGTCTTAACTTTAAGATCAGGATTATGCCTTTTGTATGGTCTTATAAGTTTGAACATGCCTTACTTGAGATCTTACAGATAGGTTACTTGGTACAAGTATAATTCATGCCTTGCTTGAGGTCTTACAGATAGGTTACTTGGTACAAGTATGGTTCATGCCTTGCTTGATGTCTTATAGATAGGTTACTTGGTACAAGTATAATCGTGCCTTGCTAGTCTTACAGATAGGTTACTTGGTACAAGTATAATTCGTGCCTTATGGAGGTCTTATGAGCTCGAATTTGCCTGCTTAGGGCCTTATGCTGTTGATAACGCCTCACGAAGGTCTTATATTTTTTAGCATTTCCACATGGAGGGATTTCGGGCTCGAGGTTATCTCGTGGAGGTTTTACGACCTTGATTTCTTGATGGCTCGATGGGGTGACAGTCGGTGACAGTCCCCGAGACATTGAAAGCTTTTGGCTTTGGAGTCGTTCCTTGTAAACTTGATGTCGCCTTATTGAGGGCTTATTGAAGCGCAAAGTGTTTTGATGGTAAATATTTCGAAAAATATTCCTTGATTATTTGGTACAAGTATACATAGTTTTCGCCATTTGAAGGTTCGATTGTTCTATGCGGACACAGCTCTTTCGACCGTTTGGTCTGATACATCATCTTTCTATTGAGACCTTTTTTGGCTTGTCTTGATTTCTTTGGGGAGATGATCTCTCGGGGGGATGCCCCCTAGTATTCGAAAAATATTCCTTGATTACTTGGTACAAGTATACATAGTTTTCGCCGTTTGAAGGTTCGATTGTTATATGCGGACATAACTCTTTCAACCGTTTGGTCTGATACATCATCTTTCTATCGAGACCTTTTTTGGCTTGTCTTGATTTCTTCGGGGAGATGATCTCTCGGGGGGATTCCCCCCAGTATTCAAGGTTGATTGAAGAGTAGCCTTGAATACTTGTTAAGTTCTACTTAGGTAGCATATAGATGTTGCCTCGTTAAAAACCTTGCCGGTAAAACCCATTTTGGGATAAAATCCGATCGAAGGAAAAGAGTGCAATGCATGCTTTAAAACCCAAGGTTTTTAAGTCGAAGGATGTTTTGGCGTCTTCCATCTAACACTTCAGTAGTAATAGCATTTGAGGATTGATATGTTCCAATTTCTCGAAAGATGTTCACCTTCCATGGTACCGAGCTTGTACAACCCTTTTCGATAACTCCGAGGATGCGGTACGGTCCTTCTCGGCTTGGGCCTAGCTTCCCTTCATTAGGGTTTCGAGTGTAGTCAGTCATAAATAAAATAAATCTAGCTTTACCTGGTGTCGTTGGTAGTGGTCCAACGATGTCATCCCCCACTTCATGAATGGCCATAGTGACAAAACCGAATGTAGATGATCATCGGGTTGGTGATCATCGGTGCAAATCTCTCGCATTTTTCACATTTTCGGACGAATTCTTTGGTGTCCTTATCTATGTTGTCCCAATAGTAGGCCGCTCTAATTACCTTTCGGACTAAGGAATCGGTGCCAGAGTGATTTTCGCAGGTGCCCTCATGGATTTCTCGGAGTACATAATCATTATCCCCGGGTCCCAGGCATACCGCTAGGGGCCCATCAAAGGTTCTCCTGTATAGTTCCATTTTCGTCAAGCGAGAACCAGGCTGCTTTAGTTCGCAAGGCCCTCGACTCTTTTGGGTCCGCGGATAGCTTTCCGCTTCCAAATAGTCGATATATTTATTTCTCCAATCCCATGTTAAGCTAGTGGAGTTGATATCGGTATGGCCTTCTTCGATCACTGATTTGGATAGTTGGACAACTGCCCCGGGGAGTATGTCATCTTCTCGACTGATGATCCCAGGTTTGCGAGGGCATCGGCCTCGCTATTCTGTACCCGAGGTATGTGGACCAGAGTCCATTCTTTGAATCGGTGCAATGTGACTTGAATCTTGTCTAAGTATCTTTGCATCCTGTCTTCCCGAACCTCGAAGCTCCCATTTACCTGCTTTACCACCAGAAAAGAATCACATTTTGCTTCTATGACTTCCGCTCCTAAGCCTTTGGCCAATTCCAGACCTGTAAACATAGCCTCATACTCGGCTTCATTGTTAGTCAGCCTTACAGTTTTTATAGATTGCCTAATTATGCCGCCCGTAGGTGGCTTCAGAACTATGCCTAGCCCGGACCCTTTCACGTTCGAGGCGCGTCAGTGAACAAGGTCTATACCCCCGAAGATGTGCTCGTGGTTAGCAGAAGTTCTTTCTCTACCTCGGGCACGAGGGCGGGCGTAAAGTCGGCCACAAAATCCGCCAAAATTTGTGACTTGATAGCCGTCCGAGGTTTATATTTGATATTGTACCCTCCGAATTCGATGGCCCATTTAGCCAGTTGACCCAATAACTCGGGCTTATGCAATATTCTCCGAAGGGGATATGTCATTAAAACATAAATACGATGGCATTGAAAATAAGGCTTTAAGATGCGCTTATTAATGCAAGAGCTAATTTTTCTAGGTGCGGATACCTGGTTTCTGCATCTCCTAGGGTCCGACATACATAATAAACAGGGAATTGCATACCTTGTTCTTCTTGAACCAGCATACCACTTACCGCTACCTCGGATATGGCCAGGTACAAATATAGCGTTTCATCTTCCTTTGGAGTGTGGAGTAAAGGTGGGCTTGTCAGATATCGCTTCAACTCCTCCAAGGCGTGTTGGCATTCCAGAGTCCATTCGAAGCTATTTTTCTTTGTGAGCAAGGAGAAGATCTCAATATGAACCGGCCCAAGGCCGCTATCCGCCCGGTTAGCCATTGTACGACCTTCACATTGTTCACCATCGTGATTTCTTCGATGGCTTTGATTTTGTCGGGGTTGATCTCAATTCCCCTATTTGACACCATGAAGCCTAAGAATTTGCCCGAACCCACTCCGAAGGCACACTTCTCGAGATTAAGTTTCATGTTGTAGCTTCTGAGGATGTCAAATGTCTCCTGCAAATGAGTCAAATGGTCCTCTGCGCGCAGGGACTTAACTAGCATATCGTCAATGTAAACTTCCATGGATTTGCCTATTTGGTGCTCGAACATCTTATTAACTAGGTGTTGGTACTTGGCTCCCGCATTTTTTTTAGCCCTAAGGGCATCACATTATAGCAATACGTACCATACTTCGTGATGAACAAAGTCATCTCCCTGTTCTCGGGGTTCATCTGAATTTGATAATACCCCAAGTAGGCGTCGAGAAAGGTGAGGATCTCATGGCCGGCCATGGCATCGATCAAGCGGTCGATGTTGGGCAACGGGAATGAATATTTGGGGTAGGCTTTATTCAAGTTTTTATAATCTACGCACATTCTTAACTTATTCCCCTTCTTGGGAACTACCACCACATTAGCCAAGCATTCGAGATATTTTACCTCCCTAATAGACCCTATTTTGAGGAGTTTTGTTACCGCGTCCTTGATGAATGTGTGTTTTATCTCAGAATGAGGTCTCCTTTTTTGCTTCACCGGTATGAACTTGGGGTCGACACACAGTCGATGGGTGGTTATTTCCGGCGGGATCCCTGTCATGTCTAAATGGGACCAAGCAAATCAATCGATGTTATTAATAAGAAATGAACAAGTTTTTTCTTGAGTGTGGGGGTTAGTTCCATTACCAGGTATACCTTCCGATCTGGGAGATGCTTGCTCAAAACAGCATGCTCCAGTTCTTCAATTGTTGACTTTGTTGCATCCGATTCATCGGGGACAACGAAGGTTCGGGGAGTGAAGAAGTCTTCTTCATCGTCCTCGAGGGTCTATTTGTATACTGGCTCCTTCGAGGGGGAGGGTATAGAAGTTGGTACCTCCCCGTGAACCATGAACATCTCCTTTGCCGCATGCTATTCCCCATATACCATTTTTATTTCATCCTCTATTTGAAACTTCATCATTTGATGAAGGGTTGATGGTACTGCTCTCATGCAGTGTATCCATGGCCTTCCAAGCAATGCATTGTACCTCATATCACCTTCGGTGACATGAAATTTGGTATTCCGAACTATATCGGACATGTTGACCGGGAGGGTGATCTCCCCTTCATTGCTTCTTCAGCAATGTTGAAGCCGTTGAGGACTCGGGAGGTAGGTATGATTTGGTTGAGCAGTCCGAGCTGTTCTACCACCTTCGACCTGATTACGTTGGCCGAGCTACCTGGATCTACGAGTACAAGTTTAACCTGAATGTTATTCAAGAGAAATGAAATTGTCAGCGCATCATTATGTGGATGAGATAAGGTCTCGAATTTCTCTTCACTGAATGCAAGGATGTCCTCGGGCATGCGGCCCCGAATTTTCCCTTCTGCTGCAGTGGAAACTTTTGTCCGCTTGATCATGGGTCCTTGAGGAACGTCGGTACCTCCAATGATCATATGAATGATGTGCTGAGGTTTTTTCATTCCATTCCTCCTATCTATCTCTCTTTCCTTCAGGGTTGGAGCTTTCTGTGCTCCCAGTTGGTTTTCTTGGTGGATACTCCTGTTAGTGGGGGAGCTTATACCGACATGTTGGCCATTGCATGAGACCATATCCACGGGGATTGGTTCTGGTGCGTCCTTAGGGTTTCGTGATGGTACACCGATACCTGGAACAACTACACCATTCTCTCCATGGTCCTCAAGACCGTTGTTTTCGTGTTCATTCACTGCGTTAGACATTTTGACTTAAAATCAAAGATTCTTGGACAAGAAAAAGTGTGAAGAATAACTTGCGTTATTTAGTAAACCAGCACGAAAACAATCACTATTATTTTTAGCCCCACGGTGGGCACCAAACTGTTTATCTCGAAAATGGTAATTACAATTAGATTTGATTTTGTGGTTTTAAAAATATGTGATTTATTTTTATGCTAGTTGTTAGGCAGTAGATGATAATTGTGAGACTATAAAATAAGATAAGAGCTTAAAAATAGTATGCTATGCAAACCGAGCGTCCGAGAGTCGGTGTCTCGAGCTAGCCTGTACTGGGCCTCGGGGTCGAGCTAAATGCTTGACTGGGACCGATCGATGGGGGACTAACAATCCTAAGATCCTTGATGATGGCTCTATATGATCAATGATGAGTAATAAATTAAGAACAATCAATGAAACACAATAAATGTAAGCAACAAATCAAGGGAAAGACAATAGAGAATGTTTAAGTTAGAGAGCAGAGAATGTTCTTGTTCTTGTATTGAATATCATGTATGCAATAAATGAGAAGGGTCCCCTTTATATAGAAGGGGGAAATCCCAACATGGTACATGTATTATTATTACAAAGGAAAGAAGTTGGTATAACTACTTAAAGGTTCGGTACAGACTTGCACTATTCTTGCAGGCGTTATCAGCTTTGATCATGTACCTTGGGAATTTCCCACTTGTCCATGACAACAATAGTCGATTTGTGTTGCCACGAGATCGAGCATAGGTAACCATCGGGGTCAGACCTCGAGTTGTACCTTGAGCCTCCTGTATATTGAGCGTCATGTCGACCATAAAATCAGAACAATCAAAATGTGGTTGTAACCTGAGTACCCATCCAGAAAGCAGTAGAAGGCACGCCTAGAAAGTCTATCTAGCATTTGGTCAAGAAAGGGAAATGGAAACTAATCTTTGCGGGTCACTTTATATAGCTTGCGATAGTCCATGCACACCCTCCATCCGGTGATAGTCCTGGTGGGTATTAACTCATTTTGCTCATTGGTAACAACAGTCATACCACCCTTATTCGGCACACATTGCACCGACGAAGTCTAAGAACTATTTGAGATGGGGTATACAACCCCTGCATCTAACCACTTGATCACCTCCTTTTTGACAACCTTTTGCATAGCCTCGTTAAACCTTCTTTGATGTTCCACGGAGGGTTTGGCATCGTCTTCAAGTATAATTTTGTGCATGCAAAAGGTGGGCTTATTCCCCGAATATCAGCTAGAGTCCATCCAATTGCCTTCTTCCTTTTTGGAGCACCTCCAGTGTTGCATCTACCTGCACGTTAGTAAGACAAGACGAATGAATAACAGGTAAAGTTTAACTAGGGCCCAAGAATTCATACCTGAGGTGTGAAGGAAAAGGCTTCAACTCCAAATGGGAGGTTCCTCAATTGAGGGCTTTGTTGGCGGAGTTTTTCAATTCTCAAGATCCAAAGAAAGCTTACGGGGCTCATAAGAGTAAGAGCCCATTCTGTGCAAAGCATTAACACACTCCACCCGACCTTCATCTTCATTCACATCAATGTTAAACAATACCGCTTCTAGAGGATCCTCCACATTGATCATGGCACTAGTATCATCAACTATCACCTCCGTGACAAGATCCACAAAAGCGCAAACTTCACTACTGTTTGACTGCCTCATCGATTTGCACACATGAAAGAAAACTTTTTCGTCACCCACCCGGAAGGTGAGCTCCCCTGCTTTCACATCAACCAATGTCTTCCCTGTTGCTAGGAAAGGTCTTCCCAATATTATCAACATCTCATAGTCGACTTCACAGTCCAGAATCACAAAGTCAGCAGGCAAAATAAACTTGTCCACCTGGACAAAAACATCATCAATAATATCAAGCGACCTCTTTATTGTTCTATCCGCCATTTGCAATCTCATTGATGTAGCTCTCGGTTGACCAATACCCAAAATTTTGAACACAGAGTAAGGCATCAAATTGATACTTGCCCCCATATCACACAATGCCTTTGCAAAATCTGCACTCCCAATGGTACATGGAATGGTGAAAGCGTCGGGATCTTCAAGATTTGGAGTCATTAAGTGCACAATTGCACTTACTTGATGAGCCATTTTGATGGACTCACAATCCATAGATCTCTTTTTAGTCACCAAGTCTTTCATAAACTTGGTGTAACCCGACATTTGCTCAAGATCTTCCACCAAAAGAACATTGATTGACAAGTTTTTCATCATCTCAATAAACTTTTTAAATTGGTTTCCATTCTTTTGCTTTGCAAGTCTTTGAGGGTAAGGTGGAGGAGGCCTTGGAAAAGGAGCCTTGGCGTTAGGCACAACCATTTCCGGAATGTCTATTACGTGTTACCTAGACGGGTTCACGTCATCTTGAGTCTCCACCTCATTATCCCGTATATCAATTTTCACTTCAGCATTCAAATTCTCTTCACTCACTTGTTCATCAACGATAGGAACATCATCATCTTGCACTTCAACCTCATCACTCACAACTTCCTTTTGCTTGGAGGTATTCATATCACTACCTCGACCGCTTCTAGTGATCACCACATTGCATGTACGGTATTGTTCCCACCCTTCAGGTTTACTACCGTATCACTAGGTAGAGCCCCCTTAGGGTGAGTGTTCAAAGATTGTGAATCTGGCCAAGTTGAACCTCCAAGTTTCGGATTGAAGTATTATGGGATGCTAATTGGGCATCAGAGTCGGCATTCTTTTTCAGCATTTGTTCAAACATCATCTCGATCCTTCCCATCTCATTGTTTGACGAGCTAGGACCTTGGGATGGAAATGGAGGCGGGTTTTTTGGTTGTTGATACATCGGAGGTCTTTGAAAGCCTTGCCCTCGATTTCCTTGATTTCCATTATTCCAACCCCCTTAGGTGTTGTTTCCTCCCCAATTGTTGTTTTTGCCACTCCAATTGCCCTGGTTGTTCTAATTGCCCCAATTCTGATTGTTGTTCCCCCAGTTGCTATTTCCCTGTTGGTTTTTATTTCCCCAGTTTCCTTGGGATCTCCATTGTTGTTGTTGGTTAGGAGCATTGCCCTTTTGTCCTTTCTAATTGTTCACGTACTGGACTTCTTCACTTTGCTTATCATACCCATCATCTTGGTTGAAACCACCGTTACCCTGCTCATATTGATTCGGATTACCTTGACCTTGTTGACCTCTTTGTCGCCTCTTTTGGCCAACATGTTGACACCTTTCATAGCATTTACTTGTCTTGGTGCTTGAACTTGCTGCAATTGAGCTTTTGCCAACTGGTTCATTGTTGTAGTTAACTCTGCTATTGCCTAGTCATAGTCATGGAGCTCTTTGTGCAGGTGAATGATAGTGGGATCACCCTGTGCATATTAGCTCGACTTTGCCAAGCTGAGGAAGTATCTGCCATCTCATCCAAGATCTCACACGCCTCAGCATAAGGTGTGTTCATAAAATTTCCCCCTGCTAGCTGGTTCACTACATACTGATTGTCATGTTAATGCCACAGTAGAATGTCTGCTGGATCATTGCTTCGGTCATGTCATTGTTCGGACATTCTTTCACCATTGTACGATACCTTTCCCAGATCTGATGAAGTGGTTCATTAGGTTCCTATTTGAAGGCCAATATCTCATCTCTCAATGTCGCCATATGCCTCGGCGAGAAAAACATAGCTATAAACTTGTCTGCCAACTCATCCCACATAGTGATGGAATGGTTGGGAAGCCTTTCGAGCCAGTCCAAAGCTTTCCCTCTAAGTGAAAAAGGGAATAATCTCAATCTCAATGTATCCTCCAACACATTTGTCTATTTTCTTCCCCAGCAGGTATCCACAAAGCCTTTAAGATGTTTATATGCATTCTGATTGAGAGCGCCTGTGAAGTACCCTAGTTGCTCCAATAAAGTCAACATCTCATTTGTAATTTGGAAATTGCCCACCCGGATCCAGGGTGGGACAATTGCACTTGCGTATCCTTCATTTGGAAGCAGCCAAGGAGTGACTCTTGGAGGAGGTGGGGGAGGGTCTGGAATATTTTCATTGGCCTGGCGGCCTCTTCTTTGTCCTTGAGGTACTAGAGGCACCTTATGTTAGCCATTATCATCTACCTCCTCCCTCGAGAGAACATTTCCAAGAGGATCATTGTTTGCCATGTTGTACCTGAATCAATTGACTCACATAAGTTAGTAAAACAGAAGGAAAAAAAACAAGACACAAAACTAGTCAGATAGATAGCCAAAACCATTTAGCTCCCTGGCAACGACGCCGAAAAGTGATCGGCTCTAACCCTATACCACTATAGAATGACAAGAGTAGTCGATGCAACTTTTACCTGAAAGGTCGGGATCGAATCCACAGAGAGCTAATATTGGTTTGGAATTGGGTTTCTATCTAATCTAGCTATGTGCGATGTTCTTAATTGCACATCCAATCATGCTTTGTTTGGTTACTATTCTACTTTTAACACTAATGAAGAATGAAAATAAGCTAAGTATGATATTTTTGTAAGGTTTTCTTAATTGGTAAAAAGGCACTAAGGAAGTGAATTACACCTAGGTGGGTATGTAACAGGGCATAAAACTTAGGGCAAACTTGTTGTAATTGGGATCATGATATAACCATTGCACATAGTTACTCACTCTATACCTCTTAGTAGTTTGAGTAACTTTGCCCTAATTGACTTTCTCAAGCCCAATTAGGTGTTTACACAATGCAAGCAAAATTGGCTCAAGTCGGGTATTACTATCTCTAGGTTTAACCCTTTAATTGGGGCTATCAATCTCTTGAATTCACCCTAATTCCTTGTTAGCCTGAATTTCCTAGTTTTAGTCTCTCTTTCTCAAGAAAAGCCTAAGTCAAAAAGGCACAAATCGGTATTTGCAACCACCAATTCAATAATTAAAGCATAAATCAAGCTGAATATCACTAACCCATAAACATTTAAGCCCTAAAATTGAAGACCTATTAAATACCCACACTAGGGTTGGTCACAACCCTAGCTAATGGGTTTAGCTACTCATAATCAAAGAAGAAATTGAAGATGGAGATGAAATATAAGCCATAAAAAGTAATTATAAGAGTAAAATCTAAGATTAATTGCTAAAGATGTTCTAAAATTACTCAAAAAGGTAAAAAAAGCGGCTGTTCACATGCTCCCCAAAACAATAGATGTCCTAAAAATCTGAAAAAGAACTATTTATACACAGCTAAATTTTCCGGATAAAATTGCCCCTATGGAGATTTCGCTGACAGCGGAAAATAGGTCGCCTCAGCGCTATGACTACTGCGGCCGCGCAAAAGCAAGCACGGACCGCGGTTTTTCACTTTTTAGCTGGTTCTGAACTTGAGTCCGCTAGGAGGGGAAAAACACCCGCCTCGACGCTCCTTCAACCGCGAAATATGATCGCGGACCGTGCTTTTCAATTTGAGCTCCCAACTAATGTTCTTTGATTCTTCATTCCGCTGAGGGCGAGAACTGGACCGCGGCCATATTAGATGATACTGTTGCCGCGCAATTTAACCGCTGGCAGCGATGACTGTTAAGCTTCAGAAACACTCTCTGAATCCTTAAACCCCTGAGAGCGGCATAAGGACTGCCTCAGCGGTAGATCCCTCGCATCCGCTGCTATTTCTCATTGTCAGCGCCCCTTTGATTTCAACTTTGAACTTGTGCAGGTTTCACTCCTTTTTTTAGATGGTTATGACTTTCTTGTCTCTTTTTGACCCAACACTGCAACCAAGCACAATAAGTTAGCTTTCAGGAATACCTGCACACATTTTTAATCCAAAACCTAAGCAAAAAGGAGCATAAAATAGGCTAGAATCCCTAGTTATCAAGCACGAAGTGTGATGCCGTGCACATTTCTATTATTGATTGCATGGTGAGGATTGAGAGTAAACACACGAAGGGTGATGCCATACATTTTCTGTTTGTTGTGTTCATTTGCTGTTGGTTCAAGTGTTTTAACTCTTTAAATTCCTTACTGCTATAATTCTTTATGTGAAACCCCCATAGTATGTTGCCCCTTCCCGTACATTTCTGCTTAGTTTTTATTACTTGTTACTATGTTATTATACTGATTAACTACACGGGTTTATGATGTTTGTCGTGTCATAGTCTCGTCACTACTTCGCTGAGGTTAGGCTTGACACTTACCAGTACATGAGGTCAGTTGTATTGATACTGCACTTTGCAATTCTGTGCAGATCTCGGTGCCAGTCCGTGTGAGTAGAGTTGGGTGGCTGCCTTCAGTCTAGTGGAGACCCGAGATAGTCTTGCAGGTGTCGGCAAGCCTTAGCGTCCCCTTCTATCCTCTTTCTTTTCTATTTTATCTATTTCCGAGATAGATGTGTATTTCTTTGTTCAAGCCATTGTTTGTAGTATTTGTAGACTGTCCGTGGGTAGTGACACCAGTTCTGAGTAGAGTTTTATTACGGTTTAATTATTTGTATTAAGATAATCTGTTAAATTCTATTCTTCCACATTTATTCCGCTGATTTATTTTTGTTGACTTGTAAGTTATTAAAAGATAAAAAAGGTATAATAATCAGTAATGTTGGCTTGCCTAGCGGGTACAGTGTTAGGCGCCATCACGGTCCCAACGGTGGAAAATTTGGGTCGTGATAGTATATTTGAAAAGATCGTCAATGGTTGTGGTGCGATGAATAAAATCTTTCTACTTTTAACATAAAGGTCTAATGTTTGAGCTTTGAGAATGAAAAAAATTCTTGCAGTTATGGAGTATTTCCCCGTTAATGGACATCATGCGGCGGTGGCCGCGTGAATCTGAATTAGTGGGTGTCCCAAAGCAAATATCAAAAACGAACGGAAACTAAAAAGCATTAGGGGTTCTGCGAGAGAAGTGCTAGGGGTTTCAAAGGATTACTTGTCACACCTCGTAAGTTTAACTTGATACCGTTATATGCATTTGATATGGCATTTTGAGTGGAATATTTTTTTTTAAAAAAAGTTTGAAAAATATGATTTTATATAGTTATTAATATTACTACTTTCGAATATGCTTTAAATATACACATAATATGAGAAAAGTCTATGAGATTTTATTTATTGTAAAGATATGAATTATTTTTTTCACAAGAAAAGAAGATTATCTTTTTACCATTTTAAGAATTAACTGTACAAAAATTTGTACTCTTTATATGAGAATAGAAAAATTAGAAGTTGGAAAAATATGTGCATTTTTTTACATGGATATTTTTATGAAATAATAGTGTATGTATTAATTTTATATGGTACCACATGACCATGATAATAAGATATATAAAATGTGTTAAAAGTGGGTAGTAGTTTAAGTAATTTGAGATAATTCCTAAGTAAGTATGTATTTTTAAGTAGGTGATTAATTAGTAAATGAAATTTTTGGATAAGATTAAGGGGGCATCATCCCTTAACGTGGCAGCCCATATAAGTGACTCTTTAAGTCACATTTCAAGGTGGCATGATTTGCAAGTTTTGTAGATTAGTCATCCCTAAAGTGGGTCCCACTCACAAGGTTAAAGATCAACCTCCTTAATTAATTACAGGTATGGGTTAGAGATCTATTCAGTTCCAACTTTTCTCTTTCAGTTTCCAAACTTCTTCATCAATTTCAGAATTTTCTTCCAAAGTACTACAAGCTTCATTTGGTCTTGAAATCTTCTAGAGATATTTCTTCATTGTGAAAAACTTGTGAATCCACTTAAACTTATTATGAGCCTTTCGTAAAGGCAATAAGCTGAGTTAAGGTGTACTGACTAATGACTATTTGTTCTGGCTGCTGCTATTATCAACTAAAAAAACATGTAGGAAATTATCTTTGGTTGAGAAAAAAAAAGGTGGCATTCAAATTTTGATGGAGTACAAGCTAATCTTTGCTTATCCCCTTTAAGATTAGAAGATACAGTATCATATTTCAGAGAGATTGCATACGTGATTTACAATGGCCGGAGCTGTAACGCGAGATTTCGCTATTCTAAGGAAGCACGGTGCAATCTTTCTCAAGAATATCGAATGGATTTTTTCCTACTACGATCTTGTCGTCACGTGTTTGGTCGCAATAAACTTGTGTTAGAGGGATTGTCAAGAGAATCGACTCAGGTATGTTAAGTCTAACCCTTCTTTCTTTTGGCATAATCCAAATAACAATACGTAAATGTAATGTTATTCCATAAGTGGTTCTACACTTAGCAGTTGAGAATGTCTATATTATTCATTCCTGTAAAGTAATCAAGCATGTCTAAGTATGTATCTAGTTTCCGATTGAAGTATTTGATAAAGATGTTAATGCTTATAATATAGTGATACATGTACATGCATTTTCATGTATTTACCACCGTGCTATGGTCGGTCAGGCAGTTACCACCGGTTGGGTTGTTATGTATCATTATTTACCACTGGTTGGGCAGTTACACATTTACCACTGAGCTACGGCCGGTCGGACAGTCATGCATTTACCACCGAGCTGCGACCAGTTGGGCAGTTACATATTTACCGTCGAGCTACTACCGGTTGGGCAGTTACATATTTACCACCGAGCTATGGTTGATCGGGCAGTCATGCATCATACGATATGGTGGCACTTCAGAGTTTCAGGTTGATTCCTATATGTCTTTAATTAATGTTGACTTATTGTTATATTTTAGTTCTGCCTTACATACTTAGTACATTATTCGTATTGACGTCCTTTTGTTGGGGACGCTGCATTCATGCCTGCAGGTATAGATAATCAAATTGACGAGCTCTCATAGTAGATGAGATTGACATTCGGCGAAGGATCAGTAAGACTCCACCTCATTCGGAGTGCAGTCGAGTCTATGAGTCATTGTGTTAGAGTTTCGCTAAAGACTTACGGGTAGGTCGGTACCCTATCCCATTTGATGTCAAATAATCTTAGAGGCTTTGTAGATAGAGGTTCATTTTGTACAGTATGTCAGAGGCCTTGACGGCCCATATGTATTCATGTTTTAAGAAAAATGGTTCAGTGATACAGTGTTTTTCCACTTACAGTTGTACATTACGAGTTGTGACCATGTTGTCCCATGATAGTTACAAAGAAAAAAAAAGTTTCAGAGCAGTTCGCTTGGGCCAGTGCGGCACCGGGTGCCAGCCACGCCTCCCCAGGTTTGGGGCGTGACAAAGTGGTATTAAAAAGGGTCGTGTCCTAGGGAGTCTACAAAGCCATGCCTAGTAGAGTCTCACTTATGGGTGTGTTGTGCGCCACATTTATAATTGAGAGTTGTAGGGCATTTAGGAAATATTACCCTTCTTTTGTTTCCAGATCGTGCCATAGAGTTGAGTCGTAAGAAGTCTTATGAAGCTTTCGCTAGATATTTTATGCACCAGAGTGCATGTATCATAGTAGAGCTTTAAGGCGTACTGTGGAAGGGAGGTTATGAAAAAAATAGAAGATACGATGTGAGATTAAAAAGTAAGTAAGGTAAAGGTGAAGAAGATACGAGATACTCAAGTACAAAAGGTTGTGCATAGTCGATAATTCAGATAGTCGATACTTCAGATATAGTTTCGGTTTTAGTTTAATTTACAAAGGAGACCCTAGAGAATTTTTTTGTAAATCTCTAAGAGTTAACATTCGAGGACGAATGTTCTAAAAGGAGGAAGGATGTTACACCCGTAAGTTTAACAACCTTGATACCGTTATATACATTTGATATGGTATTTTGAGTGGAACATTTTTTTTAAAAAAGTTTAAAAAATATGATTTTAATATTGAGAATAACTGGATAAGTATGGATTTTTAAATAGGGGATTAATTAGTAAATAAAATTTTTGGATAAGATTAAGAGGGCATCATCCCTTAACGTGGCAGCCCATATAAGTGACTCTTTAAGTCATATTTCAAGGTGGCATGATTTGAGAGTTTTGTAAATTAGTCATCCCTAAAGTGGGTCTCACTCACAAGGTTAAAGATCAACCTCCCTAGTTAATTAAAGGGATGGGTTAGAGATCTATTCAGTTCCAACTTTTCTCTTTCAGTTTCCAAACTTCTTCATCAACTTCAGAATTTTCTTCCAAAGTACTACAAGCTTCATTTTGTCACGACCCAAGTTCGCCCTCCGTGAACTGTCATGACGGCACCTAGTCTCTACGATTAGGTAAGCCTAACAATTTGCAGAAAAAGAAACAAAATGCGGAAAAAAACTAATAAAAACTGAAGAGAAGCAATTATAGAAACGTTTAAGATGCCGCTCGACATATACTAATACAAGATCTCAAAAACTGAACAACTTCCCAAAACCCGAAATCTCATAAAATCACAAGCTGTTGAATAACTACAAGTGTCTAACTCCAGAATGTCTAAACAAAAGTAAATACAGAAGGGCTAATATTATGAGAGAGAATGGAAAGGGACTCCTTGGTCTGCGGACGCGGCAGATATACCTCGAAGTCTCTGGAGATTTGCCTCGCCTCAAGGGTAGTAGGACTGACTCCAGTAGTGCCAAGCCTAACCTCGGTCGAGTAGTGACGAGGAAGGTTAGAGCCCTACTGATTATAGCTGAAATACGAGGTAAAACAGTATAGAATACGACAATATAATTAAATACTAACAGTAAGAAGTAACACAGGATAATAAGAATAACAACAAATATACCAAAGACAAAATAATCACAAAAGGAATACTGCTCAACACAGAATATAACAAACGGAGATCTCTCAGTGTGATGACCCAAAAGGTCATCACTTGATTTACGAGTAAATTCTTTGTTTCGAGGCCTTAGAATCCTCCTTTTTCCTCACCTCAATTTGCATGCATGGTCTGGGCATATATCCGGAATGCTTTTATGTGGAAATGTGATGAAAATGTTAATTTGACCTTTAAAATTTAATTTAAGTTAACTTCGGTCAACATTTTGGGTAAATGAATCCGGACCTGTGATTTGACGGTCCCGGAGGGTCCGTAGGAAAATATGGGACTTACGTATGCTCGGAATTGAATTCCAAGGTCCTTAGCCCGAGAAATGAATTTTTGAAGAAAATTGTTTAACTGAAATTTTAAGTGTTTTTGGAAATTTGAATGTTTTTGAAATTGATGGTATCGGACCCGTATCTCTGTTTCAGAGCCTGGTATAGGTCTTATATGGCATTTAGATTGAGCCTATAAAATTTGGTAAGAAACAGACTTGAAATGACGTGAATCGGACCCTCGGTTGTGAAATTTGAAACTTAAGTGTTCTTGAAAATTTTCTTTGATTTTGATGCTAAATTCGTTGTTAAAGCTGTTAATTTTTCGATTTGATCGCACGAGTAAGTCCATATGATGTTTTTGAGTTAGTATGCATATTTGGTTTGGAGCCTCGAGGGCTCGGGTGAGTTTCGGAAGGTTTTTAAACTTAGAAAAGTTGCAGGTTTTCAGTTTCTGATGTTCTGAAGTTTTGTTCTTCGCGTTCGCCGAAGGACTCTCGCGAACGCGAAGGGTAAGTCAGGCTGAAGGAATTTTCCTTCTATGCGAACGTGAGAAACAGGTCGCGAACGCGAAGCATTGGGGGTGCTAACCTTCACGAACGCGGACTTGCTGTCGCAAACGCGAAAGCCTTTCGATTGGGGCAGGGGGAAGGGGATTTTGTTCTACGCGAACGTGGCCACTGGCCTACGAACGCAAAGACTCAAGGAGTCAAAGCTCCGAGAATGCGAGCCGTGAAACACGAACACGAAGGCTAATGGGCCTGACCCTTCGCGAACGCGACAGGCCCTTCGCGAACGCGACAGGCCCTTCGCGAAGAAGGCTTGTCCAGTGAATTAAAAACAGTAGCAAATCGGGATTTAGTTCAAAACTTCATATTTTCAAAACTAAAGAGCATTGAGGCGATTTTCAAAGAACAAGTTCTTCCCCAAAGCATTGGTATAAGATTCTAAACCTTTTTCTTTCGATTTCCCATTGCATTTCATCAATTTTCATCCAAAAATCTAGGGGTTTTATGGTAGAAATTAGGAATTTGGGTAGAGTTAGGGATTTTTGATTAATTGGAATTTAGACCTAGTTTTGGGGTCGGATTTCGAAACTAATTACATATTCGGGCTCGTGGGTGAATGGGTGACCGGGTTTTGGTCCGAACCTCGAGTTTTGACCAAGCGGGCCCGGGGTTGATTTTTGACTTTTTGGGAAAAATAATAGAAAACCTATAATTAAGCATTGGGTATGAATTCTTTAGAATTTATTGATGTTGTTAAATCTATTTGTACTAGATACGAGTTATTTGGAGGCGAATTCTAAAGGTAAACGGTGTTTGAGGCTTGAGTTGGCCGTGGAAGTTTGAGGTAAGTGTTTGGTCTAACCTTATCTTGAGGGATTAGGAGTTGTGTCTTATTTGCTATGTGTTAATTATGGAGTACGTCGTATAGGCATGGTGACGAGTATCTATACGTCGGTATCAAGCATGCCCGTCAGTCTTGTATTGTAATTGTTGTGACTCTGTTGTGGTTATTCATGTTTCATAGGAGGATTATCATTATTGTTCTCTTTCCGTGATGTTGTTGTTATATTATTGTTTCCTTGCCGGGATGTTGTTGTTATCATTATTGTTCCCTTGTCGGGATGTTGTTGTCATATTATTGTTCCCTTGCCGGTATGTTGTTGTTATATTATTGTTCCCTTGTCGGGATTCTTTTATGATTGGTCAACAGTGAAATGGGAGTGGGTTGCACGCCTGCAACGGTATTATATGAAGGGAGCGGGTTGCATGCCTGCAACAGTACTATATGAAATGGGAGTGGGTTGCACACCTACAAGGGTACTATATGAAATGGGAGCGCGTTGCACGCCTACAACAGAACTATATGAAATGGGAGTGGATTGCACGTGCAATGGTATTATATGAAATCGGATAGGGTTGCACGCCTGCAACGGTATTACATGTGTACTTGTTTCTTATTTCCTTATCGTTTGCCGGTAATTGATTATGGCATTCCTTGCTTTCCTCTATTGGTATTTTATTGTTATTTGTTACTCCCTGCAGCATGTTTCCCCCTCCTATCTTTAACTGTAAATATTTGCTTTTATTTTTCGTTGTATATGATATAACTGCACAGGTTTATTTGGTAGTCTAGTCCTAGCTTCGTCACTACTTCGCCGAGGTTAGGCTAGGCACTTACCAGCACATGGGGTCGGTTGTACTGATACTACACTCTACACTGTGTGCAGATACTGATACCGGAGCATTTGGACCGCAGTGAGGGTGTTGTCTTCAGTCCACTCAGGCGACCCGAGGTAGTCCTACAGACGTCCGTGGGCCTTGGCGTCTCCTCCTATCACTTCTCTTTCTATTTTTACTTATTTAGAGACAGATTTGTGTATTTTTATTCAGACCTTATTTGTAGTATTATTAGATAGTCTGTGACTTGTGACACCAAATTCGGGGTAGTATTATATTTCAGACTATGTAGCAAATGTTCGGTTAATGATTAAGTTTTCTTCTTCTGCATTTCTGGTTATTTAGTTTATTCCGCTACTTAAATAACTTATTACTTTGAATTATTGAACATGCTTAATAAAAAGGGTAATGAATTTATAATACTCGGCTTGCCTAGCTTTCATGAGTAGGTGCCATCACGACTCCCGAGGGTGGGAAATACGGATCGTGACAAGTTGGTATCAGAGCTCTAGGTTACTTAGGTCATACAATTCACGGACAAGCTTAGTAGAGTCTGAGGGATCGGTACGGACACATCTGTATTTATATCCCAGAGGCTACAGAGTTGGGAAAAACTTCACATCTATTCTTCTCTATCGTGCGATTTTGTTCTCTCACTGCTAAATTGAATCCTCTACTCTTGTTCTTTCACGAATGGTGAAGTCACATACCGCTTCTTCAGCCGAGCAGCAGCTCAGACCGGTGATGGATCAACTACATCTTCAGATGCCTTGTGGGGGTTGGACAGGTTCACCAAGCTCTTCACTACAACTTTCAACAGTGCATCTTCTAAGGATCCCCAGGATTATTTAGACAACTGTCATGAGGTTCTCAAGAACATAGGGATAGTGGAGACCAATGGGGTCGACTTTGCTGCTTTTTGCTTATCTAGATCCGCCAAGACTTGGTGGAAGGATTATTGTTTGGCTAGACCAGTTGGGTTACCAGCTTTGACTTGGGATTAGTTTTCTCAACTATTTCTGGAGAAGTTTCTTCCTATCAATCAGAGAGAGATCTATCGGAGGCAGTTTGAGCATCTCCAGCAGGGTTCTATGACTGTTACTTAGTACGAGACCAGATTCATCGACATGGCTCGTCATGCTCTCCTTATACTTCCCACTGAGAGAGAAAGAGAGTGAGGAGGTTCATTCAGGGACTTATTTAACCTATTCGATTGCAGATGGCTAGGGACATGGGGAGTGAGATTTCTTTTAAGGAGGCAGCCAATGTGGCCAGGAGAGTTGAGATGGTTCTATCGTAGGGGAGTGGTCAGGGGTTTGACAAGAGACTTCGCCATTCTGGTAGGTTCAGTGGTGCATCATCTGGAGGCAGGGATTCTTTTGGTAGGGGCTGTCCTCCCAGGCCATTTCAGTCAGAACTTCAGGCTTCTCATGGTGCCCCAGGTGGTCGTGGTTCTCACATTCATTATTCTAATTAGCAGTCCTATAGTGCATCTCCAGCTCCTATAAGTGCACCTCCGCTTCAAAGTTTTTAGGGTCTTCAGCCCCAAAAGCCGAAGGCTTGTTTTACTTGTGGTGACACGAGACATATTGCTAGATTTTGCCCTCGAGCATCGAGCAGTTCTCAACACCAGGGTTCCCATGCCATGGTTCAGGCACCGAGTGTTCCACCGCCCGCCTAGCCAGCTAAAGGTGGAGGTAGAGGTGCTAGAGGTGGAGGTAGAGGTATTAGAGGTGGAGCTCAAGCCGAACGAGGTGGAGGCCAGCCAGCAGCAGGCCATCTCAGAGATGTAGTTCAGAGTAGTGGGGCCCAGCCCCGATGTTATGCTCTTCCAGCCAGATCTGAGGCTGAGGCTTCTGATGCAGTTATCATGTTATGCTCGTATGTGTCATCTTATCTTGCACCGTATCTGATCATGCCTAGTGACTCTTTGAGTGCTCCTATATATGTGTCTACACCGATGGGTGATTCTATTATGGTAGATCGTGTCCATCGTTCATGTTTAGTTATGATTGGGGGTCTTCAGACTCGTGTAGATTTGTTACTTTTGGATATGGTTGATTTTGATTTCATAATGGGGATGGACTGGTTATCACCTTATTGCGCGATCTTGGACGGTTATGCCAAGACTGTGACCTCAGCCTTGCCGGGGTTGCATCATTTAAAGTGGAGAGGGATTCCTGGTCATTGTACCCGTTGTTATCTCATAGATGAAGGCTCAGAGTATTGTCGAGAAAGGGTATTTGGCCTATTTGGCATACGTTCGTGATTCTAGTGCTGAGGTTCCTTCTATGGATGATGTGCCTATTGTTCATGATTTTCCTAAGGTATTTCCTTCAGACCTGCCGAGTATGCCACCCGATAGAGATATTGACTTCTGCATTGATTTGGCTCGGGGCACTTAGCCCATTTCTATCCCGACATATCGTATGGCCCCGCCTGAGTTGAAAGAATTGAAGGGGCAGTTGCAAGACCTACTTGAGAAAGGCTTCATTAGACCTAGCGTCTCGCCTTGGGGTGCGCCGGTATTGTTTATTAAGAAGAAGGAAAGATCCATGCGAATGTGTATAGATTACCGGCAGTTGAACAAGGTTACAATCAAGAATAA
This sequence comes from Nicotiana tabacum, assembly GCF_000715075.1. Lineage (NCBI taxonomy): Eukaryota > Viridiplantae > Streptophyta > Magnoliopsida > Solanales > Solanaceae > Nicotiana > Nicotiana tabacum. The sequence goes on along the minus strand of NC_134099.1, from coordinate 141,000,580 downwards.
GTATCCATTATCGAGTATTGATGATTTATTTGATCAGCTTCAGGGTGCCAAGGTATTTTCGAAGATTGACTTGAGATCTGGCTACCATCAGTTTAGGATTAGGGCATCCGATGTCCCTAAGCTAGCTTTTCGCACTCGATACGGGCACTATGAGTTCTTGGTAATGTCATTTGGGTTGACGAATGCCCCAATAACTTTTATGGATTTGATGAACCGAGTGTTCAGACCTTACTTGGATTCATTCGTGATAGTCTTCATTGATGGCATTTTGATTTATTCCCGCAGCCGGAAGGCGCATGAGCAACATCTAAGAGTTGTTCTTTAGAACTTGAGAGATAATCAGTTCTATGCTAAGCTTTCGAAGTGCGAGTTTTGGTTGGGGTCACTTGCTTTCTTGGGTCATGTTGTTTCATCAGAGGGTATTCAGGTAGATCCAAAGAGGATAGAGGCAGTCAAGGACTGGCCTAGACTCGCATCAGCTACAGAGATCCGAAGTTTCTTGGGATTGGCAGGCTATTATCGTCGATTTGTGGAGACGTTTTCATCTATTGCAACCCCGATGACCAGGTTGACCCAGAAGGGTACCTAGTTCAGGTGGTCAAACGAGTGTGAGGTGATCTTTCAGAAGCTCAAGACAGCTTTGACTATTGCGCCGGTATTGGTTTTGCCCACAGGTTCAGGGCCATATACAGTTTATTGTGATGCATCTCGTATTGGACTTGGTGCGGTGTTGATGCATGATGGAAAGGTCATTGCTTATGCTTCGCGTCAGTTGAAGATTCATGAGAAGAACTATCCGGTCCATGATTTGGAGTTAGCAGCCATTGTTCACGCATTGAAGATTTGGAGGCATTATCTATATAGCATGGCACGTGAGGTGTTCACGGATCACAAGAGTCTACAGTATTTGTTCAAGTAGAAGGAGCTAAATTTGAGGCAAAGAAGGTGGTTGGAGCTATTGAAAGATTATGATATCACCATATTATATCATCCGGGGAAGGCCAATGTAGTGGCCGATGCTTTGAGTAGGAAGCCAACCAGTATGGGCAGTCTTGCGTATATTCTGGTCGGTGAGAGACCGCTTACTTTGGATGTTCAGGCTTTGGCCAATCAGTTCGTAAGGTTGGATGTTTCTGAGCCCAACCGTGTATTTGCTTGCACAGTCGCTCATCCTTCTTTATTGGGGTGTATACAAGATCGGTAGTATGGCGATCCTCATTTATGTGTCCTTAGAGACACGGTGTAGCACGGTGATGCCAAGAAGGTTACATTAGGAGATGATGGGGTTTTGAGGCTACAGGGCCGAGTTTGTGTGCTTAATATGGATTGACTCCGAGAGTTGATTTTAGAGGAGACCCATAGCTCCCGGTACTCTATTCATCCGGGTGCCGTTAAGATTTATTAGGATTTGCGGCAGCATTATTGGTGGAGAAGGATGAAGAAGGATATTGTTGTGTATGTGGCTCGGTGTTTGAATTGTCAGTAGGTAAAGTACGAGCATCAGAGACCTGGTTGTTTTTTTCAGAGGATTGAGCTTCCTGAATGGAAGTGGGAGCATATCACTATGGACTTTGTTATTGGACTCCCTTTGACTCAGATGAAGTTCAATACAGTGTGGGTTATTGTTGATAGGTTGACTAAGTCAGCACATTTCATTCTAGTGGCAGTCTCCTATTCTTCTGAGAGGTTAGCTGAGATCTATATCTAGGAGATTGTTCGTCTTTATGGTATGCCCGTGTCTATCATTTCGGACCGAGGTACGTAGTTTACCTCACATTTTTGGAGAGCAGTTCAGCGTGAGTTGGGCACACGGGTCGAGTTGAGCACATCATTTCATCCTTAAATGGACGGGCAGTCCGATCGTACTATTCAGATTTTGGAAGATATTCTCTGAGCTTGTGTCATTGACTTTGGAAGCTCGTGGGATCAGTTTTTGCCTTTAGCAGAGTTTGCCTACAACAACAGTTACTAGTCGAGCATTCAGATGGCTCCTTATAAGGCTTTATATGGTAGGCGGTGCCAGTCGCCGGTTGGATGGTTTGAGCCGAGAGAGGCTCGGTTGTTGGGTACAGATCTAGTACAAGATGCCTTGGACAAGGTCAGGATCATTCAGGATAGGCTTTGTACAGTTTAGTCCAGGCAAAAGAGTTATGCCGACCGTAAGGTTCGTATTGTGGCGTTCATGGTTGGCGAGCGAGTGTTGCTTCGGGTGTTGCCTATGAAGGGCGTAATGAGATTTGGAAAAAAAGGCAAGCTTAGCCCTAGGTTCATTGGCCCGTTTGAGATTCTTGATCGAGTAGGAGAGGTGGCTTACAGACTTGCGTTGCCGCCGAGTTTATCAGTCGTGCATTTAGTGTTTCATGTGTCCATGCTTTGGAAGTATCATGGCGATCCATCCCACGTGTTAGACTTTAGCACTGTCCAGTTGGACAAGGACTTGTCATATGAAGAGGAGCTGGTAGCTATTCTAGACCGGCAGGTTCGTCAGTTGAGATTGAAGAGTTTCCCTTCTGTTAGTGTTCAGTGGAGAGGTAGCCTATTGAGGCATCGACCTGGGAGTCCAAGTCCGATATGTGGAACCGTTATCCCTATCTTTTCCCCGACTCAAGTACTTTTTCTTATGTCCGTTCGAGTACGAACGGTTTTTTTAGAGATGGAGAATGTGATCACCCAAAAGGTCATCACTTGATTTACGAGTAAATTCTGTATTCCAAGGCCTTAGAAGTCTCCTTTTTCCTCACCTCAATTTGCATGTGCGGTCCGGGCGTATATCCAGAAAACTTTTATGTAAAAATGTAATGAAAATGTTAAATTGGCCTGTAAAATTTAATTTAAGTTGACTTCGGTCAATATTTTAGGTAAACGAACCTGGACCTATGATTTGACGGTCTCGGAGGGTCCGTAAGAAAATATGGGACTTGGGTGTATGCCTGGAATTGAATTCCGAGATCCCGAGCCCGATAAATGAATTTTTGTAGAAAATTGTCTAACTTAAATTTTAAGAGTTTTTTGAAATTTGAATGTTTTTGAAATTTATGGTATCGGGCTCGTATCTTGGTTCCAGAGCACGGTACAGGTCTTATATGGCATTTAGATTGAGCCTATAAAATTTGGTAAGAAACGGACTTGAAATGACGTGAATCGGACCCTCGGTTGTGAAATTTAAAATTTAAGTGTTCTTGAAAATTTTCTTTGATTTTGATGCTAAATTTGTTGTTAAAGTTGTTAATTTGGCGATTTGATCGCACATGTAAGTCCATATGATGTTTTTGAGTTAGTATGCATGTTTGGTTTAGAGCTCCGAGGGCTCGGGTGAGTTTCGGATAGGTTTCAGAAGTTTTTTAAACTTAGAAAAGTTGCAGGTTTTCAGTTTCTGGTGTTCTGAAGTTTTGTTCTTTGCATTCATGGAAGGACTCTCGCGAACGTGAAGGGTAAGTTAGGCTGAAGGAATTTTCCTTCTACACGAACACGAGAAACAGGTCGCGAACGCGAAGCTTTGGGGGTGCTACCCTTTGCGAACGCGGACCTGCTATCACGAACGCGAAGCCCTTTGGGCTGGGGCAGGGGGGAAAGGGATTTTGTTCTACGCGAACGCGGCCACTGGCCCGCGAACGCGAAGGCTTGAGGAGTCAAAGCTCCGCGAATATGAGCCGCTAAACACGAACGCGAAGGCTAATGGGTCTAACCCTTCGCGAACGCGAAGAAGGCCTGTCCAGTGAATTAAAAACAGTAGCAAATCGGGATTTAGTTCAAAACTTCATATTTTCAAAACTAGAGAGCATTGAGGCGATTTTCAAAGAACAAGTTCTTCCCCAAAACATTGGTATATGATTCTAAACCTTTTTCTTTCGATTTCCCATTGCATTTCATCAATTTTCATCCAAAAATCTAGGGGTTTTATGGCATCAATTTTCATCCAAAGGCCTTCGCGAACGCGAAGGCCTTTGGGCTGGGGCAGGGGGAAGGGGATTTTGTTATACGCGAATGTGGTCACTGGCCCGCGAACGCGAAGGCTTGAGGAGTCAAAGATCCGCGAACGCGAGCCGCTAAACGCGAAGGCTAATGGGTCTGACCCTTCGCAAACGCGAAGAAGGCTTGTCCAGTGAATTAAAAACAGTAGCAAATCGGGATTTAGTTCAAAACTTCATATTTTCAAAACTAAAGAGCATTGAGGCGATTTTCAAAGAACAAGTTCTTCTCCAAAACAATTGTATAAGATTCTAAACCTTTTCCTTTCGATTTCCCATTGCATTTCATCAATTTTCATCCAAAAATCTAGGGGTTTTATGGTAGAAATTAGGAATTTGGGTAGAGTTAGGGCTTTTGATTAATTGGAATTTAGACCTCGTTTTGGGGTCGGATTTTGAAACTAATTGCATATTCGGGCTCAGGGTGAATGCGTAATCGGGTTTTGATCCGAACCTCGAGTTTTGACCAAGCGGGCCCAGGGGTCAATTTTTGAGTTTTTGGGGAAAATGATAGAAAACCTATAATTTAGCATTGGGTATGAATTCTTTAGCATTTATTGATTTTGTTAAATTAATTTGGACTAGATACGGGTTATTTGGAGGCGAATTCTAAAGAAAAAGCGGTGTTTGAGGCTTGAGTTAGCCGTGGAAGTTTGAGATAAGTGTTTGGTCTAACCTTAGCTGTAGGGATTAAGAGTTGTGTCTTATTTGCTATGTGTTAATTGTGGAGTAAGACATATAGGCATGGTGACGAGTATCTATATGTCAGTGTCAAGCATGCCTGTGAGTCTTGTATTGTAATTGCTGTGACTCCGTTGTGGTTATTCGTGTTTCATACGAGGATTATCATTGTTATTCCCTTGCTGGGATTTTGTTGTTATATTATTGTTCCCTTGCCGGGATGTTGTTGTTATCATTATTATTCCCTTGCCGGGATGTTGTTGCTATATTATTGTTCCCTTGCCGAGATTCTTTTATGATTGGTGTTGATAAATGAAATGGGAGCGGGTTGCACGCCTGCAACGGTATTATATGAAATGGGAGATGGGTGCACGCCTGCAACGGTACTATATGAAATGGGAGCGGGTTGCACACCTGCAACGGTACTATATGAAATGGGAGCGGGTTGCACACCTGCAACGGTACTATATGAAATGGGAGCGGGTTGCACGCCTGCAACGGTATTATATGAAATGGGAGCGGGTTGCACGCCTCCAATGGTACTATATGAATGGGAGCGGGTTTTACCCTTGCAATGGTATTATATGAAATGGGATAGGGTTGCACGCCTGCAACTGTATTTCATGTGTACTTGCTTCTTATTTCCTTATCTTTTGCCAGTAATTGATTATGGCGTTCCTTGCTTTCCTCTACTGGTATTCTATTGTTATTTGTTACTCCCCGCAACATGTTTCCCCCTCCTATCTTTAACTATAAATATTTGATTTTATTTTCCCCGGTATATGATATAATTGTACAGGTTTATTTGGTAGTTTGGTCTTAGCCCTGTCACTACTTTGCCGAGGTTAGGCTAGGCACTTACCGGCACATGGGGTCAATTGTGCTGATACTACACTCTGCACTGTGTGCAGATACTAATATCGGAGCGTTTGGACCGCAGTGATGGTGCTGTCTTCAGTCCACTCAGGCGACCCGAGGTAGTCCTGCAGACGTCCGCGAGCCTTAGCGTCTCCTCCTATCACTTCTCTTTCTGTTTTTACTTATTCAGAGACAGATTTGTGTATTTTTATTCAGACCTTATTTGTAGTATTCTTAAATAGTCTGTGACTTGTGATACCAAATTCTGGGTAGTATTGTATTTCAGACTATGTAGCAACTGGACGGAACTGAAATACAACACGTGCGACGGATCACCGTGATACTTCTGGAGCATCGAAACATGAAATCCGGATGAACTCCTGCCAAACTGGGAGGTAAGGAAGGCTCATAAGCAACCTCCCCAACACGCCTCGATATCTCAAAAGGACCAATAAACCTCAGACTCAACTTCCCTTTCTTCCTAAATCTCATAACACCCTTCATAGGCGAAACCCGAAGCAGAACCCGCTCACCAGCCATATAGGAAACATCACGAACCTTCTGGTCTGCATAACTCTTATGCCTGGGCTGGGATATACGGAGTCTATCCTGAATCACCTTAACCTTCTCCAAAGCATCCTGAACCAAGTATGTGCCCAATAATCTAGCCTCACCCGGCTCAAACCAACCCACCGGGGATCTACACCTCCTACCATATAAAGCCTCGTACGGTGCCATCTGAATGCTGGACTGATAGTTGTTGTTGTAGGCAAGCTCCGCCAATGGCAAGAATTGATCCCAAGACCCTCCAAACTCAATCACTCACACACAAAGCATATCCTCAAGAATCTGAATAATGCACTCGGACTATCCGTCCGTCTGAGTGTAAAATGTTGTACTCAACTCCACCCGAGTACTCAACTCATGTTGTACCGCCCTCCAGACCCGTGATGTGAACTGAGTACCTCTTTCTGAAATGATGGAAACTGGAATACCATGTAGACGAACAATCTCCCGGATATAAATCTCCGCTAAACGCTCTGAAGAATAGGTAGTACACACAGGAATGAAGTGTATGGACTTGGTCAGCCGATCTACAATCACTCAAATAGCATCGAACTTTCTCAAAGTTCGTGGGATCCCAACTACGAAGTCCATGGTGATCCGCTCCCACTTCCACTCCAGAATCTCTATCTGCTAAAGCAACCCACTCGATCTCTGGTGCTCATACTTCACCTGCTGACAATTGAGGCACCGAGCTACAAACTCAACAATGTCTTTCTTCATCCGCATCCATCAATAGTGTTGCCTAAAATCTTGGTACATCTTTGCGGCACCCGTATAAATAGACTACCGCAAACTATGGGCCTCCTCTAAAATCAACTCCCGAAGCCCATCAACATTGGGTACACATACCCAACCCTGCATCCTCAATACCTCGTCATCACTAATAGTCACATCTTTGGCATAGCCATGCAGAACCTTGTCCTTGAGGACAAGCAAATGAGGGTCATCAAACTGGCACTCTCAGATACGATCAAACTAGCTAGAACCCACGCAAGCTAGAACCCGACTAGGCTCTGAAAGATCCAATCTCGCAAACTGGTTGGCTAAGGCCTGAACATCCATCGCCATAGGCCTCTCCGCTGCTGGTAAATAAGCCAAACTCCCCAAGCTCTCTGCTCGGCGACTCAAAGCATCGGCCACCATATTGGCCTTGCCCGGATGATATAAGATAGTGATATCATAGTCCTTCAGCAGCTCTAACCATCTCCTCTAGCACAAATTAAGATCCTTCTGCTTGAATAGATGCTACAAACTTCGAAGATCAGTTTAAATCTCACAAGGCACACCGTACAAATAATGATGCCAGATCTTCAAGGCATGAACAATAGCAGCTAACTCGAGGTCATGGATAGGATAATTCTTCTCATGTACCTTCAACTGTCTGGACGCATAGGAAATAACCCTACCGTCATGCATCAATACCGCTCGAATGCCAATCCTCGAGGCATCACAATAGACAGTATAAGACCCCGAACCTGTAGGCAATAGCAAAACTGGGGTTGTAGTCAAAGCTGTCTTGAGCTTTTGAAAACTCGCCTCACACTTTTCTGTCCACTGAAACGGAGCACCCTTCTGGGTCAGCCTGTCATAGGGGCTACAATAGAAGAAAACCCCTCAACAAATTGACGGTAATAACCCGCCAAGCCAAGAAAACTGCGGATCTCTGTAGCTGAGGATGGTCTGGGCCAACTCTGTACTGCCTCCACTTTCTTCGAATCCATCTGAATACCCTCACTTGATACCACGTGGCCTAAGAATACCACATAATCCAACCAAAACTCACATTTCGAGAACTTTGCATATAACTTCTTTTCGCTCAAAGTCTGAAGCACTGTCCTCAGGTGCTGCTCATGATCTTCCCAACTCCAAGAGTATACCAGAATATCATCAATAAAGACAATGATGAACGAGTCAAGATATGGACGAAACACACTGTCATCAAATGTATGAAGGTTGTTGGGGAATTGGTCAGCCCAAATGACATAACAAGGACTCATAATGACCATACCGAGTCCTGAAAGCAGTCTTCGGGATATCTGGCTCCCGAATCTTCAACTGATAGTATCCTGAACGCAAGTCAATCTTAGAAAACACTCGTGCACCCTGTAGCTGGTCAAACAAATCATCAATATGGGACAAAGGATAACAGTTCTTCACTGTAACTTAGTTCAACTGGCGATAATCAATGCACATACGCATAGAACCATCATTTTTCTTCACAAACAAGACAAGAGCACCCCGAGGTGATACACTGGGCCGAATAAAACCCTGATCAATCAATTCCTGTAACTGATCCTTCAACTCAGGAGGGTCCATACGATATGGTGGAATAGAAATGGGCTGAGTGTCCAGCAATAGATCAATGCCAAGATCAATATCTCTATCGGGCGGCATGCCCGAAAGATCAGCTGGAAATACATCAAAAAAATCCCGTACTACTAGGACTGAATCAACTGTAGGGGTATCAATAGTGACATCTCTCACATAAGCTAGATATGTGTCACACCCCTTCTCAACCATACGCTGATCCTTAAGGAATGAAATAACTCTACTGGGAGTATGATCTAAGGTACCCGTCCACTCTACTCGCGGTACACCTGGCATAGCCAGCGTCACGATTTTGGTATGGCAATCAAGAATAGCATAATGGGGTGACAACTAGTCCATGCCCAAGATAACATCAAAATCTACTATGCTGAGCAATAATAAATCGTCTCTCGTCTCAAAAACACTAAGAGCAACTACACACGATCGATAAATGCGGTGCACAACAAGAGAATCTCCCACAGGAGTAGAAACATAAACATGGGAACTCAAACAATCCCGAGATACACCCAAATGCGGGGCAAAATAAGAAGGCACATAAGAATAGGTGGAGCCTGGATCGAATGAAACCGATGCATTCCTATGATAAACCAAGACAATACCTGTGATGATAGAATCAGAGGCAACAGCCTCGGTATGGGCAGGAAGGGCATAATATCTTGCCTGGACTCCCCCTCTAGGGTGACCTCTACCTCCCCGACCTCCACCTCCAATTAGCTGAGCAGGTGAGGTAGAAACTGGAGTTGTAACCATAGCTTGAGAACTCTGCGGGGCACGTTGTGGTTAAGAAGTCTTTGAAGGTGCACTCCTCCCAAGTCTAGGGTAATCCCTCACCACACGGCATGTGTCACCACACTCAAAACAAGCTTTGGGAGGACGTGGCGGCAGTGACTGGCTCGGGCTAGGTCTGCTGGACTAACCTCTGAAAACACCCCGTGCAGGAGGCGTACTAGATACTGGAGGTGCATAATAGGGCTCCTGAGGCCTAGGAGGAGATGGAATACCACTGGCTGCTGGAAAAGCTGAATAAACGGGGTGACTCATATAATCCCTACCATGACGAACTACAGCTGGAGCATGGGCACCAAAATAATGGCCCGACTCTCGAGACCTCTTGGCCTCCCTCTCCTCTCTATCCCTAGCATGCATACCCTCTATCCTCCTAGCAATGCTCAACACCTGCTGATAAGAAATATCCATCTCCAACTCACGAGCCATGCTAAACCTGATGCTAGGAATAAGCCCTTCAATAAACCGGCGAACCCTCTCACGAACAGTAGAAACAAAGGCATGTCTAGCCAAGCTAGTGTAACGGATAGCATACTCCGAGATAGTCATAGTACCCTGGCACAAATGCTCAAACCCTACGCGCCATGCGTCCTTGAGGCTCTAAGGAACATACTCTCTCAGGAACATATCTAAAAACTGAGTCCAAGTCAGGGAAGCTGCCTCATCCGGATTGTCTAACTCATAGGTATGTTACCACTCATATACGGCTCCTCGAAGCTGGTAGGTAATAAAGGAAACCCCCACTCGATCCTGATATACCTATGGTACGGAGGATACAGTAGCACTCATCTAGAAATCCTAGAGCATCATCTTATGCTAGACCACTGAATACATGAGGCTTGTACTTCTTGAACCTCTCAAGCCTCAGCTGCTCATCCTCTAAAGCCGCTGCCCTGCCCTCGGGCTGATCTAGGATTGTAGGATGTACAGGAATAATCTCTAGGACCTGATCAACATGCACTCACTGCTCAGGAGTGCGGGCGGCTGGAGTTTGTGCTCCTCCCCCGGCCTAAGATGTAGCTGCAGCAAAGGGAAGCAACCCTGCCTGAGCCAGAGTGGTGTACATGCTCATGAACTGTGTAAGAGTCTCCTGGAAAGCTGGATTAGTAGTAGTAGTAGTGGTAGTAGTAGGCGTATCAGGTGCCTGGACTCCAGCTGGAACTACGGGTGGCACCTCGGTGGCAACTCGCACGGGTGCTCTAGCTTCACCATGTGCACGTCCTCGGCCTTTACCCCGGCTCCGACCTCTGACAGCTCTAGTATGGGGTGCGGGTGCCTGATCATCTTTGGTAGCACGTGTCCCACCATCTATGAGAGAATAGAAGACAGAAGTTTAGAATTGTGATATCAAAAATCTCGCACGACAAGGAAATCAAATGAAGTGGAAATTTTCCTAATAGTTACATAGCCTCTCGTAGATAAGTACAAATGTCTCCGTACCGATTCACGAGACTATAATAAACCGGCTTGTGATTCATGACTCCTATGAACCTAGGGCTCTGATACCAACTTCTCACAATTCAAGTTCGCCCTCCGTGAACTGTCGTGACGGCACCTAGTCTCTATGACTAGGTAAGCACAACAATTTGCGGAAAAAGAAACAAAATGCAGAAAAAAACTAATAAAAACTGAAGATAAGCAATTACAAAAACGTTTAAGATGCCACTCGGCATATACTAATACAAGATCTCAAAAACTGAACAACTTCCCAAAACCCAAAATCTCATGAAATCACAAGCTGTTGAATAACTACAAGTGTCTAACTCCAGAATATCTAAACAAAAGTAAATACAAAAGGGCTGATATTATGAGAGAGAATGGAAAGGGACTCCTCGGTCTGCGGATGCGGCAGATATACCTCGAAGTTTCTGGAGAATCGCCTCGCCTCAAGGGTAGTAGGACTGAGTCGAAGTACCTGGATCTGCATATGAAAAACATGCGCAGATAGGGCATGAGTACACCACAGCGGTACTCAGTAAGTGTCAAGCCTAACCTCGATCGAGTAGTGACAAGGAAGGTTAGGGCCCTACTGATTATATCTAAAAAACGAGGTAAAACAGTATAGAATACGACAATATAATTAAATGCTAACAGTAAGAAGTAACACAAGATAATAAGAATAACAACAACAATAACAGAGACAAAATAATCACAAAAGGAATACCGATTAACACAGAGATAGCAACCGGGATCTCTTAGTATCCCGAGGATCTCATAGTATCCTCAATATGTGTGCTGGGAATCTCTCAGTATCCCGACGATCTCTATCCTCAATATATATGTTGGGGATCTCTCGGTATCCCAAGGATCTCTTAGTATCCTCAATATACGTGTTGGGGATCTCTCGGTATCCCGCACTACAGCCCAAATCAATATATGTGCAGGGGATCTCCCGGAATACAAATTCGGAGTCCCAAAGTAAACAGGCAGGGGGATCTCCCAGGATACCGTCCCATAGTCCCAAAGTAAACACACAGCAGCAACACGAAGAATACTCAATTAAATTCAAATTTCATACCAAGGTAAAACAGGTATTTCTAATCTAGCATGCTACACATAATCCAAATAAGGTAGTTTGAGCAAGTAAAGCAATTAAGGCAATTAGACATACTCCCCTAAGCTAACAGCAGGCTTAAATTGCAAGTAGTATAAACAGGAAAGGAAACACAATTAAAGTTACTTAATGAAAATAGGATTTCCAACAATTAGCACAAGTACACACTCATCACCTCACATACAAAGTATTTCAAATATCAACAATATCAAATCCTAAGGGGAGTTCCCCCACACAAGGTTAGGCAAGTCACTTACCTCGAACCGGCTCAAAATCAACCTGAAACCACGCTCTTGCCACGAGTACTCGACTCCATATGGCCCAAATCTATTCAAACCAATTTTATAATGTATGTATAACTTCAAGTAACAGATTACACAAATTAATTCTAAGCTAATACGCGAAATTAGGAAAAATGACCAAAACGCCCCCCGAGCCGACGTCTCAGAATCGGGTAAAAGTTATGGATTATGAATCCTCATTCACTCACGAGTCTAACCATACCAAAATTATCCAAATCTGATGTCAATCCCCAATCAAAACTTGAAATTTAGGTCTAAGAACTTTTCCAAATTTTTTCCAAATTTTTCACTCCAAATCCGAAATTAGATGATGAATTCATGTTAGATTAATGGGTTATAAGCAAAAAGTAGTTAAGAATCATTACCAATCAATATCTCTAAAAATCCCTTAAAATCTCGCTCAAATCCGAGCTCCCAAGCTCTAGTTTTGATAAAAATGACCAAACCCTCGACTTTGAGATTTTATATTCTGCCCAGATAAATCCTTCTCCGCGAACGGACTTCCAAACCACAATCTGAACATGCCCCTAAACTCTAAACACCCAACGGAGCTAATGGAACCAACAGAATTCCATTCTGAGTCCGTCTTCATACTGCTCCGACTACGGTCCAAATTCTAAAGCTTAAGCTCTCTTTTAGGGACTAAGTGTCCCAAAACACTCCGAAACTCAAAATCAAACATCCCGACAAATCTAAATAGCAGAAACAAACACGGGGAAAGCAGTTAATAGGGGATCAGGGCGTTAATTCTTAAAACGACCGATCGGGTTGTTACACATTAGGTATTGAAATCTTCCAGAGACATTTCTTCATTGTGACAAACTTGTGAATCCACTTAAACTGATTATGAGCCCTTCATATGGCAATAAGCTGAGTCAAGGTGTACAGTCTAATGACTATCTGTTTTGGCTACTGCTATTGTTGATACCCAATTTTTTCTTTATATTTTTCAAATATACATATATACTTTCAAAATAGTGCACATGCATTATCATTGGATTTACAAGCATGCACAAGTATTTTTCATAATTCTCCATAATTTTTAAAAGAGTTTAAACCAATTTATTTCTGCATTTTATTATATAAATATTCAATAATAACCCTCCAAATTATTTTTTATGATGATTCAGCCATCTAAATATATCATTTATGTCAATATGAGGTTTTAAATGTTTTTAGTGCATTTTTGTAATTACATTGGCATTTTTTAAAGCTAAACTACATATTTTTTCAATAATAGCCCATATGTATATATAATTATTTATATATGTAAAAAATAACCTTTTATATTTTTATAATATTAAATAATTATTTTTATTTATTTTTATGCATAAATGATATTTTTGTTATTCATCTATTATTTTTTACAAATTATTTATTGGTTAAATTTGGGTATTTAAAATCTGGCCCCATTTTTATTTAAATTCAGACCTAGGACTGCCCAAACCAACCCAATTTGCCTAAGCCCAATAACCTAAGCCAAATACCCTACCCATTCATTTAAACCCGACCCTAATAACATAGGTACTTGCCTAAACATGGCAAGTACCCCGCTTTGATTCCACCCAAATCTATGTTTACCTCTTAAATCTGGACAACCTTGGGTCCAAACGCGTTATTTTGTACCGATTCTCTCGTATCTCGCTGATTCGTACTTAACCCTAAAGGTTAGGGTTCCAGATTCTCTTTTGATTTGAGCCTAAGCTGGTTCAAACCTTAATTTTTCGCATGATTCTGTCTCTATTCACCCTATTATGTGATAATCCACCTATTTTTGTCGTTTTCTTGTACTTACCCTAAATTAGGGTTTCAGATCTTTTTTATAACGAACGGATCGGTCGTTTTGAGCATTTGCACTTCGATCGCCAGTTCCCGGGCAAGACTAGCCACGTATGATGTATTATGACTCATGTAAATCGTCGGTTTTGGTTTTTAGGATAACCGGGAGAGATTTGGAAGAATAATTCTTAGTTTGAAGCTTTAAATTTGAAAGGTTTGACCAAGTTTTGACTTCTTAGTATTCAATCTCGGATTTGGATTTTTATGATTTGGTTAGCTCCGTCGGGTTATATTGGACTTGGGAGCACATTTGGAATGGAATTTGGAGGTCCATGGAAGATTTAGGCTTGAATTGGCGAAATTGAAATTTGGCATTTTTCAGTCGGTAGTGGAAATGTTGATATCGGGGTCGCAATGGAATTTCGGAAGTTGGAATAGGTTCATAGTGCAATTTTTAACGTGTGTGCAAAATTTCAGGTCATTCAGACGAGGTTAGATGGAATTTTTTATCTAATTCGGAATTCAGAAGTTTTGGAATCCTTTAGGCTTGAATTCGAGGGTGATTTGATGTTTTGATGTTGTTTTGAGCGTTCCGAAGGTTGGAACAAGTTTGAATGATGTTATGGGATGTGTTGGCATGTTTGGTTGAGGTCCCGAGGGCCTCGGGTGAGTTTCAGGTGGTTAACAGATCAATTATTGGTTTTGAAAGTTGGCAGAATTTGCTGGTGTTTTTGCTGCAGAAAACCCTTATTCGCATTCGCGAAGGTTTGTTGAGTGAGGCTACAGTTTCATTCTTCGCGTTCGTGATGTCGGTCCCGAGTTCGCGAAGGTTCAGGAGATCAAGTTATGTGTTCACGACCAGGGGATCGCGTTCGCTTAGGGACGAGCTGTGTGGTCTTGGCGTTCGCAGGTGGGCCCTCGCATTCGCGAAGAAGAGAATTTTGGTCAGGGAAGCTTTGTGCTTTAGGTACTAATTTAAGTGCTTACCCCTTTTTGTGCTTGAATCAATTATTTTTCATGTGTATGTTTTAGTTTATGCACTATTTAAAGCACTTCCAACTCCCCTTTGAAAAGGCAGAGATTCTGAATTCGAAAATCTTTTCAGTACTCTAAACAAAAGTTATGTACTCTTACTCTCTTGAGCAATCTTATTCTGTGTTTTGATTCTTGACCAGCTGAAAGCCAAGGCCAGAAATCTTCAAGTCTTTGCTTCTGTGTGGTGATATTTGTTATACTATTGGATTCCTTTCTTCCCTGTTTCATCTTAACTGGTGAGTTATTGAATCCTCTGCCATTTCATTATGATTATTTGTTCAATGTGTTACTGCTATTAGACTGTGTCATCCTAAATGTTGTTACCTGTATTTAAGACATGTTGAACTTAGTTTGAATCGACTAATGAAATCTGCCTAACTCTATGTAATTTAGGACTATTTTTTAGCATTAAATAGGCTTTCATACCTTTCCTAAGGACTGTTTAATTATATGTGCCTTAACAGATTCATCAGTTTGTTTATTAAACCTGTTACCATGTGATCTGGTTGATTCTGTGCTTACTATGCTATAACACCTCTGTTAAATTGTCTTAATCAATTCTTGACTTACTGTTAATTAATGAGCTTTCTTTCTGTGACTTAGTCTTATCTGGAGTCTTTGTTATCACTATGAACATCCTTATGAACTGTCGTTATTAACATGTGACTCGGTTAATTCCCAAAAGCTGGATTAAGTTTACTTAGGCTCAAATATGTTGCTATCTGTTTGTGTTCTATGTGTGATTCTATACCCCTTAATCCCATCCTACTCTCCTGAGTCCTCACTCTTGCTGGCTCAAAGCCAAAGTAATTTAGGTTCTGTCCCCTGGCTTCCCTAGTGTGAGCACTGCTCAGGGTTCATATGAGACCCTCGTAAACTTTGACACACTAGGATTTGGTCCGTAATCCTCCTTGAACTGTTCTGATCATTCTTCTCTAGTGTGAGTACTGCCCTGGGTTTTTGAAGCCCTTGGGAACTCTAACACACTAGAGATTTGGGTTTTGTATGCTTATTCTGGAGATATGGGTGAATCATGCATTGATGGTTACTGTGTCTCTATGAACATGGGCTTTTGGAGCTACTATGAGTTGAAGGCCTGGCATGTCCCGGTGTATTTGGGCCTGATGCAGGCTTCCTATAGTTTTATATACTTTGTAATTCATTCATTAATTCCTGGTCTGTAATAATTATTTGTAATAACAATTGGGGTGTTAGTAAATTGGGAAACTGGGTTTATTTTAACATTTGCATGAGAATGGGTAGAAATCCTGCCTATAGGTGTTTACTTTACTCATTCTGCTATTGTGCATTAAAGAACCTGCCTATAGGTATTTACTTTGCTCAAATACATTCTGCTATTATACATTAGATAACCTGCCTATAGGTGTTTACTTTGCTCATTCTACTGTTGTGTGTATTAGATAACCTGCCTCTAGGTGTTACTTTGCTCAAATACGTTCCGCTAATTGTGTGCCTATAGGTGTTTAATCTGTCTAGCTTATTTTACTTTTACATGTTAGATACCATGCCTATAGGAACTACAAGTAACCAAAGTTCAATTTGCATTGTAGCATATTCATTAGGCATCATGATCATAAGGTCATTTATATTTTACAGATCTGCATCTTTAGAAATCATGCCTATAGGATTTTAATTTATTGATATGTTATTGTCATAGTTGTCTATTTAGTATGCATGCGTATAGGAACTAAAACAGTTTTAATCATCAAGGGTAGGAATCATGTCAATAGGGTGATCACCATTTGTGTTAAGCACTAAAATTAGGCTTTAAAACATTGTCTGGCTGAACGCCATTAGAAAGCATGCCTATAGGTACAATTGAGTAATTCTGAATATCTCCCGTTGCTTATAACTGCCAAACACTGAGTAAATCACCTAGATAGCATGTCTATAGGTTTTAACCACTTGTACTTATAATCCGTAGGCAACTGTTCAATCACTTAGAAATTACTTTGCATAACAGCCAGCATGATTAAAATCCGGAATCACATAAAAATCATGTTTATAGGACCTAACGACTTTAATTGTTAAAAGTGCCAAACGCCTAATTTGTTACGTGCCTTTGCTGTGTAAGTGTGGAGGCTAACTTGAGCCCTTGTTTGCTTTTACATGAAAGTCCAACTTGTTTTTGTGTATCGCCTAGTTTTATCATTTTGAGTGACCTAAGTTAAGTTTAGAACCATCCCAAACTACTGGTCCAAACCTCCCGAGCCATAGGCAAGGGACGGGTAGTGCACGCATAGGGTACGATTTAGAATTGATTAGAGTGCTTTAGGTAAATAACTTAAAGATAGTAATCGGGTAGCAGAAAATAATAGTTTGTGCCTGTTGAATAATATGAGTAACACCCTCATCTTGGGGAGTTACAAAGTATTATTTATGTTGCACGGGGTGATCCTTTAGGCTAAAAATCTTAGGATCCCCCATTCCTATTAAAATAATTCTCTCTTTCTCTTCTCTATTAAACTAATTCACATGATTTGAATTCGGCCAGGACCAACTGTTGTGGACCTTGAGGAGTGCCTAACACCTCCTCCTCGAGGTAATTTGAGCTCTTACGCGATCTTTGGTGATGCAAACTAGTAAACCCGAGTCATTTGCAATAGGTGCCCTAACGCACCTTAATCCGTTAGGTGGCAACTCTATTTCGAAACCCGATTTCTCAGGAAAAAGGGGCGCGACAGCATGGCGACTCTGCTGGGGATATTTTTAGGCTCTTACCATAAATGAACTTGATCTTTGTGAATTAGCCATCTCTGATAAGCGTGTTTTTTATTTTGTTGTTACCTAAATCTCCCACTCCCATTTTACCCTTTTATTGCTACATGCATATCCTTTTCCCTGTTTTCCCTTTATATGAACTCATATGCAACTCTTCGTTTAATTTGATTATAACATGTGTTTCCCTTTATTCCCTAATCATGTTCACCTACTCCAAACTTTGTTCTTATATCATATCTCTCCCCAACCTTTACCCCTTTATTTGATTTATTACAATTCTTTCATTATGCGAACTAGCATCTTCCTTGTTTTTCTTTCTCTTATGTCTTTATGTTCATTCAATACTGCATTTGTTTTTCAATATGTGAAAATACTTGAAAATGTATTATTTTTTCATAAATCATGTTCCGCATCATATTCCACTCGTGCGTATTAATACCATAGCGGCACTTGATGAGTGTCCGCGCTCTTCCTAAAATCACCCTTTAAATTTGGTAAGGCTTATTTGCAGTAAAACTAGTCGATCAGCGGTGCAATCGACAGTTTCGTGCCTTACCCTCTCAAGTTATCCACTTGAGGGTACCATTCTAGACTTATCTAGAAACCACATTCTAAAATCAATTGTGCATGCATCTTGTCTAAACCTAGAATGAGTTAGGATGCTGTCCGCGCAATAACTCACTACGACAAACCTTGTCCAAAGTCCATCGAGATTTCCATAATCCCAAGGGACATAATCACGATCTTTGCATCATTTGGAGAAAAACATGCCAATATGTTGATCATTAGCGTGAAAATAGCTGAATCTGGAGGGGGCAAGGGCTAACTTTATTTGTTTTGTAGAAATGAGGCACGAGGTCCCCAGGTTCGGCATGGTTCGGAATATCCCACCTTTGCTACTGGATTGGTGAGAAAATCTCGCACCACGTGACAAAATCCATGTGAAAATATTTCTTGGGAATTTACCTTCTCTGCTAGACATTCACCCGAACAATGTACTGATCGAGGCTGCTACTATGTTCTGGGATGAAAGAGGGTTGTTTTCCATTTCGGGGAGATAGAGATGACTCCCCTTCTAGAGGAAATAAGGGCTTTGCTGGACTTCCTTGGGATAGCCTTGGTCTATTGGTACCTGAGAATCGCACTTCCCGGTGGTTTTTTAAAATGATGTGTTTTAGAAAGAATGATGAGTTAGTCTACTTAAAGAAGTCTTACATACCGTTCGACTTCCTCTGCGCACGTTACGGACACAGCAAATCCTATCGCCTTTACCATTATGAGTTTTCTATTACTTCGTTTGGTTGGACCCACCATCGGGTTTTCGTGTTCATTGTCTATTTTCTAGGGATGTTGGTATTCCCAATGCAAGGAGAAAGGATTTACACCCGTTTAGCTATGGTTACTAAGACCCAAATGGAAGGAATTGAAGGACAGACTTACACTATCATCCCAATGATCATGGCAGAAATATACCGAGCTTTGGACCGTTGCAAGAAGGGATTCAGACATTTCGAGGGTTGTAACTTGTTACTACAAATATGGTTGTTGGAGCATCTTCAAAGAGGATAGTACCGTCAGGAATTTCCGCGGCAACCATGGAATGACCACATAGCTTTTCACCATCCAAAAAGAATGACTTTCATCCCAGATAGATTTGCACAACCGAAAAATGTTGTGGATTGGGTGCACTTCTTTAGCAATTTGACAGACGACAAGGTCCATTGGATGTTCAAGTGGTTCCCTACTAGCGAGTTTATCATCAGGTCAAGAGATGTCCCTCGTTTAGTGCTGATTAGGTTGAGGGGATTTATCCTTATGCTCTTATCAGGGTCATGAGACAGGCTGGGAGGAAACAAGTCATACCCCGAGTCTCCAAGATGGTTCACTACAAAGCAGATTTCCAAGGTGATGCTATTCCATTCAAGTATGAGGTACAACACATGTGGCATCTAAAGGTCGTAGTGGAAAAGAATACCATCGAGCCAGATCGATACCATGCTAGCCATGTGCACTTTTATCCGTCATGGTTGGTCGATAACATAGCAGGAGAAGTCAAGCTAGGGATTGATTTGGGAAATAGGGTCATAGACAATGCTGTCGAGGCCCAAGTCAAATATAAGAGGTTACGCAAAAGAATTTTTGAATCTGAGGCCATACATTTGGAACAACACAAAGCAGACATGGAAGCAATCAATGAATGAAGAGAAATCACCACTAAATCAATAGATAGGTTGGAGTATTTAGAGCAGGGATTGATGGAGCTGTAAGGGAAGATGAGAAACAGGGTTACAGGTTGTCAAAACATGGATGGAAATGAAGGAGGTTTCCTAGCAAGGGCGTATCTGCTGCTGGACATGCGCGACCTGGGGAATTTGATCGATTGACCAAAGAAGGCCAAGCATGGAGAAGGTCCCTCTTAGATCAAATAGATTAGAAATTATGTTTTACTTGCTCTCTAAACTCATTTATGCTTTGGTTGTAATAAGGCATATGCCATTAGTGACTCTTTACCATTATTGTTGTTTTAGTAGAGATTCGGTTTATTTTGCACATTAATGAAATGATACAGTTATTAGCATCAATTTTTCTCCAAATCTATATGTCGCTTAGGCCTACCTCGGGCACAATGAGGTCTCCAAGTTAGTACGTGATATTATAATTCCGCTATATGTGTTTAAATACTGCAACAACCTTTTAATACTCCTCACTGATTTGTTTACCTTTTGTTTTCTTCTTTTCTTGATTTGTTTATTCCCATCCCCTAAGGTTGGTCTGTGCATACTGGCATCATCAGCATATCATACTAGATCAAGAGGTCCTCCACCTCATCCTCCTCCAAATGATCCTAAAAGCAAAGGAAAGGCCAGAATGGATGATACAAGCAATATCAGAAAAGACAATGCCACGCATGAAGACAATGTTGAAACTTCAGATGGTCGAAGCACTCCAGCACCAAATAACTTGGTTTTGAGACTGGAACAAAAGATACTGGAGTTACAAGGGTAACTTGAGCAGATCCGGAACTTGGCAAATCTCTCCCTCACCTTGAACGTCCCCGACATCAACCAACAAAACACCAAAAACCCAATACCTCCCCAAAGTACACCAAACCAGCGTCCATAAAATCCTCTCGCACCTCACCAATATGCCACACTGCCTCAAAATCCCAATCATCCACCAGTACCAACTCCTCCACAACATCATCATCCAACCCAGTATCTATAAACCACTACCTATCATACTTCTCAGAACGCACCACAACCTATTCCCGATCCTCAAAATTCAACCAACGACCACCACTACACCCAAATACCTAGAGTCCATCAAAGTAACCCCATATATGTGGAAACCTTACCCCACACTCCTCAACAAACCTTATACATACCTGAATCCGCTGAGAAGGACCTACTCATCAAAAACATGGCAGAGGAACTTAAGATGCTCACAAGTCGAGTCCAAGGTATCGAAGGGGGTAAAGGCATTGAGGGATTGAACTATGAAGATCTGTGCATTTAGCCGGATGTAGAACTTTTGGAGGACTACAAACCTCCTAAGTTCGAGATATTCAACGAAACAGGTGACCCAGAGGTGAATCTAAGGACATACTATGACAAGCTCGTAGGATTTGGAAAGGATGAAAGGATTCGCATGAAATTGTTCATGAGGAGCCTCACTGGAGACGCCCTATCTTGGTACATCAGTCAAAATCCAAAGAAATGGCTTAGTTGGGTAAACATGGCATCAGATTTCATGGATCGATTCAGGTTTAATACAGAGAATGCACTGGATGTCTTCTATATCCAAAATCTCAAGAAGAAGCCAATGGAGACTTTCTGCAAGTATGCTACTCGATGGAGATCGGAAGCTGTGAAAGTAAGGCCGACATTGGAAGAAACACAGATGAACAAGTTCTTTGTCCAGGACCAGGATCCACAATACTACGAAAGGTTAATGGTTATCGAGAATCACAAGTTCTCTGACATCATTAAATTGGGAGAAAGGATTGAAGAAGAAATCAAGAGCAGAATGGTAACTAATTTTGAGACATTACAGGCTACGAACAAAGCTTTGCAGTCAGAGGGTATATCCAAAAAGAAAGAAGTAGGAGCATTGATGGTAGCCCGAGGGCCAAAATCTCCTTTCACATACCAAACTCCACCACCCACATATCAGCCTTCACCTCCCAGATACCAACAACTCGCCACCACCTACCATACTTATAACACACAACCTGCATATTACCACTCACCACTACCAGCCCGCCAAAACTACAAGAAAGCCAGACCAAATTTCGACCGTAGACCACTCGGACAATACACTTCTATTGTTGAACCCATTGATCAACTCTATGAAAGACTGAAGGCTGCCGGTTATGTCACCCCTATTCCCCCTGTTGCTATGGAGAACTCTTCCCAGTGGGTCAATCTGAACAAGACATGTGCCTATCTCTCGAGCATGAAGGGACACACTATTGATGAATGTCGCACTTTGAAGGATAAGATCTAGACGTTGATTGACACCAAGGTTATACAAGTAAAAGAGGCTGCACCTAATGTCTACAACAATCCCTTCCCGGATCATAGGGGCGAGGGGGTAAATGTGATAGAAACTGATGAAGAATGGGATCCGGAAGGATCAATCGGACTCATTCGTGAGGGGGATAAAAACACAATACCTCCAGTCACTCTCACACCCATTATAGTGCAAATTCAACTACCAATTAAGGTTGAAGTGGCCACACCAACTCCATTTAAGGTTAAAACAACAACGCCCTCAGCCACACTAGTCCCGTTTGATGTAGAAGTGACCACACCCTTCACTATGATGGTAGCACCCACACCATCCTTTAATTCCAATGGTATACCTTGGGACTATGCTGCAGAGGTGAGAAGGAAAGGAAAAGGGAAGATGGAAGAAACAAGTGTTGCACAAGGCATGACTAGGACCGGTAGGCTTTACACGCCTGAGCACTTGGGAGAAACAAGTAAAGAAGCCGCTCCCAAACAACCTATCATTGAAACCAGCCCGGATGATCTTTGGAGGAAAGTGCAAGCAAGGGAGTACTCTGTAGTGGATCATTTGAACAAAACCCCTGCTTAGATTTCCATTTTGTCACTGCTGCAAAATTCTGAGATACATAGGAATGCGTTAATGAAACTATTAAACGAAGCTTACATGCCCAACAACATCACTAGTGGAGAGATGGCCAACATGGTAGGGCAAAAATTGGAGAGCCACAAGATCACCTTTCACGAAGACGAATTACCACCTGAAGGACCGAGTCACAATAGGCCACTGCACATCACAGTACAGTTTGAGGACAAATTCATAGCCAGAGTCCTAATAGATGGGGGTTAGAGCCTCAACATTTGTCCATTGACTACTTTGAAAATGTTGGGAAAGGGTTTCCATGAGACACAATCAGGGAGTATGAATGTGAAAGCATTTGATGGGTCTCAAGGGGACATAATTGGAGAAATCAACCTTTATTTGCAAATGGGCCCGACTTGGTTTGAAGTTGAGTTTCAAGTATTGGACATATCTACTACGTACAATTTGTTGTTAGGGCAACCTTGGATACATGCTGCTGGAGCCATAGCTTCTACGCTACACCAGGCCGTGAAGTTCCAATAGAATCATCAAGAGGTGATCATTCATGGAGACGGAAGTAATCCTATTTACACCAATCAAACTGTTCCGGTTGTAGAGAATAGAAGGAAGCTGGGTGGAGAAACGTATCATCACATTGAGCGTGTCAATGCAATAGAGAAAGACAAGTAGTGGAGTAATAAAATCGAAAGCATACTGTTATGGATATGGTATGAACCCGGTAAGGGTCTCGGCAAGAATCTCCAAGGTATCACTAAGTCGATACAACCAAAACGTCACGGTACCACCTTTGGACTAGGATATCAATACACCTGGCAGGAGTACGATGATTGGTCACTGCCATGGCGTGGCCCCTATTACCCTCTCGAACAGCCAATACCACACCTGCATCAAACATTTCAACAGACTGATGTGATATGGGGATTTGAAGAAGATGAGGCTTTAGCTGGCCTAAAGAATCTATTTCTGGATGATGAATACATGGACTGCAATGCAATAGTTGAGGAGGAGGAGGAAGAAGATCTCACCATTCAGACCATGGAGAAATGAGTTGTTCTTAAGAATTGGACTGCTACACCATCCCGAGCCTGTCGAGTTCCTGGGTAGCCTGGCAATTAGCATGATCTATTTTCAAGCAATTTTAAGCATGTAAGATATTTCCAGTATTTTGTTTTAAGACGTATTTTGTTTTGAAATAAATTGCTCGAGTCATCAAGACGTACCTATTTTGACATTTTCAAGATTTAATTAATGTATTGCTATTTTAGTATTTATTATTATCTTTTACATTTTTCCTCTACAACATTATTATTACTTATCCTGATGAACCAACGGCTACGACATGTAATGAGATAACGCAATATAAGGATAGTGATTCAGAAGAAGTAGAAGAAGAAGATATAATCCCTGAGGAAATTGTCAGAGAAGATAAGAATTTTGAGAATAAGCCTATGTCCAACCTGGATGAAACTAAGATAGTCAACTGGGAGATTCCGAAACAGTCAAAGAAACCCGCATAAGTATCCATTTGTCACCATTGGAAAAAAAAAGAATCACCCATTTCTTGAAGGAATATGAGGACATTTTTGCATGGTCTTATGATGATATGATTGGTTTGAGCACATCCATAGTGGCTCATAAACTACCTACCAATCCGATGTGTCCGCTTGTAAAATAGAAGCTCAGAAAGTTCAAGCCTGATATGAGTCTGAAAATCAAAGAAGAAGTCACCAAGCAGATCAAAGCCAAAGTTCTCAGAGTGGTCGAATATCCTACTTGGTTGGCCAGCATCGTGCCAGTTCCGAAGAAGGATGGGAAGGTCAGAGTATATGTCGACTTTCGGGATTTAAACAAAGCAAGTCCCAAAGATGATTTTTCGCTATCCAATATACACATATTGATTGACAGTTGTGCCAAGCATGAACTCCAATCCTTTGTGGATTGCTTCGCGGTATACCATAAGATTTGGAGAATGAGGAAGATGCCGAGAAAACAGCCTTTATCACTCTATGGGTGATGTATTGTTACAAAATGATGTCGTTTGGCCTGAAGAATGCTGGGGCCACTTATATGATAGCCATGAAAACCATTTCCATGACATGATTCACAAAGAAATAGAGGTATACGTGGATGACGTCATCATCAAATCCAGAAGAAGCGCAGACCATATAGCAGATTTAAGGAAATTCTTTAATCAGCCTTAAAGGTACAATCTGAAACTGAATCCTGCAAAGTGTGCCTTTAGAGTCCCTGTTGGAAAATTGCTAGGTTTCATTGTAAGTCGTCGGGGGATTGAATTGGACCCCTCAAAGGTCAAATCCACACAAGATTTTCCACCTCTGAGGAGCAAGAAAGATGTGATGAGCTTCTTGGGGCGTCTCAATTACATCAGCCGATTCATAGCACAATCGACCGTGATCTATGAGCCAATTTTCAAAATATTGAAGAAAGATGTTGTAACAAAATGGACTAAAGAATTCCAGGAAGCTTTCGATAGAATCAAGGAGTACCTATCCACGCCACCAGTCTTGGTCCCGTCAGAACTTGGTAAACCTTTGCTACTCTATTTGTCCGTACTAAATGGAGCTTTTAGTTGCGTCTTGGGACAACACGACGAGATGGGAAGAAAGGAACATGCCATATACTATCTGAGTAAGAAGTTCACACCCTATGAGGCACGGTATTCTTTGCTGGAATGCGCCTTTTGTGCCCTGGCATGGATAGCTCAAAAATTGAGGCATTACTTCTCCGCCTACACTACATACCGCATATCAAGGATGGATCCTTTGAAATACATCTTTCAGAAACCAATGCCTCCAGGGAAACTAGCCAAATGGCAGATATTGTTGAGTGAGTTTGATATTGTCTATGTGACTTGGAAGGTGATCAAGGGGCGGGCACTAGCAGATTTATCTTGCGGAAAATCCTATATGAGGGGAACACAAACCATTGAAAACATATTTTCCCGATGAAGAAGTGTCGTTTGTAGGAGAAGATATTACTGAAGCCTACGACGGTTGGAGAGTGTTCTTCGACGGAGCTGCAAATTTCAAAGGAGTAGGTATTGGAGCGGTTTGGTGTCAGAGACATGTCAACATTATCTGATATTCGCGAAGCTCAAGTTTCCATGCACCAACAATATGGCAGAATATGAGGCTTGCATCATGGGGCTCAATTTGGCCATCGACATGAATATACAAGAGTTGTTGGTAATTGGTGATTCAGATCTTCTGGTACATCAGGTTCAAGGAGAATGGGATACAAAGAATACTAAGATACTACCATATTTATATCATGTGCAAGAGTTGATGAAGAAGTTCATGAAGATATAATTCAAACATGTTCCGAGAATCTAGAACGAGTTCGCAGATGCACTGGCTACTTTGTCTTCCATGATACAGTATCCAGATAAGAATTTCATTGACCCCATTCCAGTAAGGGTCCATAGTCGGCCAACTTATTGTGCACATTTTGAAGAAGGAACAGACGGAAATCCACGGTACCATGATATCAAGGAATACTTGGCAAAAAGAGAATACCCGGAGCATGAAAATCATACTCAGAAACGCACATTCCGGAGATTGTCCAACCATTTCTTCCAAATTGGAGGAATTATGTATAGAAGGACTCCAGACCTAGGAGTATTATGGTGTATTGATGCCAAAGAAGCTTCCAGATTGCTCGAGGAAATACATACTGGAACCTGCGGGCCGCACATGAATGGTTTCGTTCTAGCCAAGAAGATATTAAGAGCAGGATACTTTAGGATGACTATAGAAACAGACTGCATCAGGTATGTTCAGAAGTGTCACTGGTGTCAAGTACATGCAGATATGATACTGGTACCACCAAATGAACTCAATGCAACAAGTGCACCTTGGCCTTTCGTTGCTTGGGGAATGGATATCATCAGTCCGATCGAGCCCGCCACTTCAAACGAGCACATGTTCATTTTAGTGGCCATAGACTACTTCACAAAATGGGTTGAGGCTGCATCTTACAAGGCTATAACCAAGAAAGTCATCACAGATTTTTGTTAGGGATCGTATTGTTTGTCGTTTCGGGGTACCAGAATCCATCATTAACGACAATTCCGCCAACCTCAACGGCGACTTAATGAAAGCTATGTATGAAACCTTCAAGATCAAGCATAAGAATTCCACAACATACAAACCTCAAATGAATGGAGCCGTGGAAGCCGCCAACAAAATCATCAAGAAAATTCTAAGGAAAATGGTAAACAACCACATGCAATGGCACGAAAAATTACCATTTGCCTTATTGGGATATCGTACCATAGTTCACACATCAACCGGAGCAACTCGCTATATGATGGTTTGTGGTACTGAAGTTGTCATTCCCGTCGAGGTCAAGATTCCTTCTTTGAGAATTATACAAGAAGCAGAACTTAGTGATGCATAATGGATAAGGAGTCGCTATGAACAATTGGCTCTTATCGATGGAAAAAGAATGAATGCAGTATGCCATGGTCAACTTTATCAAAACGGAATGTCCAAAGCTTTCAATAAAAGGGTCAAACCTAGACAATTCACACCGGGACAGTTGGTGTTGAAACGAATTTTCCCACATCAAGATGAAGCCAAAGGAAAGTTTTCGCCCAATTGACAAGGGCCTTACATGGTTCACAGGGTACTAACAGGAGGAGCACTCATACTTGCAGAAATAGATGGAAATGTTTAGCCGAAGCCTATCAATTCGGACGCAGTCAAGAGATATTATATTTAAATTTCTTCATTTGATGTAACTGAACTACGCTTGACCTGATTCTCATTTAAGAGGGGATACGTAGGCAAGGGTTTGGTCACATCTCAATAAAATTTTCATTTCCTCCTCAACCAGAAACTGGGGCAGAATTTTGAGGAGGACCCTCAAATTTCCGGAGCAAGTTCAGCCGAAGTCATCATATGCAAGGCAGTCAGAGAATCGGTTAAGTAATTGGGGTAGAATTTGAGAAGGATTCTCAAAATTCTGGAGTAAATCCAACCAACTTTGTCACATGCAGAACCATTGAAGAATCGCTTACTAAACTGGGGCAGAATTTTGAGGAGGACCCTCAAAATTCTAGTGCAAAAAAGTCGCAATGTCTCTAAAAGTTTCACAGTAATCGGTTCATTTAATTTACTCGATGTCATATACTACTATGTTTTAAAATAACTATGTTTATCAAATGCATGCATACATTTTGAAAACTTTATCTCTATAGCAGCCAGATGTTACCCAGGACAACTCAAATAGGACCTCCGGAGCGAGGCAAAGCAAAGCAAGCAGACGAAGACACGAAACAATCTTCCACACAAAACTCATGATCTTTCTTCGGATGCAAGCACGACGAACACTATAGGAATATTTGCAAGTATACATACATCAAAACCACTATCTTTGTAACGACAAGGCTGCCAAATGCAAACATGTCTCCAGGTAAGAAAATATTCTATTGTCACCCATTGTCTCTCCATTACATGAGACTAAGCATTTTCTCCCAT
The DNA here is from genome assembly GCF_000715075.1 of Nicotiana tabacum. Lineage (NCBI taxonomy): Eukaryota > Viridiplantae > Streptophyta > Magnoliopsida > Solanales > Solanaceae > Nicotiana > Nicotiana tabacum. The sequence goes on along the minus strand of NC_134099.1, from coordinate 140,972,367 downwards.
TTTTCATGAGGCTAAGCCTTGCCTCCTTAATTGCATATGGCTAAGCACTGTCTTCCATTGCATGAGACTAAGCATTGTCTCCCATTTTGCATGAGGCTAAGCCTGTCTCCTTAATTGCATAAGGCTAAGCATTGCCTTCCATTTCATGAGACTAAGCATTGTCTCCCATTTTGCATGAGGCTAAGCACTGCCTCCTCAATTGTATGGCTAAGCACTGCCTTCCCTTGCATGAGTCTAAGCATTGTCTCCTCTCCTTGCATGAGGTTAAGCCTTGCCTCCCTAAATTTCATAAGGCTAAGCATTGCCTTCCATTGCATGAGACTAAACATTGTCTCCCATTTTGCATGAGGCTAAGCACTGCCTCCTCAATTGTATGGCTAAGCACTGCCTTCCCTTGCATGAGACTAAGAACTGTCTCCTCTCTTTGCATGAGGTTAAGCCTTGCCTCCCTAAATTTCATAAGGCTAAGCATTGCCTTCCATTGCATGAGACTAAGCATTGTCTCCTCTCCTTTCATGAGGCTAAAGCCCTGCCTCCCTATATTGCATAAGGCTAAGCTCTGCCTTCCCTTGCATGAGACTAAGTGTTGCCTCCTCTTCTTGCATAAGGCTAAGCCCTGCCTCCATAATTGCATAAGGCTAAGCACTACCTTCCCTTTCATGAGACTAAGCATTGTCTCTCCTTGCATATGTTGTGTTGTTCAAAACCTTGCATTATTCCTCTCTCGAGGCTAAGCTCTGCCCACCGACCTTACACAGGACTAAGCTCTGTCTTGTATTATCTCAAGCATCATGTCTTTGTATCTCATGGGCTGAAGCATAGCAAAATTTTCTGAAGGCATCATAGTTCGAAGGCATCATCCTCAAAGTCGGAAGACACCATGTCATGGCCTAAGGACCTCTCAATATTGCACATCATTATTCAAAGGCATCATGGTTCAGAGGCACCATTATCATGGCCTGAGAACATCATTTCATGGCCTGTGAATCTCTTATCTCACGATTCATGGCCCAGGATGTCATGGTCTAAAGACAACATCCTCACCGTCCGAAGACAATCTTCATGGTCCAAAAGGAATTTGCATCATATTTAAATTCTCGCAATAATCCATATATATTTTGCGTGCATCGTGTTTTAAGTTTTGCATGTAATCCATGAAATAATAGTTCTTCAAACAGGAGCAAACTTCGCTCTGGTTTCCTTTCTCATCATTCACACCCTGTCGTTATTCAAACATAACCGACTCTCATCAATTACTCGCTTTTTACTCTACGACCGTTCAGTTATCTGCTCTGCGATACATCCATAACATCTCAAATTCACATTCATGACTCCGCACAAATTCATACGATATTATCCTACTCAAAAGAACCTTTTCCGAAACACGCGACCATTCCTATAACAACGTCATCGGCCTCATTCACCATTAGGTCCAGAACTACACATGGACGGATTCTTGTAAAACCAGGAATATGTAGATAGCTCAAAGACCAGAGCGCGGCCTATATTTTTTCAAATTACCCCATTCGGTCAAAATCGGCCATCATTTCTTTATCCGACAACTCTTTCATCCTTCCCGGATAAAGAGGGCCAGCTGTTAATACCCAATTTTTTCTCATATTTTTTAAATATACATATATACTTTCAAAATAATGCACATGCATTATCATTGGATTTACAAGCATGCACAATTATTTTTCATAATTCTCCATAATTTTTAAACGAGCTTAAATCAATTTATTTCTGCATTTTATTATATAGATATTCAATAATGACCCTCCAAATTATTTTTTATGATGATTCAATCATATAAATATATCATTTATGTCAATATGAGGTTTTAAATATTTTCAGTGCATTTTTTATAATATAAATATATCATTTATGTCAATATAAGGTTTTAAATATTTTCAGTGCATTTTTTATAATTGCATTTGTATTTTTTAAAGCTATATTGCACATTTTGTAATAACAGCCCATATGTACTTATAATTATTTATTTATGTAAACAATAACCTTTTATATTTTTATAATGTTAAATAATTATTTTTATTTATTTTTATGTACAAATAATATTTTTGTTATTCATCTATTATTTTTTATAAATTATTTAATCGTTAAATTTGGGTATTTAAAATCTAGCCCCATTTTTTATTTAAATTCGGACCTAGGACTATCTAAACCAGCCCAATTTACCTAAGCCCAATAACCTAAGTCCAATACTCTACCCATTCATTAAAACCCGACCCCAATCCGCCCAAATCCTAGTTGTTGATCAAAAATGATCAACGGTCCACAAATAGTTACCCTCTTCCCTTATATCCCCTCCTCTTTACCCTAACCCTTACTTCTCTAAAGTCACCGCCCTCATTTTCCCTCCCCTGATGAACTCTAAAATCCGCCGCCCCACTCAAACCCCCCAAATCCCGGTCTTAATGGGATACTTTCCCTATTCCCTTACCATTTTAGGGTTCTTCCCTTATTTGGTGCTAAGTTCGGAATAACTTAGGTACTTGCCTAAACAAGGCAATTACCCCACTTTGATTTCATCCAAATCTATGTTTACCTCTTGAATTTGGACAGCCTTGAGTCCAAACGCGTTATTTTGTATTGATTCTCTCGTATCTCGTTGATTCGTACTTAACCCTAAAGGTTAGGGTTCCAGATTCTCTTTTGATTTGAGCTTAATCTAGTTTAAACCTTGATTTTTGGCATGATTCTGTCTCTATTCACCCTATTATGTGAGAATATACCTATTTTGTCGATTTCGTTTACTTACCCTAAATTAGGGTTTCATATTTTTTTAATCGAACCAAATCTGGTTCGACTCCATAATTCCTTTGAATGATTTCCTGTCTATATTCATTTTATGAAATATGTGATTCTTTGCATGTATTTTCTGCCGATTTTGTGTATTTTTACCTAAAATTATGGTTTCAATTCCATTCTGTACTGATTTAAGTGCTTACCCTTTTTTGTGCTTGAATCGATTATTTTCCATGTTTATGTTTTAGTTTTTGCACTATTTAAACCCCTCCCCACTCCCCTTTGAAAAGGCAGAGATTCTGAATTCGAAAATCTTTTCACTACACTAAACAAAAGTTGTGTACACTTACTCTCTTGAGCAATCTTATTCTGTGTTTTGATTCCTGACCGGCTGAAAGCCAAGGCCAGAAATTTTCAAGTCTTTGCATCTATGTGGTGATATTTGTTATATTGTTGGATTCCTTTCTTCCTTGTTTCATCTTAACTGGTGAGTTATTGAATCATCTGCCATTTCATTATGATTATTTGTTCAATGTGTTACTACTATTAGACCGTGTCATCCTAAATGCTATTACCTGTATTTAAGACATGTTGAACTTAGTTTGAATTGATTAATGAAATCTGCCTAACTCTGTGTAATCTAGGACTATTTTTTAGCATTAAATAGGCTTTCATACCTTTCCTAAGAACTGTTTAATTATGTGTGCCTTAACAGATTCATCTGTTTGTTTATTGAACCTGTTCCCATGTGATCTGGTTGATTTTGTGCTCACTATGCTATAACACCACTATTAAATTGTTTTAATCAGTTTTTGACTTACTGTTAATCAATGAGCTTTCTTTTTGTGACTCAGTCTGATCTGGAGTCTTTGTTATCACTATGAACATCCTTATGAACTGCCTTATTAGCATGTGACTCTGTTAATTCCCAAAAGCTGGATTATGTTTACTTAGGCTCAAATATGTTGCTATCCATTTGTGTTCTATGTGTGATTCCGTACCCCCTAATCCAATCCTACTCTCCTGAGTCCTCACTCTTGCTGGCTCGAAGCCAAAGCAATTTAGATTCTGTCCCCTGGCCTCCTAGTGTGAGCACTGCTCAGGGTTCATATGAGACCCTCGTGAACTTTCACACACTAGGATTTGGTCCCTAGTCCTCCTTGAACTGTTCTGATCATTCTTCTCTAGTGTGAGCATTGCCCTAGGTTTTTGAAGCCCTTGGGAACTCTAACACACTAGAGATTTGGGTGATGTATACTTATTCTGAAGATATGGATAAATCATGCATTATTGGTTATTGTGTCTTTATGAATATGGGCTTTTGGAGCTACTATGAGTTGAAGGCCTGGCTTATCCTGGTGTATTTGGGCTTGTTGCAGGCTTCCTATAGTTTTATATACTTTGTAATTCATTCATTAATTCCTGGTCTGTAATAATTATTTGTAAAAACAATTGAGGTGTTAGTAAATTGGGAAACTGGGTTTATTTTAACATTTGCATGAGAATGGATAGAAATCCTGCCTATAGGTGTTTACTTTGCTCATTCTGCTATTATGCTTTAAAGAACCTACCTATGAGTATTTACTTTGCTCAAATATGTTCTGCTATTGTGCATTAGATAGCCTGCCTATAGGTGTTTACTTTGCTCATTCTGTTGTTATGTGTATTAGATAACCTGCCTCTAGGTGTTTACTTTGCTCAAATACGTTCCGCTAATTGTGTGCCTATAGGTGTTTAATCCGTCTAGCTTATTCTACTTTTACATGTTAGATACCATGACTATAGGAACTAAAAGTAACCAAAGTTCAATTTGCATTGCAGCATATTCATTAGGCATCATGACCATAAGGTCATTTATATTCTACAAATCTGCATCTTTAGAAATCATGCCTATAGGATTTTAATTTATTGATATGCTATTGTCATAGTTGTCTATTTAGTATGCATGCCTATAGGAACTAAAACCAGTTTTAATCATCAAGGGTAGGAATCATGTCCATAGGGTGATCACCATCTGTGTTAAGCACTAAAATTAAGCTTTAAAACACTGTCTGGTTGAACGCCATTAGAAAGCATGCCTATAGGTACACCTGAGTAATTCTGACTATCTCTCGTTGCTTATCACTGCCAAACACTGAGTAAATCACCTGATAGCATGTCTATTGGTTTTAACCGCTTGTAATTATAATTCGTAGGCAACTGTACAATCACTTAGAAATTACTTTGCATAACGGCCAGCATGATTAAAATCCAAAATCACATAGAAATCATGTTTATAGGACCTCCTAACGACTTTAATTGTTAAAACTGTCAAATGCCTAATTTGTTGCGTGCCTTTGCTGCCTAAGTGTGGAGGATAACTTGAGACCTTATTTGCTTTTACATGAAAGTCCAACTTGTTTTTGTATGTCGCCTAGTTTTATCATTTTGAGCAACCTAAGTTAAGTCTAGAACCATCCCAAAATAGAGGTCCAAACGCCTCCCGGGCCATAGGCAAGGGACGGGTAGTGCGCGCATAGGGTATGATTTAGAATTGATTAGAGTGCTTTAGGTAAAGAACTTAAAGATATTAATCGGGTAGCAGGAAATGATAGTCTGTACCCGCTGAATAATATGAGTAACACCCCCATCTTGGAGAGTTACGAAGTATTATTTATGTTGCACGGTGTGATCATTTAGGCTAAAAAACTTAGGACCCCCCATTCCTATTAAAATAATTTTGTCTTTCTCTTCTCTATTAGACTAATTCACATGATTTGAGTTCGGTCGGGACTCACCGTTGTGGACCTCGAGGAGTGCCTAACACCTTCTCCTCGAGGTAATTTGAGCCCTTACCCGATCTTTGGTGACACAAACTAGTAAACTCGAGTCATTTGCAATAGGTGCCCTAACGCACCTTAATCCGTTAGGTGGCAACTCTCTTTTGATAGCCCTTCCTCCCTTTTTAAAAGAGTTGTCAATGTCAAAACCCGATTTTGTGAGAAAAAGGGGCGCGACAGTTATTATCAACTAAAAAACATGTAGGAAATTATCTTTGGTTGAGAAAAAACATGGTGACACTCAAATCTTGATGGAGTACAAGCTAATCTTTGATTATCCCTCCTTAAGATTAGAAGATACAGTATCACGTTTCAGAGAGATTGCATACGTGATTTACAATGGTCGGAACTGTAACGCGAGATTTTACGATTCTAAGGAAGTACGGTGCAATCTTTCTCAAGATCGTACGGATTTTTCCCTACTCCGATCTTGCCGTCACATGTTTGGTCGCAATTAACTTATGTTAGAGGGATTGTCAAGAGAATCAACTCTGGTATGTTAAGGCTATTCCTTCTTTCTTTTGGCATGATCCAAGTAACGATACGTAAACGTAATGCTATTCTATAAGTGGTTCTACTCTTAGCAGTTGAGGATGTCTATATTATTCATTCTTGTAAAGTGACATCCAAGCATGTCTAAGTATGTATCTAGTTCCCTATTGAAGTATTTGATAAAGATGTTAATGCTTATAATATAGTGCTACATGTACATGTATCTTCATGCATTTACTAACGTGCTACAGCCGGTCGGGCAGTTACCACCGATTGGTCATTATTTACCATCGGTTGGGTAGTCATGCATATTCATTTACCATCGAGCTACGACCAGTCGGGCAGTCATGCATTTACCATCGAGCTACGGCTGGTTGGGTAGTTAAACATTTACCACCGAGCTATGTCCGGTCAGGCAGTCATGCATTTACCACCGAGCTATGGCCGGTTGGGAAGTTACATATTTACCACCGAGCTACGGCCGGTCGGGCAATCATGTATTTACCACCGAGCTATGGCCGATCAGGTAGTTACTACTGATCAGTTGGGCAGTCATGCATCATACGATAAGGATAATAGAAATAGTCTCAAAGAGAAACATTATATATGTAAGTATAATAAGTATTCATATACGGTGGCACTTCAGAGATTCAGGTTGATTCTTATGTCTTTAATTAATGTTGACTTATTGTTATGTTTCAGTTCTGCCTTACATACTCAGTACATTATTCGTATTGACGTCCTTTTGTTGGGGACGCTGCATTTATGCCTGCAGGTATAGATAATCAGTTTGACAAGCCCTCATAGTAGACGAGGATTAGCATTCAGCGAATGATCGGTAAGACTCCACCTCATTCGGGGTGCAACCGAATCTATGAGTTATTGTGTCAGAGTTTTGCTACAAACTTATGGGTAGGCCGGTACCCTGTCCCATTTGATGTCAAATAATCTTAGAGGCTTTGTAGACAGAGGTTCATTTTGTACAGTATGTTAGAGGCCTTGACGACCCATATGTATTCATGTTTTAAGAAAAATGGTTCAGTGATACAGTGGTTTTCCACTAACAGTTGTACATTACGAGTTGTGGTCATGTTGGCACATGGTAGTTACAAAGAAAAAAAAGTTACAGAGTGGTTCGCTCGGCCAATGTGCCACCGGGTGCCAGCCATGCTTCCCCAGGTTTGGGGCGTGACATTACCCTAGTTTTCACAAAGGGGATTGGTGGTGGAACGGACAAGTCCAAGGAAAAGTGAAAGCCAAAAGCAACGTGTATGAAACTAGTGGAGAGAAAAGATGAGGAGGAAAGGAGAACAAATAGGGAATGGTATAAAAAGGCTAAGAAATAGGCGAAACTAGCTGTTACAAAGGCCAAAACTATAGCGTTTAGTCGATTGTATGATGAACTTGGGGCCAAATGGGGGATAAGAAGTTATGCAGGCTAGACAAGGTAAGGGAGAGGAAGACCCGTGACTTAGACCATGTGAAGTGCATTAAAGATCAGGATGGAAAAGTATTGGTGGATGACCAAGCTAGACGAGATCTCGGTGGAATTTTTGGAAGAATGCAGACAGAGCAGGTTTGGAGTGGCTTACTAGGTTGTTTAATGTTATTTTTAAGACGACGAAGATGCCCGAAGAATGTAGGTGGAGTGCGGTGGTTCCAATGTACAAGAATAAGGGTAACATCTAAAACTGCAATAACTATAGGGGTATCAAGCTGCTAAGCCTCACGATAAAAGTCTAAGAGAGGTGGTAGAAGTTAAGGTGAGAAAAGGTGTATCAATTTCTAAGAGCCTATACGGTTACTGAAGCCATTCACCTTATTAGGAGACTGGTGGAGGAGTATAGGGATAGGAAGAGGGACTTGCACATGGTGTTCATTAACTTAGAGAAAGCTTACGACAAAGTCCTGAAGGAGGTGCTATGGAGATGTTTGGAGGTTAGAGGTGTACATGTAGCTTATACTAGAATAAATCAGAATATGTATGATGGTTCTAAGACCCGGATTAGGACGATGGGAAGGGATGTCACAACCCAATTTTCACAATAGGTCGTACGCCCAACATCGCCAATAGGCAAGCCAACGGTGAATACCCAATTAATTGCTCATTTCAATATTTTTAAAATCTTTGATTTTTATTTAATAAGGAAATAAATAGTAAGTTAGTAATACAACACATAAACTAAACGTGAAAGTAATATAGTGAATTAAATAATCAAATCCCATGAGTGTCTACTAGAATTCTCAAAATTCGGTGTCACATATGCACGAGCATCTAGTAAAATATATAAAACTCTCTAAGAACTACTGTCTGAAATAAAATAGATAGAAATGATAAAACACAACAAGAGAAGGCTCTGGGTGCTGCAGAATGGAGCATGAGAAGTAGCTCACCACTAGGCCTCCGAGTAATGCGGATGCTTGCCCGGACGAACTCCAGATACACATGCTTTAGAACCAGCACAATATGTATAGAAGTGTAGTATGAGTATGTAAACAACATGTATATACCTAATAAGTATCTAGTATAACCTCGAAGAAGTAGTGACACGGGACCGACATCGACACTAACTAGTGGAAAATATACCTAATGTACAAGAATATTTAATAGGCATGAAATACAACATCAATAATGGAATAAGAAGCAATAATTAAATGGTAAAGTGAATTAAAAACAGCAGCAAATCGGGATTTAGTTCAAAACTTCATATTTTCAAAACTAAAGAGCATTGAGGCGATTTTCAAAGAACAAGTTCTTCCCCAAAATATTGGTATAAGATTCTAAACCATTTTCTTTCGATTTCCCATTGCATTTCATCAATTTTCATCCAAAAATCTAGGGGTTTTATGGTAGAAATTAGGAATTTGGGTAGAGTTAGGGCTTTTGATTAATTGGAATTTAGACCTCGTTTAGGGGCCGGATTTTGAAACTAATTGCATATTCGGGCTCGTGGGTGAATGCGTAATCGGGTTTTGGTCTGAACCTCGAGTTTTCACCAAGCGGGCCCATGGGTCGATTTTTGAGTTTTTGGGGAAAATGATAGAAAACCTATAATTAAGCATTGGGTATGAATTCTTTAGAATTTATTGATGTTGTTAAATTAATTTGGACTAGATACGGGTTATTTGGAGGCGAATTCTAAAGGAAAAGCTGTGTTTGAGGCTTGAGTTAGCTGTGGAAGTTTGAGATAAGTGTTTGGTCTAACCTTAGCTATAGGGATTAGGAGTTGTGTCTTATTACTATGTGTTAATTGTGGAGTACGACATATAGGCATGGTGACGAGTATCTATATGTCGGTGTCAAGCATGCCCGTGAGTCTTGTATTGTAATTGTTGTGACTCCGTTGTGATTATTCGTGTTTCATACGAGGATTATCATTATTATTCCCTTGCTAGGATTTTGTTGTTATATTATTGTTCTCTTACCGGGATGTTGTTGTTATTATTATTGTTCCCTTGCCGGGATATTGTTGTTATATTATTGTTCCCTTGCCGAGATTCTTTTATGATTGGTGTTGATAAATGAAATGGGAGCGGGTTGCACGCCTGTAATGGTATTATATGAAATGGGAGATGGGTGCACGCCTGCAACGGTACTATATGAAATGGGAGCGGGTTGCACGCCTGCAACGGTACTATATGAAATGGGAGCGGGTTGCACGCCTGCGACGGTATTATATGAAATGGGAGCGGGTTGCACGCCTGCAATGGTACTATCTGAATGGGAGTGGGTTTTACGCTTGCAATGGTATTATATAAAATGGGATAGGGTTGCACGCCTGCAACGGTAATACATGTGTACATGCTTCTTATTTCCTTATCTTTTGCCGGTAATTGATTATGGCGTTCCTTGCTTTCCTCTATTGGTATTCTATTATTATCTATTACTCCTCGCAACATGTTTCCCCCTCCTATCTTTAACTATAAATATTTGATTTTATTTTCCCCGGTATATGATATAATTGTACAGGTTTATTTGGTAGTTTGGTCTTAGCCTCGTCACTACTTTGCCGAGGTTAGACTAGGCACTTACCGGCACATGGGGTCAGTTGTGCTGATACTACACTCTGTACTGTGTGCAGATACTAATACCGGAGCGTTTGGACCTCAGTGATGGTGCTATCTTCAGTCCACTCAGGCAACCCGAGGTAGTCCTGCAGACGTCCGCGAGCCTTGGCGTTTCCTCCTATCACTTCTCTTTCTGTTTTTACTTATTCAGAGACAGATTTGTGTATTTTTATTCAGACCTTATTTGTAGTATTCTTAAATAGTCCGTGACTTGTGACACCAAATTCTGGGTAGTATTGTATTTCAGACTATGTAGCAACTGGACTGAACTGAAATCCAACACGTGCGACGGATCACCGTGATACTTCTGGAGCATCGAAACATGAAATACCGGATGAACTCCTGCCAAGCTGGGAGGTCAGGCAGGCTCATAAGCAACCTCCCCAACATGCCGCAATATCTCAAAAGGACCAATAAACCTCGGACTCAACTTCCCTTTCTTCCCAAATCTCATAACGCCCTTCATAGGCGAAACCCGAAGCAGAACCCGCTCACCAGCCATATAGGAAACATCACGAACCTTCTGGTCTGCATAACTCTTATGTCTGGGCTGGTCTATACGGAGTCTATCCTGAATCACCTTAACTTTCTTCGAAGCATCCTGAACCAAGTATGTGCCCAATAATCTAGCCTCACCCGGCTCAAACCAACCCACAGGGGATCTACACCTCCTACCATATAAAGCCTCGTACGGTGCTATCTGAATGTTGGATTGATAGTTGTTGTTGTAGGCAAACTCCGCCAATGGAAAGAATTGATCCCAAGACCCTCCAAACTCAATCACATACACACGAAGCATATCCTCAAGAATCTGAATAGTGCACTCGGACTGTCCGTCCGTCTGAGTGTGAAATGTTGTACTCAACTCCACCCGAGTACCCAACTCATGTTGTACCGCCCTCCAAAACCGTTATGTGAACTGAGTACCTCTTTCTGAAATGATGGAAACTGGAATACCATGCAGACGAACAATCTCCCGGATATAAATCTCCGCCAAACGCTCTGAAGAATAGGTAGTACACACAGGAATGAAGTGTGTGGACTTGGTCAGCTGATCTACAATCACCCAAATGGCATCAAACTTTCTCAAAGTTCGTGGGATCCCAACTACGAAGTCCATGGTGATCTGCTCCCACTTCCACTCCGGAATCTCTATCTGCTAAGCAACCCACTTGGTCTTTGGTGCTCATACTTCACCTGCTGACAATTGAGGCACCGAGCTACAAACTCAACTATGTCTTTCTTCATCCGCATCCATCAATAGTGCTGCCTCAAATCCTAGTACATCTTTGCGGCACCCGGATAAATGGAATACCGCAAACTATGGGCCTCCTCTAAAATCAACTCCTGAAGCCCATCAACATTGGGTACACATACCCGACCCTGCATCCTCAATACCTCGTCATCACTAATAGTCACATCTCTGGCATAGCCATGCAGAACCTTGTCCTTAAGGACAAGAAAATGAGGGTCATCAAACTAGCACTCTCGGATACGATCAAACTAGCTAGAACCCATGCAAGCTAGAACCCGACTGGGCTCCGAAAGATCCAATCTCACAAACCGGCTGGCTAAGGCCTGAACATCCATCGCCATAGGCCTCTCCGCTGCTGGTAAATAAGCCAAACTCCCCAAGCTCTCTGCTCGGTGACTCAAAGCATTGGCCACCACATTGGCCTTGCCCGGATGATACAAGATAGTGATATCATAGTCCTTCAGCAGCTCTAACCATCTCCTATAGCACAAATTAAGATCCTTCTGCTTGAATAGATGCTGCAAACTTCGGTGATCAGTATAAATCTCACAAGGCACACCATACAAATAATGATGTCAGATCTTCAAGGCGTGAACAATAGCAGCTAACTCAAGGTCATGGATAGGATAATTCTTCTCATGTACCTTCAACTGTCTGGACGCATAGGCAATAACCCTACTGTCCTGCATCAATACCGCTCGAATGCCAATCCTCGAGGCATCACAATAGACAGTATAAGACCCCGAACCTGTAGGCAATATCAAAACTGGGGTTGTAGTCAAAGCTGTCTTGAGCTTCTAAAAACTTGCCTCACACTTTTCTGTCCACTGGAACGGAGCACCCTTCTGGGTCAGCCTATCATAGGGGCTGCAATAGATGAAAACCCCTCAACAATTTGACGGTAATAACCTGCCAAGCCAAAAAAACTGCAGATCTCTGTAGTTGAGGATGGTCTGGGCCAACTCTGCACTGCCTCCACTTTCTTCGGATCCATCTAAATACCCTCACTCGATACCACGTGGCCTAAGAATACCACGGAATCCAACCAAAACTCACATTTCGAGAACTTTGCATATAACTTCTTTTCGCTCAAAGTCTGAAGCACTGTCCTCAGGTGTTGCTCATGATCTTCCCAACTCCAAGAGTATACCAGAATATCATCAATAAAGACAATGATGAACGAGTCAAGATATGGACGAAACACACTGTCATCAAATGTATGAAGGTTGTTGGGGAATTGGTCAGCCCAAATGACATAACAAGGAACTCATAATGACCATACCGAGTCCTGAAAGCAGTCTTCGGGATATCTGGCTCCCGAATCTTCAACTGATAGTATCCTGAACGCAAGTCAATCTTAGAAAACACTCGTGCACCCTGTAGCTGGTCAAACAAATCATCAATATGGGACAAAGGATAACAGTTCTTCACTGTAACTTAGTTCAACTGGCGATAATCAATGCACATACGCATAGAACCATCATTTTTCTTCACAAACAAGACAAGAGCACCCCGAGGTGATACACTGGGCCGAATAAAACCCTGATCAATCAATTCCTGTAACTGATCCTTCAACTCAGGAGGGTCCATACGATATGGTGGAATAGAAATGGGCTGAGTGTCCAGCAATAGATCAATGCCAAGATCAATATCTCTATCGGGCGGCATGCCCGAAAGATCAGCTGGAAACACATCAAAAAAATCCCGTACTACTGGGACTGAATCAACTGTAGGGGTATCAATAGTGACATCTCTCATATAAGCTAGATACGTGTCACACCCCTTCTCAACCATATGCTGAGCCTTAAGGAATGAAATAACTCTACTGGGAGTATGATCTAAGGTACCCGGTAGTCCACTCTACTCATGGTACACCTGGCATAGCCAGCGTCACAGTTTTGGTATGGCAATCAAGAACAGCATAATGGGGTGACAACTAGTCCATGCCCAAGATAACATCAAAATCTACCATGCTGAGCAATAATAAATCGTTTCTTGTCTCAAAAACACTAAGACCAACCACACACGATCGATAAACGCGGTCCACAACAAGAGAATCTCCCACAGGAGTAGAAACATAAACAGGGGAACTCAAAGAATCCTGAGATACACCCAAATGTGTGGCAAAATAAGAAGGCACATAAGAATAGGTGAAGCCTTGATCGAATAAAATCGATGCATTCCTATGATAAACCAAGACAATACCTGTGATGATAGAATCAGAGGCAACAGCCTCGGTATGGGCAGGAAGGGCATAATATCTTGCCTGGACTCCCCCTCTAGGGCGACCTCTACCTCCCCGACCTCCACCTCCAGTTGGCTAAGCAGGTGGGGTAGCAACTGGAGTTGTAACCATACCTTGAGAACTCTGCGGGGCACGCTGTGGTTGAGAAGCCTTTGAAGGTGCACTCCTCCCAAGTCTAGGGCAATCCCTCACCACATGGCGTGTGTCACCATACTCAAAACAAGCTTTGGGAGGGCAGTTATGACTGGCTCGGGCTAGGTCTGCTGGACTAACCTCTGAAAGCACCCCGTGTAGGAGGCGTACTAGATACTGAAGGTGCATAATAGGGCTCCTGAGGCCTAGGGGGAGCTAGAATACCACTGGCTGCTAGAAGAGCTGAATAAACGGGGTGACTCATATAACCCCTACCATGACGAACTACAGGTGGAGCACGGGCACCAAAATAATGGCCCGACTCTCGAGACCTCTTGGCCTCCCTCTCCCCTCTATCTCGAGCATGCATACCCTCTATCCTCCTAGCAATGCTCACCACTTGCTAATAAGAAATATCCATCTCCAACTCATGAGCCACGCTAAACCTGAGGCTGGGAATAATCCCCTCAATAAACCGGCGAACCCTCTCGCGAACAGTAGAAACCAAGGCTGGGGCATGTCTAGCCAAGCTAGTGTAATGGATAGCATACTCCGAGATAGTCATAGTACCCTGGTGCAAATGCTCAAACCCTACACGCCATGCATCCCTGAGGCTCTGAGGAATATACTCTCTCAGGAACATATCTAAAAACTGAGTCCAAGTCAGGGAAGCTGCCTCATCCGGACTGTCTAACTTATAGGTATGTTACAACTCATAGGCGGCTCCTCGAAGCTGGTAGGTAATGAAGGAAACCCCACTCGATCCTGATATACCTATGGTACGGAGGATACAGTAGCACTCATCTAGAAATCCCAGAGCATCATCTAATGCTAGACCACTGAATACATGAGGCTTGTACTTCTTGAACCTCTCAAGCCTCAGCTGCTCATCCTCTGAAGCCGCTGCCCTACCCTCGGGCTGATCTAGGATTGCAGGATGTACAGGAATAATCTCTGGGACCTGATCAACATGCACTCGCTACTCAGGAGTGCAGGCGGCGGGAGTCTGTGCTCCTCCCCAGTCTAAGATGTAGCTGCAACAATGGGAAGCAACCCTACCTGAGCCAGAGTGGTGTACATGCTCATGAACTGTGTAAGAGTCTCCTGGAGAGCTGGATTAGTAGTAGTAGGCGTATCAGGTGCCTGGACTCCAGCTGGAACTACGGGTGGCACCTCGGTGGCAGCTCGCACGGGTGCTCTAGCTACACCACGTGCACGTCCTCGGCCTTTACCCCGGCTCCGACCTCTGACAGCTCTAGTATGGGGTGCGGGTGCCTGATCATCTTTGGTAGCATGTGTCCTCACCATCTATGAGAGAATAGAAGGCAGAAGTTTAGAATTATGATATCAAAAATCTCGCACGACAAGGAAATCAAATGAAGTGGAAATTTTCCTAATAGTTACATAGCCTCACGTAGATAAGTACAAACGTCTCCGTACCGATTCATGAGACTATAATAAATCGGCTTGTGATTCATGACTCCTATGAACCTAGGGCTCTGATACCAACTTCTCATAATCCAAGTTCGCCCTCCGCGAATTGTCGTGACGGCACCTAGTCTCTACGACTAGGTAAGCATAACAATTTGCGGAAAAAGAAACAAAATGCAGAAAAAACTAATAAAAACTGAAGATAAGCAATTACAGAAATGTTTAAGATGCCACTCGGCATATACTAATACAAGATCTCAAAAACTGAACAACTTCCCAAAACCCAAAATCTCATGAAATCATAAGCTGTTGAATAACTACAAGTGTCTAACTCCAAAATGTCTAAATAAAAGTAAATACAGAAGGGCTGATATTATGAGAGAGAATGGAAAGGGACTCCTCGGTCTGCAGATGAGGCAGATATACCTCGAAGTTTCTGGAGAATCGCCTCGCCTCAAGGGTAGTAGGACTGAGTCGAAGTACCTGGATCTGCATATGGAAAACATGCGCAGATAGGGCATGAGTACACCACAACGGTACTCAGTAAGTGTCAAGCCTAACCTCAGTTGAGTAGTTACAAGGAAGGTCAGGGCCCTACTGATTATAGCTAAAAAATGAGGTAAAACAGTATAGAATACGACAATATAATTAAATGCTAACAGTAAGAAGTAACACAAGATAATAAGAATAACAACAACTATAACAGAAACAAAATAATCACAAAAGGAATACCGATCAACACAGAGATAGCAATCGAGGATCTCTTAGTATCCCGAGGATCTCATAGTATCCTCAATATGTGTGCGGGGAATCTCTCAGTATCCCGACAATCTCTATCCTCAATATATATGTTTGGGATCTCTCGGTATCCCAAGGATATCTTAGTATCCTCAATATACGTGTTGGGGATCTCTCGGTATCCCGCACTACAGTCCAAATCAATATATGTGCAGGGGATCTCCCGGAATACAAATCCGGAGTCCCAAAGTAAACAGGCAAGGGGGATCTCCCGGGATACCGTCCCATAGTCCCAAAGTAAACACACAGCAGCAACACGAAGAATACTCAATTAAATTCAAATTTCATACCAAGGTAAAATAGGTATTTCTAATCTAGCATGCTACACATAATCCAAATAAGGTAGTTTGAGCAAGTAAAGTAATTAAGGCAATTAGACATACTCCCCTAAGCTAACAGCAGACTTAAATTGCAAGTAGTATAAACAGGAAAGGAAACACAATTAATGTTACTTAATGAAAATAGGATTTCCAACAATTAGCACAAGTACACACTCATCACCTCACATACAAAGTATTTCAAATATCAACAATACCAAATCCTAAGGGGAGTTCCCCCACACAAGGTTAGGCAAGCTACTTACCTCGAACCGGCTAAAAATCAACCTGAAACCACGCTCTTGCCACGAGTACTCGACTCCATATTGCCCAAATCTATTCAAACCAATTGTATAATGTAGATATAACTTCAAGTAACAGATTACACTAATTAATTCTAAGCTAATATGCAAAATTAGGAAAAATGACCAAAACGCCCTCGAGCTCACGTCTCGGAATCGGGTAAAAGTTATGGATTATAAACCCTCATTCACTCACGAGTCTAACCATACCAAAATTATCCAAATCCGATGTCAATCCCCAATCAAAACTTGAAATTTAGGTCTAAGAACTTTTCCAAATTCGAAATTAGATGATGAATTCATGTTAGATTAATGGGTTATAAGCAAAAAGGAGTGAAGAATCATTACCCAATCAATATCTCTAAAAATCCCTTAAAATCTCGCTCAAATCCGAGCTCCCAACCTCTAGTTTTGATAAAAATGACCAAACCCTCGACTTTGAAATTTTATATTCTGCCCAGATAAATCCTTCTTCGCGAACGCGGAAGGACCCGCATTCGCGAAGCACAACTTCTCTTGGTCTATTCTTCCTTCATCACAAACGCGATGTCCCTGTCGCGAACGTGGTGACCATCTTCCCCCATCCTACGCGAACGCGGGACCATCCTCGTGAACAGGTATAAGATCTCACAGCCTTGCGAACGAGGGAACACCTTCGCGAACGCGAAGCATTAAATTTCCACAAGCCCTAGCTCCTCTTCACGGATGCGAGACCCCGCTCGCGAACGCGAAAAAGTAAACCAGAACTGACCTGCTGCAACTCTCTAAGTCCAAAAATGATTCGTTGAGCATCCGAAACACACCCGAGGCCCCCGGGACCTCAACCAAACATGCCAACCAACCCTAAAACATCATTCAAACTTGTTCCAACCTTTGGAACGCTCAAAACAACATCAAAACACCAATTTAATATCGGATTCAAGCCTAAGAACTCCAAAAACTCTCAAATTACGCTTTCGATCAAAAAGTCTATCAAACTTCATCCAAATGACCCGAAAGTTTGCAAACACGTCACATTCAATACTACGGAGCTACTCCAACTTCCGGAATCCCACTCCGACCCTGATATCCAAATCTCACTATCGAACCGGAAACTTCAAAAATTTAACTTTCGGCATTTCAAGCCTAAATAAGCTACGGACTTCCAAACCACAATCCGAACACGCCCCTAAACCCTAAACACCCAACGGAGCTAATGGAACCAACAGAATTCCATTCTGAGTCCGTCTTCATACTACTCCGACTACGGTCCAAATTCTAAAGCTTAAGCTTTCTTTTAGGGACTAAGTGTCCCAAAACACTCCGAAACTCAAAACCAAACATCCCGACAAATCTAAATAGCAGAAACAAACACGGGAAAAGCAGTTAATAGGTGATCAGGGCGTTAATTCTTAAAACGGCCGGTCAGGTTGTTACACATTAGGTACTGAAATCTTCCAGAGACATTTCTTCATTGTGACAAACTTGTGAATCCACTTAAACTGATTATGAGCCCTTCATATGGCAATAAGCTGAGTCAAGGTGTACAGTCTAATGACTATCTGTTCTGGCTGCTGCTATTGTTGATACCCAATTATTTCCTCATATTTTTCAAATATACATATATACTTTCAAAATAGTGCACATGCATTATCATTGGATTTACAAGATGCACAAGTATTTTTAATAATTCTCCATAATTTTTAAAAGAGTTTAAACCAATTTATTTCTGCATTTTATTATATAAATATTCAATAATGACCCTCCAAATTATTTTTTATGATGATTCAGCCATCTAAATATATAATTTATGTCAATATGAGGTTTTAAATGTTTTTAGTGCATTTTTGTAATTACATTGGCAATTTTTTAAGCTAAACTACATATTTTTTCAATAATAGCCCCTATGTACATATAATTATTTATATATATAAAAAATAACCTTTTATATTTTTATAATATTAAATAATTATTTTTATTTATTTTTATGCATAAATGATATTTTTTTTATTCATCTATTATTTTTTACAAATTATTTATTGGTTAAATTTGGGTATTTAAAATCTGGCCCCATTTTTTATTTAAATTCGGACCTAGGACTGCCCAAACCAACCCAATTTGCCTAAGCCCAATACCCTACCCATTCATTAAAACCCGACCCCAATAACATAGGTACTTGCCTAAACATGGCTAGTACCCCGCTTTGATTCCATCTAAATCTATGTTTACCTCTTAAATCTGGACAACCTTGAGTCCAAACGCATTATTTTGTACCGATTCTCTCGTATCTCGCTGATTCGTACTTAACCCTAAAGGTTAGGGTTCCATATTCTCTTTTGATTTGAGCCTAAGCTGGTTCAAACTTTGATTTTTCGCATGATTCTGTCTCTATTCACCCTATTATATGAGAATCCACCTATTTTTGTCGTTTTCTTGTACTTACCCTAAATTAGTGTTTCACATCTTTTTTATAACGAACGGATCGATCGTTTTGAGCATTTGCACTTCGATCGCCAGTTCCCGGGCAAGACTAGCCACGTATGATGTATTATGACTTATGTAAATCGTCGGTTTTGGTTTTTAGGATAACCAGAAGAGATTTAGAAGAATAATTCTTAGTTTGAAGCTTTAAATTTGAAAGGTTTGACCAAGTTTTGACTTCTTAGTATTCGATCTCGGATTTGGATTTTTATGATTTGGTTAGCTCCGTCGGGTTATATTGAACTTGGGAGCGCATTTGGAATGGAATTTGGAGGTCCATGGAAGATTTAGGCTTGAATTGGCGAAATTTAAATTTGGCATTTTTCGGTCGGTAGTGGAAATGTTGATATCGAGGTCGCAATGGAATTTTGGAAGTTGGAGTAGATTCGCAGTGCAATTTTTGACGTGTGTGCAAAATTTCAGGTCATTCGGACGAGGTTAGATGGAATTTTTTATCAAATTCAGAATTCAGAAGTTTTGGAATCCTTTAGGCTTGAATTCGAGGGTGATTTGATGTTTTGATGTTGTTTTGAGCGTTCCGAAGGTTGGAACAAGTTTGAATGATGTTATGAGATGTGTTGGCATGTTTGGTTGAGGTCCCGAGGGCCTCGGGTGAGTTTCAGGTGGTTAACAGATCAATTATTGGTTTTCAAAGTTGGCAGAATTTGCTGGTGTTTTTGCTGCAGAAAACCCTTCTTTGCGTTCGCGAAGGTTTGTTGAGTGAGGCTACAGTTTCATTCTTCGCGTTCATGATGCCGGTCCCGAGTTCGCGAAGGTTCAGGAGATCAAGCTATGCGTTCGCGACCAGGGGATCGCGTTCGCTTAGGGACGAGATGTGTGGTCTTGGCGTTCGCGGTGGGCCCTCGCATTCGCGAAGAAGGGAATTTTGGTCAGAGAAGCTTTGTGCTTTAGGTACTAATTTAAATGCTTACCCCTTTTTTTGCTTGAATCAATTATTTTTCATGTTTATGTTTTAGTTTATGCACTATTTAAACCACTTCCAACTCCCCTTTGAAAAGGCAGAGATTCTGAATTCGAAAATCTTTTCACTACTCTAAACAAAAGTTGTGTACTCTTACTCTCTTGAGCAATCTTATTTTGTGTTTTGATTCTTGACCAGCTGAAAGCCAAGGCCAGAAATCTTCAAGTCTTTGCTTCTGTGTGGTGATATTTGTTATATTGTTGGATTCCTTTCTTCCCTGTTTCATCTTAACTGGTGAGTTATTGAATCCTCTGCCATTTCATTATGATTATTTGTTCAATGTGTTACTGCTATTAGACTGTGTCATCCTAAATGTTGTTACCTATATTTAAGACATGTTGAACTTAGTTTGAATCGATTAATGAAATCTGCCTAACTCTGTGTAATCTAGGACTATTTTTTAGCATTAAATAGGCTTTCATACCTTTCCTAAAGACTGTTTAATTATGTGTGCCTTAACAGATTCATCAGTTTGTTTATTAAACCTGTTACCATGTGATCTGGTTGATTCTATGCTCACTATGCTATAACACCTCTGTTAAATTGTCTTAATTAATTCTTGACTTACTGTTAATTAATGAGCTTTCTTTCTGTGACTTAGTCTGATCTGGAGTCTTTGTTATCACTATGAACATCCTTATGAACTGTCCTTATTAACATGTGACTAGGTTAATTCCCAAAAGCTGGATTAAGTTTACTTAGGCTCAAATATGTTGCTATCTGTTTGTGTTCTATGTGTGATTCTATACCCCTTAATCACATCCTACTCTCCTGAGTCCTCACTCTTGCTGGCTCAAAGCCAAAGTAATTTAGGTTCTGTCCCCTGGCTTCCCTAGTGTGAGAACTGCTCAGGGTTCATATGAGACCCTCATGAACTTTGACACACTAGGATTTGGTCTGTAGTCCTCCTTGAACTGTTCTGATCATTCTTCTCTAGTGTGAGTACTGCCTTGGGTTTTTGAAGCCCTTGGGAACTCTAACACACTAGAGATTTGGGTTTTTATGCTTATTCTGGAGATAAGGGTGAATCATGCATTGCTGGTTACTGTGTCTCTATGAACATGGGCTTTTGGAGCTACTATGAGTTGAACGTCTGCCATGTCCCGGTGTATTTGGGCCTGATGCAGGCTTCCTATAGTTTTATATACTTTGTAATTCATTCATTAATTCCTGGTCTGTAATAATTATTTGTAATAACAATTGGGGTGTTAGTAAATTGGGAAACTGGGTTTATTTTAACATTTGCATGAAAATGGGTAGAAATCCTGCCTATAGGTGTTTACTTTACTCATTCTGCTATTGTGCATTAAAGAACCTGCCTATAGGTATTTACTTTGCTCAAATACATTCTGCTATTATACATTAGATAACCTGCCTATAGGTGTTTACTTTGCTCATTCTACTGTTGTGTGTATTAGATAACCTGCCTCTAGGTGTTTACTTTGCTCAAATACGTTTCGTTAATTGTGTGCCTATAGGTGTTTAATCCGTCTAGCTTATTTTACTTTTACATGTTAGATACCATGCCTATAGGAACTACAAGTAACCAAAGTTCAATTTGCATTGCAGCATATTCATTAGGCATCATGATCATAAGGTCATTTATATTCTACAGATCTGCGTCTTTAGAAATCATGCCTATAGGATATTAATTTATTGATATGCTATTGTCATAGTTGTCTATTTAGTATGCATACGTATAGGAACTAAAACAGTTTTAATCATCAAGGGTAGGAATCATGTCTATAGGGTATTCACCATTTGTGTTAAGCACTAAAATTAGGCTTTAAAACATTGTCTGGTTGAACGCTATTAGAAAGCATGCCTATAGGTACAACTGAGTAATTCTGAATATCTCCCGTTGCTTATCACTGCCAAACACTGAGTAAATCACCTAGATAGCATGTCTATAGGTTTTAGCCGCTTGTACTTATAATCCGTAGGCAACTGTTCAATCACTTAGAAATTACTTTGCATAACAGCCAGCATGATTAAAATCCGGAATCACATAAAAATCATGTTTATAGGACCTAACGACTTTAATTGTTAAAACTGTCAAACGCCTAATTTGTTGCATGCCTTTGATGCGTAAGTGTGGAGGCTAACTTGAGCCCTTGTTTGGTTTTACATGAAAGTCCAACTTGTTTTTGTGTATCGCCTAGTTTTATCATTTTGAGTGACCTAAGTTAAGTTTAGAACCATCCCAAACTACAAGTCCAAACCTCCCGAGCCATAGGCAAGGGACGGGTAGTGCACGCATAGGGTACGATTTAGAATTGATTAGAGTGCTTTAGGTAAATAACATAAAGATAGTAATCGGGTAGCAGAAAATGATAGTCTGTGCCCGTTGAATAATATGAGTAACACCCCCATCTTGGGGAGTTACGAAGTATTGTTTATGTTGCACGGGTTGATCATTTAGGCTAAAAATCTTAGGACCCCCCATTCCTATTAAAATAATTCTCTCTTTCTCTTCTCTATTAGACTAATTCACATGATTTGAATTTGGCTGGGACCAACTATTGTGGACCTTGAGGAGTGCCTAACACCTCCTCCTCGAGGTAATTTGAGCCCTTAAGCGATATTTGGTGATGCAAACTAGTAAACCCGAGTCATTTGCAATAGGTGCCCTAACGCACCTTAATCCGTTAGGTGGCAACTCTATTTCGAAACCCGATTTCCCAGGAAAAAGGGGCACGACAGCATGGCGACTCTGCTGTGGATATTTTTAGGCTCTTACCATAAATGAACTTGATCTTTGTGAATTAGTCGTCTCTGATAAGCGTGTTTTTTATTTTGTTGTTACCTAAATCTCCCGCTCCCATTTTACCCTTTTATTGCTACATGCATATCCTTTTCCCTATTTTCCCTTTATATGAACTCATATGCAACTCTTCGTTTAATTTGATTACAACATGTGTTTCCATTTATTCCCTAATCATGTTCACCTACTCCAAACTTTGTTCTTATATCATATCTCTCCCCAACCCTTACCCCTTTATTTGCTTTATTACAATCTTTCATTATGCGAACTAGCATTTTCCTTGTTTTTCTTTCTCTTATGTCTTTATGTTCACTCAATACTGCATTTATTTTTCAATATGTGAAAATACTTGAAAACGTATTATTTTTTCATAAAACATGCTCCGCATCATATTCCACTCGTGCGTATTAATACCATAGCGGCACTTGATGAGTGTTTGCGCTCTTCCTAAAATAACCCTTTAAATTTAGTAAGGCTTATTTGCAGTAAAACTAGTCGATCAGCGGTGCAATCGACGGTTTCATGTCTTACCCTCTCAAGTTATCCACTTGAGGGTACCATTCTAGACTTATCTAGAAACCCCATTCTAAAATCAATTGTGCATGCATCTTGTCTAAACCTAGTATGAGTTAGGATGTTGTCCGCGCAATAACTCACTACGACAAATCTTGTCCAAAGTCCGTCGAGATTTCCATAATCCCAAGGGACATAATCATGATCTGTGCATCATTTGGAGAAAAACATGCCAATATGTTGATCATTAGCGTGAAAATAGCTGAATCTGGAGGGCGCAAGGGCTAACTTTATTTGTTTTGCAGAAATGAGGCACGAGGTCCCCAGGTTCAGCATGGTTTGGAATATCCCACCTTTGCTACTGGATTGGTGGGAAAATCTCGCACCACGTGACAAAATTCACGTGAAAATATTTCTTGGGAATTTACCTTCTCTGCTAGACATTCACCCGAACAATGTACTGATCGAGGCCCCTACTATGTTCTGGGATGAAAGAGGGTTGTTTTTCATTTCGGGGAGATAGAGATGACTCCCCTTCTAGAGGAAATAGGGGCTTTGCCAGACTTCCTTGGGATAGCCTTGGTCTATTGGTACCTGAGAATCGCACTTCCCGATGGTTTCTGAAAATGATGTGTTTTAGAAAGAATGATGAGTTAGTCTGCTCAAAGAAGTCTTACATACCGTTCGACTTCCTCTACGCACGTTACAGACACAGCAAATCCTATCGCCTTTACCATGATGAGTTTTCTATTACTTCGTTTGGTTGGACCCACCATCGGGTTTTCATGTTCATTGTCTGTTTTCTAGGGATGCTGTTATTCCCAATGCAAGGAGAAAGGATTCACACCCGTTTAGCTATGGTTACTAAGACCCAAATGGAAGGAATTGAGGGACAGACTTACACTATCGTCCCAATGATCATGGCAGAAATATACCGAGCTTTGGACCGTTGCAAGAAGGGATTCAGACATTTCGAGGGTTGTAACTTGTTACTGCAAATATGGTTGTTGGAGCATCTTCAAAGAGGACAGTACCGTCAGGAATTTCCGCGGCAACCATGGAATGACCACATAGCTTTTCACCATCCAAAAAGAATGACTTTCATCCCAGATAGATTTGCACAACCGAAAAATGTTGTGGATTGGGTGCACTTCTTTAGCAATTTGACAGACGACAAGGTCCATTGGATGTTCAAGTGGTTCCCTACTAGCGAGTTTATCATCAGGTCAAGAGATGTCCCTCGTTTAGTGCTGATTAGGTTGAGGGGTATTTATCCTTATGCTCTTATCAGGGTCATGAGACAGGATGGGAGGAAACAAGTCATACCCCGAGTCTCCAAGATGGTTCACTACAAAGCAGATTTCCAAGGTGATGCTATTCCATTCAAGTATGAGGTAGAGCACATGTGGCATCTAAAGGTCGCAGTGGAAAAGGATACCATCGAGCCAGATCGATACCATGCTAGCCATGTGCACTTTTATCCATCATGGTTGGTCGATAACATAGCAGGAGAAGTCAACCCAGGGATTGATTTAGGAAATAGGGTCATAGACAATGCTGCCGAGGCCCAAGTCAAATATAAGAGGTTACGCAAAAGGATTTTTGAATCTGAGGTCATACATTTGGAACAGCACAAAGCAGACATGGAAGCAATCAATGAATGAAGAGAAATCACCAGAGTCCTAATAGATGGGGGTTAGAGCCTCAACATTTGTCTGTTGACTACTTTGAAAATGTTGGGTAAGGGTTTCCATGAGATACGAGCAGGGAGTATGAATGTGAAAGCATTTGATGGAACTCAAGGGGACATAATTGGAGAAATCAACCTTTATTTGCAAATGGGCCCGACTTGGTTTGAAGTTGAGTTTCAAGTATTGGACATATCTACTACGTACAATTTGTTATTAGGGCAACCTTGGATACATGCTGCTGGAGCCATAGCTTCTATGCTACACCAAGCTGTGAAGTTCGAATAGAATCATCAAGAGGTGATCATTCATGGAGACGGAAGTAATCCTATTTACACCAATCAAACTGTTCCGGTTGTAGAGAATAGAAGGAAGCTGGGTGGAGAAACCTATCATCACATTGAGCGTGTCAATGCAAAAGAGAAAGACAAGTAGTGGAGTAATAAAATCGAAAGCATACTGTTATGGATATGGTATGAACCCGGTAAGGGTCTCGGCAAGAATCTCCAGGGTATCACTAAGTCGATACAACCAAAACGTCACGATACCACCTTTGGACTAGGATATCAATACACCTGGCAGGAGTACGATGATTGGTCACCGCCATAGCGTGGCCCCTATTACCCTCTCGAACAGCCAATACCACACCTGCATCAAACATTTCAACAGACTGATGTGATATGGGTATCTGAAGAAGATGAGGCTTTAGCTGGCCTAAAGAATCTATTTCTGGATGATGAATACATGGATTGCAATGCAATAGTTGAGGAGGAGGAAGAAGAATATCTCACCATTCAAACCATGGAGAAATGAGTTGTTCTCAAGAATTGGACTGCTACACCATCCCGAGCCTGTCGAGTTCCTGGGTAGCCTGGCAATTAGCATGATCTATTTTCAAGAAATTTTAAGCATTTAAGATATTTCCAGTATTTTGTTTTAAGACGCATTTTGTTTTGAAATAAATTGCTCGACTCATCGAGTCGTACCTATTTTGACGTTTTCAAGATTTAATTAATGTATTGCTATTTTATTATTTATTATTATCTTTTACATTTTTCCTCTACAACATTATTATTACTTATCCTGATGAACCAACGGCTACGACATGTAATGAGATAACGCAACATAAGGATAGTGATTCAGAAGAAGTAGAAGAAGAAGATATAATCCCTGAGGAAATTGTTAGAGAAGTTGAGAAGTTTGAGAATAAGCCTAAGTCCAACCTGGATGAAACTAAGATAGTCAATTGGGAGATTCCGAAACGGTCAAAGAAACCCGCATAAGTATCCATTTGTCACCATTGGAAAAAAAAAAGAATCACCCATTTCTTGAAGGAATATGAGGACATTTTTGCATGGTCTTATGATGATATGATTGGTTTGAGCACATCCATAGTGGCTCATAAACTACCTACCAATCCGATGTGTCCGCCTGTAAAATAGAAGCTCAGAAAGTTCAAGCATGTTATGAGTCTGAAAATCAAAGAAGAAGTCACCAAGCAGATCAAAGCCAAAGTTCTTAGAGTGGTCGAATATCTACTTGGTTGGCCAGCATCGTGCCAGTTCCGAAGAAGGATGGGAAGGTCAGAGTATATGTCGACTATCGGGATTTAAACAAAGCAAGTCCCAAAGATGATTTTTCGTTATCCAATATACACATATTGATTGACAGCTATACCAAGCATGAACTCCAATCCTTTGTGGATTGCTTCGCGGGATACAATAAGATTTGGATGGACGAGGAAGATGCCGAGAAAACAACCTTTATCACTCTATGGGTGATGTATTGTTACAAAATGATGTTGTTTGGCCTGAAGAATGCTGGGGCCACTTATATGAGAGCCATGACAACAATTTTCCATTACATGATTCATAAAGAAATATAGGTATACGTGGATGACGTCATCATCAAATCCAGAAGAAGCGCAGACCATATAGCAGATTTAAGGAAATTCTTTAATCAGCCTCAAAGGTACAATCTGAGACTGAATCCTGCAAAGTGTGCCTTCAGAGTCCCTGTTGGAAAATTGCTAGGTTTCATTGTAAGTCATCGGGGGATTGAATTGGACCCCTCAAAGGTCAAATCCATACAAGATTTTCCACCTCTGAGGAGCAAGAAAGATGTGATGAGCTTCTTGGGGCGTCTCAATTACATCAGCCGATTCATAGCACAGTCGACCGTGATCTATGAGCCAATTTTCAAAATATTGAAGAAAGATGCTGCAACAAAATGGACTAAAGAATGCCAGGAAGCTTTCGATAGAATCAAGGAGTACCTATCCACGCCACCAGTCTTGGTCCCGTCGGAACTTGGTAAACCTTTGCTACTCTATTTGTCCGTACTAAATGGTGCTTTCGGTTGCGTCTTGGGACAACACGATGAGACGGGAAGAAAGGAACATGCCATATACTATCTGAGTAAGAAGTTCACACCCTATGAGGCACGGTATTCTTTGCTGGAATGCGTCTTTTGTGCCCTGACGTGGATAGCTCAAAATTTGAGGCATTACTTCTCCGCCTACACTACATACATCATATCAAGGATGGATCCTTTGAAATACATCTTTCAGAGACCAATGCCTACACGGAAACTAGCCAAATGGCAGATATTGTTGAGTGAGTTTGATATTATCTATGTGACTTGGAAGGCGATCAAGGGACGGGCACTAGCAGATTTATCTTGCAGAAAATCCTATAGTAGGGGAACACGAACCATTGAAAACATATTTTCCCGATGAAGAAGTGTCGTTTGTAGGAAAAGATATTATCGAAGCCTACGACGGTTGGAGAGTGTTCTTCGACGGAGCTACAAATTTCAAAAGAGTAGGTATTGGGGCAGTTTTGGGGTCAGAGACATGTCAACATTATTCGATATCCGCGAAGCTCAAGTTTCCATGAACCAACAATATGGCAGAATATGAGGCTTGCATCATGGGGCTCAATTTGGCCATCGACATGAATATACAAGAGTTGTTGGTAATTGGTGATTCAGATCTTCTGGTACATCAGGTTCAATGAGAATGGGCTACAAAGAATACTAAGATACTACCATATCTATATCATGTGCAAGAGTTGATGAAGAGGTTCACGAAGATATAATTCAAACATGTTCCGAGAATCCAGAACGAGTTCGTAGATGTACTGGCTACTTTGTCTTCCATGATATAGTATCCGGATAAAAATTTCATTGACCCCATTCCAGTAAGGGTCCATAGTCGGCCAACTTATTGTACTCATGTTGAAGAAGGAACAGACGGAAATCCACGGTACCATGATATCAAGGAATACTTGGCAAAAAAGGAGAATACCCGGAGCATGAAAATCATACCCAGAAACGCACATTCCGGAGATTGTCCAACCATTTATTCCAAATTGGAGGAATTATGTACAGAAGGACTCCAGACCTAGGAGTATTATGGTGTATTGATGCCAAAGAAGCTTCCATATTGCTCGAGGAAATACATACTGGAACCTGCGGGCCGCACATGAATGGTTTCGTTCTAGCCAAGAAGATATTAAGAGCAGGATACTTTAGGCTGACTATGGAAACAGACTGTATCAGGTATGTTCAAAGGTGTTATCAGTGCCAAATACATGCAGATATGATACGGGTGCCACCAAATGAACTCAATGCAACAAGTGCACCTTGGCCTTTCGCTGCTTGGGGAATGGATATCATCAGTCCGATCGAGCCCGCCACTTCAAACGAGCACATGTTCATTTTAGTGGCCATAGACTACTTCACAAAATGGGTTGAGGCTGCATCTTACAAGGCTATAACCAAGAAAGTCATCACAGATTTTTGTTAGGGATCGTATTGTTTGCCGTTTCGGGGTATCAGAATCCATCATTACCGACAATTCCGCCAACCTCAATAGCGACTTAATGAAAGCTATGTGTGAAACCTTCAAGATCAAGCATACAAATTCCACAACATACAAACCTCAAATGAATGGAGCCGTGGAAGCCGCCAACAAAATCATCAAGAAAATTCTAAGGAAAATGGTAAACAACCACATGCAATGGCACGAAAAATTACCATTTTCCTTATTGGGATATCGTACCACAGTTCACACATCAACCGGAGCAACTCGCTACATGATGGTTTATGGTACTGAAGTTGTCATTCCCGTCGAGGTCGAGATTCCTTCTTTGAGAATTATACAAGAAGCAGAACTTAGTGATGCATAATGGATAAGGAGTCGCTATGAATAATTGACTCTTATCGATGGAAAAAGAATGAATGCAGTATGTCATGGTCAACTTTATCAAAACAGAATGTCCAAAGCTTTCAATAAAAGGGTCAAACCTATACAATTCACACCGGGACAGTTGGTGTTGAAACGAATCTTCCCACATCAAGATGAAGCCAAAGGAAAGTTTTCGCCCAATTGGCAAGTGCCTTACATGGTTCACAGGGTACTAACAGTAGGAGCACTCATACTTGCAGAAACGGATGGAAATGTTTGGCCGAAGCCTATCAATTCGGACGCAGTCAAGAGATATTATATTTAAATTTCTTCATTTGATGTAACTGAACTACGCTTGACCTGATTCCCGTTTAAGAGGGGATACGTAGGCAGCCTTATGGGTTTGGTCACATCTCAATAAAATTTTAATTTCCTCCTCAACCAGAAACTAGGGCAGAATTTTGAGGAGGACCCTCAAAATTCCGGAGCAAGTCCAGCCGAAGTCATCATATGCAAGGCAGTCAGAGAATCGGTTAAGTAACTGGGGTAGAATTTAAGAAGGATTCTCAAAATTCTGGAGTAAATCCAACCAACTTCGTCACATGCAGAATGACTGAAGAATCGCTTACTAAACTGGGGCAGAATTTTGAGGAGGATATACTACATGAGATTAAAACTCTATGTCATATACTACATACATTCTAGTGCAAAGAAGTTGCAATGTCTCTAAAGTTTCACAGTCATCGGTTCATTTAATTTACTCGATGTCATATACTACATACATCAAAACCACTATCTTCGTAATGACAATGCTGCCAAATGCAAACATGTCTCCAGGTAAGAAAATATTTTATTGTCACCCATTGTCTCTCCATTACATGAGATTAAGCATTTTCTCCCATTTTTCATGAGGCTAAGCCTTGCCTCCTTAATTGCATATGGCTAAGCACTGTCTCCCATTTTGCATGAGGCTAAGCCTGCCTCCTTAATTGCATAAGGCTAAGCATTGCCTTCCATTTCATGAGACTAAGCATTGTCTCCCATTTTGCATGAGGCTAAGCACTGCCTCCTCAATTGTATGGCTAAGCACTGCCTTCCCTTGCATGAGTCTAAGCATTGTCTCCTCTCCTTGCATGAGGTTAAGCCTTGCCTCCCTAAATTTCATAAGGCTAAGCATTGCCTTCCATTGCATGAGACTAAGCAAGTCTCCCATTTTGCATGAGGCTAAGCACTGCCTCCTCAATTATATAGCTAAGCATTGCCTTCCCTTGCATGAGACTAAGAATTGTCTCCTCTCCTTGCATGAGGTTAAGCCTTGCCTCCCTAAATTTCATAAGGCTAAGCATTGCCTTCCATTGCATGAGACTAAGCATTGTCTCCTCTCCTTTCATGAGGCTAAGCCCTGCCTCCCTATATTGCATAAGGCTAAGCTCTGCCTTCCCTTGCATGAGACTAAGTGTTGCCTCCTCTTCTTGCATAAGGCTAAGCCCTGCCTCCATAATTGCATAAGGCTAAGCACTACCTTCCCTTTCATGAGACTAAGCATTGTCTCTCCTTGCATATGTTGTGTTGTTCAAAACCTTGCATTATTCCTCTCTCGAGGCTAAGCTCTGCCCACCGACCTTACACAGGACTAAGCTCTGTCTTGTATTATCTCAAGCATCATGTCTTTATATCTCATGGGCTAAAGCATAGCCAAATTTTCTGAAGGCATCATAGTTCGAAGGCATCATCCTCATAGCCGGAAGACACCATGTCATGGCCTAAGGACCTCTCAATATTGCACATCATTATTCAAAGGCATCATGGTTCAGAGGCACCATTATCATGGCCTGAGAACATCATTTCATGGCCTGTGAATCTCTTATCTCACGATTCATGGCCCAGGATGTCATGGTCTAAAGACAACATCCTCACCGTCCGAAGACAATCTTCATGGTCCAAAAGGAATTTGCATCATATTTAAATTCTCGCAATAATCCATATATATTTTGCGTGCATCGTGTTTTAAGTTTTGCATGTAATCCATGAAATAACAGTTCTTCAAACAGGAGCAAACTTCGCTCTGGTTTCCTTTCTCATCATTCACACCCTGTCGTTATTCAAACATAACCGACTCTCATCAATTACTCGCTTTTTACTCTACGACCGTTCAGATATGTGCTCTGCGATACATCCATAACATCTCAAATTCACATTCATAACTTCGCACAAATTCATGCGATATTATCCTACTCAAAAGAACCTTTTCTGAAACACGCGACCATTCCTATAACAACGTCATCGGCCTCATTCACCATTAGGTCCAAAACTACACATGGACTGATTCTTGTAAAACCAGGAATATGTAGATAGCTCTAAGACTAGAGCACGACCTATATTTTTTCAAATTACCCCATTCGGTCAAAATCGACCATCATTTCTTTATCCGACAACTCTTTCATCCTTTCCGAATAAAGAGGGTCAGCTGTTAATACCTAATTTTTTCTCATATTTTTTAAATATACATATATACTTTCAAAATAATGCACATGCATTATCATTGGATTTACAAGCATGCACAATTATTTTTCATAATTCTCCATAATTTTTAAACGAGCTTAAATCAATTTATTTCTGCATTTTATTATATAGATATTCAATAATGACCCTCCAAATTATTTTTTATGATGATTCAATCATATAAATATATCATTTATGTCAATATGAGGTTTTAAATATTTTCAGTGCATTTTTTATAATTGCATTTGTATTTTTTAAAGCTATATTGCACATTTTGCAATAACAGCCCATATGTACTTATAATTATTTATTTATGTAAAAAATAACCTTTTATATTTTTATAATGTTAAATAATTATTTTTATTTATTTTTGTGTACAAATAATATATTTTTTATTCATCTATTATTTTTTGTAAATTATTTAATCGTTAAATTTGGGTATTTAAAATCTAGCCCCATTTTTTATTTAAATTCGGACCTATGACTATCCAAACCAGCCCAATTTACCTAAGCCCAATAACCTAAGTCTAATACTCTACCCATTTATTAAAACCCGACCCCAATCCGCCCAAATCCTAGTTGTTGATCAAAAATAATCAACGGTCCACAAATAGTGACCCCCTTCCCTTATATCCCCTCCTCTTTACCCTAACCCTCACTTCTCTAAAGCCGCCGCCCTCATTTTCCCTCCCCTGATGAACTCTAAAATTCGCCGCCCCACTCAAACCCCCCAAATCCCGGTCTTAATGGGATACTTTCCCTATTCCCTTACCATTTTAGGGTTCTTCCCTTATTTGGTGCTAAGTTCGGAATAACTTAGGTACTTGCCTAAACAAGGCAATTACCCCACTTTGATTTCATCCAAATCTATGTTTACCTCTTGAATTTGGACAGCCTTGAGTCCAAACGCGTTATTTTGTATTGATTCTCTCGTATCTCGTTGATTCGTACTTAACCCTAAAGGTTAGGGTTCCAGATTCTCTTTTGATTTGAGCTTGAGCTAGTTTAAACCTTGATTTTTGGCATAATTCTGTCTCTATTCACCCTATTATGTGAGAATATACCTATTTTGTCGATTTCTTTTACTTACCCTAAATTAGGGTTTCATATTTTTTTAATCGAACCAAATATGGTTCGACTCCATAATTCTTTTGAATGATTACCTGTCTATATTCATTTTATGTAATATGTGATTCTTTGCATGTATTTTCTGCCGATTTTGTGTATTTTTACCTAAAATTATGGTTTCAATTCCATTCCGTACTAATTTAAGTGCTTACCCTTTTTGTGCTTGAATCGATTATTTTCCATGTTTATGTTTTAGTTTTTGCACTATTTAAACCCCTCCCCACTCCCCTTTGAAAAGGCATAGATTCTGAATTCGAAAATCTTTTCACTACACTAAACAAAAGTTGTGTACACTTACTCTCTTGAGCAATCTTATTCTGTGTTTTGATTCCTGACCGGCTGAAAGCCAAGGCCAGAAATTTTCAAGTCTTTGCTTTTGTGTGGTGATATTTGTTATACTGTTGGATTCCTTTCTTCCTTGTTTCATCTTAACTGGTGAGTTATTGAATCATCTGCCATTGCATTATGATTATTTGTTCAATGTGTTACTACTATTAGACCGTGTCATCCTAAATGTTATTACCTGTATTTAAGATATATTGAACTTTGTTTGAATTGATTAATGAAATCTGCCTAACTCTGTGTAATCTAGGACTATTTTTTAGCATTAAACAGGTTTTCATACCTTTCCTAAGAACTGTTTAATTATGTGTGCCTTAACAGATTCATCTGTTTGTTTATTGAACCTGTTACCATGTGATCTGGTTGATTTTATGCTCACTATGCTATAACACCACTATTAAATTGTCTTAATCAGTTCTTGACTTACTATTAATCAATGAGCTTTCTTTCGGTGACTCAGTCTGATCTGGAGTCTTTGTTATCACTATGAACATCCTTATGAACTGGCCTTATTAGCATGTGACTCTGTTAATTCCCAAAAGCTGGATTATGTTTACTTAGTCTCAAATATGTTGCTATCTATTTGTGTTCTATGTGTGATTCTGTACCCCCTAATCCCATCCTACTCTCCTGAGTCCTCACTCTTGCTGGCTCGAAGCCAAAGCAATTTAGATTCTGTCCCCTGGCCTCCTAGTGTGAGCACTGCTCAGGGTTCATATGAGACCCTCGTGAACTTTCACACACTAGGATTTGGTCCCTAGTCCTCCTTGAACTGTTCTGATCATTCTTCTCTAGTGTGAGCATTGCCCTAGGTTTTTGAAGCCCTTGGGAACTCTAACACACTAGAGATTTGGGTGATGTATACTTATTCTGAAGATATGCATAAATCATGCATTACTAGTTATTGTGTCTCTATGAACATGTGCTTTTGGAGCTACTATGAGTTGAAGGCCTGGCTTATCCTGGTGTATTTGGGCTTGTTGCAGGCTTCCTATAGTTTTATATACTTTGTAATTCATTCATTAATTCCTGGTCTGTAATAATTATTTGTAAAAACAATTGAGGTGTTAGTAAATTGGGAAACTGGGTTTATTTTAACATTTGCATGAGAATGGGTAGAAATCCTGCCTATAGGTGTTTACTTTGCTCATTCTGCTATTATATATTAAAGAACCTGCCTATGAGTATTTACTTTGCTCAAATATGTTCTGCTATTGTGCATTAGATAACCTGCCTATAGGTGTTTACTTTGCTCATTCTGTTGTTATGTGTATTAGATAACCTGCCTCTAGGTGTTTACTTTGCTCAAATACGTTCCGCTAATTGTGTGCCTATAGGTGTTTAATCCGTCTAGCTTATTCTACTTTTACATGTTAGATACCATGACTATAGGAACTAAAAGTAACCAAAGTTCAATTTGCATTGCAGCATATTCATTAGGCATCATGATCATAAGGTCATTTATATTCTACAAATCTGCATCTTTATAAATCATGCCTATAGGATTTTAATTTATTGATATGTTATTGTCATAGTTGTCTATTTAGTATGCATGCCTATAGGAACTAAAACCAGTTTTAATCATCAAGGGTAGGAATCATGTCCATAGGGTGATCACCATCTATGTTAAGCACTAAAATTAGGCTTTAAAACACTGTCTGGTTGAACGCCATTAGAAAGCATGCCTATAGGTACACCTGAGTAATTCTGACTATCTCTCGTTGCTTATCACTGCCAAACACTAAGTAAATCACCTTATAGCATGTCTATTGGTTTTAACCGCTTGTACTTATAATTAGTAGGCAACTATGCAATCACTTAGAAATTACTTTGCATAACGGCCAGCTTGATTAAAATCCGAAATCACATAGAAATCATGTTTATAGGACCTCCTAACGACTTTAATTGTTAAAACTGTCAAACGCCTAATTTGTTGTGTGCCTTTGCTGCCTAAGTGTGGAGGCTAACTTGAGCCCTTATTTGCTTTTACATGAAAGTCCAACTTGTTTTTGTATGTCGCCTAGTTTTATCATTTTGAGCAACCTAAGTTAAGTCTAGAACCATCCCAAAATAGAGGTCCAAACGCCTCCCGGGCCATAGGCAAGGGACGGGTAGTGCACGCATAGGGTACGATTTAGAATTGATTAGAGTGCTTTAGGTAAAGAACTTAAAGATATTAATCGGGTAGCAGGAGATGATAGTATGTACCCGCTGAATAATATGAGTAACACCCCCATCTTGGAGAGTTACGAAGTATTATTTATGTTGCACGGGGTGATCATTTAGGCTAAAAAACTTAGGACCCCTCATTCCTATTAAAATAATTTTGTCTTTCTCTTCTCTATTAGACTAATTCACATGATTTGAGTTTGGCCGTGACTCACCATTGTGGACCTCGAGAAGTGCCTAACACCGTCTCCTCGAGGTAATTTGAGCCCTTACCCAATCTTTGGTGATGCAAACTAGTAAACCCGAGTCATTTGCAATAGGTGCCCTAACGCACCTTAATCTGTTAGGTGGCGACTCTCTTTTGGTAGCCCTTCCTCTCTTTTAAAAGAGTTGTCAATGTCGGAACCCGATTTCGCGAGAAAAAGGGGCGCGACAACTATTATAAACTAAAAAAACATGTAGGAAATTATCTTTGGTTGAGAAAAAACATGGTGACACTCAAATCTTGATGGAGTACAAGTTAATCTTTGATTATCCCTTATTAAGATTAGAAGATATAGTATCACGTTTCAGAGAGATTGCATACGTGATTTACAATGGTCGGAACTGTAACACGAGATTTTACGATTCTAAGGAAGTACGGTGCAATCTTTCTCAAGATCGTACGGATTTTTCCCTACTTCGATCTTGCTGTCACATGTTTGGTCGCAATTAACTTATGTTAGAGGGATTGTCAAGAGAATCGACTCCGGTATGTTAAGGCTATCCCTTTTTTCTTTTGGCATGATCCAAGTAACGATACGTAAACGTAATGTTATTCCATAAGTGGTTCTACTTTTAGCAGTTGAGTATGTCTATGTTATTCATTCCTGTAAAGTGACATCCAAGCATGTCTATGTATGTATCTAGTTCCCTATTGAAGTATTTGATAAAGATGTTAATGCTTATAATATAGTGTTACATGTACATGTATCTTCATGCATTTACTAACGTGCTACGGCCGGTCGGGCAGTTACCACCGATTGGTCATTATTTACCATCGGTTGAGTAGTCATGCATATTCATTTACCACCGAGCTACGACCAGTCGGGCAGTCATGCATTTACCATCGAGTTACGGCTGGTTGGGTAGTTAAACATTTACCACCGAGCTATGTCCGGTCGAGCAGTCATGCATTTACCACCGAGCTACAGCCGGTTGGGCAGTTATATATTTACCACCGAGTTACGGCCGGTCGGGAAATCATGCATTTACCACCGAGCTATGGCCGACCAGGCAGTTACTACTGATCAGTTGGGCAGTCATACATCATACGATATGGATAATAGTCTCAAAGAGAAGTATTTTATATATATATATATATATATATATATATATATATATATATATATATATATATATATATATATATATATATATATATATATATATATAAGTATAATAAGTATGCATATACAGTGGCATTTACAGAGATTCAGGTTAATTCTTATATCTCTTTAATTAATGTTGACTTATTGTTATGTTTCAGTTTTGCCTTACATACTCAGTACATTATTCGTACTGACGTCCTTTTGTTGGGGACGTTGCATTCATGCCTGCAGGTATAGATAATCAGTTTAACGAGCCCTCATAGTAGACGAGGTTGGCATTTGGCGAAGGATCGGTAAGACTTCACCTCATTCGGAGTGCAGCCGAGTATATGATTCATCGTGTCAGGGTTTTGCTACAGACTTATGGGTAGGCCGGTACCCTATCCCATTTGATGTCAAATAATCTTAGAGGCTTTGTAGACAGAGGTTCATTTTGTACAGTATGTTAGAGGCCTTGACGACCCATATGTATTCATGTTTTAAGAAAAATAGTTCAGTAAAACACTAGTTTTCCACTAACAGTTGTATATTACGAGTTGTGGTCATGTTGGCACATGATAGTTACAAAGAAAAAAAAGTTACAGAGTGGTTCGCTCGGGCCAATGTTCCACCGGGTGCCAGCCATGCCTCCCCAGGTTTGGGGCGTGACATTACCCTAGTTTTCACAAAGGGTATTGGTGGTGGAACGGACAAGTCCAAGGAAAAGTGAAAGCCAAAAGCAGCGTGTATGAAACTAGTGGACAGAAAAGAATAAGGAGGAAAGGAGAACAAATAGGGAATGGTATAAAAAGGCTAAGAAAGAGGCGAAGCTAGCCATTACAAAGGCCAAAACTATAGCGTTTAGTCGATTGTATGATGAACTTGGGGCCAAATGGGGGATAAGAAGTTATGCAGGCTAACCAAGGTAAGGGAGAGGAAGACCCGTGACTTAGACCATGTGAAGTGCATTAAAGATCAGGATGGAAAAGTATTGGTGGATGACTAAGCCAGACGAGATCTCGGTGGAATTTTTGGAAGAATGCAGACAGAGCAGGTTTGGAGTGGCTTACTAGGTTGTTTAATGTTATTTTTAAGACGACGAAGATGCCCAAAGAATGTAGGTGGAGTGCGGTGGTTCCAATGTACAAGAATAAGGGTAACATCTAAAACTGTAACAACTATAGGAGTATCAAGCTGCTAAGCCACACGATGAAAGTCTAAGAGAGGTGGTAGAAGTTAGGGTGAGAAAAGGTGTATCAATTTCTAAGAGCCTATACGGTTACTGAAGCCATTCACCTTATTAGGAGACTGGTGGAGGAGTATAGGGATAGGAAGAGGGACTTGCACATGGTGTTCATTAACTTAGAGAAAGCTTACGACAAAGTCCTGAAGGAGGTGCTATGGAGATGTTTGGAGGTTAGAGGTGTACATGTAGCTTATACTAGGATAAATCAGAATATGTATGATGGTTCTAAGACCCGGATTAGGACGATGGGAAGGGATGTCACAACCCAATTTTCACTATAGGCCGTGATGCCGCCCAACATTGCCAATAGGCAAGCCAACGGTGAATACCCATTTAATTGCTCATTTCAATATTTTTAAAATCTTTGATTTTTATTTAATAAGGAAATAAATAGTAAGTTAGTAATACAACGCATAAACTAAACGTGAAAGTAATATAGTGAATTAAATAATCAAATCCCATGAGTGTCTACTAGAATTCTCAAAATCCGGTGTCACAAGTGCACGAGCATCTAGTAAAATATATAAAACTCTCTAAGAACTACTGTCTGAAATAAAATAGACAGAAATGATAAAACACAACAAGAGAAGGCTCCGGGTGCTGCAGAATGGAGCATGAGAAGCAGCTCACCACTAGGCCTCCGAGTAATGTGGATGCGTGCCCGGACGAACTCCAGATGCACATGCTTCAGAACCAGCACAATATGTATAGAAGTGTAGTATGAGTATGTAAACAACATGTATATACCCAATAAGTATCTAGTATAACCTCAAAGAAGTAGTGACACGGGACCGACATCGACACTAACTAGTGGAAAATATACCTAATGTACAAGAATATTTAAGAGGCATGAAATACAACATCAATAATGGAATAAGAAGCAATAATTAAATGGTCTTTTAACAAAATAACAATTAAAAGTCCCCAAATATCACATGCTAATCTCAACAAAGGTCCAAAATGTATTTATAAATTCTCAAGTCATGAAAGACACATCAAGTATAATCGGACTCCGAGTGATAACACGCACGAGTTATACCAAGTACAACCCGATCCATAATAATCGTGTACATACACTATTGAGGTCGTACGTCCCAATCCATGGATGCATCCCATAATAAATATATATATATATATATATATATATATATATATATATATATATATATATATATATATATATATATATATATTATCCATGGGAATAGGGAAACTCTTAGATTACGAATTATGTATTTACATCTTCAAGGTAAGCCCATAAAAGAATATAAATTCCCATAAATGATTGAACATTCCGCTAAATCTCTAAGTAATGAAGCTCGATTTAACATAATCTTTAACCAAAATTTACTTATTACTTCAAGCAATTAAACGAGCAAATTGAGTTCAAATAGTACAAGTAATAGCATAATAAAGGCCTATGTCTACCCTAACATAACATGAGTTTTAGCTACGCATGGACTCTCGTCACTTCGTGATGTAGCACTCACAATTAGTAGTAAATAATAATTTATACACCTATGAGGTTAATTCTCTCTTACAATATTAGGCAAGAGACGTTCCTCGTTCCCAAGTCCACTTTCCAGTCCACAAATTACTCTAAAAGCATCAAGTCGGTATTGAACAATACAAAACTAGCCAATGGTTGTACAAACTAATCAATAAATGCTCAAAAGTTCATAGTTTAACTATTAGAGTAACTGTCTGATCCAATTTGGAAGATTCCTAAAATTTACCCCCCGGCCCACGTATCTGGATTCCAAAATTTTTAGTATATTTGTTACCCATAACCTCACGAACATAAATATATAATTTCTACTTAATTTCATAACCCTTTTCGTGGTGAAATCTCATTTTTATCAAAAATTAGGTTTTACAACAAACTCCTAAAATTTTCACATTTTACATGTTAAAATCTACCCATAATCTATGTATTTAACTTACATTATATAGAAATCACTTACCTTCAATAGCTAGGTGAAAACCCCTCTCCAAGAAGCTCTAGAATCGGCCACAAAAATGAGAGAAATGAACAAAATAGGCCAAATCCTGTTTTAATTAAAGTCTACTGCCCAAGCCTGCCTTCTTCACGATCGCGAACAAGCCCTCACGATCGCAAAGGCAAAACTGCCCAAGCCCCTGAAAACCTCTTACGTGATCGCGAGAAGGCCTTCGCAAACGCGAAGCACAGGCGCTGCTAATATACGCGAACATGACCAGCCTTCGCGAACACGAAGGGCATTTACTTTACCAACCCCAGGTCCAGGCCTTCTACGCTAATGCATGATGGCCACCGCGAATGCGAAAACCACTAATCCCAATCCTTCGCGAATGCAACCCATCTTTTGCAAATGCGAAGAACAACATCTCCCAGTTCCCAAATCCTTCATCGCGAACGCGAGGGTCCTTCCGCGTTCGCGAAGAAAGAAACCACAATAGCATTTTCTTCAATTTTGGACTTAGCTCCGGGTGGTCCAAAGCACGCCCGAGCTATCTGGAACCCCGTCCAAATGCATCAAAAAGTCCATAAATATTATACGGACCTACTTGAACCATCGGAACACGTAAACAACATCAAAACTAAGAATCTCACCCCAAAATCAAATTGAATGAACTTATGAATTTCAAACTTCTCAACTAGCTCTGAACTCGCCAAATCATACTTAGACTACTCGGAATCATCCCAAATTTTGCATGTAAGTCATAAATTACCATACGGAACTACTCTTGGGCTCGGAATCCCAAACGAACCTCGATAACATCAAAGTCTACTCCGAACCAAATTTAAAGAACTAGAAAACTCTCAAGGAACCAACTTTCAACATTAAGCGTCGAAGTGCTCCCGGATCACCCGAAACCCGAACCGAACACGCGTCCAAATCTAAAATCATCATACGAACCTATTGGAATTATCGAATCCCACTTCCAAGATCATTTAGTTAAAATATTAACTCAAGTCAAACTTGACCATCATAGGCCACTAATAAGGAACCAAGTGTTCTGATTTCAATCCGAACTCTTCCAAACCTAAACAACCAATCCCCGCAAGTCATAAAATAGTAAAAGTATATACGTGGAGATTTAATTAGGAAAACTAGACCTAGAAAGTAAAAGGACTATTCGGGTCGTTACAAAGGACTCGAAATATTTTCCAGTCGTGATGAGTTTGCATCAAAGATCGATTCTTAACCCGTTTTTATGAGGCACATTCAAGGGGAGGTGTCATGGGGCATTATTATTCATGGATTATATAGTACTGATTGACGAGATGCGGGTCGGTATTAATGCGAGGCTGGAAGTCTAGAGACGAACCTTGGAGTTAAATGGTTTTAGTTTAGCAGGACTAAAATAGAGTTCTTAGAATGTAAGTTCAGCGACATCACTCATGAAGAGGACATGGAAGTGAGGCTATATTCACAAGCATTCCCAAGAAGGGGACTTTACGTACCAAGGATCAATAATATCTATAATGGAGAGATAGACGAGGATGTCACCAAGACACAAAGGTAAGTTTTATAGAGTAGTGGTTAGACCGACTATGTTGTATGGGACGGAGTATTGTCCGGTCAAGAACACCTATGTCCAACAGAAGAAAGTAGCAGAAATGAGGAAGATGAGATGGATGTGTGAGCATACCACAGGATATAAGATTACGAATGAAGTGATCTGAGACAAGGTGGAAGTGGCCTCCGCAGAAGATACGATGTGGGAAGCTAGGCTGAGATGGTATGTGCATGTGAAGAGGAGGAGTATAGATGCTCTAGTGAGGAGGTGCTACAGGTTGGCTATGGTGGGGTTGAGGAGAGGTAGAGGTAGGCCTAAGAAGTATTGGAGAGAGATGATTAGGAATGATATGGCATAACTTTAGCTTATTGAGGATATGACCCTTGATAAGAGGGTGTGGAGATTAGAAATCCGGGAGAAGGTTAGTGGATAGGCGGGAGTGTCTCATTTTTGTGTCGGTAGTATTAGTATTAATCTCTTATTGTCATACCTTCTTATCCGTAGGTTTAATTTACTATATATTGATCCTTTCGCTTTGGTTATTATATCATCCTATCACCTCATCTCCTTTTCTGGTTACTGTTTTTCGTGTTGTTTCTGTTTCTTTTACTTTTATTTTGAGTCGGAGTCTATCGGAAACAGTCTCTCTACTTTTACAAGGTCGGGATAAGGTTAACGTACACTCTACTCCTCCCAAAATCCATTTTGTGGGACCGCACTGGATTTGTTGTTATTGTCATATGATTGGTCAAACACGGTGCCACGATTTAACATTTTCTAAACTAGCTATTCATGTCTAAGCTACCGTCATAACTTCACATTTAATCAAACAACACAATATGAAATGGGTATAAGGATGAAAACTGAAAATCATATACGAGATTAGTATTCAAATTTAATTGAGGCAAAAATTCACTAAATAATTTCTTTCCACTTATATTAAGAGATGAATTTTCATAAATCACTATAGTTTAAACCTTAATATTATACGTAATTATATTTTGTCTAATTATCATTTGTAGCTATTGTTCAATTGTTAACAGCTTGTATTACTTGTATTCAGATATGCAACAAATACAATATGTATCAATTGTATTTGTTCGCTCAATGAATATAACCAAGACGAGATACATGGGTGTATACAAAGAATACAACATGTATCGACTGTATACGTTCACGCTACAAATACAACTAAGGAAAAATACAAAAAAAATAAAAAAATAAAATGTTCTCGTTGAGAGCCAAATTCAAGACCTTCGCTTATACCAAGCAGTTGGTCTAAGCAATTGAGCAACACGAGCTTGTTGCTCTCTTGTTTCAGTTCAAAACAATTGATTTCTTATTTCAATACTTTCAAATGGATTTACTATAAAACTCAAATATAGTTATGAATGGTAATTTTCGGAAAACATAATTAAGAATAGTAATACAATATATATACTTGGCGTGTCGCGTAATTTTTCCTAGTAAATATTCAACTGAATAATCGAAGTGCGTACAAATCGAAGACCATCATTATGAAAGACATAATATAAAAAATGGTAAAAAGGAGTTATTTAATAAAAAAAATGAGGAATTTCTTTTTTGTTTTTTGGGTGGTAGCATGGACATGTGATGACGTGGCTGGTGAATAATGATGCATCTCAGTTATGGCACATGACAAAGCCAGTGGTGACCAAATCTCCACAACTTCAACTAACGAACAGAAATGATGGCAATAAGCATCAGAGAATTAATCAGAACGTGAATGGCACTCATGTAATCACGTCCAATCCACGGTTCCCATTGTTTCACCCACCATTCTCTCTTCCTATTTATACTCTCTCGCGTAGGCTTTCCATTCCAATGAAATATTAAAACCGAGTGATTTGAACAACATCGTAAGAACAAGGAGAAAACAAAAGACAAAGACAACAACTTAATTTAGGGCAACAAAATGTCGTGGCAAACATATGTCGATGATCATTTGATGGCTGACATTGAAGGTCAGCAAGGTCACCATCTCGCTGCTGCAGCTATTCTTGGCCATGATGGCAGTGTCTGGGCTCAGAGTTCCACTTTCCCTAAGGTTCGTGACATTTTTACGACAAATTTTCTCGACAAATATCATTGGATCTGATCGTTTTTGCATGTTTTCCCCTTTGTTCTCGTCGTGTTTTAATTAGTGGCGGATCCAACAACAGATTTTTCGTGACAAATATCCTTGGATCTGTTTTCTTTTTGCATTCTTTCCCCGTTTTTTTTTTTTCAGTGGCGGATCCAACAATAGATTTTTCAGTTAGGCAAACAAGCTCTGGAGTCAAATTATATATGCATACAAAATTAGACATACATCTCAAAACTTACTCTTTTAACTCAAAATACGTAATGTATAAAT
This sequence comes from Nicotiana tabacum, assembly GCF_000715075.1. Classification (NCBI taxonomy): domain Eukaryota; kingdom Viridiplantae; phylum Streptophyta; class Magnoliopsida; order Solanales; family Solanaceae; genus Nicotiana; species Nicotiana tabacum. The sequence goes on along the minus strand of NC_134099.1, from coordinate 140,928,529 downwards.
TCTGGATCCATCATTAATTTTTGTATATATGAATCTGTTTCTCTAATAAACCAAGAAGGAAATTCTTAAATGTTGGATTACCATCACCTTATATCACGAAGTCATATATTGTGTTACTATCACCTCATAATAATGATAAAGAGTTCGATAAAAAAAATGTGTAATTTAAAATGAAAGTAAAGGAAACCATTCTGATGATAAAAACAGAACATGTGAACCATGCAAGAAGTTCTTTCAATTGTCAATTTTCGATCATCACGTCAATGTGGATTAGAATTTACATGTCCATATTTTTTCACTTTTTTTTAATTTCTCACTTTTTGGGTTTCCAAACTTGCGATTGTGCTTCTTTTTTTTCCCCTTTTTCTTTTTGATTAATTTCTTTGGCTTTTAGCTAGATCTGTCATTGATCGTGAGGTTTTCTATAAGAAATAAGATTTACTAATGAAATTCAATGGACATATGAATCTAAATTTACATTTATTTCATATAATGTGATCTTTTAATAAGTGGATTAATTTTTTTTATGTATCCAGTTTAAACCAGAGGAAATTACTAATATCATGAAAGATTTCGATGAACCTGGACATCTAGCTCCAACTGGTTTATTCCTTGGCGGGGCAAAATACATGGTAATCCAAGGAGAACCTGGCGCTGTCATCCGTGGGAAGAAGGTACGTAATCGTCCTCATTCTCTCCTACCTTAGAACAGTGCATAGCACGGAGTATCTAATTATAAATAATTGTGTAGTAATATTTAATTTTTCCATTGTTATTCCAACAACTATTTCGTTTGTAAATCCTGCGTAGAGATGACAATCTGAACCCAAACCCCTTTGACATGCCCAACCCATCCAAAGTTAGGCCGGTCATTGACCCGCCCATTTGCTAAACTCAGTTTATCTTGATCCAGATCATCTAAAGTTAGGTTGATTTTTACCCCAAATGATCCGTGAGTAATTTCGTTAAAATATCTTTAAAATAATTCTTTTTTTGTTTCACATGTTATATACTTATGACCATAACGAATGGAAAAAAGACTTATTTGATAATGAAACAACACACACTAATTAAAGCCTGATAAGAGTTGGACGGGGTGGATTATAACCCAATTTTTTGCCCATATTGACTCAACCTATTTTGACCCGTCCAAAATCAGTCTAACCCGCTTAATTGACACCCCCAATCTTGTGCATCTTTTATTGCAATTAAATAAAACGATGTTCTTTGCATGTGGTTGAGAACTATGTTACATGGAATGATGAACGTACGTACAGTTTTTTCGCTAATTTTTAGTGTACTGTGTATGTAGACGTTCTCTAAAACATGTACACTTGTTTGACATGATTATGGCAAAGCAAATGAAAGATCCATGAATTTGTGCATTTTGTTATTCGACAAAATAACTTTTGTCGAGGTCCTTAAATTTTGTGAACTACTTTTTGAGTTGTGACAATGTATTTGGACTTAATATATATTTCTATTTTTGAATGATTTGTAAAATTGTTTTGTGTAGGGATCTGGTGGAATAACCATCAAGAAAACTAACCAGGCTCTGATTTTTGGTATCTATGAGGAACCAGTGACCCCAGGACAGTGCAACATGGTGGTTGAGAAAATTGGTGACTATCTTGTTGACCAGGGCTATTAAATTAATTCCCTCTTTTAAATTGATTGTCGCAATATTGAATTTTGTTGTATTTGGTGATTGCATTTGTATCTTCTAGGGCCAAAATTGGCACTGGAGTTTTTTTCTTTTTCTTTTATGGGAAAATAACAAGCAACATGAGACATTTTCTCTTTTAGGATTGCTATTTCCCATTTTGCTCTAAAAGTTACTTTAACTATATTGTGTATTCATAATTTTCTCGACATTTTCTAGACATTTTACTTGGGTTTTTATTGTTCCTAGCATTACCTCAAGGAGGTTAATTTGATCGGATGGTAATCTAACTAAAGATCTATTGTAACAAACTCATAAAACTAAATATTATAATCAAAATATATCAACTATACATATATTTTGCAAAAAACGAAAATCGAGAAAAATTCATCTCCGACGATGAAAATTATGATTAAGCAACCACATAAGGTAAATTCTCAAATTCATCCCCGGGTTGACGAAGGACTTTAGATGTGGCATGCTAGTAAAATAGCACGCGCTAATCAGTTTTCGGACTGGTCATTTAATAATAGTCAGCGTTTGCAAAGTCATTGAAAAATAGTCACTATTTTGCTGCAACAGGGACCGGTCCAGCATAACATACTGGAGATCGGTGCACTTGTGTATGAACTTCCAGCATATTATGCTGGAACTCCAACCCACGTAAAGTTCCGGTATAATATACTGGAGATTGGAGCACGTGTATGAACTTCCAGCATATTATGCTGGACCAGTATATTATACTGGAACTCCAGTATAATATTATGTTGGAGTTCCAGTATACTTATGCTGGAACTCCATTATAATATGCTGGAGTTCCAATATACTTATGCTGGAACTTCATTATAATATACTGAAGTATTTTCCGGATTTTGAACAATGTTTTCGTTCAGATTTATCTTTACATGAAAAGTGGCTAAATTTCGATTACTTTTGAAACTGTGGCTATTTTTGAATGACCACTTGTAAATCTGGTTATTTTTGAATTTCTCCCGGCATGCTACAGTATTTTAATGGCGTAACAGTGCTAGTGATTTAGCATTTCGGGTTTTTTTTTCACTTTTAGTCCGTGCCAGAAACTATTTACATTCAATAGTTGAATAAGAGTATAAAATTTGTATAATTTTTGTATATAATATACAGAGTGTGTATATATATATACAAAAAATATATAAAATATATACATTTTTTCGGCTATTATTTTGAGAGCGGTTATACATTATCATTTTCCCTATTTTTTATTCACGGTATCAGCGTAAAGATTTTATTTACACTCTTGGTGTTTTTTCACTAATAATAACAAGTTAGTAAATATTTATTACTTTTACCACATTAGATTAAAAATAGTAATTAGCAAGAAATGTGTCCATAATTTCTAATAGTAATCTATCTAATTGTATAAATATCTTTTAGACCGTTAACTGCCCATGACCAGAGCATGGGACGGTGCTGACATATGCAAAGAACCATGGATTCATGTATCACACCAAGATAGCATGTCTTAGCAACATCTCTATCCCTGTTTAATGTCGTTCTCCTGTAACATTGGAGATGTGCAGCCTAGGAATCTGCTGCTTTTGTGTCCAGACACAGCTGCTTCTGTAGTTATTTGATCGATGTAGCACTACTTGAAAGAGTCACTTTTTGATTGCGTTATTTCATGTTTCCAAAGTAAAGTGTAACGAAAGGTTTTCTAGGAAGGTGGTTGCTTAACAAAACAAACACACATTAAAATTCAGGACAAGTATGTCCAGACATATTTTTGTTTTATATAATCAATCTCCTGGCACTGCTTCTCCAACCAAGGAATAAACGTCTGCCTTATCAATCTTTCCATTAAATAATAATTTGTTTTCCGCAAATTCAACCCTGAAAAACATTCCAATTTCCAAATGAAGAAAGCATTTGTTAAAATATTTGAGCCAATAAGTGTGTTCCAAGATATGAAAGCTCGGGTAAACTTACACGATTGCAAACTAATGTAACAGCATTACAAGGCCAAAGAGCCTACAGGTGAACTATATCCTTGACAGGATCTACATGAAAAGTTCTGACCTAAGACAAAGATTTAACACTCTACTTTTTATACAGAAAAATCTACTATCAAGTTAAGGATGACTCTGGACCATTTCAAGTGTCGTAGAAGTCTCATAGCCACTAACTGCAGGAAATATTCAGTTAAGGATCACTCAGAACCATCTGGAGCATCGTACAAATTCTTGCAGCCACCAATTGCTTAGACAGTATCATTTCATACTTTCATTCGCTTAGACGGACCTTGGTCGATGATGGGATCAACTGGAGGCAACTGAGTCTCTGCTTGCTGGTTTTCAGATGCTTCTGCTGTGGAAGGTGGTGCATAGCCTTCCGGAAATGGTGGGGGTGGAGGTACTGGTGGTAGCTGCAAAAAGATCAAGTTTGTCAATTAAAAACATAAGACAAATGTTGCAGAAAACTATGTACCATAAAACCTTAACCTTCAATGAAATATTAGATTCCATAGTAATAACTTCACAGCCTAGATAAGTACCTGAGCTAAGAGGTAATGACAACTGAGGTCAAAAGCACCATCCAGACAGACTACATTTTTTAAGACACGACAGTTACCTTTCGTTGTAGGGAAGCAAGGATATGATCAACTCGCTTAAGTTCCTTGAAGTCAATGGTCTCCTTAGCAGGCTTAGGTTCAGATGCTTCACTCTCATTTTCAGCAGCCACTGCGAAAGCAAAGCACACAGAATGGAATGAAATTATGGAATATAAAAGCATTATACTTAAACATAAAGAAGAGCATGATAAATCATTGACCTGAACAATCTACGCATAAGATTTGACACCTTGATGGAGAGATTCAAGTCGAACTTCAACTATTCTAGTCAAAACATAACCATGAATTAAAATATATACACAGAGGTCCGATCCCAGCTTTTCAGGAAGAAAAGTAAATGGCAATGTGTGGCAATCAAGAATGCAGTTCCTTGCAAGGAACTAAAGCACTTGTAACAAGAAATCCGGTCTGAATGCTTTCCATTGTTCATTTTTTCCTTTTGGGTCTTCAGGAAGGAGGAGGGTCAGAACATACTTTGTTTAGTTTCCAATGGTCACAAACATCACCATGGCAAAGAGCACATAACTTCAAATAATTTATATTTTGCCCAGACATTAACATTTCCATGCACCAAATCAAGAATGGGAGTAGAGCATCATGTGCCTAAGTTTGTCTTTAATCACATCAATTAAAAAATTATCTCACCTAAATTACACAGGTTGTTACATATCCTGTCCTCATTCATATCGAAGAATATAAGAACACCTCCAAAGTCGGGCCTGATGTTACATAGGGTGTCTTTTGACAAGAGTTTAAGCCTTATAGGGGCTTCTCTCATCCATTTTAGTGTTCACCAACAAATTTGGGCCAATTTACACTAGGGGATGTTCTTCAAAATTGGAAAGTGGAGTTATGGAGATAACTGAACAAGCAAATAGCCTGAAAATCACAGAGCATCAAACTAGAACTGAGTGACCTATGTAGTCTAAAATTGGATGGACATTATGAAATATGAAGAGTAATTACACCACATGATATACTAGCACCTGACATCATAATTTTCGCGTGATACATAACATTTCAGTCCATCTCCAAAAGCAAAGACTGTTGTATTCAATTATTATTGAACAATCGACCAAAATAAACACAAGTAGAATACGACAAACGGAAATGGAAAAAAGGAATTCAGCAACTCTACATTCACCAGAAGATATTTAAGTGAGTTGACTATCTTGAACACACAATAGGGTCGATAAAACAAAACCACCAATAACATTGCTCCAGCCAATCTTTTTGATATTGGCAGCATCAGGTTCTCGTTAGAGAAGTCCCTGGTCCCACCCCCACCCCAAAACAAGCCCCAGGGAAGCACACCCAAGAAAACACAATAAGAAAGAGAAGCACAAGAAAGGGGGGAAAAGGGATGTCAAGATACCATATCCGGTCTTTTCCAACTTTGAAGCTGCAGAACTGAAAGCTTTGGATATATGATATAAAGCACGTCCCTGTCAAATAAGTGAATCAAGACAAAAGAGGTTAATTTTCAACATGAAAAGCATCAAATACAGCTAAATTCTCTAGTATTAGCATTTGCAAGTAAGGAAAATCTTTGAATAAGCAGAAATACTAAATATCAAGTTATATAACAAGAAAACTTTAGCAAAAGTTCAAATTTTGGAATGAACCAAAAGGACAGTAACTCACATTTTCTGGATGGAGGGGGTATATAGTACTTAACTTAGTTTAACAAATTGGAAATAAAATCCGCATGTATATTTGAATTCTCTCTTTAATATTCAGCTAAATGAAAACCATCATCGAGACATGCAACTATGCCGGTGTTCACAACCTTATTAGTTATGAGAGACGAGCAACTCATAGAATATGAAATGCAAGACTGCAAAAGAAAATTCAAGTCAAACAGGAATCAAAAACTTCAGAAATCAGATAGGGACCGGCTGATTGTCTCACAAAGCAACAATATGAATAAATGCTACAGACAAGACATTCAAAATATTAGAGTTCAAGCATGTTACCTGCTCCTTTGAAAACATTGAAAACCTCATGTTCCTACAAGGGAACCGGTATGAGGCTATGTTATTCTAAGTTTAAATCCTGGGGGCGTATTTTAGACCTGGCTTACTCAAGCGGACAACTCGAGCCAACGTGGGAGCAACGTACCGGGAACGCAAAAGTCTACCCGGCCTAGTTACTGAACCAACCTCGTTCTAATTGGTACGACCTCTAACACAAAAGTGGGTCACGCGCACGTGTGCACCATAAATTCAGAAGACTCAGAAGGGAGGCGTAAGAATACAGTTCAAATAATATCAATGCGGCAAATGAGCGACAATTAGCACATTAGGCCCACAAACACAGTAATAACATCCAATCAGTAAAGCCAAGTATAGATCACTTTACAAGTTCAAATTCTGAACCCTGAACCAGAAGTTCTGGGTTCGTTTCCCCAGTAGAGTCGCCAGAGCTGTTACACCTTTTTTTCGAAGATAAGGAGTTTTTCTAATTAAAGTGACATTATTTGAAATGGGATTATTTATGTAATTTTTTAGAGTCTCCACTTGGAATAATTATTTACGGTGTCCCAAGTCACCATTTATTTTAGAATTCCAAATCAATAAAGATTGACTCTGTTTACGGTGAGCGAAACACAGAAGACCGGGTAAGGGATTCTGATAACCCGGAGAAGGTGTGAGACACTCCCGGATTCCGTGGTTTGGCACAGTAGCTTTACAATCATACTTGGCTTAATTAACGGATTATTATGTATATTTAAAAGAAAACCTATGTGTATTTTATTCTTTTACCGCATTTGAATTATTACGGAATTATCTTTGAAACGAATCACATGTGTGTGAATCCGTTTTATTCGGTGTGTCAAAATCATGTCACGCGTACGTGTACATAACTAATAACACAATTATTATTTTAAAGATTTTTTGGCCAAAGTCGCGTGAACGCGTACCTTAATTTGTTTTTGGGATCATGATTATGTCATGCGAACGTATACATGATTATGATAATAGATTGAAAACGCATCTAAAGCATGCTACGCATATTCATAAGTTAATTCTTTTCCTAAGTTTGGGACTTCATATGAAAGTCGCAAGTCACGTCACGGAATTCAATTTTTTGTACTAGATTATGTACATTAATAGCTTACTAATCATCCTATGAGGTACTTTGATCCGATGATGAAAATAAGTGCAACTGTCCGGAATTAGGCGTGTATTTTAGTCATGAAAGAAATCTGATGGTTATTCCCAGTATTTCTACACTTATTTGGTACTAGTTTGTTTTGATTTAACCAATTGAATGTTGCCCAAGAGGATTTAACCAATTGAATGTTGCCCAAGAGGATTTGTAGTTTCCTGGTTAAAAGATCCTCAATTATGGGATGACCAAAGAAATGGCAAATGGATACGATGTAGGTGGGCCTAGCAATATTACGTGCACTAAGCCCAATCAAACCCGCTTCATATCAGATCCAGCTCTATTTAAAATGATAGGAGGGAAAACTGGGTCTCCTCCGGGCCCCAGGCAATGCCCAAGTGAACCCAAGCTTTAACATTCTATATTGATTGGGCCTCAAAGAGTTGATCAGGCCTGAAATTAATTTCAGAGTTCACACAGACTCTTATTTCATGCGTATCAAACTGAGTCCAAACATCAGACTTGGTGCTTTCAGAAATATAGAGGTCCACTAGCCCATATTCAACTAACATGAATTTAAATCTAAAATACATAATCACAAAGGAATATCAGTACATGATTTTAACGTCATAGAGACAATTACATCAATAATCATTATTTGAATAACGACAATTATGTCATTTCTGCCTAAATCTAGAACGGATTATCATGTGAATTACAGAAATTTGACTCTAAACATACACATAAACGAATAGACTTCAACTGAACAGTCTTCTAATCCTTTCGTCTCCTTTCTCCAATGTTCAATTATTCATCCTCAGATCCTTCTTTGGGACACTCTATTTTTGACAATTTCAGAGCCAGCTTCTCACAAACTTAGCTGAAATTTAATTAAAATTGCTGGGACCACAGAATCATCAGAGACTTACTAATTAAAACTGATAGTAGTTAATAACTTGATACTAACAGAGATAACATATGCTTAGAGGAATTCGTGAGCAACAGTGAAATGACAAAGTAAACTAATTTAGGCAAACATCTTCTGCTCGACTACGAATCAAGTTAGCCAAGTAGTTTTGAAGCCTTTCATACACACTCAAACACATAACATCACATGAACACAGTAACATATCTAGATTCATAGAAGAAAGCAGAGAAGTTCGATTATGCAAAAATTCAAGGCCATATAGGTTTATAGATGTGTACCTAAACTTGAAACAAGCCGGAATAGCCAAATAAAGGAAGAAATAAAGAGTGGAGCTCAGCAAATCCAAGCAGAATAAAGCAGAGAAACAGCTTCAATTCTCCAATCAAAAACCAGCTCAAAGCCCAGAATTTATCAAGCAATCGACAGGGTTGTGAAAAGCAGTCGCTTCCTCGCTTAAAGCGAGAAGCAAAGCGAGGCGACCCCATTACCGCTTCTGCTATATGAAGCGACTCAGGTAGACAAAAGCGTGCGCTTCCCACTAAAAAGCGAGAAGCGACGAAGTGAGGCGACCGAAGCGAGCGCTTCTCTGTTTTAAGCACCTGCCAACCTATTTAATTAAAAAAGAAAGGTGTTCAGTGTTCTTTATTAAAACACACAACCAGCAGCAACAGAGATTCTAAAGAGGCGACTAGGGTTCCCTTTTCAACTTCAACATACAACCAGCAGCAACATGTATGTGATGATTTTCTTTTTCTTTCACTATTTCAGCGTCCAAATAGCAGCGAAATGCTGGCGATTTTTTTTTCCCCTTTGGTTCTTCTTTCTCAGTCTTCTCCTCTTCGTTGAAATACTGCCCAGTTCTTCTTTCACTGTTTTTATGCTGCCCAATTTTTAACAGAATGGTATACTGCCCTTCCTCTTATTTTAATATTATTTTTTTAAATTCCGCTTCACTTCAAAAAACGAGCGCTTCGCTTATCGCTTCTCGCTTTAAGCGAAATGGGGGTTGTCGCTTTTCCTCGCTTCACACTCTTCACAACACTGGCAGTCGAGTAGAAAATCAGAAACAGCTTTGAATCCTTTTAACCTTTTTTTTTGGTTGTTTTGTTTTTGTTTTTGAGAGTTAATTTTTTTTGGTTTTCAGCTCTGGAAAATTTTTGAATTTCCAGAAGTTCTAGCTACTAGTGTATTTTCCGTGTGTGAAGGTGAGAGAATGAGAGTGAATGGGTGAGAAGAGTGTGAATGAGTAAGTGTGTCCATCATAGTGAATGGGTGTACTGTTTTTATAACAGAAATTTAGAGATTCTTTTCAGTTATTTCCTTTCTTTTTTTGCCCCGTTTCTTTTTTGTTTCTACTTACTATCCCCTCACACCAGACCTGTTTTTATCTTTTAATTGCTGATAAGTCCCTTCTTCCCTCTTCTAGAAACTTCTATTTAGTTACATGAAAGATTCCCCTAAGTTTCTTTTTCCTTTAGCACACGTATATTTCTAGTAATTACAAGTAATTATAATAAATGAATTCAAACAGATTAAAAATCAAAATACAGCAAACAATATTCAAAATCCAAGCAATTTTAACGATTAATCCTAATTCAAACATGTGACTAACTAATTCAGGATCGATTAGTCTACAAACTAACTATCATGCAATTAAACTGTTAATTTAATTATGCAAAACACAGAATTAAACAAATAATAAGCAAAATGTCTAACCAAATTGAACTAAAATGCAAAACAGGGATTCATTGAAGTCAACAAAGAAGCAATTAATCTGAAACAAAAGAAAAAGTCGAAAGGTTACCAATCGATGCCGTATGCCGGTCAAAAAAAAACCGGTGATCAACCAAACTCCGGCAAGCCAAAGTTATTGCTAGGTGAGCACTGGCCGGAGATTATCCATTTTTAGGCTAGTGCTACATATAACAATGACCCTGACGAACCGTGTAGAGGGTTGAAGTGATTTGGAGGTCAACGGGCAAAACTGGCCGGACTCCAGTGACCATGGATCGGGATAAAACTAACCTCAATCAATAGCTCTTACCAAGAGCTGTCGATTGATGTAAATTCCAGCATGAAACAAGGCCGAAATCGAGCAGGAAATCAAAAGGGGTGATTTTAAGTTTTGACGAACTCTAGATCTACTAATCGAAGAAAACTAAAGGGTTTTAAGGGAAATGGGTAGCAGATTAGGAATGAGGAGGAAGAGGGGAGTGTAGGGTGATATTTTGAGTGGATTTGGTGATGGGCCGCCGCCGTGGGCGATTTCCGGCGGCGGCGTTGGGCGGAGGAACAATGGGGAGAGAAAAGGCGTCTGGGAAGGGTTTGGGAGGTGGGGGATGCTCCCACAATTATAAGGGAAGGGTTGATCAGCTCCGGGCCGTCCGATGAAATGGAATGAAAGGCTAGGATTTGTTGATTCTAAAACGGCGTCGTATGGATGTCCGTGGGGCTGGACTAGGTTTGGGCGGGTATTTCGTGGGATTTGGGCCGTTTGAAGCTAGCCCAATTCAGAATCTGAATCAAAACGGGCCATCTTCTTCTTCATTTGATTTTCAAAATTAACCAAATTAAACCTAATTGAATTTATTTTGCAAAAAAGACCTAATTAACAATTAAACCAATTTGAACCTTCATTTGTTATTATCGCATATCTTGTAGTGTTATTACATACCACCAGTACTCCCTTAGTTTGCTCTCACTACATACCTTGTATTATTGTTACTTGCTATCAGTACTTCTTTCATAGTCTCTATTGCTATCTTGGTTTTAGTTTTCTAAATATATTGTCTTGATATTACTTGTTATCAGTGCTTCTTCCGTCTTTTATTTAGCCGATGGTCTATAGGAAAAACAGTCTCTCTTCCCCTCCAGGGTAGAGGTAAGGCTGCGTATATCCTACCCTCCCCAAACCCCACTTGTGGGATTACACTAGGTTGTTGTTGTTGTTGTTGTTGTTGTTGCAATTAAAAGATAATTAAATCCTTAAAAAAAATACAATTAAAATGCCAGAATGCAATAACATGAAAAAATATTTTTGACATTTTTGTGATTTAAAGCACCTCTAAATATGCATGAAAAATGCAAAATAAAATGCAAAACAAATTAAATGAAATATAGAAAAATTAAAGAGTGTTAAAAACCCAAATATAGTCAAAAATTAGGTGCTCACACTCAATACTGATTGTCATAAAACAATGTAAACCTCTGCACAGATTACCATTACCACCTCCTCTAGGGATTCTTATGTCTGTTAATTTCTAGGTGGAATTTATGGTATCTCCGCCATTTTTCTTTCTTCTTATATTCTTTCAGATTCCTCTAAAGCACTAACTGCCCTATCCACTGTCCAAGCTAACCACCTTAATATCACCTATTAAATTGCACCGTCAAAGAAAGACTGGATGAAAATGAGATCTTTAAGATGCACTTAACTGCATATTTTTCCTACAGAGAACTCCCGAAGCATTTCGACTACCAAGAAATCCCTACACATCCCATGCCAAATTATGGAAATGCCTTTAATGAGTCCAAAAATGCACTTACACTACAGTCGACAAATAGGAATGAAACTCTGCCGTATATGATATATTTTGCAACATTTGGTGCCAGAGGGCAAAACAGAAACAAAGTTTTAAAAAAATAACATAAGTGATCTCTGCTTGAATACAACTACAGTCAAAACAGCTTGTTTGTTCACTGTACACAGCTTATCGTGTGGCTGAACACAGCCCTTGTTCCAATCTACTTCCATTCAGTACTTTCCTCTCAGTGCTGCCACCTACTTTTAAGTATGTTCCCCTTTTTTTATTCTTTTTTCTTGGATAAAATCTAAATTTCTTAATTTAACTCTATCCAGCATTAAGTATTCAGTTAAGTTTAGGTGCCTAGATGGAAAAAACACTGATCAGCAGACATCCCTATTGGTCGATATACCACATGGGCACATACAACGGAGGAGCCACCTTAAGCTAAAGGGTGTCAGTTACATTGTATGTTGAAGTGTGTAATCATCCCATCTAAAAGCTTAAGCTGTCAGACAGAAATACTTTCATTTACTTGATTATATCTTCAACACGCCCGCACGTGCGGGCTTGATCCTTTTTGATGAGCCAAGCACGTGGAAATTCTTTTTGATATTGGGTGGTGGTGAGACTCGAATCCAAGACCTTAGCCTGCTCTGATACCACGTTGAAGTGTGTAACCATCTCATCTAAAAGCTTAAGCTGTTAGAGAGAAACACTTTTATTTTCTTAATTATGTCTTCAACAGTGTAGTTAGGAATTGTTTTATTTTTATGTATATATACTACATGTGGAATCCAGTTAACATCTTCGTGTGTTTACTTCTTTATATTTTGACACCCCTTAGTGAAATTCTTGACTCCGCCATTGAGCGTGCACACACACATATGAATCTCGGTTAAATTTTAATCAATTGAATATTATAGTGATGGCTAACAAGAATGCAAGATGCATACAGTTAAAAACAATTACTACCTATAAAAATACACTCCTGTACCAAGGTGCAACAAGAGGAGATTACTAACCAGTCGACCTGCAAACACATTGCAGAGCTGCGGAGCTTGGTAAATTGAGCCATCCAATATATAATAAGTCAACATCGGTGTTACCTTCTCGGGACTATCCCTCTTTTGCTTACGAATGACAAAGAGATGTGGCTCCATAACTTCACTCAGCGTGTATTCGCTGCCCGTCATTTTCCTGCACATCAATTAGCAAAAGGATTTAATTATATGCACTTTGTAAATAATCTTTACACTGTCAGCTTAGTTTAACCTGTAATGATAGGTTAGCTACAACTTTTATCAGGTTACCAAGTAATGATTATAACAAATATTTACTTGTAACTACCTTATAAACGACCTGATTGTAAATATATTTTTACAGCATTAGTGCATAGAAATTAAACACTAGCAAATAATAGGTCAATTGCACTGTAAATTAGTTATGCATGAAAATAGAGGTAATTTGTTACTAATTATTCGGGTTAACGGGACCATTAATTTGGGGGGGAAATGAAAATTTAAAGAAAAAGGAATAAAATTGAACAGATGCAGAAGGATTCAGAGATAAAAATCATACGATAAATGAGAAATATCGAGCGGGTGAATGGCGCGTGATCGGAGTTGCTCATTGTTGCAAGTCCAGTCATAGAAAGGAGAAAGAGCAAAGTAGTCAAATACTAGGTTACGATCCAGCGGATATGTATTCAGCCATAACTGGTCCCTGAAGCATATTCCTGTCATGTCTGCGGCGGCTGTGGCGGTGCACCTCCGTCAAAGTTTGGGTTCCCCATCGGCGGCATCATTGGCGTCGTCGACATCTCCGGCGTTCGGCTTGTTTTACTAGTCAATTGGCTCGTTCACTGTATATAAAAGCATAAGTAGTAATATTCAAGAATAAAGTCTTTCTAAATTTGCGCACAATGTGCGGATAAAGAATATTAATCATATCAAACATTGAAGATCTAATTTGTTTGTATACATTTTAACAAAATTGTAGTTATCGTCTTATCTCAATGTAAGTACCCTTATAATAAAAATATATGTAACTAAATTAAATAAATCATATAATCATCGAATAACTCTTGGATTATACTAAAATATCATACTCCTTTCTTTTCAATTTATCTGGCAGTATTCGAGTTAGTAAAAAATAAGAAAGATTTTTAAAATTTGTGGTCTAAAATAAACCATAAATATTTATATGCATACAAATCAATTCATTAAGGGGTAAAGTATACATTCTACTAACAAAATTATTTCTAAGTAAGGAAAGGTGACATTCTTTTTTAGACTGACTAAAAAGGAAAAAAGTGCCGCATAATTGAAACGGGTGAAATAATTATATAGTTTGTGCTCCACACAATCTAAAAATATAACATGATTCTACACAGATTAGAATATATTATAATTTAATAAATCTAAAAAATGCTCGATTTTCTATTTTTATAACTTTATTTGTTATTTGATCATCATAATCATCGTTAGAACCTTTAATTTTGTCCTCGTAATGAAGATCATAAAGTTTTTCTTTTGTAAAGAGATGTATATTTAGAGTCATGGGGTTTGCTCCCTTTCAAGGTCTCAAGTTCGAAACTCATTGGGTGCAAACAATTTTTGAGGGCCATCGGATTAGGTAAAACCTGAATTAACCGTGGTGCACTTGCGGGAAACTCCTTGCCGAGGGCCTGTGCACCCCGGGATTAGTCGGGGCTCGAAGAGACTCGGACACCCGGTGCAAATCAAAAAAGAAAATAGTCTCATATGAGAAAAATAATGTTATGTCTTTTAATAATTAAAAAATAATGTGAAAATTATCTTTGGCTGAATTAGAAGGTATTTTCAACTTATTTTTTGATAGATTCTTAATTCAGTAACTCGATTTTTTGGTCTTACTTATTTAGTTATTTTATGAAATCTTATAGCTCTCAATTAGCTATGTGGATTGTAAATAGTGATGTTATATTCTTACTTTTATGTGTGTGTGTATATATATAGATTCAAAAATTTATCTTTGAATACAATTTTAATTTATTACATAGTCTAACATATATTATCTTAAAATTATCAAGTGGCTTTTTATTAGTTTGCCACTTGGCATAATCTCAAACTACTCAATTCAAAATATCTATTAAAAATTCTGAGTAAATTTTGTGCTAATTTCTATTATATTTTATTCTAAATATTATTAGACTTTATCCTAAATCTTATTAGATTTTGTCCTAAAAGTCCCACATGGCTTAATATCGTTGTCAACTACTCTATTTATTGATATATCAACAATATTTTTAAGTATTATTTGTTTACTTAATTTTATCAAATAAATTTAAATTGTGAATATAATCATATTATATCTATTCTCCTCTTTATAAATTAGTTTATGTTCATCAAAATTTTAATTTTTTTCGCATTTAGTGTTTATGTATAATACAAATATTATTGTATTGTTTTCCTAAATTGATGGGCTTGAATTAATTCAAAGAGTAAGCATAGAAGTTATTTTTATTATTTATTGTATATTATAAATCTACTAATAATCATCATAGTTATTATTTTGTATTATTTTCTATGAGCAATTAAATTAAATTCTCCTTCCCCTTTGTATTCTTATCCTTTTATTATATATCTACACTAAATTTAGAGGGAAAGAATGTCATATATTTACCAGTTTTATCAATGTTATTAGGAAATGACATAAGTTTGCACCGTTGAATTGAAGTAGACTCTTCCTAATGAAGGTCCAATTGGATGAAAATTTTGAGATTGTATTTTCTTTTAATTTGTTCCGCAAGTAGAAGTAGTTTCTTAGCAATTAGCGCAATGGTAAAAATAGCAGTGTAGAGGATTTCTGCCAAAGGTCTTGAATGAATTAGCCCAAAGAAGAAAAAGAAGAAGATCCAAAAAAGTTGCTACTATTAAACTCAATAGAATGAGAAGAATAATACCCAAATTGGATTAATAAAGGAAAAATAGGCAAAATAAAACTTACCTTGCTACTGAATATATACTCCTTTCGTTGATCACATTAGAAGAATTCTCTCACAGATTCTCGTTGTGAAAATACTGCAAAAATACAAAACAAACAAAACCTACTTAGAAGTAAATTAATTAAAATTGAAATGCAGAACCTGCACTTTTTGAATAAAAAAAAGAGCACCATTTAGAGTCGCGCAAATTACAAATTTTAATCCATGTAGTTTAATCATTCCTAACACATTATGAGTTTTAATGAGAATATTCTCAAGATCTTCTTCTACCTTGACTCTTCTATCCTCATCGGAGTTATCAACTTCTGTTACTTGAATGTTTCCTGCCTTGCTAGACTTTAATGCTTCATGTACATATCCACGGAAATTGTTTTTCGAAGGTTCTATCCTCGAGCAGAATACTTCAAGAAAGTTGTTCGTGCACCCTCGGTCATACACATTGATCCTGTTATCTCCTCTTAGTCCTCTACGACGAAAGTTCTCATATGTGGTATATAAGAAAACAAACAAAATCACGAATGGGGAAAAAACAAAGAAAAAGAGCACATTGATATGAATTTAATTTTCTGATCTGCAGTTGACAGCCTCAAAAAATTTAATCTTATGAAAAGTTAATTCTTGTTGTAAACTGAAGCTAATCCGAATTAAATTATACATTGACATAAGAGGTGTAAAAGACTAACCTGATTTCGACATATGAGATACAAATGGAAGAGGATTGTCAATTCAATTCAACTATACGTTTTTTCTAATTCAATATATGCAAGAGGAGAAATTCAGTTACTTTTTAAAAGGAAGGGGAGTGGAGGGAAGTGGGAGTAGTTGGTGGTTTTTATTGGTAGTTTCTATTACTTGAATTTTAAAAAAAAAACGTGTAATTCAGTTAGTTTTTAAAAGGAAGGGGAGTGGAAGAAGTGGGAGTAGTTGGTGATTTTTATTGGTAGTTTCAATTGCTTGAATTTTGAAAAAAAAAAACGTGTCTTTCACATCTATTTTTAAATAAAGTTGAATGGAATTTTGAAACTCCAAGAAAGTTGGAGGATTGTCCAAATTTTTTACATGTGTCATTCTATTGTTCTGCCATTGGCTTCATGAGGTGCTTTTGTCTTCTGCTTTTAATTATAGATAGATATAGATATAGATATAGATATAGATTTAACTACCTAAATTATTAATAAAGTAACCAATATACTCAATTATTAATAAAGTAACCAATATATATACATATATATAGTAGTTTTTTATTTTTTATTATTTTCATTTTGTATAAATATTCAAATTCAAATATAATAACTAATTATTAACTAATTATGCCATGTGGCCTTTTTTAGGCTGCCACTTGGCTTAAGGAGAGGGCTTTACCCTCTCCTTTTAATTATACAAGCAGATTTGAAGAGAGGAAATTTGAACTTATTAAAAAATTATTGTGACGACATCTAAACCCCAAGATGATTGGGGCCAGGAAAGATTCATATATAAACATATGCAAATTTTAGTACTAAAATATTCCTTACACTTGAAAGGGAACTAACAATTAAAATATGAATGTCAGCTAATGAATCAAACTACAATATCTATTTCCTTTAACTTTAAAAATATATAAAAAAAAATCCATGCACTAAACTGACATAAGCTATAAAATGATTTAAATCATCACGGTAGGAATATTCATAATATATTTCCAATAGAACCCATGGGAATGATATTTAATATAAGAAACACAAATGTATTACAAAATCAACACATGTTTATATACACATAAAGATAACAAATGCAGCACAAAAGAAAGAAAGAGAAAAAGAAAAATGAAAAGGGAGAACGTAAAATTAAACAAAAAAAAAAATAGAAGAAAGAATATGAACCTGGTTGAAAGCAAAAAAAAAAAAAAACTCCTTTGATGTAATAAGGAATCCTAGCGAGTACGGATCAACTATAATAGGAACACTCCGACGTCGGACTCCAATGACAATAGCTAATCGGCTAATTCAAACTTTTCATTCTTTACACTATTTTGGTTTTTTTTTTTTGAAAACTATATTACCAAATTGCAGAAAATATGAAGAAGAGAAGATCTGGAAATTTCTCTCAAAGTTCATTGTCTCAAAGAAATCCTTTTCACTCCCAAAAATTAAAATTCCCAAAAAAAAACCTCTTTTTCTCAACGTGATATCTCCCTTTTATAGAGGAGCATATCAGGTGGTATGTGATCATGTGCCAAAAGAGTTGGAGTGGGAGAATATGGGATTGAGGGGATATAGCGGTTGGGACGTGGGATAAAAGAGAAAAGTGCAGGTTTGTGCTGTGTGACGTGGGTGAGATCGTGTGTAGTGGAGGTAATTTGTGAAAGAGTAAATTTTTACAAAGTGATGTGATGGAAAGGGAATTGTTAAGGGATGATGGCTGATGTTTTATATATATAAAAAATAAGAAAGCTGAAGAGAAGGTGAAACGGTTTACTCATGAACGGTTTGAAGGCTACTCCAAATATTGTACTTCCTAATAATGTGGAGCAATGTCTTAAAGTGCCAAGTGTATTTTTAGGAATCTGTCACTTGGCTTCGTGTGGGACTTTTGTCTTTGGCTTTTAATTATAGATAGATAGTTTAAACTCCAAGTGCCCGTTTGGCCAAAAAGATTCCTTTTTTTTTCAAAAAAAATTTCACTTTTTTTGGAAAAGTGTTTGACCTTGGAATGATTTAATAAAA
This sequence comes from Nicotiana tabacum, assembly GCF_000715075.1. Classification (NCBI taxonomy): domain Eukaryota; kingdom Viridiplantae; phylum Streptophyta; class Magnoliopsida; order Solanales; family Solanaceae; genus Nicotiana; species Nicotiana tabacum. The sequence continues at coordinate 140,910,002 of NC_134099.1, read as the reverse complement.
GTAGATTTTAATTCATGTGGAATGGTGTATTTTGATAAATTTAAATTATCATATAAGTAATAAATAATACCAGATATTCAATATTATTGCTTTGGAATATCTATATTTTATATTGATTAGAATCTTTAATTTATATTTTTACCTTATTTTTATATTTTAATTGAATTCTTATAATAAATATTTAAATTTATTTTTTTAAATAATACTAATTGCAAACTAAACGTTTATTCTCCTTTTTGTAATTTGATGCTTAAAAGTACTTTTTGGAAAGATAGGCTAAACACATTATGCTTTCAAAGGTACTATTAAAATAAATTAATCAAACACAAACTGATATTTCGCAAAATTTCTTTTTAAAAAATCAGGAGGTCACGTGTTCAAGCCGTGGAAATAACCTTTTGTAGAAATGCAGGGTAAAGTTGCGTACAATAAATCCCTGTGGTCCGGCCCTTCCCCGAACCCTGTACATAACGGGAGCTTAGTACACCGAGCTGCCCTTTACTATTTCAAAAAGCACATAAATATTTTTTAAAATAAGCGATTTCTGACAGCATGGCCAAATGGGATCTAAACACGCTCCCCTGAGTTTTAGAAGTTAATTACAGGCTGTTAGTATTTCTATTATATAGAAAAGGCTTGTTGGTAGACCAAGGGCATAAATGACATTTCACTTTACCATTTAAGTTTTTATCCATAAACTGCGTGGCTTGCCCTAAACTGAATTGCCACGTACCCTACTCTATTTTACTTTCTTTGTGGCTCTAAATTTTCCGTTCATCGCCTTCCACCTTATCTGCGACTTTTTTCCCCTATGTTGTAGGAAGCTTTTTGTATTATCCTTTGTATACAATATATATATAGCTGTTCTTGGTACTGGGCTATTCTTGCAGTTCTTTTAGGCTACCTTCGCTTGGCGATTTATGTTGTTTCACTGCTTCTAATATGTAACGATCTGGCCGGTCGTTTCATGAGTTACAGCCCCGTTTTTCCATTTTTGCTTCTTTATGTGTTTTTCAGCTGTATTTCATCATATTGTGTTGGTTGTTATGTGCTCGGAGTGGAATGAGATACTTAGTCTCTTATTTAGAAGCTTAAGTTGGAAAAGTCAACCGGATGTTGACTTATGAGTAGAAGGTCTCAGATGTGAATTCTGATAGTTCAGATAGCTTCGTTAGGTGATTTTGAAAGTAGGAGCATGTTCGGAATGTAATTTAGAGGTCCGTGGTCGATTTAGGCTTGAATTGGCGAAATTGGAAATTTGGCGTTTTTTGGTCGATAGTGAAAATCTTGATATCGGGGTCAGAATGGAATTCCGGAAATTGGAGTAGGTCAGTTGTGTCATTTGTGATGTGTGTGCAAAATTTCAGGTCATTCGAAAGTGATTTGATAGGTTTCGACGATGTTTGTGGAATTTGAAAGTTTCTAAGTTCTTAGGCTTGAAAACGAGGTTGATTTGGTGTTGTTTGGAGTGTTCCAAAGGTTTGAATAAGTTTGAATAGTGGCATATGACTTGTTCGTATTTTTTTGGTTGAGGTCCCGAGGGCCTCAGGATGATTTCGGATAGTTTTCGGAAAGATTGGAACTTGGTTTGGCAGCTGAACTTTGTTGCTCCTGTCATTTCCGCACCTACGGATTGGGGACCGCAGGTGCGAGACTCGCAAAAGCGAGATTTGGACCGCATATGCGGAGAATTGAGAAGCTGAGGAAAATCGCAGGTGTGCACCAGGACCGCACCTGCGATACCGCAAGTGCGAAATATTGACCGCAGAAGTGGGTTCTGGAATTCAAGTGGAAACTGCACCTGCGATGGAATTTCCGCAGGTGAGGCGCCGTAGAAGCGACTTGGAGCCGCAGATGCGGAAGTCGCTGGGCAGAAAGTATAAAAAGGCCACCTTCGCGAATTTCTGCCGTTTCTTCACCATTTTTTGACGAGTTGGAGCTTGGGGACTGTGATTCCAAAAGGGAATTAAGTGTTTTCAGTGAGGTAAGCTATTTGGGCCTTGTATCTTGTCTTTATGGTGATTATTCCATTGTTTAATCATGATACTAGTGGAAAAATTAGAGAAGAAATTGGGAAATTAGGGCTTGAAATTGGAGAGTTTAAATTGGGGATTTTGGGGATCATTTGGGGTCCGATTTTGATAATTTTGGTATGTATAGACTCTGGAGTGAAAGGGGTTTCTAGTTTTGCAATTTTTGTCGGATTTCGAGATGTGGGTTCGGGGGCCGGGTTTGACAGAATTCGGGATTTTGGGTCTATTTTGATAATTTTCGTGTGGGTTCCATTTTTTTAGCGTGTATTGATGATAATATACTGATTTTGGTTAGATTCGGAGCATTTGGAGGCCGGATCGAGAGACAAGGGCATCGTGGAGTAGATTTTCGCCCAATTTAAGGTAAGTAACGATTGCAAATCTAGATCTGAGGGTATGAAACCCCGAAATTTCGTACTATTTTTGATAAATGAGGTGACGCACATGCTAGATGACGACGTGTGGGCGTGCACCAGTAGGGATTGTGACTTGGTCCGTCCCGTGGCAACTGTAGAGTTGCATATTTTGATAAACTATGTATGAAATCTATGTGTTTAGAGATAATTCTGTTAACTCGGATAAATGCTATGTTTGGGGCCTTGTGCCGTACTATTTGGACCCTCCGGGACATTTTACTATTATCCTCAAACTGTTTTGATTCGAAAGCATACACTCAGTCATGATTTTTACCTGTTTATTGTTTGATTCAGTTTCATTGCTCTACTTTTAAATATTTGAAAGCTGTTTGGGCTGAGTTCCCTGACTTTTCACTGAAATGCCCGAGTGGCTATGAGGTTGATGACTGAGAGAAGCCGAGGGCCTGATGGTGAGGATTATATATTTATAAATCGGGTTGCACGCCGCAACAATATATATATATATATATATATATATATATATATATATATATATATATATATATATATATATATATATATATATATGTATATGGATCGGGTTGCACGTCGCAGCGATATGTTGGATCGGGTTGCACGCTGCAGCGATATAGCGATTGGGCTGTAGGAGCCCCTCCGAAGTCTGTACACCCAGTGAGCGCAGTCGACTATATATTTTGGATCGGGTTACACACCGCAGCAGTTACTATAAGGTACCTATTAAGCGTGAGTGCTGAGTGCGAGTGCTAATTGATGAGAGTTGAGTCACGTGTGACTGAGAGGCTTGCCCGAGGGGCTATATATATACATGAGTGATGATTTGCTGGAGGGGCTTGTTTTATGAAATTACTGTTTTCACTCTCTTTTTATTTTGAGCCTCTATTGAAAATGTTGAACAAATATTTTAAATAATTTTCATCTAGACTGGAGTTTTTTACGAGATGCTCGGAATTTAATTACTGAATTGACTTTGTTATTTCCACCGAGATTTTTATGTTATGAGATGTATATGATTTTAAATGTTCGTCATTGCACTCAGCCTTTACTTATAATTGTTACTTACTGAGTTGGCGTACTCACGCTATTCCCTGCACCTTGTGTGCAGATCCAGATACCAGGGCATCCGAGTGAGAGTTGTTCCTTACCTTCAGAGCATTCCGGAGTTAGCAAGGTAGCTGCGCGGCTTCCGCAGCCTTACCTTTCTCCTTCCTATTTATTAGTATTTATTTTTATTAGAATCATCTTGTATTGAGTAGACAGTATCAGATTGTATTTTAGTGGCTGATGACTAGTGACACCGGGATCGGGCCGTGGTTGATGTTTTGCATATTTGTTTTCGCTTGTTTTGAAATGTTTAAACCAAAGATTAGTGATAATATCTGATTAGTAAGTAAATTAAGAAAAAGATCTGTTTATGTTATAAATGTCGAATCGACTAGCCTAGTACTACGATAGGCGCCATCACGATCGGGTGGTTTAGGGTCGTGACATTATCGGTGAGTGTTACTGATATTCTATCTCCTTTTCTTCTTTCTCCTTGCTTTCAAAGTCCAAATCTGCATTCACAGTTTTGATTCGGATGAATAGCCATTAGTAATTTTGTATAGAGGAGTAAGACAGAGAGAATTCTAGAGATGGAAGCTCGGAAAGAAGGTAAAGATTAATTACAAACTAAAATAGCATAGTTGAAATGCAAACTATTGCATAAAGTTCTTTTGATTCTTGAATTTGATTCCTTTTTTTTATGGTAGAAAAATGTTTTGTAACACATATTTGAATCTTCCAACCAATTCTTCATATTGTCATTCCAAGAAAACAAATAAATTAGGATACTTAAAAATTCAAAGAAAATTAAATGAAAAGAATATAAGCATGTAATGGGCCATTGAAGAAAAACAAAACCGGGAAGGAAGAAAACTAACTCAAACTCAGCATCCATTACCATTTTAAGATATAGTATGAGTATTAAGCCTTTTCAATCCATCTTCTACTATCTTATTCTCTTATCATCCACCTTCTTCTTGCCGTGATTGCGGAGTTTTTTGTCCAAACATATAGCAGGCGCAAAGAAATGAAAAATGAATAGAACCGGAAAAATAGAATTTTTTGAAAGAGAATATTAACAGTGTCGAAAGAACATTAGGATCTGTCTTTTCTCAGTCAATAAATGAATTTTCAAGGCAATAATAAATCATCAACTCTGTATACAAGAGAGAACCATCTCACGTGTGTACTATATATAGAGTCTATTTTTACTCCGTCTATTAGAGTACCTGTTGCAGTGTGATGCTTTATTTGTGTTAAAATAATGTATTCTGATATCTGCAAATAGGCCTTTCTTTGATCATAAAGGGTCTTTATTGTGGGGCTTAGTCCCGACAATTGTATATTTACCTAATGATGTTTGGCATATAGGAATGGCTTAAAAAAATCCTTCTTAATCTAGCTTACTTATAATAAAATTGTATTGATGCTATTGGATAAGCGGAAAAGTGGATTCATTATCACATCGTCTACCAATAAATCACCTTTAGTTATCTGTGAAAACTTTAGATGATAATAAATATTCTATGGCTATGTTTTTTTATAACTATAGTTACTTGATGCTATGAGAATTCCTTTGAAAGCAATAATGCCTACTTTAGTTGCTTGGATGATTATTTGTGATCCATTTAGTTTGCACATTATTAAGTTATAAATGATTTTTCCGGCTGTGTATTTCTCCCTAATAGTAGTCATCATATGATGTGCTGCTGAGAGTTTTTCTGCTGCTGAGAGTTTTTCATCACTAAGAAGTATCAATGCCATGTTCCTGCTGTTCTTACCTCTCTTTTTTGGTTGAGAATGGTAACAAACTCTTACTTTATTGTTCCAATATTGTTACATGAATGGGCTGCCTGCGCTATGCGCCGGGTCTGGGAAAGAGCCAGACCACAAGCATCTATTGTACGCAATTTTACCCTACATTTCTACAAGAGGTTGTTTCCACTGCTCAAACCCATGACCTCTTGGTCATATAGCAGCAACTTTAAATGATAATGTTAAATGGTTGTGCTTTATATTTCATATTCATAATTTATAGGAATTTTTTTCTAACTATACCATATATGAAACCTTATTACCCTAAATGTGCATAGTTTGTTAATTACCCGCCCAGTCCACACTTTAACTACAATTTATATACCATTCGACTATTAGGCATTAAAAGGGCAGAATATTCCCTAAAAACGCGCTAAAATTAAGGAGAGAATCTTGGTGTTAATTGATTCTACATTAAATTCAATTTTTAAAAAGGGAAAGGAGATTTCTCATCTGCGTATTTTTCTCCAGAACTACAATTCAAATTCTCGAAAAAAAAGAACGAACAATTCAAATTTTCGAGTTTCAACAACTCAAAGTTGAAAAAATCTGTTCTTCCATATATTTTCCACCATTGATAGCCATTAAAAAACTTGAAAGCTTTGAATTCAAATTTGGGTTTTCAAAAATCATTATTTGTTTGGATTGAGTGTTGTTGTAAATAATTCGGAATATGTTTAGGAGTTTATATCTCAATTTTGAGGGGTTTTGGTGAAGATTAGACTTGGTTTTGACTGAATTTCAGATTGAAACTCGAAGAAGAAGAAGAAGAAGAAGAAGAAGAAGAAGAAGAAGAAGACATATTTCCAGAAATTGTAGATAAATTGTAGATTGGGAAGACTAAAACTTCTACAATTATGTCGAAAATGTCAATTATGCTACAATTGAAATGAGAATTGGGATATTAAAATTCAATGTATCCAATTTGTAGATATCTTGTAGATAAAATTTCTACAAATAAACTACAAAATCAGTTTAAGTATTGTATAAAGTTTTATTGTTTTTAAGGGTATCTACAAAATTACTATATTTATACTACAATTAAACTACAATCTTATTTGAAAAAAAATGTTAGTGTAGGTACCCTCCTTTTCTCTTTGGTAGGGTGGGTAGGTGAGGGTGGGGGTGAATAAGCAATGAAAATCACAGGTTAGTGTAATTAGTAGGAGTAATTTCAAAATACTTTTTGATGTTCAAGACACTGTGCAGTGGTTTAATAGGTTTAAATAGATCATACAATTGACATTCTGCAAATGTTATTTTGGTTGTCTTATAAGTTCAGTCGCTCAAACATTTTTCCAATTTCATGTTTTCTTCAATGGGCTGAACTGAACGGATATGTATTGCAAGTTTAATTATTCTTTTTTTTGTCAACCCAACACAGATAATTAGGTTGATATAGCGATCTCACGCATTTTTTCTGACAATAAGGTTGAGTTTTTCTCTTTACTAATTATTATTGAATAGTTTTACTACATATCTTTGACAATTTGTTCCAAAAATTCTTGTTAATTATTTGGTCGTATGTGCTTCTCTAATAAACTTTTCCAGCTATGCTTTTATATGTTTGAAACGTGGGATTAAGGGGAGCGGGAAATGTGGGATATATTGGAATTAAGGGGAGAGAGAAACTTGGGATATATGGACACCTTTAATTAAGGAGTAAAAAACTGCCAATTAATTATACCTCTAAATTAATTATGGTATATAAATGATAATTTGGTATGCTGAAATGTAATAAACACAAACCTTAAATATTAAGGGTAATAAAGTTTCATATATGGTATAGGAAGGTAAAAATCCCTTTTATGAACCGCTTGAAAATAAATGTCTAACTGTACAAAGCCCAAGTTGGGCAAACAACAACGTCCATATCTTGGCTTTGAGAGGTTACTGATCGAACCCCATACCTCATACGATATCAAACCCTAATTTTGTAAATTATTTTACTCTATTAGTGTATGTACTCTTTTGCTTAACCTCCGTAAAAATCAGTTGGATGTAACATCAACCATTAGCTTTCCCAAGCCTGATTAATAATTTGATTTGCGAGTCATCAAAACTCACATGTCATGGGTAATTATTTATATTTCTCTAAATATTGTTAGCAAAAGTGATATTGATTACATGATGTCTTTTTGTAGCTCACTTATACTTGTGGAGGACTTTGCAAATTTATGCAGAATGTCCTGTAAGGCTCAAAATAGCTCACGTATACTTGGTGGGTGATTTTCAAGATACCACATCTATTATATAACTGATAAATATTGAAGGCAATTTTTTCACGACCTGAATGATATCAGTCGATGTGTATATATATACCATCGTGCAGTTTTTACTTTTAATTTTGTCTGCCTTTGTTCTTTTGCATATTGGAATTTTAACTATACATTATCAATAACAACAACAATAACCTAGTAAAATTCTACTGGGGTCTGGGGAGGGTAGTGTGTACGCAGACCTTACCCCTACCCCGAAGGAGTAGAGAGGCTATTTCCGAAAGAACCTCGGCTCAAGAAAATAAAAAGACAAAAGGAGACAATATTAGTATCACCATAGAAATCATAGGTAAAATAGGAACAACATGAAATCTAAAAAAAAAAGATGCAAAGCAAAGCAAAGCAAAAGCGATAGTTATTAAATAGGTCATGCACTGAAAAGAGAAATAGTAAAACACAACATTGTCACTAACTATCTTAGACAAAAATCCTACTAGACTAGTCCCATAATGGCACGAAGTAAGGCAAGACTCAACTACCTCCTAACTTACAACCTTAATACTCGACCTCCACATCTTCCTATCAAGTGTAATGTCCTCGAAAATTTGAAGCCTCGTCATATCCTGCATGATCACCTCTCCCCAGTACTCCTTAGGCCGCCCTCTACCTCTTCTGGTGCCCTTCACAACCAGCCGCGCACACCTCCTTACCGGAGCATCTGGGCTTCTCCTCTAAACATGCCCAAACCATTTTAACCTTGCTTCCCGCATCTTGTCCTCGTACCATCTTTTATTAATCGAATTTGATTTCTTAGTTGCAATGTAAAGTAAAGCTGCATTAGAATCCAATTTATTGGGCCCGCAGGCGCGGGCCAAGACTCTTCTAGTAACTAAAAGAAAATCTTATTAAAGCAAATTGCACATAATATTAAAGAACATTAGTAAAAGATTATTGGGGCCGCATTTTAATCAACCTTTTTAATTAATAAAGTTTTATCACTATTTTTGTACGGTGATATTAGGGTTGCAGTAAAGTTACTAATAATCGGATGGAACTCCTTTTCATTTCCTTCCTCTCCATTTTCCCAAGTTCTTACTTGGATGGGAGACACTTGTCATATTTTAAAACTATTGGTTTAGATTTAATTAGTAAAAATAAGGTTCTAGCCATAGTTAGGAGCAGGGTAACACATTTATGAACTTTTCTATAATTACTCCTCTTTCCAGATTTCCGAACTTCCATCTCCTTCCCTTATCTTGATTTTCCTCTTTCCTCCATCTAAAGGATGATTACATTGCAATGCAGTAATTGAGAATTATTGATGTTGTAGGTTGATTTAATTTTTTATTTTTCTTTAGTCGTTACATTGTGCATCTTCTGATATCATTCCCGTTCATAATTATTTTCAAAATTAAAAAGGTGCCATTTCTGTTGGTATTCTAATATGCACGTTCTGATGCACATTTGGTAAATGATTGACATTGTATTATATTTTTTTTCTGTTTCTCATGAATCTGATTAATATTGACTGTAATTAGTGATGCCAGTGATCAAGATATTATAGCTTATGGAATTTGAGTATAGTTTTTTGTATTTGGTTAGACCAACGACAAATTTTTCAAATTTTAGATATTGTCATATTATTTACATTTTAGCAAACTTGATCTCGTGCATTATTGATTCTCAAAATTTTTCATAGCAGATGAAATATATAGTCAAGAGAAGGGATAAAGTGGAATATATTGTAATGACCCAAAGGGTCATCTTGTATTTTAGAACTCAATCCGGGGTTCCGAGGCCTTCAAGGCCTCATTTTCCTTCTTTTCGATTTGCGTGCGCAGTCCGGGCGTGCTTCCGGAAAGCCTGTATGTGAAAAATTGAAAAAAAATGCTAAAACTTTTCCTTTAAAATTGAATTAAGTTGACTTCGATCAATATTTTGGGTAAACGGACCCGAACCCGTGATTTTATGGTCCCGGAAGGTCCGTAGAAAAATATGAAACTTGAGCGTATGCCGGGAATTGAATTTCGAGGTCCATAACCCGAGAAATGAATTTTTGAAGAAAATTATTTAACTAAAAAATATAGGAAGTTTGGAAATTGAATAATGCTTTAATGTGATGGTATCGGGCCCGTATGTTGGTTCCGGAGTCCGGTACAAGTCTAAAATAATGTTTAAGTCTAATATGTGACAAATGGACTTGATTTGATATAAATTGGACTCTCGGTTGTGAAAATAGTAACTTTAGGTGTTCTTGAGAATTTCATTGATTTTGAGGCTAAATCCATAGTTGTTGATGTTATTTTGATGATTTGATCGCACGAGCAAGTCCGTATGATATTTTTGGACTTGCGTGCATGTTTGGTTTGGATCCCTGAGGACTCGGGTGAGTTTTGGATAGGCCGTAGAGCGTTTTGAACTCAGGAAAAATTACAGGTGAGTTGCAGGTCTGCAGGCTTCGCAATTGCGAGCTCGCATTTGCGAATAACCATCGCATTTGTGATGACTGGCCAGGGAGGGGACCTTCGCATTTGTGAAGCTCTATGTCGCAAAAGCGACTCCAGCGGTAATCGCAATTGCGAACGATGGTTCGCATTTGCGAAGTAATCCAGCCAGGCCAACCTTCACAATTGCGAAGCATTGGCCGCATTTGCAGGCATCGCAAATGCGATAACTGCGTCTGGGTAAATTCTAACTTAGACGGGATTTTCTTCATTTTTCAAACTCTTTCAAACCCTAAGCTCTCTTGGGCGATTTTTCAAAGAAAGGTTCTTCCCCAAATTATAGGTAAACAACTTTCAACTCATTTCTATCAATCTACTTCATCATTTTACAAGATTTCATCACAAAATTTAGGGATTTTCATGGGAATTTGGGTGTTTTTGGATGAAATTTGGGAATTTTAAAATTTGGGGATTTGGACCTCAATTGAGGTCGGATTCCAAAACCAATTGCATATCAGGGCTCGGGGGTGAATGGGTAATCGGGTTTTGGTTCAAACTTTGGGTTTTGACCAAGCGGGCGCGGGGTCGATTTTTGGATTTTTGTGAAAAATGTTGGGAAAAATATAATCAAGCATTGGGTGTGAGTTCTTTAGCATTTATTAATGTTATTAAACTAGTTATGACTAGATACAAGTGAACTGGAGGTAAATTCTAGAGGGAAAGCGATAATTGACGCTTGATTTGTGGCCGTGGTATCGAGGTAAGTGTTTGGTCTAACCCTAACTTGAGAGAATAGGTGTTGTGCCTTAATTGCTATGTGCTAGTGTTGTGTACGACGTATAGGTGTGGTGACGAGTATCTATACGTTGGTGTCAAGCATGCCCGTGAGTCTTAAATTGTGTTCATTATGATTGCTCTTAAGTACTATTAATGCCTAAATTGGTGATTTTCCATGTTGAGTAAGACATGATCATTTTCTTGGTATTTGTCCATTATTGAGTATTGACTCCAACTGAGGTTCATTTTGTGAAGTTAATTGTTGGAACAAGATTAGTTATAGCTGTTTCCTTTGCCGGGACGTATTTATTATTGATATTGTTGAATCTCTTGCCAGGACGTATTTATTGTTGATATTGTTGATTCTCTTGCCGAGATGTATTTATTCTTATTGATTGCTTTCCTTGCCGGGATGTTGTTGTTACCACTGTTTGTGTGAGGAAAGTGTGATAAAGCACGAAGGGTGATGCCGTGCACATTCATACTTTTGCATTTGGTGAAGAAAAAGTGATAAAGCACGAAGGGTGATGCCGTGCACATTTACATTGATATTGATGCATATGGTGAGGAAGAGAGATAAAGCACGAAGTGTGATGCCGTGCACATTTCTAATATTCATATGGTGAGGAAGAGCGATAAAGCACGAAGGGTGATGCCGTGCACATTTTCTTTATTGATAGTGAGGATTGAGAGTAAAAGCACGAAGGGTGATGCCGTCCATTCATTGCCTACTTGTTGTGATTTCATGTTGCTATTGGTTCAAGCGCCTTAATTGTTTCATTCCGTTATTTCCGTGTTACCTATGTTGTTATCCATTATAGCATGTTGCCTCTTCCCGTTAATCTCTGTTTAGCTCTATTACTATTATTCTGTTAGATATTTTTTAACTGCAGGTTATGTTGTTTGTTGTGTCCTAGCCTCGTCACTACTTCGTCGAGGTTAGGCTCTACACTTACTCAGTACATGGGGTCGATTGTACTGATACTACACTCTGCACTCTTTTGTGCAGATCCCGGTACTGGAGCATACAGACCATAGTTAGAGGTTGCTGCCTTCAGTCCAGCGAAGACCCGAGGTAGTCCTGCAGGCGTCCGCAGGCCTTGGAGTCCCTTTCTATCTTGTTTCTTTCTGTTCTTATCTATTTCGGAGACAGACATGTATTTTCTTTGTTCAGCCACTATTTGTAGTACTCGTAGATAGTCCGTGAGATTGTGACACCAGTTCTGGGTGATGTATTATTATGGGTTTTGTATTGGTATTAGTTAAACTGTTAAAATTTTTTTTCTTACGCATTTGTATTTCCGTTGTTTACTTGAATTAACTTGTTAACTTGTTAAAGGTAAAGGTAAGAAGGTAGACTAATCAATAACGTTGGCTTGCCTAGCGAGTTCAATGTTAGGTGCCATCACGGTCCCGACGGTGGGTAGTTCGGGTCGTGTCAAGTTGGTATTAGAGCTCTAGGTTGCTTAGGTCTCACAATTCATGGACAAGCTTAGTAGAGTCTGAGGGATTAGTACGGAGACGTCTGTGTTATTCCCAGAGGCTATAGAGTTAGGAACAATTTCGCTTCTATACATCTCTATCTTGCGGTTTGGTTTCTCAATGCTAATTGAACTTCTACTCTGTTCTTTCGCAGATGGCGAGAACACGTACTGCTTCGGTAGCCGATCAGCAGTCTGAGCCCCCAGCAGCAGCTCCTACGAGGGGCAGAGGACGAGGCCGTGCTAGAGGCCGAGGCAAGGGTAGAGCTCAGCCCAGAGTAGCAGCACCAGCAACGGAGCCTCAAGTAGAGTTTGATGATGAGGTTCCGGCCCAAACAGTTCCAGCGAGCCCAGATCAGGTCTCAGAGGGGTTCATCGCTACTCTGGTACTCCAGGATGCTCTGGTCCGTCTAGTGGGCCTTATGGAGAGTGTCACCCAAGCAAGCTTACTTGCTGTAGCACCAGCCATCTCTCAGGCTGGGAGAGGAGCACAGACTCCCGCTACACGCACTCTGGAGCAAATGGCTCCCCAGTTTCAGACTCTAGCAGCTCAGCAAGTAGTTCAGCCGGGTGTAGTAGCTCAGACCAGTGATGGAGCAGCTATGCCTGCCGATGCTTTATGGAGGTTGGACAGGTTCACCAAGCTCTTCACTACTACTTATGGTTATACATCTTCAGTGGATCCCCGGGATTATTTAGACAACTATCATGAGGTTCTTCGGAACATGGGGATAGTGGAGACCAATGGGGTCGACTTTGCTGCTTTTCGTCTGTCAAGTTCCGCCAAGAAATGGTGGAGAGATTATTGTTTGGCCATACCTACTGGATCACTAGCTCTCACTTAGGACCAGTTCTCGCAGCTATTTCTTGAGAAGTTTCTTCCCGTCACACAGAGAGAGGAGTACCGCAGGCGGTTTGAGCGTCTCTAACAGGGTTCTATAACTGTCACCCAGTACGAGATGAGGTTTATTGATTTGGCTCGTCATGTTCTCTGATACTCCCCACCAAGAGAAAGAGGGTGAGAAGGTTTACTGAGGGACTCGCTCAGCCTATTAGATTGTAGATGGCTAAGGAGACAGGTAGCGAGATTTCTTTCCAGGATGCGGCCAATGTGGCCAGGCGGGTTAAGATGGTTCTAGCTCAGGAGAGCGGTCAAGGGTCAAATAAGAGATCTCATCATTCTGGCATATTTAGTGGTGCCTCGTCTGGAGGCAAGGATTATTTTGGTAGAGGCAATCCTCCCAAGCCATTTCAGTCAGCACTTCAGGCTTTTCACGGTGTACCAGGTGGTCGTGTTCTTATATGCAGTATTCTGATCAGTTGTCCTATAGTGCACCACTAGCTCCTATAGTGCACCTTTGCTCCAGACTTTTCAGGGTGGTTATCCAGGCCGTCAGGGTCAGCAGTCTCAACAACCGAAGTCTTGCTATACTTGTGGCGATACGAGGCACATTGCTAGGTTTTGCCCTCGAGCCTTGAGTAGTTCTCAGCACCAGTGTTCTCATGCTATGGTTCTAGCACCGGGTGTTCCACCTCCCTCTCAGATAGCTAGAGGTAGAGGTAGAGGTGTTAGAGGTGGAGGTCAGGTCGTTAGAGGTGGAGGCCAGGCAGCTAGAGGTGGAAGCCAGCTAGTAGGAGGCCGTCCTAGGGATGTAGTTCAGAGCGGTAGGGCCTAGCCCCGATATTATGCTATTCCAGCCAGACCTGAGGTTGAGGCCTCCGATGTATTTATCACAGGTACAGTTTCAATTTGCAGTAGAGAAGCCTCAGTCCTATATGATCCAGGGTCCATATATTCTTATGTATCATCTTATTTTGCCCCTTATCTGGTTATGCCTCGTGATTCTTTGAGTGCTTCTGTATATGTGTCTACACCGGTGGGTGATTCTATTATGGTAGATCGTGTTTATCATACTTGCGTGGTTGTTATTGGGGGTCTTGAGACCCATGTAGATCTCCTACTTCTCGATATGGTGGATTTCGATGTCATTCTGGGGATGGATTGGTTATCCCCTTATCATGCTATATTGGACTGTCATGCCAAGACCGTGACCTTAGCATTGCTGGGGTTGCCTAATTTGGAGTGGAGGGGGGTTCCTGGTCATTCTACTAGCAGGGTTATCTCATGTATGAAGGCTCGGCGTATGGTTGGCAAGGGATGTTTGGCCTATTTGGTGTATGTTCGTGACTCTAGTGTTGAGGTTCCTTCTATGGATTTTGTGCCCGTTGTTCTTGAGTTCCCAGAGGTATTTCCTTCAGAGCTGTCAGGGATGCCACCTGGGATATTAACTTTAGCATTGATTTTGCTCCGGACACTCAGCCCATTTCTATTCTGCCATACCGTATGGCCCTGCCAGAGTTGAAAGAATTAAAAGAACAATTGCAGGACTTGCTGGATAAAGGCTTTATTAGACCTAGTGTCTTACCTTAGGGTGCGATGGTGTTGTTTGTGAAGAAGAAGGATGGATCAATGAGGATGTGCATAGATTATCGGCAGCTGAACAAAGTCACCATCAAGAACAAGTATCCATTGTCGAGGATTGATGATTTGTTCGATCAGCTTCAGGTTGCCAAGGTATTTTCGAAGATTGATTTGAGATCTGGCTACCATCAGTTGAGGATTAAGGCATCCGATGTCCCTAAGACAGTCTTCCGCACTCGGTACGGGCATTATGAGTTCTTAGTGATGTCATTTCGATTGACCAATGCCCTAGCAACTTTCATGGATTTGATGAACCGAGTGTTCAAACCTTATTTGGATTCCTTCGTGATTGTCTTCATTGATGATATTTTGGTCTATTCCCGCTGTCGGGAGGAGCACGAGCAGCATCTTCGAGTCGTTCTTTAGACTCTAAGGGATAGTTAGTTGTATGCTAAGTTTTCAAAATGTGAGTTTTAGTTGACTTCAGTAGAATTCCTGGGTCACGTTGTATTAGTAGAGGGTATTCAGGTGGATCCTAAGAAGATTGCGGCAGCTAAGGACTGGCCTAGACCCACATCAGCTAATGAGATCTGGAGTTTCTTGGGATTGGTGGGCTATTACCATCGGTTTGTGGAGAGGTTTTCATCTATTACAGCCCCGATAACCCGATTGACCCAGAAAGGTGCCCAATTCAGGTGGTCAGACGAATGTGAGGCTAGCTTTCAAAAACTCAAGACAGCTTTAACTACGGACCAGGTGTTGGTTTTGCCCATAGGTTCAGGGCCATATACAATATATTGTGATGCATCTCATATTGGGCTTGGTGCGATGTTGATGCAGAATGGCAAGGTTATTGCATATGCTTCTTGACAGTTGAAGATTCATGAGAAGAATTATCCAGTTCATGATTTGGAGCTAGCATCCCACGCGCTGAAGATTTGGAGGCATTATTTATATGGCGTGTCATGTGAGGTGTTCTCGAATCACAAGAGTTTGCAATACTTGTTCAAGCAGAAGGAGCTAAATTTAAGGCAGATGAGGTGGTTGGAGCTGTTGAAAGACTATGATATCACCATCTTGTATCATCCGGGGAAGGCCAATGTGGTGGCCGATGCTTTCAGTAGGAAGTCAGCCAGTATGGGCACCCTTCGTATATTCCGGTCGGTAAGAGGCCGCTTGCTTTGGATGTTCAGGCTTTAGCCAATCAGTTTGTGAGGTTGGATGTTTCTGAGCCCAGCCATATTCTAGCTTGCACAGTCGCTCGTCCTTCATTATTTGAGCGTATCCGAGATCGGCAGTATGATGATCCTCATTTGCTTGTCCTTAGAGACACAGTGCGACACAGAGGTGCCAAGCAGGTTACAGTCGGATATGATGGAGTTTTGAGGATGCAGGATCGTGTTTGTATGCCTAATGTGGATGGATTTTGTGAGTTGATTCTAGAGGAGGTTCATAGTTCCCGATATTCTATTCATCTTGACTTGCGGTAGCATTATTGGTGGAGGAGGATGAAGAAGGATATCGTTGCGTACTTAGCTCGGTGTTTAAATTGTCAGTAGGTGAAGTACGAGCATTAGAGACCTAGTGGTTTGTTTCAGAAGATTGAGATTCCTGAGTGAAAGTGGGAGCGTATCACTATGGACTTCGTTGTTGGACTCCCACAGACTCAGAGGAAGTTTGATGCAGTGTGGGTTATTGTGGATAGGCTAACCAAGTCAGCGCACTTCATTCCTGTGGTAGGTTCCTATTCTTCTGAGCGGTTGGCAGAAATTTATATCCGTGAGGTCGTTCATCTTCATGGCATTCCCGTGTCTATCATTTCTGATCGAGGTACGCAATTTATCTCGTATTTCTGGAGAACAGTTCAGCGTGAGTTGGGCATACGGGTCGAGTTGAGTACAACATTTCATCCTTAGACGGACGGACATTCCGAGCATACTATTCAGATATTGGAGGATATGCTCCGAGCATGTGTTGTTGACTTTAGAGGTTCTTGGGATCAGTTCTTGCCATTAGCGGAGTTTGCCTACAACAACAGCTACCAGTCGAGCATTCAGATGGCTCCTTATGAGGCATTATATGGTAGGCGGTGTTGGTCACCGGTTGGGTGGTTTGATTTGAGAGAGGCTCGGTTGTTGGGTACAGATTTAGTTTAGGATGCCTTGGACAAGGTTACGATCATTCAAGATAGGCTTCGTACAGCTCAGTCCAGGCAGAAGAGTTATGCCGACCGTAAGGTTCGCGATGTGGTATTCATGGTCGGAGAGCGAGTGTTGCTTCGGGTGTCGCCCATGAAGGGCGTGATGCAATTTAGGAAGAAGGGCAGGCTAAGCCCTAGGTTTATCGGTCCTTTTGAGATCCTTGATAAAGTGGAAAAGGTGGCTTACAGACTTCTGTTGCCACCGAGTTTATCAACTGTGCATCCAGTGTTTTATGTGTCCATGCTTCGGAAGGATCACATTGATTCATCCCACGTGTTAGACTTCAATAATGTCCAGTTGGACAAGGACTTGACCCATGAGGAGGAGCCGGTAGCCATTCTAGACCGGCAGGTTCGTCAGTTGAGATCGAAGAAATTCCCTTCAGTTCGTGTGCAGTGGAGAGGTTAGCCTATTGATAGGAGCGACCTGGGAGTCCGAGTCCGATATGCGGAGCAGTTATCCTCATCTTTTCCCCGACTCAGATACTTTTCTCTGTCCGTTCAAGGACGAACAGTTGTCTTAGAGGTGGAGAATGTGATGACCCAAAGGGTCATCTCGTATTTTAGAACCCAATTCGGGGTTCCGAGGCCTTCAAGACCTTATTTTCATTCTTTTCGATTTGCGTGCGCAGTCCGGGCGTATTTCCGAAAAGCCTATATGTGAAAAATTGAAAAAATGCTAAAATTTTGACTTTAAAATTGAATTAAGTCGACTTCGGTCAACATTTTGGATAAACAGACCCGGACCCATAATTTGACGGTCCCGGAAGGTTCGTAGAAAAATATGGAATTTGGGAGTATGCCCGGAATTGAATTCCGAGGTCCCTAGCCTAAAAAATAAATTTTTGAAGAAAATTGTTTAACTGAAAAATATAGGAAGTTTGGAAATTGAAAAATGCTTGAATGTGATGGTATCGGGCTCGTATGTTGGCTCTGGAGCCCGGTACAGGTCTAAAATAATGTTTAGGTCTAATTTGTGAAATTTGGTAGGAAACAAACTTGATTTGATATAAATTGGACCCTCGGTTGTGAAAAAAGTAACTTTAGATGTTTTTGAGAATTTCATTGATTTTGAGGCTAAATCCATAGTTGTAGATGTTATTTTGATGATTTGATCGCACGAGCAAATCCGTATGATATTTTTGGACTTGCGTGCATGCTTGGTTTGGAGCCCCGAGGGCTCGGGTGAGTTTTGGATAGGCCGCGGAGTGTTTTAAACTCAGGAAAAATTGAAGGTGAGTTGCAGGTCTGCAGGCTTCGAAATTGCGAAGCCTGGCTCGCAAATGCGAGCTCACATTTGCAAATAACTATCACATTTGCGATGACTGGACAGGGAGGGGACCTTCGCATTTGCGAAGATCTATGTCGCAAAAGCGACTCCAGCGATAATCGCAATTGCGAACAATGGTTCGCATTTGCGAAGTAATCAGGCCAGGCCAACCTTCGCAATTGCAAAGCCTTGGCCGCATTTGCGAACCTGGCATCGCAAATGCGATAAATGCGCCTGGGTTGTGATGACCCAAAAGGTCATCACTTGTTTTGGAAATAAATTCTGTGTTCCGAGGCCTTAAAACCTCCTTTTTGTCTCACCTCGATTTGCGTGCACATTCCGGGTGTGTATCCGGAAAGCCATTATGTGAAAATCTGTGAAAAATAATAAATTTTGCTTTTAAAATAAATTTGAGTTGACTTTGGTCGACATTCTTGGTAAACGAACCCAGATCCGTGATCCGACGGTCTCGTAGGGTCTGTAGTAAAATTTGGGACTTGGACGTATGCCCGGAATCGAATTCCGAGGTCCCAAGCCTTAGAAATGAATCTTTTTTTAAAAAAATGTTTTCTGGAAAATATAAAGGTTTTTGGAAGTGAATTGATGAAATTCTTGATGTTATCAGGCACTTATCTTGGTTTCGGAGCCCGGTACAAGTTTGAAATAATAAATTAGTTGCTTCTGTGGAATTTGGTAAGAATCGAAAGTGGTTTGGTATAAAACGGACCTATAGTTGAGAGAAAATGGAAATTTCAATGTGTTTGAGTAATTTTATGAAATTGAGATTGAATCCGTAGTTGTTGATGTTATTTTGATGATTTGATCGCACGAGCAAGTCCATATGATGTTTTTAGACTTGCGTGCATGATTAGTTTGGCGCCCCGAGGGCTGGGGTGAGTTTTGGATAGGCCTCGGAGCACATTTAGACTTAGAACATGACAGTTGCAGGTTCAGAGAAAATTACAGGTCTCTAAAACCAAGCTCTACGGTCCGCGATGGGGTCTTCGCGACCATAGCAGGAGCTTCGCGACCGTAGCAGGAGCTTCGCGACCGCGGTGGGATTTATGCGGTCAGCGGTGAGCAAGGCTGAGTCTTCATGGCCGCGCTCGATATCTCGCGGTCCGCAGTGGAGCTCCGCGGCCGCAACCCTTTTTACACGATCTGCGGTGAGGGTCTAAGAGGAGTATATAAACGGGACTCTTCAGCTATTTTTCAATTTTCAAAATCCTGAAACATAAGAGGCGATTTTTCAAACAATCTTTCTTCCCCAAAAACACTAGTAAGTAATTTTTAACTCATTCCTTTCACTCCTTAACTTCTTTTTACAAGATTGCATCCTAGAATCTAGGGTTTTTATGGTGGAATTGGGAATTTTGGGTAAAACCTAAGAATATTGAAATTTGGGGATTTAGACCTCAAATTGAGGTCGGATTCCAAAATCAATTATATATCCGGGCTCGGAGATGAATGAGTAATCAGGTTTTGGTCCGAATTTCGGGTTTGGACCAAGCGGGCCTGGGGTCGACTTTTGGCTTTTTGGGGAAATTGTTGGAAAACCTATTTTCATGCATTAAAATTGACTTATTTAGAATTTACTAATATTATTAAGTAGATTGTGACTAGATATAAGTGAATTGGAAGTGGAACTAAGAGGTAAAGTGGTAGTTGAGGCTTGAATTGTGTTCGTGGCATCGAGGTAAGTGTTTGGTCTAACCTTAGCTTGAGGGATTAAGAGTTGTATCTTATTTGCTATGTGTTAATTGTGGAGAACGACATATAGGCATGGTGACGAGTATCTATACGTCGGTGTTAAGCATGCCCGCGAGTTTCGTATTGTAATTATTGTGACTCAGTTGTGATTTATCCATGCTTAATATGGTGATATCATTGTTGATTCCCTTGCCGGAATGTTATTGTTTATGATATTATCTCCCTTGCCGGGATGTTATTGTTTATGATATTGTCTCCCTTGCCGAGATTCTTTTATGACTGATATTGAATTGTATATGGGATCGGGTTGCACGCCGCAACTGTAAAGGGATCAGGTTGCACGTCGCAACGGTAATATGTGAAATGGGATCGAGTTGCACGCCGCAACGATAATATGTGAAATGGGATCGGGTTGCACGCCACAACGGTAATATGTGAAATAGGATCGGGTTGCACACCGCAATGGTAATATGTGAAATGGGATCGGGTTGCACACCGCAATGGTATTATATGAAATGGGATCGGGTTGCATGTCGCAACGGTATTATATGAAATGGGATCGGGTTGCATGCCACAACGGTATTACATGATTTAGGATCGGGTTGCACGCCGCAACAAGAAAGAAATGAAAGTGAATATTGTGTTTATTTTCCTTATTCTTGTTGGCAATTGAATTATGGATGCTCTTTACATTCCTCTTTTGGTATTCTGTTGTTATCTGATACTCCCCGCATCATGCTTTCCCCCCTCCCACCTTTAACTGTAAATATCTGCTTTTATTTTTCCGCTGTATATAATTTAACTGCACATGTTTATTTGATAGTCTAGTCCTAGCCTCGTCACTACTTCGCCGAGGTTAGGCTATGCACTTACCAGCACATAGGGTCAGTTGTGCTGATACTAATCTCTGCACTGTGTGCAGATCCCAGTGCTGTAGCTTTTGGACCACAGTGAGGTTGCTGCCTTCAGTCCATTCAGGCGACCCGAGGTAGTCCTGCAGGCGTCCGCAGGCCCTGGCATCTCCTTCTATTTTTCACTTTTGTTTCTTTTATGTATTTAGAGACATCGTTGTATTTATCTTTCAGACCCTTATTTGAAGTACTCTTAGACAGTCTGTGAAATTGTGACACCAGTTTTGGGTAGTTTATGTTTAAGGATTTGTACCGATAATATTTAAATTGTTACATTTCGCTCTTCCCCTTATTTAATTTCGTTATTTATATAATGCTAATTCATAATCGTTAAAGGATTAAAAAATGGAAAAGGTAAATATTTGGAATGATTGGCTTGCCTAGCTTTCACTAGTAGGCGCCATCACGACTCCCGAAGGTGGGAAATCCAGGTCGTGACAAGTTGGTATCCGAGCTCTAGGTTACTTAGGTCTCACAATTCATGGACAAGCTTAGTAGAGTCTGAAGGATCGGTACGGAGATGTCTGTATTTATCCCCCAGAGGCTACAGAGTTAGGAAAAACTTCACATCTATTTCTTCATGTCGTGCGACTTGATTTCTCAATGCTAAATGAACTTCTACTCTATTCTCTCACAGATGGTGAGAACACGTATTGCTTCATCAGTTGACCAGCAGCCTGAGCCCCCAGTAGCAGCTCCTGCGAGGGGCAGAGGCAGAGGCTGTGCTAGGGCCCGAGGTAGAGGCAGAGCTCGGCCCAGAGCTCGAGCAGCAGCACTAGTGGTGGAGCCTTAGGTTGAGTTTGACGAGGAGGTTCTAGCCCAGTTAGTTCCGGTGGGGCCAGCTCAGGTCCAAGAGGGATTCATCGCCACCCTGTACTTTAGGATGCTCTGGTCCGTCTAATGGGCCTTATGGAAAGTGTCGCCCAGGCAGGCTTGCTTCCTATAGAACCAGCTGTCTCTCAGGCTGGAGGAGGAGCCCAGACTCCTACTACTCGCACTCCGAAGCAGATAACTCCCCAGTTTTAGACTCCAGCTGCTCAACCAGTTGGGGTAGTTCAGCCTGGTATTGTGGCATGGACCGGAGAGGGGCCAACTATGTCTGCTGATGCCTTGTGGAGATTGGACAAGTTTTACCAAGCTCTTCACTACCACTTACAGCGGTGAATATTCTGAGGATCCCCAGAATTATTTGTACAGCTGTCATGAGGTTCTTCGGGACATGGGGATAGTGGAGACCAATGGGGTCGACTTTGCTGCTTTTCGCTTGTCTCGATCAGCCAAAACTTGGTGGAGAGATTATTATTTGGCTAGACCAGCTGGGTCACCAGCTTTGACTTGGTATTAGTTTTCTCAGCTATTTATGGAGAAGTTCCTTCCTATCACTCAGAGGGAGAACTATCGGAGGCAGTTTGAGCGTCTCCAGCAGGGTTCTATGACTGTTACTCAGTACGAGACCAGATTATTGACTTGGCCCGCCATGCTCTTCTTATACTTCCCACTGAGAGACAGAGAGAGTGAGGAGTTTCATTGAGGGACTCGTTTAGCCTATTCGATTGCAGATGGCTAAGGAGACGGGGAGCGAGATTTCTTTTCAGGATGCGGCCAATGTGGCCAGGAGAATTGAGATGGTTCTATCATAGGGGAGTGGTCAGGGGTCTGACAAGAGACCTCGTCATTCTGGTAGGTTCAGTGGTGCCTCGTCTGGAGGCAAGGATTCTTTTGGTAGGGGCCATCATCCTAGGCCGTTTCATTCAGCACTTTAGGCTTCTCACGGTGCCCCAGGTGGCCGTGGTTCTCACATGCATTATTTTGATCAGCAGTCCTATAGTGCATCGCCAGCTCCTATTAGTGCACCTCTGCTCCAGAGTTTTCAGGGTCGTCAGTCCCAACAGTCGAGGGCTTGTTTAACTTGTGGCGACACGAGGCATATTGCTAGATTTTGCCCTCGAGCACCAAGCAATTCTCAGCACCAGGGTTCCTATGCCATAGTTCAGGCACCGAGTGTTCCACCGCCCGCTCAGCCAGCTAGAGGTGGAGGTAGAGGTATTAGTGGCGGATCTTAGGTTGCTAGAGGTGGAGGCCAGCCAGCAGGAGGCCGTCCCAGAGATGTAGTTTAGAGTGATGGGGCCTAGCCCCGATGTTATGCTCTTTCGGCCTGCCCCGAGGTTGAGGCTTCCGATGCGGTTATTACATGTATTGTTCTGGTTTGTAGTAAGGATGCTTCAGTACTATTTGATCCAGGGTCTACATACTCCTATGTGTCATCTTATTTTGCACCGTATTTGATCATGCCTAGTGATTCTTTGAGTGCTCATGTTTATGTATCTACACCGGTGGGTGATTCTATTGTGGTAGATCATGTCCATCGTTCCTGTATAGTGGTGATTGGGGGTCTTGAGACCCGAGTAGACTTATTACTTTTGGACATGGTTGATTTTGATGTCATATTGGGGATGGACTGGTTATCACCTTACCACGCTATCTTGGACTGTCATGCCAAGACTGTGACCTTAGCCTTGCCAGGGTTGCCTTATTTAGAGTGGAGAGGGACTCCTAGTCATTCTACCCATAGTGTTATCTCATATATGAAGGCTCAGCGAATGGTCGAGAAGGGGTGTTTGGCCTATTTGGCATATGTTCGTGATTCTAGTGCTGAGGTTCCTTCTATGGATTTTGTGTCTGTAGTTCGTGAGTTTCCTGAGATGTTTCCTTCAGACCTGCCGGGCATGCCACCCGACAAGGATATTGACTTCTGCATTGACTTGGCTCCGGGCACTCAGCCTATTTTTATTCCGCTGTATCGTATGGCGCCGCCTGAGTTGAAAGAATTGAAGGAGCAGTTGCAAGACTTCCTTGATAAAGGCTTTATTAGGCCTAGTGTCTCGCCTTGGGGTGCGCCGGTGTTGTTTGTTAAGAAAAAGGACAGATCGATGAGGATGTGTATAGATTACTAGCAGTTGAACAAGGTTACAATTAAAAATAAGTATCCATTACCGAGGATTGATGATTTGTTTGATCAGCTTCAGGGTGCCAAGGTATTTTCGATGATTGACTTGAGATCTGGCTACCATAAGTTGAGGATTAGGGCATCCGATGTCCCTAAGACAGCTTTCCGCACTCGGTACGGGCATTATGAGTTCTTGGTGATGTCATTTGGGTTGACAAATGCCCCAACAACTTTTATGGATTTGATGAACCGAGTGTTCAAGCCTTACTTGGATTCATTCGTGATAATTTTCATTGATGATATTTTGATCTATTCCCGCAGTTAGGAGGAGCATAAGTAGCATCTGAGAGTGGTTCTTCAGACTTTGAGAGATTGTCAGTTGTATGCTAAGTTTTCGAAGTGTGAGTTCTGGTTGAGTTCAGTTGCATTCTTAGGTCATGTTGTATCAGTAGAGGGTATTTAGGTAGATCTAAAGAAGATAGAGGCAGTCAAGAACTGGCCTAGACCCGCATCAGCTATAGAGATTCAGAGTTTCTTGGGTTTGGCAGGCTATTACCGTCGGTTTGTGGAGGAGTTTTCATCTATTGCATCCCCAATGACCAGGTTGACCCAGAAAGGTGCCCAGTTCAGGTGGTGAGTCAAGCTTTCATAGGCTCAAGATAGCTTTGACTACGGCGCCGGTGTTGGTTTTGCCTATAGGTTCAGAGCCTATACAGTTTATTATGATGCATCTCGTATTGGACTTGGTGCGGTGTTGATGCAGGATGGCAAGGTCATTGCTTATGCTTCGCAGTAGTTGAAGATTCATGAGAAGAACTATCCAGTATATGATTTGGAGTTAGTAGCCATTGTTCACGCATTGAAGATTTGGAGGCACTATCTGTATAGGGTGTCATGTGAGGTGTTCACGGATCACAAGAGTTTGCAATACTTGTTCAAGAAGAAGGAGCTAAATTTGAGGCAGAGAAGGTGGTTGGAGCTATTGAAAGACTATGATATTACCATTTTATATCATCCGGGGAAGGCCAATGTAGTGGCCGATGCTTTGAGTAGAAAGTCAGTCAGTATGGGCAGTCTTGCGTATATTCCGGTCGGTGAGAGACCGCTTGCTTTGGATGTTCAGGCTTTGGCCAATCAATTCGTGAGGTTGGATGTTTTTGAGCTCAGCCATGTGTTAGTTTACACAGTCGCTCATTCTTCTTTATTGGAGCGTATTCGAGATCGGCAGTATGATGATCCTCATTTGTGTGTCATTAGGGACACGGTCCAACACGGTGGTGCCAAGCAGGTTACATTAGGAGATGATGGAGTTTTTAGGCTGTAGGGTCGAGTTTGTGTGCCTAATGTGGATAGGCTTTGAGAGTTGATTTCAGAGGAAACCCATAGTTCTCGGTACTCTATTCATTCAGGTGCCGCTAAGATGTATCAGAATTTGCGGTAGCATTATTGGTGGAGGAGGATGAAGAAGGATATTGTTGCATATGTGTTTGGGTGTTTAAATTGTCAGTAGGTAAAGTACGAGCATCAGAGACCTGATGGTTTGTTCTAGAAGATTGAGATTCCTGAGTGGAAGTGGGAGCATATCACTATGGACTTCGTCGTTGGAATCACACGGACTCAGAGGAAGTTTGATGCAGTGTGGGTTATTGTTGATAGGCTGACCAAGTCAGCGCATTTCATTCATGTAGCAGTCTCCTATTCTTCCGAGAGGTTAGCTGAGATCTATATCCGGGAGATTGTTAGTCTTCATAGTGTGCCCGTGTCTATCATTTCGGACCTGTGAGCACGTGAGTTTTGCCCTATATATGACTAATTCCCAAAATCCCAAACAAAATAATTTTTCTTTATTTTTACAATTTTTGTGCGTTTTGGTATCATCTTCTGATAATTGTTGCATTTTATTTGTGCATGATCAATTCATATAAAATACAAAATATGCATTTTTTCATTTAGGATCTAATTTCATATGTTAGTATTAATCAGGGATTAATTTGTTTTATAATAGAATATATGGAAAATAACAAAAATAGTCTACTTTTGCATTTTTAATTGTTTAATTGCGAATTCATCCCGGAATAGTTTTTAAAATAATTTTAGGAATTAATTAGTTTAATTTTGAAATATATAGGACTTTATTTTAATTTTTACAATTTTATAAAATTAAAAAAAAATATATGTATACAAATTGAAATACAAGAAATAAGGGAAAAGAAAGGAAAGCATTAAAGAGAAGGGTTGCCCATGATTTGGGCCAATTAATATCCCAGCCCATTCCCTTCCAATCCTGTACCCATACCTAACAGCTGCTAAACCCGCCCAACCCCGGTGGTCCGACCCGACCCGTCCCCTAAATAACGCACAATCAAAAGAAAACCAAGACCTAAATCCCTAATACGCATAGGCTGTAGTACTGCTCCTCTTCTCCACCCGAATCCAGCCCCAAATTCCATCCAAATTCCAAGCAAGTGAGACTCAAATCCACAACCCACGCGTCCCTCTACCTATCCTCTTGCTGTTGCTAACAGATTTTCTGATGCCAAGATTTGCTTCTGTTCACTCGCTCGATTTTGAGAGGAAGCACGCGATTGGAAGATCCTAGAGACGATTTATTGGATGAATGTGAGGCATTGGATTGATTTCATTCAATCCGAGCCCCACATTCATCAGTGATTCGTTTCATAAAAGGGATGAATCCGATTCTTTGAAGGGGGGAGAAAAAAAGGTTCAGAGGTTTGATTTCTAATTTCTATTTGGTTTTTCTGATTCTCGGCGTTTTTGATTGATACCGAACCCTCGTGGTTTCGGATTGTTTTTTAGTTTTCAATCCCAAAAATACAAAAAACGGTCCCAGATTTCCATTTCTCTTCATTAGAGTAAAAACAAAATGAAACAAATATAAAAAAAAAAGTTTCGATTTCTTCGCATATCGTCTCTGGTTTAATCGGTGTGTGATGGAGTTGGTTTACAAATGGAGCTCGTTTGAGAATTGCTGAGTTCGTCGCTGTCTAAACTTCTGATTGTTGCTCGCCTTTGCTACTGACTTGGCTGTGTTTCGAACCTTTTGTTATTTTACTTCTAAAAGTTTGGAGTCGAAATCGTGTAATGTCCTACGATTCTGTTATCAAAAGAGGTTCGAAATTTCAGGTTCAATCTTCGTCTCTCTGTTCTTGCGATTCTGTTTTGTTTTAGTGCTTTGAACTATGTGTTTCTGTCTCGAGTGCTCTGTATGTGCTGGGATCGAATTTCGTGTTGAATGAATTCATTCTCAGTAGTCTGATGTATTTGTGTATTTTCAGTTAGTAGAAGTCGAATTGAATAGTCGTCTTTCATTCCCCACATGTCTTGACAGTTATTCAAGCTTGAAGAATATTCTGAATCAAGTGTCGTCGACTTTAAATGAACAATGTGTTCATGTTTATTCTGGTTATGTTTAGTTTAGCTTACATATGAATTGAACTCTGAAATTGTCTGCCCTGCAATACTGGTACGAATCTGATTGTTTGACAAATGCGTTTGATCAAAGTCAGATTTGATTCTTGGTCGTTTGAGTCAGTGAAACACGTCATTTGCTGTTGGAATCAGTTTGATTAGCTATTTGATAAAGAAACTTATTATTGTTCAAATGATCCATAGTTCAGTAATGGGTTCTTTAGAGCTTGTTGTAAGTGTTTAGGTTCAGGTTGCTCGTATAAGCTCGAGACGAGTTCCATAAGCACTGTTTGATATGTCTATTTCATCCTGTCATTCTTCCAAAATAGGACTATATTCTCTGGGTTCTTCTTTTTAGTTTTAGGTTTTGTTGATATATGCTACTGATTTAGCTAAAGACCAGCTTGAACTCGTGTTAGTTTCGCGTTAAGTGATTTTTTTATGGTCCAGGTCTGTTTGTTTCAATTGTTTGGACTTAAAATTTAAGTTTGAGGTTCAGTTGTGTGAGTTGTTCTTCGGTGGTTCTGTTTTGCTAAGCTGCAGCTTTCCTCTCGCCTTTATTTGGCTATTCAAGTTTGTCTCGGATGATGTTTAGAGGCATTTATCTCAATCTCGAAATGTAAATGTTGTTCAGGCATCCATGTGCTATGAATTTGCTGAAATTTGTTCGTATATACATGGTGGAGTTTGTTCTCTGATGTTTTCTGTGGTTCATGGTATGGTTTTGTTGATTTTAGTTTTAGTTTCAGCGCAAAATTGGACATGGTCTACGTTAATATCGATCCATGTTTATTCCCTGATTGATCCGTTTGGTATTGTTGTTTGCATATTGATTAATTTGATTCATGGGCCCACTGCATCTTAAGGTACATGAACTGCTTTTCTTTTTTTTTCTTTTCAGATATTTATTGTGTCTTCTCCGTTAGGATTAAAATGGTATGCTTGATTTTAGAGCAGCTGGTTTGTTTTTGGATCTCATCATCTGTAACTAGAATGATTTACCTGTGGCTCAATTTTTTTTTTTACGAACTCAAAATATATAAAGGGGAATCATGATTTGTTACCCTACTGTTTCCGTTCGTCTTAGTAGTATTAATTAATACCTCGTTTCGTGCTTGTCAATGGTTAGAGGTAGTAGGCTAGAGACAATCTGTTCGAAAAATGCTTGGGCAATTCCGTATGATTGGAAGTAATTTTCTTTTTAATATGGTTTCCCACCATTTCAGCTTCTATAAATCATGCTTTACGATAAATTTCAAAGCAAAAGAGAAGAACAATTCATGAACATTCATAGGCTGCTTTAATTAAGTACACCCCTTTAGGACAATTTGAGGTGTGCCATGTCGAACAGAAGGACAATTGCGTGGACCTCACTCAATTAATTTTATTCCCTTAGAAATCGAGGTGCGCCATTTAGTTGAAATTCCATGGCCCTCGCAAAGTGCAAACGCGTAGTTGCTTTAAACACGCTCTTAATAAAATTACCTTCCTAAATTCGGGTGCGCATTGATGCGACCCAAATCCAAATCTCGACGAAGTCAAAATGTGTTGACAATCACGGGCGCATTGATTGCGACGGGGTTCGAAACACGTTTTCGCGACATCGTAATTCTTAAAAATAAATAATGATAGAAAAGAGGTTCACAAATTGAGACGAGCCTCACCGCGAAAAAATAAATAAATGTGGGGCCCTTAGTAAATAATTATCGAAATAATTAGAATTTGGGATGGCCGTTTAGCGAACTTCATGGTTTTTCCCCAAAAATAACACTACATTAGTATCTTTAGGTACGATTTAATTACATAACCTTCTTAAAATTCGGGTGCGCATTGATGCGACTCAGATCCAAATCTCGACGAAGTCGAAATATGTTGATAACTACGAGTGCATTGATTGTGACGTGGTTTGAAACGTGTTTTCACGATGTCCCAATTCTTTTAAAATAAATCATAATAAAAGCGGTTTACGAATAAGAAGCACATAAGTTAGCATGTATTAAAATCAAATAAAATCAAATACAACAGTTAAGCGACCGTGCTGGAACCACGGAACTCGGGAATGCCTAACACCTTCTCCCGGGTTAGCAGAATTCCTTACTCGGATTTCTGGTTCGCGGACTGTTAACAGAGTCATATTTTTCCTCGGTTCGGGATTCAATCGGTGACTTGGGACACCATTAATCTCTCAAGTGGCGACTCTG
The DNA here is from genome assembly GCF_000715075.1 of Nicotiana tabacum. NCBI lineage: Eukaryota > Viridiplantae > Streptophyta > Magnoliopsida > Solanales > Solanaceae > Nicotiana > Nicotiana tabacum. The sequence goes on along the minus strand of NC_134099.1, from coordinate 140,880,704 downwards.
AATAATTAATAATTAAATCCCGTTCCGATTGTCCTTTAATTGGAAAAACTCCTTTACGCCCTTACGGGATGTAGGTAGTGAAAAAGGAGGTGTGACAGCTCTGGCGACTCTGCTGGGGACCGAACCCAGAATCTCTGGTTCAGGGTTCAGAATTCGAGCTTAGATAAATTTTTGTATTTGATTGTATCTGATTTTCCTACATGTTTCGTGCTGAATGTGTTAAATGTTACCACTTTGATATTATCTGAACTGTATATAAACTGTGCCGACACCCTTCTCTCTTCACCTCCGGGGATGTGCTTACAGGTTGAGACTCCTTATTCTGTTAGTGTCATACCTTGAAATAAAAAAAGAGGCCGGACAAGTTACGAAGCCGGATGGCTTTTTGGTTCCCGGCTAGTTGCCCCCTCCTCGACTCGAGTTGTCCGCTCGGGTAGTCTAGTACACTGACCCAGGTTTTTGAATATAGAATAACGTGACTTCATGCCGGATCCCTAGTAGGAACGCTTATTTGCATCACGTTGCATTTGACTTAGGGGACTCAACACAGGGGTTGGGTCCGTCTAGGACTAGCAACCTGAAATGAAAAGACCATTCTGATGCATCCTACTTGCTCTATACATATATTTGTCTCGAACTTGCATGATTGACCGGTTTCTGAATCTCGGTAATGTTGGAAAATTGAAGGAAAAAAAAGAAAAAAAAAGAAAGAGAAAAAAAATATACCAGTTAGGGAGTTAATTGATTATTTTAGAAAAAATCAATGACCAATTACTGGCGAAACTCTGCCGAAATTTTGAGAAAGAAAAAGAAGGAAAATGTTTTATTTTGTTTTACTAAAAAAAAAATAGAAAAAAAAGTCTTTTATTTTAGTTTGGAAAAATAGATTGTGTTATTGTTTGTTGAAAAGGGAAAAAACCGTTATGTTGTCTTGTTTTCAAAAATAGAAAAGGAAAATAGTTTGTCTTGCCAGGAAATAATAAAAATGGAAAAAGAGTCATGTTTTAAAATAGTTCGGTTAATTTGCCCGAACTATGCATGGTTTGATTCTCACGGGGCGTGAGATACGTAGGCAACCCTCATCGGGTCCAACCTCCCCTTTGCAAAAATAACCAAAAAATATCAAAATTTCAATTTTGTCATAAATAAACCAGGTGATGCCGTTTTTGTCAAAAATAGCCAAATGTTCCCAAACGGGGCGCCGGAAGGCTGACTTTGCATAAACAGCCACCTTTGGTCGTATTTTGATTTTTGACCCTCACAGCCTTAAAATCTTCGCCCCCGGGGCGCAGGAAGGCCGTGTTTGCAATACCGGGTCATTTATTTTAGTTTGAAAAAAAAACAAGAAAAAGTCAGTGGTCAAATGAATATCATTCAGATTTTGGGTCAAAATTGGCATATAGAGGAAGGAACCTGTCATTTTGGGGTTTGTATTTCTTTTGATTAGAGTATATGGGTCGTTTGATTTTCGAGTCTGTGTTTCATCGTTAAGTTGGTTAGTTTTGTTGTTATTATGAAAATGGAAAATTCCAAAAAAAAAATGTTTTATTGTCGTTTACCTTTTATTTGCACGAACTACGCCTGGTCTGATTCGTGCGGGGTCACGATACGTAGGCAATCCACATAAGATTCGACCGCAACCAAAAAAAAAAAATGGAAAGTGAAAAATAGAAAAGAAGAATTGAAAAAATGGGAAAAGATGTTGTGAATAATGAGGACCGACCCAATCCATTCTAACATGTTTTGTTTTGAATTGTGAAGAAAGTTGAGGTGGTCGGTTGTGGTAAGCTGGAAACACAAGATCCAAGGAAAATGATAACTGACATCGAAGCTGTTACGAGTGCTCAAGAGACTCAGGGTCAGAGGGTTCAACAAGGGTCTACTGTGGTTGAGGAAAATAGAACACTGAAACAACAAATGACCAAAATGCGTCAAGCCTGGGCCAATGGCCAAGGACAGCCTTGTCACGAGTCACAATTTGCTACACAAGCAAGAACAGTACCACTATCCCGAGTACCACTCGTACTCGTTTGAGCTTCCTGTAAACATCGAGAAGCCTGCCCGAAAGAGAGTACAGGAAGAAATAACCCAAAGAGTGAAAAGATTAGAACAACGGTTGAAAAACACGCAAGCAATGGCAGGTCAAAAGAGCGTTGCCTTCAGAGATCTATGCATGTTCCCCGATGTCCACTTGCCGCCTGGTTTCAAGGTTCCCAAATTTGAAAAGTACAATGGACATGGAGACCCCATAGCCCACCTGAAAAGGTATTGCAACCAATTGAGAGGTGTGGGAAGAAATGAGGAATTGCTTATAACTTATTTTGGGGAAAGCCTCACGGGAGTAGCATCTGAATGGCTTTTGGATCAAGACACATCTTGCTGGTACATCTGGGATGACATGGCACGGGCCTTTGTCAAACAATTTCAATACAACATCGACATCGCCCCAGACCGCATTTCCCTTTCTAACCTAAAAAAAAATCAACTGAAAGTTTCAGGGAATATGCCATCAAATGGAGAGAGCAGGCAGCTAGAGCTAAGCCACCCATGGATGACCATGAGTTAATCACTGTCTTTCTACAGGCTCAAGAGCCAGATTATTTTCAATACATGACATCCGCAGTGGGTAAATCCTTCCCGGAAGCAATCAAAATGGGAGGAATGGTGGAGAACGGTCTTAAGACAGGCAGAATTATAAGCCAAACAGCTCTCAAAGCTGCAGCTCAAGCTGTCCAAATTGAATCTGGTAACCTGAATGAGAGGGATGAAGAAATCATGGTGATATCAGGGTCGAGAAGAGGTCCTAGGAGAACATCTCGAAGGTATGTGCAGCCTCATCAGATTTTCCATGACCCCCCTAAGCATTACCATCCACCTTCGAACCCCTCACACCCGCCACCAAATCACACAAGAAAGCGAGCTCGAGTATCACAAAATCTCCACCAGCCTTCGCAAAATTTTCAGTTACCTTGTAACCCACATCCAAGCCAGGGGTATAGAAGGGAACAAAAGTTGAAAGATAGTTTTACACCAATAGGAGAGTCCTATGCAAGCTTATTTGAGAAGTTAAAAGAACGTGACATGATTGCACCCATTCCTCCAAATCAGGTGGACCGACGTGCGAGAAGCTTTGACTCATCTAAAATGTGTGAATACCACTCCAATGCTCTGGGGCACAATGTGGATAATTGTCGGGATTTGAAAAGAGAAATAGAAAGGATGATCCAGGAAAATTTGATTCAAGACAGTGGCACCCAGAATATCACGCTGCATCCCTTACATGAGGAGGCACACTTGGTGGGGATGATGCCCAGTGACATGGGGTATGAGAATACTCTTGGGAACTTGTTGACTAAAGTTGAAGATACGGAAGCAGATAGTGGTCATGGCAATATGGATGCGAAGCTTAGTAGCTAAGATGTCGTGCTTGTAATTGGAAAGACGCTCCATTCCTAAGTCAGCTGGGGAGGAGCTTTGGTGGTCCATTTGGCTGTCATTTCTGTTGTCCGGATTATTTGCAGGGTTGTAATCCGGATATTGTATTGTGTTCAAACCCTCCTATCCTTTCATTTTTGTCTAGTTTGTTTAGTCGTAGTGGTTTGTCTAGGGTTGTCTAGGTTTGTTTCAGTTCATTCTAGGGTTGTAATCCAGTTTGTTTTGTTTTCGTTTGTTATTCGAACTGTTTCATCGTTTGTCTAATGCAAATTCCGATCTGTTGTTACTCCCAATCATTTTCTTTGTTTAGTTCTTTTCTAACTTTTTGTTTTGCCTTTTGCCGGTTCTAATGACATGACATGCACGCATAATGCTCAGTCTGATCTTCAAAAGTTGCGAAGCAATGAGACTATTTTGAAAACGATAAGGACACTTGAGGAAATGAGAACAGATTGGGACATTTTGAGATTGTTTGCCCGAACCATGTGAAACTGGGGCAAGTAAAACATAAAAATCCCCGTAAAAGCAAGTTGGCGAAATTGACAGGGGGCCAGTCATGGTAATAAGAGTAAGAGTGTTGTCGAATGGCACATTATATCTGATAGATGTAGAAGCAAAATGTGTGGAAATGGCCATCAATTCCAATGCGGTCAAGAGATGATGTGTATGGTTTTTTTATTCTGATTGTACTTGTTTGTATTTGGTATATTTTGAAGTTTGAAATGACGAAGACATTTTGTTCTGCTATCTAAACACTTTACCCTTTTGTCAACCTCTTTGAGCCTTATTTGTTTTCTTTCATACCCCTATTTTGGAATCAACGGCACAATTAAAGAAATGCAAGTGCCAAAGATGCGCAAATGGAAAAAGAAGGAAAAAGAAAAGGAAAGAAAAAAGGGAAAAGGAAGAAAGGAAAAGGAGAAAGAAAGAAAGAAAGAAAGGGAAAGAAGAAGAAAAAAAAAGAAGAAAAGGAAAGAAAAGAAAAGAAAAGAAAAGAAAAGAAAGAAAGAAAGAGAAGAAAGAAAAAGAAAAATGAAGAAAAGAAAGGAAAAAGAAAAAAAAAGAAAGAGAGAGAAAGAAAATCGCAACAACGTAGTTTCTATGACGTGAACTATGTTTAACTTGATCCCGAAAGGGTACGTAGGCAGCCTTTCTGAGGTTCAGTCATACCAAAACAAAAATCCAAAAGTCCCCAAGCAAGAAACTGGGGCAAAAATTGTGGTTTTTGTGAGAAGTCGGATTCCGAAAGTTGTAAATTTAACCCATTTTAAAATTATTTTGAGCCTTTTATACCCTTTATTTCTAACCCAATCCAAAAGCCTACATTACGGTCCAAAGAAAGACCTTCTGATCAGTCTTTGAGAAATGCTAAGTCAAGCAGGTAAGGTGATTCCTATCAGGGGCAACACTCCGGTCCAAACAAGGAAAATGAAGACGAGAGAATCGTGTTGATGAAAATCCTCATGGGTATCGCAAGGTGATGAAAGCTGAGAGAAATATAAAATGAGAGAGTCTTATTGGGGAAAACCTTCACGGGCACCTTGAGGCGACAGTAAGTTGAGAGAAAGAACAAAATGAGAGAGGTTTGATGGTGAAAACCCTTTGGGGCACTACAAGCCGAATAAGGAATGCGAATCAAATTGGATAAGTGGAGCAATGAAGCCCAGTTTCACAGCAAAAAGAAACAACAAGAGATGAACATCAGATTTGCTTAACAGAATAGGTTGCAGGTGCATGTCAAGGTCATTAGAGTCGGTATCCACATCCGATAGGTTTCTACTGTGTAGTTTTCTTGTTAGGAATCATCTCTTTCTATTGTCCTTTACTCTGTTCTTTTTGTTTTGTTCATTTCCCCTTTCTGAGTCTTTTGGTCGTAACAAGTGAGGAGTGACTTCAAAATTTTCCACCAACTTTCCAATTGCACAAAATGGGTTCACAAGTCAGGAAAAATAACAAGAGCACTGAGCTGGTAATAATCAACATACTTTGGGATCCTTATGAAAACAAAGTTTGGTAGATGTCGGTTCAGGAATAATGCAACAGATAGAGGGTATTAGGATTGAACGGGGAAAAAGGGTATTTCAGTAACACAGATGACGGGAAAAATGGTTAATCAGTAAACGTGCAAGACCTTCAAGAAGAATCAGTTGTCACAGAAAACATATGGGGTCAAATAAGAAGACTAGAAGTAATAATTGAGAGATAGTCGTCAAGAAGGGCGGAAGTTATCAGCCAAGTTTCAAAGATGGTCGGAGAACGCAAAGCATGGAAAGGAGAAAAGGAAAGCCATCCCAGCGGGAGTACCACAACCAACCACCACACAATTAAACTGACAGAATTTTCTTTGATTTGAAACAGGGGCATGAAAATGATATTGATAGCAGAAAGATATGCTACAGGAAGATTACCAAACTGGGGCAGAAAATTTTCTGTCGTGTTAAAAGTTTTTTCGGGTACCCATCTGAAGAACATAAAGGAGGATAACACCAGTTTTTAGGAAAACAGTTCTGAAAGAAGATAATTCAAGTTAGTGGGTAGATAAAACAAATTTTGAAGGAAAATGGTTAAAGGAAATCTTAGTCTGTTGAATTTGTCACCTAAGATAAAAATCTTAGTCTGATGAATTTTTCACCTAAGATAAAGAAATCTTAGTCTGTTGAATCTTTCACCTAAGATAAAGAAATCTTAGTCTGTTGAATTTTTCACCTAAGATAAAAATCTTAGTCCGATGAATCTTTCACCTAAGAAAAAGGCAGAAGTTAGAAAAACGAAAGGAAAGCATAATTTGGAAAAGATGAAGGCAGAATTTGAGGAGAAAGAAAGGAAGGCATAATTTAAAGAAAGAGGAAGGCAGAAGTCGAAAAAAAAAGAGAGAAAAAAAAGGAAGGCATAATTTGGGAACAAGGAAGGAAGGCAAAATTTGAAAAGAAAGGTAGTTGGAATTTGGAAAATTAAGAAAGTCGGGATCACACAAAAATGGACCTAGTCTGATGAATTATCTCCTAGAGTCAAAATCTCAGTCTGATGAATCTTCCTCCTGAGACCACACAAAAATGGACCTAGTCTGATGAATTTTTCACCTAAGATAAAGATAATGAAAATCTTAGTCAGATGAATTTTTCACCCAAGATAAAGATAAAGAAATCTTAGTCTGATGAATTTTTCACCTAAGATAAAGATAAAAATCTTAGTCTGTTGAATCTTTCTCCTAAGATGAAAATTTTAGTCTGATGAATTGTTTTACCTAAGATAAAGATAAATCTTAGTCCGTCGAATCTTTCACCTAAGATGAGAATCTTAGTCTGATGAATTTTTCACCTAAGATAAAGTTTAAATTTTAAGATACATTGCGGTCTTCAAATTTTTCTAAAAAGTTGCATTTCAGTCTTATCACAATTCAAGTTTTAGTTCTTATTAGTATGTGGTAACAAACACCCAGTTCCCAAATTGGGGCAGAAAGTTTTCTTTGTTTTGTCTATTTTTGTGAAGTTAGGAGCCCGCCTGAAGAACAGAGACATACATTTCAAATTCAGCAATCAGGAGCCCGCCTGAAGAACAGAGGTGATACAATTCAAATTTTTAGTTCTCAATCGATTTCTTTGTCTTTTTGAAATCAGGAGCCCGCCTGGATAATAGAGGAGCAGTTTCAATTTTAAGTTCAGCTATCAGGAGCCCGCCTGGAAAATGGAGGTGTTGAATATTTTAAGCAGTCGAAATCAGGAGCCCGACTGGATAATAGAGGAGTAGTTTTGATTTTAAGTCCAGCATGTTAGGAGCCCGCATGTATAACAGAGGAATACATACAGTTCAAGTTTCGGAAGTTGGGGTTCCGCCTAAGGGAATGGCAATATGGATTTTTATCGAGAAAGCACAAGACAATGAGACAACAAGAAAGAACAAGACAACAAGGCAACAAGAAATTACAAGAGCAAGTTTGAAGAATTTAGATAGGATTTTTATAATTCATAGAGCATAGTTAGTTTAGCTTCTTTTATCTTTGACACGATGTAATAAGGGAGGTCAGCAAGCAGCAACAGCAGCAGTAACACCAACGAGCGCAGTGTAATCACAGTTTCTGGTAGTCCCAGCTACCAGACACTCCCGAACTACACTGACCTGATTCCTGTTTAGCCCAGGATATGTAGGCAACCTCCGAAGCAGGATGCGGTCAAGCTTTTCAAAAATGCTTCGCACGGAATTTTCGAATGGGCAAAAATCGCTCGTATTTTCTCACTTGTCTTTGCCCGGAAACCTTTCGCGTTTCCGAGCAAAGAGGGGCAGCTGTGAGCACGTGAGTTTTGCCCTATATATGAATAATTCCCAAAATCCCAAACAAAATAATTTTTCTTTATTTTTACAATTTTTGTGCGTTTTGGTATCATCTTCTGATAATTGTTGCATTTTATTTGTGCATGATCAATTCATATAAAATACAAAATATGCATTTTTTCATTTAGGATCTAATTTCATATGTTAGTATTAATCAGGGATTAATTTGTTTTATAATAGAATATATGGAAAATAACAAAAATAGTCTACTTTTGCATTTTTAATTGTTTAATTGCGAATTCATCCCGGAATAGTTTTTAAAATAATTTTAGGAATTAATTAGTTTAATTTTGAAATACATTAAGACTTTATTTTAATTTTTACAATTTTATAAAATTAAAAAAAATATATATATACAAATTGAAATACAAGAAATAAGGGAAAAGAAAGGAAAGCATTAAAGAGAAGGGTTGCCCATGATTTGGGCCAATTAATATCCCAGCCCATTCCCTTCCAATCCTGTACCCATGCCTAACAGCTGCTAAACCCGCCCTACCCCGGTGGTCCGACCCGACTCGTCCCCTAAATAACGCACAATCAAAAGAAAACCAAGACCTAAATCCCTAATACGCAGAGGCTGTAGTACTGCTCCTCTTCTCCACCCGAATCCAGCCCCAAATTCCATCCAAATTCCAAGCGAGTGAGCCTCAAATCCACAACCCACGCGTCCCTCTACCTATCCTCTTGCTGTTGCTAACAGATTTTCTGATGCCAAGATTCGCTTCTGTTCACTCGCTCGATTTTGAGAGGAAGCACGCGATTGGAAGGTCCTAGAGACGATTCGTTGGATGAATGTGAGGCATTGGATTGATTTCGTTCAATCCGAGCCCCACATTCATCAGGGATTCGTTTCATAAAAGGGCTGAATCCGATTCTTTGAAGGGGGGAGAAAAAAGGTTCAGAGGTTTGATTTCTAATTTCTATTTGGTTTTTCTGATTCTCGGCGTTTTTGATTGATACCGAACCCTCGTGGTTTCGGATTGTTTTTTAGTTTTCAATCCCAAAAATACAAAAAACGGTCCCAGATTTCCATTTCTCTTCATTAGAGTAAAAACAAAATGAAACAAATATAAAAAAAAAGTTTCGATTTCTTCACATATCGTCTCTGGTTTAATCGGCGTGTGATGGAGTTGGTTTACAAATGGAGCTCGTTTGAGAATTGCTGAGTTCGTCGCTGTCTAAACTTCTGATTGTTGCTCGCCTTTGCTACTGACTTGGCTGTGTTTCGAACCTTTTGTTATTTTACTGCTAAAAGTTTGGAGTCGAAATCGTGTAATGTCCTTCGATTCTGTTATCAAAAGAGGTTCGAAATTTCAGGTTCAATCTTCGTCTCTCTGTTCTTGCGATTCTGTTTTGTTTTAGTGCTTTGAACTATGTGTTTCTGTCTCGAGTGCTCTGTTTGTGCTGGGATCGAATCTCGTGTTGAATGAATTTATTCTCAGTAGTCTGATGTATTTGTGTATTTTCAGTTAGTAGAAGTTGAATTGAATAGTCGTCTTTCATTCCCCACATGTCTTGACAGTTATTCAAGCTTGAAGAATATTCTGAATCAACTGTCGTCGACTTCAAATGAACAATGTGTTCATGTTTATTCTGGTTCTGTTTAGTTTAGCTTACATATGAATTGAACTCTGAAATTGTCTGCCCTGCAATACTGGTACGAATCTGATTGTTTGACAAATGCGTTTGATCAAAGTCAGATTTGATTCTTGGTCGTTTGAGTCAGTGAAACACGTCATTTGCTGTTGGAATCAGTTTGATTAGATATTTGATAAAGAAACTTATTACTGTTCAAATGATCCATAGTTCAGTAATGGGTTCTTTAGAGCTTGTTGTAAGTGTTTGGGTTCAGGTTGCTCGTATAAGCTCGAGACGAGTTCCATAAGCACTGTTTGATATGTCTATTTCATCCTGTCATTCTTCCAGAATATGACTATATTCTCTGGGTTCTTCTTTTCAGTTTTAGGTTTTGTTGATACATGCTACTGATTTAGCTAAAGACCAGCTTGAACTCGTGTTAGTTTTGCGTTAAGTGATTTTTTTATGGTCCAGGTCTGTTTGTTTCAATTGTTTTGGACTTAAAATTTAAGTTTGAGGTTCAGTTGTGTGAGTTGTTCTTCGGTGGTTCTGTTTTGCTAAGCTGCAGCTTTCCTCTCGCCTTTCTTTGGCTATTCAAGTTTATCTCGGATGATGTTTAGAGGCATTTATCTCAATCTCGAAATGTAAATGTTGTTCAGGCATCCATGTGCTATGAATTTGCTGAAATTTGTTCGTATATACATGGTGGAGTTTGTTCTCTGATGTTTTCTGTGGTTCATGGTATGGTTTTGTTGATTTTAGTTTTAGTTTCAGCGCAAAATTGGACATGGTCTACGTTAATATCGATTCATGTTTATTCCCTGATGGATCCGTTTGGTATTGTTGTTTGCATATTGATTAATTTGATTCATTGGCCCACTGCATCCTAAGGTACATGAACTGCTTTTCTTTTTTTTTTCTTTTCGGATATTTATTGTGTCTTCTCCGTTAGGATTAAAATGGTATGCTTGATTTTAGAGCAGCTGGTTTGTTTTTGGATCTCATCATCTGTAGCTAGAATGTTTTACCTGTGGCTCAATTTTTTTTTACGAACTCAAAATATATAAAGGGGAATCATGATTTGTTACCCTACTGTTTCCGTTCGTCTTAGTAGTATTAATTAATACCTCGTTTCGTGCTTGCCAATGGTTAGAGGTAGTAGGCTAGAGACAATCTGTTCGAAAAATGCTTGGGCAATTCCGTATGATTGGAAGTAATTTTCTTTTTAATATGGTTTCCCACCATTTCAGCTTCTATAAATCATGCTTTACGATAAATTTCAAAGCAAAAGAGAAGAACAATTCATGAACATCCATAGGCTGCTTTAATTAAGTACACCCTTTTGGGACAATTTGAGGTGTGCCATGTCGAACAGAAGGACAATTGCGTGGCCCTCACTCAATTAATTTTATTCCCTTAGAAATCGAGGTGCGCCATTTAGTTGAAATTCCATGGCCCTCGCAAAGTGCAAACGCGTAGTTGCTTTAAACGCGCTCTTAATAAAATTACCTTCCTAAATTCGGGTGCGCATTGATGCGACCCAAATCCAAATCTCGATGAAGTCAAAATGTGTTGACAATCACGGGCGCATTGATTGCGACGGGGTTCGAAACACGTTTTCGCGACATCGTAATTCTTAAAAATAAATAATGATATAAAAGAGGTTCACAAATTGAGACGAGCCTCACCGCGAAAAAATAAATAAATGTGGGGCCCTTAGTAAATAATTATCGAAATAATTAGAATTTGGGATGGCCGTTTAGCGAACTTCATGGGTTTTCCCTCAAAATAACACTACATTAGTATCTTTAGGTACGATTTAATTACATAACCTTCTTAAAATTCGGGTGCGCATTGATGCGACTCAGATCCAAATCTCGACGAAGTCGAAATGCGTTGATAACTACGGGTGCATTGATTGTGACGTGGTTTGAAACGTATTTTCACGATGTCTCAATTCTTTTAAAATAAATAATAATAAAAGCGGTTTACGAATAAGAAGCACATAAGTTAGCATGTATTAAAATCAAATACAACAGTTAAGCGACCGTGCTGGAACCACGGAACCCGGGAATGCCTAACACCTTCTCCCGGGTTAATAGAATTCCTTACTCGGATTTCTGGTTCGCGGACTGTTAACAGAGTCATATTTTTCCTCGATTCGGGATTCAATCGGTGACTTGGGACACCATTAATCTCTCAAGTGGAGACTCTGAATAATTAATAATTAAATCCCGTTCCGATTGTCCTTTAATTGGAAAAACTCCTTTACGCCCTTACGGGATGTAGGTAGTGAAAAAGGAGGTGTGACAGGACCGAGGTACGCAGTTTACCTCACACTTATGGAGAGCAGTTCAGCGTGAGTTGGGCACACAGGTTGAGTTGAGCACATCATGTCATCCTCAGACGGACGGGCAGTCCGAGTGTACCATTCAGATTTTGGAGGATATGCTCCGAGCTTGTTTCATTGACTTTTGATGATCGTGGGATTTTCCCTTAGCGGAGTTTGCCTACAACAACAGTTACCAGTCGAGAATCCAGATGGCTCCTTTCGAGGCTTTATATGGTAGGGGGTGTCGGTCGCCGGTTCGATGGTTTGAGCAGGGAGAGGCTCGGTTGTTGGGTACGGATCTAGTACAGGAGGCCTTGGACAAGGTCAAGATCATTCAAGATAGGCTTCGTACAGCTCAGTCCAGGCAAAAGAGTTATGCCGATCGTAAGGTTCGTGATATGACATTCATGGTCGGCGAGCGGGTATTGCTTCGGGTGTCGCCTATGAAGGGCGTGATGAGATTTGGGAAGAGGGGCAAGCTTAGTGATGTTTAGCTTAAAGTATATATATTTTTATGTAAATTGCCTCATATCTTACTCTTGTTTCATGAATTTGTGATGTTAAATGCGATGAATTATATTGATTTGAAGTGTTTTACTAGTAGGAATGGTTCAGGAGCAATTTGGGACAAAACGTGCAAGAATTGAAGCTAAAACGGAAAAAATCGGAAAAGGAAGACAGTTGGGCGCCACCTGTGGCGCCAAAAATAGTATGGCGCCAAAAATAGTATGCTCACATTTGGGGCGCCGTGGAGGGAGCCTGGCGCCGAGCTGAGCGCTGGTGACGTGAAATGTGTCCTATTTTGCCCGGGACAAGTTTATTTCGGCCCTAGACCTACCCAACTGATATAAAATCAAGACTAAACCTATTTTTGGAGGGAGAGACGCACTTTGGAGCAAATATACACGCAAGAAACATTGAGGAGCAAGAACATCTCAGAATTCTTCATCTTTTCTAGTATTTTCAATTAATCAAAACTTATGCAATTGTTTGATTACATCATGAGTGGCTAAACACCCATTGTTCTGGGGTTGTGATTTAGCCATGAATATTGTTGTTTGATATTAGCTTGACCTTGATTATAATTCACTCATATATGGTTGTTTCTTCAATTCTGTGTTGAATTGCTTAATTGTCTGGCCAACAGTTAGGTTCTATTTACTATCTATGTTATGCTTGGGAAAGCCGTGTTTAGATTAGGGAAGAATTGAAGATAGCATGATCTTAACCCTTAGGGGGAGCGGATTTGTGGTTAGGATAGGAATATACCTAGTCACCATGCTTAATTAAATATCGTGATCTTAATGCATTCTTAATAGATTGATTTCATAGGAATATAGGCGTTAATCTATTGAGAATAGGTGAGTAGTACTTCGGGAGAAGGCTATGAGAGCATTTATCGATTAATTAGCAACCATGAGTGAATTATATGAAAGAGAGAGTTAATTAGAACTCAATACGATTGGTGAATCGATCACAACTCTGGAATACTTGTCTCTACTGAATACACAACAATCAACTCGTTACTTGATAATTTAGTTATTATTTAGAATTGTAGTATAATATAATCATATTATTGGACTTTGATTTTAGCTGGATTGAATAACGATTTTAGTGATTTAGTGAGTAGTTTACACAAGTCTCTGTGGGTTCGACACTCAACTTATCATTATATTACTTGTACGACCACGTATACTTGCGTGTGCATTTGGGAGCAACACTTAGCCCTTCATTGGCCCATTTGAGATTCTTGATCGAGTGGGAGAGATGGATTACAGACTTGCATTGCTGCCGAGCTTATCAGCCGTGCATCCAGTATTTCAAGTGTCCATGTGTCGGAAGTATCATGGTGATCCATCCCACGTGTTAGACTTCAGCACTGTCCAAATGGACAAGGACTTGTCCTATGATGAGGAGCTGGTAGTTATTCTAGACTGGCAGATTCGTTAGTTGAGGTCGAAGAGTTTCCCTTTTGTTCGTGTTCGGTGGAAAGGTCAGCCTGTTGAGGCAGTGACCTGGGAGTCCGAATCTGATATGCGGAGCCGATATCCCCATCTTTTCTCTGACTCAGGTACTTCCTTCTTATGTCCGTTCAAGGACGAACAATTGTTTTAAAGGTGGAGAATGTGATGACCCAAAAGGTGGTCATCACTTGTTTTAAAAATAAATTCTGTGTTTCGAAGCCTTAAAACCTCCCTTTTATCTCACCTCGATTTACATGCATAGTTCGGGCGTGTATCTGGAAAGCCATTATGTGAAAATCTGTGAAAACTGATAAATTTTGCTTTTAAAATGAATTTCAGTTAACTTTGGTCAACATTCTTGGTAAACGGACCCGGACTCATGATCCGACAGTCTCGTAGGGTCCATAGTAAAATTTGGGACTTGGGCGTATGCCTGGAATCGAATTTTGAGGTCCCAAGCCCTAGAAATGAATTTTTAAAGAAATAAATTGTTTTCTATAAAATATAAAGGTTTTTAGAAGTGAATTGATGAAATTCTTGATGTTATCGGGCTCGTATCCTCGTTCTGGAGCCCGGTACAAGTTTGAAAAAATAAATTAATTGCTTTTATGGAATTTGGTAAGAATCGGAAGTGGTTTGGTATAAAACAGACCTATAGTTGAGAGAAAATGGAAATTTCAATGTGTTTGAGTAATTTTATGAAATTGAGGTTGAATCCGTAGTTGTTGATGTTATTTTGATGATTTGATTGCACGAGCAAGTTCGTATGATATTTTTAGACTTGAGTGCATGATTATTTTGGAGCCCCGAGGGCTCGGGTAAGTTTTGGATAGGCCTCAGAGCGCATTTAGACTTAGAACATGACAGTTGTAGGTTCAGAGAAAATTACAGGTCTCTGAAACTAAGCTCCGCGGTGGGATCTTCGCGACCGCGGTGGGATTTATGCAGTTAGCAGTGAGCAAGACTGAGTCTTCGCGGCCGCGCTCGATATCTCGTGGTCCGCGGTGGAGCTCCACCGCCGCGGCCCTTTTTACGCGGTCCGCGGTGAGGATCTGAGAGGAGTATATAAACGGGACTCTTCAGCTATTTTTCAATTTTCAAAACCTGAAACATAAGAGGCGATTTTTCAAACACTCTTTCTTCCCCAAAAACACTAGTAAATGATTTTTAACTCATTCTTTTCACTCCTTAACTTCTTTTTACAAGATTGCATCCTAGAATCTAGGATTTTCATGGTGGAAATGGAAAGTTTGGGTAAAACCTAAGAATATTGAAATTTGGGGATTTAGACCTCAAATTGAGGTCGGATTCCAAAACTAATTATATATCCGGGCTTGGGGTGAATGGGTAATCGGGTTTTGGTCTGAATTTCGGGTTTGGACCAAGCGGGCCCGGGGTCAATTTTTGACTTTTTGAGGAAATCGTTGGAAAACCTATTTTCATGCATTAGAATTGACTTATTTAGCATTTAATAATATTATTAAGTAGATTGTGACTAGATATAAGCGAATTGGAAGTGGAACCATGAGGTAAAGCAGTAGTTGAGGCTTGAATTGTGTTCGTGGCATCGATGTAAGTGTTTGGTCTAACCTTAGCTTGAGGGATTAGGAGTTGTGTCTTATTTGCTATGTGTTAATTGTGGAGTATGACATATAGGCATGGTGACGAGTATCTATACGTCAGTGTCAAGCATGCCCGTGAGTCCCGTATTGTAATTGTTGTGACTCAGTTGTGATTTATCCATGCTTAATATAGTGATTTTCATTGTTGGTTCCCTTGCCGGGATGTTATTGTTTATGATATTGTCTCCCTTGTCGAAATTCTTTTATGACTGATGTTGAATTGTATATGAGATCGGGTTGCATGCCGCAACTGTAATATATAAAATGGGATCGGGTTGCACTTCTCAACAATAATATGTGAAATGGGATCGGATTGCACGCAACAACGGTAATATGTGAAATGGGATCGGGTTGCACGCCACAACGATAATAGGTGAAATGGGATCAGGTTGCACACCGCAACTGTATTATATGAAATAGGATCTGGTTGCACACCGCAACGGTATTATATGAAATGGGATCGGGTTGCACGCCGCAACGGTATTACATGATTTGGGATCGGGCTGCACGCCGTAACAAGAAAGAAATGAAAGTGAATATTGTGTTTATTTTCCTTATTCTTGTTGGCAATTGAATTATGGTTGTTCTTTACATTCCTCTTTTGGTATTCTGTTGTTATGTGATACTCCCCGCAACATGCTTTCCCCCTCCCACCTTTAACTGTAAATATCTGCTTTTATTTTTCCGCTGTATATGATTTAACTGCACAGGTTTATTTGGTAGTCTGGTCCTAGCCTCGTCACTACTTCGCCGAGGTTAGGCTAGGCACTTACCAGCATATGGGGTCGGTTGTGCTGATACTACACTCTGCACTATGTGCAGATCCCGGTGTTGCAGCTTTCGGACCGCAGTGAGGTTGCTGCCTTCAGTCCATTCAGGCGACCCGAGGTAGTACTGTAGGCGTCTGCAGGCCCTGGCGTTTCCTTCTATTTTTCCCTTCTATTTCTTTTATGTATTTCAGAGACAACGTTGTATTTATCTTTCGGACCCTTATTTGTAGTACTCTTAGACAGTCTGTAAAATAGTGACACCCGTTCTGGGTAGTTTATATTTAAGGATTTGTACCAATAATATTTAAATTGTTACATTTTGTTCTTCTGCTTATTTAATTCCACTGTTTATATAATGCTAATTCATAACCGTTAAAGGATTAAAAAATGGAAAAGGTAAATATTTGAAATGATTAGCTTGCCTAGCTTTGACTAGTAGGTGCCATCACGACTCCCGAAGGTGGGAAATCCGGGTCGTGACATGGGTAAATTCTAACTTAGACGGGATTTTCTTCAGTTTTCAAACTCTTTCAAATCCTAAGCTCTCTTGGGCGATTTTTTAAAGAAAGGTTCTTTCCCAAATCATAGGTAAACAACTTTTAACTCATTTCTTTCAATCTACTTCATCATTTTACAAGATTTCATAACAAAATTTAAGGGTTTTCATGGGAATTTGGGTATTTTTGGGTGAAATTAGTGAATTTTGAAATTTGAGGATTTAGACCTCAATTCAGGTCAGATTCCAAAATCAATTACATATCTGGCTTCGGAGGTGAATGGGTAATGGGTTTTGGTCCGAACTTTGGGTTTTGACCAAGCGGGCCCGGGGTCGATTTTTGGGTTTTGGGGGAACATGCTGGGAAAACTATTGTGAGCACGTGATTTTTGCTTTAACGAAAACTACTCCAAAAATAAATCAAAAAATAAAATAAATTTCTTTTACTGTGTAATTTTTGAATTTGCGTGGTGTTAAATGTTTGTGATATCCGTAAATGTTTATTTTGTCAAAATAAATCAAAAAATAAAATAAAATACATGTTGCATGCATATATGATTTAATTATGCATTTAAGAGTTAATTTAAATAAAATTACAAAAAAATATGCGTTTGTTCTAATTTTAATGTTTCACTATGTGATTAATATTTTTTGTCTTTGTGTTAAATTGTTAAAGGTTGATTAATATTTTGAAGGAGTAATTTTTTGTTTTTATAATTTTAATTAGGATTTTTAATAATTGAAGAATTAAATTAGAAATTAAAAAGAGTGGTATTAAATGGGCAAAAACGGATCTGGGCCAAATTTTCTAAACAAAATCAGGCCCAATCCAAATGACCATGTCCGGTCCAATTCAAAACAGAATCAAACGACGTCGTTTGGTTACCCCTTATCAAGGGCCGTTGGATTAAATCCAACCAACGGCCAAGATCTCATCACTCTAACCCAAGACCCTTACCCGATCCGATACCCGGTTCAACCCGTCCCCCTAACCTAAACCAAATGACACCGTTTGGTTAAGTGAGTAGATCTCATCCATCCATTCTACTTGATCCAACGGACGATACCAGTCCACCCCACCCCTATATAAATCCCAAACCTCTACCCAGCCCCTAACTGAACACCCCCCCTCTCCGCTCCTGTTCATCATCGTTCCAAACAGACCCCTAACCCTAGCCGCCCCTATTCCCCTTCGCCTGAAACCCGGCGGCATCAATGCCGCCGGTCACCAACTTAACACCCTAGGACCTCCTGAACCTCCCCTACACGAATCCAACCTTAGTTTCCTTCGAATCAGGCCACAACTCTTCGAATCTTAAATCGAAGGTTGGCCTGAAAACTTGATCTAAACCAATCAGCCCCAAATTAACACCATGGCTTCCCCTAGTCATCCTGAGTATGGATCTGTTGGTTGTTTGGTTCGAATCAGTTCGGAACTTCTCGAATCTTCTTTTGAAGATTCGGACCAAATAAGAACAAACTCAGATCCATTTCAAACTAACACGAAATAACCCCTAGGCTACCCTCACCCTTGTATCATGTTTGGTTCCCTTCAAATCTGCCCAGAAATGTTCGGATTTAAGATCCAAGAACCTGGAACCCTAAAAATTTCCAATCTTGGAATTTTTCCGATTTCAAGTAAAAGATTGAGGTTCAATCGACCTTAGTCAAAGTATTTTCAGTGGAAAATACTTCGACTAAGGTCTGTTTGATTTCAAACAAAAATCCGAAGCCGAGTTGAGTTCGAGTCTGATTAAAATTCAGAGGTATGTTTCTATTATTTTTGTGTATTCTAAGTGTATTGTTGTCTGTGTCAATAGCTTTTTGATTTTTCATATTTGTTTTGATCAATTCTGTCATTTCTGTCTCCTACCTATTTACTTGATCCGAATGTGAATTGTTTCTATTGGTTGTGATTATTTACAATGTATGTAATCGACTCGATTAAGTTCGTCGATTAGTTATATTATGAATTCTCGTTTATGATAAATACTGATTGAAACAATTTGTCTACCTATTGTTTGTTGACAATTGTTATAGATAGTTAGTTAATTAGTCTTTTAAATCATGTTTGTTTATAAATCAGTGAGTCCGTCAAATGGATGTTGTGTATGTATTGATTTCTGGGCAGTTAGTTTCAGGTAATGCATATACTGTCAATACCCCTGCACTTATGCTAAATTCAATTTCAATTCAGATTTTGTTCTGTTAAGTTCTGCGTATTGTTAAAATGTTTGTGTACAAGTTCAGTGTTCAAATCTGAATTTAATTTTGTCCATTAGCTATTAGACATTGGGTGTTGGATCAATTAGCTATCATTGAATAGACAGAATGATTGTTTGATTTAGGACTTGGTTATTAGCTGCTAAACAGGTTTAATTCAGATAATTTGGTTAAGGTTTAAGCAATTTTGGTCTGGGGCAGTAATAACAGTAGTATTAAGGGATTTTCAGTGATTATTTGAGAAATGAAACAGTAGGGTAATATAATAATAATAGTGTGCTTATAATGGAATGTTAGTGGCTATAATTTAGGAGATAATGGGAAACAAAGGGTAATGGAATGCTGGAAATCAGGAAAAAGTTCACTCAATGGGATTTAAAGTAGTTAAAAGCAGATTTTAGATATGATTTTCTGTTTTTAAAAGATAAAAGGGGGTCCAGGCAGCACAAAAAGGAAGGAGGCATACCTGTATAAATATAGGGGCAGATTTCAGGAATAAGGAGGAGAGAGACAGAGAGAATTTTTAAGAGAGAATTTGGAAGAGATTTCGAGGGCTGAGATTTTAAAGAAAGGAAACAGAAAATAGAACACTCACATACACACTCACACACACAGATACAGCAGCAGAAATAGAAATTCAGAAACAAACTGAATTTGAAAATGAAGAAAAACTGAAATCTGAAATGTTGTTCTTTTGTTGAATCTGTTCAACTTTATGTGATTCCACTGTTCAGTTAAAATCCGAAGTGTTTCTTAAAAGTACTTTACTGTGCATCTGGGCTCTTCGAATCCTATTCTTGTTCAGATTTACTGGGTTATCAGTATATTCTACTGAATTTGTTACTGCTGTAACTGCTGAAACTTACTTCTTCTACCTCCATTTCAGGTATATATATCTTTTAAATTTTAAGTTGGAAAGAGATTTTAGCATGACCCATCAATGAAGCTTGAATTGAAATGCTATTTCCAATAGTCCAAGTTCATTATTTTCATTTTTATGTTAATTAATTAGTAGTGAACTCAATTTGATAGCCATGAGTTAAATTGTCTTATTTTGAAATTCATATAAAACTTTGTAATAATGTTATCCATGTCAAATTTCATTAGTTTAGTTATCTATGAGTTGTGTAAATAAGTAGCATGGCAGAAAGTTGGTTTTTATTTACACTTCATGGTGTTGTTAGATAGGTATAGCATAATATAGCATTATCAAAGAAAATATGCTATAAGTTTATCTTGTTAGTTAATTAGTTGTTGTTTAAAGCTAGATGATGATTAGCTGCAATTTGCCATCTTTTGGCATAACATTGGTGGTGTTCATAATTTATAGTTGAAAGATGTATTAGTATAATCCGTATGTTCAAAAGTGTCAAATATAGTAAGTAATATATTGTATGCAATATCATTTTATTAAGTCAACAAGACTTATTCTCTTTCTTAGTAATAAAGGGCTTAGGAACTTATACAATGTGAAAATTAATAGTTAGTAATAATTCACATAGATTGAGAATCAAATTGGTTTGATTATATCTATATCTATCCTAACTCAATCATAGGCATAACTAAGTAAGTTAATTTCATCTATTAAGATTAAAACGAGTATGTGAGAATAAGTTGAGTTGTATATACACAAATGGCAACACTTTAAATCAATGGTAATTAAAATAGAATTTGCATTAAGTAATAATGAAAATTCTTGGAAAATATTTCATTCCTTTATGAATCATTCATTTTCAGTTTCATATGTAATTTATTCCTTGGCTTGTCATATATATATATATATATATGTCATATTTGTTTTAAAGTTAGTATTAATCATATCTTTATTCTGTCCTTTGAATTTGAATAATTGGAATGAATATGATTTATATTCGGAAATTATAATCAATGGTCAATATTTAATAAATTGTGGATTATTTTCCAAAAAATTAAAGAATATCTTAAAACGAGATTTCTTGTGATGTAACAAACATTTTTTTTGTGGAAATTCCATAATATCATTACAAATATGTTGCGCAATTAGGGATACGTTCGCGTACCCTGATTATACTTCTAAAAGCAAAAATTTCGGATTATGCGTACGCGCAATTTCGAGCGAATGTTTAATAAAAGGATTTTTCTAAAGGCGTTAAATCAATTTCATAAAAATCCGATATGTACGGTTCACTATTCAAGAAAAATAATTATTCTTGATTCAACACAATCTCGAAAAAAAAATGTGCTTAATAAATATATTGTCAAAAGTAATTGTGTACACGTGCGCGTGACACAATTCCGCATTTTTTTTAATTTATAACACGAATATACGTACGCGTAATTCGATTCAAAGAAGGGTTCTCAATCACAATAAGTATAAGCGGTAGTAAAATCAGATAACATCAATATATTTAATTATCAAGATAATTAAGCCAATAATAAAAACAGTTAAGCGACCATGCTAGAACCATGGAATTCGGAAATGCCTAACACCTTCTTCCGGATTAACAGAATTCCTTACTCAGGATTTCTGGTTCGCAGAATAATAAACAGAGTCATATTCTCCTCGATTCATGGATTGAAATTGGTGACTTGGGACGCCTTAAAATTCCCAGGTGGCGACTCTAAAATAAACAAACAAATCCCGTTTCGACTGTCCTTTAATTGGAGAAAACTCCCCATGCGCCCCGCGGGTGCGGCAAAAAGGAGGTGCGACAACTATAATTAAGTATTGGGTGTGAGTTCTTTAGCATTTATTGATGTTATTAAACTAATTATGACTAGATACAAGTGAATTGGAGAAAATTCTATAGGGAAAGCGATAGTTGAGGCTTGATTTGTGGCCGTAAAATCGAGGTAAGTGTTTGGTCTAATCTTAGTTTGAGGGAATATGTGTTGTGCCTTATATTGCTATGTTCTAGTGTTGTGCACGACGTATAGGTGTGGTGACGAGTATCTATCAAGCATGCCCGTGAGTCTTACATTGTGTTCGTTGTGTGCTCTTAAGTACTATTAATGCCTAAATTGGTGATTTTTCATGTTGAATAAGACATGATCATTTTCTTGGTATTTGTCCATTATTGAGTATTGACTCAAATTGAGGTTCATTTTGTGAAGATAATTTTTGGAACAAGATTGGTTATAGCTGCTTTCCTTGCCGAGACGTAATTATTATTGATATTGTTGATTATTATTGTTGATATTGTTGATTCCTTTGCCGGGATGTATTTATTCTTATTGATTGCTTCCCTTGCCGGGATGTTATTGTTACCACTTTTTGGGTGAGGAAAGAGTGATAAAGTACGAAGGGTGATGCCGTGCACATTCATACTTTTGCATTTGGTGAGGAAAGAGTGATAAAGCACGAAGGGTGATGCCGTGCACATTTACATTGATATTGATGCATATGGTGAGGAAGAGATATAAAGCATGAAGGGTGATGCCGTGCACATTTTTAATATTCATATGGTGAGGAAGAGCGATAAAGCACGAAGGTTGATGCCGTGCACATTTTCTTTATTGATTGCATAGTGAGGATTGAGAGTAAATGCACGAAGGGTGATGTCGTACATTCAGTGCCTACTTGTTATGATTTCATGTTGTTATTGGTTTAAGCGCCTTAATTATTTCATTCCGTTATTTTCGTGTTTCCTATGTTGTTATCCCCTATAGCATGTTGCCCCTTCCCGTTAATCTCTATTTAGCTTCTATTACTGTTATTTTGTTAGATATTGTTTAACTGCAGGTTATGTTGTTTGTTGTGTCCTAGCCTCGTCACTACTTCGCCGAGGTTAGGCTCGACACTTACTCAGTACATGGTGTCGGTTGTACTGATGCTACACTCTGCACTCTTTTGTGCAGATCCCGATACTGGAGCATACATACCATAGTTAGAGGTTGCTGCCTTCAGTCCAGCGAAGACCCGAGGTAGTCCTGCAGGCGTCTGCAGGCCTTGGCGTCCCCTTTCTATCTTGTTTCTTTCTTTCTGCTCTTATCTATTTCGAACACAAACATGTATTTTCTTTGTTCAGCTACTATTTGTAGTACTCGTAGATAGTCCGTGATTTTGTGACACCAGTTCTAGATGAAGTATTATTATGGGTTATGTATTGGTATTAGTTAAACTGTTAAATTCTGTTTCTTCTGCATTTCTATTTCCGCTGTTTACTTGAATTAACTTGTTAAATTGTTAAAGGTAAAGGTAAGAAGATAGAATAATCAATAATATTGGCTTGCCTACCGGGTTCAATGTTAGGCTCCATCACATTCCGACGATGAATAGTTCGGGTCGTGACATATATAGTCAATAGAAAGGTTAGAACTTTAAAAAATAATGGAGTATATTTATGGATGAGAAAAGTCTAGCTAGAATTATGAGATATGCCAAATTTTTAGGGAGTAAATGTGAAATATTTTTATTCTAACCATGGTTAGAATCTTATTTTAACTAATTAAATTTATACCATTAGTTTTAAAATATGACAAGTGTCTCCCATCCAAGCAAGAATTTGAGAAAAATGGAGAGAAAGGAAATGGAACTCGAAAACTTCTAGTCATTTAGTTATGAAACTCGCAAAATGATGAAAGTTTAGGGGGGGTTAACCTATTCACTCTTCATCTGTATATTTACATTAATTTTCAACACTCAATCAATCCCAAATTTTGCACAAGCATCACTTTTTAACACTTTCTTTTTATCTTTTACTTCAGCCATACTACCAAAAGATGCTGAACTTTTTCTCATATATATAGCAAAAATACCTTTTCTTGGCGAGCTTTTGAATATTTGCTCAAAATCTTTATAAATAAAAACAAAGAAGAAAAAAAAGGCTGCGTACTCTTTGTCAGTAGAAATATTTTAAAAATTTGAACGAAACTACTCAAATATTTTAGAGCAAATATCATTTATAGCCATTCGGGCCAAACCTATAACATCCAGTAGCCCAAAATTACAATACACATTTAACAGCCCAAAAGTAATTCTAGTGGCTACCCCAAAAGTACTGCTTTCTGCTCTTCCAATTGAAGCTCCAGCTCCCTTTCCTCTCTCTTCCTCCTCCTCCGCCATTTTTTGGAATTAGACCTACCTTGCCAGGTGGTTCAATTATATAAATTTGTTCAACAAAGAATGAATTAGACCTTCCTGTAATTTTCTACAACAAAATTAAATAAGATAATGTCTAAAACATCTTTGCTCAACTTTGTCTTAATGCTTCAAAGTCACAAAATTATTTTTCATGACAAAAATTTGTTTAGTTATTTTTTTTATTGCAAAAAAATTATTTATTCAATGTGATTCTTAGGTAAATTTATTACTTTTACATTAAAAAAATAATTTAATAATATATTTTAAAATTTTAATACGGTACTAAAAGACTTATTTTTGGGGTAATTTGATTAAAGGACCTTGCAAATTTACAAAGAAAGGATATGCCGACTGTAAATGGATATTTAGGTGGCTGCATAAAAATGTACGTCTTAAGCTCACTTATTTTTTTGGGTTTAAACTATAAAGTATTATCATAGACAACTAAAGAGCACTGAAGAAAATTTAACCACCTTCTAAGAAGGGTGTTAACATCTCCAAAGCCTCAAATGGGAAAAACACGTATTTTCAGGAATTCAAGGGCTGTTGATTTCGTTTTAAAAGTGGAAAAGGAAAATCATTGGCTAAAGAAAGAGGGGCAACCACCCTTTGAATACAAATCCCAAGTTCTCTGTTATTGCCTCATTTTTTTTCTGGATTAACTTTCTCTGCTAGGGAAATCCTTTGGTTTTCACCAAATAAATTTACATTTCCACGTATATGTCATTAGTTGATTTTGATGGGAATTATAATTTCAGGCCCACCATTAGTATATATTTACGTGAATATTTGTGTATTTCTTTCGGTGAAAATAGATTTGAATATTGATATATTACAAAATATATACAAAATAGACTGTCACTATATAAAAATTATACAGAATAGACAGTCACTATACAAAACATATACAAAAATAAGCTGCCATTATACAAAAAATATACTAAATAGAATCTCACTATACAAAATAGACGATCACTATACAAAATATATACTATATAGACTGCCACTATACAATTTATATACAATAGACTGTCATTATACAAAATATATACAAAATAGACTGTCACTATACAAAATATATACTAAATAGACTGTCACTATATAAAAAATATACAAAATAGACTGTCACTATACAAAATAGATTGTGGATATACAAAAAATATACAAAACTGACTGTCATTATACAAAAAATATACAAAATAGATATTTCGGGCTATTAGATGCAATAAGTTAGGGCCGAAGAGCCATTTCGTGTCATTGGAAAAAAACATGGGCTATTAAAATTTTGAGGGGCTATAGATGGTAGTTTTCTCAATTTTTTATATCAGTAAATAAAGTTTTTTTAGGATAAGATCAAAAGTAATGTATTGCAAATACATTGCTAACATCTTATTATTTTAAATTAATTATTATCAATATCAATATTAATATTACTATTAGATGTTTATTGTGAATTTAAATACTTTATATCTTGTAAAGATACATCTTTAAACAAAAAGGTAGCCTGGTACACAGAGCATCATGCATTCACGTAGGGTCTGAGGAAAGACCGCAACCCAAGAGGTGTGATGTAGACAACCTACCATGACGCAAGTATCAAGATTCCACGGCTCAAAACCATGACCTACAGGTCACACATAGAGGCGGACCCACGTTGGTTCAAGGGGGTTCAGTTGAACCCGCTTCGTAATTTTTTTAAAATTATTTTTATGTAGAATTTATCCTTCAAAGAAAACAATAAGTATTTAGGAAAACGCGTTGAATCCGCTTGACAAAGTGATTGCCTTGGTGGAATGGTTCAAGCGGGTTCAACATACGTTAATGGTTGTTTGTTCGATTCTGTGCTCCCAGATTATTCTCCTCTTTCTTTACTTTTCCATAGCATTTCTAGCCCCAGGTTTCTTTAATTTCACCTATGCTTAAACCACTTTAACATTCTATCCTGGCAATTCTTTCAAAAAATTATGCTGTATTTTTTTTCCGTTTAAAAATGGAACTTTTAACAACAACAACATATCTAAAATACATAAATTATAAGTACAATTTAACTAAATGTATGACTGTATACATAATAATTTTTGTTATTGATATTTTGCTTCAAATATTATTCTATCCAAATTTGGCAGCCTTTTGTAGAAACGTTCACAGATTTTAAACTATTTTACTTGCTTCCTCATTTTCGATCTGCATTGCTTGTTGTTATTCTTCTTATTATTTACTTCAATTAGTATTTTTCATACTTTGGGAATTTTTTTATATTGAAACTATTATTTTGTTTAGTTTATAGCTCTCTTATATTGTTTTTTATAGTTAGCACAAGTTAAATGAAAAAAAACTAGAATTTAGTATTTTAATATAGATCATAGTGATGTTTGTTACTGTTACAATCCTAAATCCGGATCCGGTCGTGATGACGCCTATCGTGAAACAAGGCCAGCCGACACAACTCCCAATTCATTTTTAAACAATTATAATAACACAATCTAAGTCATTAACATGTTAATAATCCCAAAATAAAAGTGAAATAATACAAATTGCGGAAAGTAACACAGCCCGACATCGGGGTGTCACTAGTCATGAGCATCTAACGTAAGTCTAAGAGTCTGAGAGAGACTACGCAATCTATTACAGAAACTAATACAAAGGAAAATAAGATAAGAGGGAGAAGCACTGGGCTGCGAACGCCGAGCAGCTACCTAGTGATCTCCGAACCGCCTGCTGGAAGCAATCAACACTCGCTAGCGGGACCCGAAGCTCCTGAATCTGCATACATAGTGCAGAAAGTAATGTGCGTATGCCAACTCAGTGAGTAATAAAAGTAAAGGAAGTTGAGCGGTAAGAAAACACGTAAAACACAACAAAATGCTACAAAGAGGCAGTATAAAAATAATACATTGCAATAAAACAGTGAAAACTTGTACAAAACGCCTTAGTTAAGTAAGAACCTCTTTTAAAACCTCTTTTAGCAGTTAGACAACGAAAATAAAAGCAATGAGGAAAGACACATAAAATTAGCCCCTCGGGCAAAAGACCAACAGAATCAGCCCCTCGGGCTATCTCACAAGCACTCGTATCAGCCTCTCGGGCAATATCATGAAACAACATCAGCCCCTCGGGCTATATCACGTCACAACCTGGGTACCCGCGCTCAATGGGGGTGTACAGACTCCGGGAGGGGCCCCTTACGGCCCAAGCGCAATATCAAGCCATCTCGCAGCATAATCAATAGGCTCTCGGCCTCATATCAAGCCACCTTGTGGCGTACAACTCAAGACCTCGGTCTCATAATCATGAATCAGCTCAATACCGATGCGGCGCGCATGCCGATCCCATAATAACCTCACAACACAGGCCCTCGGCTCTGCTCAGTCAGAAATCTCTAAAAGCCACTCGGGCATAGTAAAATATGATGCTCAGCTCAAAATATCATTTAAGATGTCAAAACAGAGTAAGCATGGCTGAGTTATAAAAACAGTAGAATATAACACGACTGAGTACAATTATAAAGTCAAAATAGTGAGGAATAATAGTAAAAATTCCCTGAGGGTCCAAAATAGTTGGCACGAGGCCCAAATATGGCGTTCAGCCCAAACCAGGATGATAGCAAGCAGTTTTCAATCAAATATGCAGTAAATAGTCATTCAGGATGGATTAAGTCACAATCTCCAACGATGCACGACCCCACGCTCGTCATATAGCATGTACGTCACCTCAAAATAGCACAACGATGTGAAGTCCGGGGTTTCATACCTTCAGGACATTTACAACCATTACTCACCTCTATCCGGTCCAAACTCTAGCCCGCGATGCCTTTGCCTCTCGAATCGGCCTCCAGATGCTCCAAATCTAACCAAAATCATTACATAACCATCAAACTATGCTAAGGGAACAAAGCCCACTCGAAAGAAATCAAAATACAACGCAAATCCCAAAATTAACCAAACCCGACCCCCGAGCCCATGTTTCGAAATTCGATAAAATTTATATCAATCAACTCCTTATCTCCCCACTAGTTCATACATATCAAAAGTACCAAAATCCGACAACAAATGACCCATCAAATCCTCAAGTCAAGGTCTCCAATTTCAAGCTCTAATTCCTCAATTTTTCTCCCTTAATTTCCACTAATACCATGATTACAAAATGGAAAAATGATCATAAACTCAAGTAATGAAGCTTAGGGAACTTACCCAACTAATATTCCTCGATTTCCCCTTGAAATTCACTGCCTTAGCTCACTTCCCGTCTTGAAAAATGGAGAACTTAGCAAAAATTCGTGAAGGAAGCCTTATATACTTTCTGATCCAGGTCTTTCACACCTGCGGTCTCTTTCTCCACTTCTGCGGTCCCAGGCACCGCGTCCACGATTTTTCCTTAAAGCTCATTTCCGCATCTGCGATGCATAGCCCGCACCTGCGCCATCGCAGGTGCACTTCCTTAGCCGCTCCTACGGTTCCAGCTAATACCCCCGCTTGGCCTCTTCTGCGGCTTTCTTCCGCACCTGCGGGGGTCGCACCTGCGGCCTCCCAATCGCAGATGTGGTTATGACATCAGTCTTAAAGCTTCAGCTGCAAAGACTCAACTCAAATCTTCTGTCAACCATCCAAAATCACCCCGAGGCCTCCAGGACCTCAACCAAAAGCACATACAAGTCATATACCACTATCCAAACTTATACCAATATTCAAAACACCTCAAAAAACATCGAATCAACCAAATCACATCGAATTCAAGCCTAAGGTTCCAAAATCTTCCGAATTCTACTTTTGATAAAAAAGTCTATCAAACCACGTCCGAATGACCTGAAATTTTGCACACACATCCCAAGTGACCCAAGGAACCTACTGCAACTCCCGGAATTCCATTCCGACCCCTATATAAAAATCTCACCTATCAACCGGAAAATGCCAAAAATACCAATTTCGCCAATTCAAGCCTAAACCTACTACGGACCTCCAAGACACGTTCCGATCACACTCCTAAGTCCCAAATCATCTCCCGAAGCTATCCGAACCATCAAAATTCACATTCGAGCTCTTTTTCATACAAGTCAACATCCGGTTAACTTTTTCAACTTAAGCTTAACCAAAAGAGACTAAGTGTCTCAAACCTTATCAAAACCTCTCCGAACCCGAGCCAACCAACCGGATAACACATAATACCGCTGAACAAGACAATAAGAAGCAGAAATAGGGAAACAGAGCGGTAACACATGAAACGACCGGCCAGGTCGTTATATCCTCCCCCTCTTAAACAAACTTTAGTCCTCGAACGAGTCAAGAAACATACCTGAAGCCTCAAATAGGTGAGGATATCTGCTCCGCATATCCCGCTCGGTCTCCCAGGTAGCCTCCTCCATGGGCCGACCTCTCTACTGCACTTTTACTGAAGCTATATTCTTTGACCTCAACTTTCAAACCTGACGCTCCAAAATAGCTACTGGCTCCACATCATAAGTTAAAATCATCATCTAACTGAACCATGCTGAAATCCAAAATATGAGACGGATCGCCAATATACTTCCGGAGCATAGAAACATGAAATACCAGATGCACACTCGATAAGCTAGGTGGCAAAGCAAGCTCATAAGCCACCTCCTCAATCCTCCGAAGCACCTCAAAAGGCCCAATGAACCGAGGACTCAATTTACCCTTCTTCCCAAATCTCATAACACCCTTCATGGGCAAAACCTTCAACAAGACATTCTCACCAACCATGTAGGACACATCTCCAACCTTTATGTCAACATAACTCTTTTGTCTCGACTGCACTGTACGAAGCCTCTCCTGAATCACCTTCACCTTGTCTAAAATATCCTGCACTAAGTCTGTACCTAATAGCCTAGCCTCACCCGGCTCAAACCAACCAACTGGAGATCTACACCACCTCCCATACAAAGCCTCATATAGAGCCATCTAATACTCGACTGGTAGATGTTGTTATAAGCAAACTCTACGAGCGGTATAAACTGATCCCATGACCCTCCAAAATCAATGACACAAGCACACAACATGTCCTCCAATATCTAAATAGTGTGCTCAGACTACCCATCTGTCTGAGGGTGAAAAGCTGTGCTCAAATCAACCTGAGTACCCAACTCTCGATGCACAGACCTCCAAAACTGCAAAGTAAACTGAGTGCCCCTATCTGAAATTATGGAAACTGGGACATCATACAAATGAACAATCTCCCAGATATAGATCTCTGCCAACCGCTCTAAAGAATAGGTAGTACACATAGGAATGAAGTGCGCAGACTTGGTCAGCCGATCCACAATCCCCCAAATGGCATCGAACTTCTTCAAAGTCCGTGGGAGGCCAACTACAAAGTCTATGGTGATCTGCTCCCACTTCCACTCTGGAATATCCATCTGCTGAAGCAAGCCACTCGGTCTCTAATGCTCATACTTCACCTACTGACAATTGAGACACTGAGCTACAAATCCCACAATGTCCTTGTTCATTCTCCTCCACCAATAATGCTGTCTCATATCCTAATACATCTTTGCGGCACCCGGATGAATAAAATACTGCGAGCTATAGGCCTCCTCCAGAATCAACTCCCGAAGCCCATCTACATGGGGCACACATATCCGGCCCTACATCCTCAACACCCCATCATCACCAATAGTCACATCTCTGGCATCATCGTGCTGAACTCTGTCCTTAAGGACAAGCAAATGAGGATCATCATACTGGCGCTCTCTGATGCGATCAAATAAGGAAGACCGAGAAATCACACAAGCCAATACCCGATTGGGCTCCGAAATTTCCAACCTCACGAACCGATTGGACAAGGCCTGAACATAAACTGCAAGAGGTCTCTCTCCAACTGGAGAATATGCCAAACTCCCCATACTTACCGCTCCGGCTCAAAGCATCGGCCATCATATTGGCCTTCCCCGGATGATAAAAATAGTAATATCATAATCCTTTAGCAACTCCAACTATCTCCGCTGCCTCAAATTGAGATCCTTCTGTTTGAACAAGTGTTGGAGACTACGATGATCGGTAAACACCTCACAAGACACACCATACAAATAATGCCTCCAAATCTTCAACGCGTGAACAATGGCAGCCAACTCCAAATCATGAACAGGGTAGTTCTTCTTATGGGGCTTCAACTAATGAGAAACATAAGCAATAACTCTACCCTCCTGCATCAATACACACCCAATACCCACTCTCAAAGCATCATACACGGTATATGAACCTGAAGTTGATGACAAAACCAACACTGGAGTTGTGGTCAAGGCAATATTGAGCTTCTGGAAGCTTTCCTTACACTCATCCGACCACTTGAATAGAGCACCCTTTTGAGTCAACATAGTCAAGGGTGATGCGATAGATGAGAACCCTTGAACAAACCAACGGTAATAACCCGCCAAACCTAGAAAGCTACGAATCTTTGTGGCTGAGGACGGTCTGGGCCAACTCTGAACCACCTCTATCTTCTTTGGATCAACTTGAATACCCTTGCTGGACACCACGTGTCCCAAGAAGGCCACTGAACTGAGCCAAAACTCACACTTGGAGAACTTTGCATAAAGCTTCTCCTCTTGCAATCTCGGTAGCACAACTCTCAAATGCTCCGCGTGCTCCTCTTGACTACGCGAGTATACCAAAATATCATCAATGAAAACTATGACAAACGAGTCGAGATAGGGCCAAAACACGTTGTTAATCAAATGCATGAACGCTGCTGGGGCATTGGTCAGCCCAAAAGACATCACCAAGAACTCATAATGACCATATCGGGTCCTGAAAGCCGTCTTAAGAATATATGAGTCCCTGATCTTCAACTGGTGATAACCTGAACGGAGATCAATCTTGGAGAACACTCTCGCTCCCTGAAGCTGGTCAAACAAATCATCGATATGAGGCAAAGGATACTTGTTCTTGATTGTTACTTTGTTCAACTGAATGTAATCAATGCACTTTCTCATCGTGCCATCTTTCTTCTTCACAAATAGGACAGGTGCACCCAAGGCGACACACTAGGCCGAATGAACCCCTTATCAAGGAGTTCCTGAAGCTGCTCCTTTAACTCTTTCAACTTCGCTGGTGCCATACGATATGGTGGAATAGAAATGGGCTGAGTGCTTGGCACCAGATCAATATCTCCGTCCGATGGCATGCCCGACAGTTCTACAGGAAACACATTAGGAAACTCCCTCATAATAGGAACAGAATCAATACTAGGAGTATCTACACTGACATCCCTCACAAAGGCTAGATATAAAAGACAACCCTTACCAACCATACGCTGGGTCTTCAAGAATGAAATTACCCTACTGGGAAAATAATCAATCGAACCTCGCCACTCAATTTGTGGCACACCCGGCATAGCCAATGTCACTGTCTTAGCATGACAGTCCAAAATAGCATGATACGGAGATAGCCAATCCATGCCCAATATAACATCGACGTCTACCATACATAACAACAATAGATCCACTCGGGTCTCCAGACCCCCAATAGTCACCACACATGACCAGTACACACGGTCTACAACATTTGTATCGCCCGCCGAAGTAGATACACGAATAGATGTAACAAGAGACTCACGAGGCGTATCCAAATAACGAGAAGTATGATGATACATAAGAATAAGTGGAACCAAGATCAAATAATACAGAGGCATCTCTGTGATAGACTAAGACAATACCTGTGATCACAACATCTGAAGCAATAGCATCGGGTCTAGCTGGGAGTGCATAGAAATGGGCCTGACCTCCACCTGATCGACCTCCTCCTCTAGGGCGACCCCTAGCTAACTAACCTCCACCCCTAGCTGGGTGGGTGGTGGTAAAGTGACTGGCGCTGGAGCTGATGGCTGACTCCTCTACTGAGATAAACCCCCAAGATGACGAGGACACTGCCTCCACATATGACCCATCTCTCCACAGTCATAGCAACTCCTGGGTGCTGGAGACGGGGACTGAAGGGAACCCCTAGCACTAAAATGACTAGTAAATGCACCTGGCATAGAAGAGCCTTGAACTGACGGAGCATGGGACAAACTCTGGGCTAGAAGGGCAATGAGTGATGACTGGCCCTGATGAGAGCTGTGAGAACCATGACCCGATGACTCCCCACGATAACCTGGGCGAGCTGGCTAAGCATGCCTGAATGGACGGCCTCTGCCGTGCTGAAACTGACCTCTTGAAGGAGCACCACCATAACTACTAGATCCTTGAGGCCTCTTGTCCTCCTTCTCATCTCGCTCCTGGTGACGAACTGACTCAATCTCACGGGCAATGTCAACAACCTCCTCAAAAGTAGCACCAGACACCCTCTCCCTGGTCATGAGAATACGAAGCTGATACGTGAGGCAATCAACGAAACTCCTAATCCTCTCTCTCTGTAGGAACCAAACAAACAGCAGGACGAGCTAACTTCGAAAACCTCATCTCATACTACATCACAGTCATCTCTACCTGACGCAATCACTCGAACTGCCTGCGCAGCTCCTCTCTACGAGACTAGGGCACATACTTCTCCAAAAAGAGAACGGAGAACTGTTGACAGGTAAGGGGTGCTGCACCAATAGGCCTACTCCTCTCATAAGCCTCCCACCAAGTGAAGGCAACTCCAAAAAACTAAAGAGTAGTGAAAGCGACCCCGCTGGTCTCCAGAATACCTACTATACGAAGAATCCTCTAACACTTCTCCAAGAAACCCTGGGAATCCTCGCCCTCTGCACCACCGAAAGTTGGAGGCTGAAGTTTATGAAACTTCTCCAACCTGCGCTGCTCGTCCTCTAGCATGGAAGGAGCTACATAGTCCTAAGCAGTTGCAACCGGCTGGGCTGGATGTGGCCCCGGTGTTTGAAGTCCATGCACGACCTGCTCAGGTGTGCGAGCGGCGGGAGTCTGAGTGCCTCCCCCAGCTTGAGAAGTGGCTACGGCTGTAGTAACTGAGACCGCCTGAGCTAGGCCAGTGCATACTGATAGAATCTGAGCCAGGGCTTCCTGAAGACCCGGAATCACAATGGGCACAACTGGTGCCTGAGCTGGTACTGCTGGAGCATCCACAACTGGGACTTGATCCTGAACTGGGGCGGCTAGTGGATCTGCAGGTACTGCCCTAGCTACTTTGCGGGCTACACCCCTGCCCTTACCGAGACCTCGATCGCGTCCTCGGTCCCTAGTGGCCACAGCTGGTGGTACTGGTGGTCGTCCATCCTGACCGGTAGCGTGTGTCCTCACCATCTGTGAGAGAATAGAATAACAAATGTTTAGTACTCGGATCAATAGATTCGCACGACAAGAATTTCAAGAATATGAAGTTTTCCTAAAGGTTCTGCAGCCTCTCGAGGATAAATACAGACGTCTCTGTACCGATCCATGAGACTCTACAAAACTTGCTCATGACTCGTGAGACCTATGTAACATAGTTTCTGATACCAACTTATCATGACCCTAAATCCGGACCCGGTCGTGATGGCGCCTATCGTGAAACAAGGCCAACTGACACAACTCCCAATTCATTTTTAAACAATTATAATAACATAATTTAAGTCATTAACATGCTAATAATCCCAAAATAAAAGTGAAATAATACAAATTGCGGAAACCAACACAACCCGACATCGGGGTGTCACCAGTTATGAGCATCCAACGTAAGTCTAAGAGTATGAGAGAGACTACGCAGTCTATTACAAAAACTAATACAAGGGAAAATAAGATAAGAGGGAGAAGCACTGGGCTGCGAATGCCGAGCAGCTACCTAGTGATCTCCAAACCGTCTGCTGGAAGCAATCAACACTCGTTAGCGGGACCCGAAGCTCCTGAATCTGCACACATGGTGCAGGGAGTAATGTGAGTATGCCATCTCAGTGAGTAATAAAAGTAAAGGAAGTTGAGTAGTAAGAAAACACGTAATACACAGCAAGATGCTACAAAAAGGCAGTATAAAAACAATACATTGCAATAAAACAGTAAAAACTTGTACAAAATGCCTTAATTCAGTAAGAACCTCTTTTAAAACCTCTTTTAGAAGTTCGATAAGGAAAAGAAAAGCAATGAGGAAAGATAGACATATAAAATTAGCCCCTCGGGCAAAAGACCAACAGAATCAACCCCTCAGGCTATCTGACAATTACTCGTATCAGCTCCTATGGCAATATCATGAAACAACATCAGCCCCTCGGGCTATATCACATCACATACTGGGTACCCACGCTTACAGGGCATGTACAGACTCTGGGAGGGGCCCCTTACTGCCCAAGCGCAATATCAAGCCATCTCGCAGCATAATCAATAGGCTCTCGACCTCATATCAAGCCACCTTGTGGCGTACAACTCAGGCCCCCGGCCTCATAATCATGAATCAGCTCAATACCACTGCGGCGCGCAACCCGATCCCATAATAACCTCACAACACAGGCCCTCAGCTTTACTCAGTCAGAAATCTCTAAAAGCCACTAGGGCATAGTAAAATATGATGCTCAGCTCAAAATATCATTTAAGATGTCAAAATAGAGTAAACATAGTTGAGTTATGAAAACAGTAGAATATAACACGACTGAGTACAATTATAAAGTCAAAATAGTGAGGAATAGTAGTAAAAATCCCCTAAGGGTCCAGAATAGTTGGCACGAGGCCCAAATATAGCATTCAGCCCAAAACATGATGATAGAAAAAAGTTTTCAATCAAATACGTAGTAAAACAGTCATTCGGGATGGATTAATCACAATCCCCAACGGTGCACGACCCCACGCTCGTCATATAGTGTGGGCGTCACCTCAAAATAGCACAACAATGTGAAATTCGGGGTTTCATACCCTCAGGATAACTTTTACAATCATTACTCACCTCTATCCGGTCCAAACTCTAGCCCACGATGCCTTTGCCTCTCGAATCGACCTCCAGATGCTCCAAATCTAACTAAAATCAGTACATAACTATCAAAATATGCTAAGGGAATAAAGCCCACTCGAAAGAAATCAAAATAAAACGAAAATCCCGAAATTAACTAAATGACCCCGGGCCCACGTCTCAGAATTCGATAAAATTAATATCAATCAACTTCTTATCTCCCCACAAGTTCATACATATCAAAAATACCAAAATCCGACAATAAACGATCCCTCAAATCCTCAAGTCAAGGTCTCCAATCTCAAGCCCTAATTCCTTAATTTCCACTAATACCATGATTGCAAAATGGAAAAATGATCATAAACTCAAGTAATGAAGCTTAGGGAACTTACCCAACTGATATTCCTCGATTTCCCCTTGAAATTCACTGCCTTAGCTCACTTCCCGTCTTTGAAAAATGGAGAACTTAGCAAAAATTCGCGAAGGAAGCCTTATATACTTTCTGATCTAGGTCTTTCGCCCCTGCGGTATCTTTCTCCGCTTTTGCGCTACCATTTCTGCGGTCCCAAGCACCGCATCCGCAGTTTTCACTTAAGAGCTCATTTCCCCATCTGCGATGCATAGGCCATACCTGCGCCATCGCAGGTGCGCTTCCTTAGCCGTTCCTGCGGTTCCAGCTGATACCCCCTCTTGGCCGCTCCTGCGGCTTGCTTCCGCACCTGCAGCCTCCCAATCGCAGATGCGGTTATGACAGCAATCCTAAAGCTTTAGCTGCAAAGACTCAACTCATATCTCCCGTCAACCATCCGAAATCACCCCGAGACCCCTGGGACCTCAACCAAAAGCACATACAAGTCACATACCACTATCCAAACTTATACCGATCTTCAAAACACCTCAAACAACATCGAATCAACCAAATCACATCGAAGTCAAGCCTAAGGTTCCAAAATCTTCCGAATTTCGCTTTTGATCAAAAAATCTATCAAACCACGTCCCAATGACCTGAAATTTTTCACACACATCCTAAATGACCCAATGGACCTATTGGAACTCCCGGAATTTTATTCCGACCTCTATATCAAAATCTCACCTATCAACCAAAAAATGCTTAAATACCAATTTCGCCAATTTCAAGCCTAAACCTACTACGGACCTCCAAGACACGTTCCGATCACACTCCTAAGTCCCAAATCATCTCCCGAAGCTATCCGAACCATTGAAATTCACATTTGAGCCCTTTTTCACACAAGTCAACATCCGGTTGACTTTTCCAACTTAAGCTTACTCAAAAGAGACTAAGTGTCTCAAACCTTACCAAAACCTCTCCGAACCCCAGCCAACCAACCCGATAATACATAATACCGCTGAACAAGGCAATAAGAAGCAAAAATAGGGAAAACAGAGTAGTAACACATGAAACGACCGGCCGGTTCATTACAGTTACAGTAAAATTTGTAAAAATATCTATATTTTTATTAAATTGTTAAATTTATACATGTAAATAGATCCGATGTTAAATTATATTTCATTTAACAATGCAAACTACAAAAAGGAAAAATGCGATCCATCACTGGTTACTCAGAGATAATTTTATCGTTGCTCAAAGGTTCATCAACAAGTACAGAAGAAAAAGAAAGGTGGCACTAACTTTTTGCACTGTATGTTCCACGCTTAAAGGGAAATACTCTATGTATATGGTGAAATCGGGGGGTCCGATTTCTCATCATCGAGGTACCTCAGAAGACCAACTCGAAGTCTCGAGGCTGCGAGGCTATGATCGAGTTTCCTCCTTCGAGGTTCATCGACACTCGACCCAAGGACAATGTTGACCACGAGTGTGATAAAGATGGGGAGTTCCCAAGGTATGAGGCTAGGACTGACAGAGCCTAGTGGTACCCTAGCCCTGAACCAGGGTGTCATATAGCTGTCCCATCCTTTTATCTTTGTAATTAATACATTTTATACTATGTTGGTATTCCCCTCATATATAAAGGGGATCCTTATTATTTTGTAACTCTCGGTTGATTCAGCTTCTCCACACGAAATATACAAGAACATTCTCTTTGCTCTCTAAACATACTCTTTTGATATTATTGCTTTCATTTATTATCTTCATTATTGTTCATCATTTATTACTTGATATTATTGTCCCGTTTTGCCTTGCTTTGAGCGCCATCGCCCTATAAAAACATCTCTCGCTTATTGTTGTCGTTCTTTAGCCCGGGAGCTGGCAACCCTTCCCTCTCTCCAGAGGAGTGCGGCCTCGCCTCAGAAGGCTCTACGATGCTTACAACAACAAGATTAATACGCATAAAGGGAAAATGCTTCTCCATATGAAGGAAGGGAAAGGAAAAAATATCACAACATACACCGTGATGTTTTGCTTTCCATCTACCCGGGGACAAAGCTCGCCACTTGCGCTCCTCGCAGGTCGAGTGGGTCGCCAACTTTCGAACCCAATCCGGCAAATCAGGAACTCCACCTGGCGCCTATGAAACCGCTGTAGAAAAAGAGAAGAAGGCACGGTTGCAAAACTAGCTTTCTCCATAGACAAAACTGAGAAGGCACGGAATACACCAATTACGTGTATAGTTCCATTCCTCAAGGAATGGCATAAGCTCCACGGGGATAATGTCAGCGGTCCGCACTCGGACGAATCGACTCATCCACTCCTTGTCTCCATCTTTCTCATCATCAATAATGAAGGGTGTGGTCGATCGACATCGCAATGTTAGCATACCTCGGTGGTGAAAGGGCCAGTATAGTCTAATAAGATGACTAAGCGTAAGTTCAAGCCCCGCCTTCTCCGTGAAAAATCTCATCATCAATACTGTTTGCCAAAATGATGGGTGGATCTACACCAAGGTAACCCGATACTTTGAACATAAGTCGAGCACAACCCTATCAAGGGGGCCCAATGGGAAAGGATACGTGTACACATTCAAGAATCCATCGACATGATCCGTGATGCCCTCGCTCGGGGAAAGTATCTGTAACACTACATTTTCCCCCATCCGTAGTCTTTTATCACTAACCCAAGATGTTCTCATCCTATCGAAGAAGCAATCTTCAAGGCATGCTCTTGTTGGTCCTGAATGCCTGAGGCAGAGCTCTCCCCTCTTTGCCGGGCAGACCCCGATGCAGCAGTCATAGATATGGCAAAATTGGAGAACTAAAGTGGGAATCTGTACAAGTACGTTAGTGCTAAAATACTGAAATGTTTGACGAGGAGAGAGAAGGACAACTGCTTAAAATGGAGGGATCTCCAAAAGAGCAGAATCAACCCTATTTATATACGGGAATAAACAACGATGATTCTCTTATCTCGATGTCGATTAGAAACACTGGCCAATATCACCAAATCGCCCCAACAATTGGCAACCATATCGTACATTAGGCAGCGCCACGTAATGCTTTGAGAACGAAAATCCCCCTATCATCGCCAGTCCTGAGGTGGTACCCGACTTCGAGGGCCTCCATCCAAGGAAGGTTAGGCTCCAGGAAGACAATAACACCTTCGCCAGTCCCGAGATGGTACCCGACCTCGAGGACCTCTATTAGAAAAAGGTTAGGCTCCAGGAAGCCAATAACACCTTCGCCAGTCCCGAGGCGGTACCCGACTTTGAGGATTGCCATCAGAAAAAGGTTAGGATCTAGAAAGCCAATAACACCTTCGCTAGTCCCAAGGTGGTACCCGACCTCGAGGACCTCCATCAGAAAAAGGTTAGGCTCCAGGAAGCCAATAATACCTTCGCCAGTTCCAAGGTGGTACTCGACCTCGAGGACCTCCATCAGAAAAAAAAATTAGGTCTAAAAGGCTAAACAACACCATCGCCAATTCCGAGATGGTACCCGACCTCGAGGATCTCCACCAGAAAAAAGGTTAGGCTCCAGGAAACCAATAACACCTTTACCAGTCCCTAGGCGGTACCCGACCTCGAGGACCTCTCTCAAAAAGGAGTTAGGCTTTAAGAAGACAATAACGTCATCGCCAGCCTCGAGGTGGTACCCGACCTTGCAGACCTCTATCAAAAAAAGGTTAGGCTTCGAGAAGCCAATAACATCGTTACGAGTCTCGAGGTGGTACCCGACCTCGGGAGCTTTTGTCAAAAGGGAATCAGGCTCCAAGGAAACAAGCATTTAAACTCCACCCGTATGGGCTTGGCTCCGGAGCACTGTCTAAACTCGGATAAAAACTCTTCCAGGATCCATCTACAGCGCCTTTAGGCTATCTACACTAAGTTCAAAGCAAGTTTCCAGACGGTCTAGATTTGGACGAACCTCCACTCGGGGACTGCCCTCAAAAGCACAAAGGTAGTCCCTATCCATGGGCCTCCGAGCAAATTTTCCCCTCAAAGATTACCGCGAGGTCTAAATGATGAATCACGGTCCTGAGGCTCAAAACATTATTTTTCTTCAACTTGAAGTAAGGGTCTCGACGACCCAAATTTATCAGCCCAATCCAGGTTCGATCCAAGGGACCGCAAAGGGCTCCGCAGGAAGCCACGCTAATCAATCAAAAATCAGGAAAAAACACTCACATCTGGGCTCGGTATTGACACCAACTAGTAGAGTCTTACATTCAGACTCTCCATAAACGTAAATAAAAGGGAATACAACAAGCGTCAAAGACAAAATGGAGGAAACATCTTCATATTCATAAAAGTTCAATTACATAAGATCACAAGGGGTCCTTACATATGATTACAAAATCCCAAAAAGTGTCCTTACACAAAAACAAAGAAGCAAGAAAGTATACATATAGTAAAAGCCTAAGAGCCTAGCCTACTCTTAGAGGTACATCCTTGGCGGCAACATCTTCGGGCATCATCTCTTCAGGCATACGTCCTCAAAGAAAAATATCTTCCAAGCACCATCCCCTCGGGAGTCTTATCTCGATCCCCTAAAATGGCATCTTCAAAAGGGGAGATGACGATGAGGAAAGTGATGGAGAAGAGCAAAGTGACGAGGAAGAGGCGAAAAGGGACGAAGAAGTGGCTGGGTGAAAAATCTGGCTAGTATGGATTTCACCAGGCTCCTACTGTAAAGCCACTTCTTGGGACGTTGCCCCGGTGCGGGATGCAACAATTAGTAGATAGTACCACCTCACTCCACGGAAAGCAAAGGGAGTGAGGTACCGCAACGGGTAATCGGGGAAGATGAGCAGCGGTGTATAGTCCGAGCTCCCTTTTGAGCAGCGGTGTAAAGTCCAAATATTTCCCCGAGTCAAGAGAAATCGGCCCCTTGTTCATCATCCCGAGCTAACTACGACAACAACAACAACAACAACAGAACGACGTAATCTCGCTCAACTAGAGAAAGTCCAGGAGATTGGCCATGGCACAGCTGATAGAAATGCCACCGTATAATCTTAAGGCCATGGGCCTCAAACATGGTGAACGACAATGAATAAGGATAGTAAGAAGTGAAGAATGGATGCATACGGGAAGATACTTGAATGAAAAGTTTAACCCAGGAGACTCCCATTTATAGAAAGGGAGGCAGCGTAATCGACGATGCCAATATCGCCCTCGAAAGACGTAACAACAGGCGCATTGAATGTGTCCTTGGGAGCTGAACCAGCAGCGACGTTATGGCTTTAAAGAATGAAAAACCACAATACTTTGAATGATCTTGAGGAAGCGAAAAAATGGGACGTTTTGGTAATCACGAAGGCTTGCATCATCGGTATGACGTCATCACGGGAAGTCCGAAGAGTCGGATGTAAAGATCGTTTCTTATCGCTCCTCTCTAAGAA
Organism: Nicotiana tabacum; assembly: GCF_000715075.1. NCBI lineage: Eukaryota > Viridiplantae > Streptophyta > Magnoliopsida > Solanales > Solanaceae > Nicotiana > Nicotiana tabacum. Next base: position 140,839,310 of record NC_134099.1, on the reverse strand, counting down.
ATGCAGGGACTATCTATATACGGTGAAATCGGGGGGTCCGATTTCTCCTCATCGAGGCACCTCAGAAGACCAACTCGAAGTCTCGAGGCTGCGAGGCTATGATCGAGTTTCCTCCCTCAAGGTTCGTCGACAATCGACCCAAGGACAATGTTGACCACGACTGTGATAGAGATAGGGAGTTCCCAAGGTACGAGACTAGGACTGACAGAGCCTAGTGGTACCCTAGCCCTGAACCAGGGTGTCATATAGCTATCCCATCCTTTTATCTTTATAATTAATACATTTTGTACTATGTTGGAATTCCCCTCATATATAAAGGGAATCCTTATCATTTTGTAATTCTCGGTTGCTTCAGCTTCTCCACACGAAATATACAAGAACATTCTCTTTGCTCTCTAAACATAATCTCTTGATATTATTGCTTTCATTTATTATCTTCATTATTGTTCATCATTTATTATTATCATTGGCCATAAAGAGCCCCCATTGATTCTATTATAACTGTTATCCACACTTTGACCCCCCTCGATAGCTCCATGCCGAGCTCCGGAATCGACCTCGAGGCCCCGAATCGACAAGCTCGAGGCCCCGATAATTGGCCTATCGGTTTGGTTATCACTTTGTTCCTTGCTCTTATCTCATTTCTAAACTTCACACATAGCATCAACTGCTTAACAAACTAGCATAGAAATAGATCACGTATTTTTAGAATTCCATAATCAAATTTAATTGTTATTACCATTTTCACGGTAAACAGTTTGGTGCCCACCATGGGGCTAAAAATAATGGTGATTATTTTCTTGCTAGTTTTACTACATAGCACAAGCTATCTTTCACGCTTTCTCTTGTCCAAGATCTTCGATTTCAGGTCGAAATGTCTAATTCAGTGAATGGAGGCGAAAAACAACAATCTTGAGGACCACGGGGAAAATGGTGTGGATGTTCCAGGTGTTGATGTGCCACCACAAAACCTTGGGAATGCACCAGAGCCAGTTCCCGTGGACGCGGTCTTACATGACGCCCAACACATCAACATAAGCTCCCACACTGACATGAGCGTGCACCAAAAGGATCAACAAGAAGCTCAGAAAACCCCAACTAGGGAAGAACGGGAGGTTAGCCTTCATGTTATTTTTGAAATGTTGCAGGCACAACAGCTGGCTATTGCTTAGCTCCAAAGTCACCAGAAAACTCCTAGCACGGTAGCACCGGGGACAGTTCCCCTAGCTAAACAGGTAAGAGATCGAGCAATAACGGATTGATGACCGATCCCTTCGTCGTAAAAATGCTCGAGGACCTCACCAAAAGGATCGAATCGGGTGAGAAAATGATAGAAGCCAACGATAAAAAGGTCGAGACCTACAACTCCAGGGTCGACCAAATTCCGGGCGCACCCCCAGTCCTGAAAGGTGTGGATTCGAAGAAGTTCGTGCAAAGGCTGTTCCCGGAGGAAGCGGCTCCGAAACCCATTCCAAAGAGGTTCCGAATGCCAGACCTCCCAAAATATAACGGAACCTCAAACCCAAACGAGCACGTTACTGCTTACACCTGTGCAGTAAATGGCAACGACGAGATTGAGTCCGTCTTACTGAAGAAATTCGGGGAAACACTCTTGAAGGGGGCCATGATATGGTATCACAACCTAGCTCCTAACTCCATAGACTCATTTGCCATGCTGGCAGACTCCTTCATAAAGGCACATGCCGGTGCCATCAAAGTAGCAGCAAGGAAATCCGACGTGTTCAAGATCAAGTAGAGAGAGAACGAAATGTTGTGAGAGTTCGTATCTCGCTTCCAAATGGAACGAATGGAACTACCCCCGGTATCCGATGACTGGGTAGTGTAGGCCTTCACTCAAGGTCTGAATGAACAAAGCTCGATGACTTCAAAGCAGTTGAAACAAAATTTGGTCGAGTATCCCGCTCTGACCTGGTCGGACGTCCACAACCGATACTAGTCCTAAAGATCAGGGTCGAAGATGACTAGTTAGGAGCCCCCTCGGGCTCAGTATACCCAAGCGGGCTTCTGGAGAAGGAGCCGAAGTCAAACAAAGAAAGATACCAGTTGTACACCGAAGACAGGAGGAACGCCCCGAGGCGCAATCCACCTCACAACGATCGAAGGATAGACCGAGGATAGAATCCTCGGGGACTCATCAACAGAGCCGAATTCGATAGAAACGTGGGGCCAACGGAGGCACCTCACTTATTAGAGTTCAACTTCAACGTCGATGTGTCAGACATCGTGTTCGCCATTAGCAAAATCAGAGACGCCAGGTGGCCCAGGCCTATGCAATCAGATTCCTCGCAAAGAAGTCATAACTTAGTGTGTGAATTTCACAACACACACGGCCATAGGACCGAGGATTGCCACCAACTCTGGGAAAAAGTAGCCCGACTACTTAACAAAGGTTACCTTCGGGAATTCCTCAGCGACCGAGCCAAAAATCAGTTCTGAGAAAGAAAGGTGGCCAAGAAGAACATAACGAATGAGCCACAGCATGTCATCCACATGATCTTGGGAGGCATCGATGCCTCACAAGAGCCCGTGATGAGAAAAACAAAAATATCTATCGTCAGGGAAAAGCGAACTCGGGGTTACATACCCGAGGATGCTCTCACCTTCAGCGACTAGGACATCGAGACCTTGTCTCAACCTCACAACGATGCACCGATAATATCTTTCTTTGTAAATGAATTTCAAATTAAACGTGTACTTGTGGATCCATGTAGCTCGACCAACATTATCAGGTCGAGGGTGGTAGAGCACCTCGGACTGCTTGACCAAATCGTGCCCACCACTTGAGTCCTCAATGGATTCAACATGGCAAGTGAAATAACAAAAGGAGAAATCACCCTCCTTGTCAACGTGGCCGGCACAACCCAGAATGCCAAATTCCATGTCATCGATGGAGACATGAGATACAATGCCTTGCTCGAAAGACCGTGAATACACTGCATGAGAGCAGTACCATCCACCCTCCATCAAATGATGAAATTCCCAACAAAGATGGGATAAAAACCGTCTACGGGGAGCAGCATGCGGGAAAAGAAATGTTCATGGTGCATGACGTAGCGCTGGCACCAATACCTCCACCACCGTAGGAGTCCAAAGGATAAGCAAATGATAAAATAGCGATGACAAGCTACATTCTCGGCTACGCCTGACCTAACAAAACGAAGGACCATATCGAGTCCTCGTAATAAACGATTGAGTCGCAACGAGATCAGAAGCGCCATTTGCACTAAGGTATGCATTTTATACTAACTGGAATGCAGGTATCCGATCGAAACAACCGAAGCTCTTCCCAGCCCGAAGGCCTTAGGTTTCAAAAGCATGCATTGTACTCTTTTCTTTTGGCGGGTTTTTATCCCAAGAAGGGTTTTACCGGCAAGGTTTTTAACAAGGCAACATCTATATGCTACCTAAGGAAGATCCAACAAGTATTCAAGGCTTCTTTTGCATTCAACCTTGAACACTGGGGGGCATCCCCCTGGAAGGTCATCCACTTGAAAAAGCCAAGAAACGCCAAATGGGGTCCCAATAGGAAAATAATGTACCGGGCCAAACGGTCGAACGAATCATGTCCATATAGCCGGGCCCCCGACGGCGAAAATATGTACATTTGTACCAAATAATTGAAGAATATATTTTATCAAAGCATCTCACAGTCCAAAAGAAGCTTGGCACCTCTGTAAACTCCACTGAAAATGCCCCGAACACTCGGGGACTGGCATCAACAATTAAACACCTGAACAGCTTCCGGGTCGGGACTCCAAGCTCGTAAGCCCTCAATGAGGCAACATGAAAATCATGAAATGTCTCCAAGGCCGAAAGTGCCCCGAATACTCGGGGACTAGCGTCAAAATCTCAAAAATGCATGACCTCAGGGTCAAAATCTCCAAAATCGTAAGACCTCAATGAGGCAATACAAAGTTTACAAGTAACGGCTTCCGAGCCAAGAAACCCTCGATGACTTGGGGACTATCGCCAAATGCAATTCATTAAAAAACCCAAGGCCATAAGACCCCGAGCGGACAGACTCGGTCTCGTAAGACATACATAAGGCAACAACTATATCTGTAAGACCTCAAGCAAGGCATGAACAATATTTGTACCAAGTTCCAAAACTGTAAGACCTCAATGACATGTAAAACTTGTAAGACCTTACTAAAGGCATAAACGCGATCTCAAAGTTTCGGCTATATATCGAACTTGTAAGACCCCTAAAAAGTCATACCCTTGATATATATGCCGAAACTACTTCACTCGGGACTCAAAGGCTCCAGCCGAACACAAGTGACTACGGTCACACGGCTGTACCGGCCGAACTAATGCGATTCGGGGACGCCCGATCGTCGCTACAAAATCACAGGCCTTCAATTACTTCGAATCTACTTTGAAAAGAACCGGTCAAACAAGCTACCCTTGATACAGGCAAAAGAGCTTCGACCATGTCAGCTCCTAAACATCGGCTTCGAGATACTCAGCCTCCGAGCCAAACCTCCCAAAGTGCTCGATCATCTCCATATAACAACTCACAATCGAGGTTTTTTATTAAGCCGTCAAAGAGTCAGGCAGACACTATTTCAAAAAATCCTCATCGAGGGAAAAATAAAGCCCACATAAATGGTCGCATCGACCAAACGCGTAAGAGCCATTGTCGCCAGCCTAATGAGCCTCAGGGCCACACACATAAAAGGTCACTTCGACCCAAGGCATAAGAGCCATTGTCGCCAGCCCACACAAAACTTGAGGGTCGAATGAGCTCGAGTCGTAACCTGATTTGGAGACTGAACCCAAAATAGTTAATTAAATATGCCTAAGAGCATGGCGTATTTGCCATTATCGCCAGCCCACACTAAAAGGTCGCATCGACCAAGCGCGTAAGAGCCTACGGGCCAGCCTAATGAGCCCCAGGGAAACTTCTAGTCATTTAGTTATGAAACTCGCAAAATGATGAAAGTTTAGGGGGGGTTAACCTATTCACTCTTCATCTGTATATTTACATTAATTTTCAACACTCAATCAATCCCAAATTTTGCACAAGCATCACTTTTTAACACTTTCTTTTTATCTTTTACTTCAGCCATACTACCAAAAGATGCTGAACTTTTTCTCATATATATAGCAAAAATACCTTTTCTTGGCGAGCTTTTGAATATTTGCTCAAAATCTTTATAAATAAAAACAAAGAAGAAAAAAAAGGTTGCGTACTCTTTGTCAGTAGAATATTTTAAAAATTTAAACGAAACTACTCAAATATTTTAGAGCAAATATCATTTATAGCCATTCGGGCCAAACCTATAACATCCAGTAGCCCAAAATTACAATACACATTTAACAGCCCAAAAGTAATTCTAGTGGCTACCCCAAAAGTACTGCTTTCTGCTCTTCCAATTGAAGCTCCAGCTCCCTTTCCTCTCTCTTCCTCCTCCTCCGCCATTTTTTGGAATTAGACCTACCTTGCCAGGTGGTTCAATTATATAAATTTGTTCAACAAAGAATGAATTAGACCTTCCTGTAATTTTCTACAACAAAATTAAATAAGATAATGTCTAAAACATCTTTGCTCAACTTTGTCTTAATGCTTCAAAGTCACAAAATTATTTTTCATGACAAAAATTTGTTTAGTTATTTTTTTATTGCAAAAAAATTATTTATTCAATGTGATTCTTAGGTAAATTTATTACTTTTACATTAAAAAAATAATTTAATAATATATTTTAAAATTTTAATACGGTACTAAAAGACTTATTTTTGGGGTAATTTGATTAAAGGACCTTGCAAATTTACAAAGAAAGGATATGCCGACTGTAAATGGATATTTAGGTGGCTGCATAAAAATGTACGTCTTAAGCTCACTTATTTTTTTGGGTTAAAACTATAAAGTATTATCATAGACAACTAAAGAGCACTGAAGAAAATTTAACCACCTTCTAAGAAGGGTGTTAACATCTCCAAAGCCTCAAATGGGAAAAAACACGTATTTTCAGAAATTCAAGGGCTGTTGATTTCGTTTTAAAAGTGGAAAAGGAAAATCATTGGCTAAAGAAAGAGGGGCAACCACCCTTTGAATATAAATCCCAAGTTCTCTGTTATTGCCTCATTTTTTTTCTGGATTAACTTTCTCTGCTAGGGAAATCCTTTGGTTTTCACCAAATAAATTTACATTTCCACGTATATGTCATTAGTTGATTTTGATGAGAATTATAATTTCAGGCCCACCATTAGTATATATTTACGTGAATATTTGTGTATTTCTTTCGGTGAAAATAGATTTGAATATTGATATATTACAAAATATATACAAAATAGACTGTCACTATATAAAAATTATACAGAATAGACAGTCACTATACAAAACATATACAAAAATAAGCTGCCATTATACAAAAAATATACTAAATAGAATCTCACTATACAAAATAGACGATCACTATACAAAATATATACTATATAGACTGCCACTATACAATTTATATACAATAGACTGTCATTATACAAAATATATACAAAATAGACTGTCACTATACAAAATATATACTAAATAGACTGTCACTATATAAAAAATATACAAAATAGACTGTCACTATACAAAATAGATTGTGGATATACAAAAAATATACAAAACTGACTGTCATTATACAAAAAATATACAAAATAGATATTTCGGGCTATTAGATGCAATAAGTTAGGGCCGAAGAGCCATTTCGTGTCATTGGAAAAAAACATGGGCTATTAAAATTTTGAGGGGCTATAGAGGGTAGTTTTCTCAATTTTTTATATCAGTAAATAAAGTTTTTTTAGGATAAGATCAAAAGTAATATATTGCAAATACATTGCTAACATCTTATTATTTTAAATTAATTATTATCAATATCAATATTAATATTACTATTAGATGTTTATTGTGAATTTAAATACTTTATATCTTGTAAAGATACATCTTTAAACAAAAAGGTAGCCTGGTACACAGAGCATCATGCATTCACGTAGGGTCTGAGGAAAGACCGCAACCCAAGAGGTGTGATGTAGACAACCTACCATGACGCAAGTATAAAGATTCCACGGCTCAAAACCATGACCTACAGGTCACACATAGAGGCGGACCCACGTTGGTTCAAGGGGGTTCAGTTGAACCCGCTTCGTAATTTTTTTAAAATTATTTTTATGTAGAATTTATCTTTCAAAGAAAACAATACGTATTTAGGAAAACGCGTTGAATCCGCTTGACAAAGTGATTGCCTTGGTGGAATGGTTCAAGCGGGTTCAACATACGTTAATGGTTGTTTGTTCGATTCTGTGCTCCCAGATTATTCTCCTCTTTCTTTACTTTTCCATAGAATTTCTAGCCCCAGGTTTCTTTAATTTCACCTATGCTTAAACCACTTTAACATTCTATCTTGGCAATTTTTTCAAAAAATTATGCTGTATTTTTTTTTCCGTTTAAAAATGGAACTTTTAACAACAACAACATATCTAAAATACATAAATTATAAGTACAATTTAACTAAATGTATGACTGTATACATAATAATTTTTGTTATTGATTTTTTGCTTCAAATATTATTCTATCCAAATTTGGCAGCCTTTTGTAGAAACGTTCACAGATTTTAAACTATTTTACTTGCTTCCTCATTTTCGATCTGCATTGCTTGTTGTTATTCTTCTTATTATTTACTTCAATTAGTATTTTTCATACTTTGGGAATTTTTTTATATTGAAAATATTATTTTGTTTAGTTTATAGCTCTCTTATATTGTTTTTTTATAGTTAGCACAAGTTAAATGAAAAAAAACTAGAATTTAGTATTTTAATATAGATCATAGTGATGTTTGTTACTGTTACAATCCTAAATCCGGATCCGGTCGTGATGACGCCTATCGTGAAACAAGGCCAGCCGACACAACTCCCAATTTATTTTTAAACAATTATAATAACACAATCTAAGTCATTAACATGTTAATAATCCCAAAATAAAAGTGAAATAATACAAATTGCGGAAAGTAACACAGCCCGACATCGGGGTGTCACTAATCATGAGCATCTAACGTAAGTCTAAGAGTCTGAGAGAGACTACGCAATCTATTACAGAAACTAATACAAAGGAAAATAAGATAAGAGGGAGAAGCACTGGGCTGCGAACGCCGAGCAGCTACCTAGTGATCTCCGAACCGCCTGCTGGAAGCAATCAACACTCGCTAGCGGGACCCGAAGCTCCTGAATCTGTATACATAGTGCAGAAAGTAATGTGCGTATGCCAACTCAGTGAGTAATAAAAGTAAAGGAAGTTGAGCGGTAAGAAAACACGTAAAACACAACAAATGCTACAAAGAGGCAGTATAAAAATAATACATTGCAATAAAACAGTGAAAACTTGTACAAAACGCCTTAGTTCAGTAAGAACATCTTTTAAAACCTCTTTTAGCAGTTAGACAAGGAAAATAAAAGCAATGAGGAAAGACACATAAAATTAGCCCCTCGGGCAAAAGACCAACAGAATCAGCCCCTCGGGCTATCTCACAATCACTCGTATCAGCCTCTCGGGCAATATCATGAAACAACATCAGCCCCTCGGGCTATATCACGTCACAACCTGGGTACCCGCGCTCAATGGGGGTGTACAGACTCCGGGAGGGGCCCCTTACGGCCCAAGCGCAATATCAAGCCATCTCGCAGCATAATCAATAGGCTCTCGGCCTCATATCAAGCCACCTTGTGGCGTACAACTCAAGACCTCGGTCTCATAATCATGAATCAGCTCAATACCGATGCGGCGCGCATCCCGATCCCATAATAACCTCACAACAAAGGCCCTCGGCTCTGCTCAGTCAGAAATCTCTAAAAGCCACTCGGGCATAGTAAAATATGATGCTCAGCTCAAAATATCATTTAAGATGTCAAAACAGAGTAAGCATGACTGAGTTAAAAAAACAGTAGAATATAACACGACTGAGTACAATTATAAAGTCAAAATAGTGAGGAATAATAGTAAAAATTCCCTGAGGGTCCAAAATAGTTGGCACGAGGCCCAAATATGGCATTCAGCCCAAACCAGGATGATAGCAAACAGTTTTCAATCAAATATGCAGTAAATAGTCATTCAGGATGGATTAAGTCACAATCTCCAACGATGCACGACCCCACGCTCGTCATATAGCATGTACGTCACCTCAAAATAGCACAACGATGTGAAATCCGGGGTTTCATACCTTCAGGACATTTACAACCATTACTCACCTCTATCCGGTCCAAACTCTAGCCCGCGATGCCTTTGCCTCTCGAATCGGCCTCCAGATGCTCCAAATCTAACCAAAATCATTACATAACTATCAAACTATGCTAAGGGAACAAAGCCCACTCGAAAGAAATCAAAATACAACGCAAATCCCAAAATTAACCAAACCCGACCCCCGAGCCCATGTTTCGAAATTCGATAAAATTTATATCAATCAACTCCTTATCTCCCCACTAGTTCATACATATCAAAAGTACCAAAATCCGACAACAAATGCCCATCAAATCCTCAAGTCAAGGTCTCCAATTTCAAGCTCTAATTCCTCAATTTTTCTCCCTTAATTTCCACTAATACCATGATTACAAAATGGAAAAATGATCATAAACTCAAGTAATGAAGCTTAGGGAACTTACCCAACTAATATTCCTCGATTTCCCCTTGAAATTCACTGCCTTAGCTCACTTCCCGTCTTGAAAAATGGAGAACTTAGCAAAAATTCGTGAAGGAAGCCTTATATACTTTCTGATCCAGGTCTTTCACACCTGCGGTCTCTTTCTCCACTTCTGCGGTCCCAGGCACCGCGTCCACGATTTTTCCTTAAAGCTCATTTCCGCATCTGCGATGCATAGCCCGCACCTGCGCCATCGCAGGTGCACTTCCTTAGCCGCTCCTACGGTTCCAGCTAATACCCCCGCTTGGCCTCTTCTGCGGCTTTCTTCCGCACCTGCGGGGGTCGCACCTGCGGCCTCCCAATCGCAGATGTGGTTATGACATCAGTCTTAAAGCTTCAGCTGCAAAGACTCAACTCAAATCTTCTGTCAACCATCCAAAATCACCCCGAGGCCTCCAGGACCTCAACCAAAAGCACATACAAGTCATATACCACTATCCAAACTTATACCAATATTCAAAACACCTCAAAAAACATCGAATCAACCAAATCACATCGAATTCAAGCCTAAGGTTCCAAAATCTTCCGAATTCTACTTTTGATAAAAAAGTCTATCAAACCACGTCCGAATGACCTGAAATTTTGCACACACATCCCAAGTGACCCAAGGAACCTACTGCAACTCCCGGAATTCCATTCCGACCCCTATATAAAAATCTCACCTATCAACCGGAAAATGCCAAAAATACCAATTTCGCCAATTCAAGCCTAAACCTACTACGGACCTCCAAGACACGTTCCGATCACACTCCTAAGTCCCAAATCATCTCCCGAAGCTATCCGAACCATCAAAATTCACATTCGAGCTCTTTTTCATACAAGTCAACATCCGGTTTACTTTTTCAACTTAAGCTTAACCAAAAGAGACTAAGTGTCTCAAACCTTATCAAAACCTCTCCGAACCCGAGCCAACCAACCGGATAACACATAATACCGCTGAACAAGACAATAAGAAGCAGAAATAGGGAAACAGAGCGGTAACACATGAAACGACCGGCCAGGTCGTTATATCCTCCCCCTCTTAAACAAACTTTAGTCCTCGAACGAGTCAAGAAACATACCTGAAGCCTCAAATAGGTGAGGATATCTGCTCCGCATATCCCGCTCGGTCTCCCAGGTAGCCTCCTCCATGGGCCGACCTCTCTACTGCACTTTTACTGAAGCTATATTCTTTGACCTCAACTTTCAAACCTGACGCTCCAAAATAGCTACTGGCTCCACATCATAAGTTAAAATCATCATCTAACTGAACCATGCTGAAATCCAAAATATGAGACGGATCGCCAATATACTTCCGGAGCATAGAAACATGAAATACCAGATGCACACTCGATAAGCTAGGTGGCAAAGCAAGCTCATAAGCCACCTCCTCAATCCTCCGAAGCACCTCAAAAGGCCCAATGAACCGAGGACTCAATTTACCCTTCTTCCCAAATCTCATAACACCCTTCATGGGCAAAACCTTCAACAAGACATTCTCACCAACCATGTAGGACACATCTCCAACCTTTATGTCAACATAACTCTTTTGTCTCGACTGCACTGTACGAAGCCTCTCCTGAATCACTTTCACCTTGTCTAAAATATCCTGCACTAAGTCTGTACCTAATAGCCTAGCCTCACCCGGCTCAAACCAACCAACTGGAGATCTACACCACCTCCCATACAAAGCCTCATATAGAGCCATCTAATACTCGACTGACAGCTGTTGTTATAAGCAAACTCTACGAGCGGTATAAACTGATCCCATGACCCTCCAAAATCAATGACACAAGCACACAACATGTCCTCCAATATCTAAATAGTGTGCTCAGACTACCCATCTGTATGAGGGTGAAAAGCTGTGCTCAACTCAACCTGAGTACCCAACTCTCGATGCACAGACCTCCAAAACTGCAAAGTAAACTGAGTTCCCCTATATGAAATTATGGAAACTGGGACATCATACAAATGAACAATCTCCCAGATATAGATCTCTGCCAACCGCTCTAAAGAATAGGTAGTACACATAGGAATGAAGTGCGCAGACTTGGTCAGCCGATCCACAATCCCCCAAATGGCATCGAACTTCTTCAAAGTCCGTGGGAGGCCAACTACAAAGTCTATGGTGATCTGCTCCCACTTCCACTCTGGAATATCCATCTGCTGAAGCAAGCCACTCGGTCTCTAATGCTCATACTTCACCTACTGACAATTGAGACACTGAGCTACAAATCCCACAATGTCCTTGTTCATTCTCCTCCACCAATAATGCTGTCTCATATCCTAATACATCTTTGCGGCACCCGGATGAATAAAATACTGCGAGCTATAGGCCTCCTCCAGAATCAACTCCCGAAGCCCATCTACATGGGGCACACATATCCGGCCCTGCATCCTCAACACCCCATCATCACCAATAGTCACATCTCTGGCATCATCGTGCTGAACTCTTTCCTTAAGGACAAGCAAATGAGGATCATCATACTGGCGCTCTCTGATGCGATCAAATAAGGAAGACCGAGAAATCACACAAGCCAATACCCGATCGGGCTCCGAAATTTCCAACCTCACGAACCGATTGGACAAGGCCTGAACATAAACTGCAAGAGGTCTCTCTCCAACTGGAATATATGCCAAACTCCCCATACTTACCGCTCCGGCTCAAAGCATCGGCCACCATATTGGCCTTCCCCGGATGATAAAAATAGTAATATCATAATCCTTTAGCAACTCCAACTATCTCCGCTGCCTCAAATTGAGATCCTTCTGTTTGAACAAGTGTTGGAGACTACGATGATCGGTAAACACCTCACAAGACACACCATACAAATAATGCCTCCAAATCTTCAACGCGTGAACAATGGCAGCCAACTCCAAATCATGAACAGGGTAGTTCTTCTTATGAGGCTTCAACTAATGAGAAACATAAGCAATAACTCTACCCTCCTGCATCAATACACACCCAATACCCACTCTCAAAGCATCATACACGGTATATGAACCTGAAGTTGATGGCAAAACCAACACTGGAGTTGTGGTCAAGGCAATATTGAGCTTCTAAAAGCTTTCCTTACACTCATCCGACCACCTGAATAGAGCACCCTTTTGAGTCAACATAGTCAAGGGTGATGCGATAGATGAGAACCCTTGAACAAACCAATGGTAATAACCCGCCAAACCTAGAAAGCTACGAATCTTTGTGGCTGAGGACGGTCTGGGCCAACTCTGAACCACCTCTATCTTCTTTGGATCAACTTGAATACCCTTGCTGGACACCACGTGTCCCAAGAAGGCCACTGAACTGAGCCAAAACTCACACTTGGAGAACTTTGCATAAAGCTTCTCCTCTTGCAATCTCGGTAGCACAACTCTTAAATGCTCCGCGTGCTCCTCTTGACTATGCGAGTATACCAAAATATCATCAATGAAAACTATGACAAACGAGTCGAGATAGGGCCAAAACACGTTGTTAATCAAATGCATGAACGTTGCTGGGGCATTGGTCAGCCCAAAAGACATCACCAAGAACTCATAATGACCATATCAGGTCCTGAAAGCCGTCTTAAGAATATATGAGTCCCTGATCTTCAACTGGTGATAACCTGAACGGAGATCAATCTTGGAGAACACTCTCGCTCCCTGAAGTTGGTCAAACAAATCATCGATATGAGGCAAAGGATACTTGTTCTTGATTGTTACTTTGTTCAACTGAATGTAATCAATGCACTTTCTCATCGTGCCATCTTTCTTCTTCACAAATAGGATAGGTGCACCCCAAGGCGACACACTAGGCCGAATGAACCCCTTATCAAGGAGTTCCTGAAGCTGCTCCTTTAACTCTTTCAACTCCGCTGGTGCCATACGATATGATGGAATAGAAATAGGCTGAGTGCTTGGCACCAGATCAATATCTCCGTCCGGTGGCATGCCCGACAGTTCTACAGGAAACACATTAGGAAACTCCCTCATAATAGGAACAGAATCAATACTAGGAGTATCTACACCGACATCCCTCACAAAGGCTAGATATAAAAGACAACCCTTACCAACCATACGTTGGGTCTTCAAGAATGAAATTACCCTACTGGGAACATAATCAATCGAACCTCGCCACTCAATTTGTGGCACACCCGGCATAGCCAATGTCACTGTCTTAGCATGACAGTCCAAAACAGCATGATACGGAGATAGCCAATCCATGCCCAATAACATCGACGTCTACCATACATAACAACAATAGATCCACTCGGGTCTCCAGACCCCCAATAGTCACCACACATGACCAGTACACATGGTCTACAACAATTGTATCGCCCGCCGAAGTAGATACACGAATAGATGTAACAAGAGACTCACGAGGCGTATCCAAATAACGAGAAGTATGATGATACATAAGAATAAGTGGAACCAAGATCAAATAATACAGAGGCATCTCTGTGATAGACTAAGACAATACCTGTGATCACAACATCTGAAGCAATAGCATCGGGTCTAGCTGGGAGTGCATAGAAATGGGCCTGACCTCCACCTGATCGACCTCCTCCTCTAGGGTGACCCCTAGCTAACTAACCTCCACCCCTAGCTGGGTGGGTGGTGGTAAAGTGACTGGCGCTGGAGCTGATGGCTGACTCCTCTACTGAGATAAACCCCCAAGATGACGAGGACACTACCTCCACATATGACCCATCTCTCCACAGTCATAGCAACTCCTGGGTGCTGGAGACGGGGACTGAAGGGAACCCCTAGCACTAAAATGACTAGTAAATGCACCTGGCATAGAAGAGCCTTGAACTGACGGAGCATGGGACAAACTCTGGGCTAGAAGGGCAATGAGTGATGACTGGCCCTGATGAGAGTTGTGAGAACCATGACCCGATGACTCCCCACGATAACCTGGGCGAGCTGGCTAAGCATGCCTGAATGGACGGCCTCTGCCGTGCTGAAACTGACCTCTTGAAGGAGCACCACCATAACTACTAGATCCTTGAGGCCTCTTGTCCTCCTTCTCATCTCGCTCCTGGTGACGAACTGACTCAATCTCACGGGCAATGTCAACAACCTCCTCAAAAGTAGCACCAGACACCCTCTCCCTGGTCATGAGAATACGAAGCTGATACGTGAGGCAATCAACGAAACTCCTAATCCTCTCTCTTTGTAGGAACCAAACAAACAACAGGACGAGCTAACTTCGAAAACCTCATCTCATACTACATCACAGTCATCTCTCCCTGACGCAATCACTCGAACTGCTTGATCCTGAACTGGGGCGGCTAGTGGATCTGCAGGTACTGCCCTAGCTGCTTTGCGGGCTACACCCCTGCCCTTACCGAGACCTCGATCGCGTCCTCGGTCCCTAGTGGCCACAGCTGGTGGTACTGGTGGTCGTCCATCCTGACCGGTAGCGTGTGTCCTCACCATCTGTGAGAGAATAGAATAACAAATGTTTAGTACTCAGATCAATAGATTCGCACGACAAGAATTTCAAGAATATGAAGTTTTCCTAAAGGTTCTGCAGCCTCTCGAGGATAAATACAGACGTCTCTGTACCGATCCATGAGACTCTACAAAACTTGCTCATGACTCGTGAGACCTATGTAACATAGTTTCTGATACCAACTTATCATGACCCTAAATCCGGACCCGGTCGTGATGGCGCCTATCGTGAAACAAGGCCAACTGACACAACTCCCAATTCATTTTTAAACAATTATAATAACATAATTTAAGTCATTAACATGCTAATAATCCCAAAATAAAAGTGAAATAATACAAATTGCGGAAACCAACACAACCCGACATCGGGGTGTCACCAGTTATGAGCATCCAACGTAAGTCTAAGAGTATGAGAGAGACTACGCAGTCTATTACAAAAACTAATACAAGGGAAAATAAGATAAGAGGGAGAAGCACTGGGCTGCGAATGCCGAGCAGCTACCTAGTGATCTCCAAACCGCCTGCTGGAAGCAATCAACACTCGTTAGCGGGACCCGAAGCTCCTGAATCTGCACACATGGTGCAGGGAGTAATGTGAGTACGTCATCTCAGTGAGTAATAAAAGTAAAGGAAGTTGAGTAGTAAGAAAACACGTAATACACAGCAAGATGCTACAAAAAGGCAGTATAAAAACAATACATTGCAATAAAACAGTAAAAACTTGTACAAAATGCCTTAATTCAGTAAGAACCTCTTTTAAAACCTCTTTTAGAAGTTCGATAAGGAAAAGAAAAGCAATGAGGAAAGATAGACATATAAAATTAGCCCCTCGGGCAAAAGACCAACAGAATCAACCCCTCAGGCTATCTGACAATTACTCGTATCAGCTCCTATGGCAATATCATGAAACAACATCAGCCCCTCGGGCTATATCACATCACATACTGGGTACCCACGCTTACTGGGCGTGTACAGACTCTGGGAGGGGCCCCTTACTGCCCAAGCGCAATATCAAGCCATCTCTTGGCATAGTCAATAGGCTCTCGACCTCATATCAAGCCACCTTGTGGCATACAACTCAGGCCCTCGGCCTCATAATCATGAATCAGCTCAATACCGCTGCGGCGCGCAACCCGATCCCATAATAACCTCACAACACAGGCCCTCAGCTTTACTCAGTCAGAAATCTCTAAAAGCCACTAGGGCATAGTAAAATATGATGCTCAGCTCAAAATATCATTTAAGATGTCAAAATAGAGTAAACATAGTTGAGTTATGAAAATAGTAGAATATAACACGACTGAGTACAATTATAAAGTCAAAATAGTGAGGAATAGTAGTAAAAATCCCCTAAGGGTCCAGAATAGTTGGCACGAGGCCCAAATATAGCATTCAGCCCAAAACATGATGATAGAAAAAAGTTTTCAATCAAATACGTAGTAAAACAGTCATTCGAGATGGATTAATCACAATCCCCAACGGTGCAAGACCCCACGCTCGTCATATAGTGTGGGCGTCACCTCAAAATAGCACAACAATGTGAAATTCGGGGTTTCATACCCTCAGGATAACTTTTACAATCATTATTCACCTCTATCCGGTCCAAACTCTAGCCCACGATGCCTTTGCCTCTCGAATCGACCTCCAGATGCTCCAAATCTAACCAAAATCAATACATAACCATCAAAATATGCTAAGGGAATATAGCCCACTCGAAAGAAATCAAAATAAAACGCAAATCCCGAAATTAACTAAATGACCCCGGGCCCACGTCTTAGAATTCGATAAAATTAATATCAATCAACTCCTTATCTCCCCACAAGTTCATACATATCAAAAATTCCAAAATCCGACAATAAACGATCCCTCAAATCCTCAAGTCAAGGTCTCCAATCTCAAGCCCTAATTCCTTAATTTCCACTAATACCATGATTGCAAAATGGAAAAATGATCATAAACTCAAGTAATGAAGCTTAGGGAACTTACCCAACTGATATTCCTCGATTTCCCCTTGAAATTCACTGCCTTAGCTCACTTCCCGTCTTTGAAAAATGGAGAACTTAGCAAAAATTCGCGAAGGAAGCCTTATATACTTTCTGATCTAGGTCTTTCGCCCCTGCGGTATCTTTCTCCGCTTTTGCGCTACCATTTATGCGGTCCCAAGCACCGCATCCGCAGTTTTCACTTAAGAGCTCATTTCCCCATCTGCGATGCATAGGCCATACCTGCGCCATTGCAGGTGCGCTTCCTTAGCCGTTCCTGCGGTTCCAGCTGATACCCCCTCTTGGCCGCTCCTGCGGCTTGCTTCCGCACCTGCAGCCTCCCAATCGCAGATGCGGTTATGACAGCAATCCTAAAGCTTTAGCTGCAAAGACTCAACTCATATCTCCCGTCAACCATCCGAAATCACCCCGAGACCCCTGGGACCTCAACCAAAAGCACATACAAGTCACATACCACTATCCAAACTTATACCGATCTTCAAAACACCTCAAACAACATTGAATCAACCAAATCACATCGAAGTCAAGCCTAAGGTTCCAAAATCTTCCGAATTTCGCTTTTGATCAAAAAATCTATCAAACCACGTCCGAATGACCTGAAATTTTTCACACACATCCTAAATGACCCAATGGACCTATTGGAACTCCCGGAATTTTATTCCGACCTCTATATCAAAATCTCACCTATCAACCAAAAAATGCTTAAATACCAATTTCGCCAATTTCAAGCCTAAACCTACTACGGACCTCCAAGACACGTTCCGATCACACTCCTAAGTCCCAAATCATCTCCCGAAGCTATCCGAACCATTGAAATTCACATTTGAGCCCTTTTTCACACAAGTCAACATCCGGTTGACTTTTCCAACTTAAGCTTACTCAAAAGAGACTAAGTGTCTCAAACCTTACCAAAACCTCTCCGAACCCCAGCCAACCAACCCGATAATACATAATACCGCTGAACAAGGCAATAAGAAGCAAAAATAGGGAAAACAGAGTAGTAACACATGAAACGACCGGCCGGTTCATTACAGTTACAGTAAAATTTGTAAAAATATCTATATTTTTATTAAATTGTTAAATTTATACATGTAAATAGATCCGATGTTAAATTATATTTCATTTAACAATGCAAACTACAAAAAGGAAAAATGGGATCCATCACTGGTTACTCAGAGATAATTTTATCGTTGCTCAAAGGTTCATCAACAAGTATAGAAGAAAAAGAAAGGTGGCACTAACTTTTTGCACTGTATGTTCCGCGCTTAAAGGGAAATACTCTATGTATATGGTGAAATCGGGGGGTCCGATTTCTCATCATCGAGGCACCTCAGAAGACCAACTCGAAGTCTCGAGGCTCCAGGAAGACAATAACACCTTTGCCAGTCCCGAGATGGTACCCGACCTCGAGGACCTCTATTAGAAAAAGGTTAGGCTCCAGGAAGCCAATAACACCTTCGCTAGTCCCGAGGCGGTACCCGACTTTGAGGATTGCCATCAGAAAAAGGTTAGGATCTAGAAAGCCAATAACACCTTCGCTAGTCCCAAGGTGGTACCCGACCTCGAGGACCTCCATAAGAAAAAGGTTAGGCTCCAGGAAGCCAATAATACCTTCGCCAGTCCCAAGGTGGTACTCGACCTCGAGGACCTCCATCAGAAAAAGAAATTAGGTCTAAAAGGCTAAACAACACCATCGCCAATTCCGAGATGGTACCCGACCTCGAGGATCTCCACCAGAAAAAAGGTTAGGCTCCAGGAAACCAATAACACCTTTACCAGTCCCTAGGCGGTACCCGACCTCGAGGACCTCTCTCAAAAAGGAGTTAGGCTTTAAGAAGACAATAACGTCATCGCCAGCCTCGAGGTGGTACCCGACCTTGCGGACCTCTATCAGAAAAAGGTTAGGCTTCGAGAAGCCAATAACATCGTTACGAGTCTCGAGGTGGTACCCGACCTCGGGAGCTTTTGTCAAAAGGGAATTAGGCTCCAAGGAAACAAGCATTTAAACTCCACCCGTATGGGCTTGGCTCCGGAGCACTGTCTAAGCTCGGATAAAAACTCTTCTAGGATCCATCTACATCGCCTTTAGGCTATCTACACTAAGTTCAAAGCAAGTTTCCAGACGGTCTAGATTTGGACGAACCACCACTCGGGGACTGCCCTCAAAAGCACAAAGGTAGTCCCTATCCATGGGCCTCCGAGCAAATTTTCCCCTCAAAGATTACCGCGAGGTCTAAATGATGAATCACGGTCCTGAGGCTCAAAACATTATTTTTCTTCAACTTGAAGTAAGGGTCTCGACGACCCAAATTTATCAGCCCAATCCAGGTTCGATCCAAGGGACCGCAAAGGGCTCCGCAGGAAGCCACGCTAATCAATCAAAAATCAGGAAAAAACACTCACATCTGGGCTCGGTATTGACACCAACTAGTAGAGTCTTACATTCAGACTCTCCATAAACGTAAATAAAAGGGAATACAACAAGCGTCAAAGACAAAATGGAGGAAACATCTTCATATTCATAAAAGTTCAATTACATAAGATCACAAGGGGTCCTTACATATGATTACAAAATCCCAAAAAGTGTCCTTACACAAAAACAAAGAAGCAAGAAAGTATACATATAGTAAAAGCCTAAGAGCCTAGCCTACTCTTAGAGGTACATCCTTGGCGGCAACATCTTCGGGCATCATCTCTTCAGGCATACGTCCTAAAAGAAAAATATCTTCCAAGCACCATCCCCTCGGGAGTCTTATCTCGATCCCCTAAAATGGCATCTTCAAAAGGGGAGATGACGATGAGGAAAGTGATGGAGAAGAGAAAAGTGACGCGAAAGAGGCGAAAAGGGACGAAGAAGTGGCTGGGTGAAAAATCTGGCTAGTATGGATTTCATCAGGCTCCTACTGTAAAGCCACTTCTTGGGACGTTGCCCCGGTGCGGGATGCAACAATTAGTAGATAGTACCACCTTACTCCACGGAAAGCAAAGGGAGTGAGGTACCGCAACGGGTAATCGGGGAAGATGAGCAGCGGTGTATAGTCCGAGCTCCCTCTTGAGCAGCGGTGTAAAGTCCAAATATTTCCCCGAGTCAAGAGAAATCGACCCCTTGTTCATCATCCCGAGCCAACGACGACAACAACAACAGAACGACGTAATCTCGCTCAACTAGAGAAAGTCCAGGAGATTGGCCATGGCACAGCTGATAGAAATGCCACCGTATAATCTTAAGGCCATGGGCCTCAAACATGGTGAACGACAATGAATAAGGATAGTAAGAAGTGAAGAATGGATGCATACGGGAAGATACTTGAATGAAAAGTTTAACCCAGGAGACTCCCATTTATAGAAAGGGAGGCAGCGTAATCGACGATGCCAATATCGCCCTCGAAAGACGTAACAACAGGCGCATTGAATGTGTCCTTGGGAGCTGAACCGGCAGCGACGTTATGGCTTTAAAGAATGAAAAACCACAATACTTTGAATGATCTTGAGGAAGCGAAAAAATGGGACGTTTTGGTAATCACGAAGGCTTGCATCATCGGTATGACGTCATCACGGGAAGTCCGAAGAGTCGGATGTAAAGATCGTTTCTTATCGCTCCTCTCTAAGAAATGCAGGGACTATCTATATACGGTGAAATCGGGGGGTCCGATTTCTCCTCATCGAGGCACCTCAGAAGACCAACTCGAAGTCTCGAGGCTGCGAGGCTATGATCGAGTTTCCTCCCTCAAGGTTCGTCGACAATCGACCCAAGGACAATGTTTACCACGGCTGTGATAGAGATAGGGAGTTCCCAAGGTACGCGACTAGGACTGACAGAGCCTAGTGGTACCCTAGCCCTGAACCAGGGTGTCATATAGCTATCCCATCTTTTATCTTTATAATTAATACATTTTGTACTATGTTGGAATTCCCCTCATATATAAAGGGAATCCTTATCATTTTGTAATTCTCGGTTGCTTCAGCTTCTCCACACGAAATATACAAGAACATTCTCTTTGCTCTCTAAACATACTCTCTTGATATTATTGCTTTCATTTATTATCTTCATTATTGTTCATCATTTATTATTATCATTGGCCATAAAGAGCCCCCATTGATTCTATTATAACTGTTATCCACACTTTGACCCCCCTCGATAGCTCCATACCGAGCTCCGGAATCGACCTCGAGGCCCCGAATCGACAAGCTCGAGGCCCCGATAATTGGCCTATCGGTTTGGTTATCACTTTGTTCCTTGCTCGTATCTCATTTCTAAACTTCACACATAGCATCAACTGCTTAACAAACTAGCATAAAAATAGATCACGTATTTTTAGAATTCCATAATCAAATTTAATTGTTATTACCATTTTCACGGTAAACAAGTTTGGTGCCCACCATGGGGCTAAAAATAATGGTGATTATTTTCTTGCTAGTTTTACTACATAGCACAAGCTATCTTTCACGCTTTCTCTTGTCCAAGATCTTCGATTTCAGGTCGAAATGTCTAATTCAGTGAATGGAGGCGAAAAACAACAATCTTGAGGACCACGTGGAAAATGGTGTGGCTGTTCCAGGTGTTGGTGTGCCACCACAAAACCTTGGGAATGCACCAGAGCCAGTTCCCGTGGACGCGGTCTTACGTGACGCCCAACACATCAACATAAGCTCCCACACTGACATGAGCGTGCACCAAAAGGATCAACAAGAAGCTCAGAAAACCCCAACTAGGGAAGAACGGGAGGTTAGCCTTCATGTTATTTTTGAAATGTTGCAGGCACAACAGCTGGCTATTGCTTAGCTCCAAAGTCACCAGAAAACTCCTAGCACAGTAGCACCGGGGACAGTTCCCCTAGCTAAACAGGTAAGAGATCGAGCAATAACGGATCGATGACCGATCCCTTCGTCGTAAAAATGCTCGAGGACCTCACCAAAAGGATCGAATCGGGTGAGAAAATGATAGAAGCCAACGATAAAAAGGTCGAGACCTACAACTCCAGGGTCGACCAAATTCCGGGCGCACCCCCAGTCCTGAAAGGTGTGGATTCGAAGAAGTTCGTGCAAAGGCTGTTCCCGGAGGAAGCGGCTCCGAAACCTATTCCAAAGAGGTTCCGAATGCCAGACCTCCCAAAATACAACGGAACCTCAAACCCAAACGAGCACGTTACTGCTTACACTTGTGCAGTAAATGGCAACGACGAGATTGAGTCCGTCTTACTGAAGAAATTCGGGGAAACACTCTTGAAGGGGGCCATGATATGGTATCACAACCTAGCTCCTAACTCCATAGACTCATTTGCCATGCTGGCAGACTCCTTCATAAAGGCACATGCCGGTGCCATCAAAGTAGCAGCAAGGAAATCCAACGTGTTCAAGATCAAGCAGAGAGAGAACGAAATGCTGTGAGAGTTCGTATCTCGCTTCCAAATGGAACGAATGGAACTACCCCCGGTATCCGATGACTGGGTAGTGTAGGCCTTCACTCAAGGTCTGAATGAACAAAGCTCAATGACTTCAAAGCAGTTGAAACAAAATTTGGTCGAGTATCCCGCTCTGACCTGGTCGGACGTCCACAACCGATACTAGTCCTAAAGATCAGGGTCGAAGATGACCAGTTAGGAGCCCCCTCGGGCTCAGTATACCCAAGCGGGCTTCTGGAGAAGGAGCTGAAGTCAAACAAAGAAAGATACCAGTTGTACACCGAAGACAGGAGGAACGCCCTGAGGCGCAATCAACCTCACAACGATCGAAGGATAGACCGAGGATAGAATCCTCGGGGACTCATCAACAGAGCCGAATTCGATAGAAACGCGGGGCCAACGGAGGCACCTCACTTATTAGAGTTCAACTTCAACGTCGATGTGTCAGACATCGTGTTCGCCATTAGAAAAATCAGAGACGCCAGGTGGCCCAGGCCTATGCAATCATATTCCTCGCAAAGAAGTCATAACTTAGTGTGTGAATTTCACAACACACATGGCCATAGGACCGAGGATTGCCACCAACTCCGGGAAAAGGTAGCCCGACTACTTAACAAAGGTTACCTTGGGGAATTCCTCAGCGACCGAGCCAAAAATCAGTTCTGAGAAAGAAAGGTGGCCAAGAAGAACATAACGAATGAGACACAGCATGTCATCCACATGATCTTGGGAGGCATCGATGCCCTCACAAGAGCCCGTGATGAGAAAAACAAAAATATCTATCGTCAGGGAAAAGCGAACTCGGGGTTACATACCCGAGGATGCTCTCACCTTCAGCGACTAGGACATCGAGACCTTGTCTCAACCTCACAACGATGCACCGATAATATCTTTCTTTGTAAATGAATTTCAAATTAAACGTGTACTTGTGGATCCATGTAGCTCAACCAACATTATCAGGTCGAGGGTGGTAGAGCACCTCGGACTGCTTGACCAAATCGTGCCCACCACTTGAGTCCTCAATGGATTCAACATGGCAAGTGAAACAACAAAAGGAGAAATCACCCTCCTTGTCAACGTGGCCGGCACAACCCAGAATGCCAAATTCCATGTCATCGATGGAGACATGAGATACAATGCCTTGCTCGAAAGACCGTGAATACACTGCATGAGAGCAGTACCATCCACCCTCCATCAAATGATGAAATTCCCAACAAAGATGGGATAAAAACCGTCTACGGGGAGCAGCATGCGGGAAAAGAAATGTTCATGGTGCATGACGTAGCGCTGGCGCCAATACCTCCACCACCGTAGGAGTCCAAAGGATAAGCAAATGATAAAATAGCGATGACAAGCTACATTCTCGGCTACGCCTGACCTAACAAAACGAAGGACCATATCGAGTCCTCGTAATAAATGATTGAGTCGCAACGAGATCAGAAGCGCCATTTGCACTAAGGTATGCATTTTATACTAACTGGAATGCAGGTATCCGATCGAAACAACCGAAGCTCTTCCCAGCCCGAAGGCCTTAGGTTTCAAAAGCATGCATTGTACTCTTTTCTTTTGGCGGGTTTTTATCCCAAGAAGGGTTTTACCGGCAAGGTATTTAACAAGGCAACATCTATATGCTACCTAAGGAAGATCCAACAAGTATTCAAGGCTTCTTTTGCATTCAACCTTGAACACTGGGGGGCATCCCCCTGGAAGGTCATCCACTTGAAAAATCCAAGAAACGCCAAATGGGGTCCCAATAGGAAAATAATGTACCGGGCCAAACGGTCGAACGAATCATGTCCATATAGCCGGGCCCCCGACGGCGAAAACATGTACATTTGTACCAAATAATTGAAGAATATATTTTATCAAAGCATCTCACACTCCAAAAGAAGCTTGGCACCTCTGTAAACTCCACTGAAAATGCCCCGAACACTCGGGGACTGGCATCAACAATTAAACACCTGAACAGCCTCCGGGTCGGGACTCCAAGCTCGTAAGCCCTCAATGAGGCAACATGAAAATCATGAAATGTCTCCAAGGCCGAAAGTGCCCCGAATACTCGGGGACTAGTGTCAAAATCTCAAAAAATGCATGACCTCAGGGTCAAAATCTCCAAAATTGTAAGACCTCAATGAGGCAATACAAAGTTTACAAGTAACGGCTTCCGAGCCAAGAAACCCTCGATGACTTGGGGACTATCGCCAAATGCAATTCATTAAAAAACCCAAGGCCATAAGACCCCGAGCGGACAGACTCGGTCTCGTAAGACATACATAAGGCAACAACTATATCTGTAAGACCTCAAGCAAGGCATGAACAATACTTGTACCAAGTTCCAAAACTGTAAGACCTCAATGACATGTAAAACTTGTAAGACCTTACTAAAGGCATAAACCCGATCTCAAAGTTTCGGCTATATATCGAACTTGTAAGACCCCTAAAAAGTCATACCCTTGATATATATGCCGAAACTACTTCACTCGGGACTCAAAGGCTCCAGCCGAACACAAGTGACTACGGTCACACGGCTGTACCGGCCGAACTAATGCGATTCGGGGACGCCCGATCGTCGCTACAAAATCACAGGCCTTCAATTACTTCGAATCTACTTTGAAAAGAACCGGTCAAACAAGCTACCCTTGATACAGGCAAAAGATCTTCGACCATGTCAGCTCCTAAACATCGGCTTCGAGATACTCAGCCTCCAAGCCAAACCTCCCAAAGTGCTCGATCATCTCCATATAACAACTCACAATCGAGGTTTTTTATTAAGCCGTCAAAGAGTCAGGCAGACACTATTTCAAAAAATCCTCATCGAGGGAAAAATAAAGCCCACATAAATGGTCGCATCGACCAAACGCGTAAGAGCCATTGTCGCCAGCCTAATGAGCCTCAGGGCCACACACATAAAAGGTCACTTCGACCCAAGGCATAAGAGCCATTGTCGCCAGCCCACACAAAACTTGAGGGTCGAATGAGCTCGAGTCGTAACCTGATTTGGAGACTGAACCCAAAATAGTTAATTAAATATGCCTAAGAGCATGGCGTATGAGCCATTATCGCCAGCCCACACTAAAAGGTCGCATCGACCAAGCGCGTAAGAGCCTACGGGCCAGCCTAATGAGCCCCAGGGCCATATCACGAATCTAAGGATTCCTACCAACTCAAAAAACAGTCTACCTGGCCAAATTCAAGGCAGAAAGAGATACAAAAGAAATAATGCCGCAAGGTTTTCTTTTATACACATATGCAAAAAAACATAATCTCCATCTACAAATATGCTTTGAAAATGCTACATGCAGATGGAAAAATCTATGCCCCCCCGGGGGCTACGACCTGTCGGCCTCATTTTCGCTTTCTTCAACATCGGGTAAAAGTAACCGAGCATCACGCTCGTCCGCCCTCGCTCACGCCAACTCTTCCAAGAGGGAGAAACCCCTAGCATGGATCTCCTCGAGGGTTTTTCTCCGAGACTTGCAACGAGCATATTCTTCAATCCTCCCTTCACGGCCGAGGATCCTTCTCAGTTCAGCTTAAGCATCGGCATCATCCTTTGAATAGATCACCATCTCCTGGTCAGCCTTAGTTTGGCTCATTGCAGCTTCTGCCAGGGCATCAACGATCTTAGCCCTAACCTTCGAAAGCTTAGACTCGAGCTTCGTAATCATTGCTGTCTGAACTAAAGCATTATCTCGAGCTAAGAAAAGTTAAGCCTCAAAAGCGGGAACTGTAGCTAGAGCATCCTTCCCCTCTAGTTTGAACTGAAGCGTTATCTCGAGCTAAGCAAAGTTAAGCCTCAAAAGCAGGAACTGTAGCTAGAGCATCCTTCCCCTCTAAAGCCTGAGCCTCCGCCCGAGCTTTTAGCTCATTATGCTCACGCTTGGCCTGACCAACTTTATCCCGAAGGTTCTCTAGGGCCTCCGTCCTTTTCTACAATTGAAATAAATGAAGAGTTAGCCTCGGAAACTAGAAGGCGAAGTGCATGCTCACCCGGAATAGAAAATTACCTGCTCCTTCAAGTAGTTCTCATAATTCAAGCTTCGGCCTACCTCATACCGCAAATATAACAGCTCGACCTCCTTTTCATCGCAAAGGAGCCTAAGGGATCTCTCATCATCCAGAGCTTTCCGTAGCCTGGCTTCACATTGAAGTAGCCCGGACTTAAGCTTGTCGAATGCCTGCAAAAGAAACCCAATAAGGAAGGGAAGGCGCAAAGCTCAAAAGGCCTGTACCGAAACTCACCATGAAGTGAAGCCGCTGGGCCTCCTAAAAGGCCGAGCGCACATTTGCCAACCTAGTTCTCCCAGCTCTGAAAGGATCGACTCCGATCGAGGCACGGTCGCTCGGTGTATGCGACCCCAGGTTCCTAGTATTTCTTGAAGTACTGTCGATGGAAAAAGAAGGCGACAATGGCGGGGAAACCATCTTTCCAGAATCAGGAACCACAGACGCGGCAGGCTCGGATGATGCTTCCGCTCCGAAGCCCAGGTCCCATTTTACCTTGATTTGAGTGCCATCTCCCTATGAAAATATCTCTCGCTTATTGTTGTCGTTCTTTAGCCTGGGAGCTGGTAACCCTTCCCTCTCTCCAGAGGAGCGCGGCCTCGCCTCGGAAGGTTCTCCGATGCCTACAACAACAAGATTAATACGCATAAAGGGAAAATGCTTCTCCATAGGAAGGAAGGGAAAGGAAAACATAGCATATCACGCACCTTGATGTTTTGCTTTCCATCTACCCCGGGACAAAGCTCGCCACTTGCACTCATCGCAAGTCGAGTGGGTCGCCAACTTTCGAACCCAATCCGGCAAATCAGGAACTCTACCCGGTGCCTATGAAACCGCTGTAGAAAAAGAGAAGAAGGCACGGTTGCAAAACTAGCTTTCTCCATAGACAAAACTGAGAAGGCACGGAATACACCAATTACGTGTATAGTTCCATTCCTCAGGGAATGACATAAGCTCCACGGGGATAATGTCAGCGGTCCACACTCTGACAAATCGACTCATCCACTCCTGGTCTCCATCTTTCTCATTATCAACAATGAAGGGTGTGGTCGATCGACATCGCAAGGTTAGCATACCTCGGTGGTGAAAGGGCCAGTATAGTCTAATAAGATGACTGAGCGTAAGTTCAAGCCCCGCCTTCTCCGTGAAAAATCTCATCATCAATACTATTTGCCAAAATGATGGGTGTATCTACACCAAGGTAACCCGATACATTGAACATAAGTCGAGCACAACCCTATCAAGGGGGCCCAATGTGAAAGGATACATGTGCACATTCAAGAATCCATCGACATGATCCGTGATACCCTCGACCGGGGAAAGTATCTATAGCACTACCTTTTCCCCCATTCGTAGTCTTTTCTCACTAATCCAAGATGTTCTCATCCTATCGAAGAAGCAATCTTCAAGGCATGCTCTTGTTGGTCCTGAATGCCTGAGGCAGAGCTCTCCCCTCTTTGCCGGGCAGACCCCGATGCAGCAGTCATAGATATGGCAAAATTGGAGAACTAAAGTGGGAATCTGTACAAGTACGTTAGTGCTAAAATACTGAAATGTTTGACGAGGAGAGAGAAGGACAACTGCTTAAAATGGAGGGATCTCCAAAAGAGCAGAATCAACCCTATTTATATACGGGAAGAAACAGCGACGATTCGCCTGTCTCGATGTCGATTAGAAACACTGGCCGATATCACCAAATCGCCCCAACAACTTGGCAACCATATCGTACATTACGCGGCGCCATGTAATACTTTGAGAACGAAAATACCCCTATCATCGCCAGTCCCGAGGTGGTACCCAACCTCGAGGGCCTCCATCCAAGGAAAGTTAGGCTCTAGGAAGACAATAACACCTTCGCTAGTACCGAGGTGGTACCCGACCCTGAGGACCTCTATCAGAAAAAGGTTAGGCTCCAGGAAACCAATAACACCTTCGCTAGTCCCGAGGAGGTACTCGACCTCGAGGACCTCCATCAGAAAAAGGTTAGGCTCCAAGAAGCCAATAACACCTTCGCCAGTCCCGAGGTGGTACCCGACCTCAAGGACCTCCATCAGAAAAAGGTTAAGCTCCAGGAAGCCAATAACACCTTTGCCAGTCCCGAGGTGGTACCCGACCTCGAGGACCTCCATCAGAAAAAGGTTAGGCTCTAGGAAGCCAATAACACCTTCGCCAGTTCCGAGGTGGTACCTAACCTATAGTACCTCCATCAGAAAAAGGTTAGGCTCCAAGAAGCCAATAACACCTTCGCCAGTCCCGAGGTGATACCCGACCTTGAGGACCTCCATCAGAAAAAAAGGTTAGGCTCTAAAAGGCCAAACAACACCATTGCTAGTCCCGAGGTGGTACCCGACCTCGAGGACCTCCACCAAAAAAAGGTTAGGCTCCAGGAAGCCAATAACACCTTCACCAGTCCCGAGGCGGTACTCGACCTCGAGGACCTCCACCAGAAAAAGGTTAGTATCCAAGAAGCCAATAACACCCTAGTCCCGAGGCGGTACCCAACCTCGAGGTCCTTCGTCAGAAAAAGGTTAGGCTTTAGGAATCCAATGACATCGTTACTAGACTCGAGGTGGTACCCGACCTCAGGGGCTTTTGTCAAAAGGGAATCAGGCTCCAAGGAAACAAGCATTTAAGGTCCACCCATATGGGTTTGGCCCCGGGGCACTGTCTGAGCTCGGATAAACACTCTTCCAGGATCCATCTACAGCGCCTTAAGGCTACTACACTAAGTTCAAAGCAAGTTTCCAGATGGTCCGGAGTTGAACAAAAACTGCCCTCGAAAGCTCAAAGGTAGTCCCTATCCATGGGCCTCAGAGAAAATTTTCCCCTCAAATATTACCGCGAGGTCTAAATGATGAATCACGGTCCTGAGGCTCAAAACATTACTTTCCTTCAACTTGAAGTAAGGGTCCCGTCGACCCGAATTTATCAGCCCAATCCAGGTTCGATCCAAGGGACCGCAAAGAGCTCCGCAGGAAGCCACGCTAATCAATAAAAAATTAGGAAAAAACACTCACATATAGACTCGATATTGACACCAACCAGTAGAGTCATACATTCAGAATCTCCAGAAACGTAAATAAAAGGGAATACAGCAAGCGTCAAAGACAAAATTGAGGAAACATCTTCATATTCATAAAAGTTCGATTACAGAAGCCCACAAGGGATCCTTACATATGATTAGAAAAGCCCAAAAAGGGTCCTTACATAGAAACAAAGAAGCAAGAAGGTATACATATAGTAAAAGCCTAAAAGCCTAGCCTACTCTCAAAGGTGAATCCTCGGCGACAACATCTTCGGGCATCATCTCCTCGGGCATACGTCCTCAAAGAAAATTTCTTCCAAGAACCATCCCCTCGGGAGTCTTATTTCGATCCCTAGAATGGCATCTTCAAAAGGGGAGACAACGAAGACGAAAGCGATGGAGAAGAGCAAAGTGACGCGAAAGAGGCGGAAAGGGACGAAGAAGTGGCTGGGTGAAAAATCTGGCTAGTATGGATTTCGCCAGGCTACTACTGTAAAGACACTTCTTAGGACATTTTCCTGGTGTGGGATGCAACCGTTAGTATATAGTATCACCTCACTCTACGGAAAGCAAAGGGAGTGAGGCGTCGCACCAGGTAATCTGGGGAGGTGAGCAATAGTGTTGTGATGACCCAAAAGGTCATCACTTATTTTTAAAATGAATTCTACATTCTGAGGCTTTAAAAAAAACCTCTTTTAGCATCAACTCAATTTGCGTGCGCAGTCCGGGCGCATAGCCGGAAAGCTATTATGTGAAAATCTGTGAAAATGTTTAAATTTTGACTTAAAATGCATTTAAGTTGACTGCGGTCAACATTTTGGGTAAACGGACCTAGACCCATGACTTGATGATCTCGGAGGGTCCATAAAAAAATATGGGACTTGGGCGTATGCTCGGAATCGAATTCCGAGGTCCCAAGCCTGAGAAATGAATTTTTAAAGAAAATTATTTTCTGAAAATTTCTATGAGTTTTGGAAATGAAATGCATTTAGAATTAGATGGTATCGGGACCATATTCTGGTTCCGGAGCCCGGTACAAGTCTTATATGTGAATAAGATGAGTCTGTGAAATTTGGTAAGAAACGGAAGTCATTTGAGGTGATTCGGACCTGTAGTTGTGAAAATTCATACTTTGAAGGTTTTGAGATTTTTCTTAGATTTCTATGATAATTCGTTGTTTAAGAGGTTATTTTGGCGATTTGATCATACGTATGAGTTCATATGATGTTTTCGAGTTAGTACGTATGTTTGGTTTGGAGCTCTGAGGGCTCGGGTGAGTTTCGAAAAGTTTTGAAGTCATTGCAGGTTTTTGGCTGTTCAGTGCCCCGGGATTTTGTTCTTCGCGTTCGCGTGGTCCCACTCGCGAACGCGTAAGGTAAATCTCTCAGGTGCTAGATTTCTTCTTCGCGAACGCGAATCCTGAGATGCGAATGCGAGGTTGAGGGGGGAGTACCCTTCGCGAACGCGTCCAGGTACTCGCGAACGCGTAAGGCAATTGGCCTGGGGGGGGGGATTCTCACTTGTTCTACGCGAACGCGGCCACTGGCCCGCGAACGCGAAGGCTCGAGGGGTCAAAGCTCCACGAACGTGAGCCTAATGTCGCGAACGTGAAGGTCACTGAGGCCTAACTCATCGCGAATGCGACAGGCCTATCGCAAACATGATGAAGGCCTGTCCAGTGATTTTAAAACAGAAGCCAAATCGGGATTTAATCAAAATTTCATAACTTCTTCTTCCAAACTCCAAATTGGACAAATTCTGAAAGGGAATTTCACCTTTAATTCATAGATATGTAATCTTAGACTCATGTTCTTCAATTTCCATTAACACCCATTGGATTTCTAGGCCTAAATCATGTTTTTAAGGGTAGAAAATTAGGGATTTGGGTAGAGTTAGGACTTTTTGCATATTTGGGATTTAGACCTCATTTTGGGGTCAACCTTTGGAACTAATTGTATATCCAGGCTCGTGGGTGAATGGGTGATCGGGTTTTGGTCCGAACCTCGTGTTTTGACCAAGCGGGCCCGTGTCAATTTTTGACTTTTTGGGAAGAATGATGAGAAAGCTATAATTAAGCATTGGAATTGGATTGTTTAGCATTTATTGATGATATTAAGTCGATGATGTCTAGATACAATTGAATTGGAGCCAAATTCAAAAAGAAAAGCGGTGTTTGAGGCTTGAGTTGGCCGTGGAAGTTCGAGGTAAGTGTTTGGTCTAACCTTAGCTTGAGGGATTAGGAGTTGTGTCCTATTTGCTACTTGTTTCTTGTTGAGTATGACGTATAGGCATGATTACGAGTATCTATACTTGGTGCCAAGCATGACCGTGAGTCTTAAATTGTAATTTATTGTGTTCTTGAATAATACTACAGATGCTTAAATTGATGATTCTCTGTATTGAGTAAGGATTATGATTGTTCTTGTGGAAGTACTTATGATTGAGTATTGGTGTTAGCTGAGGTAGTTAGATGTTGGAACAAGTTTGGTTATAGCTGTTTCTCCCTTGCCGGGACATATTTACTGATACTGTCGATTGCCTTGCCGGGATAGTGTAGTTCTTTATTGATCCCTTGCCGGGACTCTTGTTATGATTGTTGTTGATTATATATGTGGATCGGGTTGCACGCCGCAATAATTTTATATGTGGATCGGGTTGCACGCCGCAAGAATATTATATGTGGATCGGGTTGCACGCCGCAACAATATTATATGTGGATCGGGTTGCACGCCGCAACAATATTATATGTGGATCGGGTTGCATGCCGCAACAATGATATATGTGGATCGGGTTGCACACCGCAACAGTGATACATAATATGGATCGGGTTGCACGTCGCAACAGTGTTGTTATATATAGGGATCGGGTTGCGCGCCGCAACAATTGTTGATACAAAGTGTTTATAGATTGAGTACAAGTTTCTTATTATTCTGCTGTGAATTCTAAGTTGTCCTTATACCGTTACTCTTGATTTACTGTTGATATTGATACACCCCCGCAGCCTGTACCCCTAGTTGATACTACACTCTGCACTATGTGCAAATCCCGGAGCAGCTCTTGGACCATAGCATTTGGGTGGCTACCTTCAGTCCACGCGGAGATCTAAGGTAGACCTGCAGGCGCCCGCAGGCCCTGGCGTCTCCTCTATCCTTTATCTCCTGTTTCATGTCTTTGATTTGGAAACCGTGTATCTTTATTTTCAGACTTTATATTTAGCACTCTTAGATCGTTTGTGGTACTATGACACCAGTTCTGGGTGATTAAGGCTTAAAGAGTCATATTAGATTCATATTTCAGATATTTTACTACATTTCTTCTGCTTAATGAAAATTCCGCTGTTTTTCACATTATTGCTTTATAAATTCTAAAAGGGTATAAAAATGGATAAAGGTAATCTGTTCAATAATTGGCTTGCCTAGCTCACATTAGTAGGCACCATCACGACTCTCGAGGGTGAAAAATCCGGATCGTGACAGGTGTATAGTCCGAGCTCCCTCTTGAGTAGCGGTGTGAAGTCCAAATATTTCCCTGAGTCAGGAGAAATCGGCTCCCTGCTTCATCATCCCGAGCCAACGACGACAACAACAACAACAATAGAACAGCGTAATCTTGCTCGACCAGAGAAAGTCCAGGAGATAGGCCATGGCACGACTGATAGAAATGCCGCCGTATAATCTTAAGGCCATGGGCCTCAAACATGGTGAACGACAATGAATAAGGATAGTAAGAAGTGAAGAATGGATGTATATGGGAAGATACTTAAATGAAAAGTTTACCCCAGGAGGCTCCCATTTATAGAAAGGGAGGCAGCGTAACCGACGACGCCATTTTCGCCCTCGAAAGACATAACGGTAGGTGCACTTAATGCGTCCTTGGGAGCTGAACCAGCGGCAACATTGTGGATTTAAAAAATTAGAAACCACAATACTTTGAATGATCTTGAGGAAGCGAAACGACGGGACGTTTCGGTAATCACGGAGGCTTGCATCATCGGTATGACGTCATCATGGGAAGTCCGAAGAGTCGGATTTCAAGATCGTTTCTTATCGCTTCTCTCTAAGAAATGCGGGGACTATTTGGATATGGTGAAATCAGGGGATCCGATTTCTCATCATCGAGGCACCTCAGAAGACCAACTCGAAGTCTCGAGGCTGTGAGGCTATGATCGAGTTTCCTCCCTCGAGGTTCGTCGACACTCAACCCAAGGACAATGTTGACCACGGGTATGATAGAGATGGGGAGTTCCCAAGGTACGCGGCTAGGACTGACAGAGCCTAGTGGTACCCTAGCCCTGAACCAGGGTATCATATAGCTGTCCCATCCTTTTATCTTTGTAATTAATACATTTTGTATTATGTTGGGATTCCCCTCATATATAAAGGGGATCCTTGTCATTTTGTAACTCTCGGTTGCTTCAGCTTCTCCACACGAAATATACAAGAACATTCTCTTTGCTCTCTAAACATACTCTCTTGATACTATTGCTTTCATTTATTATCTTTATTATTGTTCATCATTTATTACTTATCATTGGCCATAAGCCCCCCGTTGATTCACTTGAATCTAACAATAACAACACACTCACTCGGAACACTTGTAAGAGTATTTCAATTTTTAAAACGTTATATTAACGTCAAATTTAAAATTTTAAGAGAACACTTTACTTCTTTCCTATGTATAAAATATGACTAACCCATGCGAATCAGATGATACATTAATTATAAATAAGAAATAGGTCTTGAAAGTAAATGCCATTCTTGTCTTGAAAGTAAATGTCGTTCGTTAAGTAGAAGAACATAATATAAATTCTAAACTTTTTCCTTAAAAGAGTACAAATAAACCTGTAACTTTTCTTTCATATAAAAACTAATAAATTTGAAAATTGCCTATGTATTTCTAACTCTACTAATAAACTTTGTATATGCAATGTGACAAAAATAAATACACGAGGTAAGTGAAAACCCTCTTTTCAAAAACAAAAGATGTAAAGATTTTTCAAGACTTCTATTTTAGGGTTTTGTTATGTGACTATTTTTTACTTTTTCCTTTTTTTTTTTTAAACAGAACTATAGGTGATGTTTTAGGATTGGAGTTATACGTATATAACTTAAGACAAAAAAAATAGATTATAAATCCTTAAAAAGTAGAAAGAGGCTATAATATTTGGATATATATAAAGGCTAATTTTTGTAATTATACTTTTATTGAACATGCTGATTTTTGTAGTTATACTTTTATTGAATATGAAGGATAATAAAAATTTAAATATATATAAACAAAGAAACTTGAAAGCATCGTATCAAATTATAAGAGCAAGACCGTTTAAAAAGTTCTAATCGAGAAGAACTCTTGAGAAACATTGAAGTAGCTAATGCACTTTATCAGCGATTCTTATAAACTAAAAAGGAGACGTTGGAGAAAGAAAAAGAAAAAAGGAGGTATAACTAAGATTATTTAAGACTTGTAATTTAGGAATTTTAATATAGCACGTAAAATGAAAACATATAAGAAGAACTTAATCAAGAGACTGATTTTTTTTTAAAATTTTTTCATGAGTTTAGTAGGAGACGAAAACTTGGTTGTTTAAGAAAAAGTAACAATTGCTGATTTTATGAAGTAATGAAGGGTGTGAATATTACAAAACAATAACGTAAATGACAGGTAGACAAACAAGAAAAATAACAAAATAAAAAAAATGGCATTTCCAAATGTCAAGGTAATAAGAATATTAAATAGAAAACCTTTTTTGCATCTTCTTTATTGAGAAAATCAAAATAAAATTTTCTTTTTATAAAAGTAAGGATAGATAAAGTAAATTTGGATATAAATTTATTAAATTCTTAAAATTATGAAAATAGATGTTACTAACCTAAAAAACTACGGAGTACTAGAAATCTCAAGAAAATAATTGAGATGTAAGGGTCAAAATTAAGTGTAGCAATTAGTCATTTTGACAAAGTAGAATTTTGAAGCAAACAAATAGATTAAGAATAATTTTTGACTTGATCGGTTATTAATTTCTGAAAA
The DNA here is from genome assembly GCF_000715075.1 of Nicotiana tabacum. Lineage (NCBI taxonomy): Eukaryota > Viridiplantae > Streptophyta > Magnoliopsida > Solanales > Solanaceae > Nicotiana > Nicotiana tabacum. The sequence continues at coordinate 140,803,741 of NC_134099.1, read as the reverse complement.
AAATATGACTTAATCAGTTGGATGCGCTTCATTATTTTTAATGTTTGTTTATTAGAGAAAAGATCATGTCGATAATATAATTGCAGGAAGCGCGGACAAATTTACTAGTTGTATATAAATATTATTACTGCAATTTTACGGTGTACTCCTGGCGGCTAGTGAGGTTGTTGAAGGTGTGGACAATGAGGAAGTGCTCGACGAAATTCCAGCGGCATCTAATGAGGATGTTGAAGGTGTGGGAGACTAGCTGCTTAAATTAGCTTTTAAGCTCTTTTTTACTTTTTTCAGCGTTTGACAAAGTTAAAAAAGTGCTTAAAATAAGTTAAAACTATTTAAAACAGGCGAAAAGCAATAAATTGGCAATCTAACTTATTGTTTTTTGACTTAGAAGCTATTACTGTTGAAAAATTACTTTTTTAAGCCAATCTAAACGGGCTCTAGAATGACATGGGTAAATTCAACCTATCCTTACAGTCAATAAACAAAGAAAAAACGGATATGTTACACAAAAATAATCCAATATTTGTCTTTCTAAGGATTTATTTTCCTTGATCGTAAAATTAGGCTTCCCGAGATGTACAAGACGTTGGACTATTTTCGTTTTAGACTACCACGACTAAGAAGATATTGGTGGTTGTGAGATTAGGCTTTATGAAATATTAGACTTTTTGCGAAATACATAAACAATCCCTTTAAGTTGTCACAACAATCAGATGAACACCTTAACTTGGCATATGACCAGATAAACAGTTCTATCTGATACATGTGTGTCTTATGAATACCTGAGTTCAACAAGCCTCATGTGTGAGTACACTCGCGGATAACATGGCAAATTATCAAATTATTAAATGACATGTGTATTTCTTAAATAAATTATAGTCTATATTAAGAAATAGTTGTAATTTTTAATTAAAAAAAATAAGAAAAAGACCCTACTTTCCCAAACAGCCAAAAATAAAAATAAACAATAGTTGTATTTATTCTTTCTTTAACATCATAGACGCCAGAGCTCCTTTCCACCACTGTAAGCGTGGGAGTATTTTCAAACTTTTGAAAAGTCACGTGTCCTTTTAATTTTACAAGTGTTTTATCTATTTCCAAGTGGCTTCTTGCATGAAGGCTTGTGGCCAAATACTTTTAGATAATTGGTACATGGCAAAAATTTTTACCTGCTGTGGTATTGTTTTAAAAGATAATTTGACAAATTGATCTACCAAGCCAAGTGGCTATAAATATCTACCACGTGGCCTTTTGCATGAAGATATGTGGCATAATGGCTAAGCCATAAATAAGTGGCAATCATCTTTCATGCAATTAAACACTTGACAATTTAACCTATAAATAGCCTTGTTGTTCATCAGTATGACATCAAAAAAAATTGGTCTTTTTTACATTTTTCTTAGCTAATCAATGCTTTCTTTTTTAGCTAATCATTACTTTCTTCCTACAATCATTACTTATTATTACTATAATTATTATTCCCATTATTGGTTTATTATCTCTTGTTATTATTTCTTCCCTCCGATTTATTCCAAAACTTGCTGATTCTTGTATCTCTTAATAAATAGAGATGAGCTTGTTTAATCCTAAGAAAATATTTCACATTACTGAAATAGTTTCTTAGGACAATGCCTAGCACGACTCAAGCCAATTCGTGTATCTGCTTAAAAATAATATTATTGCATTATTATTATTATTAATTTTTTTTCGTGTTATTTTTACACAATCTAAGAAACTATGTGTAACGACCCGATCGGTCGTTTTGAGCTTTTGCACTTTGCTCACTAGTTCTCGGGCATGACTAGTCTCGTGTGATGTATTATGACTTATATAAATCATCGATTTTGGTTTTTAGGGTAATCAAAATGAGTTTGGAAGAACAATTCTCAGTTTGAAGCTTAAAATTTGAAAGGTTTGACCAAGTTTTGACTTATTTGTATATGATATCGGGTTGGAATTTTTATGATTTGATTAGCTCCGTTAGGTGATTTGGGACTTAGTATGATGACCCGGCCGGTCGTCTTAAGAATTAACGCCCCGATCCCCTATTAATGATTTCCCCAAGTTTATTTCTGCTATTTCGATTTGCCAGGATGTTCGGTTTTGAGTTTTGGGACACTTAGTCCTTAAATGAGAGCTTAAGTGTTGGAAAGTTGACCGTAGTCGGAACAATATGAAGACTGCCTCGGAATGGAAATCTGATGGTTCCGTTAGCTCCGTTGGGTGATTTCGGGGTTAGGAGCGTGTTCGGATTGTGTATTGGAGGTCCGTAGCTAATTTAGAATTGTAATGCCGAAAGTTAAATTTTTGAAGTTTCGGGTCCGATAGTGAGATTTTGGTCCAAGGATTGGAATGGAATTTCGGAGGTTGGAATAGCTCCGTAGTATTGAATGTGATGTGTGTGCAAAATTCCAGGTCATTCGGACGCGTTGTGATAGACTTTTTGATCAAAAGCATATTTTGAGGAAATTTGGAGTTCGTAGGCTTAAATACTTGGTTAATTCGAGGTTTCGATGTTGTTTTAGGTGTTTTAAGGATTGGTACAAGTTTGAATAAGGTATTAGGTGATGTTTGTGCTTTTGGTTGAGGTCCCGGGGGTCTCGGGGTGATCTCAGATGGTTAACGAGAAGTTTGAGGAAGTGTTGCAGCTGCTGTATTTTTGCTGCTTCTGGTATTTTCGCATCTGCGATTTGGGGACCGCACGTGCGGTGCCGCAGAAGCGGATTTTGGTCTTTTCTTCAGGAACTGCAGAAGCGGTACCGCATATGCGGATTAGGAGTCGCAGATGTGAAAGCTGTCTCTTTAAGTGAAAGTCACAGATGCGACATTTGTTCCACAGATGCGCATGACCACAGATGCGGAAATTGCTGGGCATTATTTTAAAAGGGGTTCCGCAACTTGGGGGTTTATTTCCACCATTTCTAATCATTTTTGGAGCTCTTTGAAGGGGATATAAGAAGGATTCGAGAGGAATCGCTTTGAGGTAACATCCTTGACTTCATAACTCGTTTCTATGTGATTACAGTTCTAATTAGTGATGAAATTTTTTGGAAAAATCGGTAATTAGGGCTTGAGTTTAAGAGACTTTTAAATGAAGATTTGAGGGGTCATTTGGACTCCGAATTCAGTGTTCTTGTTATGTACTGACTCGTAAGAGTACGAGGTTTCTGAAAATATAAATTTCACCTGATTCCGGGATGTGGGCCTGAGAGGCATTTTGGTCATTTTACATAATTTCACGTATTAGCTTAGACTTTAATTGTAGAATCAGTTACTTGAAGTGTTATTTATATTATGTAATTGAATTGAATAGATTTGGGCCATTTGGAGTCAAGTACTCGTGGCAAATGCGTGGTGTCAGGTTGATTTTGAGCTGGTTCGAGGTAAGTGGCTTGTCTAACCTTGTGTGAGGGACCTTCCCCTTAGGATATGACATATATGATAATTGAGATGCCTTGTACGTGAGGTGACGAGTGCGTACTTGAGCTAATTGTTGAAAATTCGATTTTTACTTTAAGTATTTCAATTGAGTTCCTTTTTCCTGCTTATTTCTACTTGGGAATTTAGCCTGTTGTTAGTTTAGAAAAGCATGTTTAGTTGACTTAATTGCATGTTTGCTTAAACTGCCTTAATTGCATTACGTGAAGCATGTTAGGCTAGAATTAACTGTTTACTTGGTACGAAATTAGCATTTGGTTGAGTATTCTTGTGTTGTTTCTGTGTGTTTTAATTTGGGACTACGGGACGGCATCCCGGGAGATCCCCTATATGTATTTTGATTTGGACTGAGGTGCGGGATACCAAGATATCCTTGACATGTATATTGAGGATACCGAGAGATCCTCGGGATACCAAGAGATCCCTAACATATATTGAGGATACCAAGAGATCCATGGCACTTATATGACATGTATATTGAGGATACCGAGAGATCCTCGGGATACCAAGAGATCCCTAGCATATATTGAGGATACCAAGAGATCCTTGGAACGTATATTGAGGATACCAAGAGATCCTCGGGATACCAAGAGATCCCCCGGTTATCATCCTTGCTATGAGTGGTCTTTCCTTGTGGTTGCCTTTATCTCTGTTTCCGTTATTGTACTCTTATTATCCTGTATAGATTCTTACTGTAGATTCTCAATTTTGCTGCTTATCTTATCTTGTCATCTTATTATTTATTTAATCTCAGTAAGGCCCTGATCTTCCTCGCCACTACCCGACCGAGGTTAGGCTTGACACTTACTGAGTATCGCTGTAGTGTACTCATGCCCCTTCTGCGCATGTTTTTCAAGTGCAGATCCAAGTACCACTGCTCAGGCCTACTATCCTTGAAGGAGGCAACTGCTTTAGAGACTCCGAGGTACATCTGCCGCGCCCGTAGACCAAGGAGTCCCTTTCCATTCCTTCCTTTAGTATTTAGCCCTTATGTATTTTTTTCTATTCTTGTTAAACATTCCGGAGTTAGAGCTAGGTAGTATTTATCTTAGCTTGTGATTCGTGGGTTTCTGGGTCTTGGATTTAGATATTGGTTTTTGAGACTTATATATTGTGTATGTCGAGCGACACATTTAAACACTATTATTGTTTTATTTCTGTTTTTAAATTGTTTTACTTCCGTAAGTTTGGTTATCTTTCGCAATTTAGGCTTACCTAGTCGTAGAGACTAGGTGCCATCACGATGGTTAATGGAGGGCGAACCGGGGTCGTGACACTTAGGAGCGTGATCGGAATGTACTTTGGAGGTCCGTGGAAGGTTTAGGCTTGAATTGGCAAAATTGAAACTTTGGCATTTTCCGGTTCATAGGTGAGATTTTGATTTAGGGGTCGGAATGGAATTTCGGAAGTTGGAGTACCTCCGTTGTGTCATTTGTGACGTGTGTGCAAAATTTCAGGTCATTCGGACGAGGTTTGATAGACTTTTTGATCGAAAGCGAAATTTGGAAGTTTTTGGAATTCTTAGGCTTGAATCCGATGTGATCTTGGTGTTTTGATGTTGTTTTGAGCATTCCGAAGGTTGGAACAAGTTTGAATGATGTTATGGGATGTATTGGTATATTTGGTTGAGGTCCCAGGGGCCTGGGGCATATTTCGGATGCTCAAACAAGCAATTTCGGCCTTTGGGGAGCTGCTGGTTTTCTGGTGTTTTAGCAGCAGATTACCCTTAATCTCGATCGCAGGTAATTGTTGCGATCGCGTAGAGTAAGGATTAAGGCAGGAAGATTTGTTCTATGCGATCACGTAAGAAGTTTTGCGATCTCATAGGTGGGTAGTCTTAAGCAATGCGGTCGCATGGGTCTCCTTGCGATTACGTAGTAGAAAAGAGGGGCGCATGAGGTGGAGCAGCTGTTTTTCGCGACTGCGTGAGGGAGTACGCGATCGCATAGGTTAGTGGGTTGCAGCTTCACGATCGTGTGGGCAAGTGTGCGATCGCAGTGAGTAAAATTTGGATGCTGTGAGTTTGTTCTTCGCGATCGCGTGGGTGGTCCCGCGATCGCAGTGTATTAATGACCTGGGCAATATTAAATAGCCAATACGTGACCCTTCTTCATTTTTTCACCATTTTTGAACAGGTTTGGAGCTTTTGAGAGGGATTCTTGAGGAACCAAAGGGTAATCTCTTGGAGGTAAGATTCTTGACTTCATAACTCGTTTATATGTGATTAAAGGCCTAATTAGTGGTGAAATTTTGGAAAAAATCAGTGCAAAATGGGTAATTAGGGCTTAAAATTAAGAGATTTTTGAGTGGGGATTTGAGGGGCCATTTGAGGTCCGATTTTGATGTTCTTGATATGTATAGACTCGTGGTAAGATGAGGATTCTATTGATATGATTTTTGTCAGGTTTTGAGACGTGGGCCCGAGGGTCGGGTTTGGCCAATTTTGGGATTTTTGAGTTAATTCGATTATTTTCGCTTGGGCTTTGTTCCTTTAGCGTGTATTAATGATGTGGAACAAATTTTGGTTAGATTCGGAACAATTGGAGACTGATTCGAGAGGCAAAGGCATCACAGGCTGGAGTTTGGACCGGATTGAGGTGAGTAATGAATGTAAATGTTGTCCTGAGGGTATGAAACCCCAGATTTCACCTCGTTGTGCTATATTGAGGTAACACACACGCTAGATGACGAGCATGGGGCCGCGCACCATTGGGAACTGTGACTTAGTCCATCCCGTATGACTGTTTTACTGCGTATTTGATTGAAAATTGTTTGCTATCATCATGTTTCGGGCTGAATGCCATATTTGGGCCTGGTGCCAACTATTTGGACCCTTAGGGGATTTTACTGCTATTTCCTCACTATTTTGATTTTATATCTGTACTCAGTCATGCTATATTCTACTGTTTTTCATAACTCAACCATCTTTACTCTGTTTTAACATTTTAAATGATATTTGGGTTGAGCATCATGTTTTACTGTGCCCGTATGGCTTTTAGAGATTTCCGACTAAGTAAGGCCGAGAGCCCGTGTTGTGAGGATTATTATGGGATCGGTCTACATGCCGCAACAGTGTTGTACTGATTATGATTATGAGGTCGAAGGCCTGAGTTGTATGCCACAAGGTGTCTTGATATGAGGCCGAGAGCCTATTGATTATGCCACGAGATGGCTTGATATTGCGTTTGGGCCGTAAAGGGCCCCTCCTAGAGTCTATACACCCCCAGTGAGCACGGGTACCCTGAGTGAGTGATATATTGATTATGTCACGAGATGGCTTGTTATTGCACTTGGGCGTAAGGGGCCCCTCCCGGAGTCTGTACACCCCCAGTGAGCGCGGGTACCTAATGTGTTATGTGATATAGCCCGAGGGGTTGATGTTGTTCCACGTTATTGCATGAAGGGCAGTTCTTGATTTATGTTATGCCCGAGGGGCTGATTATGAGTGATTATGAGGTAGCCCGAGGGGCTGGTTCTATTGGTATTATGCCCAAGGGGCGGTTTATGGTACATGTTTTGCCGAAAGGCTGTTTATGTTTCTATCATGTTTACTCACAGTTTTATCACTCGTTTGAAACTATTGAAAATTGTTTTTAAAAGGTTTTCACCGAAACTGAGCATGATTTACGAAGTAAATGATTTCTGTACTGTGTTAGAAATATCCTGTATTTGTTGTAGCATTTTGACGTGATTTACGTGCTTTCTTACTACTCAACTTTCATTTATCTTTATTACTCACTGAGTTGGAGTACTCACATTACTCCCTGCACCTTGTGTGCAAATTCAGGTATTTCTGAACCCGGTAGCGGGTGTTGATCGCTTGGAGGCAGAGTCATCAGAGTTTAGCAAGGTTGCTGCCCGACGTTCGCAGCACTGCTTTTCTCCCTCTTGTTTTCGTGAGACTGTATTCAGTACACTTTCAGACTTTTCGTTGTATTCAGACCTTAGTAGATGCTCGTGACTTGTGACACCCTGATGTCGGGCTTGTATATTATTTCCGCACTGTTCATTTAGACTTATATTATGAAATGTTTGTTTAAATTAAAGGCTTAAACATGATTCTTATTGATAAATGATTCTTATTGATAAATGGTTATTGGTATTAACGAACCGGTCATCATATCCATATCTACCCTTTCCCGCCCCGTGAAGGTAATTAAAGCGAGGGTTGGTCTCGACCCCTATTGCATGTTGTTACCCCTCCCTTCCTATCAGTCCTGGAGGAATTTAGAACTCCTATCCTATAAAAGGGGGAAGTTCTAGGCAGACCCTTAAGTTTAAAGGCAAAATACTAAGGCGACATATAATAACAAGTAAGACTTCAATTAAAGGGAGCATGGAAGACAAACGAAAGGCTCAAATATACCTCCAAAAGTAATGCACATAGACAGCATGACTCATACACAGATAAGGTCTAAATTCAGATCCTAAGCATGGTATCTAAGTGATAATAGTAGAATCAGATTTATTACATGACTCAGAAAAGAAGTCCGAATCAGGCTTGCCTACTGATTTTAACATGCTAATAGTTAAACAAAGGCAGTTCTGGTTTTTAAGTTATTACTTAAGGCTTGCCTAGGCGTAAAGTAATATGCAGCAGTTAAACAGTGTGGAGATTGTTTTTCTTCTAAAACATGTTGTTCTAAATATTGCAAAGACACACAGGGCTTATTACTAGTTTGTTTAAAGTAGGATGAGACTGTTGATACTCATTTAGTAGTTAACTAAGCGTAGCTGAATGAGGATGAACGAGAACCTAATCATGGTATCTAATGATTTATATGTAGGATTCCTAAAGCAGGATTTCTAAATGCACATCATGATTGCAGAATTTCCTAAGAGCAGGATTCACAACATGGTTGCAGAATTTCCTAAGAGCAGGATTTCTAAATGAAATTTCAGAACATGTTTACGTAGGTAGAATCACATAATAGCTGCTTATTTTATTGTTATTATCTACCATATAGACATGATTTCTAAGTATGGATAAGATGCTGAAGACAGTACATTTAAATCCTAGATAGCATGATAGCTAATGCATGGCATGCTTGGCATGTTGTACCTAAACATGGCTGCTATTGCGCATAGAGAAAAGTAAACCTAGGAACATGATTTCTACCATGGATTATACTACAACATGCATATTACCCACCCCTTTTCACTATCCAACCCCAATACTTGTTTACAAATTATTACAGACCAATACTGAAATGAATCACATAAGCAGGAAAGAAAGATAAAAATTACACTATAGAGAGCCTGAAAACAGGCCTAAACTTTCAGCACCTGATTAGGACTTCCTCCCTGAGTTATGCAATAAATCACCTCAAGTGCCAAGATTGTTCCGTAGTCTTTCTCATAACTGGGTGTGTCAAAGTTCCCTTAGGACCTCAAGGGATCTCGGGCAGTGCTCACACCCAGATTTCATAGCCAATACAGAGTAAGTGCAATGTGTAAAGGCCAGCTTTTATGTGTCCAAGTTCAGAGGGAGCTCAAGAGTCTCAAGGCAAGGCTCACACAAAAGGGGCAGAACCTAGTAGTCTAAGAGTATGTGTGAGAGTGCTTGACATAGATTTAAAAGAGTTGAGTTGGAAACAGTTTGAAACAGCATATTTGAAATAAGTTTGCAAAAATAACAGAAGATTTGCTTAGGGAAAAACAGTAAGGAGAAGAGGATAGGAGCAACAATAACTTGGAGCAAGCCAGCACACACAGAAAAGTTCAAAGAATAGTCCAGTTTCAAAAGTCACAAACATGTAAGTAAGGGGTTGGGGCCAATTATGAAACACATAAACATGGATAAGAGGAGAAGCACATAGACCAGCAAGTACAAAGAACAAGTAGGAACTGATTGGCCTCCAGACCACAAACTACTACTTCGAAGTGTTAACAAAGGGATCATGGTTGAAATTAGAATAGCAATAGGCAATAAGACATAGAGGCAGGGTATGGGAGTAGTCATACTGAGAGCAGGAGTCTATTACATACAATTAGTCATGCTACTTAGTGTTAATCAAGTACAATAGAAGTCTATGATACTAACATGGCATACTAGTTGAGGGAAATAAACAAGGACTCAAGTAAATATGCTGATTACACTTGAACAAGAGAGGGCAAAACTTAAGCATACTGAATAAAGTAATAAACAAGAAGGGCAATTAAACACATAAGCCATTAAATTAGTGCAGAAGGATACATGGATTAACAAACAGGGAGCACATAGAGTTGAGTTTCAGAATTGAACTAGGAACATGCCAGTTAAGGAAGCAAAAGTGCAGAAAGTAAAGTAAGTAGAGTTCCACAGTCTAGCCTTGGCTTTTAGCCGGCTAGACAAGTAGCTAGTACATGTAGTAGAGAAGGAAGAGAGAGTTTGAGCGTGCGTGTGTATTCTGAACTAGTTGTTCGTGTGTTAAGGCTGTAGAAGAGAGTCATTTATATAGTATTTTGAAAACTGGTTCAAAATAAGGCAAGAATCAATTCTTCAGTAATTATAGAACTCAATATCAATTAAGAACGAAAATCAGCCAAGTATCCCTTAATTAAGGGAGTAATTTACCGATGGTAGAAAGCAGGTAACAGATAAGGAAAGAATCCAAGTAACATAGGTACAAAATATGTAAATTAGGGCTAGATACATAAGGGTATAATAAAGGAAATAACAGTAGAAATCAATTAAAATATAGGAAATCACATAACAAGGTAGGAAATAATTTTAAGGGATAGGAAAAATAGCTGGAAAACTATATAAGAGCATTAACACTGTAAATCAAGGATTTCAAGAATAAAAAAATAGTACTAATATTAAGGGAAAATAGTATAGACTTCCATGAATAAACCAATAAACAGAGTATAAATAGGAAGAACCAAATCGGAACCCTTAATAAGACATCACTAGGATGAAAGTCATAGAAATACTCTAACTAATCACAACATATCCATGAGAATCGCACATACAAACAAATCGACTGAACGAACGGTAAGGACGAACTCAGAATCACAAACTAGAGCCAAACAAATTAGGGTTTTCAATGTAATGAGTCAGATAAAGGAAAAACTTAAATAAACCATTTAAACATAGTAAAAATCATATTATAATACTGAAAATCAGAGGAGAAGTTGTTTAAAAAAAGGTTAAGAAACCCTAGTCTTGAAGACGAAGGGTTACTTTAGAGAAAATCGGAAAAAACCTTCGAGGAAAACAACAAAAGCTCATAATATACATAGATCTAAGATAGATCTAAAAGAAACCAAAGGATATCAAGAGTTAGGGTTTCAGAGAACCTAGAGAAGATGAGAAAACCTTAGAACGTTACAGGTTTTAGCCGGAAAAGTCATGGATCTTACTCGAACAGTCATGGATGGCAAATGGCATGAAAGACCATGGATAGGTTTTGAACCGCTCCAAGTTCACCTAAGGACCTCAGGGTAGTGTCAAACCGACGTGGGGTAAAGTAGGGGCTAGGAGATGATGAGAGGCCATGGTTTCCGGCGAGGGAGGTGGCCGGAGAAGGTGGACAAGGTCCATCGAAGAGGATGTGAGAAGAGAAGGTTCTAGAGAGAACCAGAGATAGAGAGATGGAGATGAGTGTTGGTTGAGTGAATGAGAGAATGAGGGTTTGGGGGGGGGGGGTAGTCTTAGGTTAATTATGGTAAGAGTGAATCTGGGCCGTTGATCAAAATTGATCAACGGCCAGGATTAACTCAAGTCTAGGCCGGGTAAGGTTTGGGTTTGGGATTGGGTCCGATGGGGTTTTTAATTGGGTTGGGGGTCCGTTGAATTTAGGCTAGAATTGAAAGCCAATTTGGCTATAAATTAAATAGCTAGTTTTTCCCTATTTAATTTATAAAAAATAGTAGATAATTTCTAAAAAATAATTTAAAAATGCTAGAATAATTTATAATACATAATTAGCATTTTAAAAATACAGGATCCAATTTTATACATATAAAACATAATTAAATCTTAAAAGGGCTAATATTGCAATCATATGCAATCTAGCTTTTAAAAATACTAAATGTAATTATAAAAATATATAAAAATTAAATTAGCCATATTTTGGCATAAATATAGAAATCTAATAGATGAATTATCAAAACAATAATTTGGAAATAATTATTGGGGATTTTATGGATAAAAGGGGAGAAAATAAATCAATTTAAAACCTTAAAATTATGAAAAAAAAATAATAAAAACCTTAGACATACTTGTATATGCATATATATGCTATTTTGAAGGTATTTTGCATGTTGAAAAATATATAGGGGAAAATTGGGTATCAACAGTTGCCCCTTTTTACCTGGGAAGAATGAAAGTGTTTTCGGGTAAAGAAATGATGGCCAATTTTGACCGAGCAAAATGGTTTGAGAAGGTTAGGCCGCACCCTAGCTTTTGAGTTGCCTACATATCCCTGGGTTTACAGGAATCAGGTCGTATATAGTTCAGGATCCAATGGTAAAGTATACCGATGAAGCGATTTCAAGAACGGACGCAACATCTAGGGCTGGGTGAGTGGACGGTTTACAGGAATGGTTAGGTTTGATATGGCTGAGGGAACTGGAGCGGGATTGCTCCTGTTGGGATATCCGTTGCTCGCTGGGTTACCTGCAAATAGAAGCAATACAAGCGTACATTGTGCATAAATTTAAAAATGATGTAAATTCCCGTTGGACCATGAATGTTGTCTTTGGACGGTTAGGAATGGCGTCCTCAGACCATGATGTCCTGAGCCATGAAGCATGATAAAGGATTCGCATGCCATGAAATGATGTTCTCGAGCTATGAGGATGGTGTCTCCGAACCATGACGCCTTTGAATAATGATATGCAAAAGATTGAAAGAGATCCTCAGGCCATGACATGGTGTTCTCGGGCTATGAAGATGGTGCCTCCGAATGATGATGCCTTTGGATGAGTTGGTGATATTTCAGCCCATGAAGGATGCAGTAGTATGATGCGAACAAGACAAAGCTTAGTCTTGCGAATTGAAGGGCAGAGCTTAGCCTGTAAGAGAAGCGAGATAAATAGTGCTTGGGATAACACTTAGTTTCGAAGAAAATGGGAGGCAGAGCTTAGCCTCGGAAGACAGAATGGTAGCCTTATGCAGATTGGGAGGCAGAATAGTAGCCTTATGCAATGCGAATGCAGATGGAGCTAGAACTTAACCTCGAAAGGCAGAATGGTAGCCTTATACAAGAATGCAGATGGAGACAACGTTTAGTCTCAGAAGGCAGAATGGTAGCCTTATGCAAATTGGAAGGTAGAACGGTTTCCTTATGCAAATTGGAAGACAGAATAGTAGCCTTATGCAATGCAGATGCATATGGAGGTAGAGCTTAACCTCGAAAGGCATAATGGTAGTTGTCACACCACCTTTTTACCACCCCGAGGCGGGTATAAGGGAGTTTTTTCAATTTAAGTGACAATCGAAACGAGATTATTTATTTAGGATTCAGAGTCGCCATTTGAGATAATTATGGTATCCCAAGTCACCGGTTTAAAATCCCGCATCGAGGAAGTTGACTCTTATTTACGGTTTGCGAACACAGAAATCCGGGTAAGGAATTCTGTTAACCCGGGAGAAGGTGTTAGGCATTCCCGAGTTCCGTGGTTTTAGCACGGTCACTTTGATCATACTTGGATTATTAAAATTATTTAATTACTAATTTTAGAACCTATGTGCATTTACCTTTTACCGCTTTTAATTAAGAAAATTATCTTGAAACGGGTCAGGCGTACGTGTACCTGTTTGTTTGGCGTGTCAAAAATCATATCACGCGAACGTGTCCACAATTAATAACACTTTATTGAGAAAAGTTTGGCCAAAGTTGCGCGAACACATACTCTGATTTTTGTTTTTAAGATCATAATCATGTCACGCGAACGTGTCCATGACCATGATAATATATTAGACGTGCTTAAAGCAAACTACGATCATTGGTTATTTGTTATATCTAAATCATGAAATTAATATGAGGGCCATGAAATTGTCATTTTTGTTCGGTGCGACACACTTCGAATTATTCTAGCTAAATGGTTTAAACTAACCCATGAGGGCCATATATTACTTATGTTATAATATATGGCTCGCTCCAATTATTATTGATAAGAGCTTAACTAATTAAAATACCAAGTGTAATCAAAGGTTTCTCTAAGGGCTTACAAGATAGGGTCGGTTATTTAAATAAAAGGGCTTAATCCAACTCCACGTGAGCTGAAGGCTTGATAAACAAAGGGCCGCACAATTGGGCCCAAGCGTGAGCACAAGTATTTGGGGAAGCTGGGCGTCAGCGGAAAGAGGGGGGGGGGCAAATCGAGTCCCTGAGCTTGCAACAGTCAGATTATTCAGAACAAACAGAACAGTTCCAATTCCTAAGCTTTATGGGCCAATTCGAAGCCCACTGCCTTTTTTCAACCAACGATCCGTTTGGTTCAAACGATGTTTGACTATATGACTTAATTTGCAATTACCCCAAAAAGAAACAACGTTGAATCTAACCAAAAATAACCTCAAGTTAATCTAAAACAAATGATGTGTTCTACCTAACACGAAACCAAACTGATAATGTAAACATGAATTGACAAACTAAGCAAGCAAGAAAGCAAACTTGGTTTAATCTATGACTTCTATCACAAGGATTCCTATACTTTTTATTCGCGCTTATAATTAGACCTTGGCATGTTTAACCAAGACAAACTTCATTTTTAAACAAATGCACATGCTCAGTTATACTAAGTACCCACATGTTTGCACGAATTCAAGTTCAGAATCAAAATGATAAGCTGAGAGTAAAAAAACAATGGATGCCGTTAGCCCTAACAGTCTTCTAGTAAAAAAAACTTGCATTAAACCAACAAATTCAACCACTAGTTGAATGCATTAAGAAGCAAAAATAGAAAAAAAAACCCAGAGGAAGATCACTACTAGTTGAACGCACAATCAATCTGAAGTTAAGAGATGCTATTTCAGGCATATTGTTCATTGACTACTTCAACACACTTGAGTCCATTTCAAGATCCACAATATAGTAGGCTTGACTGCCTTACACAATATCATTTAAAGGTTTAAAACAGTCCCTGAAGCAATTATGCTCAAACAAACTCAAATCTGATACTTAAAACAAAACAGGTGACATGAATGACTACCCTTAAGAAAGCTAAAATAAAAAGGGACATCAAACCAACATAAGATAAGGTCACATAGCCGATAGGTAACAGAGTGTTAGCATTGATCAATTTCCCCAACTTGAATTCGTAAACAACATCACAGTTTAGCCAAAACTTCATTTCTCATTCATAGTGTGAAGGGAATACCTGGATACAACAGTCAAAACAAAAGGAAGAGAGATGATTAAGGGTCAGAACTTCATCTCACAACAGCAGTGTAACAAGGTAAACCAATTTTAAATTGAAATGATGCACATCAAACCAAAACTAGTTTCAATCAATCTGTAATCTAGCAAACTTCAAACCAAACTTTCAAAACCCATATTCAACCCATTTCAAACCCAGACGAATCAGGAAATTGCTTCAGAAATTGAAAAACCTCAGCATTCAAAGCAGAAATTCAATGGAACAGTGCTTTCATCCAAATTTCCAGCCGTTTGTGATTTTTCTCAATATTTGTGTTCCCCCCCCCCCCCTCTTTGAAAGGCAAGAAAGTGTGCCTTTATAGGCAAGGGAAGTAGGGCGGCCTAGGAAGGTTCAGTTTTGCAATTAGGCCATTTTTCAATTTTTGTTTTTGCCTAGATAGTCTCAGGTAATTAACAGATTTTCACAAACAGTCCAAAAACCAGCTTCTCAGAAGCTTCTTAGGCAGTTACCAACAGATTCCCTACCCATATTTCCCCAAATTACCCTCCAATTCCCTTGTTTTTACTTTAGTCTCAACTATCTAACCTTCAGCTCATGGGTCCATTTAAATAGGGCCCCATCCATACTATGGGCTTGAATACTACAACCCAGTTCCATTAGCTTTAGGTCATTAACCATCGAGCATTGAGGCTAGATGACCAAGGTTGTCTGGGCCAAAGAAAGAAAAGAAAAAGAAACAAAGGAGGCCGAGAACTGAGTTCAAATAACTTAAATGATTTCAACAAAACAAAAACAAACTCAATTAACCTATCAGCAATTATGAACCAAGCAAATGAGCTAAACAAAACAAACAAACAAACGACTTAACAGTATCGGCCCCGATTATTCCTAATGACCTACTTCAAACGAGTTCTGGAAAGAAAGAAAAACGACACAGAAGAAGAAAAATACATACTAACTAATCGGAGGCAGGCATCTTTCGAATAGACTTGCTAGTTTTGGGTCTTGCATGAGACTGATGAACTTCGAAATAAGTCGAAATCCATGCTAATCGCTCATACTCTCAGAGAATAGTTGATTAGCATGGGTCTTGACCCATTAATAGTCCAGGAAGTAACTCTCCGGCACCAGACTTGGTTTTGGGCTGTGAAAGCTTGGATTCAGATTCAAGATTCGAACGAACCTACGGTGGTTCGGAGGGAAATAATTAGAGATTTGGGGAATATGAGAGTGTGAGGCTTTTGGAGTGTTGATTTGGGGCCGGTCAGAGATAACGCCGCCAGTAAAAATGGCGGTATTTGAAGGGCGGTGTTAGGGTTCATTGGGAGAGAGATGAGGGAGATGAACGAAGGGGGGCTGTTTAGATTGAACTGGTCTCTGAGGATGCCTGGACAGTCTTAAACGAAGATGGAGAAGTGCTCTAGGCCGTTGGATGAAACGTGATGAACGACCATGATTTGTTAAAGCTTATTGAACTCAAAACGATGCAGTTTCACTCATGTACTACGTCGTTTCCCTGGTCATGGGAAATAAAGGCTTTGGGCCGGGTATGGGCATGGTCTGGACGGGTTTTAATGGGATTTTATGGGCTTATGACAATGATTTTGGCCCAATTTCACAAGACAAGTCAATTTTCCAACTCCTTCTTCTATTCTTTATTTTTTTCTATTTCAAATTAACTCTTTTAATTTCTTTTAAATTAAAACTAAGAATAAACCTAAATTAATTCCTACTCAAATATCTTAGCAAATTAATTACCATAATTAGTAAATTAAAGAAAAACTACTTAAGATCCAAATTAGAATTAAAAGGTGCAAATGACCATTTTTGTGATTTTTCTTTTTATAAAATAACTAATTTACTACTTAATTCAAAAGTGCAAAGTTAAATCCTAAATGCAAATGCAACATATTTTTATATTTTTATTAATTAAATAGAATAAACATGCACTGATAAATGCAAACAATTGACAGAAAATGCCACAAAAATTCATAAAATTGCAAACAATGGAAAAAATATATTTTATTTTGAATTTGTAGGAGTAATTCATATAGGGCAAAATCACGTGCTCACAGTAGTCTTATGCAAGTTGGATGGAGACATCGTTTAGTCTCGAAAGGCAGAATGGTTGCCTTATTCAAATTGGAAGGCAGAATGGTAGCCTTATGCAATGCAAATGCACATGGAGACAATATTTAGTCTCGTAAGGCAGAATGGTAGCCTTATGCAAGAAATAAAATAACAAATGACAGTAGAGTTTTCTTAGTTGATAACAGATTGTGGCGTTGTGATTACTGGGAGCATTGTGACATACAGAACATCACTGGTGTGTGCTGATAGCAAATGTTGGCAAGTGCAATGGTTCTAAGAGTCGTATTTTGAACATTGTTTGTCCCATGGGCGTATAATGTGTTTAATGATTTCGCAATCCTAATGCCTGCATCCAAAGAAAAATCATGAGTTTTGTAAGGGGTGGGGCTAGTTCGTATCCCCGCTGGCTTTTGCTTGACTCGTTCGGCTTTGATCGGGTGATATCGTCTGTATTATTGGGGTAGCATTGCTAAACAAGCAGTTTCAATAATAAGCATGCATGATTTTGTAAAAGTATGATATAAATTAAAAATAAAGTTTAGATGAACCAACGACTATGACGTATCTTGGGACATTGCATCCTCTCTTGCTATAGAGTTTTAAGGGTCCTTCTCAAAATTCTGCCCCAGTTTGATGGGTTGACGTTTCTAATTGTTGCTCGTGCGGCGATTGGCTGAAATTACTTCAGAATTTTGAGGGTCCTCCTCAAAATTATGCCCCAGTTTCCAATTGCGGGGGGAAATAA
This sequence comes from Nicotiana tabacum, assembly GCF_000715075.1. Lineage (NCBI taxonomy): Eukaryota > Viridiplantae > Streptophyta > Magnoliopsida > Solanales > Solanaceae > Nicotiana > Nicotiana tabacum. Next base: position 140,786,157 of record NC_134099.1, on the reverse strand, counting down.
ATTTTTTATTGAATTGTGACCGAACCCATAGGGCTTCCTACATGTCCCCTCTTAAACGGGAATCAGGTCAGGCATAGTTCAATTTACATCATATAAGGAAAGTATAAAAATTACACATAGTAACGCTTGACCGCATCTGAATTGATCGGCTTTGGCCAGACTTCTCTGTCCATTTCTGCAAGTATGAGGCTCCTCCTATCAAAACCTAGTGAACCATGTATGGGCCCTGCCAGTTGGGAGAGACCTTCTCTTTGGCTTCATCTTGATGCAGAAAAATTTTCTTTAACACCAGCTGCCCTGGTGTGAACTGTCCTTGCTTGACTCTTTTGTTGAAGGCTCTGGCCATTCTGTTCTGATAGAGTTGACCATGGCAAACTGCATTCATTCTCTTTCCATCTATAAGGGTTAGTTGCTCATAACGACTTTTTACCCACTCTGCATCGTCGAGCTTAGCCTCTTGTATAATCCTTAGGGAAGGAATTTCTACCTCAGCGGGAATGACAGCCTTTGTACCGTAAACCAGCATATAGGGGGTTGCCCCGGTTGATATGCAGACTGTGGTGCGATACCCCAGTAGAGCAAATGATAACTTCTCATGCCACTGCTTATGCTTCTCTATCATTTTCCTCAATATCTTCTTGATATTCTTGTTGGCGGTTTCTACAAATCCATTCATCTGAGGCTTGTAGGCTGTGGAATTCTTGTGTTTGATCTTGAAAGTTTCGCACATAGATATCATTAAGTCGCTATTGAGGTTGGAGCCATTATCAGTAATGATTGACTCTGGAATTCCGAATCGGCAAACAATGCGGTCGCGGACAAAGTCTACCACGACTTTCTGAGTCACTGCTTTGTAAGATGCTGCTTCGACCCATTTGGTGAAATAGTCGATGGCTACCAGAATAAACATGTGTCTGTTGGAAGCAGCAGGCTCGATTAGTCCAATAATGTCCATTCCCCAGGCGGCGAACGGCCACGATGAGCTTATTGTGTTAAGCTCGCTTGGGGGTACCTTTATCATGTTTGCATGTATCTGACAGCGGTGGCATTTCCAGACATACTAGATGCAGTCTGTTTCCATAGTCATCCAAAAGTAACCAGCCCGTAGTATCTTCTTTACTAAGACAAAACCGTTCATACGTGGATTGCAGGTCCCAACATGAATTTCCTCTAGCAGCCTGGATGCTTCCTTTGCGTCGACACATCTTAATAATCCTAAATCTAGAGTCCTCCTATATAGGATTCCTCTGCTGTGAAAGAAGTTGTTGGACAATCTCCGAAGTGTGCGTTTTTTAGTAGGATTTGCAAGCTCTGGGTACTCTCCTTTTGCCAAATATTCCTTGATATCATGAAACCAAGGCTTTCCGTCTGCTTCCTCTTCGACATGGGCACAGTAAGCTGGCTGATTATGGATTTTAACTAGAATGGGATCAATGAAATTCTTGTTGGAATGCTATATCATAGATGATAGGGTAGCCAATGCATCGGCGAACTCATTCTGGATTCTGGGAACATGCTGGAATTCCGTCTTCGTGAACCTCTTTCTCAATTTCTATACGTGATGGAGATACGGGATTATCTTGGAGTTCTTGGTTGCTCATTCTTCTCGTACTTGATGTATAAGTAGGTCTGAATCTCCAATCACTAACAACTCTTGAACGATCATGTCAACGGCCATTTTGAGTCCTAAGATGCAGGCTTCATACTCGGCCATATTGTTGGTGCAGGGGAACCTGAGTTTGGCAGACACCAGATAATGATGACCGGTTTCTAATATTAGGACTGCTCCTATGCCAACTCCTTTGAAGTTTGCTGCTCCATTGAAGAACATTATCCAACCGTCATAGGATTCCACAATGTCTTCTCCTATGAATGATACCTCATCATCAGGAAAATACATTTTTAGGGGTTCGTATCCTCCATCCACGGGGTTTTCAGCAAGGTGGTCTTCCAGTGCTTGTCCCTTGACCACTTTTTGAGTTACGTAAACAATGTCGAACTCACTCAACAGGATTTGCCACTTGGCTAACTTGCCGGTGGGCACGGGCTTCTGAAAGATGTACTTCAAGGGATCCATTATCGATATGAGACATGTTGTATAGGCGCAGAAGTAATGTCTCAGCTTCTAAGCTACCCAAGTCAAAGCACAACAGATGCGTTCCAATAGAGAATACTGGGCCTCTACGGGGCGAGTTTCTTACTGAGATAATAAATGGCTTGCTCATTCCTCCCTATTTCATCATGCTTCCCCAGAACGCACCCGAAAGCTCTATCCAACACTGCAAGGTAGAGTAATAAGAGTCTACCTGGCTCGGGCGGGACTAAGACCGGTGGCGTTGATAGATACTTTTTGATTTTGTCGAAGGCCTTTTGGTAGTCATCGGTCCATTTGGTGGCGGTGTCCTTATTCAACATCTTAAAGACTGGCTCACAGATAACTGTAGACTGTGCTATGAATCGACTGATGTAGTTAAGCCTTCCCAAGAAACTCATCACATCCTTTTTGTTCTTTGGCGGTGGTAGCTCTTGAATGGCTTTGACTTTCGATAGATCCAGTTCTATTCCTCGGCGACTCATAATAAACCCAAGCAATTTCCTAGCAAGAACCCCAAACGCGCACTTTGCGGGGTTTAGTTTTAGGTTGTATCTCCGCAGTCTATTGAAGAACCTCCTCAGATCTTCTATGTGGTCAGTGGCCTTCTTGGATTTTATAATAACATCATCCACATATACCTCTATCTCCTTGTGTATCATATCATGAAAGATGGTAGTCATGGCCCTCATGTAGGTGGCCCCTGCATTCTTCAGGCCGAATGACATCATCTTGTAACAGTACACTCCCCACGGAGTAATGAAAGCCGTTTTCTCAACATCTTCCTCATCCATCCAGATATGATGATAACCAGCGAAGCAATCTATGAATGGCTGCAGCTCATGCTTGGCACAATTGTCAATCAGGATGTGTATATTTGGCAAAGGGAAGTCGTCTTTCGAACTGGCCCGGTTGAGATCCCGGTAGTCGACACAGACTCTAACCTTCCCATCCTTCTTTGTCACTGGCACAATGTTGGCTAACCATGTGGGGTATTCTACTACCCTGAGAACCTTAGCTTTGATCTGCTTGGTGTCTTCTTCCTTGATTTTCAAACTCATATCAGGCTTGAACTTTCTGAGCTTCTGCTTTACTGGTAGACACATTGGATCGGTTGGCAGTTTGTGAGCCACAATAGACGTACTCAGACCAGTCATGTCATCATACGACCAAGCGAATATGTCCTCATAATCCTTTAAAAATTCTGTGTATTCTTTCTTCTCTGATGGCGATAGGTGAATGTTGATTCGTGTTTTCTTGACATTTTCTGCATTTCCCAGGTTGACAATCTCGGTCTTGTCTAGGTTGGACTTAGGTCTGTTCTCAAAGTTCTCAACTTCTTTGACAATCTCGTCAGGTATGTCATCTTCCTCTAAATCAATGTCCTTTTGTTGCGTTGTCTCATTTCATGTCACAGCCGTTGGTTCATCAAGACAAGTAATAGAAATGCTATATTGGTAAAGCAAGGAGAGAAAACGATAGCAATAAATATTAATTCATAAGAAAAATAAAAAATGCTTTTGATAAACAGAATATTGTTTTGAACATCGAAGATCTTATTGTGGGAATTGAAAAATGCAAAAAGAAAATCATTTAGTAAGTAAAACAGTGAATAATGTTTGTTTTACCCTTGCTACCCCGAGGCTCGTCGGGCTTTGGTTGTCCTGATGGTCCAATTCTTGAGATGTTCCCCTCTGCTTACAGCCTATATAGAAGGGCCTTCCTCCCGCTCCTCCTCAAGAATAACGCCTTTCTTCTTGTCTTTAATGGGACTAAGAGAAGGAGTGGGTGGAGGGCCCCTGGATCTTGTGAAATAAGATGACGATGCCAGAGTGCACAAACTAACCTATGGGGAGGGGGAATAATAAAACAAAAAAAATAAAAACAAAAGGTAATTAAGTCAGTGAGGATTATGAAAAGTATTGCAATATTTAAACACATAGTGCGGAAGTGTAAAGAGTGTCCTAATTTGGGAACCTCTTTGTGTCCGAGGTAGGCCTAGCGACAAATAGACTTGGAAAACTTTTAATGCTAAATGCCTCATTTTATTGATAAAGATAGGCGATTCCCAAAACGACACTAAATAAGCAAGAAATAAAAGTCACTAATGGCCATTGGCCTTATTACATTTGGAAAGCGAGTAAACCTAATCTATTTGGCCTCAGAAGGACCTTCCTCAGGTTGAGTGCTCTTGTTGATCAAATCCTCCAGCTCGCATAGGTTCACCAGTAAAAATGCCTTTGCCAGGTGTTTTCCTTCATTTCCCTCAGCGTTCTGGAAGTCGGTGACTCTCTTCCTCACTTTTCCTTCAAATTCCAGTAGACTGTATTCTAGATATTCCAACTTTTCGCTAGCTTTGGCAGCCCTCTCTTTCCACTCATTGATTTGTTCATTTGATGGAAGACTCCTCCACCAATCTAGTAAGAGTGAGAGTGTGCTAACCATATCGAAGCTGGGGACCTCGTTCTTCATTTTCTGCAAAACAAAAGGGTTAAGACCGTACCCCCACCGGACTCGACTATTTAACATCAACAATTAGCACGAAGCATTTAATTCTCCAAATAAATGCACAGAACGTGATGATGTCCGTTTGGGTTTGGGGAAACCAAGCGGACTTTTGGACAAGGCTATCTTAAAGAATCATTATGTGGACAACATAATTGACCCGGCTAGGTTTTACCATGATGCATGCACAATTTAAACAGAATAAGATTTCTATGGGGTTTTAGACTGGTACCTTGAGCGGACAGCTCAAGGGGGAAGGTACGGAACTGTCGACTGCATCGCTGATCGACTAGTTTTACCGCAAATAAGCCTTTCCGAATATAGGGGGTAATGATATAGGAAGGGCGCAACCACTCATCAAACATTGCTATAGTATTTGTTTGGCACGAGTGGAGTATGATGTTGAGCATGATTATCCAATAATTAAAAGCATGTTGACATGTATTTGCATGTTAAGAAAGTGATAAATATAGCAGTTTTATAATTTAAAGCAGCAGTAAAGGAAGGAAACAAGAAAGATATGTCAGTTTTGCTTTTGAAAAAGAAATTAAAAGATTAAAGGAATTAAACAAGTAATTGCACATAGGAGAGGTAAAAATTCACAAAAACTGTATAAAATGGTAAAAGCCTAAAAATCCCCAGCAGAGTCGCCATGCTGTCATGCCCCTTTTTTCCTCGCGGAATCGGGTTCATGACATTTTTGGTTTGGGACAACTCTTTCCTTTTGGGAAAGGGGGTTTGTAATTTTAAAGAGTCGCCACCTAACGATTTAAGGTGCGTTAGGGCACCTATACGGTTCATCTGTAACTACGTTTGGTAACCAGAGATAGGTTAGGGCTTGAAATTATCCCAAGGGGAAGGTGTTAGGCAACCCTCAGGATCCACTAGTGTGGTCCCCGGCCAAAGAGTTTTTGTGAATTTGTACAATTAGCAAATAAACAAGTATGGATTAAATAGTAGGGGATTTAAGTTTAAGAACACAGATGTTTGAAAAGCAATTAATGAAAAATAAGAGTTTAAAAGAATTACAATCTAAGCACATTTGTAAATGTAAAGGAGGGTGTCCTAGGTTTGTTTATAATATGGATCACATCAATACAATACCCGGTATGACACTCCTTAGAGAGGGGATACACGTGGTATTAACGCACCGGTCATCATATCCATATCTACCCTTTCCCGCCCCGTGAAGGTAATTAAAGCATGGGTTGGTCTCGACCCCTATTGAATATTGTTACCCGTCCCTTCCTATCAGTCCCGGAGGAATTTAGGACTCCTATCCTATGAAAGGGGGAAGTTCTAGGCAGACCCTTAAGTTTAAAGGCAAAATACTAAGGCGACATATAATAACAAGTAGGACTTCAATTAAAGGGAGAATGAAAGATAAACGAAAGGCTCAAATATACATGCACAAGTAATGCACATAGACAACACGACTCATACATAGATAAGGTCTGAATTCAAATTCTAAGCATGGTATCTAAGTGATAACAGTAGAACCAGATTTATTACATGACTCAAAATAGAAGTCCGAATCAGGCTTGCCTACTGATTTTAACATGCTGACAGTTAAACAAAGGCGGATCTGGTTTTAAGTTATTACCTAAGGCTTGCCTAGGCGTAAAGTAATATGCAGTAGTTATACAGTGTGGAGATTATTTTTCTTTTAAAAAATGTTGTTCTAAGTATTGCAAAGACACACAGGGCTTATTACCAGTTTGTTTAAAGCAAGATGAGACTGTTGATACTCCTTTAGTAGTTAACTAAGCGTAGCTGAATAAGGATGAACGAGAACCTAATCATGGTATCTAATGATTTATATGCAGGATTCCTAAATCAGGATTTCTAAATGCATAGAATAATTGCAGAATTTCCTAAGAGCAGGATTTCTAAATGCACAACATGGTTGCAGAATTTCCTAAGAGCAAGATTTCTAAATGAAATTTCAGAACATGTTTACGTGGGCAGAATTACATAATAGCAACTTATTTTATTGTTATTATCTACCCTATAGATATGATTTCTAAGAATAGATGAGATGCTGAAAAAGTACATATAAATCCTAGATAGCATGATAGCTAATGCATGGAATGATTGGCATGTTGTACCTAAACATGGATGCTATTGCGCATAGAGAAAAGTAAACCTAGGAACATGATTTCTACCCTGGATTATACTACATCATGCATATTACCCACCCCTTTTCACTATCCAACCCCAATACTTGTTTACAAATTATTACAGACCAACACTGAAATGAACTACATAAGCAGGAAAGAAAGATAAAAGTTACACTATAGAGAGCCTAAAAACAAGCCCAAACTTTCAGCACCTGATTAGGACTTCCTCCCTGAGTTATGTAATAAATCACTTCAAGTGCCAAGATTGTTCCTTCTCATACCTGGGTGTATCAAAGTTACCTAAGGACCTCAAGGGATCTCGGGCAGTGCTCACACCCAAATTTCATAGCCTAGACAGAGTAAGTGCAGTGTGGAAAGGCCAGATTTTTTGTGTCCAAGTTCATAGGGAGCTCAAGGGTCCCAAGGCAAGGCTCACACAAAAGGTGCAGAACCTAGTGGTCTAAGAGTATGTGTGAGAGTGCTTGACATAAATTTAAAAGAGTTGAGTTGGAAACAGTTTGAAACAGCATGTTTGAAATAAGTTTGCAAAAACAACAGGCGAGTTTCTTAGGGAAAAACAGTTTTGAAAGGTGAAGAGGATAGGAGCAACAACAACTTGAAGCAAGCCGCACACACAAAACAAGTTCAAAGAATAATACAGTTTCAAAAGTCACAAACAGAGAAGTAAGGGGTTGGGGCCAATTATGAAACATATAAACATGGATAAGAGGAGAAGCACATAAACTAGTAAGTACAAAGAACAAGTAGGAACTAATATGCCTCCAGACCACAAACTACTACTTCGAAGTGTTAACAAAGGGATCATGCTTGAAATTATAATAGTAATAGGCAATGAAACATAGACACAGGGTATGAGAGTAGTCATGCTGAGAGCAGGAGTCTATTACACACAATTAGTCATGCCACTTATTTCAAACAGACAGGAGCACATAGAGTTGAGTTTCAAAATTGAACTAGGAACATACCAGTTAAGGAAGCAAAAGTGCAAAAAGTAAAGCAAGTAGAGTTCCACAGTCTAGCCTTGGCTTTTAGCTGGCTAGACAAGCAGCTAGCACAAGTAGTAGAGAAGGAAGAGAGAGTTTGAGTGTGTGTGTGTGTGTGTGTTCTGAACTAGTTGTTCGTGTGTTAAGACTGTAGAAGAGAGTCATTTATATAGTAGTTTGAAAACTGGTTCAAAATAAGGCAAGAATTAATTCTCCAGTAATTATAGAATTCAGTATCAATTAAGAACGAAAATTAGCGAAGTATCCCTTAATTAAGGGAGTAATTTACCAACGGTAGAAAGTAGGTAACAGATAAGGAAAGAATCCAAGTAACATAGGTACATAATATGTAAATTAGAGCTTGATACATAAGAGTCTAACTAAGGAAATAACCGTAGAAATCAATTAAAATATAGTCAATCACATAAAAAGGTAAGAAATAATTTTAAGGGATAGGAAAAATAGCCGAAAATCTGTATAAGAGCATCAACACTGTAAATCAAGGATTTCAAGAATCAAAAAATAGTACTAATATTAAGGAAAATAGTATAGACTTCCATGAATAAACCAATAAACAGAGTACAAACAGGAAGAACCAAATCGGAACCCTTAATAATATATCACTAGGATGAAAATCATAGAAATACTCTAACTAATCACAGCATATCCATGAGAATCGCACATACAGACAAATCGACTGAACGAACAATAAAGACGAACTCAGAATCACAAACTAGAGCCAAACAAATTAGGGTTTTCAACGTAATTAGTCAGATAAAGGAAAAACATAAATAAACCATTTAAACGTAGTAAAAATCATATGATAATACTGAAAATCAGAGGAGAAGTCATTTAAGAAAAGGTTAAGAGACCCTAGTCTTGAAGACGAAGGGTTACTTTAGAGAAAATCGGAAAAAACCTTCGAGGAAAACAACAAAAGCTCATAATATACACAGATCTAAGATAGATCTAAAAGAAATCAGAGGATCTCAAGAGTTAGGGTTTCATAGAACCTAGAGAAGATGAGAAAACCTTAGAACGTTACCGGTTTTAGCCGGAAAAGTCATGGATCTTACTCGAACATCCATGGATGCCCGAAAAATGGCATGAAAGACCATGGTTAGGAGTTGAACTACTCCAGGTTCACCTGAGGACCTCAGGGTAGTGTTAAACCTGCGTGAGGTGAAGCAGGGGCTAGGAGATGATGAGAGGTCATGGTTTCCGGCGAGGGAGATGGACTGGACAAGGTGGACAAGGTCCATCGGAGAGGATGGGAGAAGAGAAGGTTCTAGAGAGAACCAGAGATAGAGAGAGGGAGATGAGTGTCGGTTGAGTGAATAAGAGAATGGGGGTTTAGGGGGGGAGGGGTAGTCTTAGGTTAATTATGGTAAGAGTGAATCCGGGCCATTGATCAAAATTGATCAATGACCAGGATTAACTCAGGTCTGTGTCAGGTATGGTTTGGGTTTGGGCTTGGGTCCGGTGGGATTTTTAATTGGGTTGGGGGTCCGTTGGATTTAGGCTAGAATTGAAAGCCAATTTGGCTATAAGTTAATAGCAAGTTTTTTCCCTATTTAATTTATAAAAAATAGTACATAATTTCTAAAAAATAATTTAAAAATGATAAATGATTTATAATACATAATTAGCAATTTAAAAATACAGGATCCAATTTTATGCATATAAAACATAATTAAATCTGAAAAGGGCTAATATTGCAATCATGTGCAATCTAGCTTTTAAAAATATTAAATGTAATTATAAAAATATATAAAAATTACCTTAGCCATATTTTGGCATAAATATAGAAATCCAATAGATGAATTATTAAAACAATAATTTTAGAAATAATTATTGGGAATTTTATGGATAAAAGGAGAGAAAATAAATCAATTTAAAACCTTAAAATTATGAAAAAAATAATAAAAACCTTGGACATACTTGTATATGCATATATATGCTATTTTGAAGGAATTTTGCATATTAAAAAATATATAGGAAAAAATTGGTTATCAACAAGGACTTGAGGCCGGAATTGAGCTCTGAGGCGTTGATCGTGTGAGCATGTGCTTTTGGATCTATATGTCCGATAGTGCCCCTATTAGTGGGAGTGATGATTGGATAGCTATGTGACAGGTGTGATGTGACTGCGAGATTGTTCATATGAATTGAATGAGACGAGAAGGGTCTGCCTGAGGACAGAAAAGACTATTTGGTGCTTGATTTCCATCTTGATTGATATATAGCCCCGAGGTATGGGAGTGTGAAGAATCTTTTTATGTTTTCTAGTTGGGGAGTGAAGTAAATTTCATGTTGCGACATGAGTTCGGACTCAGGAAGATTAAGTGACTGCGAAATGTTTACGACAGTGGAAGGGTATAAAGAGATGTTAGTTTGAGGCGAAGTAGGTGGGTTATCTCCTGCGGGTATTTTGAAGTTTGTACGATCCTTATGTTGTCAGTTGGAAGATCTCATTTACAAGTGAAATATATGTGTTGCAATTTAAATTTGAGTCGCTTAAGAGAGTGGGTTTAACTTTTACGAGAGTGAATGCGAGATTTGCAGAAGATTTAAAGTACTAGATGGTCTGTGTTTCACCAGCTTATGAAGGATTGAGTTTAATATCACTATGGTATTATGGAAATAATAGAGTATATGCATTATGAGTTATTGTGTATGTTTTGATCTATGGCTTCGAGCCAAGTGGGGGAGTCTGCTATTGATTAGTTGACTGCACGGTTATGTGCTATGTTGGTTCCAGTTTGAAGCATACGGGTGAATCAGTTATGGCTTACGGAGATTGAGACCGAGGATGGCTCGAGCAAATGAAGATTTTGACAAAGGTTATATTATGCTTCATAGGTGCATGAGAATCACGGAATGTCTTGAGTGGTTATTGGTAAAGGATGTGCGGTGCATAGAGCAGGAAGTTGCTTGGTTGTAGGTGAGGTTACATTCTGCGGTGTTAGAGTGCTAATGAGGCACATGTTGTTCGGTTCATTTGATCAGTCTAATTGAGGTTTGAGTTGAGTGGATGACTCTCGAGAATGGTTATAATGAGTTCAAGATTTTACATTTAGTAATTGGAGGTTTTCAAGTTGTATATTTGGCTAGAAACTGAGTTTTTCATTGAAGGGTGTCAAGACTCGTGGTTTTTTTATATCGTCATGGGATTCTATATATCAGTATCAGGAAGGTGAAGGAAATGACTTTGGGAATATTTAAGAGAGTATTCCGCGGCTTATGAGCCTTAGACGGTGTGGTTTTATGTTTGGGTCTCGTGTGGTGAGTCTAGGTTGAGGAATTGTGGTGTTATAGCAAGAAAAAGTATCAAGTTGAAGTTAAATCAGAAGGAACATGGATAGATGGGATAGCTTGGTAGTAGGCCGGATTGGCATGGTAAGGATATGATTAGTTCTTTAGATACGTACGAGGTAATGTGTTCCTACAGGTATTTCGCAGAAATTCTCTTGGGTTTTAGTGACTTGCGTAGCTTGGTTAAGTTAGAAGGATTCAGTCCTGACGGTTTAGTTTTGTGCAAATGGAATTTGGAGAGTTCTTGATGGTTTCAACCACGGTTGGCGATGCATATTTTCTACGAGTGTGAGGAGCATGGGATGTGTAGTGATTTGCTTCTAGATGGGATCAATGGAAAGTTCTTGGCTAGTTGAGTACGTAGCTGTTTGTGGCCCGGAAGGGATATGAAGTTCTCATGTTTCTCCTAGGGTGGTATGGTATATGCAGTATGTTGTGTAGGATTAAGATTTGCATGTGTAAGGTCACGGTTCAGATTTGAAAAGAAGGTCACAAATTCTTAGATAGCATGGGCAGTTTTAGATGACTAGATAAATGAGATCACTGATTGGTATGGCTTGAGGAGGGTATACATTTTAGAAAGGGTGATGTGTTTGAGTTGAGGATACATCATTAGTATTGCGGCACTCTCTTGTTGAATCGACTGTTGATATTCGAGTTGCTTGGTGGCACAGAAGAATTATAGGAGTACCTCTCGTGGGATGATTGGGTATTAGAGGTGTGCTGTATATTCGGACAGCGGTGTTGGGATCGGATATGGTGATTCGCATGCTGTATGGATTCGGAGACTGGGAGTTCTCATAGATAGGTTAGGTCATGGTTGTTGACCACGTATATCGGCCTTATGTGGTAACTATGGGAGGTTTGGAGACCCAAGTGGATCTTTGTTGCTTGGTATTTTAGGTTTTAGAGGTGATATTGGGTATAGACTGTTGTCTCAATGTTGTGTCATTCTGGGCTGTTACGCTAAGACGACGGCGTTGGCTATGCCGGGGATGCCATGGAGTGAGTGGCGAGGTTCGACGGATTATGTTCTCAGTGGGGTAGTTTTATATTTTGAAGACCCAATGGATGGCTGGGAAGGATTCTCTTCTTATTTGGGCCTTCGTGATGGATGTCAGTGCAGAGACTCCTACCATTGATTCAGTTCTGGGGGTGAGGGATTTTTTGGATGTGTTTCTTGCGGCCGAGCATGTCGCCGGACAGGGTTGTTGATTTCGGTATTGATTTGGTGCCGGACATTGTATCGTATGGCACCGACGGAGTTAAAGGAGTTGAAAGAGCAGCTTCAGGAACTCATTATAAGGGGTTCATTGGTAGATCAAAATGGATGTGTGTTCTACATCGAGTTGGCTTGGTTGACTTCGAGTCGTATTGTTGAGGGATGTGTTGATTCAATTGTTATTGAGCTTATTAGTGATCTAGGGAGATCTATGAGTTACCTTTCTGTGTTGCGAGGCATTGGGATTTGTTGGTTATAGGCACATGTGGTGCGGTCTTATTGGGGTCTCTCAGTGGAATTCGAGCGAAAAGCGCATTGGGTATTGCTCGGCGGAGGGCGTATCGGCTGTGTACCCTTCAGGTTTGTGTAATGTTATGTCAATTTCTTCATCGTGGTTATGATGATCTGCTTGGTTCTAAACATCAGATTGCGCGTGGTGGTCGATATTTAGCATAGTGACCTAAGGTATTTCATATGGACAAGTATTTGGACAAGGTCGCGCATTATAGCGAAGTTATGTGGAGGTATGACCCTTCGGGTTAGATTTGTGTGTTCTATTTCTATGATGTGTGACAGGAACCCAACATTTTGTTGTGGTGGTACTGGTGAGCTTGCGGTACAACTCTTTTATTTGAGTCATTTTTATGATTTGAGTATGTTCGGTTATTGTTTATTGGTGAGTAGAATGCACGAGTTGTGGCTTTAGTTTGTATTGATGTGTCATATCACTGGAGTAGTTGTGTTGGATTAGAGATCTTTGGGATCTATAATGGATACAAACGGATTCGATTTCAGCATGTTGGAAGGATAATATCGAGGTTCGGCTCATAAATTTGCTATTGTCCTTGCCAAAGGAGAACTGGCTTCGTGAATGGTTGATCTGAGGAATGGTTATGACTTACTGCATGTTTCAGTTATCATTGACAGTATACAGAAATATTGGAATAAGGCTTTATTGGATAAGAGGTATTATCGGTATTCGGTTGTTTTGGGCAACTGCTGTGATTAGAAGTTATCACTGCGAGTGTTTGAGTATGTGGTATATCATGTAATGGCATTTGAGTCTGCGGGTATGGTTTGTTACAGCTTGTTCGGGCTTATTTAGAGAATAGATGTGAGGTTCTGATCTTGTAGACGATTTCAGAAGTGGAAATGTGGTTCTAAGGTTTATGGGCTAGGTTGGATTGTACAAATTTCAGTTACATTGTGTTATCGGACCTATATGAGATAGGGTGATGTGGGATCACCTCCGGGTATGTGCATGGTAAGGTTTCACAGTGATTTGATGGTTTTCGGAACAATGTTGGGCACGTTCGAGGATGAACGTATGTTTAAGTAGGGGAGGATGTAACGACCTGACCGGTCGTTCTTTTGAACTTCGCTCACTAGTTCTCGGGCATGACTAGCCCCGTGTGATGTATTATGACTTATATAAATCATCGGTTTACGTTTTCAGGGTAATCAAAATGAATTTGGAAGAACAGTTCTCAATTTTAAGCATAAAATTTGAAAGGTTTGACCAAGTTTTGACTTGTTTATATATGATCTTGGATTGGAATTTTTATGATTTTATTAGCTCTATTAGGTGATTTTGGACTTAGGAGCGTGATCGGAATGTACTTTGGAGGTCCATGGAAGGTTTAGGCTTGAATTGACGAAATTAGAACTTTGGCGTTTTCCGGTTGATAGGTGAGATTTTGATTTAGGGGTCGGAATGGAATTCTGGAAGTTGGAGTATGTTCATTGTGTCATTTTTCATGTGTGTGCAAAATTTCAGGTCATTCGGACGAGGTGTGATAGACATTTTGATCGAAAACGAAATTTGGAAGTTTTGGAATTGTTACGCTTGAATCCGATGTGATCTTGGTGTTTTGATGTTGTTTTGAGCGTTCCGAAGGTTGGAACAAGTTTGAATGATGTTATGGTATGTGTTGGTATGTTTGGTTGAGGTCCCGAAGGCCTCGGCCTTATTTCGAATGCTCAAACGGGCAATTTCGGCCTTTGGGGAGCTGCTGTTTTTCTGGTGTTTTAGCAGCAGATTTCCCTTAATCGCGATCGCGGGGTAATTGTTGCGATCGCGTAGAGTAAGGATTGAGGCAGGCAGATTTGTTCTATGAGATCATGTAAGAAGGTTTGCGATCGCATAGGTGGGTAGTCCTGAGCAGTGCGGTCGCGTGGGTCTCCTTGCGATCGCGTAGTAGAAAAGAGGGGCGCGTGAGGTGGAGCAGCTGTTCTTCGCGATCGCGTGAGGGAGTACACGATCGCATAGGTTAGTGGGTTGCAGCTTCGCGATCGCGTGGGCAAGTGTGCGATCACAGTGAGTAAAATTTAGAGGCTGTGAGTTTGTTCTTCGCGATCGCGTGGGTGGTCCCGCGATCGCAGTGTATACCTGGGCAGTATTAAATAGCCAATCCACGACCCTTCTTCATTTTTTTCACCATTTTTGAATGGGATTAAAGCTTTTGAGAGGGATTCTTGAGCAAACCAAAGGGTAATCTCTTGAAGGTAAGATTTTTGACTTCATAACTCGTTTATATGTGATTAAAGGCCTAATTAGTGGTGAAATTTTAGGAAAATCAGTGCAAAATGGGTAATTAGAGCTTGAGATTAAGAGATCTTTGAGTGGGGATTTGAGGGGCCATTTGAGGTCCAATTTTGATGTTCTTGATATGTATAGACTCGTGGGAGGATGAAGATTCAATTGATATAATTTTTGTCGGGTTCCGCAATGTGGGCCCAGGGGTCGGGTTTGGCCAATTTCGGGATTTTTGAGTTAATTCGATTATTTTCACTTGGGCTTTATTACTTTAGCGTGTATTAATGATGTGGAATAGATTTTGGTTAGATTCGGAGCAATTGGAGACTGATTCGAGAGGCAAAGGCATCGCGGGCTAGAGTTTGGACCGGATTGAGGTGAGTAATGATTGTAATTGTTGTCCTGAGAGTATGAAATCCCGGATTTCACATCGTTGTGATATATTGAGGTGATACACACGCTAGATGACGAGCGTGGGGCCGTGCACTATTGGGAATTGTGACTTAGTCCATCCCGTATGATTGTTTTACTACGTATTTGATTGAAAATTGTTTGCTATCATGTTTTGGGCTGAATGCCATATTTGAGCCTCGTGCCAACTGTTTGGACCCTTAGGGTATTTTTACTGCTATTTCCTCACTGTTTTGATTTTATATCTGTACCCAGTCATGCTATATTCTATTATTTTTAATAACTCCGCCATGTTTACTTTGTTTTAACATTTTAAATGATATTTGGGCTGAGCATCATGTTTTACTGTGCTCGAGTGGCTTTTAGAGATTTTTGACTGAGTAAGGCCGAGGGCATGTGTTGTGAGGATTATTATGGGATCGGGCTGCACGCCGCAATAGTGTTGTATTGATTATGATTATGTTGTCAAGGGCCTGAGTTGTATGCCATAAGGTAGCTTGATATGAGGCCGAGAGCCTATTAATTATGCCACGAGATGGCTTGATATTGCGCTTGGGCCGTAAGGGGCCCCTCCCGGAGTCTGTACACCCCAATGAGCATGGGTACCCTGAGTGAGTGATATATTGATTATGCCACGAGATGGCTTGTTATTACACTTGGGCTGTAAGGGGCCCCTCCCGGAGTCTGTACACCCCCAGTGAGCGGGAGTACCCAGTGTGTTATGTGATATAGCCCAAGGGGCTGATGTTGTTCCATGTTATTGCCCGAGGGGCGGTTCTTTATTTATGTTATGCCCGAGGGGCTAATTACGAGTGATTGTGAGGCAGCCCAAGGGGCTGGTTCTATTGGTATTATACCCGAGGGGTGGTTTATGGTACATGTTTTGCCGAAGGGTTGTTTATGTTTCTATCATGTTTAGTCACTGTTTTATCACTCATTTGAAACTATTGAAACTTGTTTTTAAAAGGTTTTCACCGAAACTGAGCATGATTTACGAAGTAAATGATTTCTGTACTGTGTTGGAAATATCGTGTATTTGTTATAGCGTTTTGACGTGATTTTCGTGCTTTCTTACTGCTCAGCTTTCATTTATCTTTATTACTCACTGAGTTGGAGTACTCACATTACTCCCTTCACATTGTGTGCAGATTCAGGTATTTCTGAACCCGGTAGCGGGTGTTGATCGCTCGAAGGCAGAGTCATCAGAGTTTAGCAAGGTAGCTGCCCGTCGTTCACATCACTGCTTTTCTCCCTCTTGTTTTCGTGAGACTGTATTTAGTACACTTTCAGATTTTCTATTATATTCAGACCTTGGTAGATGCTCGTGACTTGTGACACCCCGATGTCGGACTTGTATATTATTTCTGCACTATTCATTTAGACTTATATTATGAAATGTTTGTTTAAATGAAAGGCTTACTCATGATTCTTATTGATAAATGGTTAATTTGGGAGTTGTGTCGGCTGGCCTAGTTTCACGATAGGCGCCATCATGACCGGGTCGGTTTTAGGGTCGTGACACTATGGCAAGTAATACTACTACGAATTTTTTTGATGATGCTGCCAATTTTGGTGTTGTTCCCGCTGCTACTGTTCCAGTTATCCCGCCAGATATCCATGGTGTTGCAAATGCGTTATTGCATCCACAACTTTGGCAGATAATAATATCAAAATACAGGTATGTAATAGATATGGTTACATATCCAATGCAAATATTAAAACCTTAAAAAAAATGCGCTTCAATGCAAGAGAAGAACTTGGATAAATGACAATCTCGCTAAGTCATAAATTTGATTAAAGCGGATAATATAATTGTTGCGGTCATTTCTCAAATAAATAATGTGTGAAATGTGAGAAATTGGATGATGGACTCTGGTGCTACTAGGCACATTTGTGTTACACCCAAATTGAGGAAGGAGAAGAAACTATTTATCTTGGTGACTCAAGAACAACTCACGTTCTTGAGAAAGGAAAAATTCTTCTCAAACTCAGATCTGGTAAAACTCTAGCATTGAGAGATGTATTACATGTTCCTAGTATCCAAACCAATTTGGTTTCTGTGGGGTTATTAGAAAAATTTGGAATGAGGGTTTCCTTTGAAAATAATGAGGTCGTATTGACCAAAAATAATATTTTTGTGGGCAATAGATATTGTAACCATGGTTTATTTGTGCTTAATATTTCTAATACTAGCAATGTCACGACTCAAATCTCCCTCCGTAAGATGTCGTGAAGGCACATAGTCTCTACGACTAGGTAAGCCTACCAAATTTGCGGAAATAACGAAAATAAAAGTAAAAACTTAATAACTAACTGCAGCAGATAATTAAATAACCGATAACAATGCCGCTCGGCATGTTCAATAACCAACACTCTAATACACAGTACTCCCAAAATCCGGAACATCATAAGTCACAAGCTACAGAAGAAATATGGTATCTCTATACACCATAATCTAAGCAAAAGGTACGAAAAGGTAAATGACATAGGAGGGAATAGAGGGGGACTTCGAGGTTTGCGGACGCGGCAGATATACCTTGAAGTCGCCAAAGTCTCACTGGTCGTTGATGACGGGGCTAATATGAAGTACCTGGATCTGCACACAAAACATGTGCAGAAGAGTAGCATGCATACACCACAACAGTACCCAGTAAGTACCAAACCTCGGTCGAGTAGTGACGAGGTCAGGTCAGGGCCCCACTAGTATATAATAAATAAGGCAGAAGAATGTAATAATATAATAAGAGATGGGAAATCTAACAAGATGAATCTACAGAAAAATAATAGCACAGAACACAGGAGTAACAGCAGGGGATCTCCCGAGATACAGTCTCATAGTCCCAAAAGTAAATAGGCAAGGAGAACTTCGAGGTATCGCCTCGTGGTCTTAAAAGTAAATGTGCAGGGAGATCTCCCGAGGTACCGCCTTGTAGGCTCAAAAGTAAATGTGCAGAGAGATCTCCCGAGGTACCTCCTTGTAGTATCAAATGTAAATGTGCAGGGGGGTCTCCCGGCGTACTGCCTCGTAGTCTCAAAAATAAACACACAGCTCGAAACCGACGAATGCAACTATTTATAGCAAGAAAACTTACAGTTAAGACTGATTAAGATAAAGGAAAAATAGAAAATCAACTAAGCATGCTGCAAAGAGTTCAAATAAGTATTTAAGACACGTAGACATGCGAAATTAGGCTAACAGTATAACTACACATGCTGGTATAACTCAATTAAGGGGAAACAAGTTATTACTCAGAAGAAATCAGATTTTACAACAAATATCACGTGTACGCGCTCGTCATCTCGCATATACAACGCTCACATAACACAAAATTATCACAACAGTACCAAATCCTAAGGGGACTTCCCCCCACACAAGGTTAGGCAAGCCACTTACCTCGAACCAAGCTCAATCAATCAGTAAGAACGCATTTTCCATGATTTTTTAACTCCGAATGGCTAAAATCTAACCAAAAGCAATTACATACCATAAATATAACTATAAGGAACTAATCTAATTAACGAAATCAAGACTTTTGCAAGAAATTTGAAATTCCTCCAAAAAGTCGACCCGAGCCCATGTCTCGAAATCGGGTAAAAGTCACAAAATACGAACACCTATTCACTCATAAGCTCACTCGTACCAAATTTATCCAAATCCGATATCAAAATATGAATCAAAACTCAAAAACTTGGTTGATGAACTTTCCAATCTTTTTCCTAATTTTCTCAACACAATTCCTTAATTAATAATGAAATCAGCTATAGATTAGTGGAATATAACCATAAAGAAGTTAAGAATCGTTAGCCAAAAGCTTTCTCTGAAAATCCTTCAAATAATTGCCCAAATTCGAGCTATCAAAGTCCCAAAATGAAAATGGGATACAACCCTTGAACTTAGCCTTTTCTACCCAGTGATCTCGCACCTACGGGCTCTTAGTCGCACTAGCGACGCCGCACCTGCAGAAAAACCATCGCAGGTGCCTATTCCACTTATGGCCAGGGTTTCCGCATCTGCGGACTAGGGATCACATCTGCGATCTTGCTTCTGCATAGACCCTTCCGCTTATGCGATCCCAAAGCCTCCCAGGCCTCTCTGCTTCTGCGTTCAAGCTTCCACAGATGCGATTCCGCTCCTGTGACCTCCATGTTGCACCTGCGACCACAGGCCAAGCTCACCCAGACCGTACCTGCGATCCACCTCTCGCACGTGCGTTCCCGCACTTGCGGCCAACCCCACCGCAAGTGCGATGACACCAGAAGTTGAAAAACTTCAGCAGTCCTCCCAAGTCCAAAATGAATCCGAAAAATGATCCAAAACACACCCGAGGCCCTCGAGACCTCAACCAAATATACCTACAAGTCCTAAAATATCATACAAACTTAGTCGAGCCCTCAAATCACATCAAACAACGCTAAAAACACGAATCACCCTCCAATTCAAACTTAATGAACTTTAAAACTTCAAACTTCTACAACCGATGCGAAACATATCAAATCACGTCCGATTAACCTCAAATTTCGCACACAAGTCATTATTGACATTATGGACCTATTCCAACTTCCAGAATCGGAATCCGACCCCGATATAAAAAAGTCCACTTCCGGTCAAACTTCCCAAAAATTTAACTTTCGCCATTTCAAGCTATTCAGCTAGAGACCTCCAAAACACATTCCGAACATGCTCCTAAGTCCAAAATCACCCAACAAAGCCGACGAAACTCCATTCTGGAGTCATCTTCACACAGTTCTGACTACAGTCAAAATCCTAGAACTTAAGCTTCCATTTTAGGGACTAAGTGTCCTAACACACTCCGAAATCAAAAACAGAACCTCCCAGCAAGTCACATAAGCAAAAAAAGATACGGGGAAAGCAGTAAATAGGGGATCGGGGCTACTAATCTCTCAAAATGACCGGCCGGGTCGTTACATCCTCCCCCTCTTAAAAAAATCGTTCGTCCTCGAACGAGCATAGAGACATACCTAAAGTGGTGAAAAGATGAGGATAGCAGTTGCACATATCATGCTCGGTCTCCCAAGTCGCCTCCTCTACCGGCTGACCCCTCCACTGAACCTTCTCGAAAGCAATGTTTTTTGACCTAAGCTTTCGAACCTACCTGTCCAAAATAGCCACCGGCTCCTCAACATAAGACAAATCCTTGTCCAACTAGACCGAGCTGAAATCCAACACATGAGACGGATCGCCGTGATACTTCCGGAGCATAGAAGCATGAAAGACCGGATGGACTCCTCAACACCTTGAATAGACCAATAAAACTTGAGCTCAGCTTTCCATTCTTCCCGAACCTCATAACACCATTCATAGGTGACACCCGGAGTAGGGCCCGCTCTCCAACCATGAATGCAACATCCCGAACCTTCCAATCCACATAACTCTTCTGTCTGTACTGGGCTATGCAAAGTCGATCCTGAATCACCTTAACCTTTTCCAAAATGTCCTGAATCAAGCCTGTACCCAAAAGCCTAGCCTCGCCCATCTCAAACCAACCCACTAGAGAGAGACATTGCCTACCATACAAAGCCAGCCTCGCCCGACTCAAACCAACCCACTAGAGAGCAACATCGCCTACCATACAGAGCCTTATACGGTGCCATTTGAATGCTCAACTAATAACTGTTGTTGTATGCAAACTCTGCAAGTGGCAAGAACTGATCCCAAGAACCCCAAACTCCATCACACATGCACGGAGCATATCCTCCAGTATCTGAATAGTGCGCTCAGACTGTCCGTCCGTTTGAGGGTGAAATGCTATGCTCAACTCAACCCGAGTACCTAACTCATTCTGTAAGGCCCTCCAGAAACGTGATGTAAATTGCGTACCATGGTCAAAGATGATAGATACTGGCACGCCATGAAGCCTGACAATCTCGCGAATATAAACTCGAGCCAGCTGCTCGAAAGAATAAGTAGTCACCACAAGAATGAAATGAGCTGACTTGGTCAGCCTATCCACAATCACCCAAACTGCATCAAACTACCTCTGAGTCCATGGAAGTCCAACAACAAAATCCATAGTGATCCACTCCCATTTCTACTTCGGAATCTCTAACTTCTGAAGCAATCCACCTGGCTACTGATGCTCATACTTCACTTGTTGGCAATTTAGACACCGAGCTACATATTCCACTTTGTCTTTCTTAATTCTCCTCCACTAATAATGCTACCTCAAGTCCTGATACATCTTCGCAACACCAGGATGAATGGAGTACTGCGAACTGTGAGCCTCTTAAAGAATCAACTCACGTAAACCATCTACATTGGGCATACATAGTCTGTCCTGCATCGTCAATGCACCATCATCTCTAATAGTGACCTCCTTAGCATCACCATGCTGAATCGTATCCTTAAGGACAAGCATAAAAGGGTCATCATACTGACGTTCCCTGATACAATCATAAAGAGAAGATTGAGAGACCACACAAACCAACCCTCGACTCGGCTAAAAAATATCCAATCTAACAAATTGGTTGGTCAAGGCCTGAACATCCAATGCCATCGGCCTCTCTACTGCTGGTAGATATACTAAGCTCCCCAAACTCTCAGCTCTGCAACTCAAGGCATCGGCCACCACATTGGCTTTCCCAGGATGGTACAAAATGGTGATATCATAATCCTTAAGCAGCTCTAACCACCTCCGCTGACGTAAGTTAAGATCCGTTTGTTTGAATAGATGCTGCAACTCCGGTGATCAGTGTAGATCTCACAAGGGATACCGTACAAATAGTGCCGCCAAATCTTCAAGGCATGAACAATCGCTGCTAACTCAAGGTCGTGAACGGGATAGTTCTTTTCATGCACCTTCAGCTG
The DNA here is from genome assembly GCF_000715075.1 of Nicotiana tabacum. NCBI lineage: Eukaryota > Viridiplantae > Streptophyta > Magnoliopsida > Solanales > Solanaceae > Nicotiana > Nicotiana tabacum. The sequence goes on along the minus strand of NC_134099.1, from coordinate 140,764,126 downwards.
TCTGGACGCGTAGGCAATCACCCTACGGTCCTGCATCAACACCGTGCCAAGACCAATCCACGACGTATCACAATATACAGTATAAAATCCTGAACCTGAAGGTAATACCAATATTGGGGCTATAGTTAAAACTATCTTGAGCTTTTGAAAGCTCTCTTCACACTCCTCCATCCACCTGAACGGAGCACCCTTTTGGGTCAGCCTGGTCATAGGTGCTGCAATAGACTAGAAACCCTCTACAAATCGACGGTAATACTGCCAACCCAAGAAAAATTCAAATCTTCGTAGCTGAGGACGGTCTGGGCCAACTATGCACTGCTTCAACCTTCTTTGGATCCATTTTGATCCCATCACTCGATACTACATGACCCAAGAATGCCACTGAGTCTAGCCAAAACTCACACTTTTGCATATAGCTTCTTTTCTCTCAAGTCTCGAGCACAGTCCTGAGGTGTTGCTCATGATCCTCCCGAGTCCGGGAATACACCAGAATGTCATCAATGAATACGATGATGAAAGAGTCAAGATAGGGTCGGAACATATTGTGCATCAAGTGCATGAATGTTGCTGGGGCGTTGGTCAGCCCAAATGACATCACAAGGAACTCGTAGTGACCATACTGAGTCCTGAAAGCAGTCTGTGGAATATCTGGCTCCCGGATCTTCAACTGATGGTAGCCTGGACGCAAGTCAATCTCGGAAAACACCCTGGCACCCTGTAACTGATCAAATAGGTCATCAATACGAAGTAATAGATACCTGTTCTTCACTGTAACTCTGTTCAACTGGCGATAATCAATGTACATACGTATAGAACCATCCTTCTTCTTCACAAGTAAGACTGGGGCACCCAAAAGTGACACACTGGGTCGAATGAAGCCCTTATCAAGCAATTCTTGTAACTGTTCCTTCAACTCCTTCAACTCAGGAGGATCCATATGATATGGAGGAATAGAGATGAATTGAATACCCTGCAACAAATCAATACCAAAATCAATATTCCTGTCGGACAGTATGCATGGAAGATTAGCCGAAAATACATCTGGAAAATCCCTCACTACTAGAACTGACTCAACTCTAGGGGTATCAATACTGACATCTCTCACATAAGCTAGATACGCGTCACAACCCTTCTCAACTGTCACACCTCCTCTTTACCTACACTCCCGTAAAGGGGTATATAAGGGAATTTTTTTTCCAACTTAAAGTGACAATCGAAACGGGATTTATTTATTAATTTAAGTTCAGAGTCACCACTTGGGATAATTTATGATGTCCCAAGTCACCGGTTTAAATCCCGAATCGAGGAAATGATTGACTCTGTTATATAGTCCGCGAACCAAAAATCCGGGTAAGGAATTCTGTTAACCCGGGAGAAGGTGTTAGGCATTCCCGGGTTCCGTGGTTCTAGCACGGTCGCTCAACTGTTACAACTGACCTAGTATCTGATTTTAGTACATGTTTTAGCATATGGTGCAATTTTGAACTTTATAGCCTCTTTTATTCATTTTTTTTAAGGAAGATTGCAACGTCATTTATAATATGTCTTGAATCACGTCACATAAATGCACCCGCAGTCCGCAACACATTTTATTTAACATTGAGATTTGGATTTGGGTCACATAAATGCGCACCCGAGTTTAGGAAGGTAAGTTATTAAAATAACGCGCCTAAAGCAACTACGCATTTGTAATTTTGCGAGGGCCATGAAAATTCGCTGAACGACACGCCTCGATTTCTAAGGATAAACAAGATTAATTAAATGAGGGTCATGCACTATAAGTTTTACGTATGGCACACCTCAAATTATTCTAAGAAAAGGCTTTACTCAACTAAAACAAACTACGGATGTTCATGAGTTATCATTTCCTAAGCTCTAAGGTTATTGTGAAGCCATGCAAATGTACCTACGAGATAATTGCAAAAAAAAACCCATGAAACAGAATTTGAGATTTGAAAAGAAGAATATCAAATGAAAAATGAAGGATATCAAATGGAAAAGAAAAATCCTTCATTTCCAAGGATTGTGTGATGTACTGTTCAACTCCTTTGAATACCGTGAGAAACTCAAGTTCTGTTTCCTTGAGAATACTAAGGTTCAGACGTTAACATGGCTCAAAAAGAAATATATCTAGCAAACATGGCTCCAATGAAATTTTAGATCATATTGTCCAAGTAGCTTCTAAATTCGATCAAATAAAGCAAAACTTGGCGCTACATGTAATATCCTTTTCAACAATACGGTATAGTCAAAAAATAGTAATTTTCTGCACAAGAAAGGAACATAACAGTAAATCAAAGAAGCACTAAAATAATATCACAGCCTGAAGGGGAAAGAAGCTGAATTCCCCATGGAACAAACAAAGAATAAAATAAAATCACAAGTTCTCCAATGGAATAGCAGCAAGTGTCATATATATCCATTACTACTACCTATGCATTTGGACAAATCGGTTTGTGAAATGGGCCAAGCATGATTCAAGTTATTTGAGCCCACTGATTGTAAATTGCCAAACTCAAAATAATCTCCAATTTATCAAATTATGGCTGCTATACAGAAAAGTTCACTTGCTTTCAATCCATAAGATACCAAAGATTAACTTTAAGTACTTTTACGCTAATTTCACCAAGCCATAACCAAAGATACATCAAACACCACCAAACAAAATCACGGCAGCCATTGAAACCAAGGAAAAACAAAACTTCCAATTTTTATCATTCTCCAATAGTTCTCTCATACAATTAACATACAAAAAGCAATGAATTGGCATAACACATTATCAAGCAAAAATAGTAAACAAAATGCATATGACTCAAAAGTTGCAACAGAAAGATATAATGTGAATATGGAAAGTGAGGGAATGACCTTAAGTGTTTTCTTTATTTCAGAAGCTCATTATGAAGTGAGGGTCTTGCATTTGAACGAACTTGGAGCAAAATGTTTAAACCCCAAACAATTAACAAGAAATTTGTTTCCAAACTTAAATGGATAAGGGTCTGATTCAACGATCTTAGCAACAGATCCTCAAACACTAGAACCTTAACAGGTTACTTGTCACGATCCATTTTCTGAACAAGTCGGGACCGGCACTCGATCACTAAACATGATCGAGCGGACCATCTCTACTTATCAAATCTATTATAACCTCAAACTTATATGCCACAAGGCACTACTGTAACCAAATACTTTTAAATAATTTAAATATCTAAAATAAGCCAACTTCAAAACTTTATTCGTAGTAACCAATAAAATGTTGCTAAGTTATTATCAAAAACATATGAATCTTAACCCAACGACTATGTCTATGAAGCCTCTACTGATAAACTGACGCACTGCTCAGGACATGAGATTTCCTGGCCAGTTCTCTAAGTAACAAAGAAATAACTAAATAAAGATGACTCTAAGGAATACTCCACGAACAAAAGCGGAGCTCACCAATAGCACTGGAAGAGAAGGAAGTCCTAACTCGTAGCCTGCTCGCCTGCAAATCCGGTTCCTACGTTGTACCGCAGACCAACGTAGGTTCCCAAAAGAGAACGTCAGTACCATCCATTGTACTCAGTGAGTCTCAACAACAGGGGCGAAACTTTAATAACATATACATTATGAGCAAAGGTTCTAAATGCATGTAAAACATAAAGCTTATAAGAATAATTCTAAAATAATTGCATAATAGCAGTTCATGAATATTCTAAAAGAAATTCTTTTCTTTTTCTTACTTATAAAAAAAATACTTCACTTTATACTTTGGGAGTTCCAACTATCCTGACTTAATTCTGTCTCAGTCACCGTGTGATCAGCACAGGTTCGATCCCAACCTGATCGAATAGGCCCAATCCACAAGGTGTCACTCGCTTCATGGTTCTCAGCGCTCATGTCTCATACCTTAGCATGACTAAGTAAGTTCTCAGCAATGAGACCCTCAGCTCGTGTGCTCCCTACTTTGGCATAAGTAGTTTCAGGAAGTCAACGTCTTGGTCAGGACCCTAGGCCTGGACGATGACCCCTTCTCAGAATAAAAGGTACTCCAAAAAAAATCTTTTCTTTCTAAAACTTCTTCTTGTGACTTTTCAAGTCTAAATCATTTATACATACTCATACTGGTATCCTTAAATGTAAAGCATGACATAAGAATGAAATAAACATTCAAAAGTATTTATAAAGGTTCTTGATCCTTCATGAATTTTCAACATGAAAATGACATATAAGAATAACATAAAAATCTGAAATTTATGCATATATATCCAAATAATCATCTAAACTTTAGCTAGAAAATAATTCTAAGCTAATAGGTACTTATTACTCCCATTACGTATATATTAACTCTTTTATGCAATTCATCAAACACCTTGTGTGCGTGTTTTTTTGTGAGTTAAACCATTTTAGTAGAGAGTTATATCAACTCACCTCAATACTCCTTGAGCCAATACGTAGACCCCTGTCCGATTTATACCTGTCAAACAATTGATTCTACAACAACTAGTGCATTTTAATTAATTTCAAAGTTTCACACTTAAACATGGGATTTACTGTTGATACAGAGAAAGAAGGGAATTAACTATTCAATTCTTATCTATTACTACTGTAGGGTAATTGAGAATAGAGAATTTTATATACCTTAATTCAAGAATAAGTGAGTTATGAAGAACCCTAGAATTTTTCGAGCAATTTTCTGGCTACCTCTGTTCCTATCCGTGCGTCTGTGTTTCTGTGTTCTCCGCCTCTTTTTTTTTTCTTTGTTTTGTTTGTTCGAAATAGGCTTCTGTCGTTTTGCCTATCCGAATGAGAAGTACGTCATTCTCATTCTAAGGCTTTAAGCCTTTTGTTTTGTTTTGTTGTATTATTTTATTTGTCCCCCCCCCCTTTTTTGACTTAACTAGTCATTAATGATACTCACTTTTAATAATTAATAATATTAAAATTATTAATATTTTCCTAATTGTATATCCAATTATTTAAGAGAGAGTGTGTGTGTGTGTATATATATATATTCACTATAGGCAAGAAAAATAATAATAATTTAATTCTATAATTAGCGTATCTTGAAACTTTTATAAATTTGAGGAGTGTTACAATCTCCCCTCCTTAAAAACATTCGTCCTCGAATGTTGCTAGGGCCTTATTCTTAAGCTAACAATCATTTCTTAGGTCCTTGAACCTCTTACGTTTTCTTAGCACTACTGACTTTTCCAAGGGACTCAACATTTTGGCTAACTCCCTAAATTTTCAAAAATTTCAGCAGAGTTTCCCTTGTAAATTGGATTATCCAAAAAAATATCCCTGTCACAAATACCACAACTACACCAACAACAACCAAATATACCATAACAGGCCATTCATAGGCACCATACATAGCTCATAAATTAATTACTCACACTCCGGCAAGGAGGTACCACAATAACCAACAATTATCTAAAGCACAACACTTTAGCAAAAGTAAATCACTTTAATGAATTAAATATACTCTGGCGTAAACTAAATCACTACAACAACTAAATATAATCTAGGAAGGACATAAACACTTGCTAACTTGTATTTAATACATGAAATATAAGTGTCAAGCCAAACCTAGGTTCACATACCTTGTTACTCAAATAAATAAGGATACTTCTTCCTCATATCTTCCTTGACCTCCCACGTAGCTTCTTTTGAATCATGATTTCTCCACAAAACTTTTACCGATGCTATATCTTTTGTTCTCAACTTTCTTACTTGTCTATCGAGAATTTCTATAGGTACATCTTCATAAATCAGGCCTTCCTTAATTTCTATGGTATCGGCAGATATTATATGCGACTTATCATGGATGTACTTTCTAGGCATAGACACATGAAAGACAGGATGAACAAAGGACAACTCAACGGGTAGCGCTAGCTTATAAGCCACGTTTCCTTTCTTTTCTAGAATTTTATAAGGTCCGATAAATCTAGGGCTAAGTTTCCCTTTCTTACCAAACCTCATAACTCCTTTCATTGGTGAAACTTTCAAAAACACCTTATCACCAACCATGAACTCTAACTCACGATGCCTCTTGTCAGAATAAGACTTTCGACGACTCTGAGCCGCTTTAAGTCTTTCTTTAATTAGCTGAACCTTCTCTAAGGCCTCACAAACAAACTCTGGACCAATCAACGACACCTTTGCTGGTTCAAACCAACCCACTGGAGACCTACATCTCCGCCCATATAACGCTTCATAAGGAGCCATACCAATGCTGGCCTGATAGATGTTATTGTAAGCAAATTCTATAAGTGGCAAGTGATCATCCCAATTACCTCCAAAATCTATAACATACGCACGCAACATATCTTCGAGAGTCTGAATGGTCCTTTCTACCTGGCCATTGGTCTGTGGATGAAAAGCGGTGCTTAAATTGACCTTAGTACCTAATTTTTTCTGAAATGCCTGCCAAAAATGCGCCGTGAACTGAGGGCCTCTATCAGATATGATTGAAAGTGGAGCACCATGCAATCGGACTATTTCTTTGATGTACAACTGCGCATACTGCTATGTGGAGTTTATCGTCTTTACTGGTAGGAAATGTGCGAACTTTGTCAATCGATCTACAATAACCCAAATTGAATTATGTTTACGGTATGTGCAAGGTAGACCTACTACAAAATCTATATTAATCATCTCCCACTTCCACTGTGGTATCTCTATATCTTGAGCTAGGCCACTAGGCCTCTAATGCTCGGCTTTGACTTGCTGGCAATTTAAACACTTATCCACATGATCTGCTACTTGTTTCTTCATGCCTTTCCACCAATACAACTCTTTCAAATCTAGATACATTTTGGTAGCACCTGGGTGGATAGAGTACGTCGAACTGTGAGCTTCCTCCATTATGGCCTTCCTAAGACCATCTACATCAGGCACACATAACCGATCATTCAACTTCAAAACTCCGTCATTTCCTAGAGTGAAAGCAGTGATTTCTTTGCTTCTGACTCCTTCTTTTAATTTCACTAAGTACGGATCTTCGTCTTGCTTAGCCTTAACATATGCAACAAGGGAGGATTGTGCTAAGGTATAAGCAGTTATATCTCCTTCTTCGGTCTCATCCAATCTAATTCCATCATTTGCTAGTTTTTGAATTTCTTGACCCAAAGATCGCCTTTGTACTGCAAGATGGGACAAGACACCCATTGACTTCCTACTAAGTGCATCTGCTACCACATTAGCTTTGCCCGGGTGATAAAGGATATTGATGTCATAATCTTTCAATAGCTCGAGCCACCTACTCTGTCTCAAATTTAGTTCTTTTTGCTTGAAAATGTACTGGAGACTTTTATGATCTGTAAACACTTCAGAATGCTCGCCATAAAGGTAGTGTCGCCATATTTTTAATGCAAACACCACTGCTGCAAGCTCCAAGTCATGTGTGGGGTAGTTCTTTTCATGATTCTTTAACTGCCTTGAAGCATAAGCAATAACTTTTCCATTTTGCATAAGAACACAACTAAGGCCCACTCTGGAGGCATCACAATACACTGTGAACCCACCCGAACCTGTCGGTAAGGTTAACACAAGTGCAGTGGTCAACCTCTTCTTTAACTCTTGAAAACTCTACTCACAAGCATCTGACCATTGGAACTTAACTACTTTCTGAGTCAACTTAGTTAATGGAGATGCAAGTGAGGAAAACCCCTCTACAAACCTTCTATAGTAGCCAGCTAACCCCAAGAAACTCCTAATTTCGGTTGGCGTTGTCGGCCTAGGCCAGTTCTTGACTGCTTCTGTCTTTTGAGGGTCTACTTTTATTCCTTCACTAGATACCATGTGGCCTAAGAATGATACTGACTGCAACCAGGACTCACATTTTGAAAACTTGGCATAAAGCTCATTCTCCTTCAAGGTCTGCAAGGCTATTCTAAGGTGTTCTGCATGTTCATCCTTGCTCTTAAAGTATACCAAAATATCGTCTATAAACACGATAATAAAGGTATCTAGGAATGGCTTGATAACTCTGTTTCCATAAATGCAGCTGGAGCATTTGTCAACCCGAAGGACATTACTAGAAATTCATAGTGCCCGTAGCGACCTAAAGGTTGTTTTAGATATATCTTCTTCTCTGATTCTCAATTGATGGTACCCCGACCTCAAGTCTATTTTTGAAAAGTACTTTGCACCCTGAAGTTGATCAAATAAATTATCAATTCTTGGCAGTGGGTATTTGTTCTTAATGGTAACTTTATTCAACTTCCAATAGTCGACACACATTCTGAGAGACCCATCTTTCTTCTTGACAAATAGGACCAGGGCACCCCACGGTGAAACATTCAGCCTGATAAAGCCCTTGTCAAGAAGGTCTTTCAACTGTTCTATCAACTCATTAAGTTCTGTTAGAGCCATCCTATAAGGAGGTATGGATATGGGCTGAGTGCCTGGCATAAGATCAATGCTGAAGTCTATGATTCTTTCGGGAGGAAGTCGGGGAAGATCATTTGCGAAAACTTCTGGAAATTCTCGAACAACTGGCACTGGCTGAAGAGCTGGTGGTTCTGATTTTGGATTAATAATGTGAGCCAAATAGGCGAGACACCCCTTACCGATCATTCGTTGTACCTTAAGATAAGAAATAAACTTACCTACAAGCGATGCTTAACTACCGTTCCACTCTAAGACCTCTTCATTTGGAAATTGGAACCTGACTATCTTGGCATGACAATCTAACATGGCATAGCAGGAAGACAACCAATCCATACCCATGATCACATCAAAATCCACCATTTCTAACTCTATGAGATTGGCTTTGGTGTTGCGACCTTGGACTGAAACTATACAACCTCTATAGACTCTGGTGACTTCACTTGACTCGCCAACTGGAGTAGATACTAGGAATGGCTCACTAAGTTGTTCAGGTTCTAGTCCGAGGTTAATTGCAAAGTATGGAGTCACATATGAAAACGTTGAACCTGGATCCATTATGGCATAAGCATTATGTGAGCAGACTAAAAGTATACCTGTAATAACTTCTGCAGATGCTTCTGCACTCTGAAGATCAAGTGTAGAAAACAAACGGGATTGTCCCCCTCCCTGAGTAACTCGGTCTACACCTCTACCTGCTCCATGCCTGGTCTAATTATGAGAACCACGAGCCTGGGGGGTGCAACTGCAGTAGCTGAGGAACTAGAAGGACGAGTTGATCCATCACTAAAATTATGTCGCAACTTTGGGCAGTTGGCCTTTATATGACCAATGTCTCCACAATGGTAGCAACCATGAAACCCAAGCTTGCACTGACCTGCATGTTGCCACTTACATGTTCCACAAAGACTTTGCTAGTGTGAATGTTGCTCAGCATGACTCTGGCTATGTAGGATGGTGTCCTAAATTCTGATTCTGGTAAGACTGATTTCCATAACTCTGAGTACGTCTGGAAGAAGACCCATCACTTGACTGATGACTGAACTGAGTTGGTGCTAATGAATCCTTATTAGAGGAATCCCTTCCACCTCCGCTAGATGTACCATTAAACCTGCCCGTTGTCCGGGCTTTCTTGTTATGCTTTTTTTCTTCTCTCCTTAGTTGTCTGTCTTTCTCTAAGTGCTTGGCAAATCCCACAACAGAGGAGAAGGCTTCCATCCCTACTGCTGCAGCTTGTGTCGTATCCTTAATGTAATAAGCTAAACCACCAACAAACCTGCGAATCTTTGCTTTTTCAGTCTTAACCATGTGAGGAGCATGCTTAGTTAACCTTATGAATTCCATGTAGTACTCTTGCACACTTTTATTCCCTTGCTTGAGCTGTTTGAACTCTGTAGCCTTAGCTTCCCTATCCTCTTCTGGGATAAAGTTAGCCATGAAGGCCTCTTCAAATTCTTCCCAAGTAGGCGGACCATCATCTTCATCTCTTTCCTTTCCCACATCTCAAACCAAGCACCGACCACATCTCTAAGCTGGTAAGCAGCTAGCTCCACAGCTTCATCATCAAATGCTTTCATCACTCAGAGGGCTTTCTTGACACCCTCCAGCCACAACATCGGATCTTCATCAACTATAGAACCATGGAACACTGGAGGACTCAACTTCAAAAATTCATTCACTCTTGAGGACTCAGAATTGCTCTGTCTATTTGATTGAGGTAGAATCTCATCTCTTCTCTCGTTCTGGTTGGCCATAAAGGCTTTAAACATCTCCATAGTACTATTGACAGCATTAAACATCTGACCCACCTCGGGAGATATAGTTGCCTGAGCCAGAGCTGCTGTTGGGGCGGTACTGGATCCCGAGGTACTGGATCATCATGCTCCACCCCTTTTTCTCGTTCAACCCGGGGTACTTGGACTCCCTTTGTGGATTTTCCCCTCCTTTTCTGAGTCGAAGCCTTCTTAGTTCTACTTTGAGCCACAACAGTAGCGATAGTTTCTTGAGCAATATCCTGAGTATCGGTGTCAGAGTTGCGAGTACGAGCCATTTTTGTGAGTTTTGGAGAAACGAATAAATTAGATAATTTCTTAGAGGTAGACTTTATTGCACGATCTAAAGTATGAAAAAAGAGAGACTTTTCTTAAATGCTTGTAGCCTCCTGTTTATAAGTATGGCGCGCTTCATACACATAAACAAGACTCTAATAACACGGCTTCATAGACCCCTAGAACTCCATAAACCTGAGGCTCTGATACCAAGTTTGTCACGACCCATTTTCTGAACAAGCCCAGACCGGCACTCGATCACTAAACATGACCGAGCGGACCATCTCTGCTTATCAAATCTATTATAACCTCAAACTTTATATGCCACAAGGCACTACTGTAACCAAATACTTTTAAATAATTTAAATATCTAAAATAAGCCAATTTCAAACCTTTATTCGTAGTAACCAATAAAATGCTGCTAAGTTATTATCAAAAACATCTGAATCTTAACCCTATGACTATGTCTATGAAGCCTCTACTGATAAACCGACGCACTGCTCAGAACATGAGATTTCCTGGCCAGTTCTTTAAGTAACAAAGAAATAACTAAATAAAGATGACTCTACGGAATACTCCACGAACAAAAGCGGAGCTCACCAATAGCACTGGAAGAGAAGGAAGTCCTAACTCGTAGCCTGCTCGCCTGCAAATCCGGTTCCTACGTTGTACCACAGACCAACGTAGGTTCCCAAAAGAGAACGCCAGTACCATCCATTGTACTAAGTGAGTCTCAACAACAGGGGGCGAAACTTTAATAACATATACATTATGAGCAAAGGTTCTAAATGCATGTATAACATAAAGCTTATAAGAATAATTCTAAAATAATTGCATAATAGCAGTTCATAAATATTCTAAAAGAAATTCTTTTATTTTTCTTACTTATAAAAAAAATACTTCACATTATACTTGGGGAGTTCCAACTATCCTGACTTAATTCTGGTTTGATCCCAACCTGATCGAATAGACCCAATCCACGAGGTGCCACTCGCTTCGTGGTTCTCATTGCTCATGTCTCATACCTTAGCATGGCTAAGTAAGTTCTCAGCAACGAGACCCTCGGCTCGTGTGCTCCCTACTTTGGCACAAGTAGTTTCTGGAAGTCAACACCTTGGTCAGGACCCTAGGCCTGGACGATGACCCCTTCTCAGAATAAAAGATACTCCTAAAAAAATCTTTTCTTTCAAAAACTTCTTCTTGTGACTTTTCAAGTCCAAATCTTTTATACATACTCATACTGGTATCCTTAAATGTAAGGCATGACATAAGAATGAAATAAACATTCAAAAGTATTTATAAAGGTTCTTGATCCTTCATGAATTTTCAACATGAAAATGGCATATAAGAATAACATAAAAATCTGAAATTTATGCACATATATCCAAATAATCAAATAAACTTTAGCTAGAAAATAATTCTAAGCTAATAGGTACTTACTACTCCCATTAAGTATATATTAACTCTTTTATACAATTTATCAAACACCTTGTGTGCGTGTTTTTATGAGTTAAACCTCTTTAGTAGAGGGTTATATCAACTCACCTCAATATTCCTTGAGCTAATACGTAGACCCCAGTCCAATTTATACCCGTCAAACAATTGATTCTACAACAACCAGTGCATTTTAATTAATTTCAAAGTTTCACACCTAAACATGGAATTTACTGTTGATACAGAGAAAGAAGGGAATTAACTATTCAATTCTTATCTATTACTACTGTAGGGTAATTGAGAATAGGGAATTTTATATACTTGAGTTTAAGAATAAGTGAGTTATGAAGAACCCTAGAATTTTTCGAACAATTTCTGGTTGCCTCTATTCCTATCCGTGCGTCTGTGTTTCTGTGTTCTCCGCCTCCTTTTTTTTTGTTTTGTTTATTCGAAATAGGCTTCTGCCGTTTTGCCTATCTGAATGAGAAGTACGTCATTCTCATTCTAAGGCTTTAAGCCTTTTGTTTTGTTGTATTATTTTATTTGTTTTCCCCCTTTTTTTTGACTTAACTAGTAATTAATGATATTCACTTTTAATAATTAATAATATTAAAATTATTAATATTTCCCTAATTGTATATCCAATTATTTAAGAGAGAGTGTGTGTGTGTGTGTGTGTGTGTGTGTGTATATATATATATATATATATATATATATATATATATATATATATATATATATATATATATATATATACATACATACATACATACATACATACATACATACATAATAATTTAATTATATAATTAGCTTATCTTGAAACTTTTATAAATTTGAGGAGTGTTACATTACTAATAGTAAAATGATGAGGACAACTTCAAATGCTAAATCACTTTAAGCACACAAAACAAACTTTAGCATACTCAAGCTAATTGAATAATTAACAGAAGACTCCAACATCCTTCTCATGAGAGCCTATTCAAACAGAAACTAATAACACCTCAAATGCGTCGCTTCATACTCACACTGCCATGTTCAGAATCAAGCAAAGCAAAACCATGATTCAAACTCCCAGTTTCAACAAACAAAAGCAACTTTACGCTAACAGACTAACCAACTATAATAGGACAACTCTACAAACATTAGGAGAACCAGTCGACTTAAACTAACAGAGTGTGACACCTTCAAGAATCCATACCATCTCAAAGCTGAAAGCAAACGTTCATTTGAAAATGACAAAATCTTGACTCAAATGAAAGATCGACACCATAATAACAGTTAAAGCATATAAGCATAGAGGCCGACCCCTCAAAATCAACCTTTATTGACTGAACATACTCAAATACATCACACCATTGAGAAGAGATTCACCAGCAAGAAATCCAATTACATAACAAAACCATTTTGGACAAAATCTCACAGCTCAAGACACTTTAAAACAGAGATGCAGAAGAGAAAAGAAATTGAACCTGAAATTTCAAACTTCATTTAATAATTATAGACTCGACAATACACCTTTCGACTTCAAATCGTAGCGAGGTTCAGCAGTAACTCAGCAGGATAACAGTAGAAAAACCAAGCCGACGAATCTTGAACTTCAATTCATTTTATCTCTTTGGGAACTCGAAAGCCCGATTTAGAAATTAAAAATATATGTGTTTCTCTGAATCTTTGAAAGAAACTCTTCAAAGAGAAAAAAAGAAAAAAAACTTTAGAGAAGAGAAATCAGAAGCTAAAGAAGACCTTCAACTTTTTCTCTCCCCAGTTTTTTTTACCAGCCTTTTTTTTCTTTTTTTTCTCAAAATCGGATGAGGTTCCTTTTTGAAAACGAACCCCTGATGAATGTGGGGCTCGGATTGAGTGAAATCAATCCAATGCCTCACATTCATCCAATAAATCATTCTCAGAACCTTCCAATCGTGAGATATATCTCAAATTCAAGCGAGTGAGAGGAGAGGGGAATCTTTGGCGTCAGAAACCGTTACAAACGGCAAGAGGAGAGAAGAAGGAACGCGTGGTTATGGGTTTAGAATCACTCGCCATGGATTTGGGCTGAAATGGGGCTGGATTCGATTTGGAGAAGAGTAACAGTGTTTCCGTCTCTACGCTTGGGATTTAGGGCTTTGTGAGTCTGTATATTTGGGGAGTGGGTCGGGTTTAGGGGGCGGGTCGTGGGGTGAATCAATTGATGAGCCCAAAGCTCAAATCCTCTTGCTTCAAAATCTTTTTCTCTTTTTCAATTTCAAGCCTTTTTCTTTTCTTTTCAAAATTAAAATTAAAAATAAAACCTAAATTAAATCTCAAACCAAATTATCCCACCAAATTAGATTATTTACTCAAAATAATATTTACAATAACTAATTAATTACCAAATTAAAGAAAACTACAAGATTCGAAGCTAAGGGCAAAAATGGGTTATTTTTTTATTTTTTTATTTTTGTAAACAATTAGATTACTAATTGACACAAAAATGCAAAATTAGATCCTAAATGCAAATGCCATGTGTTTTTGTATTTTCATGAATTAAACTAAATTAAACATGCACGGACAAATGCAAACAAAAACTACAAAAATCTACGAATTTGCAAATAATGGGAAAAATTAATTTTTGTTTTGAATTTATGTGGGTAATTCATCTAGGGCAAAAATCACGTCCTCACATCAACCATTCATTGAGCTATAAGAAATGAAATAACTCTGCGGGAAGTATAATCTAAGGTACCTTTCCACTCTAACCATAGTAAGCTTGGCATAGCCAGCGTCACTGTCTTGGCGTGACAATCAAGAATAGCACGATGGGGCGACAACCAGTCCATGCCAAAAATAATATCCAAATCTACCATACTGAGCAATAATAGATCGGGTATGGTCTAAAAACCACTAAGAACAACCAAACACAACCGATACACATGGTCAACAACAATAGAATCTCACATTGTGTAGACACATAAAAAGGAGAACTCAAAGAATCATGAGATACGCCCAAATACAGGGAAAAATAAGAGGACACATAGGGATAAGTGGAGCCTGGATCAAATAAGACCGACACATCTCTATGACAGACCGGAATAACACCTGTAATGATAGAGTCAGAAGCAACTACCTTTGTGCGAGTAGGAAGAGCATAATATCTTGCTTGGCCTCCCCCTCTAGGGTGACCTCTACTTGCCCGACCTCCACCTCGAGCTGGATGAGCAGGTGGAGTGGCGGCTAGTGTTGTAATCATGGCCTGAGGACTCGGTGGAGCACGCGGTACCTGAGAAGTCTGTGGAGGTGCACCACTCCTAAGTCTAGGGCAATCCCTCACTATATGGGGGTATTTCCACACTTAAAACAAGCTCTCGGATGGCGTGGTTGTTGTGGCTGGCTCGGGCCAGGTTTGCTGGACTGACCACTGGAAGCACCCCATGAAGGAGGTACACTAGACACTAGCGGTGCATAATAAGGCTCCTGGGGCCTAGGAGTATATGGAATACCATTGGAAGCTGGAAGTCCTGAATGAACATGGCGACTCAAATAGCTCCTACCATGACGAACTGCAGTTAGGGCACGAGTACCACTATAAGTGCCAGACTCTCGAGACATCTTGGCCTCCCTCTCCTCTCTCCCGAGCAAGCATGCCCTCCACTCTCCTGCAATACTCGCAACCTGTTGGTACGAAATATCCATATTCAACTCACGGGCCATGCTAATCTTGATGCTGGGATGGAACCCCTCAACAAACTAACAGACCCTCTCTCGAATGTAGCAACCAAGGCTGAAGCATGCCTAGACAAATCAATAAAGCGAACCGCATACTCTAATACAACTATATCACCCTGGCGCAACTGCTCAAACTCGGCACGCCATGCATCTCTAAGACTATAGGGAACATACTCCCTTAAGAACTTATCCGAGAAATGAGTCCAAGCAAGTGAAGCTACCTCAGCCGGACTACCCAACTCATAAGAACTCCACCACTAATAGGTTACTCCTCCAAGCTAGAATGCATTGAAAGAAATCCCACTCGGTTTCGCTATACCCATAGTATGGAGGATACGGTGTCACTCTTCAAGAAAAACCTAGGCATCTTTTGATGCCAATCCACTGAAAGTAGGAGGGTGATACTTCTGGTACCTCTCGAGCCTGAGCTACTCCTCCTCAAAAGATGCTACCCTACACTTGGACCAAACTAGAGCTACCAGCTGCATCGATATGATCTCTAGAACCTGGTCTACCTGAACCCGTTGCTCTAGGGTACGGACGGCGGGAGTCTATGATCCTCCCCCGGCCTGAGTTGTGGCAAGAGCAAGTGGAATCAATCCAGCCTGAGCCAATGTGCTCAACATGCTCAAGAGTTGTACGAGGGTCTCCTAAAGAGCTAGTGCAGTAACAGGCGTCTCAGGTGCCTGCGCTCCGATTGGAGCTACTGGTGGCTCCTCTGTAGCAGCTCGTGCGGGTGTGAGGGTAGAATATAATCTCATGTTTTAGTCGATTATTACATTCTAATTTACTGCACATTAGTTGAGTTTGAGCTTTAATCGCTAGTGTTTTGAACTAATTGTGTGTTTTATGCCTTGTAGGAGTGATTCTGAGCTATGTGAATGTTATGGAATGAATTCAAGTGATTAAGAGCTTTGAAGTCTAAGTAAAATCCCAAGAAAGTAAGTCGGAATCGTGTTTCGGGATCAACGGATGATAGTTAAGAACGAACGAAGAATCGATCAGGCATACTGCGTAGTGTCCAGTAAAATGCACATAACTTTTCGCTCAGAACTGCGGTTTGGCTCCACAATATATTATTGGAAAGATAATTCAAAGGAATACAACATTCATGTTTTACATTTTTTCAAATTCCTAAAAACACTAGGGTGAAAAGTGCACGGCCAGTGCAGGCAGAACAATGTGAAAAGTGCGCGGCCAATTGTGCGAGCACATTTCCAGGTGCGCGGCCGCGCATGTTCTGTCCGGGAAAAGTGTCATTTTTGCGTAGGAGAAGGTGTATGTATTGGTCCTGAACCTACTTGGTATATATACATGGAAAACAGTATTTTTGGAACTTTTGACACATCTAAGACCTAAGGAGGCTAAGGAGAAGTTTGAGAAGCAAGAGCACAAGGAATCCATCATTCAATCCCAACTCAATACAAGGGTTTGGATTGTTTTATGTTTTTATTTACTTTAAACTTAATTGTGATGAATTACTCCATGTGTATGGAGTAGTTCTCTTTAGGGTTTAATGGATTTGGTGTATTGATACTTGTTTGTGGATAATTAACTCTAGTTTTTATGTATTGAATCGTTTTGGATGTTCTTATCGTTGCATCTATATTCACTACTTCATGTAATCGAGAGAGGCATAACTTGTGATATTTTTGCATTCTATCTTGTTGGTTAAATTCATTAATTCTTCTTAGTAATCGAAAGAGGCTAGTAAAATTATTATTAAACCAAGTTAGGAGGATAATCGAGAGAGGTTCTTCTAAAGACCAATCCATTATGAATTCTTGCATATCTTCACGTGCTTAAAAGTGGTTTATTTTGTGAGGTTGAGACTTAATGGAGAGGGGAGTTTCTAATAATCAATTGAATTAATAACTAAGTGATTTCGAGAGACTCACTTGAATATAAGAAGTTAATTAACTAGAGTTAAATCCCAAACATTTGTCTTGCACCTATCCTATCAACCCTATCTTCTCCCAATTGTATCTTCCTTTACTTAATACTTGTTTTGATTGTCATTAGCCCATAGCTTACACTCTTATTTAATTTTAGTTTTAAATCATATAAATCTCAACTGTTGATCATCTTGGATAGCAATCTAGCTACAAACTACGATAATAACTGTTTAACTCCAATCCCTGTGGACACAATATTATAATTACTTTATTCAACTAGCGAGCATATTTAAGTATGTTTTGCGCTCGTCAATTTCTGGCGCCGTTGTCGGGGATTGGCAATCAACAGTGTTTGAAATAGTTTATAGTGCTAATTCAGGAATTAGGTTTTAGTTTTTCTTTTCTCTTTTCTTTTCATTATTAGTTAACATTTTTTCAAGATTTGTTTTGTAGTACCTAAAAAGTTGGAGAAGATACTGTAGATATTGAACTCTAAATGTTGTGAAGATGGAGTACAACCAGCCTAAGAAAACGGTTAAAGATTAGAAGCTGAATACTATTAGCGGTCTACTATGTGTTTTAATTGCGGTGGAAATTATCTATGGGTTGAATGTCAAGCAGGTACTCATTCTTCCTTATGGTTCGTAGTTTAAACAGTCTCACTCTGTTTCTAGTTCGTACATGTATAAGAATTCATGTGGGCACGATCTTAACTCTAGTTGGGATGAATACCCATATAAGAGTGAAAGCAAAGTGAGACAACCACCTCAAGGGGAGAATGATAATTTGGAAGAGCTTGTGTATAAGTTTATAAATAAGCCGGTAGAGAGATTTACACAAGATGATGAAGCCATGAACAACCTAACAATGCTAGAGAGTCAAATAATAAGTACACTATCAGGAAGCTCATTGCGTTGTGATGGTGAATATATGGAGGAGATACCTTGTGAGAATGAGCCTACCCAGAGGATGAGCATCCACAGAGAGAGATTTTCATTGTTCAAGATGACTCTGATTCAACTGAGATGATCAAAAATAAGGCTTTGTTTGAGTGTGAAGCAACGGAAAGAGTTCAAACCCCCATCCACCTTACCACATCTCCAACATGTAGTAGAAGAGAATGAGAAACAAATGGTTTTGGATATACTGGAGGAATATTCACTTGACCTTTCGTCCTTGTTTTCTTATTCTAAACTTGATCATGTGGATTTTATTTTTGGGGATTTACAGGAATATGTATGGATTGATCCTGTGAAAGAATGCATGAACAAGTTGAGGATGATCATGAACAATCAATTCAACGCTCAAGATGAGGACAAGAAAGAAAGAAAAGAGCAAGTCTTGCAAGTATCGTCAAAAGAATTGGGCTTAATGAGCTCCATAAAGAATCCCAAGGAGTGAAAATGAGGATGAATTTAGAATTAGGGGCGGAGTTCATAAGTTCTCGGAAAAGAAAAAAATTCAGGGAAGTTTTCTTTACCTTATACTTTTTAATTGTATGTCATGGGGACATGCCACAACTTAAAGTGTGGAGTAGGGGATATATTTGTATGATGTATGTATGTTGGTTTTAGTTTTAGTTTTTGTTAGTTTAGTAGTAGAGATAGAGAAAAAATTGAAAAACCATAAAAAATTTAATATTTTAAACAAATTTCCTGACAATGGATATCATTCGGCGGGTTTCTTTAGGGATTTAAGTCAAAAAAAATACAAAAAGATTTTATTTTGTTAGGTAGTGTACGAATTCCTCCTTGATTTTTCTTTATGCCGCGGTTCTTTTCCAAGAGTTTTGTTTAAACCGGGTGTAGTTAGTTTTTATTTTTGTTAGGAGTAGGGAACCTTGTGCTATGATTTGAAATGAAAGCAATATCTCTTGACTTGGTTATGCCTTGAGAATAGTGAGTGCTTTAATGGTGATGCTTAGGCTCAGTTTTTTACTCATGTATAGTACCCTAAATTGTATGATCTTAGCTTTGCTTAACTGCTTTGACTAGAGTATCTTGATGAGTCCAATCCTGAGTGAATTATGTGCCATGTGTGTGAGGTTTATGTTATTCTGTGCATTACATTTGATATCTAGAACTTGCCCCGTATGCTTTCAAAGAGAAATAGTAGTTTAGTCCGTCTTGAAAGTGATATATGCATTTCCTTGTTGAGCCAGATATATGTGTTGTACGCACCTAATTGCTATGTATCTTAGTTTACCCTTTGAGTCTGTAATCTTGTTTCTTTGATAACCACATTACAAGTCGTACCCAATTATTTTAGTTGACAATCTATTTGAACCGTACCTCTCTTGAGCAATTGAATTTGTTATGAACTTTGTAAAAAATGAAGTGTGGGGTGAATGGTTTGGGTTTTGATTGGAACTACTGATATAAGGAGAAAGGTGCATTGTTTTGAAAAAGTAAGAGCCACTTGAATTGAAAAAGAAAGAAAAAAAATAGTTGTATTACTATGAAAAATATTCTTTGATAGTGGTGACTCTTGTTATATTTGTGCTTAAAGAATAAGGGAGTTAATTGTATATTGATGTAGAGGTGGAGTTATGGTTTGACACAAGTGTGGGGTTTGGAATGTTAAAGTGTATGTATTAAAGTGCTTAGGGAGGTGTAGTCACTCTTATATATAAATGTATCCTACCCGTCCCACAGCCTATGTTACAACCAATTAAAGTCCTACTTGATCCTTGACTAAATGAGATTAATTAGTAGACTAGTACACTACGGACAAGCCTATGGTGCATCTTTTGTGGCACATGAATGTCGTTTCTGAGAGTGAGTGGATTCTTTCTATCTTGAGTTCCTAATTGTTCTTGAATTTTATTATTTGTGGAACTACTCTCTTTTGTTGTGTGAGGGCACTTGATTCATGAAGGAAAGGTAATTCTTGATCTCTATGTTAGGGTAAGTGAGTAAGTTGTGAATAATGCGTGGTGCTTGTGAGTCAATTCTTGAGATGAAGATGTTACACTATTGTATTTAGTCTATTTTAAATATTGTAATGCGTTAGGAGAGTTTCTTAGTAAGGTTGTGTCTATATAAAGTGTGGTTTGATTTCTCGAGGAGGAGCAATGGTTTAAGTATAGGGTGTTGATGGTAGGCTATAATCTCATGTTTTAGTCGATTATTACATTCCAATTTACTGCACTTCAATTGCGTTTGAGCTTTAATAGCTAGTATTTTCACTAATTGTGTGTTTTATGCCTTGTAGGAGTGATTCCGAGCTATGCAAATGTTATAAAATGAATTCAAGTGATTTGGAGCTTTGAATTTTGAGTAAAAGCCCAAAGAATTAAGCCAGGATCGTGTTCAGGGATCAGCGGATGATAGTTAAGAACGAACAAAGAATCGAGTAGGCATATTGCGCAGTGTCCAGTAAAATGTACATAACGTTTTGCTCAGAACTACATTTGGGATCCACAAATTCACAGAGATACAACTTTTATTTTTTTAAAAAAAATTCAAATTTCCAACGGAACAGGGTGAAAAGTGCGCGGCAAATGCGTGTCGTGCACTGGCCGTGCATATGGGGCAGAACAGTGTGAAAAGTGCGCGGCCAAGTGCGCGGGCACACTTCTAGGTGTGCGGCCACGCATGTCCTGTCCGGTAAAAGTGTCCTTTTTCGCGTAGGACAAGGTATATGTGTTTGGGCCTGAACCTACTTGGTATATATACATGAAAAATAGTATTTTGGGACTTTTGACACATCTAAGACCTAAGGAGGCTAAGGAAAAGTTGGAGAAGGAAGAGTACAAGGAATCCATCATTCAATCCCAACTCAAGACAAGGGTTTGGATTGTTTTATATTTTTCTTTACTTTAAACTTAATTGTGATGAATTACTCCATGTGTATGGAGTAGTTCTCTTTAGGGTTTAATGGATTTGGTGTATTGATACTTGTTTGTGGATAATTAACTCTAGTTTTTATGTATTGTGTCATTTTGGATGTTCTTATTGTCGCATCTATATTCACTAGTTCATGTAATCGAGAGAGGCATAACTTATGATATTTTTGCATTCTATTGTTGGTTGAATTCATTAATTCTTCTTAGTAATCGAAAGAGGCTAGTAGAATTATTGATTAAACCAAGTTAGGAGGATAATCGAGAGAGATTCTCCTAAAGAACCATCCACTACAAATTCTTGCATATCTTCATGCGCTTAAAATTTGTTCATCTTGTGAGGTTGAGACTTAATCGAGAGGGGAGTTTCTACAAATCAATTGAATTAATAACCAAATGAATTCGAGAGACTCACTTGAATATTAGAAGTTAATTAACTAGAGTTAAATCTCAAACATTTGTTTTGCACCTATCCTATCAAACCCTATCTTCTCCCAATTGTATCTTTCTTTGCTTAATACTTGCTTTGATTGTCATTAGCCAATAGCTTACACTCTTACATAATTTTAGATATAAATCACATAAATCTCAACTGTTGATCATCTTGGATAGCAATCTAGCTACAAACTATGATAATAATTGTTCAACCCCAATCCTAGTGGATACGATATTATAATTCCTACATTTGACTAGTGAGCATATTCAAGTGTGTGTTTTGCGCTCGTCAGGGTGCTCTGGCTGTACCACGTGAACGTCATCGGCCTTTACCCCAGTCCTGGCCTCTTGCAGCTCTAGTGGGGGGCGCGGGTGCCTAGTCATTAGATCCACCTATGCATGTCCTCACCATCTGTGATAGAATAGAAGATAGAAGTTTAGAATTTTGAAGTCAACAATTTCGCACGACAAAGAATCAAAAGAAGTGAAATTTTCCTAATAGTTCCATTGCATCCTGAAGATAAGTACAGACATCTCCGTACCGATCCACGAGACTCTACTAAACCTATTAGTGACTCATGACACCTATGAACCTAGAGCTCTGATACCAACTTGTCACGACCCAAATCTCTATCCATAAGACGTCGTGACGGCACCTAGTCTCTACGACTAGGTAAGCCTAACAAATTTATGAAAATAACAAAAATGAAAGTAAAAACTTAACAACTAACTGCAGCAGATAATTAAATAACTGACAACAATGCCGCTCGACATGTTCAATAACCAACACTCTAGCATACACAATACTCACAAAACCCGGAACATCATAAGTCACAAGCTACAGAAAAAATCTAGTATCTCTATACACCAGAGTCTAAGCAAAAGGTACAAAAAGGTAAATGACAAAGGAGGAAATAGAGGGGGACTCTGAGGTCTGCGGACGCGGCAGATATACCTTGAAGTCTCCAAAGTCTCATTGGTCACTGATGATGGGGCTAATACGAAGTACCTGGATCTGCACACAAAACATGTGCAGAAGAATAGCATGAGTACACCACAACGGTACCCAGTAAGTGCCAAGCATGACCTCGGTTGAGTAGTGACAAGGTCAGGTTAGGGCCCCACCGGTATATAATAAATAAGGCAGAAGAATGTAATAATGTAATAAGAGACTGGAAATCTATCAAGAGGAATCAACAGAAAAATAAGAGCACAACACACAGGAATAACAGTAGGGGGTCTCCCGAGATACCATCTCGTAGTCTCAAAAGTAAATATGCAAGGAGAACTCCGAGGTACCGCTTAGTAGTCTCAAAAGTAAACGTGCAAGGAGATCTCCCGAGGTACCACCTTGTAGTATCAATCATAAATGTGCAGGGGGGTCTCCCGAGCTACTGCCTCGTAGTCTAAAAAATAAACACACAGCTCGAAACCGACAAATACAACTATTTACAGCAAGAAAACTTATAGTTAAGACTGATTCAGATAAAGGAAAAACAAGAAATCAACTAAGCATGTTGCAAAGAGTTCAAATAAGTATTTAAGACACGTAGACATGCGAAATTAGGCTAACAGTATAACTACACATGCTAGTATAACTCAATTAAGGGGAAACAAGTTATTACTCAGTAGAAATTGGGTTTTACAACAAATATCATGTGTACGCGCTCGTCACCTCGCGTATACAACGCTCACATAACACAAAAGTATCACAACAGTATTAAATCCTAAGAGGACTTCCCCCACACAAGGTTAGACAAGCCATTTACCTCGAACCAAGCTCAATCAATCAGTAAAAACACATTTTCCACGATTTTTGGCCCAAATCTAACCAAAAGCAATTACATACCATAAATATAACTACAAGGAACTAATCTAATTAATGAAATCAAGACTTTAGCAACAAATTCAAAATTCGCCCCAAAAAGTCGACCCGGGCCCATGTCTCGGAATCAGGTAAAAGTCACAAAATACGAACACTCATCCACTCACGAGTTCACTCGTACCAAAATTATCCAAATCCGATATCAAAATTCGAATCAAATATCAAAAACTTGGTTGATGAACTTTCCAATCTTTTCCCCAATTTTCTCAACCCAATTCCTTAATTAATGATAAAATCAACTATTGATTAGTGGAATATAACCATAAAGGAGTTAAGAATCGTTATTTAAAAGCTTTGTCTGAAAATACTTCAAATAATCGTCCAAATTCGAGCTCTCAAAGTCCCAAAATGAAAATGGGATAAAACCCTCAAACTTAGCCTTTTCTCGCACCTGCAGGCTCTTAATTGCACCTGCGACGCTGCACCTGCAGAAAAATCATTGTAGATGCAGATTCCACTTAGGCCAAGGTCTCCACTTCTGCGGACCAGGAATTGCACCTGCGGTCTAGCTTCTGCGGAGACCCTTCTGCTTTTATGATCCCAAAGCCTCTCAGGCCTCTCTGCTTCTGTGTTCAAGCATCCGCAAAAGAGACTCCGCTCATGCGGCCTTCATGTCGCACCTACAAACACAAACCAAGGTCCCCCAGACCGCACCTGCGATCCTCCTCTCACACGTGTGTGCTCGCACCTGCGGCCAACACCACCGCAGATGTGATGACACCAAAAGTTATAAAACTTCAGCAGTCCTCCCAAGTCCAAAATGAATCCGAAAAATGATCCGAAACACACTCGAGGCCTCCGGGACCTAAATCAAATATACATACAAGTCCTAAAACATCATAAAAACTTAGTCGAGCCCTCAAATCACATCAAACAACTCTAAAACACGAATCACCCTCCAATTCAAACTTATTGAACTTTGAAACTTCAAACTTCTACAACCGATGCCGAAATCTATCAAATCACGTCCGATTGATGTCAAATTTCGCACACAAGTCATAATTGACATTGCGAACCTACTTCAATTTCTGGAATTTGAATCTGACCCCGATATCAAAAAGTCCACTTCCGATCAAACTTCACAAAAATTCAACTTTCGCTATTCAAGCCTAATTCAGCTACATACCTCCAAAACAAAATTCGGATATGCTCCTAAGTCCAAAATCACCCAACGGAGCTAACGGAGCCAGAGAAACTCCATTCCGGAGTCGTCTTCACATAGTTCCGACTACGGTCAAAATCCTAGAACTTAAGCTTCCGTTTTAGGGACTAAGTGTCCCAACACACTCCGAAATCCAAAACAAAACCTCCCATCATGTCACATAAGCAGAAAAAGATACAGGGAAAGAAGTAAATAGGGGATCGGGACTACTACTCTCAAAACGACCGGCTCGGTCATTACAAGCAATAAAATACATCTTCTTTTGCTTATATGGTTGGGTCAATTTCTTTGTGGCATGCTAGACTAGCACATGTTAATGTCGCATATTTAAAGAAAATGTAGTTGCTAGGATTAATATCAGGCTTAGACTCAAATAATATTAACAAGTGTGAAATATGTGCTGAAGCTAAAAGTACTAGAAAGACTTATTTTTCTATAATTAGAGAAACTGAATTATTATCCTTGATTCACACTAATTTAGGCGATTTAAAGTAGACTATGGCTAGAGGTGGTAAAAGATATTATGTGACTTTTATTGATGATTTTTTGAAATATACTAAGTTGTATTTGCTTAGAAATAAAGATGATACTTTTAGTGCTTTTATTTCTTGTAAAACTGAGGTTGAAAATCAACTTAGTAGAAAAATCAAGAGAATTAGATCTGATTGAGGTAGAGAATATATATCTTTGAATGAATTTTGTGAAAAGAATAGAATAATTCATGAAGTAACTCTGCCTTATTCACCTGAGTCAAATGGAGTAGCTGATAGAAAAAATAGAACATTGAAAGAGACGATGAACTCTATGTTAATTAGTTCTAATGCTCCTTATAATTTGTAGGGTGAAGCTATTTTATCTGTATGTCACTTACAAAATAGAATACCATATAGAAGAACTGGCATAACTCCGTATGAATTGTGAAGGAGTTATAAACCTAACTTCAAATATTTAAAAGTTTGGGATTGCCTTGCTAATGTTCTTTTGCCTGAACATAAAAAGAGAAAAATAGGTTCTAAAACTACTGATTGCATGCTTATTGGATATGCTGAACATAGTGTTGCATATAGATTTCTTGTTTTAAAAAGTGATGTGCTTGATTGCAATACTATAATTGAGACAAAGAATGCTGAGTTCTTTGAATATATTTATTCATTGTCTGATAAAATTTCTCATACACTTGTTGAAACAAATAGTGAAATTACCTCTAATGAGGAACTGAGAAGGAGCAAAATGCCTAGGAAAGAATATTTTTCTTATGGAAATGATTTTCAAACTTTTCTTGTCGATAATGAACCATCAAATTATTTTAAAGCTATATCTTCTTCAAATGCTAAATATTGGAAAGAGGCAATAAAATTTGAAATCGATTCTATTTTGAAAAATAATACGTGGATTTTAACTGATTTACCTCCTGGTGCAAAAACTATTGGGTGTGAATGGATTTTTAAAAAGAAATTTAATCCTGATGGATCTTTAGATAAATATAAAGCTTGGTTAGTAGCAAAAGGATTTTCTCAAAAATAAAATATAGATTATTTTGATTCATTTGCACCAGTGACTAGAATTTCTTCTATTCGAGTTTTAATTGTTTTAGCTTCAATCCGTAAGCTTTTCATCCACCAAATGGATGTAAAAATTGCTTTTCTAAATGATGATTTAGAAGAAGAAATTTATATGGTTCATCCTGAAGGTTGTGTCATTCCTGGACATGAAAATAAAGTTTGTAAATTAACTAAATCTCTTTATGGCCTTAAACAAGCTCCTAAGCAGTGGTATGAGAAATTTGAACAAGTCTTATTGAGAGACTTTTTTTCTTCAGTTGAGGTGGATAAATTTGTTTATACTATAGTGGTAGACAATGATTATGTGATAATATGTCGGTATGTTGATAACATGCTTATATTTGGTACAA
The DNA here is from genome assembly GCF_000715075.1 of Nicotiana tabacum. NCBI lineage: Eukaryota > Viridiplantae > Streptophyta > Magnoliopsida > Solanales > Solanaceae > Nicotiana > Nicotiana tabacum. The sequence continues at coordinate 140,737,436 of NC_134099.1, read as the reverse complement.
GTTTAAATATTATGCAAAGTACTAAATTATTTCTGTCTGCTAATTTTGATATGAAAGATCTAGCTGAAGTAAATATGATACTAGGAGTTAAAGTTATAAGGAGTGAAGATAGCATAATATTGTCATAAGAACATTATGTTGAGAGACTTCTTAAGAAGTTTGAACATTTTAATTTCACACAGGTGAGCACTCCTTTTGATGCTAACTTTCAGTTGAAAAGAACAATGGTGACCTAGTTGCTCAGTCTAAATATGCGCAGATTATTGAGAGTCTGATGCATTTAATGAATTTTACAAGGCATGATATAGCCTATATTGTATGTAGACTGAGGAGATATACTCATTATCCCAACAGAGAGTATTGGTCTGCATTAGATAGACTAATGAAATATTTGAAAGACCATGAGTTATGGTATCCTATATAGTGAATTTCCTTCTACCTTAGAAGGATACAGTAATGCAAACTGGATCTTTGATTCAGATGGACAAAATTCACTAGTGGTTATCTATTCACCCTTGGTGGTGATGCAATATCGTGGAAATCAGCTAAACAGATGATCATTGCTAGATCGACTATGGAACCAGAGTTTATAGATCTAGAGTTAGTTGGTTCTGAGGCTGAGTGGCTAAGAAACTTCTTAGCTAATATCCCTTTAATAAAGGACGTATTGCCTCGTGTGTCTATACACTGTGATTGCCAAGCGGCAATAGCTATAGCAAAGAATAAATCTTATAACTGTAAAAGTAGACACATGAAATTGAGACATGATGTCATAAAACTGTTGTTGAGAGAAGGAATAATTTTCATTGATTATGTGAAGTCAGAGATAAATTTGGCCGATCCTCTGACTAAACCTGTGGGAAGAAAATTAATTCTTCAAACCTCAAAAGAGATGGGGTTAAGGTCGAGATGTTGTCAATAGAGATGGTAATCCAACCTACGTGATTGGAGATCCCATGAAGTAGGTTCATATGGGTAATAACAAGTTGATATTGGTATTGATACACTAAAAGAGAGTGCTTGACTGCTACTAATTAAGAGGTTGAGTTATAACTCTTAATGAAATTCATAGTCCTTATGGATGGTGTATTTAAAATCAGTATACACTTGATGAATTCATCTATATGAGAGTGGAGTGGGCCGCTCCTATGGGATTTTAGCCAAGTCTCTAGAGCTCCCATGAATAACCAGGCATGTGCATGGCCTATTGGGTGCTAAACCGCATTGAACAATAAAATTAGCGGGGGTCAAGATGTGATTGATAAAATCTCTGACTAACAATAAGAATTATTGGTTCATAGAAATATTATATTTTACCAGTAATTTTGTGAGTTAAATTTTATTGGTCTAAGTTTGGTTCATAGTCCAGAAGACATCAAACTTATTATATTTGGACTATGCAAATCCAGCAAGTTAATTCTTCCATTTTTTTATCCTTCTCTTATAAATTTTGAAAATATGTGGGGATTGTGGGAGTATTTTCAAAATTTTGTAAAGCCACGTGTCCTTTTAATTTTACAAGTGTCCTATATATTTCCAAGTGTCTTCTTGCATGAAGCCTGTGGCCTAATACTTTTAGATAATTGGTACATGGCAAGAGTTTTTACGTGTGGCATTGTTTTAAATGATCATTTGATAAATGGCTCTACTAAGCCAAGTGGCTATGAATATCAAACATGTGGCCTTTGCATAAAGATATGTGGCCAAATGGCTAAACCATAAACAAGTGGCAATCATCTTTAATGCAATTAAATACTTGGCAATTTAAGAAGACCCCTAGTATCTCTATAAATACCGTAAGAGACATTAACAAAAATTGGTCTTTTTACACTTTTCTTAGCTAATCATTGCTTTCTTCTTTAGCTAATCATTATTTTGTCACGATCCCGGTTCGCCCTCCGTGAACCATCGTGACAGCACCTAGTCTCTATGACTAGGTAAACTTAGCAATGCGGAAAATAAACCAATTTGCGGAAGAAATAATAAAAACCGAAATAGTGAATAAAACAGTGTTGAAAAGTATCGCTCGGCATACACAATATCAACTCTCAAAAACTAAACTTTTCCCAAAACTCGGAATCTCATGATCACAAGCCTTTGAATGTCTACAAGTATCTAACTCCCAAATATCTAACAAAGGAAAGAAAATACAGAAGGGTTAATACTAAAAAGGGAGAGTAGAAAGGGACTCTTCTGTCTGCGGACGCGGCAGATATACCTTGGAGTCTCTACAAACGCCTCGTCTCAAGCGTGATAAGTTTGAGTTGAGATACCTGGATTTGCACATGAAAAACATGCACAGAAAGGGAATGAGTACACCACAACGGTACTCAGTAAGTGACAAGCTTAACCTCGGTCGGGTAGTGACGAGGAAGGTCAGGGCCCTACTGAGATTAAATGAAATATAAGGTGAGACAGTATAAGATAAAGCAGTACAGTTGAAAAATAACAATAAGAATTAATACAGGATAATAAGGATAATTATAACTGAAACAGAGGCAAAAACAATCACCAGGAATACAACTCTTTACAAGGATAATAACCGGGGATCTCTCAGTATCCCGAGGATCTCTTAGTACCCTCAATATATGTCAGGGATCTCTTGGTATCCTCAATATATGCTGGGGATCTCTTGGTATCCAGAGGATCTCTTGGTATCCTCAATATACGTGCTGGGGATCTCTCAGTATCTCGCACCTTAGCTCAAATCATAAAATACGTACAGGGAATCTCCTGGGATGCCGTCCCGTAGTCCAAAAGTAAAACACACAGTAATAACACAAAGAATACTCAATTAAACTCAATTTTGTACCAAAGCAAAACAGGTAATTCTAACCTAACATGCTTCACATAATACAAATAAGGCAGTTCAAGCAAAAAGGCAATTAAGTCAATTAAACATACTTTTCTAAGCTAACAGCGGGCTTAAATTTCAAGTAGAATAAGCAGGAAAGGAAAACACAATTAAAGCTACGTTAGTGAAAACAAGATTTTCAACAATTAGCACAAGTACGCACTCGTCACCGCACGTACAAGGCATTTCAATTACTATAAATACCAAATCCTAAGGGGAATTTCCGCCACACAAGGTTAGGCAAGCGACTTACCTCGAACCAGCTCAAATCAATCTGAAACAACGCTCTTGCCACGAGTACTCGACTCCAAATGGCCCGAATCTATTCAATTTAATTGCATAATGTAAATAACACTGCATGTAACTGATTCTATAAATAAATTCTAAGCTAATACGCGAATTTAGATAAAATGACCAAAATGCCCTCCAGGCCCGCATCTCAAAATTGAGGAAAATCTACATTTTCAGAATCCTCATACTCTCACGAGTTCATTTATATCAAAATTATCCCAATGCGACATCAAAATCGTGATCCAAATTCAAATGTTTGGTCTAAGGACTTTTCCAACTTTTCTTTAATTCTTTCACCCCAAATTCGAACTTAAAGGATGAATTTAAGCATAGATTCGTGGAAAACAATCAAAACCGAGTAAGAATTGCTTACCCAAAACACCTAGGTGAAAATCCCTCTCAAAAGAGCCAATCCCGAGCTCCCAAATCAATTTCTAACTTTTTGAAACTAAACCCTCGAAACTCTGATTCTCTGCCCAGCAAATCTGCATCTACGCTACTGCTTCTGTGGTTAAGGACGTCGCTCCTACGATTTCCACTTAAAACCCCTTCGCCACATCTGCGACCTAGAATCCGCATATGCGGTCACGCAGGTGCGGTACATCACCCGCTTCTACGGTTCCCTGCTTTTCCTCAGCTGGCCGCTTTTGTGGCTTAATTCCACATCTGCGGGAGTTGCATCTGCAGCCTCTCAACCGCAGATGCGGTTATGAAGCTGCAAACTCCAAGTTTCCAACTTCCCGTTAACCACCCGAAATCATCTCGAGGCCCCCGGGACCTCAACCAAAAGCACGGACAAGTCATATACCACTATCCGACCTTATACAAATCTCCAAAACACCTCAAACAACATCGAATCAACCAATTAGCATCGGATTCAAGCCTAAAAACTTCAAAAACTTTAAAAATACACTTTCGATCAAAAAGTCTATCAAACCTCGTCTGAATAACTTGAAATTTTGCACACACGTCACATTCAACACTACGAAGCTACTCCAACTTCCAAAATTCCATTCCGACCCTTGGATCAAAATCTCATTATCGAACCGAAAACTTCAGAAATTCAACTTTCGGCATTTCAAGCCTAAATTAGCTATGGACCTCCAAAACACAATCTGAACACGCTCCTAAACCCGAAATAACCCAACGGGGCTAACAAAACCATCGGAATTCCATTCCGAGGCCGTCTTCACACTGTTTCGACTACGGTCAAATTTCCAAAACTTAAGCTCTCATTTAGGGACTAAGTATCCCAAAACTCTTCGAAACTCCAAATAATTCCTCCCAGCAACTCACAATAGTAGAAACAAACACAGGGAAAGCAGTTAATAGGGGATCGGGGCATAAATTCTTAAGACGACCGGCCGGGTCGTCACATCCTCCTACACTTAAACATTCGTTCGTCCTCGAACAAGCATAGAGACATACCTGAAGTAGTGAAAAGAAGAGGGTAGCGGCTGCACATATCCTGCTTGGTCTCCCAGGTCGCCTCCTCGACCGGCTGACCCTGCCACTAAACCTTTACTAATGCAATGTTCTTTGACCTCAGCTTTCTAACCTGCCTGTCCAATATTGCCACTAGCTCCTCAACATAAGATAGATCCTTGTCCAACTGGACCGAACTGAAATCCAACACGTACAACAGATCATCGTGATACCTCCGGAGCATCGAAACATGAAACACCGGATGAACTCCTGCCAAGCTGGGAGGTAGGTCAAGCTCATAAGCAACCTACCCAACACACCGCAATATCTCAAGAGGACCAATAAACCTCGGACTCAACTTTCCTTTATTCCCAAATCTCATGACGCCTTTCATAGGTGAAATCCGAAGCAGAATCTGCTCTCCAACCATTTAGGAAACATCACGAACCTTTCGGTCCGCGTTACTCTTCTGTCTGGACTAGTTGTACGAAGTCTATCGTGAATCACCTTAACCTTCTCCAAAGCATCCTGAACCAAGTTTGTGCCCAATAATCTAGCCTCGCCCGGTTCAAACCAACCCACCGGGGATCTACACCGCCTGCCATATAAAGTCTTATACGGTGCCATCTGAATGCTGGACTGATAGTTGTTATTGTAGGCAAACTCTGCTAACGGCAAGAACTGATCCTAAGACCCTCCAAACTCAATCACACACGTACAAAGCATATCCTCAAGAATCTAAATAGTGCGCTCGGGCTGTCCGTCTGTCTGAGGGTGAAATATTGTACTCAACTCCACCCGAGTACCCAACTCATGCTGAACAGCCCTCCAGAACAGTGATGTGAACTGAGTACCTCTATCTGAAATGATGGAAACTGGAATACCATGCACACGAACAATCTCCCGGATATAAATCTCCAACAATCGCTTCAAAGAATATGTAGTACACAAGGAATGAAGTGTGCGGACTAGGTAAGTTGATCCACAATCACCCAAATGGCATCGAACTTCCTCAAAGTCCGTGGGAGCCCAACTACGAAGTCCATGGTGATCTGCTCCCACTTCCACTCCGGAATCTCTATCTGCTAAAGTAACCCACCCGATCTCTAGTGATCATACTTCACCTGCTGACAATTGAGGCACCAAGCTACAAACCCAACTATATCTTTCTTCATCCGCCTCCACCAATAGTGCTGCCTCAAATCCTGGTACATCTTCGCGGCACCCGGATGGATGAAATACCGCGAACTCTGGGCCTCCTCTAGAATCAACTCCCGAAGCCCATCAACATTGGGTACACAAATCCGACCATGCATCATCAATACCCCGTCATCACCAATAGTCACATCTCTGGCATCACCGTGATGAAACTTGTCCTTAACGACAAGCAAATGAGGATCATCATACTGACGCTCCCTAATACGATCAAATAAGGAAGACCGAGAAACCACACAAGCTAGAACCCAATTGGGCTCCGAAAGATCCAATCTCACAAACTGGTTGGCTAAGGCCCGAAATCCATCGCCATAGGCCTCTCTAATGCTGGTAGATAAGCCAAACTCCCCAAACTCTCTGCCCGGTGACTCAAAGCATCGACCACCATATTGGTTGTGCCCGGGTGATACAAAATAGTGATATCATAGTCCTTCAGCAACTCTAACTACCTCCTCTGGCACAAATTTAGATCATTTTGCTTGAACAGGTGCTGCAAGCTCTGATGATCAGTATAAATATCATAAGGAACCCCGTACAAATAATGACGCCAAATCTTCAGGGCGTGAACAATGGCAGCTAACTCAAGGTCGTGGACAGGATAATTTTTATCGTGAACCTTCAACTATCTGGATGCGTAGGCAATCACACTACCATCCTGCATCAAAACCGCTCCAAGGCTAATCCTCGAGGCATTATAATAGACAGTGTAAGACCCCTAACATGTAGGCAGTATCAAAATTGGGGTTGTAGTTAAAGCTGTCTTGAGTTTCTGAAAGCTCACCTCACACTCTTTCGTCCACTGGAACGGAGCACCCTTCTTGGTCAGTCTGGTCATAGGGGCTGCAATCGATGAAATCCCTCCACAAAATGATGGTAGTAACCCACCAAGCCAAGAAAACTGCAAATCTCTGTAGTTGAGGATAGTCTGGGCCAACTCTGCACTGCCTCTACTTTCTTTGGATCCACCTGAATACCCTCACTCGATACCACGTGGCCTAAGAATGCCACGGAATCCAACCAAAACACACATTTCGAGAACTTAGCATATAACTTCTTTTCTCTCAAGGTCTAAAGCACTATCCTCAAGTGTTGCTCATGATCTTCCCGACTCCGGGAATACACCAGAATATCACTAATAAAGACAATGACTAATGAGTCAAGATATGGCCGGAACACACTATGCATCAAATGCATAAAGGTTGCTAGGGTATTGGTCAGCCCAAATGACATGACAAGGAACTCGTAATGACTTTACTGAGTCCTGAAAGTAGTCTTCGAGATATCTGGCTCTCGTATCTTCAACTGATGGTACTCTGAATGCAAGTCAATCTTAGAAAACACTCGTGTACCTTGTAGCTGGTCAAACAAATCATCAATACGAGGGAAATGATAATGGTTCTTCACTTAACTTTGTTCAACTGGCGATAATCAATGCACATACGCATAGAACCATCCTTCTTCTTCACAAACAAAACGGGAGCACCCCAAGGTGATACACTGGGCCTAATAAAACCTTATCAAGCAATTCCTATAACTAATCCTTTAACTCCTTCAACTCAGGAGGAGCCATACGATACAGAGGAATAGAAATGGGATGAGTGCCCAGCAATAGATCAATGCCAAAATCAATATCTCTATCAGGCGGCATGCCCGGAAGATCAGCGGGAAACACATCAGGAAAATCCCGTACTACTGGGACTGAATCAACTGAAGGGGTATCAATACTAACATCTCTCACATAATACAAATACGCATCACACCCCTTCTCAACCATTCGCTGAGCCTTAAGGAAGGAAATAACTCTACTTGGAATGTGATCTAAAGTACCCCTCCACTCAACACGCGGTACACCTGGCATAGCCAGCGTCACGGTTTTGGCATGACAATCAAGAATAGCATATGGGGCGACAACCAGTCCATGCCCAAGATAATATGAAAATCTGCCATGCTGAGCAACAATAAATCGGTTCTGGTCTCAAAACCACTATAAGCAACCAAACACGACCGATAAATGTGGTCCACAATAAGAGAATCTCCCACGGGAGTAGAAGCATAAATAGGGGAACTCAAAGAATCCCCAGGTACACCCAAATGCGGAGCAAAATAAGAAGACACATAAGAGTAAGTAGATCCTAGATCGAATAGAACCGATGCATCTCTGTGACAAACCAGTATAATATCTATGATAATAAAATCGGAGGCAACAACCTTGGTATGGGAAAGAAGGGCATAGTATCGGGCCTGGCCTCCCCCTCTAGGGCAACCTCTACCTCCCCGGCCTCTACCTCTAGCTGGCTGAGCAGGTGGGTAGCAACTGGAGCTATAACCATAGCCTGAGAACTCTACGGGGTGCGCTATGGCTGAGAAGTCTATAGAGCCGCACTCCTCCCAAGTCTAGGGCAATCCCTCACCATATGGCGTGTGTCACCACACTCAAAACAAGCTCTGGGAGGACGTGGTGGCTATGACTGGCTCGGGCTAGGTCTGCAGGACTGACCTCTAAAAGCACCCCGCGCAGGAGGCTCGCTAGATACCGGAGGTGCATAATAAAGCTCCTGAGGCCTAGAAGGAGTTGGAATACCACTAGCTGCTGGAAGAGCTGAATGAATAGGGTGACTCATATAACACCTACAATGATGACCTGCAGCTGGGGCACGGGCACCAGAATGATGGCTCGAATATCGAGACCTCTTGGCCTCCCTCTCCTCTCTCTCCCTAGCATGCATGCCCTTAATCTTCCTAGCAATGCTCACCACCTGCTGATAAGAAATATCCATATCCAACTCACGAGCTATGCTAGACCTGATGCTGGGAATAAGCCCTTCAATAAACCGGCAAACCCTCTTGCGAACAGTAGAAACCAAGGCTGGTGCATGTCTAGCCAAACTAGTGTAACAGACAACATACTCTGAGACAATCATAGCACCCTAGCGCAAATGTTCAAACTCTGCGCGCCATGTGTCCCTGAGGCTCTGAGGAACATACTCTCTCAGGAACAGATCTGAAAACTAAGTCCAAGTCAGTGAAGCAGCCTCATCCAGACTGTCTAACTCATAGGTGCGCCAACACTCATAGGCAGCTCCTTGAAGCTGGAAAGTAGTGAAGGAAACCCCACTCAATCCTGATATACCCATGGTACGGAGAATACGGTAACACTCATATAGAAATCCCAGAGCATCATCCAATGCTAGACCACTAAATACAGGAGGCTTGTACTTCTTGAACCTCTCAAGCCTCAGTTACTCACCTCGAAAGTCGCTACCCTGTCCTTGGGATGATCTCAGACTGCAGGCTATATATGAATAATTTCAGGGACCTGCACAACATGCACTCGCTGCTCAGGAGAGCGGGCGGCGGGAGTCTATGCTCCTCCCCCGGCCGAAGATGTAGCTGCAGCAAGGAGAAGCAACCCTGCTAGAGCCAAAGTGGTGTACATGCTCATGAACTGTGCCAGAGTCTCCTAAAGTGCTGGAGTAGTAGTAGCGGTAGGCGTATCAGGTGCTTGGACTCCGGCCGGAACTACTAGTGGTACCTCGGTGGCAGCTCACGCATGTGCTCTGGCTGCACCACGTGCGCATCCTCGGCCTCTACCCCGGACCTGGCCTCTACCCCGGCCCCAGCCTCTAACGGCTATAGTAGGGGGCACGGGTGCCTGATCATCTCAGGTAGCACGTGTCCTCACCATCTCTGAGAGAATAGAAGATAGAATTTTAGAATTGTGATATCAAAATCTCGCACGACAAGGAAATCAAATGAAATGGAATTTTCCTAACAGTTACATAGCCTCTCGTAGATAAGTACAGACATCTTCGTACCGATAAGCGAAACTCTAATAAACCAGCTTGTGATTCATGACTCCTATGAACCTTGAGCTTTGATACCAACTTGTCACGATCCCGATTCGCCCTCCATGAACCATCGTTACGGCACCTAGTCTCTATGACTAGGTAAGCTTAGCAATGCGGAAAATAAACTAATTTACGGAAGAAATAATAAAAACCAAAATAGTGAATAAAATAGTGTTGAAAAGTGTCGCTCGGCATACACAATATCAACTCTCGAAAACTAAATACTTTTCCCAAAACCCTGAATCTTATGATCACAAGCCTTTGAATGTGTACAAGTATCTAACTCCCGAATATCTAACAAAGGAAAGAAAATACAAAAGGGCTAATACTTAAAAGGGAGAGTAGAAAGGGACTCTTCGGACTGCGGACGCGGCAGATATACCTCGGAGTCTCTACAAACGCCTCGTCTCAAGCGTGATAAGTCTGAGTGGAGGTACCTGGATCTGCATATGAAAACCATGCATAGAAAGGGCATGAGTACACCACAGCGGTACTCAGTAAGTGCCAAGCCTAACCTGGTCGGGTAGTGATGAGGAAGGTCAGGGCCCTACTGAGATTAAATGAAATATAAGGTGAGACAGTATAAGATAAAGCAATACAGTTGAAAAATAACAATAAGAATTAATATGGGATAATAAGGATAACTACAACTGAAACAGAGGCAAAAACAATTACCAGGAATACCACTCTTCACAAGGATAATAACCGGGGATCTCTTGGTATCCCGAGGATCTCTTGGTATCCTCAATATATTCTAGGGATCTCTTGGTATCCCGAGGATCTCTTGGTATCCTCAATACACGTGTTGGGGATCTCTCGGTATCCCGCACCTCAGCTCAAATCATAAAATACGTGCAGAGAATCTCCCAGGATGTCGTCTCGTAGTCCCAAAGTAAAACACATAGAAATAACACAAAGAATACTCAATTAAACTCAATTTTGTACCAAAGCAAAACAGGTAATTCTAACCTAACATGCTTCACATAATACAAATAAGGCAGTTCAAGTAAAAAGGCAATTAAGTCAATTAAACATGCTTCTCTAAGCTAACAGCTGGCTTAAATTTCAAGTAGAATAAGCAGGAAAGGAAAACACAATTAAAGCTACATTAATGAAAATAGGATTTTCAACAATTATCACAAGTACGCACTCATCACCTCACGTACAAGGCATTTCAATTACCACAAATACCAAATGCTAAGGGGAATGTCCCCCACACAAGGTTAGGCAAGCCACTTACCTCGAACCAGCTCAAATCAATCCGAAACCATGCTCTTACCACGAGTACTCGACTCCAAATGGCCTGAATCTATTCAATTTAATTGCATAATGTAAATAACACAGCAAGTAACTGATTATATAAATAAATTCTAAGCTAATTCGCGAATTTAGGTAAAATAACCAAAACGCCATCCGGGCCCGCATCTCGAAATTGGGTAAAATCTATATTTTCAGAATTCTCATACTCCCACGAGTTCATTCATATCAAAATTATCCCAATGTGACGTCAAAACCGTGATCCAAATTCAAATGTTAGGTCTAAGGACTTTTTCAACTTTTCTTCAATTTTTCCACCCCAAATTCGAATTTAAAGGATGAATTTAAGCATAGATTCGTGGAAAACAATCAAAACCGAGTAAGAATTGTTTACCCAAAACACCCAGGTGAAAATCCCTCTCAAAATCGCCAATCTCGAGCTTCTAAATCAATTTCTAACTTTTTAAAACTAAACCCTCAAAACTCTGATTTTCTGCCCAGCAAATCCGCATCTGCGGTACCGCTTCTGCGGTCAAGGGGGCCACTCCTGTGATTTTCACTTAAAACCCCTTCACCGCACCTACAACCTAGAATCCGCATCTGCGGTCACGCAGGTGCGGTACATCACCCGCTTCTGCGGTTCCCTGCTTTTTCCTCAGCTGGCCGCTTCTGCGGTTTAATTCCACATTTGTGGGAGTCGTATCTGCGGCCTCTCAACCGCAGATGCGGTTCTGACATCAGCCCAAAGAACTTCAGTTGTAAACTCCAAGTTTCCAACTTCCCGTTAACCACCCGAAATCATCTCGAGGCCCCCAGGACCTCAACCAAAAGCACGGACAAGTCATATACCACTATCCAAACTTCTACAAATCTCCAAAACACCTCACACAATATCGAATCAACCAATTAGCATCGGATTCAAGCCTAAGAACTTCAAAAACTCTCAAAATACGCTTTCGATCAAAACGTCTATCAAATTTCGTCCGAATGACCTAAAATATTGCACACTCATCACATTCAACACTACGGAACTACTCAAACTTTTAAAATTTCATTCTAACCCTCGGATCAAAATCTCACTATCAAACCGGAAAATTCAGAAACACAACTTTCGGCATTTCAAGCCTAAATTAGCTACAGACCTCCAAAACACAAAACACGCTCCTAAATCCGAAATCACCCAACGGAGCTAACGGAATCATCGGAATTCCATTCCGAGGCCGTCTTCATACTGTTCCGACTATGATCAAATTTCTAAAACTTAAGCTCTCATTTAGGGACTAAGTGTCCCAAAACTCTCCGAAACTCCAAATAATTCCTCCCGACAACTCACAATAGCAGAAACAAACACGGGAAAAGCAGTTAATAGGGGATCGAGGCGTAAATTCTTAAGACGACCGGCCAGATCGTCACAACTTTTTCCTACAATCATTACCTATTATTATTATTATTATTATTATTTCTTCTCTCCAAACTTTTGAACTACTGGATTTATTATTTTATTTTGTTAATTCCTGTATTCTCTAAATAAATAGAGATGTGCTTGTTTAATCCTGTGAAAATATTTCACATTACTAAAATAGATTCTTAGGACAATGCCTAGTACGACTCAAGCCAATTCATGTATCTGCTTACAAATAATATTATTGCAGTATCATTATTATTATTATTTCATGTTATTTTCCTACAGTAACAACCAAAAATACCATAAAATGTCTAACCTTTAATAATAATTTCTCTCAAAAGTTAATTTCTCCTTCCAAATCAATCATTCCCCTCTCTCTCACGGCTGCAGTCACTGATTTGCTACATTAAAAATCCATCTTTGCTTTGCTTTCGTTACTACTCTTCCTTAATCTCATTGCTGCTCTTCCATTAGTTTGGTTTTTCTTCTTTTTTCTTTGTGCAATGGCCTTATGGTTTATTTCTCTTTGAAGCCCCACCCCAATTATTTGTTTGTATATAAACCTTTCCACCGTCGGCCGCCAAAGCCCACTTCACTCCTTTTTTTTCCTGATAAACCAAATAAAAATCATCCTGGCCCATTTGATTGATATATTTTTATCAGTGAAGAACCGACTGTCAGATCTAATTGGGGCGAAATTGGAAGGTTTTAGATGGGATCTTTTTGGCTTTTCAAATTCGGGGTCAAAGAGAGATTGAAGAAGTGATAGTGGTTTTGTGGTGGCGTAACAATGGAGATTTATTTGGGTTTGTTTAGTGGTTGAAACTGATTATGGTGGTGATAAAAGTTGTGTTCTTGATGTGCATATTTTTCTAGAATGGAGGTGTGGAAGGTGTAAAAGATAGTTTGGGGTAAAGGCACAAAGGATGGTGGAGTAAAGAATTGGAGAAGAAAGGTGTAAGAATTAGGTGTGGTCCCTATTGATTTTAGGGATAAAAAGAAAAGGATAAACCTAATTTTAAAGAGCTTCACGCGCTCAGATCTGAGTGCAACACACAAATTTTGCCATGTCAGCGTAAGGGGTTTAAGACATACAGTACTTCCAAATAGAAGTGTATGTGTGGTCATATGCCAAGTTAAGGTGTTCATCTGATTATTGTGGATGAAAATATGGGGGTAGAATTGCTTGTTTTAAAAATAATTATTATAAGTTGACTAGTTTTTCAATTAGTCGACTAGATGTAATAGCGAGATATTAAGAGGTGCATAATTAAAATGCAGAAGTAAAGTGCAGGAACTAAAGACACCGGAATTTTTATACTTATTCGGATTCAATGTTAATCCTAGTCCAGTCCCCTTAGGTTGCAAGGGGGTTCTCTTTCAGTGATTGAGTTTCTTGAGTACAAAGTGAATGGTGTAGTTTACACCAACAACTTAGTTTCTATGTCACTTGTCTTTTCTTGATACAATGCCTCACCAGTATTTTTCTCTCTTTCTTCTCTAACTTGTTACATAACAGATCTAGTAGAGCTACAATGTTTGTTTGAAATAGAACAAAGAGAGGGTAATTGGTTTAATCAAAGTATGACTCTCCAGGACTTAAGGTTGCGTATAAATACTTTGTAGGAGACCGTTCATACTGAAGAGATTTAGCAACCCAAGAGATTTGATCCTTGGAAGAAATTGATTATTTCCAAGAATAAGGTTAATTCTCGTTACTCTTCCTTGACGTGTGGACTTTGACAGCTTTCCATCTTTAAGTCTTGTTAGCCGCCGGATTTGCTCCTTAAATCTGGGTCCTTTTAGTAATATCTTCTGATTGATTATCCTGCCGGATCTTCAGTGCTTCTTTTCCTTTTTAACGCTTTAATCAATCTCTGATTGATTATCTTGTCGGATCTTAGTGCTTCTTTTCCTTTTGAATGCTTCAATCAATCTTTGATTGATTTCTTCCTTCAGCTTTGATTGCTTATCTTCGATCTTGGTTGATTTCCTTGAGACCCTACACCAAACAAAATTATATTATTTTTTATCATTAAAACTAAAATCTAACAATTTCCCCCATTTTGATGATGACAAAAAAATAATATATGTAAATATTAGTTAACTTCCATATATTTTACTCCCCCTCAATAAGTGCAGTTGACTCCCCCTCAATAGGTGTCGTTGGGACTACTTCCGTTAGTCGACTTCTCCTATAGGATTTATAGTTGACTCCCCCTGCAATGGATGTACCTGCACGAATATATGTAAGCTTTCTCCCCCTTTTTGACATCAGCAAAGAGGGAAAAACTACACCAGATACTAAAGCAGAATATGTAGCATAAAATGCATGAGAGGCATGCAGAGTCATATCAAAACAAAGCAAAAAAATCATCCAACGACTGACTGGTTATCCAGTCCAAAACAACACAGCAAAAAAATTGTTTGAAACTTCCACACTAGCGACGCAAGAAATAAGTAAGAGTGTTGCAAATTGCCTCTTTTAGTTGTTCAAAGCTGGCATTAGCTAAGACGGTCACTCCATCAAGCATGTCATCTACTTCCTTGAATGCCTTGATTGTGTTTTCCCTAAATCTAAGAATTGCAACCCTTATCTTTGAAACATCATACCCTGTCTCTTTGGAGATTGCATGTATGTCCCCAACAGTGGACTGAGTAGCAACAAGAAGATCTTTGATAATGTTCAGTTGGTTGTCAATGGTAGTCAATTTCTCAGCAAGGTCACGATTACTAAGACTGTGATGGGAAACAGAGGCTTTGGTCTTGGGATTAGGTTGAACATGCTTGACTTCACCTTCCTGTTTCTTAACCCAGGTGCCCTTCACACACACATACCCCATACTAGCAAATGCCCTAGAATTGTAAGATTTTGAAACAGAGATGAAGGGATATTCAGAGATAGAGATATTATAAGCTTCGAGAATGTGAGTGATGGACATGCCATAGGACAGACTGGTGGGATCATCAACACTTTCAATCATAAAATTTATGACCCAGGAGGACAATTTGATCTTGAGTTTGGTCATGAGGTAGTAGATAAGAAAGGTATCTCGTTGAGAGAAGGTGGAGGAAGAGCCAGTACGAGGGAGCAGAGAAGTTGCAACAATGTGGGCTAGAACACGAGTTTCAAAGCTAACATCACTTGGACCTAACTGGTTAGGGAGTGATTCAGATGAACACTCAGAGATACAACGTTTTGCTTGATCAAAGGTGATTTCGAAGTCATCAGGCCAAGAATTTTTAAAAAGCATGGGAAAACCTTCTACTTACACTGAAAAATTGAGTCAAACATGGCACAATCAAGAACGATGCGCTTTCCTAACACTAAGGATTCCAACTTGTCATATTTACTAGAGCAAATATTGGCATACAATATTCTCACCAGGGGATCATAGACTTTAGGAGGGGGAATAGAAAGGAATTTTGACCAGCCTTGATAAACAAATAGATCTTTTACCTTACAGTTTAGGGCTTCCATGTCATTAAGGTCGACTACTTGCCATGAGAGATTGGCTTATCTTTCAGAGCGATAAAAAAATCCCTGTTTGGAAAATCCCAGAAATTTAGGTCAGACTCCAAAGAACTTGAGAGATTTATTTTGGATTTTTTTCGAGTAAAGGATTCATGAGGTTCTTCCAAAGGCCTTTTTCCTAGGGCTTTTTCTCCTAGATGATGAGAATGATCTGAGAGTTCTGCCTAAGAGGAGGCAAAACCTTCTGAGTGGTCGGACCTTAGGTCTACTTGTTCTGGAGGCTGGGAAGAGGGTTTTACTCTAGAACGAGTACTTTTCCTGGTGGAGGCTGGGGGATTTTTAGAGTGTTTAGCCATGGATTAAATTAGTTGGAGAGATTTTTGGAGGGGTTTCTAAGGTGGTTTCCAGGCGATGGGAATGATGGAGATTGAAAGAAGGTTTCAGAGATTAAAAAACGTTTTCTGACGGTTGGGTACAGGAAAGGAAAGGGTGTCAGTTGAACAAGTGTGATGATTGATTTTCCTTTATTGAACGCTGCAACTGATGTGAAAAGAGAGAAAAAGAGAGGGAATTCGGAGGCGCTATTAATGAATATGAAAAGACAAAATTTAAAAATTAGGCATACAAGATATAACAATATCACATAGGTCCTAATATTAATGATCAATGGAAATAATACCAAGTAATTTTCTTAAAAAGCAAAATCTATCTTCAAGTAAAGGCTTAGTGAAATATCTGCTAATTGATCAGTAGTACCAACGAAATTCTATATTTCCCTTAAGAACATGATCTCTAATGAAATGATGCTTGATTTCTATATGCCTAGCCCTAGAGTAATGCACATGCTTTTTTGAGAGGCATATAGCACTAGAGTTATCACAGAAAATTGGGATGGTTTTAAAGAATAGTTCATAGTCACCCAATTGATGAGACATCCATAATAATTGTGCACAATATTGTCCAATGGAGATATACTCACCCTCAATTGTGGATAGTGCAACTGATCCTTGATTTTTACTGTTCCAAGATATCAGTGCTTTTCCAAGAAATTGACATATTTCGCTGGTGCTTTTTCTGTCTTCCTTATCACCTGCAAGATCAGCATCTGAAAAACCTTCTAGTTTAAAATTGTTAGAGCGTGGATACCATAATCCATGAGAAACAGTTCCAATGAAATATCGAATAATTTTCTTTACTGCAGTCAGATGTGATTCTTTAGGAGCTGACTGAAACTTGGCACATTTATAAACACTAAACATAATATATGGTCGACTAGCAGCTAGATAAAGAATGGAACCAATCATTCCATGATATTTAGTTTCATCAACAGGTTTTCTCTGTTCATCTTTGTCAAGACTTGTTGAAGGACTCACTGGTGTGCCAATAGCTTTAATATTACTCATACCGAACTTCTGAATCAACTCCTTTGTGTATTTTGTCTGACATACAAGCGTTCCTTCTTCAAATTGTTGAATTCGAAGTCCAAGAAAGAACGTTAGCTCTTCCATCATACTCATTTCGAACTCACTTTGCATAAGATTTGAAAATTCCTTGCACAGAAGAGGATTAGCACTACCAAAAATAATATCATCAACGTAAACTTGAATAATGAGATTAACTTCTTATGATCTTTTAATAAAAAGGGTAGTGTCTACTTTACCTCTTGTAAATCCGTGATCAAGAAGAAATGAGCTGAGTCTTTCATACTGTTACACCCATCTTTTCGTACATGAAAGTACTCTATAAGTAAATTGATGGAAGCTCGAAAATGATATGTTACATCCCGTATTTTCGTACGTTAAAGTTTCGTCGTAAGTTAGTCGACGTAAGCTCGAGAATGAGATTATTTTGAGATTATCAGTATTATGCTATTTCAAAACAAGTGATAAGTAAATTCATGAAGGTGAGAGGGTAAGCGAATCAAAGAAAATTAGTTTCATCGAAGTTTGACATTTTGGGATAAATACGGTCTGAGCTATAATACCCGGTATTTATGGATTAGTGTCATAAAAGGTACCATATGACCATGATAGCAAGATGTATAAAGTGTGATAAATTTGAGATAATTCTTAATTATGTGGATAATTGGGTAATTATTAATTTTTAGTGGGAGATTAACATGTAATTAAGATTGTTGGATAAGATTAAGGAAATGATGGATAGGGACTAATCTCCCAATGTGGCAGCCAACAAAGTCACAAAATATTACTCTTAAACCATTCTTCAAGGTGGCAAAGTTTGTGAGATTATGTAGCTTGGTCATCCTAAAGTGGGGCCCACTCTCTTTGATAAAAGAAACCACCTCCCTAATCCATTAAGGGGAGTTGGAGAAAGGCTTCTCTAAAAATCACAAAATGGAGATGGTCATATTCACTAAAGTGACGGATGAGCTTTAACAAAGAAAACTTATACAAGATTAGGATCAAATTCATAAGAGAGATATATCTATCTTCATAGTAACATGAATTACTTCAACAAGAATTCATATGAGACTTCTTATCATAATAGCAATGGGATTTTACGATTCTAAGGGAGTACGGTGCAATCTTTCTCAAGAATATCATACGGATTTTTCCCTACTTCAATCTGTCGTTACATGTTGTCGCAATTGACGTGTGTTGGAAGGATTGTTAAGAGAATCGACTCAAGTATGTTAAGACTATCCTTCTTTTCTTTCGGCATGATCCACATGATACAAACGAAATGAGCAAATGCACAATTTTCATAAATGACTATATTCATAGAAATGCTAGAGATGCTTATGTTCTTGATTCCCCATGTGTCCTATTATTCTATCATCTTCTCATAGGTCTAAGAAAATATGTAAGTCGATAAAGTTTACTTCATGATATTAATCAAGGCATAATGGTCTTATGACATTCTAAAAGATTTTATTGACGTACTTCTCATGCATGGTCTTATGCATTTATTTATTGTCACGACCCTAAAACCGACCCGGTCGTGATGGCGCCTATCGTGAAACTAGGTCAGCCGACACAATTCCCAAATCAAACCATTTTTTATATAAAAGTAATTTTAAGCCATTAATTTAACAGGAAATCTCATAATAAAGTCTAAATAACCAGTGCGGAAACATAACACAAGCCCGACATCGGGGTGTCACAAGTCACGAGCATCTACTAAGATCTGAATACAATGAAGAGTCTGAAAAAATACTATAACAGGCTAAGAAAGATAAGAGGGAGAGAGAGAGCTAGCAGGGCTGCGAACGTTGGGAAACTACCTTGCTATCTCCGATGAATCTGCCACTGAGAGATCAACACCCATTACCGGGTTTAGAAATACCTGAATCTGCACACAAGGTGCAGGGAGTAATGTGAGTACGCCAACTCAGTAAGTAAGAAAAGTAAATGAAAGCTGAGTAGTAAGAAAACACATAAACCACGTCATAATGCTACAACAAATTTAGTACATTTCCAAAACAGTATAGAAATCATTTATTTCGTAAATCAAACTCAGTTTCAGTAAAAACCCTTTCCTTTTTGAAACATCTTCCTATAGTTTCAAACGAGTGATAAGACAGTGAGTAAAAATGATAAAAACGTAAACAGCCCCTCGGGTAAAACATGTATCATAAAACGCCCCTTGGGCATAATATCAACAAAACCAGCCCCTCGGGCTACCTCACAACCACTCGTAATCAGCCCCTGGGGCATAACATAAATCAAGAACAGCCCCTCAGGAAAAACATGGATCAAGATTAGCCTCTCGGGCAACAACATGAAACAACAACAGCCCCTCAGACTACATCACATCACTCACACTAGGTACTCGCGCTCATTGGGAGTGTTCAGACTTCGGAGGGGCTCCTACAGCCCAAATGCTATAAAACACCATCTCGTGGCATAATAAATCAAGCCCTCGGCCTCATAACAACAAGCCACCTCGTGGAATAAATCAAACAGGCCCTCGACCTCACAATATCATGAATCAGTAACAACCTACTATGGCATACAACCCAATCCCATAATATCCTCACAACACAGGCCCTCAGCCTCACTCAATCAGATATCTCTCAAGCCCCTCAGGCAATAGTAAAACATGATGCTCAGCCCAAAATATTATTTAAAATATCAAAACGAAGTAAATAAGGCTGAGTTATGAAAACAGTGGAATACAATATGACTGAGTAGAGGTATTAAGTCAAAACAGTGAGAAATAGTAGTAAAAAGCCCCTAAGGGTCCAAAACGGTTGGCACGAGGCCCAAATATGGCATTCAGCCCAAAACATAGTAATAATTTTCCAAAATGCAATGATATCAAACACTTTTTAATCAAATACGCGACTTAACAGTCGTACTGGATGGACCAAGTCATAATCTCCAATGGTGCATGACCCCACGCTCATCATCTAGCGTGTACATCACCTCAAAGTAGCACAACGATGTGAAATCCGGGGTTTCATACCCTCAAGACAACATTTACAGTCAGTACTTACCTCAATCCGATCCAAACTCTAGCCCGTGATGCCCTTGCCTCTCGAATCGGCCTCCAAATGCTCCGAGTCTAACCAAAACCAGATTCATACCATTAATACGTGCTAAAGGAACAAAGCCCAAGCAAAAATAATCAAATTAAACTCAAAATCCCGAAATTGGCCAAACCCGGCCCCCGGGCCCACGACTCGAAATCCGATAAAAATCATGACAAAATCATGGGATATAACCAAATTTAAGTGAAGAACACTTACCCCAATCAATCCTCTAAAAATGCCCTCCAAAATCGCCTTCTCCCGAGCTCCAAAGCTCCAAAAATGCAAAAATGACCGAAATCCTCGAAATAGAGTACTTTATAAAGCTGCCCAGGCTTCCTCTTTCGCAAACGCGGGACAACCATCGCGTCCACGATAAAGAAAAATATCGGCTCCCAAAAAATGCACTATGCGTTCGCGGCACAAGCCTCGCGGACGCGATACCTACTGAAGATATAACTACGCGAACGCGACCATCAAAGCGCGGACGCGAAGAACACAACATCAACACATCGCGAATTGACCCCTAGAGTGCAAACACGAAGAACAAAATTCCCCACATCAAAGAACACTCTTCGCGAACGCGAGTCCCTGACCGCGAACGCGAAGAACAAACTGTTTGCAACAAAATACCAGCAAAAATCTGCTAGCTATTCAAGTCCAAAGATGACCCGTTGAGCATCCGAAATACACCCGAGGCCCTCGGGACCACAACCAAACATGACAACACATCCCATAACATTATTAAAACTTGTTCCAACCTTCGGAACGCTCAAAACAACATCAAAACATCAAATCGCCCTCGGATTCAAGCCTAAGAATTCCAAAACTTCCGAATTCCGAATTCGATCAAAAAGTCTATCAAACCTCGTCCGAATGACCTGAAATTTTGCACACACGTCTCAAATGACACAACAGACCTACTCCAATTTCTGGAATTCCATTCCGACCCCGATATCAAAATTTCCACTGCGACCGGAAATGCCAAATTTCCAATTTCGCCAATTCAAGCCTAAATCTACCACGGACCTTCAAAATACATTCCGAATGTGCTACCAAGTCCAAAATCACCTAACGGAGCTAATCAAATCATAAAAATTCAAATCTGAGATCGAATACTAAAAAGTCAAAACTTGGTCAAACCTTTCAAATTTAAAGCTTCAAACTGAGAACTGTTCTTCCAAATCCATTTTGATTATCCTGAAAACCAAAATCGACGATTTACATAAGTCATAATACATCATACGGGGCTAGTCATGCCCGAGAACTGGCGAGCAAAGTGCAAATTCTCAAAAAGATCGATCGGGTCGTTACATTTATACATGTACATTGACCCATGACTAGATGGCAGTATATACGTGTATATATGTATATTATATGTATATGGGATATGGGAAAAGGTTACGGCATTATATATGCACCACTACCTGATCACCTGGTAGACGTTGATGATTTTGCCCACATTGGCCGAGATGATATGATGGGATGCCCTTAGAGGCTTGATGATGTTATGAACACATGTACCTATGCACGACATGACATTCATACGTATATGCATGACACTATAATTATTTTATGATTTATAGAGTTATCTAGACTTACAGGTTGAGTCATTTACTCCATGTTTCTTCCATGTCTTATATATACTTATTTATATGCCTTACATACTCGGTACATTATTTGTACTAACGTCCTTTTGTTGGGGACACTACATTCATGCCTGCAGGTATAGACAATCAGTTTGTCGAGCCCTCATAGTAGACGAGGTTAGCATTCAGTGAAGGATCAGTAAGACTCCACCTCATTCGGAGTATAGCCGAGTCTGAGTCATCATGTTAGAATTTTGCTACAAACTTATGGGTAGGTTGGTACCCTATCTCATTTGATGTCAAATACTCTTAGAGGCTTTGTAGAAAGAGGTTTATTTTGTACAGTATGTCTGTAACCCGGTCAGTCGTTCTGAGAGTTATAGCCCCGTTTTCCCCATTTTTGTTTCTTTATATGTTGTTCAGCTGTGTTGATTTGTGTCGAGTTGGTAGGTTTGGGTTCGGAGTAGTTTTGGAGTGAAATGATCATTTAATCTCTTAGTTAGAAAGCTAAGTTAGAAAAGTCAATCGGAAGTTGACTTATGAGTAAATGAATTTGGATTTGGATTTTTATGATTCGATTAGCTTCGTTGGATGATTTTAGACTTAGGAGTTTGTCTGGAATATAATTTGGAGGTCTGTGATAGAATTAGGCCTGAATTGGCGAAAGTTGGAAGTTTAGAAGTTCTTAGGCTTGAATTCGAGGTTGATTGGGTGTTTTGGTATTGTTTTGGGTGTTCTGAAGGTTCGACTAAGTTTGGATAGTGATATATGACTTGTTGGAATTATTGGTTGAGGTACCGAGGGCCTCGGGTGAGTTTTGAATATGTTTGGGTTGTGTTGAGCTTGTTTTTCTTATGTTTCGACGTTGTTTCTTCAAGCATAAATGGTATCATATTGAACAAACGAGCTCCGATTTCTTTTTTGATTGAAGCATTAGATTTGTATCGTAATTATGGACTCATAGCAAAAAGAATGGTCAAATTTGGACATCGTATGAGGATTTTATGATCATTTTACTAAGAATTAGGTTGCCAGATTTTTCAGATTAATTACGACATTGCCACTGACGGCGTATTTAAAAATCTACACTATTTGCAAATATTGAAACTAACATATCGCATTCATTATAAGGTCAAATTGAGTAATTCAAAAGCCTAACTTGACTATAATTTCACAAGGAATTCATTGAATGCATAAAAAGCATGTTTCAAGATCATTTGGTACGAGAAACAGGGCAGAATAGCTCGCAAAAATATATAAAATAAGAGTTTGTTCATTCGGTCATATTTTGAGTTGGGTAGCTCGGATTTAGGCGATTTTGGAGGCGATTTTCACCATAGGGATTGGGGTAAGTATTCTCTACTCGATTTTGGTTATATTTCATGAATCCATCTTCGTTTTTGGGATTTGATTGATGATTTCAAAGTGAAATTGGGGGAGTTAGGGCTTGAGTTTTGGAGAGTTTTAGGTAGGGATTTGAGGGTCCAAACGGAGTCTGATTTTGATAAATTTTATATGATTAGACTCGGTAGAGAACGAGGTTTATTATTCTGCTATTTTTGACTGATTTCGAGACGTGGGCCCAGGGGCCGGGTTTTGGCCGATTTCGGATTTCTGGCATATTTATGTAGTTTTTATTGTGGAATTCGATTCTTTAGACTATGTTCATACTAGTATTATAATTATGGATAGATTTGGAGCTTTTGGAGACTGAGTCCAGAGACGAAGGCATCCCGGAGTAGCATTTCATGTTGTTAAGGTAAGTAACAGTTTTAACTCTGACCTTGAGGGTATAAACCTGGAGTATTTGATATCATGTGATTGTTTGGAGGTAATACCCATGCTAGATTGACAGGCGTGTGGGTGTATACCTCGAAGGATTGAGACTTGGTCCATCCCGTGAGGCTACGAGGCCTAATAACTATTATATGTGGGTATGTGTTTACTTGTTGTTGAACTTGTTTGCTTTCATGTTAGAGATCATGCTTAGGCTTTATTCATGATCACATTATTTTTACTCAGTCATAGAAATTATTGTACATGTTTACCAGAGTCTCTATTATTTGCTAATATGTTGTGATACTTGATGTGGACTGTGTTCCCTTATTTGTTGATGATGGTGAGGCTAGTGAGATACATGACTGAGTGAGGCCGTGGACCTAGTTGTGAGGATATTGATACCATAGCGCATGAGTTGTCCATGAAGCACGTGAGTTGAACGTGCGGATCCAGGTATTGATACCACAGCGCGTGAGTTGTCCACGTAGCACATGAGTTGATTGTGCGGATCCAGGTATTGATATTATAGCACGTGAGTTGTCTATGCAGCATGTGAGTTGTCCATGCTTAGCGCTTGGGCTTTGGGAGCCCCATCCGGAGTCTGTACACACCCTCAGTGAGCGCGGAGTGTTGAGTGTTTTGAGGGTGCTGAGTGCGAGTGATGAGTGATGGAGTAACACTGCTGTAAGGTTGTATTTATTTGTGTTGTTGTTGCATTGATCTGTTTAATTTCTTTGTGGCATTTACTGAGATATAGAATTTACATGTTTATTTCTATTTTTTCTTAAAATTGTGAAAATACATAATTGGACTGTTTTACTTAGCTATTCACTACTGCTCAGTTCCTTAGTTATTTCTGTTACTACTGAGTCGATTGTACTCATACTACACCCTGCACTTTATGTGTAGATTTGGGTGAGCTAGAGCGCGGCGATCATTGAGTTCAGGCCGGCTATCTGTGGAAATTACAAGGTAGCTGCTGGTGTCCGCAGGACCTTGTTACTCCGCTTGTCATTTCTTCTTTTGGACAGTTAGACAGTTTATATATCTTTGTTTATAGTTTTAGATGCTCATGACTTAGTGACACCCTGATGTTCGGGGCTCGTTTCCGTATTTTTCTATATTATATTAAGAGTTGATTTAGTTTATGAAAAATTTAAATGTTGAAATGTTTTATTAATTTCTTATAATCGGTTTAGCAGTAATATTTTGGGAAGTAGACTTGCCTTGTAACACGATAGGCGCCATCACGACCATGGTTAGATTTTGGGTCGTGACAAGTTGGTATCAGAGCCTAGGTTACATATTTAGTAGATTCTTGCGGATCGGTACAGAGACGTCTGTACTTATCTTAGAGAGGCTGCAGAACCTTTAGGAAAACCTCACCTTCCTGAATTCTTATCGTGTGGTATTGATTCAGCTTGAAGTGTAACTCTTTGAATTCCTTCCCACATGAGCGCTCGGTATCAGTTGTGCATCGACGAATTGTGATTCCCTGGATGAGGTGTGAGATGTGATTTCTGTGTGTTGATGTTTGGCCAGTCTGGAGGACTTGAGGCTGGGTTTTGACTACAGATTGAGCACTATGGTGTTGATTATGTTAACACGTGCTTGTAGACCTATATGTCCGGTAATGTCCCTATTAGTGGAAATGGTGGTTGGATGGATACGTGATGAGTATGATGTGACTGCGAGATGAGTCCATATGATTTGAATGTGACGAGAAGGT
This sequence comes from Nicotiana tabacum, assembly GCF_000715075.1. Taxonomy (NCBI): domain Eukaryota; kingdom Viridiplantae; phylum Streptophyta; class Magnoliopsida; order Solanales; family Solanaceae; genus Nicotiana; species Nicotiana tabacum. Next base: position 140,712,077 of record NC_134099.1, on the reverse strand, counting down.
ATTGCTGAAGGTTTCACCTATTTGAGACTCCAGGTATGTTTTTAGACTCGTTTGAGGATGAATGTTTGTTTAAGAGGGGGAGGATGTGATGACTCGGTCAGTCGTTCTAAGAGTTATAGCGTCGTGTCCCCCATTTTTGTTTCTTTATGTGTTGTTCAGCTGTGTTGAATTTTATCGAGTTGGTAGGTTTGGAGTGAAATGATCACTTAGTCTCTTAGTTAGAAAGCTAAGTTAGAAAAGTCAATCGGAAGTTGACTTATGAGTAAACGAATTCGAATTTGGATTTTTATGATTCGATTAGCTTCGTTGGGTGATTCTAGACTTAAGAGTGTGTCTGGAATATAATTTGGAGGTCTGTGGTAGAATTAGGCTAGAATTGGCAAAAGTTTGGCAGTTTAGAAGTTCTTAGGCTTGAATTCGAGATTGATTTGGTGTTTTGGTGTTATTTTGGGTGTTCCGAAGGTTCGACTAAGTTTGGATAGTGATATATGACTTGTTGGAATTATTGGTTGAGGTCCCGAGAGCCTCGGGTGAGTTTTGAATAGGTTTGGGTTGTGTTGCGCTCGTTTTTCTTATATTTCGACGATGTTTCTTCAAGCATAAATGATATCATATTGAACAAACGAGCTTTGATTTCTTTTTTGATTGAAGCATTAGATTCGTATCGTAATTATGAACCCGTAGAAAAAAGAATGGTGAATTTGGATATCGTATGAGGAATTTATGATCATTTTACTACGAATTAGGTTGCTAGATTTTTCAGATTAATTACGAAATTGCCACTGACAGCGTATTTAAAAGTCTACATTATTTGCAAATACTGAGACTAAATATCACATTCATTATAAGGTCAATTTGAGTGATTCAAAAGCCTAACTTGACTAGAATTTCACAAGGAATCCATTGGAGGCATAAAAAGTGTGTTTCAGGATCATTTGGCATGAGAAACGAGGCAGAATAGCTCGCAAAAAATATATAAAATAAGGGCTTATTCATTCAGTCATATTTTGAGTTGGGGAGCTCGAATTTAGGCGATTTTGGAGGCGATTTTCACCATAGGGGTTGGGTTAAGTATTCTCTACTCAGTTTTGGTTATATTTCATGAATCCATCTTCTTTTTTGGGATTTGATTGATGATTTCAAAGTGAAATTGAGGGAGTTAGGGCTTGAGTTTTGGAGAGTTTTAGGTAGAGATTTGAGGGACCAAACAGAGTTTGATTTTGATAAATTTTATATGGTTAAACTCAGCAAAGGACGAGGTTTATTATTCTGCTATTCTTGACTGATTTCGAGATGTAGGCATGGAGGCTGGGTTTTGGCCGATTTTAGATTTCTAGCATATTTATGTAGTTTTTATTGTGAAATTCGATTCTTTAGACTATGTTGATAGTAGTATTCCGATTGTGGATAGATTCGGTGCTTTTGGAGACCGAGTCCAGAGACGAAGGCATCCCGGAGTAGGATTTCACGTTGTTAAGGTAAGTAACAGTTTTAACTCTGGCCTTGAGGGTGTAAACCCGGAGAATTTGATATCATGTGATTGTTTGGAGGTGATACCCATTCTAGGAGATGGGTGTGTGGGTGTATACCTCTAGGGATTGAGACTTGGTCCGTCCCGTGAGGCTGCGAAGCCTAATAGCTATTATATGTAGGTATGTGTTTACTTGTTGTTGAACTTGTTTTCCTTCATGTTAGAGATCATGTTAGGCTTTATTCATGATCACACTATTTGTACTCAGTCATAGAAATTATTGTATATGTTTACCTTAGTCTTTATTATTTACTAATATGCTGTGATACTTGATGTGGGCTGTGTTCCCTTGATGATGGTAAAGCTAGTGAGATACATGATTGAGTGAGGTCGATGGCCTGGTTGTGAGGATACTAATACCATAGCGTGTGAGTTGTCCATGTAGCACGTGAGTTGACGTGTGGATCCAGGTATTGATATAATAGCACGTGAGTTGTCCGCGTAGTACGTGAGTTGACCGTGCGATTCCAGGTATTGATATGGTAGCACGTGAGTTGTTCGTGCTTAGCGCTTGGGCTTTAGGAGCCCCTCCGGAGTTTGTACACACCCTAGTGAGCGCAAAGTGTATTGAGTGTTGAGTGCTGAGTGCGGAGTGCGAGTGATGAGTGATGGAATGACACTGCTGTAAGGTTGTATTTATTTGTGTTGTTGCTGCATTTATCTATTAAATTTCTTTGTGGCATTTACTGAGTTATGGAATTTGCATGTTTATTTCTATTTATTTTTTTTAAATTATGAAAATACATAATTGGACTATTTTACTTAGCTCATTACTACTGCTTAGTTCCTTTGTTATTTCTGTTACTACTGAGTCGGTTGTACTCATACTACACCCTGCACTTTATGTGCAGATTCAGGTGAGTTTGAGCGCGGCGATCATTGAGCTCAGGCCGGCTATCTGTGGAGATTGCAAGGTAGCTGCTAGTGTCCGTAGGACCTTGTTACTCCTCTTGTCATTTCTTCTTTTGGACAGTTAGACAATTTATATATCTTAGTTTATAATTTTAGACGCTCATGAATTAGTGACACCCCGATGTTTGGGGCTCGTTTTCGTATTTTTCTATATTATATTTAGAGTTGATTTAGTTTATGAAAAATTTAAATGTTGAAATGTTTTACTAATTTCTTATAATCAATTTAGTAGTAATATTTTGGGAAGTAGGCTTGTCTTGTAACACGATAGGCTCCATCACGGCCATGGTTAGATTTTGGGTTGTGATAATGTCAGAGGCCTTGACGGTCCATATGTATTCATATTTTAAGAAAGATGGCTCATTGATATAGCGCTTTCCCACTTATAGTTATATATTACGAGTTGTGGCCATGTTGGCCCAGTTACCAATGATAGTACGATAAGAAAGATACGTTATATTGGTACTCGATTGAGTAAGGTACCGGGTGCCCGTCGCGGCTCATCGGTTTGGGTCGTGACAAAAGTGGTATCAGAGCAGTTCTATCATAGGGAGTCTACAAGTCGTGTCTAGTAGAGTCTTGTTTATGGGTGTGTCGTGCACCGCACTTATAAGCAGGAGGCTATAGGGCATTTAGGACTGTCACTCTTTATTCTTACTCTAGATCGTGTGGTAGAGCTCAGTCATAGGAATTAAAATTCCTAAATTCTATTTTATTCATAATAAGATGATGCCTACATCCAAAAAGGCAGTTGGTAAGAGATTACATGTGGCTGTGGAAGAGTTGAGTCAGAGGATCTCAATTTTTGCATCATGCTTATGATGGATAAATATGAGGTATTCAGCAGATCATGTGTATACTAAGATGTGTTAGCTTCTTGATAAGGATCCCTAAGGCAAGAATGCCTATCCACCCTTACGGTAAAAAGGAATAAGAGAATCAGGAGGTAGACACAAGTTTCAGCAAGTAAAAGAAGCAAGGTGAAGAAGGGTACGAGGTACCCAGTTAATAAAGATTAACAGTATTTACAATTCAAGTAGAGAAATATAAGCATTTTGAGTTACCTTCAATTATAACAGAGGTATGTACAATTGGCCACACCCACCTCATTTATGCCCTATGGAGCTAACAGAAGTAGTATAAGAGAAGGACGGATATCAGGATCCAGCTGGGGCTAGTGACCCAAAATGGTGGAGACCCAAAATGGTGGATGGATTGTTTGCATTAGTTGACATTTCTGAAGGATGTTGCAAATGTGCTAATAGATCTCCTTGTAAGACACCCAGATGGTGCACTCTAAAATAGTATAGCTAGATATGAGTACTACAAAGATAGGCAATGGAAGCCTTGATGGGATAAATATTATCCTAGTGTGGCACCCGTCCCTAGTAGAGCGAGAATGTTAGGCAACCCGAAGAGCGAGTATATGGAGCAAGGGGAGCTAAAAGTAAAAAATGTCTTGTTAAAGTTTTCAGAATAAAGTGATAGACATAAATATTATAGGGAAATAAGAAGGGAGATAACGAAGCATTATGAGTAAGATGTGATACATGGATGACAACGGTAGAGTACTACAGAATCTATAGTCAAGTGAAGGAAGAGACGAGAGGTGATAGGCCTTAAGACAACAAAAGAGTATAGGCCATACAGTCATATCCTTATTTCGAGAAATAAGTTCTTGACTCTAACGTGATTACCAAAAGGAAAAGTTAGACCCCGGAGTAATAGAAATCAGTATGGACTAATGAACAAGATAAACTAAACCTGAATTGGGGACTGAGTAATAATCAACATCATAAGAATTTCATATTTGTGTTCTGGCAATAATAGAATAGATAACAGAAGAATAACCTTTAAAGGTCATTCAGGAGCTTCCCTAAAGCAAGCAATGTGAGCAAATTTAAGCTTAAGGGACTGTATGTACCAGTTACACTAAGTGTCACCCTCGCAAGTAAGGAATTTTTGTTTTTCTTGGTATAGAAGGATTACCACAAGGCGAGTAAGGGTCATCGATAATGTGAAAAGACGCCAAAGATGAGGAGGTAAAACATCTATAGGTAGATCGTCGTAACGCTAAATCTTAGTACTCCCCTAAATAGGGGGAATATGGAGGGATGTGGCATTAAGTCATAATTAAGTGGTTCTAGTAACTATGGAATGGAAAAGGAAGAATGCAGTAAAAATGAGAAAGGAAGGAGATTGCACTTATCCAAATCCTACGAATATGTTACGATTCCAGAACATTATGCAAGCACGATGTCAAGGAAAGGAAGTTAGGGTTTCTGCCCGAAAAATTTCGCGGAATATAGATATGAGAATGGGCCAACGAGTAGTTAGTAGTTGATTCAGGAAGAGCTTAGTTATGGCTAGACAAGAAGATACAGACAAATCAACACATCGTGCAAGATAAACATAGTGAACCCCAACATGGGGAATGCAGTCTCGCAGATATGACATCGTGATCCTTGAGAAATATTCAAATAGTAGTTGGGATAGTTAAAGGTAACATATGAGTGTTACTGAAATAAAAGAGAATGTCACTGGGAAGACAGTCAAAATATCAAGTTCAGAAGCAACCCTACAAATACATGAGCGTAAAATACGTATAATTATAGGCGAGGAAGGACATCAAAAATTTCGTCAAGTATTTGGTTTAATAAGCTCGCAGCTTTACAAGAGCCAGAAGGTCTCCTAAAGTACTACAGAAAAAGACTAGCCGAGAAAATAAGGAAGAAGGCTTCAACTTATACATAATGACATAAAGAAGAAATGGTCATGTAACAATAGTTTCACTACAATATTGTATGCACCCCATAAGTAAATGGCACCTATCGTGGCTATGAACGGAAAGAAGAAAAAATTCAAAAGTTGATATTCAAGATCATATGGGTTTTACGGAATTCCAATATATGTGGGCACTAAGATAAGCCAAGTATTCATGCAACAAGTGGCAGAACGACCAGGAAAAGCAATTGCTTGCCTTTAAAGAAAGTTGAGAAGGAACAAAAGGAATTATTTGATCAATGATCCAGAGTTAGTTACGTTATGAACGCACTTAAGATTTCGGAATATTATACATGCAGTATATATATTGATAGTCATACAGTCGTAGAAGATTCCGGTATAAGTTAAAAAAAGAATTGATCCCACATAGACAAAGGATTTAATTGTTAGAAGATTGTATCATAGATATTTCATAACGTCTATGAAGGGCTAAAGTAATAACTAATACCAGGAGTCACAGATAAAGATAACTTAAGCATACATAAAGGCTGATCAGAAGGAAGATGAAACTAAAGAGTTACATCAATGAAGTAAATCAGGAGTCTGAGTATTAGACCCAGAAAATTATAGAAATCATGATTGAGAACATAGCGGAATCACTCTTAGTATCAGAGGTGCAAGAGAGATCGTACAACCACCATATTATATAACGGCCCTATGATAGAGCTAGTTAGAAGAGTACTAGCCTCATAAAATGTCAGTATGGAGCTACCACCAGATTGTGTATGCACCAGAGGTGCAAGTATTATAAGAGAGCTTCAAGTTGTGGATGTGAATTATACCTGTGTGAAAGGGAGGTCATGAAAGAGATAGAAGATGTGATGCAAGATTTTAAGGTAAGTAAGGTAAAAGTGAACACTGTTACGAGATACTCAAATACAGAAGGTTATGAATAGTCCATACTTCGGATAGAAGGCTAAAAGCGCGGGGATTTAGTATCCAGGAATGATAGCGGCGTCGTTAGTGGCATATCTTCCAGCCTATGGTCTCTAGGTATCGAGAGGTCTAGTTAAGAGAGTCAAGAAGAGTTAGAAACGATGTTATGTCTCGCTTGATGTTCCAGAATAACATAAGGAAATCTATGGTGCAAACAAGTTGAAGGAAGGTTACGAGTAGTATTAATAGATATATGTAGGTCGTAAGCTAAAGTATAGTAGAGCGACAAAGTGTTAGGAAGATAGGAGTAAGGATTAAAAAAAAGGCAAGTGAGAAGGTGACGAAAATGGATAAGTCCTCGGGATTAAGCCTATGAAAACAAGAGAGCTGATAGTTTCTCTAAGTTATAGAAAGCTCAGTATAGCCTGAATGAACTCAAATGAGTCTAAGACTAAGAGCATTTAGAAGAGATGGAATGTTACCCTGGTAGTAGAATGAGGGTGTAATTGTGATAGATGAAGGATGACGTTTGTGATTGAGTAATGATTTCATAAATTGTACAGGATTAAAATACCCACGTAAGGTAAATCACATTGGGATGCTATGAAATACGGTTATGGAAGTATAGTATCGTATCGCCCTCAGGTGGATCAGGAAAATCACTTCTAATGTTCCTCAATGCAACGTGAGCCCTAGTGATTACGTAAGAGGTTTCAAGTTATCAATGGTAGGTTACAGATCAATATTGAGGTGAATCGACAATAGATGGACTAGAGTCACAAAGTATGAGATGAGATTAGGTTGTCATTCTTAAGATAAACAGTAATGAGGAAGCATTAAAGGACTTAGATTTATACATATAGGATAAGCAACGAGAGTAACCTGGAGTTTGGTAGCAGACCTCAGCAATGATAAATCGAAGTAAGAGTTAGGGTATAGTATGACCTACCTAGATGCAATAAAGTCATACGGATGGATAAACAGATCTTTGAAATAAGATATAGCAATAGTCGTAAGTTCGACAAAGTACCGAGCAAAGAACTTCAATACACCTATAGATGCCCAAAGGGATATCTCGTCAAGTTCTGTGAGTGAGGCCTAAAGATTGGCTAAAAGCTGAATGGAAGAGTCGCATAGGCGCACATACAAGGAAAAAGTCATACAAGCTGCATGATAGAAAGTAGCAATAGTTACGAGTTTATATGCATCCTGGATGCCATTTCTACCTTTAGGCCAGTTTCAAGGTGTTGTAGTCTATCTATTTGTGATTAGGTTGCTGGATTTATCATCTAGTCTATTTGTGAAGCATTTGCCTGACACTTTTAGTTCAGTCATGATGCTGTTGTGCATGTATCTTTTAGCATTGTATAACTTGTCTTCCCCAAGCAATTGGAACAAAAGATCTACCAGCCACAAGACCAGTAAACACATCTAGTCTGGCTTGGTCTTTGGACTACATTTGGAGGACAGTATCAACCCATGACTGGGGAGCATTGTGCCTAATAGGAGAGCAAGGGTTGTTCACATGTAGGACTTGTAGTGTTGAGCCTTTGTCTGCTTGGTGAAAGCTGCTGCCACATTTGGGGTTGGTCTGCCCTTGGGCTAGAGTGAAAAATACGAGAAGAGAGTGAGAAAATGATGGAGTCCTTCATTGGCTTGTGAGAGTACTTTGGCTTTTGGTGTGGTTTAAGAGATCTGCTTACATGTATCCCCTCAACTATAAGAAATAGAATAATCAAAAGGAAATAAGGAAATGATAATAAAATAAGATAACTGACTGTAACCCCCTCCAATAATGCAAATTTGTTTGCTATAGACAAAGGAGCAGTAGACTTAGGCTCCGCAGCGCCAACTCCTCTCCTACACCATCATTTCATTTTTCACTGTTATTACTCTTGGTACAAGAATTCTTGTTTTTATCTAGTTCCTTTTTCTGTTGATTGTCCTACTGCGAAGAATAATTATTTGAATGAATTTGGATATTGTAACAATTTGCTCAATTATCAGTGTTTTCCAACTCCATCAATGCGCTTTTCATGTGGGGTGAGTTTCTTAAAAACACTTTTTGGTAATGTTGCCGTTAGATCCTCTGTACTGATTGATGCTAGTGATAATATTTTAGACTTGTAATCATTTGTGGCTTTTCTTTATTATTTTGATGTTTCAAACTCCTTTATCAATTAGTTGAAGATCACATGAACATTAATCGTGATACGTCAAACACCATCTAGTGTTGCACATTCAGAGAGTAGACGGATTTGGTTTACTATGAAGTTTTTGTACTCAAATTCTTTTATTGTAACAATTGCTGAAGTCCCAAGTCTTTTAGGTCATAATCGTGAGTTTAACATAATTAAAGGCTTCAAACCTCACAGCCCTGCATAATGTGCATATGCTAACTTAGAAATGAGCTTATTGAGATCTGCTTATATTTATCTGTTTATGGTTGAGGAGGTGTACTTCTTTTGATTATTTCCTTTTACAATTTGCGCTTTTAGTTTCTAAAATTTTGATAAGTTCTGATAGTTATCAGAATAGAGTAATGAGTTTATTTATCCTCTTTTATAGGTGGAGTAGATCAAGAAATGGAAGAAGATAATGGCAGTGAAGAGCTAGACCTTACTTGAGATGAATTTTGAATTGCTATAGATGAATGTTCTATAGGAATCTTTTGTTATCTACGTTTTTGAAACTTACTCTCTTGAAATGTATTAAACTTATGCATTTTGCTTTATGGATATTATTTGTTTGATGGATAATTTATATATTTAATAGTTTTATTTTATAATTTATTTAAATTTTAGTGTTATTATATTTATTATATATATATAAATATTTATTTATAACTGGGGCTATATTTTTGTTTTAACTGAATTGTTACAATATCCTACTAGAACCATTGCAATAGGAGACAAATGACGTTCCATAATACAATACAAATCATTGCAATAGGTCCTATAAACCGTTCCAAGACAAATAAAATCGTTACAATAGCTTAAAGAAATCGTTGTTATATCTATACATAACCGTAACAATAGCTTACATAAGTGTTGCATTAAATAATATGGTAACGGTTAAGAACTGTTGCATACACAATATAGTAACGGTTTTAAACCGTTCCAATTGGAAAAAATAATCATTCCAATAGAGAAAGGGAAAACCGTTGCGATAGACGTATCTATAACTACGACGACACAAACCGTTGCAAGAACCGTTCCTATAGACCTATTGACACGCAAGCTGATGTAACGGGATGTAAACCGTTCCAATATCTCTATGGCAACGGTTTAACAGTCTGTGGGAACGATTTTCCATGCATTACCGTAGGCCAATTTTTTAGTAGTGGAGATTGAAAGGATTTCGCCCACAAGTCGTGGTATGAGAAAGAGGCCTAATGGGGAGAATGCCCTGACCTTTAAAATTATTCACAGAACAGTTGCCTAGATGGCAAGAAAAGTACTAAAGTATTCGGAAGACATAAGTTATATGTTATGAAAATGATAAGTGCATCAGTCAACATTCGAGAACGAATGTTCCAAAGGGGGAAATGATGTTACACCCCATGTTTTCGTACGTGAAAGTACTCCATAAGTAAATTGATGGAAGCTCGGAAATGAGATGTTACATCCCGTATTTTCATACGTTAAAGTTTCGTCGTAAGTTAATTGACGTAAGCTCGGGAATGAGATTATTTTGAGATTATCAGTATTATGCTATTTCAAAACAAGTTATAAGTAAATTCGTGAAGGTGAGAGGGTAAGCGAGTTGAAGAAAATGAGTTTCGTCGAAGTTTAACATTTTGGGATAAATACAGTCCGAGCTATAATACCTGGTATTTATGGACTAGTGCCATACAAGGTACCATATGACCATGATAGCAAGATGTATAAAGTGTGTTAAAAGTGAATAGTATTATAAGTAATTTGAGATAGTTCTTAATTATGTGAATAATTGGGTAATTATTAATTTTGTAGTGGGAGATTAACATGTAATTAAGGTTATTGGATAAGATTAAGGAAATGATGGATAGGGACTAATCTCCCAACTTGGCAACTAACAAAGTCACAAAATGTGACTCTTAAATCATTCTTCAAGGTGGCAAAGTTTGTGAGATTATGTGGCTTAGTCATCCTAAAGTGGGGCCCACTCTCTTTGATAAAAGAAACCACCTCCCTAATCTATTAAGGGGAGTTGGAGAAAGGCTTCTCTAAAAATCACAAAATGGAGATGGTCATATTCACTAAAGTGACGGATGAGTTTCAACAAAGAAAACTTATACAAGATTAGGATCAAATTCAAAAGAGAGATATATCTATCTTCATAGTAACATGAATTACTTTAACAAGAATTCATACGAGACTTCATATCATAATAGCAACGAGATTTTATGATTCTAAAGGAGTACGGTGCAATCTTTCTCAAGAATATCATACGAGTTTTTTCCTACTTTAATTTGTTGTTACATGTTGTCGCAATTGATGTGTGTTAAAAAGATTGTCAAGAGAATTGGTTTAGGTATGTTAAAGCTATTCGTTCTTTCCTTTCGGCATGATCCACACGATACAAACCAAATGAGCAAATGCATAATTTTCATAAATGACTCTATTCATAGAAATGCTAGAGATGCTTATGTTCTTGATTCCCATGTGTCCTATTATTCTATCATCTGTTCATGGGTCTTAGAAAATACGTAAGTTTATAAAGTTTCTTCATGATATTAATCAAAGACATAATGGTCTTATGACATTCTGAATGACTTTATTGACGTACTTCTCATGCATTACATTCATTTATACATGTACATTGACATATGACCAGATGGCGTTATATACGCGTATATATGTACATTATATGTATATAGGATATGGAAAAAGGTTACGGCGTTATATACACATCACTACCTGATCAGCTGGTATCGTTGATGATTTTGCCCATAATGGCCTAGATGATATGATGGGATGCCCTAAGAGGCTTGATGATGTTATGAATACATGTACCTATGCACGACATGACATTCATACGCATATGCGTGACACTATAATTATTTCATGATTTACAGAGTTATCCAGACTTACAGGTTAAGTCATTTACTCCATGTTTCTTCCATGTCTTTTATATACTTATTTATATGCCTTACATACTCGGTATATTATTCGTACTGACGTCCTTTTGTTGGGGATGTTGCATTCATGCCTATAGGTATAGACGATCAGCTTGTCGAGCACTCATAGTAGATGAGGTTAGCATTCAGTGAAGGATCGATAAGACTCCACCTCATTCGGAATGTAACCTAGTCTATGAGTCATCGTGTCAGAATTTTGCTACAAACTTATGGGTAGGCTAGTACCATGTCCCATTTGATGTCAAATATTCTTAGAGGCTTTGTAGACAGAGGTTCATTTTGTACAGTATGTCATAAGCCTTGACGGTTCGTATGTATTCATGTTTTAAGAAAGATGGTTCATTGATATAGTGATTTCCCACTTATAATTATACATTATGAGTTGTGGCCATGTTGGACCAGTTACCAATGATAGTACGATAAGAAAGATATGTGGCGTTGGTACTCGATTGAGTAAGGCACCGGGTGCCTGTCGTGACCCTTCGGTTTGGGTCGTGACACGTACCATGCTCGTGGAGCTAGTTTGAGTCCATACAATGCTTTGGTCAATTTGTACACATGGTAGGGAAACTTTGAATCTTCAAATCCAGGAGGTTGTTTTACATATACCTCCTAATCAATGAAACCATTTAAAAAGTCTCTTTTGACATCCATCTGAAAGAGCCTAAGTTTTTTAAAGGATGCGTATACAAGAAGAATTTGTATTGATTCCAGTCGAGCTACTAGAGCAAAGGTTTTGTCATAGTCGACTCCCTCCTGTTGTGAGTATCCTTGAGCTACTAATCTGGCTTTATTTCTCACAACCTTTCCATCCTCATTCAGCTTATTTCTAAAAACCCATTTTGTTCTAATTACAGGAACGTTTTCAGGCTTAGGCAACAGTTTCCACACTTGATTTTTTGTTCAAATAGATCTAGCTCTTCCTGCATTACTTGTAACCAGCTTGAGTCTTTCTGAGCTTCCTTTATTTTCTTTGGTTCAATCTGGGAAATCAATGCTATGTTTGCTTTCTTCTTGAGAGCTCCCCTTGTTTTTATTCCTTCGTTTGGGTCTCCTATGATAAGCTTTTGAGGATATTCAGGTTCACTTCTCCGTTCATTTGGACGAATTGTACTTGTATGAGTAGTTGACTCCTTCGGAGATTCTGATTGACTGTTCATAACCTCATTAGTCGACTCCATGACACCATCAGGTTTATTAGCTGACTCTTGGGATTTGCTTGTCTCCTGAATTTCTTGAATTTGATCTTCATCACCTGCAATAATTCCTTTCTTAGCCGAAGTGTTATTTTCATCAAAGATAACATGTAGTGATTCTTCTACACATAGTGTGTGTTCATTATAGATTCTAAAGGATCTACTATTTAATGAATAACCCAGAAAAATACCTTCGTTATTTTTTGGATCGAATTTTCTAAGATTATCCTTACCATTATTTTGAATGAAAACACTTGCTTTCAAATGGATGAAAGTAACTTATATTGGGTCGTTTACCTTTCCACAATTCATAAGGAGTCTTCTTCAGGATGAGTCTTATGAGGCATCAGTTGAGAATGTGACACATTGTACTTACTCCTTCTGCCCAGAAATGATATGGCAATAAATATTCTAGTATCATAGTTCTTGCCATATCTTGCAAAGTCCTATTTTTCCGCTCAACAACTTCATTCTATTGGGGTGACCTTGGAGCAGTGAAATTGTGGGTGTATCTTTGATCATTACAAAAATCTTCAAATGCTTTGCTTTCAAATTCTCCTTCATGATCACTTTGAATTGTTGTAATAAGATACCCTTTTTCTCTTTCGACCTTTTTACAGAAGATCCCAAAAATTTTCAAGGCTTCATCTTTGTGAGATAGAAAAATCACCCAAGTAAAGCGTGAGTAATCATCAACAATAACAAAGTCGTATCGTTTACCTCCTATGCTAGCAGTTCTAGTAGGTCCAAATAAGTCCATATGAAGCAATTGCAAAGGCTTTGAAGTAGATACAATATCTTTATTTTTTAAAGAGTTTCTAGTTTGTTTATCAATCTAACATGCATCACATATATGATTTCTAGAGAAATTGAGTTTAGGTAAACCAATAACTAAATCATGCTTGGAAAGTTTCTCTATCAGTTGTATACTTTCATGACCAAGTTTCTTATTCCATAATCATGGATCATCAGATATGAATGTTAAACAAAGATGACCATCTATATTTTCAAAACTATCAAGAATATAGACATTTCCATACCTTTTACCTGGGAGGATTATTTTACATGTCTCATCTTCAATAACACAACCTGTTTTCTTGAACTTTACTCCATACCCTGAGTCGCATAGCTGATTTATACTCAGAAGATTATAGTTAAGTCTGTCAACTAAATAAACCTCAGTGATATCACAGTTATTATTGAAAGGAACTGTTCCGGTACTGACTATTTTTCCTTTTGAGTCATCACCAAATTTGACACATCCTCCATCTATTTTTTTTAACTTCTTTAAATATGTTTTTGTCACCTATCATGTGACTGGAACACGCACTATCTAAGTACCATTTTCCTTTGCGACTCCTTCTGTGGTGTTCCTGCAAAACATAATTATCACTTTCTTTTAGGTATCCAAGCTTGCTTGGGTCCTTGTTGGTTAGTATTACTAGACTCAGTATTGTTTTTGGGTTTCCAAATCCACCCCGAGACATTTGATTTACGAAATCGACAAAAAGAATATTTATGTCCACTTTTGTTACAGTAGTGACACGTAAGTCCTGATCCATTTTTGGATCTTTCATTTGTGTTAGTACTAGTGGACTCTATTCTGGCTGGTCCTTCTCCAGTTGACTTGTAAGTCACCTGGTTCGACTTGACAGAACTATGACTGGTGGATTTGCGCATGCCATTGAGTTGCATTTGCAATTCCTCAAACTCTTCTTGAAGTACTTCTTTTTCAATTTCGCATACTTCAAGATTGAGTTTCCAGTCTTTTACTTCTTTGTTGAGTCTTTTTAGTTCATTCATCATTTTTTGATACTCTTTCAAAGTAAGGTCAAGAATATCCTGCAATTCATTACATATTTCACAGTTATAAGATCTTACCTTGTTTGTTTCACCTCGTGCCATGAAACAGTTCTCATTGTCATCTTTGCATTTGTCATCTGAAGTGTCCTCATCTGTCCAGCACCCTGAGAGTTTGTTCATGTCGTTTTCCAGAATTGTCATGAAGCATAGATTTGCTATCTCTTCGTGTTCTGAACTGTCTTCATCGCTCTGGCTTCCAAATGATTTGTTCTTTTTGAAACCTCTGAAAACTTTTCTTTTAAGATCAGGACATTCAGCTTGAACATGCCCAAATCTTCCACACTCATAGCATTTGCCATCATTTTTGTCTTGTTCGTTATATTGCCTAGTTCGCCTGGATAGTATCATGCCTCTTCTTGTATTCCTGTATATCCTCATTAAACCATCCATATTCCTTGATACCATGGCAATTTCTTCTTGAAGAGCTTCAGGGTCGACATCAATATCATTGTCTACTCTTTCAGTTGTAGCCTTGAAAGCAACTGTTTTCTTCTTCTTCTTTTTTTGGCTTGTTTTCTTGAGATGAGTTTTCTCGAAAGCTATAAGTTCTCCTCGAAGTTCATCGCATGATAATTTGTTCAAATCCCGTGATTCAAGTGTAACTACTTTTGTCTGCCAAGTAGTGGGTAGACTTCTCAGAATTTTCCTAACTTGATCATCACTTGAGTATGGTTTGCCAAAAGCTTTTAGATCTCTAATGATTTTGCTAAATCTGGCAAACATCTCTTCAACGGATTCTCCTTCTTTCATCTGGAAGAGTTCGTAGTCATGAACTAATATGTTGATATGGGTTTCCTACAATTTACTAGTTCCTTCATATGTAACTTCAAGTTTATCCCACATCTCTTTGGTTGTATCGCAACTGGTGATTTTCTCATATTCCTCACCACTTATAGCATTATAAAGCAGATTCCTTGCTTTAGCATTAACTTGCACAACTGCCATTTAATCATCTATGTATTCATCTATATCTTCAGGATCAACAGGTGGTTGAGCAGCAGCCGGCAAAGGGTAGTTCCCCTTTTTGATAACTCGCCAGACCTTGACATCATAATATTTTGCGTATATTACGCACTTTCTAGTAAGAGAAATGTTGTCCATTGAAATACGGTGGCCTCATTTGCGATGTTCCTTCTTTGAAAAGTTCTCCAACAATAAATTGATCAGCCATGATCTTTCTCACAAGTTGTTAAGCAAAAGAAAAATGTGAGCCTCGCTCTGATACCAATTGAAAGTACAAGAGGGGGAGGGGTGAATTGCTTATTTTAAAAATAATTATTATAAGTTGACTAGTTTTCCAATTAGTCAACTAGGTGTAATAGCGAGATATTAAGAGGTGCAGAATAAAAATGTAGAAGTAAAGTGTAGGAATTAAAGACACCGGAGTTTTTATACTGGATCGAATTCAATATGAATCCTAGTCCAGTCCCCTTGGATTGCAAGGGAGTTCTCTTTCAGTGATTGAGTTTCTTGAGTACAAAGTGAATGGTGTAGTTTACGCCAACGGCTTAGTTTCTATGCCACTCGTCATTTCTTGATACAATGCCTCACCAGTATTTTTCTCTTTTTCTTCTCTAACTTGTTACACAGCAGATCTAGTAGAGCTACAATGTTTGTTTGAAGTAGAACAAAGAGAGGGTAATTGGATTGATCAAAGTATGACCCTCTAGAACTTAAGGTTGCGTATAAATACTTTGTAGGAAACCATTCATACTGAAGAGATTTGGCAACCCAAGAGATTTAATCCTTGGAAGAAATTGATTCTTTCCAAGAATAAAGTTAATTCCCGTTACTCTTCCTTGATGTGTTGTCACGGCCCAAAATTTCCACCGTCATGATTATGATAACGCCTAACATTTCACTTGCTAGACAAGCCAATGTTAGAAAAATCTACTCCTTTTAACAGTTAAATTAGATATTAAAGAAGAGCTGAGATAACTGAATAAATTTAAAGTAACAATGTAGAAGCTGAACTAGCCAAATATCTATTACAATTCCCTGAACCTGGTGTCACGAGTGCATGAATTACTAGAGTAATACACATAAGAGTCTAGAATAAGTAACAATATGTTCGAATGAAAGTATAGAGGATGGGGACTCCAGGAGTTGCGGGCGCTGAACAGCCGTACCTCAAGTCTCCGCAAATGTATGATCCGAGCTCGCTAATAACCAACGCTGGGACCGTCTCCAAAATCTGCATAGTGTGCAGAGTGCAGTATCAATACAACCGACTTCATGTACTGGTAAGTGTCGAGCCTAACCTCGACGAAGTAGTGACGAGGCTAAGGCGGGTCACTTACGCTAAAACCTGTACGCAATATATAATAATGACAGAATAATTGAAATACAGAACAGAATTAAACATCCAGCAGGAAATGATAATCACAGCCTCGAAAATAAACTAGTGTCGTCCAGAATTTACCAATTTTACTAGTTCAAACAAAATATCGGAAAAACAACGCAGCTCAAGAAATAGAAGCATATAGGTTGTTGCGGCACGCAACCTGATCCCACCAGACAACACATAATCCTCCCTTATTCCACCATAACAATATCAACAACAGTAAATAATATATATTTATTGTGGTGCGCAACCCGATCCCACCATATATCAATCAATATTGTAATTTCACCATATCAATCCACCCTTATTCCACCTGTTGCAGGATCGGGTATATATATATATATTCACCTTTATTTCACCGTATCAATACTCCCTTATTACACCTGCTGTGGCGTACAGCCCGATCCCACCATATCAAAACCAGACACTCAATGTACATAGTCAAATCAACATGCTAAATCACAAGGCCTTTACAATAAATAATTACCAAACTGAACCAAGAAAATAAAACATCATTCAATACAGAATCTGTACAAATAATACTGTACAATGAAACCAATCTAGGAAATATGCCTTGAAAGTACTGATAAACAACTTAAGCAAATAATAGGAGGCAACAAAACTACGGAATAACTAATACTTTCAGCAAAGAGAAAGAATGTCTAACAAGTAGCAATTAAGCATGGAAATACAAGTAAAACATGTAGCAATTAAGACAGAAAAAGGCAATATAAGAAGAACGGGAAAGAAACAGGCAAAACAGATAAATTGGCGGCGCATAGGTACTCGTCACCTCACCTATACACCGCACACATGGATTTCATATAGCAAATAAGTCAAGGGTTCCTAATCCCTCGACTCAAAGTTAGACACGACACTTACCTCGCTCTGCGGGCAACTCAATGCTCAATTATCGCTTTTCTTCTATTATCCACCTCCAAACCACTCGTATCTAGCCACAATTAACTCAACAACATCAATTATTGCTAAAGGAATCAACTACCATTGCATAAATTTAGATTTCCCAAACTTTCCCCCAAAAAGTCAAAAATCGACCTCGGGCCCGCTGGGTCAAAACCTGAGGTTCAGACCAAAATCCATTTATACATTCACCCCCTAGCCCGAATATATAATTGGTTTTGGAATCCAACCTCAATTTGAGGTCTAAATTCCCAATTTCTCAAATCCCTAGTTTCTACCCCAAAACCCTCCAATTCTACCATGAACACTCTAGATGTTAGGTTAAATTTCATAAAATGCAATGGGTAATTGAAAGAGAGTGGTTTAGAATCACTTATCAACACTTTGGGAAGAAATTATCTTTAGAAAATCGCCCCGAGGTCTTCTAGCTTTTGAAAATTTGAAAGAATGGCTTAAGTCCCGTTTTGGGACTGTTTTATGAACTGGGCGACAGTGTTCATCGCGTTCGCGAAAACATTGTCGCGTTCGTGAAGAGCTGCCTTGCTAGGTTTATGAGATCGCGAAACCTCCACCGCGTTCGCGAGCCCGTGCTCGCGTTCGTGTAGTCGGAAGGTCTAACCCCTCCCCTAGGTCCCAAATGCTTCGCGTTCGCGATGAGCGGGTCTCGTTCGCGAAGGGTTAAGCCCCCATCACTCCGCGTTCGCGATCAGTCCTTCACGTTCGCAAAGAAGAAAAACTCACCCTGACCAGCCTACCCTTCGCGTTCGCGAGAGTATCTTCGCGAACGCGAAGAAGGACACACCAGAACAGCTGCTGCAGCTAAAATACCAGATTTTCTATGTTCAAAACATCCCGTAGCTTATCCAAAACTCACCCGAGCCCTGGGGGCTCCAAACCAAACATGCACACAAGTCCTAAAACATCATACAAACTTACTCGCGCGTTCAAATCGCCAAAATAACACCTAGAACTACGAATTTAGCACCAAATTGAATGAAATTTTCAAGAAAGTTTTAAAGCCTCTATTTCACAAACCGGACGTGTGAATCACGTCAAACCAACTCCATTTCTCACCAAATTTCACAGACAAGTCTTAAATATCATAATAAACCTGTACCGGGCTCTGAAACAAAAATACAGACCCGATACCAATGAGATCAAACATTAACCAAATTCTTAAAACCATTTAATTTTCAAACTTTAAATTTTTATCAAAAATTCATATCTCGAGTTAGGGACCTCGGAATTCGATTCCGGGCATATGCTCAGGTCCCATATTTCAATACGGACCCACCGGGACTGTCAAAATACGAGTTCGGGTCCATTTACTCAGAATGTTGACCGAAGTCAACTAAATCAACTTTTAAAGGCAAAAATTATTTTTTTTTCATCAACTTTCAACATAAAATCTTTTCGGAAATACGCCCGGACTGCGCACGCAAATCGAGGTGGATAAAAATGAGATTTTAAAGGCTTAAGTGCGCAGAATCGAGTTCTAAAACATAAGATGACCCTTTAGGTCATTATATGTGTGGACTTTGACATCTTTCCATCTTTAAGTCTTGATAGCCGCCGGATTTGCTCCTTAAATCTGGGTCCTTCTAGTAATAGCTTCTGATTGATTATCTTGTCGAATCTTCAATGTTTTTTTTTCCTTTTTAACGGTTCAATCAATCTCTGATTGATTATCTTGTTGGCTCTTCAGTGCTTCTTTTCCTTTTGAATGCTTCAATCAATCTCTGATTGATTTCTTTATTAGCTTTGATTGCTTCTCTTCGATCTTGGTTGATTTCCTTGAGTCCCTACACCAAACGCAATTATATTATTTTTTATCATTAAAACTAAAATCTAACAGTGGACAACTTAAAGGGGATATTTATGTATTTCGCCTAAATTTTTTCCAAGACATGTTGAACATACCGAGAGGACTGTAGCTAGTTTGTTAAAGTTCAACTATATGATTTAATATCTTTTATAGAAAACTATAATTTCGTCTAGGCTCTCTACTTTTTGGTATATCTTGTTGCAGAAGATGGTGGGTTAACTAAAACACAATCATACACAAAGTAAATAGAGAAGAAAAATCAACACAAGAATTTAACGAGGTTCGGCTAAGCCTAATCCTCGAGGCAAAAGCAGAAAGAATTTTCCATTATGAATGAAAAGAAAAGCACAATACAATCTATAGAATCCCCAACTACAACCCCTATATATAGATCCCAAATAGTCTCAAACCTATAAGAGAAAGGTTTTCCCAATCCTGACAATAAGTTTTCTTTTCCCAAACCTATTAGAACAATGGGCTTTCCCAAACCTAAAGAGATTATAGATTTTTTAAAAATATAAGGAAATAATTTAAGCAACAAATAACATATTTCTTGAAGGATTTTTTTCCGGGTAACATATCTGTTAATAGCTATAGTTTCTTTATGGAGACAGTGCCAACAGAGACGATAAGTGGATCATATTTTGTAATATCAGATCAACTTATGCCTTTAGTTGATCGACCAGGAGAAGAATTTGTGTATGCTGTAGTGTTAAGAGTACTTACACTTTAGGAAATTATTCCAGAAAGTAAAATGCATTGGTTTCTAAAAATTAAAATGGAACTTTAGAATCCACCATTGAGGAACTAGGACTTATTCTAAATACTTTTCTTTCGTTGGCTGCATTTATTTGAAAAAGAATACCCTATAGAAATGAAAGGGATTGTCATTCCTAACCAATGTTAAGAGTTATACTGGTTATAATTAGCTCTAAGATTTTTGAGTGTTTCTTTAAGAGTTTCAATCCATGCATTCTGTTCACATAATCAGATAATAGCATTTACAAAGCGTATACTATTGGAAACCAATTAATTAATATGCGTTAAGACAAAATCTTTCATGTGATATAATCTCCCTGAAATATTTTTCTTGAATTTAGCCGTATGACTCTTTTTAGAGAAAATAAAGGGGGGAAAATAAATCTCCTTCAACACTATTTTTCCGAATTTTGCTCCCTATGGCTTTTTCCATGCAAAAATTGACGAAAATAAATAACAAATAAAATATAATAGTAAGTAATAAGAAATACTCTCGAACAAAAAAAAGAAGAAATATTTACGTACTTAATTATGATAATACTTACTCGTACTTGATGTAGCAGCAATATTGCAGGCTTGTAAAATATTTTCTCACATTGTGGCCTTCCTTCCCGGAAGCCTTTCGCCCCCTGCCTCTAGCAAGAGACATTTTCTCCACACAAAAAGAAAAAGTTAGATCCAAAAAAAAAAAAAACTATTGTCTAAATTTCCTTCTTTCCTCCACCAAATAACACTAACTACCCTTTTCTTGCAAAATTTCTCCAAAATTCCCAGTCCACAGCCAATTAATCTCTTTCAAACTCCCAGTTTTGCATTATTTCAATTCAATATTGTTATTGCCAACCCCATTTAATCAAGCTAGGCATTGACATGCCTGAAAATGGCACATATCTTGATGAAAATCTGAGTATAATATTTTCTTGTATGGTGACATGCATGTTGTTTCCAATTCCTGTGGAGATCTGCTAAAAGAATACAATTATATTCAACGTTGGATGTATATGAGTGGCTCATCAACCTAGACATTTACGTATAGCGTACAAAGATATATTTATTCCATGAGTTCCATCACCTTTAAATTTTGTTTTTATTCAGTTGATGAATTGAGAAGTTGGGCAAAAAGAATATTCTAAAAAATGGCTTATCATGCTACTACAAGGGCACAATCATCTTCTTCTTCTCAACCGCCCATCATTCAAAAACTAACAGATGATCCTGTAAACCCTAAGAACGCGCAAAGTAGCGTTACATGTGTTTATCAATCTCATATTGGAGGTTATTGGCGTAACGTGACTGTTATATGGAGCAAGAATCTAATGAATCATTCCGTGACCCTAACGGTCGATAGCGTTGAAAGTGATTATCATCAAACATGCAAGATTGATCTTAAACCTTGGCATTTTTGGGCCAAAAAAGGATACAAAATTTTTGAGGTTGATGGAAATCAATTGGAAGCATATTGGGATCTAAGATCAGCAAAATTTTCTGGAAGTCCAGAACCATGTTCGGATTTTTACGTTGCCTTAGTTTCTGAGGAAGAGGTTGTGTTATTATTAGGAGATTACAAGAAAAAAGCCTATAAGAAAACTAAATCAAGGCCAGCTCTTGTGGATGCTTTATTATTTTACAAGAAAGAACATGTTTTTGGTAAGAAAAGTTTCTCAACAAGAGCTAAATTTGATCAAAGGAAGCAAGAAAGTGATATTGTTGTAGAAAGTTCAACTTCAGGGCCTAGAGATCCTGAAATGTGGATAAGCATAGATGGAATTGTTTTGATTCACATAAAAAACTTGCAGTGGAAATTCAGGGGAAACGAAACGGTATTAGTAAACAAACAACCCGTGCAAGTCTTTTGGGACGTGCACGCTTGGTTGTTTTGTTCACCAGGGTCAGGTCATGGCCTGTTTATTTTCAAGCCAGGGGCGTCTGAGGACGACAGTGACAGGGAAGAGAGTAGTGTGGGTGGTGGCAGCGATTGCAGTGATCATAGCAAGTATTATTCAACGTTAAGCTATTCTAAAGCTTCACCATTTTGCCTCTTCTTATATGCATGGAAAATTGAGTGAGGACTAAGAATTGCTAAAGTGGTATAAACTGTAAAAATTTAAGAGCTTCCAGTTCCAAAGAAATAGTAACTGGACAAGTGAATGAATTGTGGAGATCAGCAGAGTAAGTTTTTGGGGTGTTTTTTACTCCAAATTAATTTATGTGAAAATGTTGTATTCTATATAACTCTATTCTTTTTTCACCTCGGCGGATGCAGGAGAGAAGGGACACACTCTCATATATGTATATTTGGACAAATTTAAGAGATTTATATTTATGTTTTGCCCGCACCAATTTGTTATTGAGAAACTAATGAGTTTAGTGGTATTTCGCATTCACTAGATTAAAATCTTATGAGCTGTGCTTTTCACTTCTTCATCTTGATGCTTGACCCAAATTTTCTCTCTTTTTGAAGTTATAATTAATTGAGTAGTTAAACAGATGTAAAAGGTAAACATGAGGAAAACAGTTTCTCATGAGTAGTTGTAGAATTCATTGTTTAGCATTTTAATTGAGTGAATCATCAGTAAGGTTCCATGTTCTAAACGAATATATGTAACACAAGATTAAATTGCCATAACATACATTTTCTTTTTGCGATGCCTTTGTTGGTGCAAGGTTAGCGAACTAAATTAAAGTTTAGTGAAATCTGAAAATAGTCATATCTGATAAATATCTGATGCAAAATAATGAGAAGAAGATGGCTGTGTTAGCTTTGCAATACAATGAGAAGAAAAAAAAAATAACGCAGACAGATGCAGAAGGTGGAAGACAATGAACGGAAAAGGTAGCAAGGAAAATGTTATACTCCTTCACATAATAATCTCATAGCAATTTTATGATGGAAATAATGCATGAACGGACGAGATTATTTCACTATTGATACCATATAGATCATTGTAATTCCTACCATGTGTATCTCAAAAACAAATAATCTCATGAAGATTAAACTGAGAAGCACTAGTAAAGGGGAAAATGGCTAAAATAAAGACAATGAGCATGGGAATCTTGATAGACATATGTTTCAGAATGTTTAAGAATTGGAAACTTACTCTCTTGGTGCTATATGGCTAAAGCTAAACTTCAAAGTGGGACTTCAATTACTTCATTTGCTCTTACGTACATATGCCTCCTACAGATCCATGCAATTTGGCCATTGTCTCGGTACCTAACTCTCCATAATCCAAACTTTTCAGCAATATCTCTTCCACCAGAGCACCTTTGATCCCTCAAGAAATCAACAACCCATTGTTGTGCTGCTTTAAGATCTTGTTGGATGTCCCTTGAACCCCTATTTATCTCCACACGTCCTGCTGCTGCAACTCCAACAACACCAGCAGCTGCAGCCCCCGCTGCACTATATGCAGCGGGAGATTCAAGCAGATGTGCGACTTCTCTACTCAAATCTGGTATCATTTCTCCCATCCCTGCCGCTAAATGAGCTCCAATCTTGAGAGCAAATGTGACCAATTTCATGAACTTCTTCATGTATGGAGCTAGGCATTTCACTGCCCTGTTATCAACTTGCATCACTTCACAACCTATCTGATCTTCAACCACATGCATTTCTCCCCGATACTCGCATAACATGTGCAACCGGAGAGCATTCATTCCGGAAATCATGGTGGTGATCAGTCTCCTTGAGTAATTCTCGGTTCTTTCAAAATAGAACATGTTTGGCACTTTTCTTTCTTCAACTTGAACATTGTAGTTCACAAGGTAGTTCATTTTGCAGTTTAACTCGATAAGAAGCCTGTGCTCGTAGTATCTGAGGCCTAGGATTTCTTGTTTTATATCCCTAAGTTCTTGCTGTATAATTGTAAGTCTCTGCAGAACTTCTTCAACACCCTTGGCTATTCCAGCAAATGATGGTTCAATCTTTCCTTCAGTTTCTTCACTTGTAGTAGCAGCGTGATTCTGTCCATCCTGGTTGTTATCCAAAGGAATTTGAAGCTCCCCAGCAAGGTTATGCAGATCATGGTACCTGCATTGAAGGACTTCCCGAAAATCATCATCGGATAAGAGATCCCGAGCATAGTCAAAACCAGCTCCAACGATAGTCCTTCCAGAATCTGTTACCAAATCCCAAGTGTGCTGATAGTCATACATATTGTCTGCCGACACTGAGAGCAATGCCTGCTTTAATTGCTTGAGAGGCACAAATTGGTTTCTCCTGTACCTTGGTGGTATTAGATTTCTTACACATTCTGGTCGGATAATGTGTTCAGTCGGTCTGACCCCATGGCAAAGGCTCTGGATTGCTGGTATTATAAGCTGCTGGAATAGCCTTAGGGTTTCTGTCAGGTGCTTTGTGGAACAAGCAAGCACATCAATGTAATAGCCTAATTGACCCCCAAGTTCTACACGGACATAGATGCCATTGATGCTCATTGTGATGAGGTACTTTTCAAGGCTATAAGTTGCTCCATATTGATTCTTCAACCCCATTATTTTGTTGTGCAAATGTACCTAAACAGATATAGCGAATAATATTCTTATCCGAGATGATGAAATAAATAAAAATAAAAGGGCTGCTATTTCATTACCACCATCATAGTATTCGAGAAATAGAGAATAGAGTGTAAAAATAGATGAGAGATCTTGCCTGTAAGCAGGGGAAGAAGCCTGGTGTTAGAAACATGTGGCTTGAGTCATCACCCTGGAGGTGCCTTCCTGCATAAACGCATTCGCTTGAGTTTATCTGCCACTTTGGTGGTTTTCCCCTACCTTCTTCAAGAAAGCAGGGTATCAACATTAGTGAATTGGGATCTGAAGGATCTTGTTCATAGCATAATTCAAGTTTCAGCATCATTCTCACAAGATCACTTGCATCCAAGTTATCGAAAACTTTTGGGCCTATCCCTGGAATCTGGCTATCAAGACTACTTTTAAGAACTTTTTCCAATTCTTTTCTACTTATGAATCCATCTCCAACTGAAGTCTGCTTTTTGGCATCTATTCTTATAAGCTGACCAAGTACTTCACCACAAAACCATTCACAATCTAGGATTAGGAAACCAAGTCCATCAAAATAAATCACCTCGCCAATGTGATGAAGGCACGTAGCAACAGACTTTCTCCTCTTTTCCACTTTCTCCTTATTATCGAGTCTGGAACGAACCCTGAGCGATGGAACCTTGACTTGGCATAGATCACCAAACTCCTTCCACTTTATCGCTGGCTTATTATGGTTTTCCAATCTCCAGTCTGACAGAATTTGCATGAGGTCATCGCAAAGCTCATAGATTCTAGGAACCCTTTGGAGAACCGTCTTGCTTGTCTTTCGGAGGTGATGGGCGAGTTTACTTACTGATGCAGACGATCTTGCATCAACTGTAAATACAGTTGGGTAGAATTCAACAAAGCCTTGAAATTTGTCTCGTAGCCTTTGGATTGAGTTTACAATAAGCTGTAGGTTCTGTGATGGTTGATTGATTTTGTCATAGTGAGTAAGAACAACAGTCACATTTGGCAGCATGCACTGCTGAAGAGCTCTTCTTGAATTGGAAACAATAAACCTCAACCAGTACTGCAGATCTTCTTCAACTTCATCCGGGGTCTTCTCTTCTCGGTTGTTTGGTTTCCCGAACAAACTAGAGATGACCAGGAAAAGGGAGGCGCTTCCATGTCCTGGGAACATTAGATCATGAAGTGCATAAAATTCTTGCTGCCCGGCAAGATTCCAAATTGATATCTTTGTGTCTTCATCCTTGAAATTTTTTATCTTCATCCCTGTAGGTCTAACAGCTTGCTCAATTGGTTTTACGAGAGTTCTCACTTGGTCAATGTAGGGTAATTTTGAAGAAGAAAAGTGATGATGTACAGAATTGCATAGTGTAGTTTTTCCTGCAGATGCAATAAAGATTTAAAAAAGTTACCAAAAAATATATATTATTTACAATCAATGATATAGTTGAATTAACATTACTTTAGTGACTCACCAGCATATTCTTGCCCGCAGAGGAAGACCCTACAGCTCTTTGGCACTGTCATTGGCATGTCTTTGAGCAAATCAATCTCTGGTTCGGCCTTGTCGTTCTGACCCAATCTCTGATATATTGCTTCTGTTTTCCCTGCGTTCTGCAGTGGAGTTCTTGAAAGATCAATGTCTTCAATCCAAGGATTTACTTGTAAAACATCCATGATAGTTTGCAAGACTATTTCACCATCCACCCCTTTACAACCTCGTAAAGATATGCTTCGTAATGTACCATTTTTTTCCAAACTCCTAAAGATTCTGACTATATCAACTTGTCTTAAACTCGCTTCATCATATATTCCTAAGCTGGTAAGGCTTTCATTACTAGTCAACATCTGCAGGATTGCTGCAAGCCCATCCCTACCAATTTTGCTTCTTTTTCCTCCAAAAGTTAGTGATTTGAGAGTGACATTTGCTTGATATTGCAGCGCAGAAAACCGGCTTAAAGGGCAAAGTAAATGTTCTACGCCAACACCTCCAAACCAATTTCCATTAAGATACAACTTCTGCAAGCTCTGGTTCTTAAAAAGCCCAGCTGCAACATAAACAACTCCTTTGTCTTTCAAGCAAGTGTTTAACAAATTTACCTCTTTGAGGGTCCTGTTCTGTTCCAAAATCCATCGGAATTCCTTCGCCCAACGGGAGTTCAACCGGACTCCTGTCAGATCGAGTGACTTCACGGTTGAATTCATTCCTAAAGCACCAGCAACTCTACAAGCACCTGAAACATCAAGGCGATATATCCGAAGAGTGCTGTTTTCAGGTACAAATTCAACCACCTTTGAAGTTTTCTCATTGTTTTGTCCACTCCATATGTGTACTTCCATTGACCTGTTTCTAGCAAGAACTGCTGAAATCAAAGGTGTGGCAGTAATAGACTTGGAATCAAAAATAGTGAGTAGCTTCAACGTTGAGTTAACTTCTATCATTTTGGACAGCTCCTCTGCACCCTTTGAGCCAATGGAGTCTTCCCATATTTGTAAATTTTCTAAGCTTCGATTCACCTTAAGTGCTGAAGCAAGAAGCGAAGCTCCAACCGAACCAATATTTGATTCTGACAGCATAATTTCCTTGATCCCTACATTCTTCTTTAAAACTTCCGACAGCTCAGATAAACATTCCACAGTGAGAGTGTTTCTCTTAAACACTAATTGGTTAATACTTGAGCTACTTTCAAGTAAACTTCCAAGATTTCTCACTTGCTGCAACTCCCATTCAACCTGGTGGAACTCCAAGTTACTCAAGGAAGCTTGAGTACTTTTTAATGTTGTCAAAAGCACAAGGAGGTCAGACAAGTAGGAAAGGCTCTCTTTTGATATGTTTATGTTGATGGAGTTCTCGGTTTCTTGATGACAACCTGATGTAGGCTGAGAAAGATAGAAGGAAATACTATGTAGATTGAGACTTGCTGATGTGATCGCTTGATAACCCCATTGAAGGTCTCTTAGTTTCTGACTTGCTTCCATTTTCTTCACCTGATGAACCATTCGAAAATCCTTTAGTTACTGATGTGGTGTCATTCAGCCATTGTACTAACAGACCATTCACAAGCATTGCTACAACAGTAAAGGCTAATTCGTCAACAATAAACGGCAGCTGGTGCACAAAGCATCCCGCTTTTATGCAAGGTCCGGGGAAGGGTCGCACAAGGGGGTGTGATGGAGGCAGCCTACCCTAATGCAAGCATCAGTGGCTGATTTTACGGCTCAAACTCGTGAGCTATAGGTCACACGGAGACAACTTGACCGTTGCTATATACAAGGCTCCCTTCTAAGTCATCAACAATAAATTTCTTTTTTATGATGTTTTCTTTACTTTGGTGCCAAATTGGCATCAAAGATAGCCTATCTTATTGCTTTTAAGCTTTTTATAGCTGTAATGACATGCCCTTATATTCTTGGCTTTTCCTATTGGGAAAGTTGGGAGATTTCACGCTCAGCAAGCAAAAGGCAAGAAAGTGCTTATTTGAAGGAATTTTTTCTTACAATTGGTATAACTGGCATATAATGTGCTCTAAGATTTCAACAATCAAGGGCGGACCCAGGATATTTATGTGACAGGGACACAATCTTCTGCTCAACCAGTGCCCCCTAAAGGCGTTAGTGTTCAGGTTGCCAAGTATTTTAAATTAACCATTTTCAAGGTATATGCTAAGCTTAAGGGTCCGATGACCCCTCACTATAACACATAGGTTCGCCTCTGTCAATAATACCCTTTAGGCCCTTACTCTCCACCCTTTATTAACTTTAAACTTTGAACTTCTTTTTTTCTCTTTTTGCTTTATGCATTCGATATTCAAAACTTACTGGGCTGACTAATTTAAATTTGTGCAGATAGGACGCGCTAAAGGGAAAGCACTCCCTAAATATTTGTCGACTCCTCTAGTTTTAACCTATGTAAGGCATCTTTAATATTATTTTTTCATTTTGAACCTATTTACTAGTAAAACAAAATATTTTTTTTTAAAACTGATGCAAATAAAAGTGTAAGCATCGCATTATCACTACATATGTAATAATGTAAGTAGCATACAAAATGATTTTTAAGTTCAACATTTGGTAAAAGGACGAGTATTTTCTCGTTTTGTTTTTTACTCCCTAGACTAGATCACTTAAATAAAGGTGGTTTTTGTTATCTAACACATTGTAACTCTTAAGTCTAAATACATTGTGTCAATAAGTTGTGTACCATAAAGGAAAACTAGAAAATGTAGTTACAAACCTGAGTTGAAGTAGAAGAACAAGCCGTATCAATGCCGGACATTGTATCAGCAACAGACGATGAATCACCTGGAACTGAAGACTGCTGCCCTTCTTCTCGGAGCTCAGGCGGAGCTAGAGTATTAGGTAAGAGTTCGGACGAACCGACTAATTTTTGCTTAGACCCTGTATTTAACTCATTTTTGTTCTTCTCTGAAACTGACTTTGGTAGAAGACAAGAGATTAGTGAAGCTGAAATGAAATGTTTTTTATTTAACCTGTTCTTTGACGAGCCTGTCATTTTCCATGAGAGGAAATAGTGGGAAAAGGAAGGAGGCAACTTTTTGACAAATTTATACTGTTCCGAGGGAAAAAAGGAAAAAGTGGTTGCTTTTTTTAATCTTCTTTCGGCGGTTTGATTAAGACAGCTAAGAATATTATTTACTTGTACCGATTGAGAAGCCAAGAATTCTATTTCTTGATTACACAGTATACAATCTATGTAAACTGGCTAAGAAAAATAAATAGTTAATCTAACTGGCTATTTGTAAAAAGATTCCTTACCAAAAGGAGATCCATTAACTCCAAAAAAATTACAGAAATATGATACTTTTTGGGGTGGTCTTTGACTTTTGATCCTCACTTATCCTATGAGCAGAACTTCAAGGTCAAAATTAAAGGTATTGCCCATGGGATAAGCGAGGGACAACACTTGTTAAAGTCGAGACAAAAATTGAAGATTATCCACTTTGAGGGTTCTTTGTGTACTCCACCCCATCACCTCTACTCCAACATAATTTGGATTAGCCATTTTTTCATGTCAAAATAGAATATGAATAAAAATACCCGTAAATAATATGCTGGAGTTCGAGGTTTTTACATATGAGATTCCAGCATAGTATGCTGGAATGTACATTGTGTTGGAATTCTAACATAATATGCTGAAAGTTTATACGAAGGAGTTTCATAATTCCACATATTATGCTGGAACTTTTTGTGTTTTAGCTATGGTACTTTTGTCTAAATTTTATCTCCGTATTAAATAGTGACTGTTTTTCAATAACATTACAAACACCGACTATTTTTTAATTACCAATCTAAAAATTAGCTAGCCCATGTTATTTTGGCCTACTACTATAGTGGGATCTTTGCATAATAGCTGGCTATATACGTTGTTTTCTTTTTCTAGCTATATACATAAATTATGCATACATTATACCTCCATCGACTATTTTTAATTTAAGTGGTTGGATGAACAGCTATTTGGGTTAATTTATAAAGCACTATCTTTTAGTAGTAATTAGTCATCTATAGATACCATTTGTTATATTACGGATTATAGATATCTTTTATGTGATTATAAGATGTATTTAAGTTATTGTATTCATGAATACAGTAGCAAAAATAGGCGTGAATCAGAGAAGTCTAGCTAATCAGTTGTTGTATTCGACTGTATTCATGGAGTGAAACATGGGATTACAGCTGAACAGATTATTGTATTCGACTGTATTCACGACGTGAAATAGGGGATTACATTGTTTTTAAAAGGGAAAGTGAATCAATTAACATAATAAACTCCTAATATAACTCAACAAACTCAACTATAACACACAATTTCTGTATTTTCAGTTATAAAAAAGATTCTCAACCGAAAAATATCCCAAAAACATAGCAATTTTCAGAAAAATTATATAATACATCTGAATACATAAATTATATTAATTAAAAAAATATATGAATACATTTGTGGCATATAGCGAGACAATGAATACAATGAAATACATAAATACAACGAGATACATTGAAATACAATGAAAACAAAATAGTGAATACAATGAAATACATGGAATACAACGAGATATATTGAATTACAATGAAAAAAAGACAATGAATACAATGAAATACATGGAAAAACATTGAAATATATTAACAGAAAATCAAGTTGCTCAGCCCCAAACTCCGTCGTCTTTGTTCAAGAACAAACCCTAATTTCCGGCGAATCTTCCTCGTTATGCCATCAGAATCATTGTCGCTCTCCGATGGATCCAAAGTTAAACACTAATGTCGCTCTCCGATGGAATCACTGTAGCTACTCTCAGAAATTCAAAACTTTACACGTATTAATCAACTGGGATTTGACAAGAATATAGATATATAATATGTAGATGTCTTACCAAGAATTAATCTTCTCCACACTAAATAGTATTTTACGGAGCTTATAGTGTCAAAGTGGTAAAATATTATATGGGGTTTCTGCAGATTGAGAGGATGTATAGAGTTTACGTGAGCAGTTAAAAATGGCTTTGGAATAATGGAAGAAGGGGAAAGAGAATGGGATGTATCAAAGTAGAGAGAGAGAGAAAATTGTGTAATTGATTAGCATATTTAGTGGCTTGGGGCTAGGAGGTAACCAAAATTAAATATTTTGCTATAAACCTTAAAAGGTATTTATAGAATATAATTTTTTTAAATGGTATTTATTTAAAATAAATAAGGTGTTAACCTTTGCTATAGGAGGTAAAAATTCATTAATTCTTGTACTATAATAACCTAAGCACAAAGGGCTTTGGCCCATTTAACAATTTAAAACAAAGGGCCTGCTGACCCGTCAGTTACAATTGGATGCATCTATACCTGCTTTTTGTGTCACATTTTAACTTATGCCCGCTTTGCAAAAAAAATTACAAACGTGCCCGCTTTTTCGCCTAACTTCAGCACACGGGGCTGAAGTAGCAAAGGCAATCACGCAAAACTTCAGCATTCTAGTAGTCGAACCTGAAGTTCAGCTCTAGAGCTGAAGTTTTTGTGTTGTAACTGGGAAACTTCAGCTCTAGAGCTGAAGTTTTTGTGGTGTAACTGGGAAACTGAAGTTTTTGTGTTGTAACTGGGAAACTTCAGCTCTAGAGCTGAAGTTTTTGTGTTATAACTAGAAAACTTCAGCTCTAAAGCTGAAATTTTTGTTCTATATTTGATTAACTTCAGCATGTTGCAGGCCTCTTCGGCATATTAGTCTCTGCAGCCTTGCTCTTCTCAACCTTGGATTAACTTCAGCATGTTGTAGGATATATTAACATGGAGAATTAATATAATGCTTCTGTAATTGACTTTAGTGTATTCCCCTCGATTTAGTCATTTTCCAGTTTAATACTTTCATTTGAATCGACATAGACAAGGCAACTATAAAACAAATTATAAAAAGACCTGTCAGATTTACCTTTTTGCAAATGAAAGTATTAAACTGAAGAACATTGATACATATAATGCTTCTGGGAAAATGTTGTTTCTCCGTAGAAGAAGAAGAAAGAAGAAGAAAAATGAAGGAAAAGGGGAAAGAGGGCTGAAGTTATTTAAAAAGTGGGTACAAATTCAAAGTTTTACAAAATGAGTATATGTTAAATGGGGGCGACCAAATAGGGCGCCCCGTGCAATTTTTACGTTACAATTCACACGGCAGAACAATATTGAAACGGAAACCATTGAAGAACAACTTGAAGCTGAAGGCTGAAGCTCTCTTTCTCAAGCTAAGTTGGATCAAACTTCAATCAATTTCTTAATCATCTGTTACAACAACGAGTAGTAATATTTATTGTGAAAGATATAACCTTTGGCAATAACAATAAATTGAATAAATACATGAAAGAATAGAAAAAAAACCAAGCACAAGACTTCTAATTAAGTTTCTTGGTTTGTTTTTTGGGAATGTATTCCTGTTTGAGAAGTAAAGGAAAGTTGTGATCCGTTCCTAGTATTAATTGGAAATTAATGTTAATAAAAAGTATTCCTTTCTTATAGCAGAACACATAAAGACCAGCTCAGGTTATTGTGCCAATTCTGCTCGCAGATCTAACTGTTGAGTTGTTAGATCTTCGTACTGCTCCTGCAAATTCATGGGTTGATTTCCTCGTAACAACGTCAATAGCTCGTCGAGGGTCCATCGTCTACCAAGCTCTGATACCAATTGATACTCAATTGTAGAGTATCAGCTGATAAATCAATGAAACAGTAACAAAGAGAAGAGAAAAGAGGAGCAGAAGAAAAGAATGAAGCAGAGATAGAGAGAGAGGAGAGTGAGAAAAACTCAGATTTTCTCATATAATGATAATTGTGTAAATACAAGTGCTATACTCTATTTGTAAGTGCTGGAATACATAAAGGAATTACAGAATTTTGAATTAAAACTACTAACTACTTTTCCTGCCACTTTTAGCTCAACTAAAAACTAATATTCATATCAATTCCCAATATTTATTGGAATAATAAAAAGTCTTCCTTTCTTCTAGCAGAGCACATAAAGACCAGCTCAGGTTATAAGGGCAGCATTAATTCTGCTTAAGATGGCAGAAATAGTTCATGGGGAGGATAAAATATCGGAATTGCATGTGCATATCATTTATCACGTCTTACGCCAGATAACTAAACTTAACTTGGAAGATACTACCCGAACTAGTGTCTTATCCAAGAGATGGTACTATTGTTGGACTTCGAGACCTAATCTGGTATTCAATCGATTAAGAGAAAACTCCTCTTGCGATATGTCCTTGGAAGAGTTTGTCAAGTTGGTTGATCAATCCCTACAACACCATATTGAGCAAAAGTTTAGTCTTGAAGAATTCAGCCTTACATATGATGATCCAAATTTGGCTTCTCATATGTATCGTTGGATTGAATTGGCAGTTAAACTAAACGTCAAAGAGCAAGAAATTTTTGATAGTTAGGATTTCGATCAATCATACTATATTTTGCCTGATGTTATTTATGTTGCTAAAAGTTTGAGAAAATTAAGGCTAAGCAGGTGCATAGGCTAAGAATGTGCAAGTTTGAATTTGATATTAGCACCACTAACATAAGATTTGGTTTTCTTAAAGATCTTTTCTTGAGTCATGTCCATATTTCAGAGGAGCAATTGCAAAGAGTTTTAGACAGATGCTCGTTCATCAGGAATATACAACTTACAAGTTGCGAAGGGATAAACAAGCATGTTTTTAGCCTAGTACATCTAGAGAATTTGGTCGTTGGATTGTGCAAACTAGAAGGTGTGATAGTCCAGGATCCAAATCTTCTTTTTTTTAGAAGATAGATACTGATATTAATATTAAATATTGTTCATAACATTACAGACCCTTTGTGTCTCTTGGTGAACACATAAGTTCCCAGGACTAGCTAACAGATTACATGCACCTTCAGAGAGGTGTTTAACAAAAGGAGAATAACCAAGCTTATCTAAAGAAAGTTGATGCATAACGATAGGTGGAGGTGTAGCAAAAATTGATAGTTTCCCGATTCTGGATTGATTAGAGGCTTCCTTGGCTAGCATGTGTGCCACCATATTTCCTTGATGGAAATTATGTCTGATCACCATCTCCTCCTTCTTCTAGGACATTAACAACCTGCAAAAGTGTATAATATCATTAAAAATATCATGATTTATTGTTAATACATGTATTACCTCAGTAGAATCAGTTTCTACTTCAAGTGAGTAGAGTCCATTCTGTTTTGCTATTGTGAGACCTGTTTGGAGAGCTAGAAGCTCTGAGTGTAGGATGGTCACAGCATGAACTTGTTGGTTGAAACCTATGATCCAGTCTCCCGAACTAGTTCTGAAGACTCCTCCTATAGCGGCTGATCCTTTCTTAAAAGCACCATCAATATTGAGGTTGTGCCAGTTTCTCAGAGGCTTATGCCACTGAACCTCAATTTTTTTCTGGGCATGCATGACAGTTTCATTTTCGGCAAAGAACTTGTATTCTAAGGTGTGGTTGATCACAGTTTTGACTGTTAAAACGAGAGTTATATTATTATGGATGTTGTTGTTTCTGTTAACCCAGATGCCCCATAGGGCAAAGGCAAACAAATCATCCCAAGTAATTGGGAGATTGGGCAAACCATGGTTTAAATTTTTAATGGCGAGTAACCAATGTTCATTTGTGTTTTGTGGAATGTGGTGAATACCTAAGGCTTGCCAAAACTTGAGAACAAAAAGGCAGTGTAAAAAGATGTGCTCGATAGTCTCTTCTGCCTCTCGACATGCTGTGCATTGTTTGTCAATATTGATCCCAATATAAGCGAAGTAGGATCTTGTGGGGAGTTTATTATGTAACACCTGCCATAGGAAGTATTTGATCTTGTTGGGGCAGTTTATTTTCCAAATCCATTTTGAAGTTTTTCCTATTATGTTAAAGATTGCTAATGTTGGTATAGCAAGAAGTTGTGTTGAAAAGACCACTTCCAATATTTTCTTATATAGCAATATCTTTGTGGTTTTGGGTTAAAGGGAGAGAAATTGTATTAATTATTCTTTGGATTGGATCTGGAAGTTTGAAAGACAGTTTGCTTAGGTTCCAAGTGTTATTAGCAATAAGATCAGTTATTTTGATGGAGAGATCACCTTTATTGAGGGGACCCTTTATACAGTTTCTAAGGCATGGCATGGATGGAATCCATCTTGAGTTCCAGATGTCAATGTTAGATTTTTGTTAGGAATCCAAAGAATGTCTTTGTTACAGTAATACCACCCTTTGAGGATACTTTTCCATACAAAAGAGGTATAGGTTGTGGACTTGCATGAGGAATAGGAGCATGCCAACGTTTTAGCCCGAGGAGAGTTGATTTATGAGATTAAGCGCCAAGAGACACCCATTAACATAGCAAGATTTTTATCTTTAGCTGCCTTTATTCCAAGCCCACCAAATTCCTTAGGGGCGGTGATGATTTTCCAATTAATGAGGTGAAGCTTCTTCTTTTCTTTAGTAGATACCTACATAAAGTCCCATTGGATCTTATCAATCTGTTTATGAATCTTAATGGGTAGTAATGTATATTGCATAATGTAGTTAGGGATAAGGGTAAAGTTCTCCCTGCAATATTGAGAAAATAAGTTTTTCGACTAGCAACTTTGGCTTGCATGTTATCAATAATAAATTGGAAATCCTTTAGTTTGGGATGGTGATGGAGCATAGGAAAGCCAAATATTTCCCAAAATTCTTTGATATTTTAAGGCCAATAAGATTGGCGTAATGCTTGGCCTTCTCATTAGGGCAGTTGTTTGAAAAAATAATTT
The DNA here is from genome assembly GCF_000715075.1 of Nicotiana tabacum. Taxonomy (NCBI): domain Eukaryota; kingdom Viridiplantae; phylum Streptophyta; class Magnoliopsida; order Solanales; family Solanaceae; genus Nicotiana; species Nicotiana tabacum. The sequence goes on along the minus strand of NC_134099.1, from coordinate 140,676,163 downwards.
TAGACTTATTGTAGCTTATTTTTTGCCCTGATAAAGAACAAAATAATTTTAAGCAATCAGAGATACATGCGCAACTTTTGTCACTGGCCTTTGAAATCAAGGTTGGTCATCGACAAAGAAGAGATGAGATAAGGATGGACTCTTATTTTTTATACTAACGGGGTCCCAATAAAGAGTATCAACTTTATGGGAGATTATACGAGAGAGCATTTCTAGACTTAGGATGAAAATGTAGGGAAATAGAGGGTCTCCTTGTCTAATTCCCCTACTAGGGCTAAAAAAATTTGTGACAATCTCATTAACTAAAACTGCTATGTTGCTAGTGGAGATGCAGTTCATAATAAGACGAGTTATTGACGGGGGGAAGTTGAAGTATCGAAGAGTACGATAGATAAAGGACCATTCTAAGCGGTCAAAAGCCTTTTCCAGATCAATTTTTAAGATCATATTAATTTTGGATCCTTTCATAGTACGGAAGTAATGAAGGAGCTCTTGAATAATAATAGCGTTATCACAAGCTTTCCTATTTTTGATGAAACTGGATTGGAAAGGGCTGATCAAGTATGGGAGAAAGGGTTTGATCCTGTTAGCTATGATCTTAGTAATGAGCTTGTAGCTAGTATTACACAAACCTACTGGTCTAAAAAAATTTATATTATTAGCATTGGGAAATTTAGGGATTAAGCATAACAGGGTGTTATTAACAAGGTTAGGAATAACTTGTGTATGTAAGACATTGTGGCAGAATTGGAGTACTGAGGGGCCAACAATATCCCAATATTTCTAATAAAAGAAGCGGTGTAAGCCATCCGACCCGGGTGCCTTGAAGAGTTTAAGAGCAAAGAGGGCATCCTTAACTTCTTTTATGCAAAGAGGTCTGTCTTAAGATGAGAGATAAATTGGGAAGAAATTGGTAGGGTCATTTTAATACTTAGCCAATTTGTTTCAGAGTGATCAGTTGTGAACAATGATTGGAAATAGGTGAAAATATGATTTTGAATGGAGGCTTGATCGTTAATCTAGTCACCATTACTGTTTTGAAAAGAGACTAGTTTGTTTCTTCTTCTTATATTGGTAGTGGATATGTGAAAAAATTTAGTGTTAGCGTCACCCTCATTAATCCAAAGAATCCTAGACCATATATAGTTTCCAATAGTCCTCTTCCATTTGGAGGATAATATTGTATTCCTCTTTTAGTTAGACCTCTAGGGTATGAAGAAAAGTGCTATATAAATAATTAGGGGATTGTTGGATTCCGTGAAGTCTAGCAAGCATCTTACTTTTTTTAAAAAAGAATTTCACCAAAAGTGTGAGACTTCCAAGATTGAATTTTATTAGTGAAGACATTTGTAGCACTACATAAATTGTTACTTCTTCAGCTTTCCTTAACAATGTCTCTAAATTGAGGGTGGCTGCACCAAATTGTTTCTAGTCTAAATGGCTTGGAGAGATGGGAAAAAGTTTTAGGGATAAGTTCAACTAAGAGGGGGTTATGATCTGAGTAGGCTCCAAATCTTTGAGGCTTTGGATATGGCGACGTTCCTTCTGCAACCCAAATTTTAAAACGTACTAATAAGGACAAATTTCTTCCTTGCAAATTTGCTATTGTGGATGCTTACAATACTTTACAAACACTCAAACTGTATGGTATCACAAACGAGCAGTTTCAAGACCAGTTCTCTAAATTCCCTAACATTTCAAACTTGCATCTAGTAAAATGCTATAATCTGAAAAACATAGAGATTGTGAGTTAAAAACTCAAGAAATTCATCTTATCACAGTGGAGAAATCTAGAACAAGTCAAGATTCGAGCTCCAAATTTGACGGAATTCAATTCTATGGATCCTTCCTGTTCAAAAGGATTGATGTTGTAATCTTTTTCCACAAGGTAAGACTTTTTTTTTTTGCTCCATGGGTAAAATAAATTGCAGTTGTTTGCTTTACTTGATATATGCATTACGTCTTGGATTTTCCTTTAACCTATGTCATTGACAAAATTATTGCAGTCTAAAAGCATCCTTATTTACGAAGATCCAGGAGAAATTGCTATTCTGCCAAGTGATGATGACAAGATACTCGTTGCGCCTATGCTGCGTCTTGAAACAATCATAGATAATTTAATGTCTGAGCGTCCCAAGATCATGTCCATACTTCCATGTACAAATAGCAAACTACTGCAGGTAACCATTTATAATGAGTGAGATTAGCAACCAGAAGAATCTTAACCTACTACAGCAAGTTAAAATACGTGTTAATGTATATAATCTAAATCCAAGACGTAAACATTGAATAGCCATTTGCTTAATGTAGATTGTTTGTCTCATAGTCATTAGTGTATCCTCTATATCTTATATTTTTGTTTGAAATATAGGTGCTGCCTGCGTTAATAGGATTTCCTCAGAAGCAAAGTTCTGGTAAAGAATGTGCATTTAATACTGCGTGTTTCTATTGGTAGCGTGAATTAAAATATGAAGTCAGCAATGTTATAGACTCAGCTGAGGATGAAATGACCACCCTAGTATTCTTGGTTGAAATCGGCGTCTCTGATTGACCAAGTGACTACTTTCATGTTCAAATTGAAATAACAATCTTAGCTCAGAGATTTAAAGTTTTATCACTTTTATGTTTCAGTAGACCTGGTAGAGCAATTGCCCACTATAGGATAGCTGCAGCATGACTCAGTTTCAATCAGAGATTGAAAACTCGAGGGGATGAATTTGGGGTCTTTTTTAAATTATCAGTTGATTTTAAATTGATTTTGTTTATTTAAACTGATTCAGTTGATTTTAGGAGATCTTCCCTTCCTTGATCTTAAATTCTCTTACTATAAACAACTATTATTTTCCTGATTTTCATAGTACAATCCCATCATTCCCTTTCTTTAAAGAAAAATGCTGCAGTATATCAATTTCAAACTTCAAATATTTTCATAATTAGGCGTGTCAAATGGGCGGGTGGGCTGATTTTGGGCGCGTCAAAATAGGTTGAGTCAATGGGCTTGAACCGTCCACAAGTTATTTGGGCTGAGATGAGCTAGATCAAAATATCCTAAAATTTGGGTCATAGCCCAACTCATTCAACTCTTACCAGGCTACTATGTGTTGTTTTTTCCTTATGAATTGTTTTAATTATCAAATAAGATTTTTTTTCTTTTGTTATGGTCGTATAATATATCAAACAAAAAGAATTATTTTCAAGATATTTTAGCAAAGTTACTCATGGATCAATTTGGACTAAAATCTAGATGAGTTGAGTTCAACAAATGAACGGGTCAATGACCGGTCCAACCTTAGAAGTTGGGCGGGTTAAATAGGTTTGGACTCAAATTGCCACCCTTATTCATAACTCTAGCAAATCTTACTTCCATAATTATAGGATATCTTGGTCAAACCTTGTATTTCTTACATTTCCTTCCTTCCAGAGGTTTCAGATTGCTCATTCAATATCTCCATATTTTCCTTGATTCCTCATAATGCAGTGTAAGTTTCACACATAATTTCCTTCTTTCCATGTATGTCTTGGATCTTCAATGAATGTAGCCCTTCTTTTCAAAAACCTTTCAATTTGCGCAAATCTTATTATGTTGGTGCATGCACTGGATGCAAGTAAGTATGTTCACTCTCATTAATTAAAATATTAAATGCCCTCTTAATGGAGCTTGCTGAGATATTTCGTTACCATCCAAAGATAGAGATATTTTTGGAATGTCTTGCCAGAGAGTAACTTTTCCCTTTTTAAGAAGGAAAGGAATGTTGCAACCAATTCCCACTAATATACTGACAAGATTGTATAGGTCCAAATTTGGTAGCCACGGTGATGGATAGGCAAAACAAAGGACGGGGTCGACCACGATACAATGACTGAAGGTCAACCTCATAAAGGCTGATGTCAGAAGCGGGCAGTCGAGATAAGAGAGTAATAGCAGCATAGGTTCAGAGGTGGATATAAAGAATATTCCTTTGGATATTCTTTATGCTGTACTTTTTAGGGTTTTTGGAAAATATCCCTTAAAATAGGAAAAATAGGGGAACAAAAGGGGATCTGCTCTTTGGACTAGAAAATATTGTAAAAGGTTGACAGAAGAATATACAAAGTTGTCTTATTCATTGATTTATTCAAGCATATGTTGTTTAATCTTTATCCATAAATCTCAAGATTCCATACCCACCTTGACTTCATACTCTTTCGCATCGCCATCAGAGAAAAGGATCATCCCAATCGTATAATAATTGGGTGGTAAATCCTTCCTAGTGCATTCCTTGTCGTTATTTATAGTTATTACACATTTGTGCCATCATATTTATTGTCAATCCTAACACATTAAATTCGCTATTTAATGCTCTTAAGCCCTGCTCGTTAAACAAGTGCTCTATCTACTCGGTCTAGAATTTATTAGGGTCAACTAAGATTCACCCTTTAACTCATCACTAATTGGTTTAGTAATTATTTACTCAAACAATTTGGCGCCTTCTGTGGGGAGGTTTTAGTTGAAACTGTAGTTCCTTCTAGATCGGAAAAAAAAAGAACTGCCATCTTTTCTTCATTTTGCACAAACTAACGATAGCAGGAAAAGGAGATGCAAGACTGAAAGCGATAGCAGACGTCACTACCAACATTTTGAACACCATCAACGAAGATGGCAGGGAAGACAATGAGAATGTGACACCAAACGCTACGCCAGGCGAAGTGATTCACCTCCCCCTTACGAAAGCATGACAGCTTCACGTGAAAGGGGAGTCTCCACGTTTACAGCTGAAGAAGCACCACCAGCAGTGAAAAAATTACTGGAAGAGTGGCTAACAAGCACTCTAAAAAATATACTCGACAGACCCGCTCAAAGGAAGAACAGAAACACTGCGCAAGCAGATATCATAACAACCACTGGCGAGCAGCCCATTCCTCAAACAGGTAACACTTACACCACTGTTGATGCAGGTAATGATGCACTCGCAGCCATTCTAAAGAAAATGGAAGAAATGGAAAACAAAAACAAGGTGCTCCGCGATCAGATGAGGGAGTATCAAGAAAGGGTCGATAAGATACCAGATGCCCCAATGTTGCTACCGAAATGAGACGTTGGTTGGTTCATCGAACAACCGTACAGCGAGGAAGCGGCTCCACATACCATTCCCAAAACATTCAAAATGCCACTGTACCTGAAGATATATGATGGTACTACAGACCCCGAAGATCACATCATCCACTACGTCACAGCGGTGAAGGGCAACCATCTTTCAAATGAGCAAGTACCATCAGTGTTACTGAAAAAGTTCGGCAAAACCTTAACAGGGGAGCCTTACCCTGGTATTCACAACTATCGGCGCGGTCAATAGCAACGTTCGAGGAAATGGCCGACAAGTTCTTCACCGCCCATGCAGGGGCTAAAAAGGCGGAAGCCAGGGTGAATGAAATATTCGTCGTTAGGCAATCACCTGGAAAGGGACTCAAAGACTTCCTCGCCCGGTTTAACAGGGTGAGAATGAGCCTACCAAACATATCAGAAGGGATGGCGGTAGCGACCTTCCAGAACGGGTTGAGCAGGAACAGATTGAGAGCAACCAGAAAACTATTAAGCAGGCTCATGAAATACCCTCCCACCACTTGGAAAGAAATCAACAATACCTATTGCGCCGAGGTGAGAGCCGACGAGGACGACCTTAACGGTCTGACCCAACGGCTAACGTCAGTTCAAGTAGAATTGAGGAAAGATCATCGTAACAACGGTCGAAGAGATCAGTCCGGCCCCCATCTCAATTGAGAAAGACATCAGCCCTACATCAGAACAGCCATCCCACCGTCTCCTAGACATACGGAAAGGCCGGCCAGGCCACACAAAGGGACTCAATGAAATGAAAGAGGTATGCCTCCAATCTTATCCGCTCACAATTTTTGTGTTTCCCCTTCAGAAATAATGTACGCACTAGAGAAGCTTGGCACAAAGGTGAAATGGCCATAAAAGATGAAGTCTGACCTAAGTACTCGGAAGTCGAAGTCCTCTGTGAATTTCACCAGGAGCGGGGTCACAAAATCGAGGACTGCATAGCTCTACGGCAAGAAGTAGTAAACATGCTGAACCAAGGGCACCTAAGGGAACTGATGAGCGATCGTGGATGAGCCAACTTTGCCCGAGGGCATGAACAACACCAGGAACCTCCAAAGCCACCCTCTTCCGCCCGCACTATCCAAATGATCATCAGTGGAGGCGATGAAGGAACGATCAACCATGTGAAGTTCGCTACTGCACATAATCTGAAATGGTCGATCACCCATGAACGGTACGGCAACCTCGGAGACAATATCATCTTCGATAAGTCGGATACCGACGATTTGACTTTCCCTCATTTTGATGCTCTTGTTATTACTTTATGTATCTCAGATACTGATGTAAAAAGAATAATGGTAGACGAAGAAAGCGGTGCGTGTATTATCCGCCCTCGAGTCCTTGCACAAATGAGACTTGAAGACAAGATAGTACCGCATTGCATAACACTAACAGGTTTTAACAATGCAGTTGAGCGAACCTCTGGGGAGATAACGCTACCTATTCTGGCCGGGGGTGTCACCCTAGAAACAACATTTCATGTAATGAACCAATACACAGCTTGTAACGCCATCATAGGGCGGCCATGGTACACGTCATAAGGGCCATCCCGTCAAGCCTCTATTAAGTAATCAAATTTCCTACTCCATGGGGAATATTTTGTATCCGGGCGAACAACGCACCGCCCAAGAATGCTATCGTATCGCCCAGGATTGCACGTACACCCAACAGTTGAAGGGAACAGACGCAGAGGCATAGCAATTACCAAAGTCAGGACCGAATTCGACGTACAAACAGACGTCATCAGGGACCCCGACATTGTGGAAGCCGCTAAGTCAAAGGTAGAAGATCTCGATCTCGTCCAACTGAACAACAGTGATAGCAACAAAAAGGCTTACATCGGACATAAACTCTCAGAACCAAGTAAATTTCACAAGTTTTTAATTGACAATGCCGATCTATGCACTTTTTCCCATGCAGATATGTCGGGTATCCTGAAAGACGTTGCCATACACAAGCTGAATGTCGATCCATTCTATCCACCAGTGCAGCAAATAAGAAGGAATTTAACGCTGCAATCAATAAGGAGGTCGTAAGTGATGAACTGGATAAGCTCTTCGCCAACGGTTCCGTCCAGAAATCAAAATACCCCCAATGGGTTGCCTATGTGGTCATAGTAAAAAAGAAAAATGGGAAATGGAGGATGTGCGTAGATTTCATAGACCTAAACAAGGCATGTCCAAAAGACTCATTTCCCTTGCCTCACATCTACCAGCTCATCGACGCAACAGCAGGACACGAATTGCTAAGCTTCTTGGACGCCTACTCGGGTTACAACCAAATCCTCATGGAAGAGGACGACCAAGAGAAAACTACTTTTATCACCCATCACGGAACGTACTGCTACAGAGTCATGCCATTCGGGTTGAAGAATGCAGGGGCAACGTGCCAAAGGTTGGTCACCAAGATGTTCAAAGATCAACTCCGCAAAACAATGGAAGTTTACATCAACGACATGTTGGTCAAATCAAAAAGGAAAGAAGACCACATCGATCACTTGAAAGAAGTATTCGGTATATTGAGGCGGTACGACATGAAACTAAACCCCGAAAAATGCACCTTCGACGTAACCTCGAGCAAATTTCTCGGTTTCTTGGTATCACAAAGAGGCATCAAAGTCAATCCAGATCAAATCAAAGCCATTAAAGGGATACCTTAAGTTTTAACCAGCAAGAAACAGGTGCAAAAACTGACTAGCCATATAGCCGCCTTGTCAAGATTCATCTCGCGGTCATTCGACAGATGCCAGAAATTCTTCAACGTGCTGAAAAAAGACAACGGGCTCCAGTGGAATTCAGAATGCATTGATGCCTTAAGAGAACTAAAGTCATACTTGTCCTCGCCCTCACAACTTGCCAAAGCAGAGCCTGGCGAACGGCTCCTAGTATATTTGGCCATCTCAGAAGTCGCGGTAAGTGCATTGCTGGTATGTGAGAACAAAGATACGCAATCTCTAATTTATTATATTAGCAAAACCCTGGTCGACACCGAAACAATGTACCCCACCTCGAGAATTTGGCCTTAGCATTGGTTATAGCTTCACGAAAGCTTAGACCCTATTTTCAGTGCCACCCCATATCGGTGGTGACGACCTTCCCTCTTCGGAGCATCCTACATAAACCCGAATTGTCGGGAAGACTGGCCAAGTGGGCCATAGAACTGAGCGAGCACGATATAATATATCAGCCGCAAACAATGATAAAATCGTAGGTACTCACCGACTTCGTCGCCGATTTTAGTGCCAAAATAATGCCCGAGATCGAGCATGAAGCTTCTCATGCCTCCCCCGGGCAACCCGACCTCTGGGTCCTTTACACCGACGGCGCATCTAACGTGTCGGGATCTGGACTGGGACTCGTACTCGAGGTCCTAACATGGGAAGTTATCCTCCAATCCATACGGTGCCCCGATATGACTAACAATGAGGCCAAGTGCAAGGCCGTAATTGTTGGGTTAAAGCTAGCTCTCAAATATGGAGCACAACAAGTCGTCCTCAGATGCGACTCACAACTCGTCGTCAACCAAGTTACAGGGACTTTCCAAATCAAAGAGCAAAGACTATAAAAGTACCAGGCAGAAATTCACAAACTACTGCCGGAATTCGATGAATGTCGGCTCGACCAGATACCTCGAGCTCAAAACATCGATGCAGATAGCCTCGCCAAACTAGCAGCAGACACCTAAAAATATCACTAAAGAAAACGTGGTCACCCTCTTCCACTCGTCAATAGACCAACTCGAGGTACATTCCATAAATTTGACTTGGGGCTGGCGCAACCGCATCATAACATATTTGCAGGAGGGAATACTCCCACAAGACAAAAAGGAAACCAAAAAGCTTTGAATGTAGGCGGCCAGGTACAACATCATAAATCACGACCTGTATAAGAGAACTTCCGGGGGGCCCTTGGCGAAATGCCTAGGGTCGAGTCAAACAAGGCGCGTGCTCAAAGAGATACACGAAGGTCATTGTGGTTCCCATACAAGCAACCGAGCCCTCGTGAGATGCCTCATTCGGGCAGGATATTACTGGCCCACTATGTAAAAGGAAGCCGCAGATTATGGCAATAGATGCGAGCAGTGCCAAAAGTATGCTCCTATGATACATCAAGCGGGCGAACATTTCCACTCTGTCACTTTGCCATGGCCGTTCATCAAATGGGGAATGGACATTGTCGGACCCCTCCCAACGGGGCAAGGTAAGATATGTTTTCTTTTGGTTTTAACCGACTACTTTTCCAAATGGGTGGAAGCAAGTGCGTTCACTCAAATACGCAAATAGAAAGTCATCATATTCATATGGAGGAACATCATATGCCATTTCGGCATCCCTAAAGAAATCAGTTGTGACAATGGACCCCAATTCATCGGGAAAAAGACCACCGAGTTCTTCGAAAAATGGTACATCAAGCGAATACTCTCCACGCCATATTATCCCGCCGGCAACAGTCAAGACGAATCCTCCAATAAAACAATATTGAACATCTTAAAGAAAAAAGCTTAAGGATGCCAAAGGGGCCAGAATTGCTACCAGGGGTACTATAGGCCTACCGCACTACGCCAAAAACAAGCACAAGCTAAACACCATATTCACTGGTCTACGGGACTGACGCCATGATACTCATCGAGGTCGGGGATCCCAGCCTAAGATACTCCAATGAAAGAGGACAAAACAACGACGAGAACAGGAAACAAGACCTCGACAAGGCAGAAGAACGAAGAGACATGGCTTACGTAAGAATGGTAGCCCAAAACAACAAGCAACAAAGTACTACAACAAAAAAAGCCAAAATACGACCGCTCAAAGTCGAAGACTATGTTCTCAAAGCCAAAACACAAGCGAGTAAAGACCCAAAAGAAGGTAAACTAGGAACCAATTGGGACGGACCATACAAAATCACGGCAGCAGCAAGCAAAGGAGCATTCCAACTAGAAATAATGGAAGGAAAACTACTACAAAACAATTGGAATGTCACCCACCTCAAATACTTCAACTTCTGAAAAAGGACACCCCTCAAGTCGTACTTTTTTCCCTCACCCGGTTTTGTCCCAATTAGGTTTTTTCGGGGAGGTTTTTAACGAGGTAACGAAGGGGACGTCTCGAAGTTCAAGTATGATTCATCGCTCCACCTGCCGACTACTTCTTCAGGCCGAACGATGAAGGAACTAGATACATGAAAAATTCTCCAATATATGTATGAAATAGACATGTATAGTATTGTCCAGCGAGTGAAAAAAGCAACATTCTGTACTCTCCACCAAGATATTCTCCAATGAATGAAATAAAGCAATATTTTACTCTCCATCATCATTTTTTTCACATTTAACATTCGACCTCCCTTAAATTACTTAACATTCAACCTCGCTCGAATCACTTAATATTAGACCTCACTCGAATTACTTAACATTCGACCTCGCTCGAATCAGTTAACATTCGACCTCCCTCGAATCACTTCACATTCGGCCTCGCTCGAATCACTTAACATTCGACCTCGCTTGAATCACTTTACACTCAACCTCGCTCGAATTACTTTACACTCGACCCTGGTTGAGTTACTAAGATCTACGATCGACTACGCCAAAACATTACACACAAGCGGCTGAAAAGCAAGGGACCCCCTCACAGCAAACAAAAATAACAATTCGGAGATACACAACAAAAAGTTAATCATTCCATTACAACTGCTATATTACAAAACTAATTAAAAAGGGCTCGAAGACGCCCTCACAAAAATAGCAAGGCAACACAAAATAAATACAACGACCCTACGTCGCGTCGTCCCCCGTGGCATACTCCTCGTTATACCAAGAATCGAAGGCGAGCCTATCCGCATCATCATCGACATCGTCCTCGCCAGGCGTATCGAAATCATAACCACAGGTTTCACGGGTTGCACGTGCTTTAACACGAACACCCTAGAGTTCTGCCTCGGAAACCTTCCTGTTGGCCTTCAGGGACTTGTACACATCAAGCTGAGCCTCGGCATAAACCCACATCTCATACAACTCCCACGGCTCGATGGGATCAACAGAAGTATGAGACGTGGATGGCTACGACTGCCGTTGCACTTCCTCTGCCTTCAAAGCAACAACCTTCATTCAATCCGGACAAATCCGCCTCCAGATCTTGAATCCGCTCTTCTAACCTCGCTACCTTGAGCGCCGACGTCTCTACCTTATTTTTCCGCTCATACTTACAAATGCGAAGAGTATCATCCAGGGCTGCTGCTTCAGATATGGAAGGCACCCTTCCATTTTTGGAACGATCCAATTCATCGACTTTAACGCTAAACTCACCCCTAAGATCAACAACCTCTGCTTCTCTTCGCCCAAGCTCAGCAGTTAAAGAGGTCACCCGTGCCTGAAAATCGGCGTTCTCGGCCATCACCCCCTTGATCACCTCGAGCTCATCATCCTTGGACTAAAGAGCCACCTCAAGTTTACAACATCGACCTATGGCCTTCATCAGCGCATCATCCCGCTCCTTTAGCAGTTCAGCTCTTCGACTTTTTGCGCCAACTCTGTTTAAGCCCGTCGTGAAATAGCTGAAAATCGCTATCTTAAGTAAAGACATCGGCCAACGCACGGTGCTTGGTGCAATACTCTTTATACTTGGAGGCCACCTTCTTAAAAACGGTCGTCCTCCGGTCGCGCTCGATCTCCATAATTAGAGCCTGACATGTAGAGGAAAGAAAGCCAGCATAAGCAGGGTACGCATGCAAAACAAATCCTAACAGGAAACACATACTATCAAAGCCATGTCAGAAATACTCCGCGATAGCTCTGCATCACTCATCGCCTGAAGCGACGCGTTCTCAGAAGTGGCACACAAGGGGACGAAGGACGACACTGCCTGCTCAGTGTTCGCCAAAAGATCGTAACCCAGGGGAATGATTACGTGTTGGTTAGGACCCTCTGTCCTCACTCCACGCGGGTATTTCTCTCCAAAAAGGCCTGCACCTCTTCGGGATCGATGTCCTAGCCTGAACCATCGTCCTCTGTGAGCACCGCCCCATCCCCTCCAACCGCCGACGACGCGCCACCTTTAGTAGCCCGTGCAGGTTCCCCGCCTTGGCATATCCACTCGGCCCTAGGGGACCTCCCCGCCGTAATGACATCCACCTTAAAAACGGCCCTTACGTCTAGCATAGGCGAGGACGCCACTCTCGAAGCAACAAATTTTTTCTTTTCAACGCCGGTGACGAAGGCCCTCCCGAGCTCCATCCTCCTTCTCTTTCTCGACATCGACTCCTCTCCGTTAGAGGACTCATCTACAAGGTGGTAGACAGGCCGGGAAAAGATCTCATCCCGTACAGTGACATCCTGAGGAGAGGGGCCCCTTGTTGACAAAGTTATAGTATGACCTCCGCGGGCGGACTCAACCAAAGTAAATTGCATCCCTGCCGATGCAACGGCCTGGAGAAATGCTGGCATTGGAGCTTTCTTTTTGGAAGCCCATCGACCTGTCACCACAAAGAGGTCGTATCAATAAATGGCGGCAAGTAACAGAAGGCCGAAACAAAAGTAACACTTACTAGACGGAACCTTCGGTCCAAAGTGTTTGTAGAAAATTGCCCAGTCTCGAAATCCCACCAAGTGACGTAACACGCGAGCCACCCAGTCCTCAATGTCGACGAAGGGAAAGGGTGAACACCTCTCAGCTAAAAAAAACAATAGAGAGAAATCACATATGAATAAAAATCAAAAAGGATGAAAGAAGATAACAAACGTATGTCATCAACACCTACGATTATGATTCCACTGCTCAGGAAATCCAGTAGGGTTCGACACCAAGTGCTCCGTTTTGATAAAAAAGTAATTGTGCCAAAACTTCCGGTTCGTCCTATCATCCATTACAACTATCAACCCTCTGGTCCCGCGATATCATAGGTGTATCATGGTGCCTCTATAGAAACTTGGTGAAAACAAATATAATAGGTGGCGGATGTCGACCTCACAACCAGCCAACTTCGCATACTTTGTCAGCATAAGAAAAGCTTTATACAAATATGGAGACAGCTGTGTCGTGCAGACGTTGTAAAACCGGCAGAACTCCTCCTCCGCCGGCGAAAGAAGAGGGAGAGTATAACCAATCAAGAAAGGATAAACGTAAAAAGCACAGTACTTAGGTCTATGGACCTCTACGATGTCGCTCGCAACTGGAACCATCTCGACATGAGAAGGAATATGGTATGTAGATCGGAGTTCAGCTATATGAGACGGCCTGTTTTCGAAGATCACCGAAATGGGAGAAGGAGTGGGCTCCTTGTGGAAATCGCTTCTGGACAAGGGGTTTCTAGGAATTATCTCTTCTATGGTAGGAAAACTCTCACCCTCTTTAGCCACGAGATCCTCACCACCAGAGGGAGGAGCCACCGACAACGGATTAGCATCGGAAACTTCGTCATGTATGCGAAGGGTTTGTGACATCTCGATGATGAGAAGTGTGCTACTAAACCTAAAGAAAGAGGTGATGACTAAATAAGGAGAGAAACGGAATTGCAAAAACAAAGTTGATAACAAGAACTGGTAAAGAGGATCGAAGAAAGATAATGTTCATGCAAGGAGGAGAATGGCGGAAACTTCTGAAAAAATGAAACTCTCATCTATTTATAGTGCTGGATGGCGCGAGAACCGAAGCGAAGGATTGTTAATGGCACTAAAACCAAAGCGACAAGCACGCAGACGCTGTCTCGGGAAGATGTGTAATGATGACGCGCGTGGCAGTGACGTCACATCATGGTAATCATACCAATCATGACTCCACTGGTTGTGTCGTTCTCTCGATCTTGGTCGACCCGACATGATTTAATAGCCAAATTCTCCCGCAACGAAAATGAATGATGTCCGCTTATCGAGGACGTGCAGAGTTACAACCTCAACAAGCGGAGGGACTAACATATAGGTCCAAATTTGGTAATCACGGTGACGGATAAGCAAGACAAAGAACAAGGTCGACCACGATACAACGACTAAAGGTCGTCCTTATAAAGGCTGATGCCAGAAGCAGGCAGCCGAGATGAGAGAGTAATAGCAACATAGGTTCACAGGTGGACATAAAGAATATTTCTTTGGATATTCTTTATGATGTGCTTTTTAGAGTTTTTGGGTAATATCCCTTATAAATAGGAAAAGATAGGAAACAAAAGGGGATCTGCTCTTTGGACTAGAAAATATTGTAAAAGACTGACAGAAGAATATACGAAGAAGTTGTCTTATTCATTGATTTATTCAAGCATATGTTGTTCAATCTTTATCCATAAATCTCAAGATTTCATACCTACCTTGATTTCACACTTTTCCGTGTCGCCATCAGAGAAAAGGATCATCCCAATCGTATAATAATTGGGTGGTAAATCCTTTCCTAGTACATTCCTTAGCATTATTTACAGTTATTACACATTTGTGCTATCATATTTATTGTCAATCCTAACATATTAAATTCGCTATTTAATGTTCTTAAACCCTACTCGTTAAACAAGTGCTCTATCTACACGGTCTAGAATTTATTAGGTTCAACTAAGATTCACCTTTTAACTCATCACTACTTGGTTTAGTAATTATTTACTCAAACAAAGATTATACAAGAAACCATCAGGTAGTACAAAAGACCACCAAGCCTAGCGTTATATTCTGCTCGATAAGATGGCAGAAATAGTTGATGGCGATGATAGAATATTAGAGTAGCCTGTGCACATCATTCATCGCATTTTACGCCAGGTGCTTAATTGGAAAAGCCTTTAGTTTGAATGTCTAAATAAAATATACTGACAAAAGTTTTGTAAGGGGTTGTATGCATTATAAAAACTTAATATATCAATATTTTCCATCTATTTCACGCACTAAGGGGTCGTTTGGTGTGCATACGACTTATGCTGGGATAAGTTATACTGGGATTAGTTATACCAGAATTAATTATTTTGGTATTTATTTTTTATCCATTGTTTGGTATGTTATATTAAAAATGACAATTGCATAATTTCTAAGAAGAAGGTATAAATTATCCCGACACCAATTACCTCACTACCTACAGGTATAAGTTATCACGGTACTAATTTTAATCCCAGAATAACTTATAGTCGGTTTGCTAGCAAAACAAAGTAATAAGGTGATATTAAATTTTATATCAGCACTATATCTACTTATACCTTTTACCAAACGAATCAATAAATGTGAAATTTTATATATAATATATATGTAGGGTTTTGCTAACCTACTACATAGTTGTAGTAGGTTAGCATTGTATGCATAATTCATTTCTCAAAAATACCCTCACTATTTAATGCCACCACATAAAACTTAAGGGTTTTTTTTGTCCTTTCCTAAATTCCACAATTTTCCTAAAAAGTTAAACTCAAACAAATTCAGATCTCTCTCCCGTAGCCTCTCTACTTCTCTCCTCTTCTATTTCTATTCATTGTCAGCTTGCAGAGATAATCGAAAGCTTGCCACCATTCTTCCATTTTCACCGTTTCACATTTTAGACCATATTCACATTTCAGTTCAAATAGCCTGCCACCACAATTTTCCTACTTTACTCTGATATGTCTCTCTATTATTAACAATTGTTTAAAAATGTCCTTCGTTATACTATTTGGCCGTTTAAATCCCCATCGTTATACTATAACACAAATATACCCCTAATTTTAACGGAGTGCCACGTGGCAACTCAAAAATAAAAGGACCCATCCTCTGTTTTAATTGCAGGATCCAATTAAAACCAACCCCTAATTTTTTACCCCTGCATTACCCTACCCAATTTGCTCAACTTTAAATTTTTTTCTTTTAAAAAAATTCAAAAGAACATCTCCATATCTCCAACTTTCCTTGAATCCCTAGTCCTTTAGATGGATTATCCACAATAATAAATGGATGAGATTTGGAACAGCAACCAAAGCAACCTCCGCTCTGTTCAAATTCAGGTTTATTTGCATATCCTAAGCTTTAAAGCTTGTTCTTTCACGATGGGCTTCGATTTTTTTTCCTAATTTTTTTATCACCAATAATTTCTTTTGCTCAGATCAGATTTATGCCTCACGTCTCCCTTAAAAAATACTGTCACAAATTTATAATTCCAAAGCAAATGGGTTTTCAAACTTTTTTAACAATTATACCCGAAAATTGTGAAGAACTGAGAGTGGTTATGCTTTCTGATCTTTCTTTCTTCTTTTTATGGCGTTTTTCGAAAACCTTGATTGAAAAAATGTGGAATCTCACAAACCTAATTTCTAACCATTAGATATTATTTTTCCATTTTGGTTGGAGTGAGAAATAAATTGAAGAAATTTCCTTTCTTTGAAAATAAGGAAAATAAAGATGTTCTAGAGCATGGAATTACTTCTTTTTCCTGATTGTTGAATCGATCAAGTGGTGAAACATGGAGCTTAATGGTAAACTTTGGTATGAAGAAGATGAAAATGGCGGTATTAGGCCAATTTGTCGTGAACTATGGACTGCATTTGACGCACATGGGTCGGGTAATGGGAAAAAAATTAAGGGTGGGTTTTAATTGGATCCGGCTATTGAAACAGAGGGTGCCTCCTTTTATTCCTGAGCTGCCCCGTGGCACTCCGTTAAAATTAGGGGTATATTTGTGTGACAGTATAACGGTAAGGGCTTAAACAGCCAAATAGTATAACGAAGGACATTTTTAAATAATTGTTAATAGTAGAGAGACATATCAGACCCTTTAATTTCCCTAAAAACCCATTGAAATGAAATAATCGATTGAAATGTGTTCTGTCCTTTATTTTCAACTTCAATGGGTTAATAAAAGCAAATTCTTCCACTTTAGTTTCTTGTCCAATTCTCCCATCTCCTCGTTAATTCTGCACAGAATTTGCGATGAAAAAAATAAGTTTTGTTGTCAAGGTCTTTAGTTCTTCTTTGCATCTCTAATTTTTATGAGTTCAATTTTGTGGTCATTGCAAGAACGAGAGGGGAATTGGATAGGGTAACAGAGGGACGGCGTGAAAGGGATTGAGGGTGACAAACAAACTTTGGGTTTAATTTTTTTGGAATTACCAAAAGACCTTCTCTATTACTCTATTGCAATACATTTATTAGGGGTATATATATATATATATGTGTGTGTGTGTGTGTGTGGGGTATATATTCTCACTTTAATTTGTCTGGTTACCCTAATAAAAGTGTTCCCTTATTTCTTATAAAGCAATGGAAGAATGGTGTACGACACCACCAAGAAAAGCAAAATGTAGAAAATTGCTTGAGATTATATTGCAGAAACAGTTCATGGAGAGGATTGAATATCAGAGTTATCGGTGCATATCATTCATCACATCGTATGCAACTTTAGCGGCTCAAACTAGTGTCTTCTCCAAGAGATGGTACTATTGTTGGATTTCTAGGCCTCATCTTGAATTCAATCAATTACCAGACAACATTCATATGACTCTGGAAAAGTTTGTCACCTTAGTCGATGAATCCTTACGATTCCACGTTGAAAAAAAATTACGTCTTGAAGAATTCATTGTTACATATCATGATCCAAAATTAGCTTCTAATACGGATCGTTGGATTGATTTGGTGGTTAAACATAATGTCAAGGTGCTGGAAATTCACGTTTCAGGTTCAGAATCACCGTACTATAGTTTACCTGATGTTATTTATGCTGGTAAAGAGCTAACAAAACTGGGACTAAGCAAGTGCAAGTTTGAATTTGATATCGGCACCACTAACATAAGATTTTGTTGTCTTAAGGATCTTCTTTTGCATGATGTCCATATTTCAGATGGGCAATTGCAAAGAGTTATCGATAGATGCCCGTTTATCAGGAATCTAACCATATTGGCTTGCGATGGTACAAGAAAATTGCATGTTTTTGGCCTTATACATCTGGAGATTTTGGCTGTTGCATCGTGCAAACTCGAAAGTGTGATAGTCGAGGCTCCAAATCTTCGAGACTATGGATATGCAGGAGTGCGTTCAATATTTTTCTTCCTTGCAAAATTGAAATTCTGGATGCTTACAATACTTTACAAATACTCACACTCACCGGTGCAAGCATCACAGACCAACAATTTCATGACATATTTTTTAAGTTCACAAATATTTCAGAATTGTGTCTAATAAAATGCTATATGCTGAAAAATATAGAGATTGTATGTGGAAAACTCAAGAAATTCACTTTAACACAATGGAGGTATATGAAAAAAGCTACGATTCAAGCTCCAAATTTATTAGAATTCTGGGTGTGTTTGGTATAACGGAAAATGTTTTCTTTATTTTCTTGGAAAACAAGTAGTAATCTTATTCATTTTTCGGTGTTTGGTACACAAATTAAGGAAAATGACTTCTCAAGAGTATTCATAAATAATTTAGATATAATAAACATGACGCCATAAACTTTGAGACCAACAACCTTCCGAACCCACAAATTTCATAAACTTTAGAACCACTAAACTTTTAAAACCACGGAATTTTGAACCCATAAACTTTATAATTTCTAAACTCGTAAACTTCCAAACACATAAATCTCCGAACTCATAATTTTGGAACTTGTAAAATTTTGAACCTTTAAACCGATAAATAAAAAAACTAAAACTGAAAAATATATTTAAAAAATAATTCGGGGGGGTGGTGCAGAAAAACGAAAAAATAGAAATTTGAAATTACAAAAAAAAAGTAAAAAAAAAATTGTGCGGGGTGGGGGTGGGGTGGGGTGAGGGTGGTAACGAAAAAATTGAAATTTAATAAATAAAAAAAAAGGCTTTTTTGGAGAGGGGGGTGGGGTGGGTTAGTGAGGTGGGGAAGGTTGAGAAGGAGTTTTGGAAAATATTTTCTATTCTCTTGATAAGGAAAATATTTTCCAAAACATTGCCAACCAAATATGGAAAAATTAAAAAATATTTTCCGGAATACATTTTCCTTCCTACCAAACACACCCTCTATTTTGATGGCGATAAAATGCCCTTCTCATCTATGGATCCTTCTTCCCGGAAAAGAGCCAGTCTAGATTTTGTCTTGCGCGGCACAGTAATATCAAATTTTGGAGAGTGGATAGGAGTTGGTACACAAACCTTCCTCGCTTTGTTCAAAAGTTCAACTATTCTAAAGATTTGATATTAGCAGTATCTTGCCACAAGGTAATTAAGATAAAGTTTTTTCTTTACTTGATTTATGCACTACTTGAAGGGAGCCTTGGCGTAACAGGTAAAGTCGTTGCAATGTGACTAGGAGGTCACGGGTTCGAGCCGTGGAAACAGTCTCTTGCAAAAATGCAGAGTAAGGCTGCGTACAACAGACTCTTATGGTTCGCCCCTTCTCTGATCTCGCGCATAACGGGAGCTTAGTGCACTGGACTACCCTTATTTTGTTAAAAAAATTTATGCACTACTTCTTGAATTTCGTTTAAGCGATGTCATTGACAAAATTCTTGCAGATTAAAAGCATCCATATATATGAAGATCCAAGAGAAATCGTCATTCCCCCAAGTCATGATGTCAAGATAAACATTACACGTATGCTGCAAATTGAATCACTCGTATATCATTTAATGTTCATCCGTCCCAAGATCATGGCCATACTTCAATGCGCAAATAGCGAAGTACTCCAGGTAATTTCTTGCTTTACGTGGAAATCCTTTCAAAGATCGCCTCTGGTACTTGTAGATACTAAAACATTTAGAGTTTAACTTTTATATTTTGATGGTATAAAATAATTTTATACAATTAGGATATTTAAAAGATAACTGTAAGTAATTGTTCAAATAAGATGGATTAGTGTCCGTCAGTGGCGGATGCAAGATTTTCGCTAATGAGGTTCGAAAAGAAAAAAAGTTAAATAATTAAATGAGACTGTGGCCAGTGAGAATTGAACCAACAAGCTAGCAAAGATTTTGAACCCCTTTGATTACTAAGCTATGCTTTTGGGCAGTATCAAGAGGATTCATATAATATATAGAGCTACAAACCGGATTATGTTTTATATGTACAATGTAATTTTCTGGCAAAGCGAGTTCGAATGAACCTCTTTCTGCCCCTAAATCTGCCCCTGATGTCGGTATATATAAGCTAAATCTAAAACGTAACATGTAATAACCATTTGCTTTAGGTTGATTGCTTGTCTCATAATCATTAGTGTATTCACTCTGTCTTATGTTTTTGTTTAACTACAGGTGTTGGCTTCATTAAAAGAGTGTTGACAGAAGGAAAATTCTGGTAAAAGATGTGCATTCAATACCGAGTTTTTCAACTGGTATCATGAATTAAAAGAAGTAATCAATCTTACTGAGACAACTGAGGAGGAAATGGGCACCATTTGGTATTCCTGGTTGAAATCCACATCTCTGATTGATCAAGTGACTAATTTCATGTTCAAATGGGAAGAGTCGAGGTGAATTCAGCATTTTAGAGTTCAACCCGAAAGTGGTAACTTCAGTTGAACATATGGCACTCGTAAATTTAATAATAGAATTAAATTATTTTTTCTTCAGCAGTCAAACCACCGACAGATCAAACCAAGGTGTCCACTTGCATAGCCTCATATGATAGGAATGTTCCCCAAACAAGATATAGCGGCTGAATTTTTGTTGCTTTCAGTTAGCAATAACTTTTTTAGCATAATAAGTTGTTTAGTTTAGGATGAATTTCAATTTTAATTAAATTTCTATTAGATTATTTAGGTTAGTTGAGATATTTTAGATTTTTTGTATTTTAAATTATGTGGATTGTTTTAACCTAATTGGCTATTTAAAGCCTTGTTAAAATATTGAAAGACTTTTTCAATCAACACTTATAATTTTTTTTTGCTGTCCCATATTTTAGAAAACCCAACAATAGCACTAGGATGCGAAAACGCATCTTTGTAGTTCATAAGTCTAATTAAAATATGACGAGCATCGCCCTAACTATTGAGGAATAAGTTTTGGCAATTCCTTCATTTCAGAAACCTTGTCAATCATACCATATTGCAGAAGTTCATGTTGTGATAATTGGTGGAATTCACCCGAATCCGACTCAAATGCAGGCTCTGCATCTCGTAAGTTATGCTGTTTGATTGCTAATGCCACTACCGAAGGGTATTGCTATGTGGATAAAGGCTTTAGAAATCAAGTTGCTGGTAGGGACTATCGCCATCCATAAAGAAATTGGGATATTTTTCCTTTATATACAATATTTGAAATTTATTTATCAAAATTATCCTAGTTTTGTATATTACCCGCCCTAAACAAGAATTACTTACAAATTATATACAATCCATTATCAATGCCTTAAATTAGGGGATTCGGTTACACCTAGGAGTGACAAACGGGCGGGTCGGGTCGAAAACTGGTAATGAAAAAACGGATAAATTATCCGACCTGACCCATATTTAATACGCATAAAAAACGGGTTAACCGGCGGATAATATGAGTAACCATATTATCCATGACTTCTTGCATATGATCACTTTTGGGAAATTCTTAGTTTCTCTAACTTGAGGAACTCCCAATTTGAGACTTTATAAATGTAAAAGTTAGAGTCATTGGTTATCTATTGGTTATCCGCTTTCTAAATGGATAATATGGTTCTTATCCATATTTGACCTATTTTTAAAAAGTTCATCATCCAACCCATTTTTTAGTGGATAATATGGGTGGTTAACTATTTTCTTTCAACTCTTTTGTCACCTTAGTTACACCCTTTTTTTTTCCCTCTCCTCTTTCTTTATTTTTCTTCTGCCTTAATATACGATAATCTATCTATCTATCTATATTATTATAAAAGCATGAATACAATATTGGTAGATCAAAATAGCCCTAAATATTATTATTGTTATATTATTTTTGTACAAAAACGTAAAAGTAACTCATTAATTATAGATTTCAAGTCAAATTGGTACATAGATACAAGTAAACTAAATTTTTGCGTTCAATTTTACCAAGTTGTGAAAGCGGACCCATATGTTTTGTTATTAATCAATTGCAACAGTAAAAAAAAATGGACTTATTATATAAGGAAAAAAAAATAAGTTTTCGATAACTTTTCCAGTAGGAGTATAAAATAACTCTTGTGATTGTTTCTGGTATTCTGAAAATAGTGCAGTAGTAGTTTTCAAAACCTTTTTTCTTTTTTTGTTTTTTTCTTTTATTATTGAGTAACTTGGTTTTAACTTCCGAGAGTATTGTACAATATTTTAGATGGTTAGCTTTATTTGTACAGTACGCAGTCTTTTGAATATTAATGTATTAGCATTTCATTTTTTATTTTTCATTTAGTTATATATTTACGATAAATGTTCAAAACATCTATTTTAGACATTTTTCCATCACGAATGCTTATTTTTTATTTTACATTTTTGTCTATGCTCACTATATTTTACTATATATACTACTCTTAATTAGATAATAGGTGATTCGTATTATAGATTTGCATAACACTTTTGAGGAAAATGTTTGCTCATACAACTTGCTAAAGTACACAACTAACTAATCTGGTGATCTTTTTTAACTTTCTTAAAATTAAAAAAATTCATCAATTAATAAATTTTTGTCTACTCACTCTTCTTTTTCTTTTTCTTGCGATTTCAGATTAATATTTTGTTGTACACTTCAATTATAAGTGAATTTCTCTTAATTTATGTGGCAAAGACAAAGATATGCTCAATGTTAATTTCAAAGTTTTGAAGAGGGAAAGAATCCGAATTATTTAGGCCCGAAAACAAATAGAAAAGAACAAATGGAAAACAAAAAGAAAGTAGCACTTTATGTCATACATTAAGTAAATTAATTTTTATGCCCTTTAAAAGCTAAATTATATATTTCTTCTAGAAAATAATTTTTCGTTGGATGGATCATAATATATAAAACTTTAGCCACTACGAAATTCAACCAAAAATCACAACTCACTAATAATATAATAAAATAGTTTACAAGTAAAAAAAATGTTCAAATATGATGCAAATAATGAATAACCACATTGATTATTTTGAGGAAAACAAATAATAACACGAGGTACATGAGTGATAAACAATATTTGGATATACTAAACTATTTCAGGCACAAGCATATATACTTATGGACGAGACACATGATTGAAGTTTAATCAATCAAAATTAAAGTTGAATTTAGAGATTAGATTATTACCTAATGACTTTTTATCTTGTATTCTTCGTTATTAATATATCTTAATCTAAAGAAATATGACTTCTATGTACCTGAATTATTAAGGTTTAACTAAATTAAAGTAAATCCTCCAATCACAGAAATAATATTAGGTATTGTTGCATTCTTTAAGCGATTTACAACTATAATTGTATAATTATGTCATTTTAGAATGTTTATTACATTTGAAAAGTGTTTGGTAATAGTTGACATAAGATATTCGTGCATCGCACGATCGTAGAGACTAGTCAATTAAAGATGGATATCAAGCACATGGCACAACAATTAAAGGTTATTGCACAAATAAAACTACTTGAAACTAGTCATATGTAGCTTAGTA
This sequence comes from Nicotiana tabacum, assembly GCF_000715075.1. Lineage (NCBI taxonomy): Eukaryota > Viridiplantae > Streptophyta > Magnoliopsida > Solanales > Solanaceae > Nicotiana > Nicotiana tabacum. The sequence goes on along the minus strand of NC_134099.1, from coordinate 140,652,619 downwards.
GAAAAGGCGTAGAGAATAATTATTTTCCCTATTGATTAGCTTCTGTCATGCATGCATACCGCAAGTAAATCAATACAGACAGCACAACTACGCTAAGGGCAACGAGCATTTCCAAATAGATTTGTGACCTAACACTGTTAAATGTTTGTTCCTTAGTATAAGGAAACTTTAACATAAGGCACATAATTGTTACTTACTAAATATTAATTAGGTGATATATTGATTGTCCAGGGTTACCAAGGGTAAAATTTGTACTTGCTGCCTTAATTACTTTTAACAAAACTTGGCTCTATGAATTTTACAAGCATTTGCTTCCTTAATTGTCATCGTCATACATTGTTTGGATTAAATTTGCTATTCTTTTATTTTCCCGATATTTATTTAGTAAAAATAGAATATTGTTTTTATTTTATTCTACCACTTACTAATAAAATAAAAAAAAACTTCACGCGATAAATGATAATTTAAGTGACAGCAGCATCATACAAATTTGAATGGTACAACAACATATAAATTAAAAATAAATTTCGTACAAATTTGATATATCTACAACTACATATAAACTAAAAACAAATTTTATATAACTAATTATATAGTATAAAACTTATTTATAACTTATCTACAACTTTCATATATTATTTTTACCCAGTTAAATACAACTACAACGTCATGTAATTTAAATATAATTTTCATACAAATTTTATACAATATGTCTTTTGTATGGATTTGGTATATGATTTGTATATATTTTGTATGTGGCGTGTTCTTCTTCATTTTTGAAATTTCAATCAAAACTTCCACTCTTAATACAATTTTGATAGATATCAACAACTTTATGTAAAAGGACAGTATTTATAACTTAAATACAAATTTCATACAACGATTCATATATTATACAACTATTTTTCAACTTTCATACAATATGTAAATAAAAATATATATAACCGTAATATGATACAAATTAAATACAATTTACATACTATTGATGAATTTTATTAAAAATTTATTACAACAAGAAAGCATAAAAAACAGAGAACATCAAAGGAAGAAAAATTAGGAGGAAAAATAGAGAAGGAGAGATAGAGAGGGGGGGGGGGGGAAAAGTAGCTGGGGGAGAGAGAGAGAGAGCAGGTATAAAAGGATGGGGATATAACAGATATTCCTTATTCAATTCCTAATATAAATGGATACTCATTTAAAATTTATTTGTATATAATTGGTAAATTGTATATGACCATGTAATTAAGTTATCACTTGTTTATGGAAGGTAATAAAGTTTCATATATAGTATAGTAAGGTAAAAGTCCCACCGAAATTCCACTAAATAGAAAGCCCATCAGTAAATGCCTCACATTCAGTCATAAATTCTTTGAATTGCTAATTTAAAAGCTGAAACTTGTGATCTATTAACTTTCTTGCTTTATTTTTTTGGGCTGACAATGCACATGGCAATGTTCACATAATTCTTGGTGCGATAGGGCTCAAAAAGGTAATGCTTCATAACATAGACGAAAAACTTGACATGGCCAATTCTATTACATTTAAATGACAGAAAGGAAATATGCAACACAAAAATAGAGACTGGAACTAGTCTTTATTCAAATCCTTTTCTTGCCTCTTGAATCATCGTATTTCCTGATATTTTCTCAGTAACAGCTGGGTCCGAGATAGAATAGAAAGTTTGAGTTCAGTTCTTTCTTTCTTTGAAGGCCTTTGAAAGCCCCAAGACATATAGTTAGAATGGAACTGCCGTCTATTGTATAGGGCTACTATATTCATGGGTACTCGTCTACTAATGCCTAGCACTTTTCACCGGTTAGGGAGGCCCTCTTTAATACTGTTAACTTATATAAGTCCATCAAACTGTAGAGAATCTGATCCTTTATGAGTTTCTACTGAGAATACTTATGAAGCAGTAGGTAAAAGAGACAAGGGATTTTTACGTGAAAAAATCCCATACAAGGGGACAAAAATCACGACCTACATTTGTAGGCTTTCAACTTCACTAACTTGTAATCTCACTATTACAAGCCACTTTGTAATAACTCTATTACAAAGGATTCAACTCAACTAACTTGTGGTACTCTCACCACAAGCCACTTTGTGACTCTCTAGTTACAAAGACTTTAAACTTATGACTAATCCTAGTCACAACATAAACTCAGAAAGTTTACAGATTTTGGGTTTCTTAAAACGTAGCTTCAAAGAAAGCAAGATAGGAATTACAATGATGAATAAATAATAAGATTACAACTCAACTATGGATACATATAAACTCATTGTGAAACTGATCCTTTAGTGGAGTTGTCTTCTTGTTCTTGACACACCAGTGACTTCAATGCTGGATGAACACTTTGATGTTTGAGAGAATATCACTAAATGCACAAGTGAATGTGTTTTGCCTTACACCAGGTTGTTATACTACAAAAGACATCATAATGGTGATGTCAAATCTTGGTACACGCTTCTTCCCAATGAGAAGTGATTGTTGCACTATCGCATAAACAGTTGCGGACAGTCACTTTCTGCAGTTGCGTTCTAGTTGTATAGTTGACTTGTACTTCTGTCAGAGAACCCTAAGGGACCAGGTCCCTGTTGTGTTCCTCTTTGTAATAGTTGCAGATAGTCACTATCTGCTGTTACGTTCCAGCTATACAGTTGACTTGTACTTCTGTCGGAGAACCCTAAGGGACCAGGTCCCTGTTGTGTTCTTCCTTGTGGTTGTTCACTCACTTACTGGAAGATCAGACTGAACATTGTTCATTTGAAAAGTACACCAGGTGGGTAAGATTCTTTATCTGATTCTTGACAATAAGTTTGTTAGATCATCAAAACATAAGAAGCATAAGGCAAAGACATTGAAAACCCATCAATTTTCCCCTTTTTTGATGATGACAAACTTAGGCAGTGATGGTATTTGTTTAAAGCAGAGATAACCAGATAAGGTACCAAAATCTACACAAGTTCTCCCTAACCTTTTGCTTTTGATTTCCTCTTAATCAGATCCCTTATATTTGCAGCAAGTTTCTACACAAGTTCCCCCTGACTTCCTGACCCCTGACCTTACTCCCTGACCTTTTTCCCCCTTTTGGCATCATTAAAAAGATACATAAGCAGGCAATTAGCATAACGAAGTCTAACACAGCCAACTCATGCCACATATGTGCACACAACATGACAGAAAAGAGAAGGCAGAGGAAAACAACATTGTACAAGCAAAAAGAGGAGCTATTTCATTAATATTAACAATGGACTGAGCAAAACAGGAGCAGTAGTGGTGAAATCCAGCATGCCTATCACAAAAAGACAAACAAAAAGAAAACAACAACCACAAAATATTAGAGCAAAAGATAGCTGGCCACTGAGAGGATCCTAGGGGGCACTAGAAGAGGGAGGCTTGGAAGAGGAGGCAACAATGGTTTTGAGAACCAGGTCCAGTCGGGAATTTGCATACAGTTGTTCTTCAAGCAGTTTTGCGCGAAGCTTATCATTTTCCTTTGTCAGGCGGACAACTTCTTTATTAATGGAATCGGGTCCTTTAACTGCTTGACTGATCTGAGTTTCCAGTATGGCATTTTGAGCCCTCAACCTTCTGATCTCTTCAGAAGCTGCATTTTGAGCATTGATCAGCTGAGAAATGGTCGAGATGCTTCCACCAACTCTTTCTACGCACTCACATTCTTCAGAGTGATTTTAGAGAAGGTTTGCTTCTGTGTGCCCACTCTGGGATTACCCAAGGGGACCTTGTAAAATCTGAACACTTGAGTAAGGAGAAAACCATATGGTAGCCCATGATTCCCACTTTTAAAGTTTGCCACCTTTTGCATATGATATATCATGATTGCTGGCAGATTGATTGGGAAAAACTCATCAAGCGCCTCCATTAAGACCATATCCAATTTTGTAGAAATGGACCGTCTCTCAGAACGGGGTAAGAGCACCTTATTGACCAGTTCAAAAAGAAGTTGATACTCAGGAAGTAATACCTTCTTATGCACATGCTCCCCTACTGAATAACTTGCTCTTTCATGATAGCTCTCCTAAAGTTGACACCACAGACACCTTGACTGAGGATATTCCTTCACATGGAATTATTAGAACCTTTCCCAATACTGAAGCGTCGAGAACAATGTCTACTCTATTTACTAGCGCACAAATGTGATCCCCCTCAACAGTGAAGAGAGATGCTTAGAAATTTTGTACCGCATCTTCTTACACCAGAGGCATGCTCCCATGAAACAAGTGCTCCCATTGCTGAAATTCCACTATCTCTAGAATTTGTCTCATATCAACCATCTCTGAAATTGCTGGGTCAAATGTACGACCCCACAAGACTTTCCGAGTTCTTAATCTCTCCTTCCAAATACCACTATCACTGGGCATGGTCCTCAGAGGACCAGGTTCCCTTACAGTTTTCCGTTTTCGTTTGCTAGATCCTTTAACAGACTTTCCTTTCCAACTTACTAGCCCCACAGTATCATCTTTAGACATAGCTTGCTCAATTGGACTCTTCTTAGACTTGTTGCTGCCCTTCATGGATGCACCATTTTGTTTCTCAATAGTTTCATCGAAAGCTTCATCCACAGACTTTTGAGCTTTTATAGATTGTTTCACTAAGGAACCAGGTTCCTTTGAAGCATTTTTGTCAACCCCACTTACTGGAACGCTCTTGTCAAGAACAAATTCCCTTTGATTCATCAACCTCTTTTTCCTTGTCTTGACACTCCTCCTACTGTTCTGCAATGTAGACTCAAAGCCTTCTTTCTGCTGCGACCTGATAGTGGGTGACTTGGAGGAGGATTCTAAGAGCTTGGGATGATCAGGAGGTGCAGAAGTGGGTTTTCCTGGAAGAGAATCAGGTTCTTCAGTAGGTTTTTCTGGGAACGTCTCATGAGCCAAAGAATCGAGGAGTACTATGATTCTTACATCGCTTAAGAATAGAGTTTCTTCCCCCTGATACTCAGACAAGAGATATGCTCCTTCATTCATCAAACTCTTAGCAGCGATAGCCATGATGTTTTGCACTGCTTCCTTTTCTGTTGACTTTGTGAGAGTCACTAAGTCCAAAATGGAGGAGTTCAGATACTGATCAGGATCATTCTCAGAGACCTCTGACACTTGAGATGTAAAACCTTCTGAGTGTTCTTTGATGAGATCAGAGGGATGATGAGACATAGGTTTTTCAATATATGGAAGGAAAATAGGGGTTGTCAGAAAAGGAGAAACTATAGGAAAATAGAAGGAACCAGGTGTGGATACAGTAGTATTGGAAGTAGTGAAATAGTGAATTTCTGGGGATGATTTTAAGGATGATAGGGAAGTGAGAGTAGTGTTAATGGTGGGAGAGGGAAGCGATCGTTCGATTGCCATTATAGGAGTATTTGGTAGGTAAGTAGAGTGAGAGAGACAGAGATGAAGAGAGAATCACAGATATACAGAAGAGATGAAGGTTCATGACTTGCTGTGAGGGAGAAAGAAAGTTTTATTGGAAAAAGGACTAATGATGAGAAGAGAGAGAAAAGGGTTCTGAATAGTTCTGAAAACGGCGGTAGGTTTGTGGGAAAACGTTATCGTGCAGAGGGGATGAAGGGATTTGAAAGACAAGACATGACATGCAGACTTTGAAAAGTCGGATGATGTGGCAGTTGAGTTAATTTTGTTAACAATTTTGAGAAGGCATGCAGAACAAGCACATTACTACTAACCTGTGGTACATGAACCTGATGCCCAAACAATTTTTTGAAAAAGATTTAAGCAACTCTTCTTTTGCAGTTCATAATTGTACCTTTAGCTTCTATGATCGTCATGCGTGTTTACCTACAATGGTATCGATGTGAGATAGGACCCCAGCTTCACCTTGTTTCTTCCAAAATGTTCCCTACTCAAGGCTTTGGTGAAGATATCTGGAATTTGGTCTTCTGTGCTGCAGGACTTTCCACAAGTTAAACATTTCTCCATATTGACCCTCAGAAGATAATGTTACCCCTCAATGTGCTTGGTCCTCTTGTTTTGAACTGGATAGAGAAGGTATACCATCAGAAGCTACCCCAAAATCTTTTAGTTTCTTCTTAATTCATAGGGTTTGAGCACAGTAGGATGCTCCTGCTACACATTCTGCTTCAGTGGTTGACGATGCCATTGAGTTTTGCTTCCTTGTGACCTAAGAGATGAGACATGATCATGGCAAGTGGACCATTCCAGAAGTGCTTTTGCTGTCCACAAGATAACTTGCACAGTTAACATCAGCATACCCAATAAGATTAAAACTGTCACCTGAGGGATAATATAGGACCGGGTCCTAAGTTCCCATAAGGTATCTCAAACCTCTTTTGGCATCCTTCAAGTAGGATTCCTTGGGACTTGGCTTTGGATTCTATTCTGGAGTGGAAATACAGAAGGGACTAGGAATTTTTTTTTTGAATTTTTAATTCTTGTCTAACTCTAGAATGAAGGGGAGTGATTATGTTATTAGATAGGTAGGAGCTTTTGTGTTTCCAGTTTGAGACTGAGGTTTGATTGGTAGAGGAACTTGGGAGGTTAATTTGATTTCCCTGCGCTCCTTGTTCTGTTACTTGTGGAGTGCCATGAACTGTATCTCCACTCTTTCCTTCAGCTTCAGTGGTAGTAAGTGAAGTACCACGTTCCTTGTGAGAAGTGGAAGATGATGTTGCATTGTCTTTCACATGTCTCCTTCATCTTACTCATCATATCAGCCTCCGTATTTGAAACCTCAGATATTCCCAAGGACCAAAGATGGTTCATTATATTGATCATCACTGTTTCCTCCTTGGTTAGAGGAAAGTGTCTTGTTGAATACCCCATGAGCACTTTCTTCCACTCAGTGTGCCCTTTTGTTGTAGACTTTGTGGCCTTTGCTTTGTGAGGAGTATTCCAGAAGGGTTCCTTCATTGCCTTTTGCATTAAACTTCCCAAGCTGGTCCTTCCCATTGTCGAGAACATGGTAGTTTCATTCAAAAAGGTTCTCAGATGAGTTGTCTTTGATTTTCTTCCATTTGGCAGCTCATAGTGGGTTTTGGTTCAGGAGGGACCTCATCATACACCTTCCCACCAAGTAGAAAGTAGTATTTATTGCTTTTGCCTAGAAATTTTTGGTGATTCCATTGTCGATGAGCATTGTCCAAGCCATGTCTTCCAGAGTTTTGTTCTTTCTTTCAGCAACACCACTTTGCTGTGGAGTCCTTGGTGCTGAGGAGTTGTGTGTGATTCAATTTTTGTTACAAGCTCATCAAATTTGGCATTGTCACATTCTGTCCCGTGGTCAGATCTGATGCATACTACCTTCAATTTTATCTTCACTTGGATCTTCTTGACAAAGGCCCTAAACACCTCGAAAGTCTCATCCTTTGTTCTAAGAACCAGTGTCCAGGTGAATCTTGAGTTTGACAGACCACAAACCAGGTCCTTCCGAATCAATTTATTCAGAAGTGAGAAGCTTGCATGCCTCAATCTTCCATGCCAAAGTTCTGCATCATTATCAACTGACTTCAAGCATCTCATATCACTAGCTTGTAAAGATTCAAAGTCAGCAACGTAGATGTTCTTGTTTCTTTTAGCCACTAAGACCACTTTGCTAGTTACCAGATTGGTAATTGTGCACACTTTTGATAAGAACTCTACGTTGTTCCCTTTATCGCAGATTTGAGAGACACTCAAGAGACTGTACTTTAGGCCATCCACATAGTACACGTTCTCAATTGAGTAATAAAGAGATTTTCCAACTTTTCCAACAATGAGAATGTACCCTTTCCTTTTTCAAGGGATACATTCCCTTCCTGCAGGGCTTTCAGTGAGAAAAAATCTATGGTGCTTCCAATCACGTGCTTTAAGCATTCACTGTCCATAGTTCATTGCAGTCTGCTTTCTCTCACTATTCCCTACACATGCAAATTATGGGTTAGATTTAGGAACCCAAACTAGTTTAGGTCCCTTGTTATGATAAAGAGGATGGATAAGGGCTTTTCTAGTCCATGCAGGCAATATTCATTTCTTCCGACCGGTACCTGGTCCCTTGTTAGTAGTCACTTTGTTAGTAAACACTTTATTTTTCTGAACAGATTGAACCCTGGATTGGCAATTTTCTTTGATGTGCTCATTGTTCCCATAGTGGGTACACAACTAGTTATCAGGAATAGTGACATACTCGCTGTGAGGGTTGTAAGGAGTTTTCTCCCTTTGGAACCCGATTCCCTGCCTATTTCCACTATTATTCAAATACATGGCAGTGACAACATCTGAGGACCAGGTCCACTTCATAGATTTCTCAAGATCAATTTTCACTTTCTCCAATTCAGCTTGAAGTTGCCATTTTTTCTCAAGTTCACCACATAGACTAGTTTTCACATCATTTAATTCATATTCAAGCTTGATGTGTGTCTCACTAGCTACTTCCTTCCCTTTACCAAGACTCACAGTCCTATGTTCTCTATTGAGTCCATCAATGGTTTCCTCTAGGTCAGTGATTATCACTAAAAAATCATCCATCTCTTGCTCAATAGCTGAAATTTTTCCTTCTAGAGTGTGTTTCTCATTACTGAGACCTTCTATTGTTTCCTTCAAGTCAACAACCAATACTATCAGGTCATCTCTCTCATTTTCTACACTAGTTATCTTTTCATTTAGAGCTTCCTTTTCTTTTTCAAGATTAGCTATAGTCTCATTTAGATCTACTACACAGACCACCAGATCATCTCAAGATTGTTCAGCTTCTCCTCGTTCTATGGTCAGGATCTCCTTATTATTATCAAGGCTATAATAAGCATCAATTAGAACATTTGCTAATGACCTTAACTTCTTAGAAGAGTAGGATTTCAGATTTCTCTGAACATCCCTGAAATTTACCTCATTATCTTCATCCTCATCAGGCTGAGCCATCAGCGCGAACAGTGAGTCATACTTCGTTGCTTCAGTTTCTACTGCCAGCATGGAACTGTGGTCCGCATCTAATTCCCTTTCTGATCCACTGGAAGAGTCTCCCTAAGCAGCAAGAGCCTGCTTCACAATATTGTTAGCTTCACTTTTTCGATTGAATTGTTTGTCTAGAACCAGGTTCCTTTTTGCTACTTTGTCAGGATTTTGTTTGTATTGCTCTTTGTCACACCTCCTTTTCGCGCGCCCGGCCCCGAAGGATAAGTGCGCGGGTGGAGTTTTTTCCAATTTAAGTGACAATATTCGAAATGGAATTATTTATTTAATTCAGAGTCGCCACTTGGGAAAGGTTTGGCTTTTGGTGTCCCAAGTCACCGATTTATCTTGAATCCCAAATCGAGGAAATTTTCGACTTTTCCAAATGAAGTCTGCGAACCAGAAATTCTAAGTAAGGAATTCTGTTGACCCGAGGGAAGGTGTTAGGCACCCTCGAATCCCGTGGTTCTAGCACGGTCGCTTAAATTGTTATAATGGCTAAATATCTGATTTAAATACATGTTATGACTTACGTGCTTTTATTAAGTTTAAACCGCTTTTATTATTATCATTTATTTTTATAGAATTGCAACGTCGTGAAAATGCATCTCGAACCACGTCACAATCAATGCACCCGTAGTTGTTAACACATTTCGACTCCGTTGGGATTAGGATTTGGGTCACATCAATGTGCACCCGAATTTTAAGAATGTAATTCAATTAAGCTGCGCCTAAAGAGCCAAACGCGTTATTATCTTTGGGAAAGGCCATGAAATGCACTAAACGGCCTGTCCCAAATTCTAAATATTTATTATGTTTAGTTATTGAGGGCCCCACAATTGGCATTTTTATTTGGCGAGGCTCATCTCATTATTTTAGAAAAGGATATCCTGAAGCGACTACATTTCTATTACATTTGTCTCTAAAAATAAAAAGAGAAAGATACCAAACTTACTTGTTTGAACAACTAACATACTAAATCTCGACTATGTGGGACGAGTCCGGATTTTGCTTGATTACCTAATTGGTTGCTTATGAGGTGAGAATTATTTCATGCCTTGTCTTCAAAGAGTGAATAAACTTTGTTAATTTGATAAGGGAGATTGTAAGCAAACAAATAACACATACTAAATTTAACATTAAACAAACCTTAAGCTTGAATTTCAAAATTAACTTATTTAGGCTTGATAAATGAAATCGGCTATTTATTAAGAAAGACTACTATTAATTAGATTCGAAAAATGCCTATTAGTTTTCCTCAAAAGTCATCGCATTATTTCGAAACAATGAATCTATATTGAAGCCCATATCGAACCTATATAGGAACAAGTAATCTAACAAAAGGGTTGGCATACATTATCACCCTGTTATCGTAACGCTACATGAGAATTAGTTTGGGGTACACTTATCTTGAAATTAAATGGAACCGAATGTAACAGATTTGATAGTTCAGAGATCTAGACAAAATACGTACGGATGCTTGCCATGATTCTATGTTATAATGTCATAACTAAAACAAAACCTAATGGTTGTATGCATTAAAACACGTCCGATCTAACAAACAAATGCTATCTAGTAGTTCGTCTCAAATCAGAATGTATGTTAACCCATACAGAGTATTTGTAGTTTGAAATTAAACAAGTACAGGCCAAACTAACATTCGACCTATTTTGAATACAAGTATTGTAAAGTAAAAAGATGTTCAGTTCTTTATTTCTGCTTCAAACTTCAAACTTTCAACCAACAAGGTTTCAGGAGTGTGTACCTGGGAATGCTTACAATCGAAGAAGAAAGGAAGTCAGTAGAATGACAATGGCAATAGAAATAGCAGCAGTAACAACATGTAACAGATAGAATAACTCCCGGTGTAGGATACAGTTAGAGCCGATGGAAAAATGGCAGAAAGACAGCAGCAAATAATACAGTAGAAACAAAACTCCAAGACAGATCAAATCCAGGAGAAACAAACAATGTGAATCCACCAATGAACTCAGCTGATACTTGAAAGAAAACAGAGTTGATTGAACAGGTTGAACGAACTGAGAAATCACACAAACAAGGAAGAAACAGTTGCTGATTTTCTGTATATCCCTCCCCCCTATCTCCTTTCTTTTCAAAATCCAATATCAGTCTTCAGTTTTGAAATTATACTTGAGTTATCAGAAAAAAAACCTTTTCCAGTTTTTTACTTTTTTTCCCAGAACTTCCAGTTCTCAAAAATTCAGTCTGAGTTCTCCCTATGTATCTCTGTGTTCTTTTTTTTTTTTTCTGTCTCTCCGTCTATCCGTCTTTAAACTGATGGAAGTTCCCCTTTTTATAAACCTAAAATCAGCCCTTTAACAGCCTGTTTAGACAATTAGAACACCCCTCCCATGTGCTATCTTCTTTTCAGTTTCCACTTACTATTTAAATAAGAACACAACCCCATGATATTCCCTTGGCAGGCTTACCTTTTGAGTAATGTTTATTATTTCTGAAACCAAAGCAGAATATGGGCAGCAGAAGGTAACCTGACAGCATATGCTGTCAAACTATTTAATTCAAAAAGGGTCTTTATGCACATGTTGTGCACAAGTGCACATGCCCTCAATTCAGATTGCAATTACAGACCAAACCTTAGATTTCTGAAGTCAAATTAACAACTATAAGTTACTAAACTCAGTTCCTAATTGATTCAGGCAATGCTTAACAGAAGCAGGTCAATTGGTTATGTTCGGACAACTGAAACTAATTGACGACATATGTCGACTCGACTATACTAGTTATAACACATACAATCGAAGCCAATAATCAGAAATCCAAGAGCATCACACAAGGGGTTCTGATTGCAATGTTAATACAGAGGTTAAACTTGGGGATTAATTACTCAAACAATTTCAATTCAGTCAATTAGGCAGTTCACATACACACACATTATCAGTGAATGAGGAAACATTCGATCAAACAAAAGGGTACAGGCAAGGTGGACAATCAACAGTTGATAAAAATTCAAAGACACAAATTACACAAGACATTCGGCCATGCGAACAGACCTTTAAACCACATGCGTACTGAATAACAAAGAGAAAACAAACTTACCTCAGAACTTTGAAAGAAGAAACAGAAAAATCAACTCGTGTTTGAACAGACCCTTCTCAAGGTTGAACGGACTTTAATCGAAGTGTTTCTCAAATGAGAAACACTTCGATTAAGGTCCATTAGACCCTAATCTCTTGGTTTGAACAGGCACGGAACAGGCACGAGGAAACCTAGGGTTCTAGAGGGCAGATTTGGGTTTTGGGCTTTCTTGGTTAGATTCGGACCAAACCAAGCATGGTTTGGTTACGAGGGGAGTCCGGGGACTATCTGGTATGAAACTGGGGTGCATAGGTGTAGATCGAGTTTTGCTCGAATCTTCAAATGAAGATTCGAGAACCTAGGGGATGATTCGAACTAAACGGCCAACAGATCCATATTCAGGGGGGTGAGGCGATCCTATGGTGTTAAGGTGGAGGTCACCGGCGTTCATGCCGCCGGGTTTTGGTGAAGGGAAATGGGGACGGCTCTAGGGTTCCGGGGTTCTGTGAAGATGATGAAAGGTAAGGGGGGAGGGTCTCTGGATGGGGCGTGGGGTAATGGTTATAGGCTTATATAGTTAGTGGATAGATGGATCCTGGCCGTTGGATGAGATACGATGAAGGGCCAGGATCCTTCAGCTAACGGGAAACGGTGTCGTTTCAAGTATAAAGGGTTGGGGTCGGTCCGGGTGGAATGGGTCGGGTTCATCATGGGTTATGGGGAAGTGATCTTGGCCGTTGATCAACCTGAGATCAACGGCCCAGATCAGACCAGATTAAAACGGTGTCGTTTGGAAGTTCTGGGTGTCAGCTGGTGTGGACCGGGTTACACATGGGGTTTTGGGTTTGAGTTTGGGCCTTGAATTAAAATGAAAATAGGCCCAACTGATTTTAAACCCAATTTTGCACTCTCTTTTTTTTTATTATATATTTTTTTATATATTTTTTTTATTTTATTTTTAAAACAAAACCCAAGTAAATTAAATTAAAATTACATAAACACTTAATACAATTATTTGCACACATATATCAAAATATTTAAAGTAGGTAAAATCGAACAAAACAAAAATCACGGAACAAAGATGCATATTTATGATTTTTTTATTTAATAACCGGATTTCGGTTCAAACAACACATGACACACACATTTTTTTGTATTTTGTTTCAATAATAAAATGGGCAAAATTATAGATAATTAACAAAAAATGCCACGTGAAAGATCCGAAAATTGTACAGCAAGACCGATCGCTATTATTTTGTTTCTTTTGGAGTGATTGTCGCGTAAAATAAAATTCACGTGCTCACAGCTGCCCATCTTTGTTCGGAAACACGAAGAGTTTTCGTGCAAAGATAAAGTGAGCGGATATGAGCGATTTTTTGCCTATGGACTACTCCGTGTGAAGCATGTTTTGAAAGATCTGACCGAATCTTTGCTTCAAAGATTTCCTACATATCCTGGGCTAAACAGGAATCAGGTCAATGTAGTTCGGGAAGCTTCGGCAGCTGGGACTACCATGGGACTGCAATGCTTGTTGTTACTGCTGTTGCTGTTGTTACCGTTGCTTTACTGACCACCTTATTACAACCAAAGAAAAATTGAAACTGAACTAAACACTTATATGCATGTCAACTGCTAGTTACAAGATTCCTATCTATGATTCTTTTGCGACTTGATCTTGGGTCTTAGCTGATTCTGCTTGTAGACTCCGATCTGAATCTTGATGCTTGCAAGTTGTAGGCGCCTATTTATTTCTGCGATACTGAATATGACGGGGTAGGTAGAACTCGGGACCTTGATCAAATCTTGGAGCGATCCGCCTTCCATTTTCTCCGGTGTCTCGGGACATCTTTTTTCTTTTTCTTCTTAGATTCTGAGTTGAGACTCATCTTGTGGGTCGTTTCGATCCGTGTGGCTCGAGGTTAGACCTGCGGGAAAAACAAATGAACGAAATTTTCTGCCCCAGTTTCACTAGGAAAATTTCGTGAATTATTCGCCAGGAAGTTCATAAAATTGATGAAAGAGGATATGCATGCTCAGTTCAGGGTTGGAGCCCTAATATCGACTAGCTGGGGAAAGGTTCAATTTAGAGTTGAAACTCTAATACTGACCAACTGGGGAAAAGTTCAGTTTAGGGTTTAAAACCCTAATACTGACCAAAGGAAAAATTCAGTTTAGGGTTTAAAACCCTAATGCTAACTAAAGAAAAAGTTCAGTTTAGGGTTTAAAACCCTAATGCTGATTAAAGGAAAAAGTTCAGTTTAGGGTTTAAAACCCTAATGCTGACTGAAAGGGAAAGGTTCAGTTTAGGGTTTAAAACCCTAATGCTGACTGAAAGTGAAAAGTTCAGTTTAGGGTTTAAAACCCTAATGCTGACTGAAAGGAAAAGTTCAGTTTAGGGTTTAAAGCCCTAATGCTGACTGGAAAGAAAAAGCTCAGTTTAGGGTTTAAAACCCTAATGCTGGCTGAATGGAAAAAGTTCAGTTTAGGGTTTAAAACCCTAAGGCTGGCTGAATGGAAAAAGTTCAGTTTAGGGTTTAAAACCCTAATGCTGACTGAAAGGAAAAATTCAGTTTAGGGTTTAAAACCCTAATGCTGACTGGAAGGAAAAGCTCAGTTTAGGGTTTAAAACCCTAATGCTGGCTGAATGGAAAAAGTTCAGTTTAGGGTTTAAAACCCTAATGCTGACTAAATGGAAAAGTTCAGTTTAGGGTTTAAAACCCTAATGCTGACTGGAAGGAAAAAGCTCAGTTTAGGGTTTAAAACCCTAATGCTGGCTGAATGGAAAGAGTTCAGTTTAGGGTTTAAAACCATAATGCTGACTAACTGGAAAAGTTCAGTTCAGGGTTTAAAACCCTGATGCTGATCAAAGGAAAAAGTTCAGTTCAGGGTTTAAAACCATAATGCTGACTGAAAGGAAAAATTCAGTTTAGGGTTTAAAACCCTAATGCTGACTGGGAGGAAAAAGCTCAGTTTAGGGTTTAAAACCCTAATGCTGGCTGAATGGAAAGAGTTCAGTTTAGGGTTTAAAACCCTAATGCTGACTAAAGGAAAAAGCTCAGTTTAGGGTTTAAAACCCTAATGCTGGCTGAATGGAAAGAGTTCAGTTTAGGGTTTAAAACCCTAATGCTGACTAAAGGAAAAATTCAGTTTAGGGTTTAAAACCCTAATGCTGACTGGAAGAAAAAAACTCAGTTTAGGGTTTAAAACCCTAATGCTGGCTGAATGGAAAGAGTTCAGTTCAGGGTTTAAAACCCTGATGCTGATCAAAGGAAAAAGTTCAGTTCAGGGTTTAAAACCCTAATGCTGACTGAAAGGAAAAATTCAGTTTAGGGTTTAAAACCCTAATGCTGACTGGAAGGAAAAAGCTCAGTTTAGGGTTTAAAACCCTAATGCTGGCTGAATGGAAAGAGTTCAGTTTAGGGTTTAAAACCCTAATGCTGACTAAATGGAAAAGCTCAGTTTAGGGTTTAAAACCCTAATGCTGGCTGAACGGATAAAAGTTCAGTTTAGGGTTTAAAACCCTAATGCTGACTGAATGGAAAAAAATTCAGTTTAGGGTTTAAAACCCTAATGCTGACTAAAGGAAAAATTCAGTTTACGGTTTAAAACCCTAATGCTGATTGCATGGAAAAGCTCAGTTTAGGGTTTAAAACCCTAATGCTGACTGGAAGGAAAAGCTCAGTTTAGGGTTTAAAACCCTAATGCTGGCTGAATGGAAAAAGTTCAGTTTAGGGTTTAAAACCCTAATGCTGACTAAAGGAAAAATTCAGTTTAGTGTTTAAAACCCTAATGCTGACTGGAAGGAAAAAGCTCAGTTTAGTGTTTAAAACCCTAATGCTGGCTGAATGGAAAAAGTTCAGTTTAGGGTTTAAAACCCTAATGCTGACTAAAGGAAAAAGCTCAGTTTAGGGTTTAAAACCCTAATGCTGGCTGAAAGGAAAGAGTTCAGTTTAGGGTTTAAAACCCTAATGCTGACTAAAGGAAAAATTCAGTTTAGGGTTTAAAACCCTAATGCTGATTGCATGGAAAAGCTCAGTTTAGGGTTTAAAACCCTAATGCTGGCTGAATGGGAAAAGTTCAGTTTAGGGTTTAAAACCCTAATACTGACTAAAGGAAAAATTCAGTTTAGGGTTTAAAACCCTAATGCTGATTAAAAGGAAAATTCAGTTTAGGGTTTAAAACCCTAATGCTGATTGGCTTGGGACAAAGTTCGAGAATACTAAGCGACCTCTTTTTTTTTTTGAATTTTCTTGTTTTAGTAGAAGATAAAAGGGAGTTTCGTGGAAACTTACCTTTCGAGTGAATTCCTTATTGCCAAAATATTTCTTGTACCCATGTACCTTCTTCTTTGGGCGACACCTGCTTCTTGCACGGTTGTCTTGGATTACACCTGTTTCAACTTTTCAGACAAAGAACAATTGTTAGTTCGGAAATGACGGTCGGTTTGGTGACCTTGATCGTTCCCGGTTGCTTTGTTGCGTCTTCATTTTTGTTGCGAAGTCCCGCCATTGATTTGATTCATATGCCGAAATCCTTTAGACCGCTCAGGCTTGTATTTCCAGATTCTGTGATGATTTGCCTCGTAAGGCTCTTTTTTCTTTTCTCTCTTTTTTTTTAGTGTCCCGTTTTTCTTGGAGGTTCTCAACGGGGATTTTATTGGAGGTATTCTGTGGGGATTTGTACAAAGGAAACCCTATGGGGGAATATTTACAAAGTGGATTCTTTGTGTGGATTTTTGTACAATGGGGCATGCTGGGGATTTGTTTCGAAGCGGGCTTTCCAGGCTTGGTTGGGGTAAGCTTGTTGGGGAATTTTTACAAAGGAACTCGCTGGGGATGTGCTGGGGAAATTCCAACGGGGATTTTTTTTTATATTGGGGAGACTCTGTGGGGGATTGTACAAGGGGAGACTCTGTGGGGATTCGTCCGAAGGCAGACTTGCCGGGGGAGAATTTCTCTTTTTCCTCTTTACTTCGAACGCCATCAAACATCATGATTCATCAAGTTTGGACAGACGTACACGAAACGGGGTGTTTTCCTTCATGAAACGGAATTTCGTGAAAACAAACCTGCCACCTGCCCTTTCCGGTGTATCCTGAACTTGGGGTTAAAACATAAAAGGGATTCGAAGAGAAACAAAGAAAGGAGAAAACAAATTTCAGGAAGGGAGTGTCCCGAGAAAGACTTATCTGAGGAAGATAACGCTGGCTTTAAATGACATGACATGCTCTTTGGACTGGACGCCTGACCTCCCATGAACTTGCGTTTCCCTGAACCAGAACGGATCTGTGATTCCAAACCGGTGGAGCTTTGCCGAGACCTCCTTGGGGTGGAGTCATTCTTTTCGGCCAACAGCGCCCTTTGCGGGTTTTCACTGGCTGACCTCTCTCATTTCTCTTCATGTCATCGCTTGATAGCACTCTTTGTGAGTTTTTACTAAACAAGCGCTCTCATTTTGGTTTCTCTACGCCCGTCGCCTCGCGGTGCCCGAAGGTTTTCACCGACGAGACTCTCTCATTTTATCTCTCTCAATTCAGAGGGTGCCAGTCTCCATTTGTGACACTTATTGGTTTCCCACTATCTTTGGTAATTGATTTGAAGGCTTGTGATTGGTAAAGAGAGGGAGATGATACTAATTTCTAAACTGCTCGACGTGCCCCGGTTTCAATTTCTGGGCGAATGGGATTTTATTGTTGGTGTGACTGAACCTCAGGGAGAGGCTGCCTACGTATCCTTTCGGAATCAAGTCAAACGTAGTTCAGGCCTCAATCAATTTTTTTTTATTGGTCGCCAAAGGGATGTAACCGGCTCAAATGGCTCAAAGGTTTGTAGAGAGAATTGGGTAGTGTTTGGGGAGTAGTGGGGAATAAAACCTTCGTCATTTCAAATGTGTCAAGACTACTAGAGTATAATTCAGACGTAGTATCTCTTGACTGCATCCGCATTTAATACTGTTTCGGGGTCATTTCCTTCGATATCACCTAAATACAATGCTCCTCTCGGCAATATCTTCCTTATGATGTATGGGCCTTTCCAATTTGGAGCAAACTTCCCTTTTGCTTCCTCATGATGCGACAGAATACGCCTCAGTACCAGCTGACCTACTTCGAAATTCCTAGGTCGGACTTTCTTGTTATAAGCACGGGCCATCCTTCGTTGGTACAACTGTCCGTGACAAACCGCGGACATTCGCTTTTCATCAATCAAAGTCAATTGCTCTAACCGAGTCTTGACCCACTCGCTGTCTTCGATTTCTGCCTCGACAATGGTTCGAAGCGAAGGAATTTCTACCTCTGCCGGTATTACTGCCTTGGTCCCATAAACCAAAAGATAAGGAGTCGCTCCTACTGACGTGCGTACCGTAGTGTGATACCCCAACAATGCAAATGGTAATTGCTCGTGCCACTGTCTGGAACTTTGGATGGTTTTCCTCAAAATCTTCTTGATGTTTTTATTCGCCGCTTCTACAGCACCATTGGCCTTCGGCCGATAAGGAGTAGAATTCCTATGCGTTATCTTGAATTGCTCGCATACATCTCCCATCAAGTGACTGTTCAAGTTTGTTGCGTTATCTGTAATGATAGTCGCAGGAATACCGAAACGACAGATAAGATTTGAGTGTACAAAATCCACTACAACTTTTTTAGTGACCGACTTGAGAGTGACAGCCTCTACCCATTTTGTGAAGTAATCGATGGCAACCAGTATAAATCTGTGTCCATTTGAAGCCTTTGGTTCGATTGGTCCAATGACGTCCATGCCCCAGGCGACAAATGGCCAAGGTGCAGACATGGGATGCAGCTCCGTGGGAGGTGCATGAATCAAATCACCGTGCACCTGACACTGATGACACTTCCGAACGAAGCTAAAGCAATCCTTTTCCATGGTCATCCAGTAATAACCTGCTCGAAGGATTTTCTTTGCCAAGACATACCCGTTCATGTGAAGGTCCGCACACACCTGCGTGTACTTCGTGCATGATCTTTCTCGCCTCCTCGGCATCGACACATCTTAGTAGGTTGAGATCCGGGGTCCTCTTATACAACAATTCACCGCTCAGAAAGAAACCACTCGCATGTCGCCTAATGGTCCTCTTCTGATCTCCAGTAGCATGCTCGGGGTACTTTTGCGTTTTCAGGAACCTCTTGATGTCATGGTACCAAGGCTGCGTATTTGATCCTGCCTCGATTACATTGCAGTAACCGTGTCTTTCCTTGATTTGGATTTCCAAAGGATCGACGTGGGCATTGCCCGGGTAGGGTAGCATTGAAGCCAGAGTAGTAAGTGCGTCTGCCAGTTCATTGTGACACCTCGGGATATACCTGAACTCTATTGATGTAAAACGCTTGCCGAGGTCCTCCACATGCTGTCGGTAAGGGATAAGTTTGACATCCCGAGTTTCCCATTCGCCTTGGGCTTGCCGGATAATCAGGTCAGAATCTCCCATAATCAGTAAGTCTTCGACATCGTGATCGATTGCCATATGCATGCCCATGATGCAAGCTTCATACTCAGCTGTGTTGTTTGTGCAAAAGAAACGCAGTCTAGCTGTGGCGGGATAATGCTGACCGGAAGGCGAGATCAAAATTGCCCCGATCCCTACACCTTTGGCATTCACGGCTCCATCAAAGAACATCTTCCAAACATGAGCGTCCTCCGAGACCACCTCTACGGCGTTTACTTCTTCATATGGAAAGTAGGTACTCAATGGCTGGTATTCCTCATCGACCGGATTTTCGGCCAAATGAACTGCTAGCGCCTGGGCTTTCATTGCCGTGCGAGTGACATAGACTATGTCGAATTCCGTAAGCAAGATTTGCTATTTAGCCAGTCTCCCAGGAGGCATTGGTTTCTGAAATATATACTTCAAAGGATCCAACCTGCTTATGAGGAACGTAGTGTGGGCTTGGAGATAATGTCTCAGCTTTTGAGCAACCCACGTGAGAGCGCAGCATGTCCTTTCCAGCAGAGTGTATTTGGCCTCGTAGCCGGTGAATTTCTTGCTCAAGTAGTAGATTGCTTGCTCCTTCTTTCCGGTTACGTCGTGTTGCCCGAGGACACAACCGAAAGAGTTCTCCAAGACTGTCAGATACAAGAAAAGTGGCCTCCCTGGTTCTGGAGGGACCAAGACTGGGGGATTCGAAAGGTATTCTTTGACTTTATCAAAGGCTTCTTGACACTCAGTTGTCCATTTAATTGCCGCATCTTTCCTTAACAACTTGAATATGGGCTCACACGTGTTTGTCAGCTGGGCAATAAACCGACTGATGTAGTTCAACCTGCCCAACAGACTCATCACGTCTTTCTTTGTTCTCGGGGGAGGCAGATCTCTGATGGATTTTATCTTAGTTGGATCCAGCTCGATACCTCTCCTGCTTACGATGAAGCCCAAAAGTTTGCCTGACGGAACTCCGAAAGCACATTTGGCTGGGTTCAGCTTCAAGTCATACTTCCTTAATCTCTCAAAGAATTTCCTCAAGTCTTGGATGTGATTATCCTGCGTCCTGGACTTGACTATCACGTCGTCCACGTACACCTCTATTTCCTGATGCATCATGTCATGAAAAATGGCAGTCATGGCCCTCATGTAAGTAGCCCCAGCATTCTTCAAACCAAATGGCATGACCCGATAACAGTAGGTGCCCCAAGGCGTGGTGAAGGTAGTTTTCTCGGCGTCCTCTTCATCCATCAATACCTGATGATACCCAGCGTAACAATCTACGGAAGACTGTATTTCGTGTTTGGCGCAATTATCAACGAGGATGTGGATGTTGGGCAGTGGGAAATTATCTTTGGGACTTGCTCTATTCAAATCTCGGTAATCTACACATACCTGAGTTTTCCCGTCCTTTTTCGGTACTGGAACCACATTTGCCAACCAAGTTGTATATTGGACTACCCGAATCACTCCCGTTTTCAATTGTTTGGTGATCTCTTCTTTAATCTTGTCACTGACCTCAGTTTTGAACTTCCGTTGCTTTTGTTGAACTGGAGGACAATCAGGATGAATTGGCAATTTATGAACCACTAGATCAACACCTAGACCCGGCATGTCATCATATGACCAAGCAAACACGTCTTTAAATTCAAAAAGAAGTTGAATTACCGCCTCTCGCGTTTTCTTGTCCGTGTGAATGCTTATTTTGGTCTCCCGGATTTCTTCAGGAGTTCCTAAATTAACCGGTTCGGTGTCATTCAGATTTGGCTTAGGTTTATTCTCAAAATGTTCCAACTCTCGGTTTATTTCCCTAAAAGCCTCTTCTTCATCATATTCTGGTTCTGGGTTCATTAATTCGCAGTTAAATAGCTCGTTGTGATCTGGGCGTGAAGTCCGCAAGCATGTCATATTTAAAGCCGCATTATTATAACTGAAAGGAAAGATAAAAGGAAAAATAACAAAAATCAGAACAAAAGAAAGAATGGGAAAGCAATGTTGATTTTTTTTCATTTTCTTTGGAAAGTTGGAAGACAATAATGTTTACAACTTAGGAATTCAAAACAACAATTGAAAGGAAGAAAACGTTCAAGTTATGTCTTGGAGACAACTTGTGACACAGGAAAGGTGGCAGGACAGGTCTACCCGGACTTCCATCTAGTTGGGAATGGCGTGACCTCCCAGTTTTGAAGTTTGGCGTTGGGCCCCACGTACAGCATCTCAGCAGTGCTTGTGCTTTCACCTGGTTGAACCATGTGGACCTCGTAGAGCATCTCTCTCATCGCCCCACATATCTCCTCGATTTCCTCAGCTGTGAAGACCTCATCATCTTCTTCTTCGGCGTACCTTGGCCTGATGAAGGTTTCATATAAATCCGGCAATGGTTGAGGTAACTTCCAACCCTCATTTCTCCTTTTCTTTGCCCACTCTTTGTCTGCTGGAGTAGGTTTGAAGCCTAGTCCAAAAGGTTTCTTGGTGACTGGCAAGGTAATGGGTTCTGTTATTCCCTGAAGGGTTCGTCCAAGCCCTTTCCCTGGCCTAAATCCGTGCCGGATCATCTCTTTGGCCACCATAACCGAGGCGTTAGACAAGAAAGGCTGGGGGCAGGGTATTCCCTCTTCGTGCTGCTCTGCCAGTACAATCTCGAAAGCTTGATAGACCGTATGTTCGCTCCCTTCGCTTGGTTCAAGATATGGGATAGATGGGTCCCGATAAATAGCATGCTCATCTTCTCCGTGGACCACGATCTCTCGGTCTTCGTACTCGAACTTCACCATCTGGTGAAGAGTGGAAGGCACAGCTCCTGCCGCATGGATCCAAGGTCTGCCGAGGAGGAAATTGTAGGATGTATCCATGTCGAGCACCTGAAAGGTTATTTCAAACTCGACTGGTCCTATGACCAACAACAGGTCTATTTCCCCCATGGTATCTCTCTTGATGTCGTCGAAAGCCCTTACGCAGACATTGTTGGGTCGGATTCTTCCGGTCCCAATTTCCATTCTTTGTAGCGTGGAGAGCGGGCAAATGCCAACACCTGATCCCCCGTCCAACATTACCCGCTTGACATAGTAGTCTTCGCATTTAACTGTTAGATGCAAGGCCTTGTTGTGTGCTGCTCCTTCTGGGGGTAAATCGTTTTTGCTGAAAGAGATTTGGTTGACGGCGAAGAATCTTTCCGTCATCCGCTCTAGTTGTTCAACCGAGGTTTCAACTGGCACATGTGCTTCATTCAGGGTCTTCAGTAAGATCTTTTGATGCTCGGCCGACCTCATCAACAATGATAGCATAGACACTTGCTCGGGGTACTTGCGCAGTTGATCTATCACTTCGTAATCCGGCATTTTCATTTGTTGGAAGAACACTTTCGCTTCTTCAACGCTTACAGGCTTCTTTGGTGGGAAGCGCCTTTGTGTGGCGTTGTTCAGCTCTTGGGTATTTGAATACCTTCCAACGAAAGTATTTTCTGGAAGTTCTCCCACGACCTCTTTACCTTTGTACATTACCAAAGTCTTCTGATAATTCCATGGTACTGTGGACGGGTTGGTCATTGGCTTTTGTGGCACGCGTTCGATAACCACTGGCTCATTCAGCTGAGGTGGTTGAATCGTCCCCCGGACCACATAGGCCCCTTTCGGCATGTACATAGGTTTTGTCTTTTTGATTCCGAAGTTCTGCGTCTTCTTAGCTCGACCTCGTGGTATGTAAAGAACTCCATCCTTTACCGGTACCACTTTCTTCTCCACCTTCTTTTCAGGCTCTTTCTTTATAGCTTTGGCCTCCTCCCCCTTTTCTGGTTTCTGGTCTGTTTCGGGCCTCTTCCCCGTGTCGACAATGGCAATTATGGCTTTCAGTGCAGGGTCGAACTCTTTGTCTTCACAAACCATTCCGATCAACGGCCCATTATTGTGAGCAGGTAATGGATTGTTAGTTACATTCGGGATCTCCTCGTCCCTTAGCACTATTTTCCCTTGCTCTATCAAATTTTCGACCACTCTTTTCAACGACCAGCAGTCATTTGTATCATGTCCCTCGGCCCCTGAATGATAGGCGCATCTGACTCCAGCTTTGTAAGAAGGTGACGTCGGATTTTGCCTTGTTTGAGGGATTGGTTGCAAGAAACCCAACTGGACTAGCTTCGGGAACAAAGTTGAGTATGGTTCACCGATGGTTGTAAAAGTCCGCGTTCAGGGTGGCTCTTGAGGGCGGAAGTTATTCTGCGGGGGTTGTGGGTTATAGTGGTTGCGGTAAGGAGGCTGATTTCTGGGAGGTGGAGCTGGGCCTCGGTTGGCTTGTTGTGGTGGATGGGCATAAGGCTGGGCATTAATAACCATATAAGGTTGATAAGCATATGCCAAATTTGAGTGGGGGTAGTAGTGTTGTGGGGTTCTTTCCGGAAAACGGGGCCTGGGATGACGATACTCCCTTGCTTCCAAGGCTGCCATAGTCGTTTCTTCTTTCTTCTTCCCTCTTGTCATTCCTCCGGACCCGCTTTGGACGGCCTGGGAGGTCGCCCTTATGGCTGCTTGACTCAGAATCCTACCTGTTTTCAGACCATTTTCCACCATCTCTCCAATCTTGATCGCTTCCGCGAATGGCTTACCTGTGGCTGACATCATGTTTTGGAAATAGTCAGACTCTTGAGCCTGGAGAAAAGTAGTGACCATTTCCACTTCATCCATGGGAGGCTTCACTCTTGACGCCTGTTCACGCCACTTAATAGCATATTCTCTGAAGCTTTCTGACGGTTTCTTCTTCAAATTCGATAGAGAATTTCGGTCTGGCGCAATGTCGATGTTATACTGGAATTGTTTCACAAAATCTCTGGCGAGATCATCCCATATATGCCATCGGGACATTTCCTGGTTCCATATACCATTCCGAGGCTATCCCTACTAGACTTTCCCCAAAATATGCCATTAGCAGTTCTTCTTTTCTGCCGGCTCCCCGCAATTGGTTGCAGTATTTCTTAAGATGTGCAATGGGGTCACCGTGCCCATCATATTTCTCGAACTTTGGGGTCTTGAAACTCGCTGGCAGGGGCACGTGAGGGAACATGCATAGGTCGGCGTAAGAGACGCTCTTCTGTCTGCTCAATCCTTGCATATTCTTCAAACTTTGTTCAAGGCTTCTCATTCTCTTGGCAATCTCATTTTGTTCTGCAATTCTGGGGTTCTGATCCTGCCCGGGTGCAAGCTCGCACTGAGGCGGTAGAGGATTAGTGCTGGTAGCGAACCTAGTTGGTCCCATTGAGAACGATGATGCTTGGAATGTAAAAGAGGATGAGTCAAAGCTTGGCTTGTACGTGGCAGGCTGTGCCGTAATCGGGCAAGGCGATGTAGTAAAGATGTTCATGCTTGCATCGGTGGCTGACATTCGGGGATGAGGCTCAGAAGGCGATCCAGCAGAGAAGGCTGAGGTGGCTGGGTACCCGAATGGGGTAGCAGGATAATTTATGGGGACATTAGAAGTCCCACTTGACCTGGAGAATAATTCAGGGAACCCGGGGACGACACTTGGCGGCTCTTTCCCATTATTCCAGTCGTCCAGCATTTCCAACATGCGGAGCCGTAGGATTCTATTTTCCTCCGCAGTTGCGGATTCAGGTGTGAGGACGGCTGAGATCGAGCTCTCCTCGGAAACAGGGATTGTTTGCAATGGAATTTCTGAAGACATTTCCACACTTCCTTTTGACCTGGTGAAGTAAGTGTGAGTACTGCTTCTGGTCCTAACAACAGGTAGTTGAACACTTCTTCTTGACCTCGTGAAGTATGAGTGCGAGGCCAGACTTTCACCAAACCAACCGTCTTTTCCAAAAACCCTGGGGTACTCAACGACAAACGCACGATTAATTTGCAGCAAATAACAGATAGTCAATCTCACGTTGGGCATGATGCACCTATACAGTTAAGTGGATTACTACATGTTTGCTACAAGAGCATGCGTCATTCCGGCATTTTCCTCTTATTAGTTTTTCCCCCTTTTTTTTATTATTATATTTTTTTGTTTGCAGTAAAAGAAATGCGACCGGATCCGATGAGGATTGCCTACGTATCACGATGCCTACGTGAATCAGGTCATTACGTAGTTCGAAAAATACAAATGTGCGTAAAAGAAGCAACCTCTTTATTGTTGAAATGGTCTATTACAAACTACATTTTGCAAAAGAAAAAGCAAACTTTGAAAATAAACCTAGACTCAAAATAGACTAAAAATCACCCTGATGGGAAAAACAGGCAGAAGATGCTAAGATACGGACTTGACTTATGAGTGCATTATGGTTTTGAAAATTGGTGTCCGCGGGGCATCGTTCGGCCTCGCCGCGGTCCTAGGCGTGAGATCCTTCTCAAGTTGTTCCAGCTCATGCATAGTCTGCTTGACATAACCCATCACTGCCGAGAGGACGGTAACGCTGGTCATGTTCTCACATCGTAGACATCGTCTGGTGATGGCATGGGCAATGGCCTTGATCCTATCTCTGGTTTGCTTCTTCTCTACGAGTAGGCGTTTTATCTGATCGCTACATATCTTGAATACCTGAGCATCCTGCATATGCTGATTCTTCAGTCGCCGTACTTCTAACTTCATCTGGGCTAATAAGTCATACCAGTATCTGCTCTCAATTTGGAAATTCTTGGCCTGATCAGCTGCTTTGATCTCAAGTATAGCCATCTCTTTCTTCATTTTGGCAACAGTTTTCTCGTGGTCGCGTTTCGATTGGTTCAAATGTCGGCGATGCTTCTCTATTCTTATTCCCCACTGTGCCTTGAGCTTTGCCATAATCTTTCCCGATTCTTCTAAACCATCTCGCCACTCCGCGACTTCTCTTTTTAAACCCTTAATCAACTGCTGGTCTGATCGACTTCTGGGCTGTTCATCAAGAGACAATCTCAATTTTTGGATTTGGGCCTTAAGTTCTCCATTCTCTTGGACCAATTTATTCTTTTCACTTCGATCCGCCGCGATTTGTATGCTGTTATTGAACTTCAGACTATCAATTTGTAGCTTCAAATCACCGATCTCTGCCCGATACCCCTTTTCTTTTGCTAACCAATTCCATTGCCCTTGGGATGATTCTACAAAGTCTTTGAGATGCGGTCTCTTAGCTGGTCTTTCGCAAGACAGGTCGCCTCTGAACCAAGCGTGATACCCTGGGGCAACTTCCCCTTTTGCTATATCCATCACACAAGTTCTTGCCGTCAGATGTTGGCACTCACTCCAGATTTGGCGAACTTCTTCTTCGGGGAAACGACCATCTGGACTGATCTCAATCACTTGGGTACTCAGATCTTCATCTTTCGGCACCACTTGATACCTCCCAAGTTGCCTCAAAACCCGATATGGGGCGTAGGGTTGGATGCTTTTAAGTCCCATCAACAGAAAGTGGGGCCTGGTTGCTGGCATGTATATGATTTCCTCAACAGGCGACCATCCGAGCATCCATTGGATTTGGCTAGCAGTGAGAGTTCGGAAAAATGAGGTCCATGATGTGACGCCCTCAGGTAGATTGAAACCTTTGACTCTAGTGTAGAATTCTCCAATGCAAGTCTTCTCAGGCGAACCGTAACCCAAGAGCGGAGAGCGGCGGCATAAGTGATCGGTCATCCATATTTGCAACAGTAGGTTACATCCTTCGAAAAAGTCGCCCCTGGCTCGACAAGCAGTGAGAGCCCGAAAAATGTCAGCCATAATCATAGGCGCTAGAGTACTCTTATCTTGGGTGAGCAAAGTACTGACAACCCCAGTTATTTTTAGATCGATGTTGCCGTCCTTCCTCGGGAACACTATAAGACCTAAGAAGGCCGTCATGAAAGCTAACTGCCTGTGTTTGTCCCACTTTTGTCGGTTGCCTTTACTACATAGTTTGAAATCCGGCTTATTGAACCCGCCTTCATGACCGTATCTAGCATACATGAGATGGAGACTGCAGAAACCTTTGGCAAGATCTGGATGGTGAAATGTTCGGGGTATTTTCAGAAAATCCAAAAACCGGTGTACCGTGACGGCCCTAGGTGCAATCAAGTACTTGAACCTTAACGGAGCTTCATCACCCCCAATTTATCCCGCTATTTCTTCCAACGTCGGGGTGAGTTCGAAGTCCGAAAAATGGAATACATTGTGCGCCGAATCCCAGTAAGTGACCAATGATCTGATAATATCGCCCCGAGGCCGAATGTCTAGTAAATCCGGGAGATTTTTCAGATATTTCCTCACTTTGCCTTGCCCCTCCTTGCCTAAATCGTTCCACCATAATCGCAACTCAAAAGGGATCTTGGTCATTATTGAAAATGGTTCGTTTTGTATCGTGCTCATCCTGCACATTTATTTAGGGTGATAAACTTATTAGACTCAAAAATTAAAATTATCTAGATTTTTTTTTTTGCAAAAACGAGAGGTTGGACCCGCCGAGGGTTGCCTACGTATCTCACCCCGTGCGAGAATCAAACCGGCGTAGTTCGGTCAGATCAAAATAGGGGAAACAAAAATAAAATCCTTTAAAGAAAAGAAGAATAATCCCTTTTTTCTGAAATTTTGTTATATGTTTTGTTTTTCATTTTATTATTTATTTTCGAAAAGAGACCAAGGAAATATTTACACATTTTAAATTTCCTCTCTTTTTTTTTGAAATTTTGAAAATCTTTTAAAGCGGTGCTACAAATGAAACAATAAAATTTTTTTTTGATTTTTTATTTATATTTTTTTTTGATTTTGAAAGTGATTAAAAGGAATAGTCAAACTGAAAGGCAAGCTTTTTTTCATCATTTTTTGTATATTTTAGAAAATTCCGGTTAGGTTTGACATTACTCGGACATGGTTTTTTTTCAAAAGAATAAGTAATTATCTCCCTACCCTGCTATTCTTTTTTTTTTGAAAATTTTTCGGAAACCGGTCAACATGCAGATCTGAAGCAAATAGATGCGCAGAACAAACGGGATGCAGCAGGATGGTCTTTTCATTCCAGGTTGCCTGTCCTAGACGGACCCAACCCCTGTGTTGAGTCCCCTATGTCAAATGCAACATGATGCAGATAAGCGTTCCTACTAGGGATCCGGCATGAGGTTTCGTTATACTAGGTTTATAACCTGGGTAGATGTTCTAGACTGTGTACCCGAGCGGACAACTCGAGTCGAGGAGGGGCAACTTACCGGGAACCAAAAGGCCGTCCGGCTTCGTAACTTATCCGTCCTCTTTCTTATTTCAGGTATCGACACTAACAGAATAGGGAGCCTCGACCAGCGAGCTTCTCCCCGGAGGTGAAGAGAGAAGGGTTCGGCACAATTTATATACAGTTCAGATAATATCAAAGCAGTAAAAAAAACAAACAGTGCAGCACGTTATGTCAAAACATGTAATAAATATCAGATAATAAAGTCAAATATAACAATTATTCTAAGCTCGAATTCTTGAACCCTGAACCGGAGATTCTGGGTCCAACAACAGGAATCCCCAGCAGAGTCGCCAGAGCTGTCACACCTCCTTTTCGCGCGCCCGGCCCCGAAGGATAAGTGCGCGGGTGGAGTTTTTTCCAATTTAAGTGACAATATTCGAAATGGAATTATTTATTTAATTCAGAGTCGCCACTTGGGAAAGGTTTGGCTTTTGGTGTCCCAAGTCACCGGTTTATCTTGAATCCCAAATCGAGGAAATTTTCGACTTTTCCAAATGAAGTCTGCGAACCAGAAATTCTAAGTAAGGAATTCTGTTGACCCGAGGGAAGGTGTTAGGCACCCTCGAATCCCGTGGTTCTAGCACGGTCGCTTAAATTGTTATAATGGCTAAATATCTGATTTAAATACATGTTATGACTTACGTGCTTTTATTAAGTTTAAACCACTTTTATTATTATCATTTATTTTTATAGAATTGCAACGTCGTGAAAATGCATATCGAACCACGTCACAATCAATGCACCCGTAGTTGTTAACACATTTCGACTCCGTTGGGATTAGGATTTGGGTCACATCAATGTGCACCCGAATTTTAAGAATGTAATTCAATTAAGCTGCGCCTAAAGAGCCTAACGCGTTATTATCTTTGGGAAAGGCCATGAAATTCACTAAACGGCCTGTCCCAAATTCTAAATATTTATTATGTTTAGTTATTGAGGGCCCCGCAATTGGCATTTTTATTTGGCGAGGCTCATCTCATTATTTTAGAAAAGGATATCCTGAAGCGACTACATTTCTATTACATTTGTCTCTAAAAATAAAAAGAGAAAGATACTAAACTTACTTGTTTGAACAACTAACATACTAAATCTCGACTATGTGGGACGAGTCCGGATTTTGCTTGATTACCTAATTGGTTGCTTATGAGGTGAGAATTATTTCATGCCTTGTCTTCAAAGAGTGAATAAACTTTGTTAATTTGATAAGGGAGATTGTAAGCAAACAAATAACACATACTAAATTTAACATTAAACAAACCTTAAGCTTGAATTTCAAAATTAACTTATTTAGGCTTGATAAATGAAATCGGCTATTTATTAAGAAAGACTACTATTAATTAGATTCGAAAAATGCCTATTAGTTTTCCTCAAAAGTCATCGCATTATTTCGAAACAATGAATCTATATTGAAGCCCATATCGAACCTATATAGGAACAAGTAATCTAACAAAAGGGTTGGCATACATTATCACCCTGTTATCGTAACGCTACATGAGAATTAGTTTGGGGTACACTTATCTTGAAATTAAATGGAACCGAATGTAACAGATTTGATAGTTCAGAGATCTAGACAAAATACGTACGGATGCTTGCCATGATTCTATGTTATAATGTCATAACTAAAACAAAACCTAATGGTTGTATGCATTAAAACACGTCCGATCTAACAAACAAATGCTATCTAGTAGTTCGTCTCAAATCAGAATGTATGTTAACCCATACAGAGTATTTGTAGTTTGAAATTAAACAAGTACAGGCCAAACTAACATTCGACCTATTTTGAATACAAGTATTGTAAAGTAAAAAGATGTTCAGTTCTTTATTTCTGCTTCAAACTTCAAACTTTCAACCAACAAGGTTTCAGGAGTGTGTACCTGGGAATGCTTACAATCGAAGAAGAAAGGAAGTCAGTAGAATGACAATGGCAATAGAAACAGCAGCAGTAACAGCAGGTAACAGATAGAATAACTCCCAATGCAGGATACAGTTAGAGCCGATAGAAAAATGGCAGAAAGACAGCAGCAAACAATGCAGTAGAAACAAAACTCCAAGACAGATCAAATCCAGGAGAAACAAACAATGTGAATCCACCAATGAACTCAGCTGATACTTGAAAGAAAACAGAGTTGATTGAACAGGTTGAACGAACTGAGAAATCACACAAACAAGGAAGAAACAGTTGCTGATTTTCTGTATATCCCTCCCCCCTATCTCCTTTCTTTTCAAAATCTAATATCAGTCTTCAGTTTTGAAATTATACTTGAGTTATCAGGAAAAAAACCTTTTCCAGTTTTTTACTGTTTTTTCCCAGAACTTCCAGTTCTCAAAAATTCAGTCTGAGTTCTCCCTGTGTATCTCTGTGTTCTTTTTTTTTTCTGTCTCTCCGTCAATCCGTCTTTAAACTGATGGAAGTTCCCCTTTTTATAAACCTAAAATCAGCCCTTTAACAGCCTGTTTAGACAATTAGAACACCCCTCCCATTTGCTATCTTCTTTTCAGTTTCCACTTACTATTTAAATAAGAACACAACCCCATGATATTCCCTTGGCAGGCTTACCTTTTGAGTAATGTTTATTATTTCTGAAACCAAAGTAGAATATTGGCAGCAGAAGGTAACCTGACAGCATATGCTGTCAAACTATTTAACTCAAAAGGGTCTTTATGCACATGTTGTGCACAAGTGCACATGCCCTCAATTCAGATTGCAATTACAGACCAAACCTTAGATTTCTGAAGTCAAATTAACAACTATAAGTTACTAAACTCAGTTCTTAATTGATTCAGGCAATGCTTAACAGAAGCAGGTCAATTGGTTATGTTCGGACAACTGAAACTAATTGACGACATATGTCGACTCGACTATACTAGTTATAACACATACAATCGAAGCCAATAATCAGAAATCCAAGAGCATCACACAAGGGGTTCTGATTTCAATGTTAATACAGAGGTTAAACTTGGGGATTAATTACTCAAACAATTTCAATTCAGTCAATTAGGCAGTTCACATACACACACATTATCAGTGAATGAGGAAACATTCGATCAAACAAAGGGGTACAGGCAAGGTGGACAATCAACAGTTGATAAAAATTCAAAGACACAAATTACACAAGACATTCGGCCATGCGAACAGACCTTTAAACCACACGCGTACTGAATAACAAAGAGAAAACAAACTTACCTCAGAACTTTGAAAGAAGAAACGGAAAAATCAACTCGTGTTTGAACAGACCCTTCTCAAGGTTGAACGGACTTTAATCAAAGTGTTTCTCAAATGAGAAATACTTCGATTTAGGTCCATTAGACCCTAATCTCTTGGTTTGAACAGGCACGGAACAGGCACGAGGAAACCTAGGGTTCTAGAGGGCAAATTTGGGTTTTGGGCTTTCTTGGTTAGATTCGGACCAAACCAAGCATGGTTTGGTCACGAGGGGAGTCCGGGGACTATCTGGTATGAAACTGGGGTGCATCGGTGTAGATCGAGTTTTGCTCGAATCTTCAAATGAAGATTCGAGAACCTAGGGGATGATTCGAACTAAACGGCCAACAGATCCATGTTCAGGGGGGTGAGGCGATCCTATGGTGTTAAGGTGGAGGTCACCGGCGTTCATGCCACCGGGTTTTGGTGAAGGGAAATGGGGGCGGCTCTAGGGTTCCGGGGTTCTGTGAAGATGATGAAAGGTAAAGGGGGGGTCTCTGGATGGGGCGTGGGGTAATGGTTATAGGCTTATATAGTTAGTGGATAGATGGATCCTGGCCGTTGGATGAGATACGATGAAGGGCCAGGATCCTTCAGCTAACGGGAAACGGTGTCGTTTCAAGTATAAAGGGTTGGGGTCGGTCCGGGTGGAATGGGTCGGGTTCATCATGGGTTATGGGGAAGTGATCTTGGCCGTTGATCAACCTGAGATCAACGGCCCAGATCAGACCAGATTAAAACGGTGTCGTTTGGAAGTTCTGGGTGTCAGCTGGTGTGGACCGGGTTACACATGGGGTTTTGGGTTTGAGTTTAGGCCTTGAATTAAAATGAAAATAGGCCCAACTGATTTTAAACCCAATTCTGCACTCTCTTTTTTATTGCATCTCTTTTTTTTATTATATATTTTTTATATATTTTTTTTATTTTATTTTTAAAACAAAACCCAAGTAAATTAAATTAAAATTACATAAACACTTAATACAATTATTTGCGCACATATATCAAAATATTTAAAGCAGGTAAAATCGAACAAAACAACAATCACGGAACAAAGATGCATATTTATGATTTTTTTATATTTAATAACCGGATTTCGGTTCAAACAGCACATGACACACACATTTTTTTGTATTTTGTTTCAATAATAAAATGGGCAAAATTATAGATAATTAACAAAAAATGCCACGTGAAATATCCGAAAATTGTACAGCAAGACCGATCGCTATTATTTTGTTTCTTTTGGAGTGATTGTCGCGTAAAACAAAAATCACGTGCTCACACTCTTGTTTCACGAGTGGACAGTCTTTGATGAAATGCCATCGCTTCCCGCACCTGTGACAGAGATCATTATTCATGCATTTCACTCATTTATACATGTGCATTAACCCATGACCAGATGACATTATATACGCGTATATATGTAAATAATGTATATAGGATATCGGAAAAGGTTACGGTGTTATATACGCACCACCACCTGATCAGCTGGTATATGTTGATGATGTTGCCCACAGTGGTAGAGACGATATGATGAGATGCCCTCAGTGGCTTGATGATATTATGTACACACATACCTATGCATGGCACGACATTTATACGCACGTGTATGACATTATAAACGTTTCAGAATTTACAAAGTTATTCAGATTTAAAGATATGTTTCTGTATTCCATATTTCATCTATGTCTTTTACGTACTAATTTTCATGCCTTACATACTCAGTACATTTTTCGTACTAACACCCGTTATCACGGGGCCTGTGTTTCATGCCCACAGGTGCAGGTAGGCAAGCTGACAGTCCCCCTTCTTAGGATCCCTGATCAACGAGAGTTGGCGTGCTCCACTTGATCCAGAGCTGCTTTTGATTTTGGTACGATATGTTTGTGTGTGTGTACATATATATATATATATATATATATATATATATATATATATATATATATATATATTGGGTGAGAATGGCTTAGTCCCGTCTTTGTACAATTATGTTTCCATTAGAGGTCTGTAGACAATATGTCTAGTTGGGTTGTATGTGGCCTTGTCGGCCTTCAGTTTTGAATATATAGTTGTCTATAGCAGCCTTGCCGGCTCACACACTGTATCCTGCATGTATACGCACATATGCCTTGTTGGCAGGTTTCCTTCATATATGTTATTTTCGTAATTCAGCAGATATTATTTAGATTTATATATTAGACACATACTTAGGGGTGTTTGACAGGTAAGACTCAGGCACCCATCGCGGCCCATCGGTTTGGGTCGTGACAAAAGTGATATCAGAGCAATTCTGTCCTAGGGTTGTCTACAGACCGTATCTAGTATAGTCTTGTTTATGGGTGTGTCGTGCACCACACTTATAGATAGGAGGCTACAGGACATATAGGATGTTATCCTCTCTTTTTATCTCAGATCGTGCGATACAAGAATTCATGTACCTAACAATATGCT
The DNA here is from genome assembly GCF_000715075.1 of Nicotiana tabacum. Taxonomy (NCBI): domain Eukaryota; kingdom Viridiplantae; phylum Streptophyta; class Magnoliopsida; order Solanales; family Solanaceae; genus Nicotiana; species Nicotiana tabacum. The sequence continues at coordinate 140,618,390 of NC_134099.1, read as the reverse complement.
ATATTTTCAGCAATGCCTCCAAAGAGTACGACCGCCTAGAAGGGAAAGTCCGTGGCTGGTGAGACTACTAGTCGAGCGCCACAAGTTACCAGGGCTCGAGGAGAGTCTCATGGTGAGGTTCCATCTCAAACTTCACATACCCCGCCCTTTCCAGAAGAGCTCTGAGGGGAACCAGCTCCAGCGACCGCCCCTGTACATTCAGCACCTCAACCGGATGCACCGGGTCAGGAGATGAGAGATGTTATTCAACTATTAACCCAATTAGTAGCCGTGTAGGCTTGGCATTAGGAAATAGGTATTGGTCATGCAGATAGGTCCGTCAGTGCGAGGGTTCGTGACTTCATTAATTTAGACCCTCCAGTATTTACTGGGGCAGACCCGAACAGGGACCCTCAGGTATTTATTGATAGAGTGAAGAGGACGTTATGGGTAATAAAGGCCACTATGACTGAGTCAGTTGAGCTAGCTTCCTACAGACTCCGAGATGTTGCAATTAATTGGTATGAGTCTTGGGAATTGTCTAGAGGTGAGGATGCCCCTCCAGCAGTATGGCAGGAGTTTACAAAAGCTTTTCTTTGTCATTATTTGCTACCAGAGCTTAGGTGAGCCAGAGTTGATAAGTTCTTGACCCTTCGACATGGTAACATGAGTGTTCGGGAGTACAGTCTTCAGTTTGATTCGTTGGCTAGGTATGCTCCCACTATTGTATCTAAGATGGAGGATCGGGTTCATCGGTTCGTGATGGGATTGGAGCCTCACTTGCTTAATAATTGTATGTCGGTCTCACGTCAGCCAGACATAGATATTTCTCATATTCAGGCACATGCTCAGGGTGTAGAGGACCGTAAACAGAAATAGAGGGCCGATCGTGAGCATGATAGGGCCCAGAGTAAGAGAGCAAGGTCTTCGGGTCCTTCCGGTGAGTTTCGAGGTGGTCAGAGGCAGCAGTGCTCAAGGTATCCATCCTAACTCTCGGCTAGCACACCCCCTCAGTTTAGCAGTAAGAGATTCGATCGTTCCACATATTCAGGGTTTGGTCAGAATTTTAGGGCCTCAAGTTCTCAGTATAAGGGTGAGTCAAATCAAATGAGGCCGCCCCTACCACGATGTGCTCAATGTGGTAAGCAACATACCGGGTAGTGCCGAATGGGATTAGGTGTTTGTTATACTTATGGTTATCCAGGCCACGTTATGAGGGATTGTCCAATGAGAGGTGATGCAAGCATAGCTTAGCCAGTGGGATCTATAGTTGGTTCGTCATCATCAGTACGCCCTCCTAGGAAAGGTCCCCAAGCACCAATGAGTCGTGATAGAGGCAGAGTCGGAGCATCTAGCTCAAGCAGCCCTCAGAACCGCATTTATGCATTGGCGGGACGACATGACCAAGAGTCATCACCTGATGTTGTTACAGGTATATTATAAGTCTCCTCATATGATGTATATGCACTGATTGACCCTGGTTCCACCTTATCATATGTTACTCCGTTGGTTGCTAGTAAGTTTAAAATAAAACCTGAATTGGTTAAACCTTTTGAGGTATCTACACCTATTGGGGACTCGGTAATAGCTAAGCAAGTATATAGGGGTTGTATAATAGTAGTTCATGATCGAACTACTGTAGCAGACTTAATCGAGTTAGATATGGTAGAATTTGATGTTATAATGGGTATGGATTGGTTGGCTTCTTGTCATGCCAACGTTGATTATAGATCAAAGATAGTCCAATTTCAATTTCTGGGGGAGCCTGTTTTGGAGTAGAAAGGTCATACGACATCGCCGAGAGGAAGATTCATTTCCTATCTTAAGGCAAGGAAGATGATCAAAAAGGGTTGTATTTATCACTTAGTTCGGGTTTAGGATGTGGAAGTGGAGTCACCAACCATTCACTCCATCCCTGTGGTGAATGAGTTTCCCGATGTTTTCGCCGATGAGCTTCCGGGTCTCCCGTCAGAGCGAGAAATTGAGTTTTCTATTGACCTACTACCAGACACTCACGCAATATCTATTCCTCTCTATAGAATGGCCCCTGCAGAGCTGAAATAGTTGAAAGAACAACTAAAGGACTTGCTTGAAAAAGGTTTTATCAGACCTAGTACGTCACCGTGGGGAGCACCTATTTTATTTGTGCGAAAGAAAGATGGTTCCTTACGAATGTGTATTGATTATTGGCAGCTGAATAAGGTGACGATCAAGAATAAGTACCCGCTCTCGAGAATTCATGATCTATTTGATCAGTTGCAAGGTGCCAAGTGTTTTTCAAAGATAGACTTGAGGTCTGGGTACCATCAGGTAAGGGTTAAGGATAAAGATATTCTGAAGACATCATTCAGGACTAGATATGGGCACTTTGAGTTTCGAGTTATGTCATTCGGTCTGACCAATGCCCTAGCAGTATTCATGGATTTGATGAACCATGTGTCCATGCTTTTTTAGATCTGTTCGTAATTGTATTTATCGACGATATATTGGTGTATTCTCGTTCAGAGGATGAGCATGCTAAGCATCTGCGTACTATGCTCAGAGTTCTACAAGAAGGGAAGTTGTATGCAAAATTTTCTAAATATGAATTCTGGTTGAACTATGTAGCTTTCTTTGGGCATGTTATTTCGGGTGAAGGTATCCGAGTGGATACACAAAATATTGAGGCAGTAAAGACTTGGCATAGACCTACAATACAGACGGAGGTTCGTAGCTTTCTCGGTTTGGCAGGTTATTACAGAAGATTCGTGGAAGGATTTTCTTCCCTTTCAACACCTTTGACAAAGTTGACTCAGAAGGGAGAAAAGTTTCAATGGATTGATGCTTGCGAACGGAGTTTCCAGGCATTAAAAGACATATTAACGTCAGCACCGGTTCTAATGCTTCCAGAAGGGACCGATGGTTATGCGATCTATTATGATGCTTCAGGCGTTGGATTGGGTTGCGTGCTGATACAGCATAGTAAGGCTGTGGCTTATCTTCTAGACAACTAATAAAGCACGAGAAGAACTACCCGACCCACGATTTAGAGTTAGTTGCGGTAATTCATGCACTAAAGATGTGGAGGCACTACTTGTATGGAATTCATGTTGATATCTATATGGATCATAAGAGCCTCCAGTACATCTTCAAGCAAAAGGAATTGAATCTACGACAAAGGAGATGGTTGGAGCTACTTAAAGACTATGGCATCGATATTTTATACCATCCGGGGAAGGCGAACGTAGTAGCCGACGCCCTCAGCCGTAGATCTATGGGTAGCCTGTCGTATTTACAGCCAAAAAAAGGGAAATAGCCCATGAGGTTCATCAGCTAGCTAATCTTGGAATTCGGTTACTGGACTGAGGTGACGTTGGAATTACTCTTCAAGATATGGCAACATCCTCTTTAGTAACTGAAGTAAAGGAACGCCAGTGCGAGGATCCTATGTTAGTTCATTATAGGGATACCACTCTTCAGAAGGAGAAGACACCGTTTGAAATTATAGAAGATGGGGTCCTCAAATATCAATGGTGATTATGTATGCCTAATGTTGCAGAGCTGCGTCGGTAGGTTATGGGAGAAAATCACCATTCTTGTTATTCTATCCATCCAAGAGCAACAAAGATGTATCATGATATCAGGGAAGTGTATTGGTGCGACGAAATGAAAAAAGATATAGCAGAATTTGTTGCTCAATGTCCTAACTGTCAGTAGGTTAAGATTGAGCATCAAAAACCCGGTGGATTATTGCAGGCTATGAAGATTCCGACTTGGAAATAGGAAGTAATCAATATGGACTTCATCGCAGGCTTACCTCATACCTAGCATAAGTTTGATTCGATATGGGTGATTGTTGATAGGCTTACAAAGTCAGCTCATTTTCTGCCCGTTAGAACTACATATTCCTCAGAGGATTATGCGAGGTTTTATATTAAGGAGATAGTACGACTACATGGTGTCCCTGTATCTATTATCTCAGATAGAGGAGCTCAGTAGCTAACTTCTGGAGGTCTTTCAAAAAAGGATTGGGGACTCAAGTAAGTCTTATTACAACATTTCATCCCCAAACAGACGGACAAGCTGAGCATACTATTCAGATACTAGAGGATATGTTACGAGCTTGTGTAATAGACTTCAAAGGTAGCTGGGATGATCAGCTGCTGCTTATTGAGTTCACATATAATAATAGTTATCATTCCAGTATTCGGATGGCTCAATACGAAGCTCTTTACGGACGGAAATGTAGGTCGCCTATAGGGTGGTTCGATGTTGGAGAATCTGGATTACATGGGCCCGACCTGGTTCAGCAAGCCATAGAAAAAGTAAAGTTTATCTGGGATTGACTATTGACAGCTCAGAGTTATCAGAAGTCATATTCTGACGTGCGGCGACAAGATTTAGAGTTCGGGGATGATGACTGGGTATTCTTAAAGGTGTCACCTATGAAGGGTGTGATGAGGTTTGGCAAGAAAGGCAAACTTAGCCCACGGTATATTGGGCCTTATAGGATCATTAAGAGAGTGGGCCAAGTAACTTATGAGTTAGAATTGCCCTCGGAATTGGAGTCTGTCCATCCAATTTTTTACGTATCTATATTACGGAAGTGCAATGGCGATCCTACCCGAGTTGTGCCCACGAATGATGTACAGATTACAAAAGACTTATCATACGAGAAAGTTTCGGTTGCCATCCTAGACTGACAAATCCGCAAGCTGTGGAATAAGGAGGTAGCCTCCATGAAAGTACTTTGGAGGAACAATAATGTGGAAGAAATGACTTGAGAGGCCGAGGAAAATATGAAGTCTAGATATCCCTACTTATTTCCTCCTCCAGATAAGGGTCCGACTGAGACGTCATAATCATAAGGTACGTGTATAAATTCTTGTGTTGGTTATTGTCGTTGGTCATATGAGGCCATTGTCGTTATTTATAATTATGGTCCTGTGTGTCGTTGGGTTATTAAGCTTCTACGGGGAGAGTTGGTAGTGGTGTTGTTGCAGAGGCGACCTTGCCAAAGTTATATAGATCACGGGGAGTTGAACATTCGAGGACAAATGTTTCTAAGGGGGGAAGGATGTTACATCTCTCGTTTTCGTACGTTAAAATTTCATTTTCAGTTAACCGACTTAGACTCGGGGATGAGATCATCTTGACGTTAACGTACTTACGCTAGTTATAACAAGCGATAAATAAGTATTATGAAGGATAAAGGGGTACACAGATTAAAGAAAATGAGTTTCGTTGAAAGTGGCCAATTTGGAATAAAATACGAGTCGAGCGATACTATCCGATAATTATGAACTAGTACCATGCAAGATACCATATGACCATGGTAGTATAATATATAAAGTATATATGAAGTATTTTAAAAATACATAGAATTTTAAGTAATTTGTGGTAATTTTTAAATTATGCGGGTAATTGATTAATTACCGGGTAACAAGACATTATCCAATTAACTAATAAGTGGATAAAAAATTAAATATTCCACCCCACACCACGTGGCAACTAGCCACATTATCAAGAAATGCCTAATAGTCATTCCTTGATTAGGTGTCAAATGGATACAACTTTTCTTTCATTTTTTTCAAGACTTTGGATATCCAAGTCTTTCCAATCCATTTCATTTCGAAGACTTGGTATTTAAAGACTTAACAAGAACATTGCTTCTGACTTTAAAACAAAGTTTCATTTTCCCTTCCATTACAAATACAAACAAGTAGCAAGATTAGTAGGGATTTTGTTCAATTTATTCCAAGAAAACATGAAGGATCAGTAGTTAGCTTCCTTGATTTGGACAAAAGGGACTAACGTCCCAAAATCTAGACAAGCAAAAAGAATTTCGTTCCAATTTTATAGAGTCCAAGCATCAATTTCGTTCAAGTTCACAGAAGCAGAAGCTTCATTCTATTCAAATAATTCCAGGAACAGGTATGTTAAGGTCATCCCTTCTTTCTTTTGGCATGGTCCAAATTATACTAAGAAACGAGCAAACACACAGTTTTCATAAATTACCCTATTTATAGAAATAGTAGGGGTAACTATATTCTTGATTCCTCATTAGAATTATTATTATCCTCTATTCATGGGTCTCAGAATAATACGCAGTTGGAAAAGTTTATCCAGAAGGAATATTGAGATTATTACATATTTTTCATGCATTTCACTCATTTATACATGTGCATTGACCCATTACCAGATGACGTTATATACGCGCATATATGTAAATATATGTATATGGGATATGGGAAAAGGTTACGGCGTTATATATGCACCACTACCTAATCAGCTGGTATATGTTGATGATGTTGTCCACAGTGGCCGAGACGATATGATAGGATGCCCTCATTGGATTGATGATATTATGTACATCCATACCTATGCATGGCACGATATTTATATGCACGTGCATGACATTATAAACGTTTCAGAATTTACAAAGTTATTCAGATTTAAAGATATGTTTCTGTATTGTATGTTTCATCTACGTCTTTTACGTACTGATTTTCATGCCTTACATACTCAGTACATTTTCGTACTGACGCCCTATTTCACGAGGCCTATATTTCATGCCCGCAGGTGCAGGTAGACAAGCTGACGGTCCCCCTTCTTAGGATCCCTGATCAGCGAGAGTTGGCGTGCTCCACTTGATTCGGAGTTGCTTTTGATTTTGGTACGATACGTTTGTATATATATATGCATATGGGTATGATATGGCTCAGTCCCGTCTTTGTACAGTTATGTTTCCATTAGAGGTCTGTAGACAGTATGTCTAGTTGGGATGTATGTGGCCTTGTCGGCCTTCAGTTTTGAATGTATAGTTGTCTATAGCATCCTTGCCGGCTCACCCACTGTATCCTGCATGTATACATATGCCTTGTTGGCAGGTTTCCTTCATATATGTTATTTTCGTAATTCAGCATATATTATTTAGATTCATATCTTAAACGCATGCTTAGGAGTGTTTGACATGTAGGACTCAGACACCCGTCGCGGCCCATCGGTTTGGGTCGTGACAGATGCTTGTCCAAACGATTGCACGTTGTACTAGGGAGATGATGCTAATTAGGAAACATGCAAGCATTTTCATACTTCTAGATGGAAGCCAACTAAGAAGAGCAACAATAATCACATGTCTACCATGAGAAAGAAGAAAAATAAGCAAAAGATGCCCGCAAAAATTTTGCATTACTTTCCACTAAAACCAAGGTTGCAGAGATTGTTCATGTGTTCTAAAATTAGAGAGCATATGAGATGGCATGTGAAAGATAGTAACAGAGATGGAATCCTAAGGCATCCCAGAGATGGTGAGGCATGGAAGAGATTTGATACTACTTTTCCTGAATTTGCTTCCGATCCTAGAAATGTTGGATTAGGCCTAGCTAGTGATGGTTTATATCCTTTTGGGATGATGAGTACTAATTATAGCATTTGGCCTGTGATTTTGGTTCCATATAACCTTCCATCTTGGTTCTGTATGAAGCAACCAAATTTTATCCTCTTAATGATCATTCCAGGTCCACGTACGATGGGAAATAATATAGATATATACCTACAACCGCTTATTAAGGAGTTGAATGAGTTGTGGTGTAAAGATGTGAAAACTTTTTATTCATCAAAGAATGAAATGTTTAGAATGCGAGCAGCTCTTATGTGGACAGTTAGTGACTTTCCTGGACTTGAAATTTTATCTAGTTGGAACACACATACTGGTTTTGTGTGTCCATCTTGTAATTTTGACACAGAACCTTGTAGACTTCGTCATAGTAGAAAGTGGTTCTTTATTGGTCATCGCCGGTTTTTGGCAAGAAATCATAAATTTAGATTGATGAGGCTTCGTTTTTTTGGCAATACGGAAGTGAGAACCCTCCAAGGAAGTTAACTGGGTCAGATATTTTGAATCAAGTGGAAAAAATTGATGTTATATTTGGAAAACCAGCAGAATTGAATGAAAGAAAGAAAAGAAATCGACAAAAAGGCACTGAGAAAAGTGCAACCCAACAATTGAGAAAAAAAACATATTCTTCAATTTTCCATATTGGAAATTCTAACTTGTTGCGCCATAATTTCGACGTTATGCACATTGAGAAGAATGTGTTTGATAATAATATATACACTTTGCTATATGATAAAGACAAATCAAAGAATCATGTTAAGGCTCGAAAAGATCTACAAGATATGGGTATAAGGCGTGATCAAAGCCAGATGAGAATGAGAATTGTCGGCTTGCTTCGTTTGCAATTCCAACAAATAAAAGAGTCGACTTTCTCAAAACTTTAAAAAATATCTCGGTGCCGGAGAGTTACTCAAGTAATATCTCTCGTTGTGTTGATGTAGATAAAAAGAGGATATTTGGACTAAAAAGCCATGATTGTCGTATCATTATGGAACAATTCTTGCCCATATTTGGATGCATGTGTGAATTGTTTCTTTTTAATTATTCGACTTTTCTTCTACTAATTTTGTGAACTCCTGCTTTTCTTTATTGCTTGTAGGTATACCGAAGCCCAAGCGTTATGAGAACTTTCAGAACTCAATTCAGTCAGCATCTACCTCACAAGGTGTAGCACAACCTTTATCAACTGAATCAACACCTTCGTATTTTGATGATACACCACAAGTTCAACCAATAGTACGACCAACACCGCGTCACAACAACCACCATCTAGAAAGCGTAGTGGACGTGTGTCTATGCAACATTGGACTGTAGATGCATAGGTATGTTATTGCCATTCATTTATACATTCTACCTATTTTACGCTGCAACTAACAATCTGTTACCCCGAAGAATAGAGAACCTATGCTTAATGCTTCTTATCACTTTACATTCGTTATCAAACCTCTTGCATCCTTCTTGTGGTACTGTATGATAGTGCAGAAGTGACGCTGCAAAATAGTACTCCTACTAAGTAAAGTGAATGAAAACGTTAGAGTTTGTGGTGGTGTCCATCTATTTCATTTACTTGGCTCCATCTCTGCTGCTTTACATGCTTTCTGCTAATTATATTCGTCGATCGATTAAATAAATGAATGATTATATATGACTTGTAAGAGAGTAGAGAAAAGGGATGTATATATAGCTTACAGTATGATTTTCAGTGGATTTTGTCACACTTTATACCTGTACAACTCTTCACATTTTATACTTGTATATAAAGAATGGGTGAAGGTGTTGGAATATCAAACCCTTTGCATCTTTTGCTGATTCTAATGTTCGGCCTTTAGAGGTATTTATGTGTAGCATTAAGTGCGTATCCCAATATATAAAGTAAGTTCCATTAGAAATGCCCGAGACATTCAAAGAGATTGCATCATCGATATGCTGTAGATCAATTTTGGATACCAATTTACCATCTTGAATTTTGTGACTGGAAAAATTTACCATCTATTTTCTTCTCTGATCTTCAATCATATCTGTTATGATCTTCAGTTCTTTGGTGAATTTGTTATATATTTTTAAACTGTGTTCTGACCTTTTCCTTTATATACCAAATTTGACAACAGAAACAGTTCCTCTGAACCACAATCCTATTATTGTATTTTATATACCAAAGTTGAAAGGATGAAATGTTGGTACCAATTTTGTACACTTGGTGTCTATGTAGTTTGATGACAAGGTATTCTTATTTCTCTGTATTATTTACGTGTAGCTCGAAATTGCCATCTACATATTCTTGACTTAAATTCGTACCTGTATTTGTTATCTCCCATTCAGTTATATTATGAATTTCTATTAAAGTTGGACCTTCTTTGTTGTCACTTCATTCACTGTATGCACTGTGTTTTCTGCATGCAAAAGAGACCTTTTGGTTTCTAAGTATTTTACGCCACACCTAATGATCTGTTGCCTCAAAGAATAGAGAACCATATTGATTTTTGTTTTTATCTTTTAAGATTCACAAGGAGCTAGCAAGATACTTAAAGTGAAGAAAAGGAACGTGTTAAATTTATCTAATGGAGAACGTATTGTGGTTGATTTTGACGACATGGATTCTCCCATTGGTGAAGGACAAGGTGTTCTTGCAGGCTTTTGTGGAATTTTAGCAACTGACTGCTCCATTTTTCCAATTCACTTTGAGAAATGGCCGGATTTACATGTGACAATCTTCAATCGTTGTTATGATCGATTTATAAAGGTATTCCTGAGGCATACAATAATTATAAAGATTTTATATTTGCATGTAATAATTATCTAACCATTGGTTTATCCTTGAAGCCACGATTTTGTTTTCGGACAATTGAGTCAAATGCAAGACGATATGTTTATAATTCTATGTGTAAGAAGTGGGGCGCAAAAAGGCTAAAGTTGTTTGATAAGGTCTATGATCCACTTAAGAGCAGAGCTGAGATAATGGATAGCGTTCCACTGGAAATTCCACCGGATCAATGGATTTCTTTTGTTGATTACCGCTCTAGAGAAAAGACACAAGTATTTATTTCAATGCTTCTACATTTCAACCATGGCCAATACCTTCTCTTATTGATTACCGCTTTTGTACAACATTGATGTTTAGTTCAAGCAAAGTTTGGATTTTTAACCTGGGTCAAGATAAAATTATGACAGAAGGAAGGTATTGAGTATAGTTGGTTATTCTGGTGAAATGTGGTTTCCACTTGTGGTGTAGTAGTGTATTGATGTTTAGTTCAAGCAAAGTTTGGATTTTTCACCTGGATCAAGATTAAAGTTTGGATTTTTAAACTGAGGGCATTAAAATACCGGAAAGAAGATATTTACCATAGTTGAGTATTATGGTGACATGTAGTTTCCACTTGGTGTTTTTTTTTGTGTGACCATTTGGTAAAAAGGTTTTATTTCTGATACCGTTGTTTCTAATAATGCGTTTTTGTACAGCATTGATGCTTAAGTTTAGGAAAGTGTTTTTTTTTTTTTAAATCCGGGTCAGGAAGTTTGGATTCTTTAAGCTGATAGAAGTAAAATACTGAACAGAAAGTCTTGAACAGAAGTTATTAACCATAGCTGAGTATTCTGGTAAATGTTGTTTGGACTTATGATATTGTGGTTTTACAAGTATACAATAGGCAAGTATGAGTAATTCGTGGTATCTTTTTGTAAGGAAATTTGTAAAAGAAATGCTGAAATTCGGAAGAAACAAATTGTTTCACATATCGGTAGCTCCAAACCTAACTCGAGAAGAAGGGCTGAAATGGTATTGATTCATTTTGAATACTTTAATTAAACTAGCAACTATTCTTAGTTAGTTAAGTTAATGCGACTTTAACTTTTTCATTTATAGATGGCTGAGACTGGACAAAAGCCTGGACGAGGACAGTTTTATCTCGTTACACATAGGAATGAAGATGGATCATATGTTAATGAGGCGGCAAAAGAGATATGTGTAAGTTTTTAATTTCTTCCATCAAATTTGCAATCATTTAGTACCTAGTAATACAAATTGTTTGAGTGAATGGAAACGTTACTGGTGCATTACTCAAAAAGTTGTATCTTATAACACTGTGTATTCCTAAACATGCATTTCTGGGAAATAAAAACAGAACACTTTTGGAGTTCACATGTGTGATGGGGTCTATAGAAACATCTCTTCACAGAGATACAGAGAAGTGGAAAGAAATAGACACACTAAAAAAGAAGTGTGAAATAAGAGAAAAGGAAATAAAAGTTTACAATAAACATCCTTTCTGATGTTCTTCACATTGTGGTTCTCATTACTTTTATTAGCACCTGCCTATACCTAAGCTAAGCTAAAATGCAGAGGAAACTACATTTAAAGATATTTCTTTGCCTATTTCTGCAAGGAGGTCCATGCCATGCCTTATTTGTTTCAACACGAAATACTAATCTAGTCTTCCTGAATCTTTCATCTACTCGTTCTTAGAAAGATAAAAAAGCAATATAGAAAGTGTGTATAAGACCTTTTCCTTTAGACATTATAGCTGCTAAAAAATAATTCAAGACGAAAGCAACTCTAATTTCCTTATACTGATGAATAAGATTTGAAAACAAATTTGACAATTCACTAGGACATTGTACTCGAACAGCCCAACCAAAGTGCATTACTCAACAAGCTAAATATTCTTCTTCTCTTGTTTTTCTTTTTTAATAACTTATCAATCACTGAGTGAAGGTAGGACACTTACTTTTGGTGTGTAATGTATTTTGGAAAAAATTGAACTAGCATTGAGCCAAAGCACCGTGGATGAGTCTGAAATTTCGCCAAATGATGCCGTTGGTAAGGTGCCGGGAAAAGAGTACTCTTGAAGGGTAAGGTGCTTGGGATTAGGAGCTGTTCTTGGCTGAGCTTTTAGACAAACAAGACCTCGTTATAGTGATTTGAATGCTTCAACTTATAATAATGGTTCATGTTCTTCCCAATGCCAAGAGAAATACAATCAAATGTTGAATGCTCACAATCAAAGCCAAGAGAACTACAGAGCAATGATGAATGTTAACGCCCAAATGATAAATGCTAACACCCAAATGATGAATGCTTTTAAGGCGTATATGATAATGAAAGAAGGGAGGATACCCGAGGAATTTGCAGGGATCTTTGTTTCTCCTCCTCATTCAACAGTAAGAAAAGTTCATAACTTTCTTATTTAATTTTGAAAACTTTTGTGCTATGTGGTGTTTGACTCTTATTCTCACTTTCTTTACTCTTATATCCACACATGTTTTCTCATCAAATGTGCATTTAGGATATTGTTGAGGTACTAGAGTTTAAGCTACTAGAGTAGGGATACTTCTATTTATTTATTTATTAGATCTGCAAAATTAATCATAACTAATAGATAGCTGGAGGAGAAGAGAAGAAAATCTGAAATGTTTGAAATTATAGCTTCGATTTCTAATTGCTTAAGTGTATGCGTTACTTTTCTTTTTTCTCTTTCTGGAATTTGTTTTTTTGGATATCTTTTGGAGCATATGCTGCTAGCTCGAGATGTAAATGGCACTGATGTTATTGATCTTAAATATAATATTATGCACCTCTGCTTCAGGTGCCAACAAAATTTTGAAGTAAAAAATCTTTATATTTTGTGTGCTGATATATACATAACAAGAGGATTGGAGATGGTATTCGTATCTGTAAGTTCAATTCATGTGTTGAGGTACTTTTCGTTAATTATGTTTTATTTTGATTTTTTTTAGCCAAGTGATGGGACTAGCAGATCCATTTCACCCATGGATGTTAGAAGATCATCTGGTAGAAGTAATCCTAACGACAACCATTGAAGTTCACTTGCAAATGTATCGTACTCAATTGAATGGTCATAGGAGATCTTTTGTCCATAATAGTTGGAGTAGATGTTTTGTTTAAAGTTTGTTTTAAGACTAACTATAATACTGATGTTTTGTGTTCAATGGATGGAGTAGTTGTGTTTAAAACAAGTTTTTGAGACTAATAATAATTTACTTTAATGTATTTTAGGGTTTATTAATATATTGATGTTAATTAGATGATTCTATATAATCTGATGATGCTTCATTATATTAGCATAATTGAAATAGGATCAGTTATATATGGGTATAATAATTGCCAAAAAAAAAAACTCAATGAATAGCGGGGGTTATAACCGCAGCAATTTAATGTATAGTAATATTATATTTAAAATTGCGGGGGTTAAATAAACATATTGTTTGGGTTTTGATTGCCGTTATTTTTTCTATACGTGTGTTCTAAAAAAGTTAAACTATTAAATTGCGGAGGTTAGACCGACGCTAAATACCCGCTGCTATATGATAACGGCGGTCCTCCAAAAAATTCCCGCGAATTGATTGCGGCGAACATTATTGCGAGGGTTTTGGAAATCGCTGGAACTGAAAATTGCGGGGGTTACTGACCTCCACAATATGTAAACAAAACCTTCATAAATTTAGTATTTTTTTGTAGTGTTTTCGGGAGTGTACATGGGAGTTGAGCTTGTTATTTACCTATAAGTTATTACATTTTATATTTGAGTCCTATAAGCAGTTATGTTATTTCGTTTGACCCCTAGGTTTTACTTCCTCTATATGTACCGAGTTTGCCATTTTCAGAGGCAATGAATGAAAAATCATTATCTTATTTGCATTGTTTTCTTCTCTTCTTAGCTTACCTTAGCCATAGTTAGATTCTTCTTCCTCCGAAAATCCGTATTTGTAACAGTGTTATCAGAGCATCGATTCTCTGACCTCTATGGCAATGGAGATGGATCGATTTCTCCCACCATACGGCTATTATAATGACCCACGAGCTAGGCATCCATGACTGAATGCTATAGTGAATGTTCCAGACTTGCAAATCTTCCACAGGATTTTAACTATGCACCCTACCAAGGTCCTAATTCTTCCAGTTATTGTAATAGCGGTTATGGAGCTTACTATATGGGGTAACAACAGCAATTCAAACCAACAAACCCTCTGTACACCTCTAATTTCAGTCCACATCAACCTTGGTATCAACCTTGGTAAGCTGGGAGTTCCCTATCGGTCCCTTATGCCTACCAGCCATCAGAGTTCACCATGGCCTTTTCCGATTTTTCGACTGCCGGGGTGGTTTTAAATAGAGGCGCCATAGTGGGTTTCCAATCTAATAACACAGATTTCCTCTCTAGCATGGAAATGGCGAGGACTGATCACATCTCGGAGTATAATCCTCCACATTTGTTATTTGAGCAGTAGCAACAGCAGGTCAATGATTCTGTTCCAATCAATTTTCTGATGGACGAAGCGATTCCAACTGCTGTTGATAATTCCAACCATAGATCTGAATATTCAATTCCCCTTTTGCTGTTTCAGCAGCAGCACGTTTGTTTTGATACCATCATCGAGAGCTCTCTTCCATCCGAAATGTTGATGGATGGGGGGATTTTGATGGGTTGTAACAGTAGCACTTCCATTCACACAGATGAAATACTAAGCAATTTAATGGATGTTGTTATTTCAGAAGTTACTCCGAGGAAAGAGATGTTGGAAAAATCTAAGTCAACGGAAGAGGAACAGCATCCCGCTCGTGAGCACTAGATGTTTGATGAAATGCCAATAGATAAGGAGGTCGAGAAGAAGTACGTTGATGAGAGTAGCACTCCCTTGATCGATGAGAAGCCTGAGGAATTTGCTACTGTGGTGAACAATAATGATAGCAGTCACATTATTCAAGTTCATATAGCTGCCACTATCGCGAGTGCTGAAAAGAACCACTATGCCATTAGGGATTCTGTAACAAACTTGAAGAAGTATATGTTTGAGAACAACCTGGACAGTGAAGTGTAGTTGAAGGTCACAGATAGGAAGATCCATGAGTTGGTTGAAGAGGCCGTTGAATTTGCGTATGCGAGCCCTGTTCTAGCTCATATTCAGCTGCTAGAGAATGAATTTACTAATCCTAGTAGCTTCAAAATTGGGCCGGATCGAAGGCACATGGATACTCAATATTCTATTATAAGTAATGGTGTAATATGCAACACTAGAGAAACTTCCAAGTCTTTAGAGATATACTCTTTTGCTAAGTTCATAGGGAAGCACTGCTTCCTTCTACCTAGCGCCATGATACTTTATGCACTTAATGAGATGTTGAGAAAAGAAATTCATATATACAATGAAGGGCAACATGTTGCTTATAGATTGAGGTATGAGTTACTAACCAATGCTTTCACTTATCGTGTAAGGTAAAAATGGAATAGAAGTGGTGATGATCACGGCAGTGATAGTGTTAATATTATGAACAAGGGCCATGGAAGATATGGTGTTATTTGTTGAGACAAATTAGAGAATGATAATTGTAAAGTTGACTTGGTTGATTCGCCTAATCATCCTCAAAGGTGGAGACCTCTAGATTCAATTAGGAAGTTAATGGAAAAGGTTGTTTCTATAAGTGTCGACATTTCTATTCTCAGGAGCAAGTGTTTTAAAGTGAGCTTTGTGTCACATGTCAAACTTGGTACTGGGAATATTGTGCCTATTATAAAGGCCTTGGGTAAGTGGAACTTTGCTGGGAACACTCAACATCTGTTTTCATATGTTGATCGTCAAGTTTTGTCGGGAGCTCTAAAGGTAGTCTACCTTCCTTGTGGATTTTTTGAAAGGAGATATAAAGAGGTGTGATTGTAGGAATTGAGGTCCGAGAAGCTGCTGTTATTTTTAGAGGAGTTCAAAATTTTGAACTTAGTGAAACTATTCGGAAGAGGGTAGAGTCAATTCCACAAGTCATCTTGCTTCTTCAATCAACAGATGAAAGATGCACCAACTCCTCTTCATTAGATAAGGAACGGAAATATAAGCTACTTGAACTTCTTGGAGTGCAAGCCCATAAGCTTGGGTTCAAAGGATTTGAAATACATATTGGCTTAGATAAAGCTAGTGCAATTAGAAATAGAGCTTCAGGATACAAAGTTGTTCCAAGCACCGGAAAGGCAGTAGCAGGTGTGGTTATTTCTTCATTTTTAACTATCACCCTTGAGGACGAGGGTGGCTTGATGGGGAAGTGGATTCTAGACTTTTGTCCGATTCATGTGCGTGATCAAATAGTTTATTCATGTTCGTCGGTTGGAATTTCAAAGGATGGTTCATGCAATGGCCTAGAATACTATGTATCTCTGGAAAGAGATATTATGGTGGCAACAACTGTCAACTTAATTATTGAAGAGCAGCCAACAGATGTTTATACTGGGATTTCTCTAAGTGTTCATCATGTTATCAAAGGAGATAGTTCTGAGGACCGTACAACTGACTCCAATGCTTTCTTAGACAAACTATTAACTAATCATGTTGAGAAGACATTGGTAAAGCAGACAATGGCAACCTCAGTATACGGGGTTACCTCTGTCGGGTTGTGTGAACAATTCAAACAAAAAGGGGAGGAAAAGGGTCCTATCAATGATGATAAGCTTCTATTCACTGTCTCTTGCTATGCGGCTAAATTTTTTCATGGTGCATTTTATTCTTTTGTTCAAGTGGACAGTCAAAGTACTGTGGTTAACACAAGTTGTGTACTTAACTCTTTTGCTGAGTCGCCATTCTTGTATAATGCTGAGCATACCTTTATGTTAATTGTCATTCCAGCTGAAGGTTTATACTCCAGTTATTCAATACAGAAGGTTCTTGGTGTAATAATCACTCATGTGGGCTTATGGATAAGTGATAGGGAGTTAGTTCAAGCTGATCGTTGCGCAATGACTTGACTAGGTGACTGTGTTAAGAGGATTGCTTCAGAACATCAGCCAATGCAGTGGACGACACCCTTAGGTCTCCTTATTGTGCTGTTTTACTTTAAAAATCAGTGGCATGTTATAAGAACTTCTCTTCAAATTTTAGCTTTATCGCGCGAGGCTGATTTAGTTAAGGACAAGAAATAGAGAACTGCTTTTCCTCTAAATTTCGTGCACTTGCTGGATGGTTCACATATGATGATGACTATTGTTGCTTGCAGGGACGTTGGACTACGATTTGCAGGGGTACATGATCCCTTTTGGATTCATATCTGGGATGTCGACCAGATGAACATGATACTCGGGGAAAAGTTTGTGCAATCTGTTCTTAATGTTTCTCACATGGAAGATGAGGGTCAGTCGCAACGTAAGACTGCTGTATATGAGGCGTTGAACGAAGTTGTTAGATGTTTGAAAAATGAAACAGTTTTCATGGTCTTGCAAATTGATCCTAGTAACCAGAGGGAATCCGAAAGTTTCTCTCTTCTTGCTGCAATTATAAACAAGTACAAGGGTGCTATGATAGGGAGTGTGCCTCACTGGTTCGAAGTTGCATTCCAGTATACTATGGAGATAATCATGGCAGATTTTGAAGATTATCTTAAGCATTGGCTTAAGTTCCCTTTTCAGGCAACTACTGCACATTATTCTTCTTTAATACAATAGAAACCATTCAAGCTTGTTATAGATTCTATTCCATGGACCTTTAGGCACATTCAAAAGAACATTGCTGGTACCAGACTAAATCTTTTGTTGGAGTTGTTCAATAATATTCAGCAATTACTCTTTCCAGCCATGTCTCATCGGTTGACTGAATTGCTATGGGTTGCTCCAGAACAGATGCTTCAAGACGTCAGAAGCATTGAAGAAATACCTCAATGCGTCATAATCATTGGTGTTGAAAATTTGCTTGCCAGTAGAATGGTTCCGAAGAGATGTCTCGATCCATGGACAAGAACTTTCAGAATTGAAGTAGCTTCACATTTTCCATTTGATCCTGGATGGATTGAAGTCCTCACCCTTGAGGACAAGGGCGTTGTTCAGGGGGAAGTACTGATACAAATTAGAAATAGAGTAGCTGCAGGAAGTAGTACTCTAGGTTGTCGGAAGTGTACATGGGAGTTGAGCTTGTTATTTACTATAAGTTATTACATTTTATATTTGAGTCCTATAAGTAGTTATTTTATTTCACTTTGACCCCTAAGTTTTACTTCCTCTATATGTACCAAGTTTTTGTCATAGGCTATGAATGAAAAACCTTTATCTTATTTGCATTATTTTTTTCTCTTCTTAGCTTTAGCTTGGCCATAGTTAGATTCTTCCTCCGAAAATTCGTATTCGTAACACAAATAGTAAAGAATATTAGATAAATGAATTAAAGACGAAATAGGCGATCAAACCAATTGTGATGTTATGGCCAGGCCAGAAATTAGATTGAACAGTGACCACTTCCTCGATCATACCCTAGTGTAACGATCCGGCCGATCGTTTTGAGCATTTGCACTTTACTCGCCAGTTCTCGGGCATGGCTTGCCCCGTATGATGTATTATGACTTATATAAATCGTCGGTTTTGGTTTTCAGGTTAATTAGAACAGGTATGGAAGAATGATTCTCAGCTTGAAGCTTTAAGTTTGAAAGGTTTGACCAACTTTTGACTTTTTAGTATTCGATCTCGTATTTGATTTTTTATGATTGGATTAGCTCCGTTGGGTAATTTGGGACTTGGGAGCGTGTTCGGAACGTAATTTGGAGGCTCGTGGTAGATTTAGGCTTGAATTGACGAAATTGAAATTTTGGCGCTTTCCGGTTGGTAGTGAAAATTTTGATATCGGGGTCGGAATGGAATTCCGGAAATTGGAGTAGGTCCGTAGTGTCATTTGTGACGTGTGTGCAAAATTTCAGGTCATTCGGAGTTGAATTGATAGGTTTCGGCATCGTTTGTGGAATTTGAAAGTTCCTAAGTTCTTAAGCTTGAATCCGAAGTTTATTTGGTATTTTGGTGTTGTTTTGAATGATTCGAAGGCTCGAATAAGTTTTAATGATGTTATAGGAGGTGTTGGTATGTTTTGGGTTGAGGTCCCGAGGGCCTCGGGTGTATTTCAGGTGAGTTTTGAGCGAGTCTGGGCATTAGCGGGACTCAGGCATTGGTTCTGGTGCTTAAATTTACAGTTGGGGCAGAAGTTTTACCGCTGGGCCGAAAATGGTCCGCGTTCTGCGGTGAAGAAGAATTCGCAGGTTCACTGATTTGACTTCGGAAGTCTATATCTTTTGACCTACAAGGAATTTTGGGATGATTCAAAAACAAAAGTTGTAGCCCTTTGTGTCTAGTTTTCATAAAACTAAAGAAATTACAATTTGGACATAGGTAGAGAAAGTTATGTCCAAAATACTAAAGCATGTCACTGCAGTTAACATTTTCTGCTGTAGCAGTGGATTTACCGCGGTCAGCGGTGGTTTTACTGCGGTCAGCGGTGATGGGGATCCGAAAGGTGCACTATAAATACGAGATTTGGAATTTTATTTCATATTTTGACCTAGAGAGCTTGGGCTTTGGCGATTTTTTGAGGGATTTTCAAGAAAACCATCGGGGCAAGTGATTCTAACTCAATTTTGGCTAAAACATATTATTATAATGTTGGATTCATCATTTGAGTAGAGATTTGGGAAAAATTGTGGAACTTCATAAAATGAATTTTTGGGATTTGAAAGCCGATTCGAAGTCGGAATTGAGTGAAACTAGTATGGATAGTCTCGCAATTGAATGGGTTGTCAGATTTTGAGACTTTGGTCGGATTCCGAGGTGTGGGCCCGGGGGTCGGGTTTGAGCAATTTCGGGATTCTTGAGTTAATTTGATTATTTTCGCCTGAGCTTTGTTTCTTTAGCGTATATTGATGATAATATACTGATTTTGGTTAGATTTGAAGCATTTAGAGGCCGATTCGAGAGGCAAAGGCATCACGGGCTAGGGTTTGGACCGGTTTGAGGTAAGTAATGATTGTAAATGTTTGTCCTGAGGGTATGAAACCCTGGATTTCACATCGTTATGCTACTTTGAGGTGACTCACACGCTAGATGACGAGCGTGGGGTCGTGCACCGTTGGGGATTGTGACTTAGTCCGTCCCGTATGACTGTTAAGTCGCGTATTTGATTGAAAACGATTTGATATCATTGTGTTTTGGAAATTATTACCATGTTTTGGGCTGAATGCCATATTTGGACTTCTGTGCCAACTGTTTTGGATCCTCAGGGGGGATTTTTACTACTATTCCTCACCGTTTTGACTTCATATTTGTACTCAGTCATGCTGTATTCTACTATTTTCATAACTCAGCCATATTTACTCATTTTTTGATATTTTAAATGATATTTTGGGCTGAGCATCATGTTTTATTATTGCCCGAGTGGCTTGAGAGATTTCTGACTGAGCGAGGCCGAGGGCCTGTGTTGTGAGGATATTATGGGATCGGGCTGCACGCCGCAACAAGTTGTTATTGATTCATGATATTGTAAGGCTGAGGGCCTGATTGATTTATGCCACGAGGTGGCTTGTTGTTATGTGAGGCCGAGGGCCTGATTTATTTATGCCACAAGGTAGCTTGTTGTTATGAGGACGAGTGCATGTTTGATTATGCCACAAGATGGCTTGTTATTGCGCTTGGGCTGTAAGGATCCCCCCTCGGAGTCTGTACACCCCCAGTGAGCGCGGGTACCCAGTGTGAGTGATATGATGTAGCCCGAGGGGCTGTTGTTGTTTCATATTGTTGCCCGAGGGGCTGTTCTTGATCCATGTTTTGCCCGAGGGGCGGTTCGGTTCTTGATTCATGTTATGCCCGAGGGGCTGATTACGAGTGATTGTGAGGTAGCCCGATGGCTGGTTCTGTTGATATTATGCTCAAGGGGCGGTTTATGGTACACGTTTTGCCCGAGGGGCTGTTTACGTTTCTATCATTTTTACTCACTATTTTATCACTCATTTGAAACTAATGAAAGTTGTTTTAAAAGGTTTCACTGAAACTGAGCTTGATTTACGAAGTAAATGATTTCTTTATTGTTTTGGAAATGTACTGCATTTGCTGTAGCGTTATGACATGGCTTACGTGTTTTCTTACTACTCAACTTTCATTTACTTTTATTACTTACTGAGTTAGCGTACTCACATTACTCCCTGCACCTTGTGTGCAGATTCAGATATTTCTGAACTTGGTAGTAGGTGTTGATTGCTCAGTGGCAGAGTCATCGAAGTTAGCAAGGTAGATGCCCGACGTTCGCAGCCCTGCTCTTCTCCCTCTTGTTTTCCTTAGATTGTTTTAATATATTTTCAGACTCTTTGTTGTATTCAGTCCTTAGTAGATGCTCGTGACTTGTGACACCCCGATGTCGGGCTTGTGTATTTATTCCGCATTGTTCATTTAAACTTACATTATGAGATATTTGATTAATTAAAGGATTAAAAATGACTTTTATTGAAAATGGTTAAATTCGGGAATTCTGTCGCCTGGCCTAGTTTCGCGATAGGTGTCATCACGACCGAGTCGATTTTAGGGTCGTGACACCTCGTTTAAATCCCGGTCATGAATGAAGGATAGAATAATTGAATAAGAACTTTAACAGTAGCTAAAAGGTAGAAAATAAACTTGTATTGCTTTGATTTACGTGTTATAATATGTCTTACAAAAGAAAAACTTCCCCTTTATATAGTAGGAGAGTTTCATCCCTAGTATACGTCTAAAAAGGATAAAATCTTCCTTTCCCATTAATTAATGATCCATAATCGATATTGAGCGAGATCCACGCCGTGATAGCCCGTTGGGTGCAAATATCACGGCCCTCTACCCATCGTATGTAGCCGTTTTACCTTGTTTCCCGAGGTCTTAGAACTCATTCTTAGCCCGGGACGTGTCGCTTTACCATACCCAATCTGTTCTCTCTTCCTGGATCTTGATACGAAGGGTTTCTAACCTCGATCACAATCTCGTGCATCCATACCCTTCCTCCGTTTTCTCATCGGGAAATTGGGGTATACATTACCCCCGATTTTACCCGTATACAGGTTGAAATCTACGTCTCTCATTGATCAAATAACTACCTTCACGCTGATTTGGGATTTAATGTAAATTAATTCTAACAATTCAACTTTTCTTTCAACTGGTGAATGAGTTCTCGTCGTGATATTGGCTTTACTGTGAGACTTATATTGTCACGACCCCAAATTCATCTAGTCGCGATGGCACCTAACCCAATCTGCTAGATAAGCTAAATAACAATCTACTCAATTCTAATGAAAATAATAAGAATATAATAAGTGAAATAACTGAATTTCCATACAATAACCAAGGGTTGGTAGTGCAAGTCATGAGCCACTAAGACTTAGATTTACAAAGATGATATGAAGTAAATACAATATCTATTTGGAATGTACATAAACAGAATTCGAATCTAAAATTACTAAGGATGAGGTAGTTATATCCGGAAGGTAGGTACATCTTTAGTGCCAGCTCCCGTCCTCCACAACATCTCAACTCTAAGATTTGCACACAAGGTACAGAAGTGTCATATGAGTACAGTCGACCTCATGTACTCATCAAGTATCATAACTAACCTCGGCAAGATAATAGAATAAAGAATTATAAATGATACTCGCCAATCACCTGTACAATTTATATATTTCAACAAGTACAAAACAATAATATGACTAAATCATGAAATTACACATAAAACCACCTCGATGCATACAATTCTCTTAACGTACTCTGCTCAGTCAACAATCCAGCATATAAGGAAGATATACAAATAAATCAGATAATCAGCCAAAGAGATTGCAAGTAAAGATGAAACACAATAACCAAATATCAATCTCTTGTGACTCGCAACCCAATCCAAATAAAAATACAACACGACTCTAAGGTCGATATCAGAATCTTAATAACCGAACCAAACTACTGGTCAGCCTTTCCAAGACCCATATCAACTAAATGCCTATCGGTTTCTCAAAAATCCGCGTGTACACCTTCAAGAAGGAACATGAAATGGTGACCCTAAGGGGATAGATCCATATCCACACGCTGTGTAGGATTGCATATAAGTGTTCGTAATACGCAGCAGAAGACAATAACAATCCTAGGAAGATCTTTTCGTGTTTAAAATTTATTTACATGCCAAAGATCAAATCTGAGACGTACCTGGCGAAGAGAGTCTCGTTTCAAAATTCTTCGATAGTGCGAAGACTCAATGCGTATTCACACCGAGATCGATCCTTGCTATCAACTCTTTGATCAATGGAACCCGCGAATAAATTGAACAAAAATACTATGATGAGAATTTTCTCAAAAACTTTCAGCGTAGAATCAACAAGACAAGAAGACAATTTTCTCGTCAGCAACGTATCTCTTATTTTGTGACCTTTTCTTTCGTTTACTCTAACCTTCCAACGTGAAGCCTTCATGTGTGTACATATATATATACTGACATATACCTTAGTTACTAACCTTTCCAAATCGGTAAAGGGTCTGATATGTCCCTCTATTATTGACAATTGTTTAAAAAGTACAATTATAATGACCCGGCCGATCATTTCATGAGCTACCGCCCCGTTTTTCCCATTTCTGCTTCTTTAATTGTTCAGCTATATTTCATGGTATCGTGTTGGTTGTTTTGGATTCGGAGTGGTCTTGGAGTGGAATGAGATACTTGGTCTCTTATTTAGAAGCTTAAGTTGGAAAAAGTCAACTGGATGTTGACTTATGTGTAGAAGATCTCGAATGTGAATTCGGATGGTTTGGATAGCTCCATTAGGTTATTTTAGACTTAGGAGCGTGTTCAAAATGTAACTTAGAGGTTCGTGGTAGAGTTAGGCTTGAATTAGCGAAATTGAAAATTTGGCGTTTTTCGGTCGGCAGTGGAAATATTGATATCAGGTTCGGAATGGAATTTCGGAAATTAAAGTAGGTTCATAGTGTCATTTATGACGTGTGTGCAAAATTTCAGGTCATTCGGACGAGGTTTGGTAGGTTTCGGCATCGTTTGCGGAGTTTGGAAGTTCTTAGACTTGAATCCGAGGGTGATTTGGTGTTTTGATGTTGTTTTGAGTGTTTCGAAGGTTTGAATAAGTTTGAATGGTGATATGTGACTTGTTGGCATGTTTGGTTGAGGTCCCAAGGGCCTCGGGTTGATTTCGAGAGGTTGACGAATCAAGGATGGGATTTGAGGAAGTGCTGAAGAATTCCTTCAGCTGTCATAACCACATCTGC
Source organism: Nicotiana tabacum (assembly GCF_000715075.1). Taxonomy (NCBI): domain Eukaryota; kingdom Viridiplantae; phylum Streptophyta; class Magnoliopsida; order Solanales; family Solanaceae; genus Nicotiana; species Nicotiana tabacum. The sequence goes on along the minus strand of NC_134099.1, from coordinate 140,594,015 downwards.
AGAGTGGGGACCGCAGGTGCGATGTTCGCAGAAGCGGGAGAGCAACCGCAGAAGCGGCCAAGCCAAGGAAAGCTAAGAGCCGCAGGTGCGGAAGAAGGAGCGCACCTGCGTGACTGCATGTGTGGGTATTGGACCGTAGATGTGAAAAGGGGGATACGTGAAAACCGCAGATGCGGTTGATTTGATCGCAGAAGCATTCCGTAGATGCATGAAAATGGGTCGCAGGTGCGAGATGCCTGGGCAGAAGGTATTTAAGGAATCCCTTCGCGATTTGGGTGTTCTTTACCATTTCTATTCGGATTTTGGAGATTTTTAGAGGGTTTTGAAGAGGGAATCAAGGGGATACTCATTGAGGTAAGTTATTTGAGCTTAATACTTACGATTATGGTAATTTTTAGTTGATTAAGCCTGAAATTGAGGGGTTAGGGATTGGAAACTGGAGAGTTTGATTTGAGTATTTGAGGGACCATTTGACGTCGGATTTTGATGGTTTTGGTATGTATAGACTCGTGAATGAAATTTCGGGATTTGAGTGAAATTGAGTTATTTGACGCTGGGTTTGGTTGAATTTCGAGATTTTGGTATAAATTGATAGTTTTTCATTTGGAATTGATCCTTTGGCCTTTATTGATCATATTGTATTGCTTTTGGTTAGATTTGATACGTTTGGAGGCCAATTCCAGAGGCAAGGACATCGCGGAGTAGGGATTTGACCGGTTCGAGGTAAGTAATGATTGTAAATCTTGTCCTGAGGGTATGAAGCCCCGAATTTCACATCGTTTCATTATTTTGAGGTGACTCACATGCTAGATGACGAGTGTGTGGCATGCATCACTAGGGATTGTGACTTGGTTCGTCCCGTGGAAACTATTAAGTTGCATAGTTGACTAAAAACTATTTGATACTTATGCGCTTTAGAAAATATTTCTATGAACTGGGCTGAATGCCATATTTGGGCCTCGTAACAAGCTGTTTGAACCCTTAGGGGCCTTTTACTATTATTTCCTCAATGTTTTGACTTAAGATTTGTACTCAGTCATACTATGCTTTATTGATTTCATAACTCAGTCTTTATTACTCCGTTCTGATGCATAAAATGATATTTTGGGCCGAGTACGCTGTTTTACTGATAGCCAGAGTGGCTTGAGAGGTTTCTGACTGAGTGATGCCGAGGTCCGGTGTTGTGAGGATATTATGGGATTGGGTTGCGTGCCGCATCATGTTGTTGCTGATTTGTGATTATGAGAGGCCGAGGGCCTGATTGATTATGCCTCGAGGTAGCTTGTTATAGCGCTTCGGCTGTAGGAGCCCCTCCAGAGTCTGTACACCCCTGGTGAGCGCGGGTACCCTAAGTGAGTGATATGATGTTGCCCGAGGGACTGTTCTTGATTCATGTTGTGCCTGAGGGGATAATTATGAGTGATTGTGAGGTTGCCCGAGGGGCTGATTCTGAGTGATGTTATGCCCGAGGGGCGGTTTATGATACATGTTTTACTCGAGGGGCTATTTATGATTTTCATCACTTTTACTCTAAATTTCATTGAGCCTCTGTTGAAACTATTGAAAAATAATATCTTCAAATGATTTTTACCGAAATCGAATTTTAAACGAGATGATTTGACTTATGTACTGATTTGAAAGCACGCTGTATTTACTGAGATTTCATGATGTGGATTTATATGTTTCTTACTGCTCAGTATTTATTTACCTTTATTACTTACTGAATTGGCGTACTCACATTACTCTCTGCACCTTGTGTGCAGATCCAGGGGTTGCTGGACGTGATAGCGAGCGCTGATCTTTCATCAGTCGCGAATATCCAGAGTCGGCAAGGTAGTTGCATGGCGATCGCAGCCTTGCTCTTCTCACTCTTATCTTCCTTAGACTATATTAGTGTTTTCCAAACTATAATAGTCTTAGTTGTTTTCGGATAGTCCTTTGTAGATGCTCGTGACTTGTGACACCCCGATGTCGGACTTTTCTTTCTTTCTGTATTTTGTTATTTAGACTTATGCTGTAAAATTTTTATTAATTAATAGCTTAAAAACATCTTTATTATGAAATGTCGAATTAGTTTGGGAAATGTGTCGGCTAGCCTAATTCCATGATAGGCGCCATCACGATCGGGTTGGTTTTGGGGTCGTGACAAGTTGGTATCAGAGCTTAGGTTACATAGGTCTCATGGGTCATGAACGGATTTAGTAGAGTCTTGCGGATCGGTACAGAGACATTTGTACTTATCTTCGAGAGGCTGCAGAACCTATAGGAAAAACTTTACATTCTTGAATTCTTGTCGTTCAGATTTGTTGATTCTAGTAACTAAACTTTTGTTATTCCATTCTCTTACAGATGGTAAGGACACGTGCTACCAATCAGGATGGACGACCACTAGTACTACCAGTTGGGGCCATGAGAGGCCGAGGTCGCGGTCGAGGCTGTGGTAGGGGCAGGGGTGTAGCCCGCACAACAGCTAGGGAAGCACCTACATAACCACCAGCCGCCCCAATTCATGATCAGGTCTCATACGTGGATGCTCCAGCAGGACCAGCTCAGGCACCGGCTGTGCCTATTGTCATCCTAGGCCTTTAGGAAGCCCCATCTCAGATTCTATCAATGTGCACTGGCCTGGCTCAGGCGGTCGCGGCTACTTCTCAGGTCGGGGGAGGCACTAAGACTCCAACCGTTCGCACGTCTAAGCAGATTATTCAGGGACTTCAGACAACAGGGGCACCTCCAGCCCAGCCGGTTGTATCTGCTCAGGACTACGTAGATCCTGTTATGCCAGAGGACGAGCAACACAGATTGGAGAGGTTTGGGAGACTCCAGCCTCCTTCATTTAGTGGTGCTGAGGGTGAGGATGCACGGGGTTTCTTGGACAAGTGTCAGAGGATGCTTCAGACCGCAGGTATTCTAGAGACCAATGGGGTCTCATTGACTACTTTCTAGTTCTCTAGGGCTACACTTAGTTGGTGGGAGGCTTACGAGAGGCATAGGCCGGTTGGCACAGTGACCCTTACTTGACAGTAGTTCTTCGTTCTCTTTCTAGAGAAGTTTGTACCTGAGTCTCACAGAGAGGAGCTGCGCAGGCAGTTCGAGCAGCTTTATCAGGGTGATATGTCTGAGATGCGATTCTCCAAGTTGGCTTGTCGTGCAGTCTAGTTGGTTCCCACAGACCAAGAGAGGATCAGGAGGTTTATAGATGGCCTCAGTTTTCAACTTCGGTTGCTTATGACCAGAGAGAGAGTGTCTGGTGCCACTTTTGATGAGGTTGTCGACATTGCTCGACAGATTTAGATGGTTCTTGGTCAGGAGAGGGTGGAAAGGGAGGCCAAGAGGCCTCGTGGACAGGGTAGATTCAGTGGTGCTCCACATAGTGGTAAGTTTTAGCACGGTAGAGTCCGTCCATTCAGGCATGCTCAGTCAGCTCGCCCAGTTCAACGTGGGGCATCATCGGGCCATGGTTCTCACAGTTCTCATTAGGTCCATTCATCACTTAGTGCCCTTCCAGCCTAGAGTTCATCCCGTGCCCCATCAGTTCAGGGCTCTTCCATGCCAGGTTCTTCTACTAGTTATCCCGGTGCTAGGGGTTCCCTTCAGTCCCCGTCATCAGCACCAGGGGGTTGTTATGAGTGTGAAGAGTTGGGGCATATATGGAGGCAATGTCCTCGTCGTCATGGGGGTCCGCTTCAGCAGAGAAGTCAGCCAACGACTTCGACACCAGTTACTTCGCCACCCACCTAGTCAGCTAGGGGTGGAGGACAGTTAGCTAGGGGTCGCCCTAGAGGGGGAGGTCGATCTGGTGGTGGTCAGGTCCGTTTCTATGCATTCCTAGCTAGACCAAATGTTGTTGCTTCAGATGTCGTGATCACATATATTGTCTCAGTTTGCCACAGAGATGCCTTTGTATTATTTGATCCTGGTTCCACTTTTTCATATATGTCATAATATTTTGTTCGTTATTTGGATACGCCCCGTGAGTCTCTTATTTTATCTATTCGTGTATCTACTCTGGTGGGCGATACTATTGTTGTAGACCACATATATTGGTCGTGTGTGGTGACTATTGGGGGTTTGGAAACCTGAGTGGACCTTCTATTGCTTTGTATGGTTGATTTTGATGTGATATTGGGCATGGATTGGTTGTCTCTGTGTCGTGCTATTTTGGACTGTCATACTAAGATAGTGACGTTGGCTATGTCGGGGGTGCCACGGATTGAGTGGTGAGGTTCAACGGATTATTTTCCCAGTAGAGTGATTTCATTTTTGAAGGACTAACGGATGGTTGGGAAGGGTTATCTCTATTATTTGGCCTTTGTGAGGGATGTCAGTACCAAGACTCCTACCATTGATTCAGTCCCATAGTGAGGGATTTTCCGAATGTGTTTCCTGTAGACCTGCCAAGCATGCCCCCGGACAGGGATATTGACTTTGGTATTAATTTGGTGCCGTGAACTCAGCCCATTTCTATTTTACCGTATCATATGGCACCGGTAGAGTTAAAGGAGTTGAAGGAGCAACTTCAGGAACTCCTTGATAAGGGGTTTATTCGGCCTAGTGTGTCGCCTTGGGGTGCGCCTGTTCTATTTGTAAAGAAGAAGGATGGCACGATGAGGATGTGCATTTATCACAAGTAGTTGAGCAAAGTTACAATCAAGAACAAGTATCCTTTGCCTCGTATTGATGACTTATTTGACCAACTTTAGGGAGCGAGAATGTTCTCCAAGATTGATCTCAGGTTAGGATACCACCAGTTGAAGATCGGGGACTCGGACATTCTTAAGACAGCTTTTAGGACCCGATATGGTCATTATGAGTTCCTTGTGATGTCTTTTGGGCTGACCAATGCCCCAGCAGTATTCATGCATTTGATGAATATCATGTTTTGGCCTTATCTCGACTCGTTTGTTATTGTATTCATTGATGATATTTTGGTGTACTCACATAGTCAGGAGGAGCACGCTGAGCATTTTAGAGTTGTATTGCAGCGGTTAAGGGAGGAGAAGCTTTATGCAAAGTTCTCCAAGTGTGAGTTTTGTCTCAGTTCAATGGCGTTTCTTAGGGCATGTGGTGTCTAGTGAGGGTATTCAGGTCAATTCGAAGAAGATAGAGGTGGTTTAGAGTTGACCCAAACCGTCATCAGCCATAGAGATTTGCAGCTTTCTTGGTTTGGCGGGTTATTACCGTCAGTTCGTTCAGGGATTTTTATCTATAGCATCACCCTTGACCAAATTGACTCAAAAGAATGCTCCTTTCAGGTGGTTGGATGAGTGTGAGGCGAGCTTTCAGAAGCTCAAGACTACCTTGACCACAACTTCGATGTTAGTTTTGCCATTAGCTTCAAGTTCTTATACGGTATATTGTGATACTTCTCGAGTTGGTATTAGGTGTGTGTTGATGCATAAGGGTATAGTGATTGCTTATGCTTCTCATCAGTTGAAGCCCCATGAGAAGAACTACCCTGATTATGATTTGGAGTTGGCTGTCATTGTTCACGCATTGAAGATATTGAGGCATTATCTATATGGTGTGTCTTGTGAGGTGTTTACTGATCATCGTAGCACTTGTTCAAGCAGAAGGATCTCAATTTGAGGCAGCGGAGATGGTTGGATCTGCTAAAGGATTATGATATTACTATTTTGTACCATCCGGGAAAGGCCAATGTGGTGACCGATGCCTTGAGTAGGAAGGCGGTGAGTATGTGCAGTCTTGCATTCATTCCTGTTAGGGAGAGACCTCTTGCAGTTGATGTTCAAGCCTTGGCCAATCGGTTTGTAAGGTTGGATATTTCGGAACCCAGACAGATCTTAGCTTGTGTGGTTTCTCGGTCTTCATTGTTTGATCGCATTAGAGAGCGCCATTATGATGATCCTTATTTGCTTATCCTCAAGGACAGAGTTCAGCACGGCGATGACAGAGATGTGACTATTGGTGATGTTGGGGTATTGAGGATGCAGAGTCGGATATGTGTGCCCAATGTAGATGGGCTTCGGGAGTTGATTCTGAAGGAGTCCCGTAGCTCGCGGTATTCCATGCATCCGGGTGCCGCAAAGATTATCATGATTTGAGACAGCACTATTGGTGGAGAAGAATGAAGAAAGATATAGTGGGATTTATTGCTCAGTGTCTCAATTGTCAGTAGGTGAAATATGAGCATCAGAGACCGGGTTGTTTGCTTCAGCAGATGGATGTTCCAGAGTGGAAGTGGGAGCAGATCACCATGGATTTCGTAGTTGGACTCCCACGGACTTTGAGGAAGTTTGATGCTATTTGGGTAATTTTGGATCGGTTGACCAAGTCCGCGCATTTTATTCATGTGTGTACTACCTATTCTTCAAAGCGATTAGCTGAGATTTATATCTGAGAGATTGTTCGCCTACATGGTGTCCCAGTTTCCATCATCTCGGATAGAGGTACTTTAGTATACATCACAGTTTTGGAGGACCGTGCAGCGAGAGTTGGGTACTCAGGTTGAGATAAGCACAGCTTTTCACCCTCCGACGGACATACAGTCCGAGCGTACTATTCAAATATTGGAGGACATGTTGCACGCTTGTGTCATAGATTTTGGGGGTTCATGAGACTAGTTCTACCACTCGCGAAGTTTGCATATAACAACAGTTATCAATCGAGTATTCAGATGGCTCCATATAAGGCTTTATATGGATACGATGTAGATCTCCAGTAGGATGGTTTGAGTCAGGCGAGGCCAGGCTTTTGGGTACAGACTTGGTGCAGGATGCTTTGTACAAGGTGAAGGTGATTCAGGAGCGACTTCGTACATCTCAGTCGAGGAAAAAGAGTTATGCTGGCAGGAAGGTCCATGATGTGTCTTACATGGTTGGGGAGAAGGTTCTACTGAAGGTTTCACCCATGAAAGGTGTTATGAGATTTGGGAAGAAGGGAAAATTGAGCCCTCGGGTCATTGGGCCTTTTGAGGTGCTTCGAAGGATTGGGAAGGTGGCCTATAAGCTTGCTTTGCCACCTAGCTTGTCGAGTGTGCATCCGGTATTTCATGTTTTCATGTTAAGACTTATGCAAATCGTCGGTTTGGTTTTCAGGGTAATCAGAATGAATTTGGAAGAATAGTTCTCAGTTTGAAACTTAAAATTTGAAAGGTTTGGCCAAGTTTTTACTTGTCAATATATGATCTCGGATTAGAATTTTTATGATTTTGTTAGCTCCGTTAGGTGCTTTGGGACTTAGGAGCGTGATCGAAATGTAATTTTGAGGTCCGTGAAAGGTTTAGGCTTGAATTGGCGAAATTGGAATTTTGGCGTTTTCCGGTTGATAGATGAGATTTTGATATAGGGGTCGGAATGGAATTTCGGAAGCTGGAGTAGGTCCGTTGTGTCATTTGTGATGTGTGTGCAAAATTTCAGGGCATTCGGACAAGGTTTGATAGACTTTTTGATCGAAAGCGTAATTTGGAAGTTTTTGGAATTCTTAGGCTTGAATCCGATGCAAATTTAGTGTTTTAATGTTGTTTTGAGCGTTCCAAAAGTTGGAACAGGTTTGAATGATGTTATGGGATATGTTGGCATGGTTGGTTGAGGTCCCGAGGGCCTCGGGTGAGTTTTGGGTGGTTAATTGGATCAAATTCTTGTTTTGAAAGTTGCAGATTTCTTCAGATCAGTGTTGCAGAGTTTTGCTTTTTGCGTTCGCGAGAGGGCCCTCGAGTTCGCGAAGAGATGTTGAGTGTGGCAGGCCAGTTACCCTTCGCGTTCGCGATGTTGGTCCCACGTTCGCGAAGGTTGAGTCTATTTGTGCATCGCGAACATGTGGCATGGTTCACGTTCGTGTCGAAGGGTGAAATAGACTTAGACCCCAGGCCCTGGTGCTATGCGTTCGCGAGGTTAGTGTCGCATTCGCGAAAGGGATGGACTGGTGAAGCATCGCGTTCGCGTGGCTGCATCCGCGTTCGCGAAGGGTATTATGGAGAGAGAGTGTAATTTGTGCTACGAGAACGCGAGAGTAAGGCCGCGTTCGCGATGAAGGAAAAATCTGGGCAAAATGTTTAAGTTCAAAATCGAGGGTTTAAGTCCAATATCACAAAAACCATTGGAGAGCTCGAGAGAAGGTGAATTGAAGAGATTTTTAGTGGAGCTATTGGGGTAAGTATTTTTCACTCATACTTGGTTTAACTCCATGATTTAGTCTTGAATTTCATCATTTAATTTGAGAAATTAGAGTGGAAATTGGGGGGAAATGGAAGAAAAGTTTGAGAATTCTTTTGGGGATTTGAATGGGCATTTGATGTCCGATTTTAGTGTTCTTAGTATGTATGAACTCGTGAGAGGGTAAGTATTTTAGTGATATGATTTTTATTGGATTCCAAGATGTGGGCCTAGGGGCCGGGTTTGGCCAATTTCGGGATTTTTAGTATAAATTGGATATTTTCGAATGGGCTTTGTTCCCTTAGCATATTTTGATGGTATGAATATGCTTTTGGCTAGATTTAGAGCATTCGGAGGCCGAGTCGAGAGGCAAAGGCACCGCGGGCTAGAGTTTGGACCGATTGAGGTGAGTAATGATTGTAAATGTTGTCCTAAGGGTATGAAACCCCGAACTTCATATCGTTGTGCTATATTGAGGTGACACACATACTAGATGACGAGCGTGGGGTTGTGCACTATTGGGGATTGAGACTTAGTCCATCCCAAATGACTGTTTTACTGCGTAATTCATTGAAAACTATTTGCTATCATCATGTTTTGGGCTGAATGCCATATTTGGGCCTCGTGCCAACTGTTTTGGACTCTTAGGGGATTTTTTTACTACTTTTTCCTCAATGTTTTGATTTTATATTTGTACTCATTCATGCTATATTCTACTGTTTTCACAACTCAACCATCTTTACTCGTTTTTGATATTTAACTGATATTTTGGGCTGAGCATCATGTTTTACTATTGCCCAAGTGGCTTGTGAGATTCTGACTGAGTAAGGCCGAGGGCCTGTGTTGCGAAGATACTATGGGATCGGGCTGCGTGCCGCAACAATAGTATACCGATTCATGATATGTGGAGGCTGAGGGCCTGATTTGATTATGCCACGAGATGGCTTGATATTGCGCTTGGGCCGTAAAGGTCCCCTCCCGGAGTCTGTACACCCCTATTAAGCGCGGGAACCTAGTGTGTTATGTGATATAGCCCGAGGGGCTGATGTTGTTCCATGTTATTGTCCAAGGGGCGGTTCTTGATTTATGTTATGCCCGAGGGCTGATTGTGAGTGATTGTAGGTAGCCCGAGGGGCGGTTTATAGTACATGTTTTGCCGAAGGGCTGTTTACGTTTCTATCATGCTTACTCACTGTTTTATCACTCGTTTGAAACTATTGAAAATTATTTTTAAAAGGTTTTTTACCAAAGCTGAGCATGATTCTCGAAGTAAATGATTTTTGTACTGTGTTGGAAATATCCTGTATTTGTTGTAGCGTTTTGACGTGGTTTACATGTTTTCTTACTGCTCAACTTTCATTTACTTTTATTACTCACTGAGTTGGAGTACTCATATTACTCCCTTCATCTTGTGTGCAGATTCAGGTATTTTTGAACCCGGTAATGGGTGTTGATTGCTCGGAGGCAGAGTCATTGGAGTTTAGCAAGGTAGCTGCCCGACGTTCGGAGCACTACTTTTCTTCCTCTTATTTTTTGTTAGACTGTATTCGGTACACTTTCAGACTTTTTCATTATATTCAGACCTTAGTAGATGTTTGTGACTTGTGATACCCCGATGTCGGGCTTGTATATTATTTTCGCACTGTTCATTTAGACTTACATTATGAGACATTTGATTAATTAAAAAGCTTAAAAATGAATTATTATTGATTAAATGGTTAACTCGGAAGTTGTGTCGGCTGGCCTAGTTTCACGATAGGCGCCATCACGACCGGGTTGGTTTTAGGGTCGTGACAGCTCCGAAAGTATGTCGGCGATCCGTCTCATGTTTTGGATTTCAGCACGGTTCTATTAGACGGTGATTTGACTTATGATGTGGAGCTAGTGGCTATTTTGGAGCGGTAGGTCCAAAAGTTAAGATCAAAGGATATAGCTTCAGTGAAAGTGCAGTGGAGAGGTCGGTCTGTGGAGGAGGCTACTTGGGAGACCGAGCGGGAGATGCGGAGCAGATATCCACACCTGTTTGAGGCTTCATGTATGTTTCTTGACTCGTTCGAGGACGAACTTTTGTTTAAGAGGGGGTATATTTAATGACCCGGCCGGTCGTTTCATGAGTTACCACCCTGTTTTCCCCATTTTTGCTTCTTTATGTATTGTTCAACTGTATTTCATCGTATCGTATTGGTTGGTTCGAGTTCGGAGTGGTTTTGGAGTGGAATGAGATACTTAGTCTCTTATTTAGAAGCTTAAGTTGGAAAAAGTCAACCGAATGTTGACTTATGTGTAGAAGATCTCGGATGTGAATTCTGATGGTAGGTTTCAGCATCGTTTGCGGAATTTGGAAGTTTAGAAGTTCTTAGACTTGAATCCGAGGGTGATTTGGTGTTTTAATGTTGTTTTGAGTGTTTCGAAGGTTTGAATAAGTTTGAATGGTTATATGTGACTTGTTGGCATGTTTGGTTGAGGTCCCGAGGGCCTCGGGTTGATTTCGGGAGGTTGATGGATCAAGGATGGGATTTGAGGATGTGATGAAGAGTTCCTTCAGCTGTCATAACCTCACATGTGGAGTAGGGACCGCAGGTGCGATATTCGCAGAAGTGGGAGAGCAACCGCAGAAGCGGCCAAGCCAAGGAAAGCCAGGAGCCGCAGGTACGAAAGAAGGAGCGCACCTGGATGACCGCAGGTGCGGGTGTTGGACTGCAGATGTGGAAAAGGGGGATAAGTGAAAACCGCATATGAGGTTGATTTGACCGCAGAAGCGGTCCGCAGATGCGTGAAAATGGGCCGCAGGTGCGAGATGCATGGGCAGAAGGTATTTAAGGAAGCCCTTCGCGAATTTTTGGGTATTCTTCACCATTTCTATCTAGATTTTGGAGGGTTTTGAAGAGGAAATCAAGTGGATACTCATTGAGGTAAGTTATTTGAGCTTAATACTTAAGCCTGAAATTGAAAGATTAGGGTTGAAATTGAGGGGTTAGGGTTTGGAAACTGGAGAGTTTGATTTGAGGATTTGAGGGATCATTTGACGTTGGATTTTGGTGGTTTTGGTATGTGCAGACTCGTGAGTGAAAGGAGTTTCTAGTTTTGTGATTTTTGTCATATTCCGACACGTGGGCCCGGGGGCCGGGTTTGGGTGAATTTCGGGATTTTGGTAAAAATTGATAGTTTTTCATTTGGAGGCCGATTCCAGAGGCAAGGGCATCGCGGAGTAGGAATTTGACCGGTTCGAGGTAAGTAATGATTGTAAATCTTGTCATGAGGGTATAAAGCCCCGGATTTCATATCGTTTCACTATTTTGAGGTGGCGCACATGCTAGATGACGAGCGTGTGGCATGCATCGTTGGGGATTGTGACTTCGTCAGTCTCGTAGCAACTATTAAGTTGCATAATTGACTAAAAACTATTTGATACTTATGTGCTTTAGAAAGAATTTCTATGAACTGGGCTGAATGCCATATTTGGGCCTCGTGCCAAGCTGTTTGAACCCTTAGGGGCCTTTTACTATTATTTCCTCACTGTTTTGACTTAAGATTTGTACTCAGTCATATTATGCTTTACTGATTTCATAACTCAGTATTTATTACTCCGTTCTGATGCATAAAATAATATTTTAGGCTGAGCACCCTGTTTTACTGATTGCCCGAGTCGCTTGAGAGGTTTCTGACTAAGTGAGGCCGAGGGCCTGTGTTGTGAGGATATTATAGGATCGGGCTGCGTGTCATAGCATGTTGTTACTGATTTGTGATTATGAGAGGCCGAGGGCCTGATTGATTATGTTACGAGGTGGCTTGTTATAGCGTTTGTGCTGTAGGAGCCCCTCCGGAGTTTGTACACCTCCAATGAGCATGGGTACCCTGAGTGAGTGATATAATGTTGCCCGAGGGGCTGTTTTTGATTCATGTTGTGCCTGAGGGAATGATTATGAGTGATTGTGAGGTTGGCCGCGGGGATAATTCTGAGTGATGTTATGCCCAAGGGACGATTTATGATACTTGTTTTGCCCGATGGGCTATTTATGATTTTCATCACTTTTTACTCTAAATTTCATTGAACCTCTGTTGAAACTGTTGAAAAAAAATATCTTCAACCGAAATTGGATTTTAAACGAGATGATTTGACTTATATACTTATTTGAAAGCATGTTGTATTTACTGAGATTTCATGATGTGGATTTATGTATTTCTTACTGCTCAGTCTTTATTTACCTTTATTACTTACTGAGTTGGCGTACTCACATTACTCTCTGCACTTTATGTGCAGATCTAGGGCTTGCTGGACGTGATAGCGAGCGCTGATCTTTCATCCATCATGGATATCCGGAGTCAGCAAGGTAGCTGCATGACGATCGCAGCTTTGCTCTTCTCCCTCTTATCTTCCTTTTTCTATATTAGTGTTTTCCAGACTGTAATTGTCTTAGTTGTTTTCGGATAGTCCTTAGTAGATGCTCGTGACTTGTGATACCTCGATGTCTAGCTTTTGTTTCTTTCCGCACTTTGTTATTTAGACTTATGCTGTGAAGTTTTTATTAATTAATAGCTTAAAAACATCTTTATTATGAAATGTCGAATTAGTTTGGAAAATGTGTTGGTTGACCTAGTTCCATGATAGGTACCATCACGACCGGGTTGGTTTTGGGGTCATGACAACAATTCTTCCATATAAAGAGAATTATGAATCCCATTCTAAATGGAATTGAGGTGGCAGACGTGTCCTTATGGACTTTTCAGTTGATCCAATTCAAAGTTGGATTCAACTTATAATTCTTTTATTAATATTTATATAGATCTTATATATATATATATATATATATATATATATATATATATATATATATATATATATTATTTATGAGTACCAACTATATATATCACATATTTATATCATCCAAGAGATATAGTTTAATTTTCTGTTCCAAATAGAAAACTTTTATTTGTTCACAATATTTTATATCCTTTGTGCTAGCAAAGAATATAATAATATTTTATTTGAACTAGTAACTAAATTTATTTGACTAATTAAATTCTTTAATTTAATTATCAAATAACAAAGTAATTAATCCTTTAACAAAGATCAAAACACTCGTTTGTGTGCGACCTCATAGGTTCAATACTAAGCCGGTAGTAAATTGATCACATCAATATACTAATCAAGGGTGGCGTCTAGCAACATTCCTTAACAGCCGGATAGAATGAAGTATATAATTTACTCTCAAGAACCAGTAGAAGAATAATGTAGTAATTCCCTTTGTTCTTATAGCTCTAGATCGCCCTAGGATATGGTTTAACTGTCAAATCCTAATAGGCGACCAACTGTGTGTTCATGTCAAATATAATCGACTATTGAATGACCTAAGAAACTCTTTTCTTCTTTTCATTCAATCGCCCTGGCCAAGGTCTTAGTTTGATCGTTTATAATTCATGATAACATGGAGCTTAAACTCATTACCAAGAGTTGACAGATTCCATATTGATCAATTACTAATTCTACAAGTATTTAATCATACTCAATATCCTTTCAACTATCGTCCTAGGGTCATATGTGTCTAGTATCAAAGCACAATAAATAACTCATCAAATACCATGACGATCTCAGGTCAAAGGAAATTTTTATATCACATTCTTCAAGAGAATATCCTATTGACAGTTATGGTAATTTTAACCATTAGGAATTATCCAATGAGTCGGTTCAATGATCATATCTCTATATGCATCACCTGTCTATGTGATTTAGTTAATGAGATCAATTAATCTTTATCCAATAAAGACGATCACATAAATATTGATCTAACCGGATTACTAATGTCCAAATTAATAATCCTACGATTAAGAACAAATTTAGATTAAATTATAAGAAACTTCACTCTCATTATCATGATCTCCATCACGATGTCAAGTCTCAAAATTTAATCAAGGACCTTATCAAATTAATCAAGCAATTAATAATAGCTATGATACAAGAATATCAGATGCCATATATTTTTATATCAAATAACGTTCAGAAAAATATGTTCAAATCATCAAATATGAGATTGGATCTAGGGCATATCTACTATACCCCTAAAACACTGCACGGACAACTCATGTGTTGCACGAACAACTAATGGTAGGCTATAAGTACATTTTTTGGCCATTAATTGCACTCTAATTCGTTGTACTTTACTAGTGTTTGAGTTTTAATTGGTATTATTTTACAATGAGTGTGTGTTTTATACTTTGTGGGAGCAATTCCGACTTACGATGAGGTTATGGAGCCAATTCGAGTTATTTTTGAACTTTGAAGTCTAAGTAAAAGCCCAAAAATTAAGTTGGGATCATATTTGGGGATCAACGGACAGTAATTCACTTAACGAGCGAAATGAAGAAATGAGCAGGAAGCCACCCAGGTGCGCGAGCGCGCACTGGGCGCGTACGTAGGGCAGAACACTATCCAAAGTGCGCGGGCCATTTTATCCCCTCCTTTTTTACAAGCTGACCGCAACAACTTCATAATTGAAGATTCTTTCTTATTTTATTTATTACTTAGTCCGTTACAAAGGGAATGACATTTTTTAATTTAAAATTAATATAATTTGAACTTTTTGTTTTTATCTTTAATAACAAGTTTTCGTGGACACACAATATACATATTTTATAACCACATAAAATATTACTCCTATAATTTATATACTATATTAAAAACATGAAGCTCCTTAGTAGAATGTCGTTCGTCTTTTTTGCCCTTTTTAGAATAGAGTTTACACTAGACAAATTAGTCATTTAATTATTCTCCTAGATAAATTTTGGGAGCCTGAAATTAAATCAAATTTTACTTTTTTAATATTTCTTTATTTGATTTAAGTTAGAAGTCCTTATATTTAGAAATTTAAAATCATTAAAATGTTACCTTATATAATAAAACTGGAATCTTTATGCCTATAAATTGTCTCTAATTAAACTTTATTTATAAGCTCAAAAGAGGTTGTTTAATTGTGAGAAATTTTAGGTGAGCAATTATTATGTAAACAAAATAAAGTAAAGAAAAGATTAAAGAAAGAAAGGAAGAATTTTGGTTGGTCGTTTATCCCAATTCGTAATTAATTTGTAAATGCTCTGAGTGTACGTGAGATTGATCCACTGACTATTAATTTTATTCTTCGATCAATGACTTGCTTAGATATAAATATTACTGTACTATCAGGACCCCAGTTCGCCCTTCGTGGACTATCGTGATGGCAACTAGTCTCTACGACTAGGTAAGCCTAACAAATGCGGAAAAGAAAATAATTGCGGAAAGAAAATAATTAAAAACTGAGATAATAAAAGGAAACGGTGTTTAAAATGCCGCCTGGCATATAACAGTACAAAACCTCAACCTAACACTCCCAAAATCCGGAACCCCATGAATCGCAAGCTAAGAGTTTACAAAAAAAGCTCTAACCCCAGAAATATCTATCAAAAAGGAAAATATAGAAGGGCTATACTAGTACCGAGAATAGAAAGGGACTCTTCGGTCTGCGGACGCAGCAGATATATCTCGAAATCTCTAAGAAAGCGCCTCGCCTCAAGTGTGATAAGACTGAGTGGAAGTACCTGGATCTGCACATTAAAAACATGCGCAGAAAGGGGCATGAGTACACCACAGCGGTACTCAATAAGTGTCAAGCCTAACCTCGGTCAGGTAGTGACGAGGAAAGTCAGGGCCCTACTGAGGTTAATGAAATATAAAGTATAATAGTGTAGAATAAAACAGTATGATTAAGTGCAACAATAAGAAATAACATAGAATAGAAAGAGCAACAGCAACTATAACAGAGACAAGATAATCACGGAAAAGAGTACAGCTCAACTCAGAGATAACAACCGTGGATCTCCCAGGATACCGTCCTATAGTCCCAATATACATATCCAGTGGATCTCCCGGATACCGTCCCTTAGTCCAACTCATAGTGCACGGGGGATCTACCGGAATCCCGATCTGTAGTCCCAAATGTAAATACCCAGTACTGGGAGAATCTACCGGGTGCAGTCCCGTAGTTCCAATATAAATATGCAAGAAGGAAAATGTCATGATCCCGGTTCACCCTCCGTGAACCATCGTGACGGCACCTAGTCTCTACGACTAGGTAAGCCTAACAATGCGGAAAATAAACGCGATTCCCAGGTCGCGAACGCGATGCAACATCTCCTCCAACTTCGCGAACGCGGGAGAACCTTCACGAACGTGAAGCATTAAAACTCCCCCAGCCCCAGCTCCTCTTTGCGAATGCGAGACCCTGCTCGCGAACGCGAATAAGGAAACCAGAACTGGGCTGCTGCAATTTTTCTACAATTCCAACAAGTTCTAAAATGCCCCGTTGAGCATTCGAAACACACCCGAGGCCCCCGGGACCTCAACCAAATAAGCCAACCAATCCTAAAACATCATTCAAACCTGTTCCAATCTTCGAAACGCTCAAAACAACATCAAACCACCAATTTTACATCGGATTCAACCCTAAGAATTCCAAAAACTCTCAAATTACGCTTTCGATCAAAAAGCCTATCAAACCTCGTCCGAATGACCTGAAATTTTACACACACGTCACATTCAACACTACGGAGATACACCAACTTCTGGAATTCCATTCCGAACCCGATATCAAAATCTCACTACCGAACCGGAAACTTCAAAAAAAATTAACTTTCGTCATTTCAAACCTGAATTAGGTACGGACCTCCAAAACACAATCCGAACATGCCCCTAAGTCCAAAATCACCCAACTGAGCTAATGGAACAAACGAAATCCCATTCTGATGTTGCCTTCACACTGCTCCAACTACGGTCCAATTCTAAAACTTAAACTCTCATTTAGAGACTAAGTATCCCAAAACTCTCCGAAACTCAAAACCAAACATCCCGGCAATTCAAAATAGTAGAAACAAACACGGGGAAAGCAGTTAATAGAGATTCGGGGCATTAATTCTTAAAACGACCGGCCTGGTCGTTACATCCTCCCACACTTAAATATTCGTTCGTCCTCAAACGAGCATAGAGACATACCTGAAGTAGTGAAAAGATGAGGGTAACGGCTGCACATATCTTGCTCAGTCTCCCAGGTCGCCTCCTCGACCGGCTGACCCCGCCACTGAACCTTCACTGATGCAATATTCTTTGATCTCAGCTTTAGATACTGCTTGTCCAATATTGCCACTGGCTCCTCAACATAAGATAGATCCTTGTCCAACTGAACCGAACTGAAATCCAACACGTGCGACGAATCGCCGTGATACCTCCGGAGCATCAAAACATAAAACACCGGATGGACTCCTGCCAAACTGGGGGTAAGGCAAGCTTATAAGCAACCTCCCCAACACGCCTCAATATCTCAAAAGGGCCAATAAACCTCAGAATCAACTTCCCTTTCTTCCCAAATCTCATAACGCCCTTTATAGGCGAAACCCGAAGCAGAACCCGCTCTCCAACCATATAAGAAATATCACGAACCTTCCAGTCCGCGTAGCGCTTCTGTCTGGACTAGGCTGTATGGAATCTATCCTAAATCACCTTAACCTTCTCCAAAGCATCCTGAACCAAGTCTGTGCCCAATAATCTAGCCTCACCCGGCTCAAACCAACCCACCGAGGATCTACACCGCCTACTATATATAGCCTCATGCGGTGCCATCTGAATGCTGGACTGGTAGCTGTTGTTGTAGACAAACTCTACCAATGGCAAGAACTGATCCCAAGACCCTCCAAACTCAATCACACACGCACAGAGCATATCCTCAAGAATCTAAATAGTGCGCTCGGAATGTCCATCCGTCTGAGGGTGAAATGTTGTACTCAACTCTACCCGAGTACCCAAATCATGCTGAATGGCCCTCAAGAACCGTGATGTGAACTGAGTACCCCTATCTGAAATGATGGAAACTGGGATACCATGCAGACGAACAATATCCTGGATATAAATCTCCACCAACCGCTCCGAAGAATAAGTTGTACATACAGGAATAAAGTATGCGGACTTGGTTAGCCGATCCATAATCACCCAAATAGCATCGAACTTTATCAAAGTCCGTGGGAGCCCAACTACAAAGTCCATGGTGATCCGCTCCCACTTCAACTCCGGAATCTCTATCTGCTGAAGCAACCCACCCGGTCTCTGGTGCTCACACTTCACCTACTGATAGTTGAGGCACCGAGCTACAAATCCAACTATATCTTTCTTCATCCGCCTCCACTAATAATGCTGCCTCAAATCTTGATACATCTTCGCGGCACCTGAATGAATGGAATACCGCGAAATATGGGCCTCCTCTAGAATTAACTCCCGAAGCCCATCAACATTGGATACACAAATCCGACCCCGCATCCTCAATACCTCATCATCACCAATAGTCACATCTCTGGTATCACCATACTGAACCGTGTCCTTGAGGACAAGAAAATGAGGGTCATCATACTGACACTCCCTAATACAATCAAATAAGGAAGACCGAGAAACCACACAAGCTAGAACCCGACTGGGCTCCGAAAGATCCAATCTCACAAACTGGTTGGCTAAGGCCTGAACATCCATCGCCATACGCCTCTCCGATGCTGGTAAATAAACCAAACTCCCCAAACTCTCTACCCGACAACTCAAAGCATTGACCACCAAATTGGCCTTACCCGGGTGATACAAAATAGTGATATCATAGTCCTTCAGCACCTCTAACCATCTCCTCTAGCGCAAATTTAGATATTTTTGCTTGAACAGGTGTTGCAAGCTCCGATTATCAGTATAAATCTCACAAGGGATACCGTACAAATAATTATGCTAGATCTTCAAGGCGTGAACAATGGAAGCTAGCTCGAGATCATGGACAGGTTAATTCTTCTCATGTACCTTCAATTGTCTGGAAGCATGGGCAATCACCCTACCGTCCTGCATCAAAACCGCTCCAAGGTCAATCCTCGAGGTATCATAATAGACAGTATAAGATCCCGAACCTGTAGGCAATATCAAAACTGGGGTTGTAGTCAAAGCTATCTTAAGCTTCTGAAAGCTTGCCTCACACTCTTCCATCTACTGGAACGGAGCACCCTTCTAGGTCAGCCTGGTCATAGGGGCTGCAATCGATGAAAACCCCTCCACAAAACGACGCTAATAACCTGCCAGGCCAAGAAAATTGTGGATCTCTATAGCTGAAGATGGTCTGGGCCAACTCTGCACTACTTCCACTTTCTTCGGATCCACTTGAATACCCTCACTAAATACCACATGGCCTAAGAATGCCACGAATCCAACCAAAACTCACATTTCGAGAACATAGCATATAACTTCTTTTCCCTCAGAGTCTGGAGCATTGTCCTCAGGTGTTGCTCATGATCTTCCCAACTCCGGGAATACACCAGAATATCATCAATAAAGACAATGATGAACGAGTCTAGATACGGCCGGAACACACTGTGCATCAAATGCATGAAGGCTGCTGGGGCATTGGTTAGCCCAAATGACATAACAAGGAATTCGTAATGACCATACCGAGTCATGAAAGCAGTCTTCGGGAGATTTGGCTCCCGAATCTTCAACTGTTGGTAACTTGAGCGCAAGTCAATATTAGAAAACACTCATACGCCCTGAAGCTGGTCAAACATATCATCAATACGAGGCAAAGGATAACGGTTCTTCATTGTAACTTTGTTGAACTGGCGATAATTAATGCACATACGCATAGAACCATCCTTCTTCTTCACAAACAAGATAGGAGCACCCCAAGGTGATACAATGGGCCTAAAAACCCTTATCTAGCAATTCCTATAACTAATCCTTCAACTCCTTTAACTCAGGAGGAGCCATATGATACGGAGGAATAGAAATGGGTTGAGAGCCCGGCAATAGATCAATGCCAAAATCAATATCTCTATCGGGTGGCATGCCCGAAAGGTCAGCTAGAAACACATCAGAAAAATACCATAATACTGGGATTGAATCCACTAAAGGGGTATCAATACTGATATCTCTCACATAAGCTAGATATACATCACACCCCTTCTCAACCATACGCTAAGCCTTAAGGAAAGAAATAACTCTATTGGAAGTGTGATCTAAAGCACCCCTCCACTCAACATGCGGTACACATGGCATAGCCAGCGTCACGGTTTTGGCGTGATAATCAAGAATAGAATAATGGGGCGACAACCAGTCCATGCCCAAGATAATATCAAAATCTACCATGCTGAGTAACAATAAATCGGCTATGGTGTAAAAACCACTAAGAGCAACCAAACACGACCGATAAACGCGGTCCACAATAAGAGAATCTCCCACAGGAGTAGAAACATAAATGGGGGAACTCAAAGAATCCCGAGATACACTCAAATACTGAGCAAAATAAGAAGACACATAAGAATAAGTGGAGTATGGATCGAATAGAACCGACGTATCTCTGTGACAAACCAGTATAATACCTGTGATGACAAAATCGGAGGCAACAACCTCGGTACGGGCAGTAAGGGTATAGTATCTGGCCTGGCCTCCCTCTCTAGGGAGACCTCTACCTCCCTGACCTCCACCTCTAGCTGGCTGAGCAGGTGGGGTAGCAACTAGAGCTATAACCATAGCCTGAGAACTCTACGGGGCACGCTATGGCTGAGATGTCTCTGGAGGTGCACCCATCCTAAGTCTGGGGCAATCCCTCACCATATAGCGTGTATCACCACACTCAAAACAAGCCCTGGGAGGACGTGGTAGTTGTGACTAGCTCGGGCCAGGTCTGTTGGACTGACCACTGAAAGCACCCCGCGCAGGAGGCGCACTAGATACTGTAGGTGCATAATAAGGCTCTTGGGGCATAGGAGGAGCTGGAATACCACTGGCTGCTGGAAGAGCTGAATGAACAGGGTGACTCATATAACCCCTACCATGACGACTTGCAGCTGGGGCACGGGCACCAGAATAATGACCCGACTCTCGAGACCTCTTGGCCTCCCTATCCTCTCTCTCCCTAGCATGCATACCCTCTATCCTCCTAACAATGCTCACCACCTGCTGATAAAAAATATCCATCTCCAACTCACGAGCCATGCTAGACCTAATGCTGGGAATAAGCCCCTCAATAAACCGACGAACCCTCTCGCGAACAGTAGAAACCAAGGCTGGGGCATGTCTAGCCAAGCTAGTGTAACAGACAGCATACTCCAAGAAAGTCATAGTACCCTGGCGCAAATGCTCAAACTCTGCGCGCCATGCATCCCTGAGGCTCTAAGGAACAAACTTTCTCAGGAACATATCTGAAACTCAGTCCAAGTCAGTGAAGCTACCTCATCCGGACTGTCTAACTCATAGGTACGCCACCACTCATAGGCGGCTCCTTAAAGTTGGAAGGCAGTGAAAGAAACCCCACTCGATCCTGATATACCTATAGTGCGGAGGATACGGTGACACTCCTCTAGAAATCCCAAGGCATCATCTGATGCTAACCTACTAAATACAAGAGGATCATACTTCTTGAACCTCTCAAGTCTCCGATGCTCATCCTCTGAAACAGCTGCCCTGTCCTCGGGCTGACTTAGGACAACAGGTTATACAGGAATAATCTCTGGGACCTGATCAACATGCACTCGTTGCTTAGGATTGCAGGCGATGGGAGTCTGTGCTCCTCCCTCGGCCTGAGATGTGGCTGCAGCAAGGGGAAGCAACCCTGCCTGAGCCAAAGTGGTGTACATGCTCATGAACTGCGCAAGAGTCTCCTGAAGAGCTAGAGTAATAGTAGCAGTAGGCGTATCAGGTGCTTGGACTCTGGCTAGAACTACTGGTGGTACCTCGATGGCAGCTCGCGTGGGTGCTCTAGCTGCACCGCGTGCGCGTCCTTGACCTATACCTCGGCCCCGACCTCTGACGGCTGCAGTAGGGGGTGTGGGTGCTTGATCATCTCGGGTAGCACGTGTCTTCACCATCTGTGAGAGAATAGAAGACAGAAGTTTAGAGTTGTGATATAAAAAATCTCACACGACAAGGAAATCAAATGAAGTGGAATTTTCTTAACAGTTACATAGCCTCTCGCAGATAAGTACAGACGTCTTCGTACCGATCCGTGAGACTCTAATAAACCGGCTTGTGATTCATGACTCCTATGAACCTAGAGCTTTGATACCAACTTGTCACGACCCCGGTTTGCCCTCCGTGAACCATCGTGACGGCACCTAGTCTCTACGACTAGGTAAGCCTAACAATGCGGAAAATAAACAAAAATTGCGGAAGAAATAGTTAAAAACCGAAATAGTAAAATAAAATAGTGTTTAAGGTGCCGCTCGGCACATACAATAACAACTCTCGAAACTAACAACGTTTCCCAAAATCTGGAATCTCATGAAACACACGCTTTTGAATGTCTACAGTGTCTAACTCCAAAATATCTAACAAAGAAAAGAAATACAGAAGGGTTAATACTTAAAAGGAGAGTAGAAAGGGACTCTTCGGTCTGCGGACGCGGCAAATATACCTCGAAGTCTCTACAAGCGCCTCGTCTCAAGCGTGATAAGTCCTGAGTGGAAGTACCTGGATCTGCACATGAAAAACGTACCCAGAAAGAGAATGAGTACACCACAACGGTACTCAGTAAGTGCCAAGCCTAACCTCGGTCGGATAGTGACGAGGAAGGTCAGGGCCCTACTGAGGTTAAATAAAATATAAGGTTTAACAGTGTAGAACAAACAATATAAGTAAGTACAACAGTAAAAGTAACACATGATATAAAGGACAACAACAACTACTACAGAGGCAAAATAAACACAGAAAGAAATACAACTCAGCACAAAGATAACAATCGGGGATCTCCTAGGATACCGTCCTATAGTCCCAAATATAAATATCCAGTGGATCTCCCGGGATACCGTCTCGTAGTCCAACTCATAATGCGAGGGGATCTCTCAGAATACCGATCCGTAGTCCCAAATGTAAATACTCAGTACATGGGGAATCTACTGGGTACAGTCACGTAGTTCCAATATAAATGTGCATAGGGATCTCCCGAAATACCGTTCCGTAGTCCCGAAGTAAACATACAGGGGGATCTCTCGGGATACCATCCCGTAGTCCCAAAGTAAACACACAGCAACAACAAGAAAAGTACACAGTTCAATTCAAGTTCCATACCAAGGTAAAATAGGTATTTCTCACCTAGTATGTTGCATGTAATCCAAATAAGGCAGTTTGAGCAAGTAAGGCAATTAAGTCAATTAGACATGCTTTCCTAAGCTAACAACAGGCTTAAATTTGCAAATAGTATAAACAGGGAAGGAAACATACTAGTAATTACTTAATGAAAATCAGATTTTCAACAATTAGCACAAGTACGCACTCGTCACCTCACGTACAAGGCATTTCAATTATCAATAATACCAAATCCTAAGGGGAGTTTCCCCCACACAAGGTTAGGCAAACCACTTACCTCGAACCGGCTCAAAATCAACCTGAAATCACGTTCTTGCCACAGGTACTCGACTCCAAATGGCCCAAATCTCCAAGTGATTCCCCTTTGGTTTCCTCAAAAATCTCTCAAAAGCTTCAATCCCATTCAAAAGTGGTGGAAAAATGAAGAAGGGTCGCGGATTGACTATCTAAATACTACCCAGTAATTCCTTCTTCGTGAACGCGGAAGGACCCTCGCATTCGCGAAGTACAATTTCGCTTGGGTCCAGCTTCCTTCATTGCGAACGCGATGCAACATCTCCTCCAGCTTCGCGAACGCGGGAGAACCTTCGTGAACGCGAAGCATTAAAACTCCCCCAGCCCCAGCTCCTCTTCGCGAACGAGAGACCCTACTCGCAAATGCGAAGAAGGAAACCAGAACTGGCCTGCTACAATTTTACTGCAATTCCATCAAGTTCCAAAATGCCCTGTTGAGCATCCGGAACACACACGAGGCCCCCGGGACCTCAACCAAACATGCCAACCAATCCTAAAACATCATTCAAACTTGTTCCAATCTTCGGAACACTCAAAACAACATCAAAACACCAATTTTACATCGGATTCAAGCCTAAGAATTCCAAAAACTCTCAAATTACGCTTTCGATCAAAAAGTCTATCAAACCTCATCTAAATGACCTGAAATTTTGCACACACGTCACATTCAAAACTACGAAACTACTCAAACTTCCGGAATTCCATTCCGAACCCGATATCAAAATCTCACTACCGAACCGGAAACTTTAAAAAAATTCAACTTTCGGTATTTCAAGCCTAAATTAGCTACGGACCTCCAAAACACAATCTGAACACGCCCCTAAGCCCGAATCACCCAATGGAGCTAACGGAACCAATGGAATCCCATTTCGAGGCTGTCTTCACACTTCTCCGACTACAGTCCAATTCTAAAACTTAAACTCTCATTTAGGAACTAAGTGTCCCAAAACTCTCCGAAAATCAAAACAAAACATCCCGGTAATTCAAAATAGCAGAAACAAATGCGGGGAAAGCAGTTAAAAGGGGTTCGGGGCGTTAATTCTTAAAACGACCAGCTAGGTCATTATAGATCTCCCGAAATACACATCCGTAGTCCCAAAGTAAACATACAGGGGGAGCTCCTAGGATACCGTCCTGTAGTGCCAAAGTAAACACACAGCAACAACAAGAAGAATACACAGTTCGATTCAAATTTTATACCAAGGTAAAACTGGTATTTCTAGCCTAGCATGCTGCTCATAAGCTAAATCAGGCAGTTTGAGCAAATAAAGTAATTAAGTCAATTAGACATGCTTTCCTAAGCTAACAACAAGTTTAAATTGCAAGTAGTATAAACAGGAAAGGAAACACAATTAAAATTACTTAAAGAAAATCGGAATTTTCAATAATTAGCACATGTATGCACTCATCATCTCACGTGCAAGGCATTTCAAATATCAATAATATCAAATCCTAAGGGGAATTCCCCCATACAATGTTAGACAAGCCACTTACCTCGAACCGGCTCAATAATCAACCCGAAACCACGTTCTTGCCACGAGTACTCGACTCCAAATGGCCCAAATCTATTCAATTCAATTGCATAATGTAAATAACACTTCAAGTAACTGATTCCACTAATAAATTCTAATCTAATACGCGAAATTAGGTAAAATGGCCAAAATGCCCTCCGGACCCATGTCTCAAAATCGGGTAAAATTTATATTTTCAGAATCCTCATACTCTCACGAGTCTAACCATACCAAAATTATCCAAATCCAATGTCAAATCCCCAATCAAAACTCAGAATTTAGGTCTAAGAACTTTCCCCCAATTTTCATCCAAATTCCGAAATTAAATGATGAATTCATGTTTAGATTAATGGGTTACAAGAAAAAAGGAGTTAAGAATCATTACCCAATCGATATCTCTGAAAATCCCTCAAAACCTCGCTCAAATCTGAGCTCGTAAGCTCTAGTCTTCACAAAAATGGCTAAACCCTCGATTTTTGAACTTAAACATTCTGCCCAGGTATTCCTTCTTTGCGAACGCGGAAGGACCCTCGCGTTCGCAAAGTATAACTTTGCTTGGGTCCAGCTTTCCTTCATCGCAAATGTGTTGCACAATTTCCTCCTCCTACGCGAACGTGGAACCACCCTCGCGAACACGTAGGTATAAGACCTCCCAGCTTCACGAACGCAGGAGCACCTTCGCGAACGCGAAGTACTAAACCTCCCCCAGCCCCAGCTCCTCTTCGCAAACACGAGACCCCACTCGCGAACGCAAAGAAGGAAACCATAACTGGGCTGCTACAATTTTCTGCAATTTTCCTAAGTTCCAAAGTGACTCGTTGAGCATCCGAAACACACCCAAGGTCCCCGAGACCTCAACCAAACATGTCAACTAATCCTAAAACATCATTCAAACTTGTTCCAATCTTTGCAACTCTCAAAACAACATCAAAACACCAATTTAACATAGGATTCAAGCCTAAGAACTACAAAAACTCTCAAATACGCTTTCGATCAAAAAGTCTATCAAACCTCGTCTGAATGACCTAAAATTTTGCAAGCACGTCACATTCAACACTACGGAGCTACTCCAACTTCCGGAATTCCATTCCGACCCCGATATCAAAATCTCACTATCGAACCGGAAACTTCAAAAATTTAACTTTCGGCATTTCAAGCCTAAATAAGCTATGGACCTCCAAAACACAATCCGAACACGCCCCTAAGCCCGAAATCACCCAACGGAGCTAACGGAACCGACGGATTTCTATTCCGATGTCGTCTTCATACTACTCCAACTACGGTCCAAATTCTAAAGCCTAAGCTCTCGTTTAGGGACTAAGTGTCCCAAAATATTACGAAACTCAAAACCAAACATCCCGGTGAATCAAAATAGCAGAAACAAACACGGGGAAAGTAGTTAATAGGGGATTGGGGCATTAATTCTTAAAACGACCGGTCGGGTGGTTACACCCTCCTACACTTAAACATTCGTTCGTCCTCAAACGAGCATAGAGACATACCTGAAGTAGTGAAAAGATGAGGGTAACTGCTGCGCATATCCTGCTCGGTCTCCTATGTCGCCTCCTCGACCGGCTGAACCCGCCACTGAACCTTCACTGATGCAATGTTCTTTGACCTTAGCTTCCGAAGCTGTCTGTCCAATATTGCCACTGGCTCCACAACATAAGATAGATATTTGTCCAACTGGACTGAACTGAAATCCAACACGTGCGACGGATCACTGTGATACCTCCGGAGCATCGACATATGAAATACTGGATGAACTCCTGCCAAGCTGGGAGGTAAGGCAAGCTCATAAACAACCTCCCCAACACGCATCAATATCTCAAAAGGTTCAATAAACCTTGGACTCAACTTCCCTTTCTTTCCAAATCTCATAACGCCCTTCATAGGTGAAACTCGAAGCAAAACCCGCTCTCCAACCATATAGGAAACATCATGAACCTTCCGGTTCGCGTAACTCTTCTGTCTGGACTGGGTTGTACGGAGTCTATCCTGAATCGCCTTAACCTTCTCCAAAGCATCCTGAACCAAGTTTGTGCCCAATAATCTAGCCTCACCCAGCTCAAACCAACCCACTAGGGATCTACACCGCCTACCATATAAAGCCTTATACGATGCCATCTAAATGTTGGACTGATAGTTGTTGTTGTAGGCAAACTCCGCCAATGGCAAGAACTGATCCCCAGACACTCCAAACTCAATCACACATGCACGGAGCATATCCTGAAGAATCTGAATAGTGCACTCGGACTGTCCATCCGTCTGAGGGTTAAATGATGTACTCAACTCCACCCGAGTACCCAACTCATGTTGTACAGCCCTCCAAAACCGTGATGTGAACTGAGTGCTTTTATCTGAAATGATGGAAACTGGAATACCATGCAGATGAACAATCTCCTTGATATAAATCTCTGCTAGACGCTCCGAAGAATAGGTGGTACACACAGGAATGAAGTGTGCGGACTTAGTCAGCTGATCAGTAATCACCCAAATGGCATCGAACTTCCTCAAAGTCCATGGGAGCCCAACTACAAAGTCCATAGTGATCCGCTCCCACTTCCACTCCGGAATCTCTATCTGCTGAAGCAACCCACCCGGTCTCTGGTGCTCATACTTCACCTGCTGACAATTAAGGCACCGAGCTACAAACCCAACTATATCTTTCTTCATATGCCTCCACCAATAGTGCTGCCTCAAATCCTGGAACATCTTTGCAACACCCAGATGAATGGAATACCGCGAACTAAGGGCCTCCTCTAGAATCAACTCCCAAAGCCTATCAACATTGGTTACACAAATCCGACCCTACATCTTCAATAACCTATCATCGCCAGTAGTCACATCTCTGGCATCACCATGCTGAACCTTATCCTTGAGGACAAGCAAATGAGGTTCATCAAACTGACGCTCCCTGATACGATCAAATAAGGAAGACCGAGAAACCATGCAAGCTAGAACCCGACTAGGCTCCGAAAGATCCAATCTCACAAACTGGCTGGCTAAGGCTTGAACATCCATCGCCATGGGCCTCTCCGCTGCTGGTAAATAAGCCAAACTCCCCAAACTTTCTTCCCGGTGACTCAAAGCATCGACAACCATATTGGCCTTGCCCGAGTGATACAAAATAGTGATATCATAGTCCTTTAGCAGCTCTAACCGCCTCCTCTAGCACAAATTAAGATCCTTCTGCTTGAACAGATACTGCAGAATCTGGTGATCAGTATAAATCTCATAAGGCACACTGTACAAATAATGATGCCAGATCTTCAAGGCGTGAACAATAGCAGCTAGCTCGAGATCATGGACAGGATAATTCTTCTCATGTACTTTCAACTGTTTGGAGGCGTAGGCAATCACCCTACCGTCATGCATCAATACCACTCCAAGGCCAATCCTCGAGGCATCACAATAGATGGTATAAGACCCCAAACATGTAGACAATATCAAAATTGAGGTTGTAGTCAAAGCTGTCTTAAGCTTCCGAAAGCTCGCCTCACACTCTTCCGTCCACTGGAACGGAGGACCCTTCTGGGTCAGCCTAGTCATAGGGGCTGCAATCGATGAAAACTCCTCAATGCGGATCTCTATAGCTGAGGATGGTCTGGCCAACTCTGTACTGCTTCCACTTTCTTTGGATCCACCTGAATACCCTCACTTGATACCACGTGGCCTAAGAATGCCACTGAATCCAACCAAAACTCACATTTCGAGAACTTAGCATATAACTTCTTTTTTATCAAAGTCTGGAGCACTGTCCTCAGGTGCTGCTCATGATCTTCCCGACTCTGGGAATACACTAGAATGTCATAAATAAAGACAATGACGAACGAGTCAAGATATGGCTGGAACACATTGTGCATCAAATGCATAAAGGCTGCTGGGGCATTAGTCAGCCCAAATGACATAACAAGGAACTCGTAATTACCATACCGAGTCCTGAAAGCAGTCTTCGAGATATCTGGCTCCCGAATCTTCAACTGGTGATACCTTGAACGCAAATCAATCTTAGAAAACACTCGTGCACCCTGTAGCTGGTCAAACAAATCATCAATACGAGGCAAAGGATAACGGTTCTTCACTGTAACTTTGTTGAACTGGCGATAATCAATGCACATACGCATAGAACCATCATTCTTCTTCACAAACAAGATAGGAGCACCCTAAGGTGATACACTGGGTCTAATGAAACCCTTATCAAGCAAATCATGTAACTAATCCTTCAACTCAGGAGGAGCCATACGATACGAAGGAATGGAAATGGGTTGAGTGCTCGGCAACAGATCAATGGAAAAATCAATGTTTCTATCGGGCGTCATGCCCGGAAGGTCAGCTGGAAACACATTAGAAAAGTCCCATACTACTGGAACTGAATCAACTAGGGTTGTGATCTAAAGCACCCTCTACTCAACACGCGGTACACTTGGTATAGCCAGTGTCACGGTTTTAGCATGACAATCAAGAATAGCATAATGGGGCGACAACCAGTCCATGCCCAAGATAATATCAAAATCTACCATGTTGAGCAATAATAAATCGGTTGTGGTCTTAAAATCACTAAGATCAACCAAACATGACCGATAAATGCGGTCGATAACAAGAGAATCTCCCACAGGAGTAGAAACATAAATAGGGGAACTCAAAGAATCCTGAGGTACACCCAAATACGGAGTAAAATAAGAAAGCACATAGTGGAGCCTGGATCAAATAGAATCGATTCATCGCTGTGACATACCAGGACAATACATGTGATGACAGAATCGGAGGCAACAACCTCGGTACGGGCGGGAAGGGCATAGTATCTGGCCTGGCCTCCCCCTCTAGGGTAACTCTACCTCCCCGACCTCCACATCTAGTTGGCTGAGCAGGTGGGGTAGCAACTGGAGCTGTAATCATAGCCTGAGAACTCTGCGGGGCACGCTGTGGCTGAGAAGTCTATGGAGGTACACCCCTCCTAAGTCTGGGGCAATCCCTCACCATATGGCATGTGTCACCACACTCAAAACAAGCTCTAGGAGGACGTGGTGGTTGTGACTGGCTCGGGCCAGGTCTGTTGGACTGACCACTGAAAGCACCCTGCGCAGGAGGCGCACTAGATACTGGAGGTGAATAATAAGACTCTTGAGGCTTAGGGGGTGCTGGAATACCACTGGCTTCTGGGAGAGCTGAATGAACATGGCAACTCATATAACCCCTACCAGGACGACCTGCAGCTGGGGCACGGGCACCAGAATAATTCCCCCACTCTCAAGACCTTTTGGCCTCCCTCTCCTCTCTATCCCTAGCATGCATACCCTCAATCCTCCTAGAAATGCTTACCACCTGCTGATAAGAAATATCCATCTCCAACTCACGAGCCATGTTAGACCTGATGTTGGGAATAAGCCCTTCAATAAACCAGCGAACCCTCTCGCGAACAGAAGAAACCAAGGCTGGGGCATGTCCAGCCAAGCTAGTGTAACGGACAGCATACTCCGAGATAGTCATAGTACCCTGACGCAAATGCTCAAACTCTACGCGTCATGCGTCCCTGAGGCTCTAAGGAATATACTCTCTCAGGAACATATCGGAAAACTAAGTCCACGTTAGGGAAGCAACCTCATCTGGACTGTTTAACTCATAGGTGCGCCACCACTCATAGGCGACTCCTCGAAACTGGAAAGCAGTGAAGGAAACCCCGCTCGATCTTGATATACCCATGGTACAGAGAATACGGTAGCACTCATCTAGAAATCTCAGAGCATCATCCGATGCTAGACCACTAAATACAGGAGGCTTGTACTTCTTGAACCTCTCAAGCCTCAGCTGCTCATCCTCGGAAACTGCTACCCTGTCTCGAGTTGATCTCGGACTGCAAACTGTATAGGAATAATCTCTGGGACTTGCTCAACATGCACTCGCTGCTCAAGAGTACGGGCGGTGGGAGTCTATGCTCCTCCCCCAGCCTGAGATGTAGCTACAGCAAGGGGAAGCAACCCTGCCTGAGCCAAAGTGGTGTACATGCTCATGAACTATGCTAGAGTCTCCTGAAGTGCTGGAGTAGTAGTAGCAGTAGACCTATCAGGTGCTTGGACTCCGACTGAAACTACTGGTGGTACCTCGGTGGCAGCTCACGCAGGTGCTCTGGCTACACCACGTGCACGTCCTTGACCTTTACCCCGACCCCAACCTCTGATGGCTGCAGTAGGGGGCGCGGGTGCCTGATCATCTCGGGTAGAACGTGTCCTCACCATCTGTGAGAGAATAGAAGGTAGAAGTTTAGAGTTGTGATATCTAAAATCTCGCACGATAAGGAAATCAAATGAAGTGGAAGTTTTCCTAATAGTTACATAACCTCTCATAGATAAGTACAGATGTATTCGTACCGATCCGCGAGACTCTAATAAACCGGCTTGTGATTCATGACTCCTATGAACTTAGAGCTCTGATACCAACGTGTCACGACCCTAGTTCGCCCTCTATGAACTATCATGATGGCACCTAGTCTCGACGACTAGGTAAGCCTAACAAATGCGGAAAAGAAAACAATTACGGAATGAAAATAATTAAAAACTGAGATAACAAAAGGAAATAGTGTTTAAAATGCCGTCTGGCATATAACAGTACCAAACCTCAACCCGACACTCCCAAAATCCGGAACCCCATGAATCACAAGCTAAGAGTTCACATAAAAAGCTCTAACCCCAGAAATATTTATCAAAAAGGAAAATACAGAAGAGCTATACTAGTACTGAGAATAGAAAGGGACTCTTCGATCTGTAGACGCGGCAGATATACCTCGAAGTCTCTATGAAAGCGCCTCGCCTCATGTCTGATAAGACTGAGTGGAAGTACCTGGATCTGCACATGAAAAACATGCGCAGAAAGGGGCATGAGTACACCACAGCGGTACTCAGTAAGTGCCAAGCTTACCTCGATCGGGTAGTGACGAGGAAAGTCAGGGGCCTACTGAGATTAATGAAATATAAGGTATAATAGTGTAGAATAAAACAGTATGATTAAGTGCAACAGTAAGAAATAACATAGAATAGAAAAATCAACAGCAACTATAACAAAGACAAGATAATCACAGAAAAGAATACAGCACAACTCAGAGATAACAACCAGAGATCTCCCAGGATACCGTCATGTAGTCTCAATATACATATCCAGTGGATCCCCCATACCGTCTCGTAGTCCAACTCATAGTGCGCAGGGGATCTACCGGAATCCCAATCTGTACTCCCAAATGTAAATACCCAGTACTGGGAAAATCTACCAGGTGCAGTCTCATAGTTCCAATATAAAAGTGTAGGGGGATCTCCCAGAATACACATCCGTAGTCCCAAAGTAAACATATAGGAGGAGCTCCTGGGATACCGTCCCGTAGTCTCAAAGTAAACACACAGCAATAACAAGAAGAATACACAGTTCAATTCAAATTCTATAAGGTAACAGAGGTATTTCTAGCCTAGCATGTTGCACATAAGCTAAATCAGGCAGTTTGAGCAAATAAAGTAATTAAGTCAATTAGATATGCTCCCCTAAGCTAAAAACAGGTTTAAATTGCAAGTAGTATAAACAGGTGAGGAAACACGGTTAAAATTACTTAAAGAAAATCGGATTTTTCAACAATTAGCACAAGTACGCACTCGTCACCTCACATACAAGGTATTTCAAATATCAATAATATCAAATCCTAAGGGGAGTTCCCCCATACAAGGTTAGACAAGCCACTTACCTAAAACCGGCTCAATAATCAACCTGAAACCACGTTCTTGCCACGAGTACTCGACTCCAAATGTCCCAAATCTATTCAATTCAGTTGCATAATGTAAATAACACTTCAAATAACTGATTCCACTAATAAATTCTAAGCTAATACGCGAAATTAGGTAAAATAACCAAAATGCCCTCCGGGCCCACGTCTCAGAATCGGGTAAAATTTACAATTTCAGAATCCTCATACTCTCACGAGTCGAACCATACTAAATTATCCAAATTCAATGTCAAATTCCCAATCAAAACTCAGAATTTAGGTCTAAGAACTTTCCCCCAATTTTCATCCAAATTCTGAAACTAAATGATGAATTCATGTTTAGATTAATGGGTTACAAGCAAAAAGGAGTTAAGAATCGTTACCCAATCGATATCTCTGAAAATCACTCAAAACCTCGCTCAAATCAAAGCTCCCAAGCTCTAGTTTTCACAAAAATGGCTAAACCCTCGATTTTTGAATTTAAACATTCTGCCCAGGTATTCCTTCTTCGCGAATGTGGAAGGACCCTCTCATTCGTGAAGTACAACTTTGCTTGGGTCCAGCTTTCCTTCATCGCGAACGCGATGTCCTAGTCGCAAACGCGTTGCAGAATTTCCTCCTCCTATGCGAACGCTGAACTACCCTCGCGAACGCGTAGGTATAAGACCTCCCAGCTTCACGAATGCGGGAGCACTTTTGCGAACGCGAAGCATTAAACCTCCCCCAGCCCCAGTCCCAGATCCTCTTCGCGAATACGAGACCCCACTCGCGAACGTGAAGAAGAAAACACGAGCTGGGCTGCTGCAATTTTCCTAAGTTCCAAAGTGACCCGTTGAGTATCCGAAACACACCCGAGGCCCTCGAGACCTCAACCAAACATGCCAACCAATCCTAAAACATCATTCAAACTTGTTCCAATCTTCACAATGCTCAAAACAACATCAAAATACCAATTTAACATAGGATTCAAGCCTAAGAACTCCAAAAACTATCAAATACGCTTTCGATCAAAAAGTCTATCAAACCTCGTCCAAATGACCTGAAATTTTGCAAGCACGTCACATTCAACACTACGGAGCTACTCCAACTTCCGAAATTCCATTCCGACCTCGATATCAAAATCTCGCTATCGAACCGGAAATTTCAAAAATTCAACTTTCGGCATTTCAAGACTAAATAAGCTACGGACCTCCAAAACACAATCCGAACATGCCCATAAGCCCAAAATCACCCAACGGAGCTAACAGAACCGACAGAATTCTATTCCGAGTTCGTCTTCACACTGCTCCAACTACGGTCCAAATTCTAAAGCCTAAGCTCTTGTTTAGGGACAAAGTGTCCCAAAACACTCCGAAAATCAAAATCAAACATCCCGACGAATCAAAATAGCAGAAACAAATACGGGAAAAACAGCTAATAGGGGATCAGGGCATTAATTTTTAAAACCACCAGTCGGGTCGTTACATGTACATTTTAAAACATAATTAAATATATAATTACAAAAATATTTAATAATAGCTAAGAGAAAGAGAAAAATAGAAGTGATTGGCAAAAGTCTTTTACACTAACGCTTTGACAAACATAAAGTGCAAAAGTTTGAATATTTATCATTTGAAATAAACTTTTGTGTGGATAAAAACTGCTATAAGTAAATATTTAATATATGGTATGAGCTAATATTAAGAACTTGAGTCCTCTAAATTATTTTTGTAATCTTTTTAAAGAATAATTAAGTAATTAAATTAACTAATTAGCAAAATAGCCTAATTTATTCTTCCCAAATTCATCATATAGGTAAAATAATTTTCTGTCACGACCCAAATTGATGGGCCGCGATGGGCACCCGGTAGCCTACTTAATCGAGTACCAACATAACGTATCTTTTCATGTCATACTATCACAGATAACGTTAGCCGGAAGGCTGCCGTGATATAAGTAGAATACAACACGTGATACTAACTTATACATAAGATATACAGGCCTATAAGACCAAAATAACCACTAGTATACTGAACATAGGCCGACAAGGCCATACAATCTTTTACGTACATGACATCTATCTACAAGTCTCTAAGAATACATAATTTTTACAAAGTTTGGGATAGAGCCCGCCATACCAAACAATACACGTCTAAATCATACTAACCAAACTAGCAACTCCCAAGCAAATGGAGCGCACCAACATCTTCTGCTGAGCTGATAGCCTATTTGGAGGGCTCTCGACCTGTCTATCGGGACCTGCGGGCATGAAACTCAGTGTCCCCAGGCAAAAGGGGCCAGTACGAATAATGTACCGAGTATGTATGGCACATAAAAAGTACATAACAGTCATGGAAGAAATATAAATAAATGACTCGACTTGTAAGTTTGGATAATTCTGTAATTCATGAAATAATTATAGTGTCATGAATATGCGTATGAATGTCATTTCGTGCATAGGTACATGTTTCATAACATCAGCAGGCCTCTGGGGGCATCCCATCATATCATCTCGGCCCATTGTGGGCAAAATCATCAACGTATATCAACTGATCAGGTGGTGGTCCGTATGTAATGCCATAACCTTTTTCCTTATCCCATATACATATAAATACATATATATACGCGTATATAATGCCATATGGTTTTGAGTCAATGTACATGAATGCAATGCATGAAAAGTACGTCAATAAAATCTCTTGGAGTGTCATAAGACCATTATGCCTTTGAATAATATCATGAAGTAAACTTTTTCAACTTGCGTATTTTTCTGAGACCCATGAACAGATAACAGAATAATATGATACATTGAGAATCAAGAATATAAGCATTTCTAGCATTTCTATGAATAGAGTCATTTCTGAAAGTTGTGCATTTGCATGTTTCGTTTGCATCGTATGGATCATGCCAAAAAAAAAGGGATAGCCTTAACATACCTAAACCGATTTTTTTGACGATCCCTCCAATACATGTCGATTGCGAAAAAATATATAACGGTGGATCGAAGTAGGGGAAAATCTGTATGATATTCTTGAGAAAGATTGCACCATATTTCCTTAAAGTTGCAAAATCTCATGTTGCTAAGATGCTAAGAAATCTCGTCGGATTCACGTTGGAATTCTTGTATGAAATGGTTGAAGATGTTCTAAAACATCATTTTCTTGAAATGTTACAAAATATCACTTTCCTGGAGATGTTATAAAACAACATATATAATGCTAACGTGACCACTCTTTGAAGGGGAAAAGACAGGACTACCTATAAAGTGAAACTATTTACCCTCCCCTACCCATTAAAGAATTCTACCCACTAAATAATTATAACTCCTACTCATTTAATAAATAAACGACAATAACAAAATAACTACCCACATTTTAATGCACTGCGTATAAAAATGCAGAAGCTGCTCAAAATTTCAGAAAATTAGCGCACAAACGTGGAAAAACGCAGAAGCTCTTCAAAATTTCAGAAAATTAGCGCATAAAATTGAGATTTCCACTGATCGAAGAGCAGTAAGTGTGAAAAACAGATCGAAGATGCTGATTCGGATTTTAATTTCGCTGTTCTCTTCAGATTTTGATTTTGCTGTTGGTATGATTTTGATTTCGGAGCTAAACTTCTGAATTTTAGCTGAAAATTCTAATCTAGGTTTGGAGATCTGGAGATCTAGAGGTTTGATTTCGCTGTTGTTTTGTTAAAATTTCGAACACTGTTGAAATTTGCATTGTTGAGATTCAATTTTGGACATAAAAGTGATTATAACTTTAGAATCATGGAAAATATTTCAATTCTACTGCAACATAGTGGAGAATGGGATGATAACAATAATTTCATAAATTTTCATGTTGATGCAATTCTAATAAAGACCTATTGGAAATTTGAACAACTTCTCAGATAAATTGCAAAGCAACTGCAAAAGGACAGTAAAACAATAGTTATTCAGTATGCTATTGCTCAAGGATATCCACCAATTACAATTTGCAGCGATATGAGTGTTAGTGTTTATATGGAATTGAAAAAATCAAGTGCAGGGATGACAACACTTCCCCTGTGTGTGTCGTTTGCTAAAAACACTATAGCTGCAAGCACCTCCAGTTTCGATGTTGCTCCAATTTCACTAGAAATTGCACAATTTGAAAGCACTGATATGATTACTACGTTTGATGTGCAAGAAGGAGATGACGCCATTTTAGAACTTGATGATGCAAACATCATAACTGATCAATTTCATCAAAATGTTGAAAAAGGACAAATTTACGAAGACAAGAACCTGCTGGCTCTCGTTATGAAACAGTATGCTGTTAGAGAATAATGTCAATATCGGGTTCATAAATCATGCCCAAGAAGGTTCGTTTGCATGTTTTCAAGTAAAAAAACTATGTGATACCTATATAGTATATAAGTATGCTAAATCAGTATACTATGAGAGTATGGAATTGTATTGGTTTGTTTGTGTTTTTTTTATCAGTGATACTGGTATAGTATATAAGTATGCTATATCAGTATACTATGCGAGTATATAACTGTATTGGTTTGTCTTTGTTATTATCAGTAAAACATAATACCAATATAGTATATATGTATGCTAAATCAGTATACTATGTGAGTATAGAATTGTGCTGCTTTGTCTATATTTTTTATCAGCAAAATATGATACTGATACAGTATATAAGTATACCAACAGAGTATACCATGTGAGTATATAATTGTACGGATTTTTGTGTGTGTTTTTATCAATAAAACATGATACATAACTGTATTTGTATTATAAACAGGTATATCCTTGAATGCGTGGATGAAAGATGCACTTGGAGACTTAAAGCATCAAGCCTGCGAGCATCAAATCTTTTCAAAGTGACAGATTTCAATTCTGTCCACAGTTGTTTAACTGATAAGAGATTTTGTTCACAAAAGAAAGCTGTCTCAGCTTTTGTTGCCGATGTGGTACAAGATGAACTTGTTGACCCGAAAACCATATATACACTAACAGATATCTAGAGAGACATCCAAAAAGCATATGGTATGGACTTAAGCTACATGCAAGCATGAAGATCAAAAGAAAAAGCAATTACAATTATTGAGACGATCACCAAGTGAGTCATACAAGAAAATGCCAACATATTTTTATATGTTAGAGTAAGCTAACCCAGGATCAGTGACACGACTACACACTGAAGGAGATGGGAGCTTCTTGTATGCATTCATAACTATATATGCATCTATTAGAGGATGGGTCTATTGTAGGCCAACAGTTGTAGTTGATGGAAGTTTTTTAAAGTTAACATATAGAGGGACCATACTCACGGCTTCCACGCAAGACGCAGAGGGTAAGAATACAATCCAATTACATTCAGTTAAAGAAACAAAAAATATTTTCAAATATTTATGATACAAGTATACCAATAGAGTATATAGTTGTTTTGCTACACACCTGCACGTACCTATAACTATACTACTATATGAAATACTAAATTAATATTTTGTGTACAATCCAATTACATTCAGTTAAAGAAACAAAAAAAAATATTTTCAAATATTATATGATACCAGTATGGTATACAAGTATACCAACAGAGTATATAGTTGTTTTGCTACACACCTGCACCTACCTATGACTATACTACTATATGAAATGCTAAATTAATATAGTGTGTTGTAATTGATATTTTGTTCTTTGGGTTTACAGGACAAATTCTACCCCTCGCATATGCAATTGTTGATTCGGAAAATGATGCATCGTGGAAATGGTTCTTCGTGCAGTTGAGAGAAACCTATGGACAAAGAGAGGGAATGTGCATTGTATCAGACAGGCATGATGCTATATGGAAAGCAACTTCAATTGTCTATCCAGAAGTCCCTCATTGTGCATGTATGTTCCATCTGTGGAACAACATAAAGACAAACTTCAGGAAGAGCCAAAAACAAATCAAAGAAGTATATTTTGCTTTAGCAAGAGCATACACTGTTGAAGAATTCAACAGGCATATGGCAGAGTTAGAAGCTATTGATAGTAGAGTGAAAACATACCTGATGGATATTGGATATGATAAATGGTCCCCGGCGCATTCCAAGGTAAATAGAACCATGACCATGACATCGAATATTGCGGAATCAGTAAATGCAGCAAACAAGCACGCAAGAGACCTCCCAGTTGTGAATTTGCTTGACTTTATGACAACATTGATTCAAAAATGGAATTACACCAATCGGAAGGATGCAGTGGAATCATTTATGAAGATTGGTACAAAGTATGAAAAAATATTGGCAGATAATACTATCTTATAAGACGATGACGGTATGCATTTTCAAAATCATAAAAACACTGCATGTACTGTATTTTTACTTTTTTACCTTAGTGATTTCACTAAACAACTGAATATTGTTATTTAAAAAATACTATTACTTCATATAGCTAATGACTTTTCTTAATTAAAATTATACTAGGTGTTGCCATCAACTAAATTTCTTACATTTAGTAATTGATGGCCAAACAAGAAAGGTGGTGCGCCTACATGAAAGAAACTGCACTTGTGGGAGGTTTCAGCTAGACGATATTCCATGTCCACATGCAATGGCAGTTATACAAAAATTTCATATGGATTCATACAAGTATTGCTCGGATTACTACAGCATAGACTACTTGCTGAAAACATATGAGATACCAGTAAATCCATTACCTGTTGAAACAACGTGGCAAATTCCAGAACATGTCTCTTCGCAGGTGGTACTGCCACCAAAAGGAAAAACCAAACCAGGAAGACCTAAAAAGAAGAGAGGCATAGGAGGCTGGGAAGGAAATACAGTTACATGTGCACTATGCGGGAGAAAAGGACACAACCGGAGAACATGCCAAAATATTCCAAAGAGAGATTGATATAATGCTTCAATGTTTTTATACAACTCATTTATTGTAGAATCATAACATTTGAATAGCAAAAAATAAAATGCATTTCTTGCACTGGACATATATTTGGTATGATGATTCTTTGCGAAATTACTTTTTGGCAACAAATTTATATGGCTACTTGTATTTTCAATAAGAATCTGTTTATTTTCTATTTTAGTATATAAAAGTGGGATGCATTTACATCTAGTTGCTGCAGGAAAAAAGATGCTAAAACATATCTGTGATACCCAAGTGGTATATCTGTATACCTTATTGGTATATCTGTATACCTTATTAGTATCAAAATATGTGCAGAAATAGAAGTGGTGCACGCTTTGCAGCTCATGTCTGTATGAACTATAACAAATTGGAAGCCATTTACATGTAGTTATTTGTGCATCATCAGGTACATTAATACAAGGTGATACCCGATGTTATATTTGTATATCTCGCTGATATATAGTGGTATTGCACTAATATGGCTAAAACAAAATATGCGCAGAAATATAAATGGTGCACCAGATACAACGTTATACCTAAAATGCGCACACTTTGCAACTCATGTCAGTACTTACATCTAGTTGTTGCAGGAAAAAAGATGAGTCAAATACAACGTGATACCCAAATGGTATATCATTATTCCTGATTGGTATATAGTTCTACTACACTAATATACCATCTATGCTAAAACTACAGATGAACATTAAAGCTTAGACCATCATCACATTCGAAAGCAGATCATTTAACTTCTGTCACAACTACTTTGTATGTTGCTGGAAGTGTTCACTTCATCTGCCCCTAATTTTCACTTGCTGAATCCATTAAACCTTACCCTCTGGCAAAGGAATGAACATCGGCATCCTAATAAACCAACAACTTTATGGAAGAAGCCTAAGAAAAGCCTAATAAAACAAGCTGAAATCAGAAACAAAATCAGCAAATTTTCAACATCAAGAGACATAACTATACTGATAACCTCCATGTACTTGAAGAAATCTATTACCCCATATTTTGAACCAGAATAATTAAATATGACAAAAGAAACATTAGCAGCTGGAAATATTTTATAAAGGCACAAGTTTCCTACAGTCTTGAATCAGCAGAAGGTCATTTACTACTAATAATACCATACTTCACCAAAAACTATTAAAATCCTGCAAAGTTTTCATGATACGATTAACTAAAACCAAAAAGAGACCTATACTACTTCTTGCGTTTCTTTCCACGAGTCTTTTTAGGTGCTACTGGAGCCTCAGATTCACTTGATTCGCCATGCAACTGCTTGTTCCTCCCATAGTGCCACAACAGTATACCAAACCTAGCTCGAAGACCATCCACATCAAAATTGGCAACAGGGATTGGAAGATCTTCAATAATATACTCTGCAAAGCAAGCAACATATACTCCACAATCTCTGAAATAAAACAAATGAATAGAATATAAAAATCAATTAGAAGTGAAAATGTTAATATGAATGAGGAAAACAAAGTAAAAAAAAAGTAACTATTCTTACGAATTTTGCTGTGTTGGCAGATTTGTAATCAGTTCAATATCAAAAGGATCAGTCAACTTCTTTCCCATGTGCAGACCATTTTCTACTACAATGTCACTTCTTTGGTTATAAAATTCAATACTAACTAGAAATAGGGGGATCAACACAGCATAAGCCTCTGCCACTTTCTGAATAGCTTTTTTGTGCTTTCGACTACGTAGCGAGTCATATACATAAAAACATCTCTTGTGGAATGACACACACCCCAATATCCAATGCCAAATTTCTGCCAAATTAATTGAAAAAGGGACATGATCAACCTGGTGCCATGGAATGTTGCAATGCATCCTAAATCCTTTCATATACTCCATGATATCGTCTGATCTATCAATCAAATGATCTTGTTTCCCATCTTTTACAAATTCTGTGAAAACCCTTTGAATGATATTATTAAAAAGAGTATATGTAGTTGTGACTTTGATTGACATATTAATTCCATATTTCGCCTTCTTCCTAAGATAGTAGAATATAATAAAAGAGAGGAAGAAAACATGACTATCGCTAACAATATGAATGAACTACTACAACAACAAAAATAAAAAGCAGTACACATACCGAACTAGAGAGCGGCCTGCCAGAATAGTTTAAGGTATGGAAAAACGTCTTATCATCAATCTGTTCAACTTCAAAGTCAAAACAAGTCGTACGAAGTACGCCCTTCTTCATGATTTAGAAGACTCAGAAAGGATTGGGGTTTCGGCACAGTTTATATACAGTTCACGTAATATCAAAGCGGTAAAAGCAGCATTTAGCACATTAGGCTCAAACATGTAAAAATCAGATAAAACCAAATATAACAATTTATCTAAGCTCGAATTTCTAACCCTGAACCAGTGGTTCTGGGTTTAGTTTTCCCCAGCAGAGTCGCCAGAGCTGTCACACCTCTTTTTTCCGTACCCGCGTGGGTACAAAGGAGTTTTTCCAATTAAAGGACAATCAAAACGGGATTGGTTTGTTTATTTCAGAGTCGCCACTTGGGAGTTTTAGGGTGTCCCAAGTCACCAATTTTAATCCCGAATCGAGGAAAAGAATGACTCCATATTACAGTCTGCGTACCAGAAATCCGGATAAGGAATTCTGTTAACCCGGGAGAAGGTGTTAGGCATTCCCGAATTCCGTGGTTCTAGCACGGTCGCTCAACTGTTATATTCGGCTTGATTATCTGATTTTATACAAATATGAACTTATGTGCAAATTTTAACTTTTTACCGCTTTCATAATTGTTATTATTATTTTCTACAAGGAATTGCAACGTTGTGAAAATATATCCCGAACCGCGTTACAATCAATGTACCCGTGGTCGTCGACACATTTTGACTCTATTGAGATTTGGATTTAAGTCACATCAATGTGCACCCGTGTTTAAGAAGGTTAAATTATTAAAGGTGCGGCTAAAGCAACTAGCGTATTGTTATTTTGGGAAGGCCGTAAAATTCGCTAAACGGCCTGTCCCGAATTCTAAGTATTTTAATATATACATTTAGAGGGCCCCGCAGCTTGTGCATTTTTGTTTGTCGAGGCTCGTCTCATTTTTATTTAAAAGGATAAACCTACAGTGACTATATTTTCCTATTAAGTTCGTCTCTAAAATAAAAGAAAATCTCTTAATTAATTACATGCTAAAAACGTAACTTATTAATTATTAGTTTACGGCTAATGCGAATGGAAAATTACGACCGAGTTTGTACAAAGAAAAACTGCTTTCATTCTATATTCTATTATTCAATAATACTAAAACGTGAGATTGACACACCATAATATCAAAACAGATTAACTATTCTTTGATTAATTTAAACTAACATGATTAGATGAAGAAGTTATACATATGTGACATCGTTACTAATTTAATCAATCAACTACATTTTTATACAAAGAAAAGAAAATTATATTCAACCACAAATCTAAACAGGAGGAATTCAACAGGAACAAAGCCTGATTAATATTTCATTTTTGCTTCAAGCCGAGATTGTACAAATGTGTACCTGGAAACAGCAGTACAAGAACAAAAGAAGGAGAAGTCAGCAGCAGTAATAACACAGCAACAGCAGATTCAGCAACACCGCAAACTAGTACAGTAGGAATAGCAGAAAACCCAGGAGACTATAAACGACTCCAAGTATAGAGAAGAAGTAAAAGGCAGGAAGGTTCTGACTATTTCAGATCTTAAGCGAGGCAATGAAGCAGTAACTATTCTTTTTCAACTTCAAAACTCTCCAAAATGAATTCTGCCCCTGTATATTCAGTGTATCCAGAATGTATATCGGGTGTATACTTCTCACTCCGCCCCCTCTTTTTTTCTTCTCTCTATCTAGTTTTTCCTCTTTTTTTCCACCCCTATTCCTAAATTTTCTCTTCTATTTATAGCAAAATTTTCGAAATTTTCAGATTTGTTTTTTATTATTTTATTATTTTTTTAATTAAAAGAAATCCCACTTTCAAATTGCTTTTATTTTTTTAGAAAAAGAAATCTCACCTTTATTTACTTTTATTTTTAAAATTCCAACTTTAATTACTTTATCTTATTTAAAATCCCACTTTTTATTTTTTTTTAAAAGAGAATCTCACTTTATTTAACTTTTCTTAAAAAAACAAACCACTATCTTTTCTTTTTCTTTTAAAAATGCTACTTTCAATTACTTTAATTTTTTTTTAAATTTTCAGATACCTTTATATTTATTTTTTAATTCCAACCTTCTTTTACTTTTAAATTTTTTAAAACTTTTTATTTTTTTTTTAAATTTTCTACATTCTTTTACTTTTTTAAAAAAAAAAAGAATTTCACCTATTTTTACTTTTATATTTTTTTTATTCAATACTTCCCTTTTTCTTATTTTTTTTAAATCATTTCCGAAATTATTATATATTTGTTTTTTAAAAAAATAAAATAAAAATAAAAATAAAATACAAAATATTTTTGGATTTTTTATATATAAAAAAAACAAAAAATAAAACTATTAATAGTGATAATTCACCTTTTATTTTTTATTTTTTTGGTTTTGTTTTGTGTTGGACAAAAATGAAGAAGGGGTGTTGGGTTAATGGAGCGGACCGGGTCGACCCGGTTTGAAAAGGACTGGGTCATGGGGAAAGTTGGGCAATTATTTGGGCCTGTGGTTTGAAATTGAAGAAGTGGTCCAATCGGATTTTTCTTTGTATTTTTGTTCTCTTTTCTTCTTTTATTTTTCTAAAACTAAATTATAAAAGTACTTAAATTATTATTAAGAACTAAATTAAGTTATAAAAGCGCAAATTAACTTCCAATAATAATTAACGCACAATTAAGTAATAATTAAGCATAAAATTATTCATTTGGACATTAAATGCTAAAAATGCAAAAGATGCCTATTTTTGTAATTTTTAATTTTTGTAAACAAATTTAATTACTAACAATTGTAGAATTAAATCCTACATGCAAAATGCGACATATTTTGTATTTTTTATTAATTTAACAAATAAACATGCATAGACAAACATACAAATAGTTACACAAAAT
The DNA here is from genome assembly GCF_000715075.1 of Nicotiana tabacum. Classification (NCBI taxonomy): domain Eukaryota; kingdom Viridiplantae; phylum Streptophyta; class Magnoliopsida; order Solanales; family Solanaceae; genus Nicotiana; species Nicotiana tabacum. The sequence goes on along the minus strand of NC_134099.1, from coordinate 140,549,327 downwards.
ATCACAAAAATTGCACACCAAGAAAAATTATTTTATTTTTGAATTTTTTGGGAGTAATTCTCATATAGGGCAAAAATCACGTGCTTACAGCTGCCCCTCTTTGCCCGGAGACACGAAGGGTTTTCGTGCAAAGATAAAGCGAGCGATTTTTGCCCATCCGAGTACTCCGTGTGAAGCATTTTTTTTGAAAAAGATTTAACCGAACCTTTGCTTCAAAGGTTTCCTACATATCCCTGGGCTAAACAGGAATCAGGTCAATGTAGTTCGGGAAGTTTTGGTAGCTGGGACTACCGTGAGACTGCAATGTTACTGCTGTTGCATGCTGTTATCACTGCTTACTGATCTCCTTGTTACACCGTGTTTAAAAGAAAACAAGAAGCTAGGCTAGACTAAAATTTGTTCTTGTTGCCTTGCTTTCTTGTCGGCTTTTGTTTCCTCCGGTGCTTTTCTTCAGATGTTTTTCTTCCTTTTGACACATGCACTTGAGTTTGTGTTGGGACCTCTTGTTGCATCCTTTTGCTTCCCGGTGCTGGGGATTTTTATTGTTTCTTGCTGGGGATTCCTGTTGTAACCCTCTATTTTATTGTCCTCTGACTTGGTCTTGAAATGTATGCCTCTGTTGTATGGGCGGGCTCCCAACTTCAATACTTGAAAATTAATGCTGAAATGTATGCCTCTGTTATCTGGGCGGGCTCCCAACTTCAACGCTTGAAATGTAAAGAATGAATGTATTCCTCTCGTTATACAGGTGGGCGTCTGGCATGAAATGTGAAGACTGAAAAGTATTCCTCTCGTTATACAGGTGGGCGCCTGGCTTCATCATCTTGAATTTAACAACCTCTATTTTCCAGGCGGGATCCTACCACCAAAACAAACAAAACAAACGAAAATTTCCTAACCTCAGTTTGCACTGGGAAGATTTGTGAGTCGTTAGCAAAATTGTAACCTATTTATACTACTGATGCAATGATGAGAGTAAACTAAAGACTAGACTAGGATGTGCATCTCCTACGAGTAAAACCAAAAACTCTTGCTAGCAAATGTGTCTGCTAAAATAAAAACCTCGATGACTCAAACTAGAAAGTGCTTCTTCTATGGTTGAATCGGAATGAACTAAACTAGGAAGTGCGTCTCCTTAGGGTGAAAACTTCAGTGACTAGAACTAGGAAGTGCGTCTCCTATGAATAAAATCTCGATTTTAGGAAGTGCGTCTCCTAAAAAAACTTGAAAGACCTTGATTAGGAAGTGCGTCTCCTACAGGTAAAAGTTCAATAAACTAGACTAGGAAGTGCGTCTCCTATGGTCGAACTTAAAATGAATCAAACTAGGAGGTGCATCTCCTAAGGGTGAAATCTCAATTCCGGAAGTGCGTCTCCTGAAATAAAATATAATATGAAAAAGCCAAACTAGGAAGTGCGTCTCCTATAAATGGACTATCAATATTAGGAAGTGTGCCTCTTATGGGTAAAATCTCAATGACTCAAACTAGGAAATGTGTCTCCTACGAATGAAATCTTAAATGAACCAGACTAGGAAGTGCGTCTCCTAAAGCAAAAGTATAACCTGAGCGAACCAGACTAGGAAGTGCGTCTCCTAATAATGAAAACTTAATTCAGGAAGTGTGTTTCCTATGCATGAAATTAAACTTAGGTAGTGCGTCTCCTAGGGGTAAAATAGTCTTAGGAAGTGCGTCTCCTATGGGTGAAACCTTAATGATTTTGAACTAGGAAGTGCGTCTCCTATGAATGAAAATAATTTAGGAAGTGCGTCTCCTATGCGTGAAATCTTAATTTAGGAAGTGTGTCTCCTATGGGGTAAAAGTAAACTTAGGAAGTGCGTCTCCTATGGGCAAAACTAAACTTTAAGGAAGTGCGTCTCCTATTGGGTACAATAAACTTAGGAAGTGTGTCTCCTATTGGGAAAATCTGTTCTTAGGAAGTGCGTCTCCTATTGGTAAAACTCACTTAGGAAGTGTGTCTCCTATGGGTACAACTATACTTAGGAAGTGTGTCTCCTATTGGTGAGATTATTCTTAGGAAGTGCGTCTCCTACTGGTGAAACTTGCTTAGGATGTGCGTCTCCTAATGGTGAAATTATTCTTAGGAAGTGCGCCTCCTCTGGGTGAAACTTATCTTAGGATGTGCGTCTCCTCTTGGTGAATCTTATCTTAGGAAGTGCGTCTCCTATTGGTGAAACTATTCTTAGGATGTGCATCTCCTCTTGGTGAATCTTATCTTAGGATGTGCGTCTCCTCTTGGTGAATCTTATCTTAGGAAGTGCGTCTCCTATTGGTGAAACTATTCTTAGGATGTGCGTCTCCTATTGGTGAAACTTACTTAGGAAGTGTGTCTCCTATTGGTGAAACTATTCTTAGGAAGTGTGTCTCCTATTGGTGAAACTTATCTTAGGAAGTGCGTCTCCTTAGGATGTGCGTCTCCTGTTGGTGAAACTTACTTAGGAAGTGCGTCTCCTATTGGTGAAACTTGCTTAGGAAGTGCGTCTCCTCTTGGTGAAATTAACTTAGGAAGTGCGTCTCCTACTGGTGAAACTTACTTAGGAAGTGCGTCTCCTACTGGTGAAACTTACTTAGGAAGTGCGTCTCCTTAGGAAGTGCGTCTCCTATTGGTGAAATTATTTTTAGGAAGTGTGTCTCCTATTGGTGAAACTTATCTTATGAAGTGCGTCTCCTTAGGAAGTGCGTCTCCTATTGGTGAAATTATTTTTTAGGAAGTGCGTCTCCTATTGGTGAAACTTATCTTAGGAAGTGCGTCTCCTATTGGTGAAATTATTTTTTAGGAAGTGCGTCTCCTATTGGTGAAACTTATCTTAGGAGGAAATGCATCTCCTATGGGTAAAAATGAACTTTAGGAGGAAATACATCTCCTGTGGGTAAAAAACAAACTTAGGAGGAAATGCATCTCCTAAGGGTGAAACTAAAACAAACTTAGGAGGAAATGCATCTCCTATGGGTGAAACTAAACTTTAGGAAGTGTGTCTCCTGTTGTAACCCTCTGCCTTCCGATGGGGTTACTGATTTCAAAATCTGAAGTATAAGACTCAAAAGTATTCCTCTCATTATACAGGTGGGCGCCTGAAGTATGAAATGGACAGACAAAAAGTATTCCTCTCGTTATTCAGGTGGGCGCCTGTCTAAACTAAGACTGAAAAGTATTCCTCTTGTTATACAGGTGGGCGCCTAGTGCTAAAGATATGAAAAATGATAGGCCCGCATTATACTGGTGGGTGACCTAGAACAGAAATGAAAAGACAGAAATGTATTCCCGCATTATACTGGTGGGTGACCTAGAACAGAAATGAAAAGACAGAAATGTATTCCCGCATTATACTGGTGGGTGACCTAGAACAAAAATGAAAAGACAGAAATGTATTCCTCTCGTTATTCAGGTGGGCGCCTGTCTTCAACAATAACTTTGACAGTAAGATCCTATTTGAGGGAGGATGATCCCAACATATCCTATTTGAGGGCGGATGAACCCAACATATCCTGTTTGAGGGCGGATGAACCCAACATATCCTGTTTGAGGGCGGATGAACCCGACATATCCTATTCAAGGGCGGATGAACCCGAACTATCCTATTTGAGGGCGGATGACCCGACATATCCTGTTTGAGGGCGGATTAACCCAACATATCCTATTTGAGGGCGGATGAACCCAAAATATCCTGTTTGAGGGCGGATGAACCCGACATATCCTGTTTGAGGGCGGATGAACCCGACATATCCTATTTGAGGGCGGATGAACCCGACATATCCTGTTTGAGGGCGGATGAACCCGACATATCCTGTTTGAGGGCGGATGAACCCGACATATCCTGTTCGAGGGCGGATGAACCCAACATATCCTGTTTGAGGGCGGATGAACCCAACATATCCTGTTTGAGGGCGGATGAACCCAACATATCCTATTCGAGGGCGGATGAACCCAACATATCCTATTCGAGGGCGGATGAACCCAACATATCCTATTTGAGGGCGGAGAACCCGACATATCCTATTTGAGGGCGGATGAACCCGAAATATCTTTTAAAACTTGAAAATGTCTTACCTCAAAACTTGCTGGGGATATCATTACTTACCTGCTGGGGGATAAAATGTTATCAGCTGGGATAACGCTGTTGAGGATAACACTGCTGGGGGATTCTGATTCCTTTGTTGGGGAACAACTTCCTCCATTGAAACTTATTATGTTGGGGCAACACTGGTTCTAAGACCACTTCCCTTGAGACTGGTGTTATATTTATTTTTCCCCGCATGGGTACCTGACTTCCAGAAAATTTTCTAAATGGAAGGAAAATTTTCTGCCCCAGTTTGATAATATCCCTGTGCATGCATTTCTGGTATCAATGCCATTTCCTTTACCTGTTTTAAATCAAACAAAATTTGTTAGTTTAAAACTCGGTGGTTGGTTGTGATACTCCTACTGGGATGGCTTTTCCCTTTCTCCTTCCTTGCTCTGCGTTCCACAGCTTGTTGGGGATGATATTATGTGCTGGGGATAATCCCTTCCTGCTGGGGATATCCCTCTTCTTTTGTGACATAGCTCGGAAACTGGCATTTCCCCGACCTTTTAGTCTAGTATGAATTTCCCAAATCATGCTCATTGCTCTCCTTGATTTGCCCACGGGCTTTGGCCTTGAGGTTTATAACTTTTGATTTTGGCAAGGGTATCCCTCTTGACACTTGTCAATCTTTTTGTCAATTCCCTTTTGCTGGGGATATCTTTTTTGACACTGGCCTCGCGTTTGTTCCTTGCTGACTATACCATTTGGATGTACTAGTCAGATCTCATCTTGCATATTTGGAAAGCTGATGGCATATTTTGAAGTCAATTTACACTTGTTCTGATCAAACTGACTCTATTGGGGATTTTTCTATGAAAGGAAAAAGATAAAAGGGGACAGAATAAAAAGACAAAGGAAAAAAATGACTCTTTAATAAAAGAAACTATAAATAAAAACCTATCAAATGCAGATACCGACTCTAATGGTCATGACATGCACATGTGGCCTATCCTCTACCACCAATCATCCTTCAAGATCTTCAATTGGCAATCCCCCATCTGATTCTCAATCCTATTCGACTTGTAGTGCCCGAAGGGTTTTCACTATCAAGTCTCTCTCATTTTTGGTTTTTCTCTCAGCTTTCATCACTTTATGGTGCCCGTGAAGGTTTTCACCAATAAGACTCTCTCGTTTTATATCTCTCTCCAACTGGGGATTTGGAGTGTTGCCGATATGACTCTTTCTGTTGGAGATTAGAGTCCTTTCTGCTGTGGAACAGAATGTTATGTGCGCCGGTAAGACTCTTCATTTGTCTAACTTGGCATCTTTTGAAGACTGATCAGAAGGTCTTTCTTTGGACCGTAATGTGGGTTTTGGATAGGCTAGAAAGAAAGGGTATAAAAGGCTAAAAAAATACGTTAATTTTGGGTTATTAGTTACAACCTTCGGAATTAGGTTTATTTACAACAAACGCAACTTTTGCCCCAGTTTCTTGCTTGGGGATATTTTAATTGATTTTTTTTTCATTTTTCAAAACTATGACTGAGCTGTGGAGCGCCTACGTATCCTCTTTGAGGAATCAGGTCAAACGTAGTTCCCAATTCCTCTATTTTCATTTGATTTTCCTTTTTTTTATCAATTTTCTTTTCTTTTCTTTTCCTCTTTTTTTCGTTTTGTTGTTTCCTTTCTTTTCTTTTTTTTCGTTGCTACTGATTCCGAACGAGGGGTATGAAAGAAATTAAATAAGGCTCAATAGGGGTAACGAAGGATAAAGTGTTTAGGTAGCAGAACAAAATGCCTTCGTCATTCCAGTCTTCAAAACATGCCAAGTGCAAACAACACAATTTAAATTTGTAGTCTCTTCAGATGGTGCTGGACTTAACAATTATATTCAACATCTGTTTGTTCATTTGTCACTTCTAAAGCACCGTTGGGCAACACTCTCATTCTCATTATTATGAACGACCCTCATGCCAATTTGGCGAATCTTTGCTTTTTAACGGTTTTCTTTATGTTTAACTTGCTCCAGTTCCATATGACTCGGGCTCCAAATAATCTCAAACCGTCCTTATTTTCTTTAAATGGTTTGATCGCCTTTCTGGGGTTTTATGATTAACTTTAAAGACTAGGCCCAAACGGGGTGTGCATGTCATGTCCTTAGAATCGGCATTGAACGAAATGACAAAAAGACTAAACAAAAAGACGACTAGAAATAACAAAAGACCGACTTTGTATTAGACTACCGGCGAAATAGTAAAAAAAAACAAACCGGAATAAAATCCTAGACAACCTGGACAAAATTTACACAACCTGCTATGACAAAATGGAAAGATAAGCGGAAAGATATTGACACAAAACAATACTCGGATTATAACTTCTAAGAATAATCCGGACAACAGAAATGACAACAAAATAAGCCACCACCAGCTTCTCTTTTGCTAACCAAGGAACGGAGCGTCCTCCCACTTTATCAAAATTGGTATTTTAGCCACTGAGCTTTGCCTCAATACTGCCGAGACCATTACCAGCTTCAACCTCATAAACCTCCGTCGGCAAGTTCTCGAGGGGGTTCGAGTGCTTCTGCTATCAGGCCCAATCCCCGCAAAGTGTGCATCATGATGTGCGAGTAAAGGATTCTGGGTATCATTGTCCGGCTTACCACAAACCAACCACCTTAACTTTATTTGCGAAGCAAACAGGCTAGAATGGACTCAGTCGGCCCTCATTATTAACAACATTTTCCTTTTTTTTTCTTTTTTTCGATTTTTTCATTTTTTCCTTTTTTCATTTTCTTTTTTTTTTCTTTTTCATTCTTTTTCTTTTTCATTTTTTTTCATTCTCCTTTTTTCATTTTTTTTTTGCTTTTCTTTTTGTTGTGGTCGAATCTTATGGAGATTGCCTACGTATCATGACCCCGCATGAATCAGACCGAGCGTAGTTCGTGACAATAAGAGATAAACAATAACAAACAATTTTTTTCAATTTTCATATTAAAACAAACTGGGTTTCAAAGGTTTGAAGATGACCTACAAACTCAAAAATCAAATAACCCATATATTTTAATCAAGAGATTTATAAACTCAAAAACAAAAGGCTAACTCCCTTTCTCTGTTCGACAAATGCAACCAAATGGTTATTTTTGCAAATGTGGCCCCTTCCAAATTTCACATGAATTTTGAGGCCGGGGAGGATTATTTTATGACACTTTTACAAACTTGTCCGTTCTTTTACGAAAATAACCTTTCGACAACTGACAGATACTCTAAGGCTATTTCGGCAAGAACGGTTTAAGACGTTGCCGTAGCTGGTTCGGCTTATTTTGATTAAAAACCCAAACGGTATTCATCTGACCGTTGACTCTTTTTTTCAAATTACAATAAAAACTTGGTGTTGCAAACACGGCCCTTCAGCGCCTCGGGGACGAAGATTTATAGGGCTGTGTGGGTCAACTAGACCAAAATCTTAAACATGACCCAAAAAGTGACTATTTATGCAAAGTCAGCCTTCGGGCGTCCCTTTCGGGAACATTCGGCTATTTATGACAAATCAGCATCACCTGACTTATTTATAACTCTTTTTTACCGTTTTTCAAATTAGAAAAGTCAATATTCCAAACACGGCCTTTCAACGTCTCGGGGACGAAGATTTTTAAGGCTGTGTGGGTCAACTGGACCAAATCTTAAAAATGACCCGAAGGTGGCTGTTTATGCAAAGTCAGCCTTCCGGCGTCCCTTTCGGGAACATTCGGCTATTTATGACAAAACAGCATCACCCGACTTCTTTATGACAAAATTAAAATTTGACATATTATTTGTTTTTTTGTTTTTTATTATTATTTATTTGTTTTTGGCCTTTTTAGCAAAAGGTGGGGGTGGACACCGCCCGACTTGTTTATGACAAAATTAAAATTTTGACACGTTTTTTTATTTATTTATTTTGGTTATTTAGTAAAATGGGGGTTGGACCCGATGAGGGTTGCCTACGTATCTCACATCCGGTGAGAATCAAACTCGCGTAGTTCGGGCTAATAAACTATTTTTGAGAAGACTCTTTTCCATTTTCTATTTTTTTTTCTTTTTTTCCACAACAATCAAACAAACTATTATTTTCCATTCATAACAAACTAACAAAAAACATAAAACATTCCTTCTTTTTTTTCTTTTTTTTTCAAAATTTCGGTAGAGTTTCGACACTACTTGGATATTTGTTTTTTTTTCTAAAAATAAGTAGTTATATCTCTACACTGTTATTTTCTCCTCTTTTTCACGATTTTCTAATTTGTGGAAAATGATGACAACATACAAAATCTTTTTGAATTTTTCAATGCTCTTTTTATTTATTATTATTTTGTTATTATTTTCAAAAATGTGGCATGGGGGACATAGGAGATTCCAAGACTTCTTGGATTCCACAAATGTTCCCCATGTGATTTTCCCAAAAATGAAGTGTGGGGGACATGGGGAATTCCAAGACTTCTTGGATTCCGCAAATGGTCCCCATGTGTTTTTCCCAAAAATGAAGTGTGGGGGACATAGGGAATTCCAAGACTTCTTGGACTCCACAATTGTTCCCCATGCTTTTGATTAAATAACAACATGCTTAAAAAAATGTGCGACCTTCTTATTTAACGTGATCAGCATAACCAGGTGTGTCATTTGTCCGCGAATATCATTGGTCCGCCAAATGACCCATTCACCCTAGAATAAATACAACATGTAGCACATAGGATGCCAAAAGATGGTCCATTATTTTCAGGTTGCTTGTCCTAGACGGACCCAACCCCTGTGTTGAGTCCCCTAAGTCAAATGCACATGATGCAAATAGGCGTTCCTACTAGGGATCCGGCATGAAGCTGAGTTATACTAGGTTCAGAACCTGGGTGTTTGATCTAGACCTGGCTTACCCGAGCGGACAGCTCGAGCCGAGGGGGGCAGCGTACCGGGAATACAGAAGCTTCATCGGCTTAGAAACTTATCCGAACCTCGTTCTAAATTAGGATTTGACACTATACAGAAAAGAAGTCGTACGAAGTACGCCCTTCTTCATGATTTAGAAGACTCAGAAAGGATAGGGGTTTCGGCACAGTTTATATACAGTTCACGTAATATCAAAGCGGTAAAAGCAGCATTTAGCACATTAGGCTCAAACACGTAAAAATCAGATAAAACCAAATATAACAATTTATCTAAGCTCGAATTTCTAACCCTGAACCAGTGGTTCTGGGTTTAGTTTTCCCCAGCAGAGTCGCCAAAGCTGTCACACCTCTTTTTTTCGTACCCGCGTGGGTACAAAGGAGTTTTTCCAATTAAAGGACAATCGAAACGGGATTGGTTTGTTTATTTCAGAGTCGCCACTTGGGAGTTTTAGGGTGTCCCAAGTCACCAATTTTAATCCCGAATTGAGGAAAAGAATGACTCCATATTACAGTCTGCGTACCAGAAATCCGGATAAGGAATTCTGTTAACCCGGGAGAAGGTGTTAGGCATTCCCGAATTTCGTGGTTCTAGCACGGTCGCTCAACTGTTATATTCGGCTTGATTATCTGATTTTATACAAATATGAACTTATGTGCAAATTTTAACTTTTTACCGCTTTCATAATTGTTATTATTATTTTCTACAAGGAATTGCAACGTTGTGAAAATATATCCCGAACCGCGTTACAATCAATGTACCCGTGGTCGTCGACACATTTTGACTCTATTGAGATTTGGATTTAGGTCACATCAATGTGCACCCGTGTTTAAGAAGGTTAAATTATTAAAGGTGCGCCTAAAGCAACTAGCGTATTGTTATTTTGGGAAGGCCGTAAAATTCGCTAAACGGCCTGTCCCGAATTCTAAGTATTTTAATATATACATTTAGAGGGCCCCGCAGCTTGTGCATTTTTGTTTGTCGAGGCTCGTCTCATTTTTATTTAAAAGGATAAACCTACAGTGACTATATTTTCCTATTAAGTTCGTCTCTAAAATAAAAGAAAATCTCTTAATTAATTACATGCTAAAAACGTAATTTATTAATTATTAGTTTACGGCTAATGCGAATGGAAAATTACGACCGAGTTTGTACAAAGAAAAACTGCTTTCATTCTATATTCTATTATTCAATAATACTAAAACGTGAGATTGACACACCATAATATCAAAACAGATTAACTATTCTTTGATTAATTTAAACTAACATGATTAGATGAAGAAGTTATACATATGTGACATCGTTACTAATTTAATCAATCAACTACATTTTTATACAAAGAAAAGAAAATTATATTCAACCACAAATCTAAACAGGAGGAATTCAACAGGAACAAAGCCTGATTAATATTTCATTTTTGCTTCAAGCCGAGATTGTACAAATGTGTACCTGGAAACAGCAGTACAAGAACAAAAGAAGGAGAAGTCAGCAGCAGTAATAACACAGCAACAGCAGATTCAGCAACACCGCAAACCAGTACAGTAGGAATAGCAGAAAACCCAGGAGACTATAAACGACTCCAAGTATAGAGAAGAAGTAAAATGCAGGAAGGTTCTGACTATTTCAGATCTTAAGCGAGGCAATGAAGCAGTAACTATTCTTTTTCAACTTCAAAACTCTCCAAAATGAATTCTGCCCCTGTATATTCAGTGTATCCAGAATGTATATCGGGTGTATACTTCTCACTCCGCCCCCTCTTTTTTTCTTCTCTCTATCTAGTTTTTCCTCTTTTTTTCCACCCTTCTTCCTAAATTTTCTCTTCTATTTATAGCAAAATTTTCGAAATTTTCAGATTTATTTTTTATTATTTTATTATTTTTTTAATTAAAAGAAATCCCACTTTCAAATTGCTTTTATTTTTTTAGAAAAAGAAATCTCACCTTTATTTACTTTTATTTTTAAAATTCCAACTTTAATTACTTTATCTTATTTAAAATCCCACTTTTTATTTTTTTTTAAAAAGAGAATCTCACTTTATTTAACTTTTCTTAAAAAAACAAACCACTATCTTTTCTTTTTCTTTTAAAAATGCTACTTTCAATTACTTTAATTTTTTTTTTAAATTTTCAGATACCTTTATATTTATTTTTTAATTCCAACCTTCTTTTACTTTTAAATTTTTTAAAACTTTTTATTTTTTTTTAAATTTTCTACATTCTTTTACTTTTAAAAAAAAAAAAAGAATTTCACCTATTTTTACTTTTATGTTTTTTTTATTCAATACTTCCCTTTTTCTTATTTTTTTTTAAATCATTTCCGAAATTATTATATATTTGTTTTTTTAAAAAAATAAAAATAAAATAAAATATTTTCGGATTTTTTATATATAAAAAAAACAAAAAATAAAACTATTAATAGTGATAATTCACCTTTTATTTTTTATTTTTTTTGGTTTTGTTTTGTGTTGGACAAAAATGAAGAAGGGGTGTTGGGTTAATGGAGCGGACCGGGTCGACCCGGTTTGAAATGGACTGGGTCATGGGGAAAGTTGGGCAATTATTTGGGCCTGTGGTTTGAAATTGAAGAAGTGGCCCAATCCGATTTTTCTTTGTATTTTTGTTCTCTTTTATTCTTTTATTTTTCTAAAACTAAATTATAAAAGTACTTAAATTATTATTAAGAACTAAATTAAGTTATAAAAGCGCAAATTAACGCACAATTAAGTAATAATTAAGCATAAAATTATTCATTTGGACATTAAATGCTAAAAATGCAAAAGATGCCTATTTTTGTAATTTTTAATTTTTGTAAACAAATTTAATTACTAACAATTGTAGAATTAAATCCTACATGCAAAATGCGACATATTTTGTATTTTTTATTAATTTAACAAATAAACATGCATAGACAAACATACAAATAGTTACACAAAATATCACAAAAATTGCACACCAAGAAAAATTATTTTATTTTTGAATTTTTTGGGAGTAATTCTCATATAGGGCAAAAATCACGTGCTTACAACAACAAACATTAAGAAAAAATGAAAACAAAAGTACATGGAAACGAATACGCACTCTCCCAATTGCATATTTGCTTCAACAAAGTTTGAGAATGCAGTTGTAAGCTTAAAATCAACCATCTTTGAAATGTCATTTACAAATGGAAATCTTCCTTTGATAACCTTCGAGGATCCCCCAACTGCACTAACACCAGATTGCTAGTCATTCCTATACGGTGACTGTTTTACAGCTGCGGGGCGCCTTTTCCATGTTAAAACTGCAGGAGTAGTTTCAACATCTGTTTGTATCTGAACAATATCTCTTGATACCGACTGATCAGGTTTAGACTTATTTACAGCACGAGTTGTCATATCATTTCCAGATTGATTTACATTACGTCTCCCTCTTTGTGTAATGGCAGCAATTAGATCAAGTTGAGAATCAGTATATTCAAAATCAGAATCCAAGTGAAGATCACCCCCGTGTCGACATGGAGCTTAAATTAGAAAATGCTAGTGAATAAATAAATATACAAAGTTAAGAAATTTAGAAAAAAAGAATGAAAAGTTATATATAGAAGACATTACCAGAAGGCAAATTCACATTACTTCCACCAACATCCACTTGACCAACACCATCAACCCGACATGCTAAACACATAAAAGCATTATCAGCATCACTACTTAAATAAAAAATAAAAAACTATCAAGAACCTATCATTTACATACTAACTACAGAATTAGTAACATCAACATCGTACCCTGTGGAGCAGTATTAGACTCAATAACAACATCTGCTCGTGTCTGTACAGGGATTCCTGATGGCAGCGGAGCAGGACCCGACTTTTTAACATCATGAGATGACTGCTTATATGTTGCTTGTTGTGTAATAGCGGTGATTTGATCAATTGCAGATGCAGATAGTTCAAAGTTAGAATCCAAGCCAAAATCATGCTCATTTACGAAAGGGGGCTGAAAAAAGTTTTTTTAAAAAAAGGTTAGTCAATGCACAAATACATAGAGTTAAATAAATAAAAAAATAATCAAAAATTACATATACAACATTTTACCAGAACGCAAATCATCATCCTGTTGCTTGTGCTGAAAATGAGAAACTAACAATTTTAGTCATATGTATATTACAAGAATACTATGTGCACTAAAAGTAAAGAATGGAATAGTATCCTATAAGCATATATTGCATCTTTGAACAATATACTATATCATTATATTATATAAAAGATGAATACCGCTGAATTTCCCTCTGGTTTCACTGACTGCCTACCAATAGCTGCAAGCACCTCCTCAAACTTGTTCTCTACAAAAAGCTTCAAAGCTTGTAACTCCTTCATTACCTCAACATTGGTAGGTTGGGAATCACCTTCAGTACTTTCAGGCATACTTTGTGTCTTTGGTAATTGAGTGCCAAAAACCTAAAAGCTATCGGACTGGCTGGGTTGGCTGTCAGTGCACTCAACTTCAATTTCAAAGCTTAGACCATGCACATCAAATTGTTTCTTCGCATCATCAGTTGGGGTGATGTTCTTTAGCTGCAATTATTAAGCACACTAGTTAGAAATAGAAATGATAATAAAGTATGAAAGAAAAAAGATCCATATTACCATATGATACCAATATAGTATACATGTATACCAACATAGTATATCACTAAACTGGGATATTGCTACAATTGTGACTAAACTAATGTACCAAAACATTAAAAGAGGCAATAAAAATATGAGAAAATTACATACTTGCGTTGCAAGCTACACATTTGCAAAGCAACTCGCTCATTCGGGATTTGACCCCTGACTACCCATTTCAAAATTCGTGGAAGTTTGTTGTTTCCAAGATGATCAGCAAAGTGACCATCCAAACTTGGGCAGCATTCATACAACCAAGTCTGTAAAGCCAACGGGAAGCCACCAAGTCTATAAAAAGAAGGCTTATCTTGAAACTTGTTGGAACACGAGTCAATTGTAGCTTTATAAACATCTATACCCCAGGGATAATTATTAAAATCACCAGACTCAACCAAGTCAATGTAAGACCGTGAAATAGCCTTTGTTTTGAGTTGAGAAAATAAGAAGCTGTTGACAAAATACAGAACTGCTATCTTCAACGCATCATCATCTGTTTCCCATTTCTTCTTCTTAAAACAGTCTGCTAGTTGGGCAAATGTCACGGATGTAGTCCCAAAATATTTTGAAATCAACATATTCTCTGCTATGCTCTCTATACTTGTATCACCCTTACATTTCAACCCAGTAACAAGTGCAAATTCACCCAAGCCAAACCGCAACCTAGAATCATTCACTACAAACCACATCTCATTTTTAACCTCATGATGTACTTCTCTCATAAGCAAATGGTGCATAACACGAATCTGCACAATCACTGGTGGCAGGTCCAAAAAATAGCCAAAGCATGTTTTCTTAAACAGTCGAAGTTGCCGCTTTGATAAATTCGCTTTCAATTGATGAATAACATGGAAATTGGTATCCCAATCAACCTTTGGTTTATAATCTAAGTCAATAGGCACAAGGAAATCCCAACACTGCAAAACATGTTCATATAAAATAATTTCAGAAATAGAATTCACTTAAAATGCAACTAAACCAACTAAAAATATCACAACTACCATACGATACCAACACGACATATAATTATACCAGCAGGGTATACAATTATACTGACTAATTTCCGGCAACTACAAATGACTATACTACTATTACATAACAGATAGGAATAAAGAGAAAAAGCAAAAAGGAATGCAGCTATAAAATATTTTCAAGATACTGTACGATACTACTATTATTAAAGGAAAAACAAATAGCGAAGACAGCTAAAAAAAGATCCAGAAGCATATGATAGTATATAGCTATACTAACAGGGTAAATAGTTGTACGGGGTTATTCCAACAACTGTCTATAACTATGAAAACTATCACATAACACACATACACTATGTCTATAGGCACAAAACTTCTATGAGAAATATCATGCGTGACATTGCCACTGCAACAAAACACCAGTTACGCAACAATCGGATAAAGAACATAAATGCAATTTTTTAGAAGAACTATGTCAAATAGCATTGTCTCCCCCTTCCAGACTCAAGTACTATGTCAATCATGTAACTGAGTACCTGACATCTTTTTTGTATACTACTTAGCACCAATTCAACAAATCATTTTCATTAGAAAATAAGTCAATCATGTCCTAACTTATTACTTAAGGTTAAGGGATTCTTTAGATGTTTCAAAAGGGACAATGGGTGTTATTCAGAAAACGCCCCATACATGATCATTCTACCCCGATGCCTGCCTATAATCAATGCCAGTGGTGGTCACCAGCCAAGGCCGTGGGGCTTCTGCACATTGACCCCATCCACACCATGCCACCTATAAAGAAAAGCTCATTCTGCACACATAACTTACACGGTCCCATTCCTTCCATACTTGCTTCTCCCCACCACTATCAACTGGCCTAAACACTAGATCACGTACAAAATCATCTAATGCAAAGCTGAAAATCAGAAATCACACAGAGCAGCTCTGGCTTCAATAAATTTGGTTGACAACAACATCTACTGATTGACAGCACTAGTGAATCAGTGACCATTTTTTTAAACCTCAAGCAGAACATTAATTTAATCAGTCTATTTAATTCAAAAAATTAACACATTTGACTATAACTATAATATAATACAAAAGCATAATAAGAAATCAAAAAATAACAATGTACTATACATTAAAAATCGCAAAGATCATAATTGTAAGAAAATTACCTTATTGGGTGCGACACCAATTTTCCTCTTCTTTAACTAAGAATCATCGCTACAATCAACATCTACTGGTTGAGTCTCTGTTTCAGGCACGGATTCACGTCGGCTTCCCCCTAACTCAGAATCCTCAACAACTTTACCTTTTCTCTTATCAGTCACAGGAACATCTCCTATGACTGGTTCGAAATTTGTGTCGGGTAATGACAGGTAGGGAGTTTCATCGACTGATGCGGCATTAATATTTTTGCCTTTTCCACCCTTTAATTATACATTTTCAATTGTGTTTTCAACATGACTACTGCTAGGGTTACGACTAAGTGGAGACTGAGAATTAGAAAATAAGGAAAAACTAGGCCTAGACATGGCTGAGGCAACGGATTCAACAACTACTTCTTTTGAAGAATGATATTGTCCAAAGCGCCACCATCTACGCGCACAACTCTTCCAACCCATAGATAAAACAACAACCCATAGACATTGATTCACAAAAGTACAAAGAAAAACATAAAAATCCTATGATTTTGAAAACCCACTTTCACTAAAATGTACTTTCAGAAGCAAAAAATTCACCCAAAGCAAAAATGTCACCCAAAATTAGGTACTAGACGAAGAGATAGAACGGAATCGGAAGAAAAAAATTACAACTCGAATGTGTTTCACTTTTGCGTTCTCATCGGTTGGCTATAGAGTTATGGAAAGTCTACTCTGTTAACTGATAGAGAAAGAAGGAAAACATGGGAATAATGGGCAGAATGGGCTGGATCAAAAATAAGGGAGAGATGGGTAGATTGGGCCGGGGCCGGGTAAATAGATTAGGTCGACTGGGTAGGCAAGGTAAATAGTTTGGGGATGGGTATTAAAAGGTAAATAGTTTGGGCCTAATAAGTATAAAGTGAGATTTTCTCCTCTTTGAAATGCCTTTTACTAATTAGGTTTGGGCCCCCGCATCTTTGATGATTAAGCCCATAACTTACATAAATAAGCCACCTATTTATAGGCTTAATGAGTCATTATTGATGGCTTTCATGGCTTCCACGTTTTGGCTTTGTTCTTTTCCAAAGTTTATAATTAATCCACCACTAGTTATTAATTAACTAGGTAATATCCCATTGTCCAATAATTAACTAATTACCCACATAATTAAGAATTATTTCCACTTACTTAAAATACTACTTACTTTTCGCATACCTTATACACCTTACCATCATGGTCATGTGGTACCCTGTATGGCACTAGTCCATAAATACCGAGTATTTTAGCTCTGGCCATATTTTATCCCAAAATGTCAAACTTCAACGAAAATTTATTTTCTTTGACTTGCTTCCCCTCTTACCTTCACGAATTTACTTATCACTTGTTTGAACTAGCGTAATACTTATAATCCCAAAATAATCTCATTCCCGAACTTGCATCGATTATCTTATGACGAAACTTCAACGTACAAAAATACGGGATGTAACATCTCATTTTCGAGCTTTCATCAATTTACTTATGGTATATTTTCACATAGGAAAACATGAGGTGTAGCATCATTCCCCCCTTTGGAACATTCGTCCTCGAATGTTGATTGATGCACTTATCATTTTCATAACTTATGTCTTCCGAATATTTTAGTACTCTCCTTACCATCAAGGCAATTGTTCTAGGCCAGGGCATTCCCCCATTTAGGCCTCTTTCTTACACCACGACTTATGGTCGGAATCCTTCTAGTCTCGTAACTGTTGCTACCTTCTATCATGCAGCTTGTACGATTCTGACCTTGTAAGTGCGCTTATGCATCTCTTCTCTCCTCTTTACTCTAGCTTTTAGCCAATTTCTAGGCCTTACTTTGTAAACATCTATAGAGCCTGACAAGATGTCCCTCTGGGTATCTATAGGTATAATGAAGTTCTTCGCTCGGTACTTTGTCGAACATACGAATATTGCTATATCTTATTTCATAGACCCGGTTATCCATCTGACACCGCAGAATGTGACATCATTCCATTACAACCAAGCAACTTCCTACTATATGCACCGAGCATCCTTTACCAATAACAACTCAAGACATTCCATGATTCTTACACACTTATGAAGCATACTATATACCTTGTTAAGAATTTTTCCTTTACTCGAGCCATCCTCGGTCTCAATCCCCGTAGGCCATAACTGATTCGCCCAAACGCCTCGAACTGGGACCAACATAGCACATAAACGTGCAATCAACTAATCAATAGCAGACTCCCCCACTTGGCCCGAAGCCATAGATCAAAACACACTCAATAACTCATAACGCATATACTCTATTGCTGCCATAATACTATAGTGAGATTAACTCAATCCTTCATAAGCTCGTGGAACACAGACCATCTGATACTTCATATCTTCTACAAATCTTGCATTTACTCTCGTAACAATTAAACTCACTCTCTTAAGCGAGCCAAATTAAATTCACACATGTGTTTCACTTGTAAATGAGATCTTCTAACAAACAACATAAAGATCACACAACTCTAGAACACTTCGCAGGAGATAACCCATCCGTTTCGCCTTAAACTAACTTTTATGTATACCTTCCACCGTCATAACCATTACGCAGTCACTTAGTCTTCATGAGTCCGAACTCATATCGCAATATGAAATCTACTCCACTCCCAACTGGGAGACATGAAAAGATTCTTCACACGCCCATAACTCACGCTATAACTCGAATCAAGACGGAAATCAAGCACCTAATAGTTCTTCTATCCTCCAGCAGACCTTTCTCATCACTTCCAAATCATACGAATACATCTCGCAGCACTAACATTCTCATTACATAGCCATCCAGCCGTCACTTCCACAATAGGAAAAAATTACCGAACATATAAATTCAAAAGCACTTGCTCACACAATTAGCACCTCGGTGCTCAAGCCATAGGCAAAGATCCAGCCTCAAGTCCTCCAGACTGGACCAACATCAAACTTACGGAGATCACATCTCCCCCCTCGATCAGGGAATCACAAGCCATCAAGGCATATCTGATACTGAGCGCTCATGCGCGCATACGAACGCATGGAAGGAATTTCAAAGTTATTTTTCAAGCTGAATCAAGGACGCACAATAAGAATTCAAGAATGTGAAGTTTTTCTAAAGGTTCTGCAGCCTCTCGAGGATAAATACAGACATCTCCGTACCAATCCGCGAAACTCTACTAAACCTGCTCATGACTCGTGAGACGTATGTAACCTAGGCTTTGATACAACTTGTCACGACCCAAACCCCGATCCGGTCATGATGGCGCCTTTCGTGAAGACAAGACCAGCCAACTAACCCATTTCGCCTTTTTAGAATAGTTAATATTAATAAATAGTTTTAGTATGATTAAATAACCACAATTAAGCAAGAAATTTCTTTATAAAGTGTGGAATACAACCCAAACACAGCTCGATACCGGGGTGTCACAAATCACGAGCATCTATTAGAGTATAAATACAACTACAAGGTCTAAAATATACAAAAACAGGATTGATGAGCAAAAAGGGAGAGAAAATGGTGCTGCAAACGCTAGCAGCCACCTTGCTAAACTCCGATAACTCTGCCATCGATTAGCCAAAACCCACTACCGGGTGTATAAATACCTGCATCTGCACACAAGGTGCATGGAGTAAAGTGAGTACTCCAACTCAGTGAGTAATAAAGGTAAATAATAACTGAGCAGTAAGAAATCACGTAAAACAAACCATCATGTTGTATAGAGCAGTCTAAAACCCCTTTGAGTAAAAGCAATGAAACTGTGAAATCCTTGGAAAAACATCTTAGCTCAATTTAAACCTCTTTTAAAAATGACTTTTTCAATGGTTACGCAAATGAGTGCAAAACAAATAGTGTAGATAAGCACGGAAATCCGCCCCTTGGGACACTCAATTAACAGATAATGCCAGGAAATCAGATAGATATCACATGAAGTAACACTTACAACAGATAATGGCAGACAAATGAAATAAAGTAAACACATAGAATAGTACCAGCACCGCTGCAGCGTGCAGCCCAATCCATATATCTCGTCAACGGCGCTCACTGGGGGTGTGCAGACTCCGGGAGGGGCCCCTTACGGCCCAAGCGCAATATCAAGCCATATCGTGGCATCAAAATCTAGGCCCTCAGCCTCATATCAGTATCAGTATAACATTGTTGCAGCACGCAACCCGATCCCTTAGTATCCTCACATTTGGCCCTCGGCCATACTCAGTCCAGAAATCACATAAGCCCCTCAGGCATTAGTAAATACAGTAGTTCTCAGCCCAAAACATCATTTACTATATCATTTTAGTTTCAAAATCGAGTAAAAGTGGCTGAGTTGTAAAACAGTGGAAAACAGTACGACTGAGTTCAAGTAGTAGGTCAAAATAGTGAGGAAATAGTGATAAAAATCCTCAGAAGGTTCAAATAGTTGGCTCGAAGCCCAAATATGGCAATCAGTCCAAATAATGATGATAACAAATAAGTTTCAGTCAAATACGCGGTAAAAGCGTCAATCGGGACGGACCAAGTCACAATCCCCAATAGTAAACGACCCCACGCTCATCATCAAGCACGCGTCTCACCTCAATATAGCACTACGATGTGTGAATCCGGGGTTTCAAACCCTCAGGATATCATTTACAATCATTACTCACCTCGAACCCGCAAAATCTCTAGCGTGCGACTCCTTTGCCCCTCAAATCGGCCTCCATGCGCATCGAATCTATCCAAAATCAGAACGAATACATCACAATATGCTGAAGGAACAAAGCCCAAGCGAAAACAATCAATAACGGGCACAAATCCCGAAATTACCAAAACCCGAGCCCCGGGCCCTCTTCTCGAAACTCAGAAATTTTTACATCAACGGGTTCCTTATCCTTCCACGAGTTCATACATATCAAAAGTTCTCAAATCTGACCTCAAATGGTCCTTCAAATCCTAATTTAAAAGTTTCAAAATTCCAAGCTCTAGTTCTTCCATTTTTAGCCTAATTCCATGAATTTCTAGGTAAATTCACAATAGAATCACGTTTTAGGTTCAAAAATCTTACCTCCAATCAATTCTCCATGAATCCCTCTTCAATTTCCCTCAAAGAGCTCTCAAAATACTCAGCTATGGAGGAATAATGGCTCAAAATCGCGGATGAAATGTTTTATAAACTTTCTACCCAGCCTTGAACTTCCTTCATCGCAATCGCGGCCCAAGCCTCACGATCGCGAAGAGCAAAAATTCCAAGACCCCCAAATGCACTATGCGAACACGATACCTACTATGCAAACGCGATGCCTTACTTTACAGACCTACGCGAACGCCAACCAGATGATGCGAACACGAAGAACAAATCCACTGGACCCCCAAAGACTTATACGCGAACGCGAACCACTGCATGCGAACGCGAAGCACAAGGTCAAGGCCCTCTATGAACGCGAGATCTCAAACGCGAACGCGAAGGCCAAACTCAGGCCAACCACCATTCCTTTTACGCGATCGCGATGGACCTCACGCGATCGCAAAGTCTAAAATCATCTGCAACAGCTGTTGAAATTTCTACAACTTCTCAACATAGAAAATGGTCCGATTAACCACCCGAAACTCACCCGAGACCCCCGGGACCCCAACCAAAAGTACCAACACATCCTAGAACCTCATTCAAACTTGTTCCAATCATCAAAACACCCCAAACAACACCAAATCCATTAATTCACATCGAATTCAAGCCTAAGTTTTCTAAAAACTTACGAAATACGCTTTCGATCAAAAACCCAACCAAACCACATCCGAATGACTTAAAATTTTGCACACACATCACAAATGACATAACAAAGCTACAGAAACTCTTGAAATTCCATTCTGACCCTCGGATCGAAATCTCACATGTCAACCGGAATTCGCCAAAATACTAACTTCGTCAATTCAAGCCTAATTTTACATCGGACCTCCAAAACCAAATTCTGATCACGCTCCTAAGTCATAAATCGCCCAACAAAGCTAACCAAATCATAAAAATTCCGATCCGAGCTCATATACAAATAAGTCAACTCTTGGTCAAACCTTTCAAATTCAAAGCTTTCAACTGAGACTATTCTTTCAAATTCATACCGATTTCCGTGAAAACCAAAATCAATGATTTACATCAGTCATAATACATCATACGAGGCAAGTCATGCCCGAGAACTAGCGATCAAAGTGCAAAAGCTCAAAATGATCGGTCGGGTCATTACATCTCATCTCATGCTTTGTAACTTTTATCCATCCATTGTTGATTCATCTCAATATTGATCTATAATCTACCATTGATAACTTGACCTTTTATTACCGCTAGGGCTCACGTCTTATCGGGAAACATCTGAAATGATTAGACTGATCCACCTGGGGTGATACCATGCTTCCATAATAGTATTTCATAGCATCCCAATGTGATTCACCTTACGTGGGTATTTTAATTCTGTACAATTCATGAAATCCCCCCTTTTGTTTTTGTTTCTTCAAATCATTACTCGATCGAAGGCCCAAACGTCATCCTTTATTTATCACAATTACACCTCTTCTAAATTCTACTCGTCTTAGACGCATTTGAGTTCATTCAGGCTATACTGAATTTTCTACAACTTAGAGAAACCATTAGCTCTCTTGTTTTCATGGGCTTAATCTTGAGGACTTATCCATTCTCGTCACCTTCTCACTCATCCTTTCTTATCCTTACTCCTGTCTTCTTGAACCTTGTCGCTTTACTATACAATAGCTTGCGACCTACACATATCTATTTATTTTACTTGCAACCTTTCAATTTGCTTGCATCATAGATTTCCTTATGTCATTTTGGAACATCAAACGAGACATCACATCGTCTCTTTCTCCCCTTTACTTTCTTAGCTAGACCTCTCGGTACTTAGAAACCATAGGTTAGAAGATATGCCACTGACAATGCCGCTATCATTCCTGGATTCTGAATCCCGGCACTTCTAGCCTTCTATCCGAAGTATGGATTTTTCACAATTTTCTGCACCTGAGTATCTCGTACATTGTTCAAATTTACCTTACTTACCTTAAAATATCGCGTCACCTCTTATACTCCTTTCATAACCTCCTTTCCACATAGGTATAGTTCACCTCCACAACTTGAAGCTTTATTATAACACTTGCACCTTTTTACATGATTCGGCAAGAGCCTTATACTGACTTCTTATGAGGCTGGTACTCTTCTAACTGGTTTTATCATAAAGCCTTTATAAAATATGACTATTGTATTGTCTCTCTTGTACCTCTAATATTAAGAGTGATTCTGCAATGTTCTCAATCACGAGGTCTATAATTTTCTGGGTCCAACAATTTGATGTAACTCTTTAGTTTCCTCCTCCTTCTGATCAGCCTTTATGTAGGCTTAAGCTATCTTCCGATCTGCAACTCATGGTATTAGTTATTATTTTAGCCTTTTGTGGGCGCTACGGAATATCCACGATATAATCTTCTTGCAATTCAATCCTTTGTCCATAGCCTGGACTCAATTCTTTCTTTTAACTTATACCAGAGTCTTCTACGACGGTATGATTGTCAACATATATCACTACAAGAAATATGCTTTTTAGCGACCATTTCTTAACGAAGGGACATGAATCTGGTCGTTATAAATGTATTAATAGCGACCAACCTCTTTTCCAGTCGTTAAAGCTAATTTTTAGTTTCACATTAACGAAGTAATAACATTCTATCCTTAAAAATCATAATATCCGGTCGTTAAAAATTATAATTAATCAATTAAAAATATGCGCTATATTTTCCCTCGCTTTTCCCCAACTCACCCTACACCCGCCCCACTCCCCTCCAAAAAGACCCTTAGTCTACTGCTGATCAAAACCTAAAACTGCTATCAGAAATTTATGGGAGAAGAGAAGACCATTTGTCACCTCCGCCGGCATCAACTGCTCATTTTAGAATTTCTTCTCATCAAGGTAAGATTAGAAAATTTACTCTTTTTATATATTAATTTTGGTTCAAATTAATAGGGTTGTGATTTGGGTTTCACTTTGGTGATGTTAGTGTTCAAGAATTGTGGCATGGTCGGTTTAGAATCAAGAATTTATTGTATGATCGATTTCAGTTATCTTAATTTGGGCTTAAGAATTTTTTGATTATTTTAATCTGGGCTTAAGAAATATAAATTTGCGGAACGGTCAGTTTCAATGTATAATCACCATATCATCATCTCTATCTATTCTACTCCTTTTTATTTGTGTTTTTCTTTTACTTTCTCCTTTTTCATGGCATGACTTCTATTTTCCTTTGTGTTGAGTAAAAGATTCCATCGTTCTCTAATTGGGTTCACAAAAATTTAGAGCCTTAGAAGGATAAATCTCAATGCGTGAAAATTAGGCCGTGGTTTTGACGATCGTAGCTTAACAGTGATTTGCATTGTTTTGGGTGTTACTATATAAAGGTATATCTATTTAGTTTTAGATATCAACTTGGTGTTTGAGTTTTTGCTTCACTGACTTGTTATGTTCTCAGTTCACAACTTGTAGCAATATATCTTGTGATGGCTTTTTATATTTTGTTTAATTTTTCACAATCTCTTATAGAGAATTGTTGTCCAGTATTTGTGGAAATGATTAGTTGATTTTTCCCCATAGATTGATGATTATAATAGGTGCTTAAGTTGTAAAAGCAGTCAAGCACTTGTCATTATAGTGAACTGTTGTTACTCTTTCAACTCTTAAAGAGGTGCAGGATTAATGTTTAGGTTGTTGAGGTACCGATTTCACTGAATCCAGTAGCCGACCTTCTTTGCTGTTTTCCCTTGTTGGTTACTTGATATAAAGTATTTTTAAAAAATGTATGGATGTATAATTTTTATTTTTTGTTATCATGGTTTTTTGAATTTGCTTGAAGAGACAGTTTGATTAGTTTTAGAATGAATTGTGACTGAAGGCTTCATATGGCAGACCCACCTAGTTTGTGATTTAGAGCAATCGTTCGACTTATTTCTTTACTTTACTAAAAGAATATTCTTTGTTAGTTTTCATGCATTTCCCCACTTCAGCTCAATTTCTTTTGGGGTTTCAGAGGCTCTACGAATCCTTCAAGGAAAATCAGTATCATGACTGTGATGCAAAGGAGAAGTTGAGTAAAGAATTAGGCTTAACAGCTCACCAGGTGTTATGAGTTCTCCCTAGCATATGTTAATTTCAACTTCGTCCGCATTTTCGCAACTTGTATCTTTGATTTTGCTTCGCGGCTGCCCTCTTTTTCCTTAGTTTCTTTTTGTCAAATATACAGGTCAGTAAATGTTTTTAAAATGCTCGTCATTGTAATCGTCATTCTTCTCGCTGAGACTCAATTATGAGTCAAAAAGTGTTGAAAGAATCTCCTTCCTAACCAAATATAATGGGAGAACCACTTGGAACTGAATCACTATATGTGATAAAGTTAAAGTTGAACAGAGTAGCATTTCTTATGTAATGTTGGGGATAAATATAAAATGTGCATTTATTTTCTGCTCTATGAGCTATTTACATTACCAATAAGAAAACAAATCAAACAAATTATTAGTAACTCATGAAAGGGAAACACTTTTAGATGTTTAAACTTCTGAACATTATTCCGATATTGCGTTGTCTGCCTTTAAAAGTGAACGGCTCAATTCTTTTAGAGTTTGCTCCCCTAATAATGGATTATATTGTTCCTTGAGCCTTGCTTTAAACTTGGAATTTTTTTTTAATTATGCCAAAGATCTTTCCTTTATATAATCCACGTGAGATAACTGTCGGGAGTGTGAATTTAGTTTAGATTTTGCACCCTCCTGTTATTCTGTCTCTTATCCACTAAGTTTTACTACTACTATGTAAGATGTACAAATTCATTTCTCTCTCATAGGAAGTATATGTGATTTAATATGTTGGTGATGGAGATGAAAGCTTTTGCAGAAGCATAAGTGATTTAATATGATGAAAGTACTTCTTATGAAATTTCGGTGAGCATCACAAGTCATACACAAATATAACTTAATCTCTCCGTCACCTTGTGCATACTGAAATTAGAGTATCCTTTCTGCTATTGAATGCTTTTACTGTTAATCTTGAAGCATGTATCTTACTGGTTGCGTTATGTCTAAATTAGTATTCCGAGAGCTTAGCTGGTATGTGAACCTTCTATATTTATGGTCATGTCCATATTTTTTTTGTTAATTTGAATTTAAGTAGTTTTTTTATTTGATCTTGCACTTGCTCAAAGCTTCTGTTTCATGTATTCTAATTGCTGGAATTAGATACCGTCGACAGTGTTAAGGCATTTTTAAATCTTGGACCTAGGGAAAAGTTGGAGAAAGAGAGAAAATAATAAAATTTCAGAAAAATGGGTCAATTCATTGTGCTCCATTTCGTTGGTAGTTCTTTCCGTTGAACTTGAATTTGTTACTCAAGAATAATAGTTATCTTTTTGTTTTGCATATGTGGAACTATAGAAAAGTAGACTAATGAATATTTGTGCTGAAATTATTGCTTTTAACCCGATTTACATGCTTCTCACAGTAAAATTGTTTCATTCTATTTTCTTGTATTCTTTGCTGTCCTGTTTTCTTTATTTTGTGGCATGGTCACCGGTTCCTCTTGCTAAAGACCAACACAATTGTTTGGAGTAGTAAAGAATCCAATTGCTTGGAAATATTTTCCTTTTCTAGATTTTCGACTAATATGCAGTGACTCTCTTTAATATCAAAATTTCAGTGCCGAATCAAGGTGAGTGTACCTCAATTTTGGCTCATCAGTTCACTTAGATGAACTTTTTTCCATTTATTAAAAATATTTTCCGAATCTGTTTTATGTTTCGATTCCCTCTGTCTTACTTATATTTCAGGAGATCATAAACAAAAAGAATATAGAGATTTGCTGCTACAAAGGAATCGCAAGACTTCAAAAGATAGGATTTGGAGCATAAAATGCCGGGAAAGGGGGTAATTACATTTGAGACAGGATTATTTGAGTTAAAAACCTTTCTAATGTATGTTTAACTTATTTCCAGCGAGACATCCAAGACACTGTTGTAACTTAATGGGAATAGAGACAACTGAACGGATGAGTTAAAATTCTTTACCAGAAACTCATGTTGGAACAACTTGTAATTTTCCAAACAAAGTTTTAAGCTCTGTTGTTCAAAACTTCAGATTTAAAGAGATAATACCATGTTATCTACTTTTGCTGCCAAGTAATTGCTGCTTCGTAAATCCAAATAGAAATAGTGATACCCTTATCATATAGTTAAACTATTAGAAGAAATTTCTGTCTCTCATGTTGTTTTTTGAATTAAGAAGCTATGTCTCAAAGTGTTTAATTTATTTAAACTAATCATCCAAGATATTTTTGTGCTTCAGATTTGCTCAATGGATTTCAGCAAAGAATGTCTGCTTCAGAAAGCATATGGAATTTAGTCATAAATAATCTCAACAGAACATGGTTAATCTTTTAATGTTAAGATATTTTCTCTCTTGATTCACTTCTATTCATTTTATTGTAAAAAATTGGAGCTTTTGTTTAGACTCTGGTAATGTGGTCTATTTTTAAAAAAGAGATGATAATCTCATGTAGATTGCTTTATGTTAATTGACATTTTTCTTGCACTTGAACTGTTATAGATATATGTTCATTTATCCTCATTCTAAATGTCTTAAATATTGAATGGCTTCATATACTTCATCCTTATTATAGGACTCCTCTAAAATTATGAGATTAATTCTCTGATAGGAAAGATCGATTATCTAGCAGTGGCTACATGTTTATATCATTTGTAATATGAATACAATTGTTTTGCTTATATGCTTTTGTGGACATAACCTTCAAACCTATTATTTTTACTTGCATATTTTACGTTTTTATGTACACGCAGACAAACTTTGAATCTTATGAGACATCTATTTGAAACAAAAGGAAACTTAAAGGATGGTTCTTACGAAGAGCTATTTGTTTGAATATCCCATAACAAGTTATTAGGTGGGGTTTATGTGGAATTTATTTATTTTTATTTTTTAATATTTCCCCAGAACAAGAAAGAGAGGAAGAAAGTGAGAAAAGTGGGTATATTGAAGAAGGATCCTGACCAAATGAGTAAGTTCCACATATAATTCTTTTCTTTGTCTAAGTTGTTGCATTGAGCTCTGTGATACTTGTTATATAATTGAATAAAATGTTCTCTCTTTTTGTATCATTTGTAATGGAATAAAATGCACTTGTGCTTAACATTTCTGTTGACGTAGATCTTTGGAGATTGTTTTGAGTGACATTAAAGAAAGATTGAGAACTATAAATTAATGCCTATCCATCACGTTTAGTAAAGTAAAAGCAATAAGAAGAGGACGAGCAGAATTAGGATATAATCTGAAGTGGATTAATTAAAGCTCGAAGAATTACTTTAGAAAAATTCATGAGTAAACTGAAGATTGTCTACTAACAGTAATATAACAGTGGACATGTTGTCATCTTGAGTTAATTGATTTAAATTTTTACATAGTTTTTAGTTGTCTCTTAGTTCTTTAATTGTGTTTTGTTAATTGAACCGAAAACGTTATACCTAATGGGAGTGGAGTAGTGCATGCTATTTCTAGAGAACTTTATTTCTGCTTCCTATTTCCCACATTTTGCCTATCATATCAGATTCAGCAGCTCTTTTAAAACTAAGTTAACAATTTGCGCTCCTTTAAATAATGAATGAGCTCTTTTTTCTCTTCTGATAATAATGAATGAGATATTTTTTCTCTTCCAATAAATATGAATGGGCTAATAACCTATTTTTCAAAGCTTGAATCAGATTAACAATTTCTTAGACAGTTAATCGCAAAAGAAATTATGTGATTCTTTATATAATGATGAACACAAAGAGGGTTGCTTACTAAACACTTGATTGAACTGTGAAAGCACTTGGTTGTGCGATTCTTTATGTTCTGCTTACTAAACACGTTTATGTACTCATTATAACTTTCCTCTTTCATACATCAGCTAACTGTAGTAACATACACCTAATATTGTGATTCAAATCTTTAAGTGTTGTAGCTTTTTTACGATGCATATGTTACTTTATATTAGAAGATTTACATCTCACTAACTATGTAAAGTCCAATTCTAATGGAGAGGTATTTGCTTCTTCATAACGGTGTCTTTCAGGTTATACTAGATTTTCTTCGATTCTCAACGAAGTTTAACACTTTCAAGGTTGCTCAAGTTATGGAGATATTGAAGGCATAATCCAACAAGCTGCAAGGATCATGTTTGGTAAAGTCAAAGTGTCGTGAAGGCTTACCTAGAATTGAGCATGAGATATCATCTGGTGATAATCTTTAGTTGCAATTTTGCAAATAAAGATTACTTTAGACTGCAAATTGCTTCGCATGGTCTAGTAGTTCTAAAACAAGTCATATACGAGTAAAGTGTAGCAGATCAAGAATTTGGAAGTTCGAAATATCAATCCTTGAAAAAGTGCAGAGCAAAAAGTTGAAATACAAGAAATTTATTTTGTTGGGGTGGTTTAAAGATATCTGATGTACATTGAATGCATTTTTTTCTATGTTTAGGAGTTGTTAAAATATTGTCATACAATTTGGACGGTTTTATTATTCTTTAGTTCTTTGTATCAATGATGAAGTTTCATATGAATACTGATTATTTAATATAGTTTTGATTGTGTTGTATGTGTATGAAAGCATATGAAATAATTATTTTATATTTAGTAAAATAAAATTTTATAATTATATTTAGTAAAACTTCTCATTAGCGAAGGGAAATTTGGGCTATAAAAGTACCTGTAACGACCAAATTCGTTGCTCCCACAAAGTTTTTTAACGACCGGGATGACAATTTAACGAAGGGAAAATTTGTCGCTAAAAAGACATACAACGACCGAAATTTATGTTGTCGCTGAAGGATCTTTAACGGCCGACTTATAGGCCGGTCGTTAACTTTTAACGTCAAAGCTTTTAACGACCGGCGACAACAGGATTTTCTTCGGTCGCTACAAGCTTATAACGATCGGATTTGGACTTTTAACGATCATTTTTCCCCTCGCTATAAGCCCTTTTTCTTGTAGTGTATCCTAGGATGATTCATTTCAAGGTCCTCAGATAGGAGTCACCAATTTTTCTCACTGCTTAAGAAGAAGAGCAATTTTGCATGGACTCCGGAATGACAGTTGGCCTTGGAGGAACTAAAGAGGTATCTATCGAGCCCGTCGCTACTTCATACCTCGAAAGTGGACGAGCATCTTTACTTGTACTTGGCAGTCTCGGAGATAGTGGTAAGTGGAGTCCTGGTCCGAGAAAAACAAGGTACACAATTCCCTGTCTATTATGTTAGTCAGACCTTAGGTGAGGCCAAGACTAGATATTCACACTAAGAAAAATTAGCACTTGCTTTAATAAGCGCCTCTAGGAAACTAAAATCATACTTCCAATGACATCTAATATGTATTGTGACAACTTATCCTCTTCGAAATATTTTGTATAAACCCGAACCGTCGAGCCGATTGGCCAAATAAGCCATCGAAATCAGTGGGTACGGTATTGAGTATCGACCCCGAACCACCATCAAGTCTCAAATCTTGGCAGACTTCGTGGCTGACTTTGCGCCGGCCCTCGTACCCGAGGTTGAAAAAGAACTACTGATGAAATCGGGTACATCTTCGGGAGTCTGGACCTTCTTTACATACGGGGGTCCGAACTGGGCATTGTGCTAAAATCACCCCACGGGTGATATAGTTAGACAGTCTATTAGAACTACGAAATTGACTAACAATGAGGTCGAATATGAGGCCATGATTGTAGGTCTCGAACTAGCTAAAAAATTTGGAGCAGAGGTCATAGAAGCCAAGTGTGATTCCCTCCTCGTGGTAAACCAAGTTAACAGGACTTTTAAAATCCGAGAAGACCGAATGCAAAGATACTTGGATAAATTACAAATGACTCTACATAAGTAAAGAATGGACTTTGCAGCATGTACCTCGAGAACAGAACAGCGAGGCAGGTGCTCTTGCCAATCTAGGTTCATCAGTCGAAGATGACTAACTCAACTCGGGGACTGTAGTACAACTCATGAGGTCGATAATCGAAGAAGGCCGCACCGAAATAAACTCCATGAGTTTGACCTAGGATTGGAGAAACAAGTACATAGAGTACTTAAAGAACGGAAAGCTCCCATCGGATCCAAAGGAGTCGAGATCTCTGCGCACAAAGGCAGCACAGTTCACTTTGTCTGAAGACAGAACACTGTTTAGAAGGATGTTCGATGGACCATTGGCAATATGTTTGGGACCGGGAGATACCGATTACGTCTTACGAGAAGTTCACAAAGGCACTTGCGGAAATCATTCCGGTGCCAAATCGTTGGTCCATAGAGTAATCAGAGCAGGATACTACTCGACCGATATGGAGAAGGACACAAAAGAGTTCGTTGAAAAATGCCACCAATGCCAAAGGTATGCGCCAATGATTCACCAGCCCAGAGAGCAGCTCCATTCGATTTTATCCCCACGGCCGTTCATGACATGGGGAATGGACATCGTTGGCCCTCTTCTATCAGCCCCAGGTAAAGCTCAGTTTATCTTATTTATGACTGATTATTTTTCAAAGTGGGTTGAAACATAGGCTTTCGAGAAAGTCAGAGAAAAAGAAGTCATAGACTGCATTTGGGATCACATCATATTCGATTCGGGATACCCTCTGAGATCGTATGTGATAATGGAAGGTAATTCATCAGTAGCAAAGTGACTAAATTTCTCGAGGATCACGAGATCAAAAGAATCCTATCGACACCTTATCATCCCAGCAGGAACGGACAAACCGAATCGACCAATAAAACCATCATTCAGAACCTTAAGAAGAGATTGACCGACGCCAAAGGGAAATAGAGAGATACTACCCAAAGTTATATGGGCGTACCGCACAACATCGAAATCCAGTACCAGAGCAACATTGTTCTGATTAGTTTATGGCGTTAAAGCTCTAATCCTGGTCGAAGTCGGAAAACCCATCATCAGATTTCAATATGCAACAGAAGAGTCAAATAACAAGGCCATGAATACGAGCCTAGAATTTTTGGACGAAAGACGCGAAGCCGCCCTCGTCTGATTGGCCGCTCAAAAATAACGGATCAAAAGGTACTACAATCGAAGAGCCAATCTTCGACATTTTAATATCAGGGACTTGGTGCTAAGAAATGTCACCCTCAACACCCGAAATCCAAATGAAGGGAAGCTGGGTCCAAACTGGGAAGGACCGTACCAGGTTCTCGAAATCACCGGAAAATGATCCTACAAGCTCGGCACAACGAATGGTTAACAACTACCGAGCAATTGGAATGTATCACACCTAAAACGGTACTACTATTGAGGTACGACCCTTTCCATTTTCATGTATATTTTAAACTAACTCCTACAGGTGTTCGATCAGAAATAGTAATGGACCCCTTGACACGAAGTCTTTAGGTCTGAAAGCATGTGTTGCACTCTTTTTCCCTTAGACCGATTTTATCCCAAAAGTGTTTTCCGACGAGGTTTTTAACGAGGCAACCATTGATCGTGCTAACTTAGAACAATTTAATAGTATCCGAGGTTTCTTTATAATCAACCTCGAATACTTGGGAGGCATTACACTCGAGTGTCAACTTTGTTGCGAGGAAATTACTTCATGGAATCAGGGTCTCGATAGGAAGATTTGTAAGGGTCAAACGGTCAAACGAACCGTGCCTGCATAGTTTGCTCGAACCTTAGCACAGAACATGTATGTATGTATAGTCAATTATAAAGAGAAGTATTTATCCTTGCCAATATCTCATGCCTTGGAAAAATTTTGTGCTTTTTCTACTTTACAATTTTATACTCTCGATCTATTATGGCTTAAGGGCCGATCATAACCGGAGTTCGGATAATTACCCCCACGCTCAGGGACTCCCGTCCGAAAAATAAACAAGATCGAATTATTAAAACTTCGAGATCATAAGACTTTTTAGGCAACTCTCGATTTTTATAGGGCATGGCCACCCCATTCGAGGACTGACACTTCTAGCAAGCTCAAAGTAAAATGGGAAAATAAGCCCAAGGGGAAAATCCCAGACTAAAGAGGCTACAACTAAATTAACACGGTTCGGAGACGTCCGAATTCCGTAACAAAACAGGCCTTAGATTCTTTCTTAAAACTGGTTAAAAGGACTACCCCCTACAAAATCGTAAAAGGCTTCGATAATGTCAAGCCTCGAAAACTCTAATGAGTACTAAACTATTCGAACTCTCAAACAGTTCCTTATTTCATGCTAAGGCATTACAACCTTTGTGAACATGAATGATAAATAAAGGGAAAACTTTGAAAGCCGAAAAGGGTAGAAAAAACCTTATATATATGATTAAACGATCGTTTTATAAAGGCCAGATTAGCCAAATACAAAGTTTACAAAGGCCTAAGGTTTAATTTCACTTCAAGTTCGAGAGATCTTTCTCACTTGACTAGAAAACCATTCTCACTCGACTAAAAGCGTAAGGGCTACTTTCGCTTCGAGTTCGAGAAATCATTCTCACTTAACTAAAGGCCTAAGGGCTACCTTACTTCGAGTTCGAGAAATCATTCTCACTCGACCAAAAGCCTAAGGGCTACCTTATTTCGAGTTCGATCAGGTCTTCACTCGACCACTAAGCTTAAGGGCTACATAAATTCAAGTTCGAATAATCATTCGGGGTTCATCGATTGGAAATGGTCAAGGGTAAGGCTTGTTATCGGTCTTCACCATTGCGAACCTCGAATCCTCGAATGCAACTTTAAAATATTACATTAAGGCGTTTCAACCCTTACAAGAGATAACAAAAAAAAGGGCAACAGATCCAAAAGCCATGAAGGAAAGAAGTTTCATATATTCATCATAAATCTTTTTACAAGGGCCATATGTCCCGATTAAGAGTTCTTTACAAAGGCGATCAACCTCAAAATAAAAGCGAAAAATTACAAAAAGTAGAAAGCCTAAGCATCACAATCCTTATCGGTAGAAGTATCTTTGCCCTCATAATCCTCTCCACAGCTAGATTCACTCAAGTCCTTGGAGTCTTCCTCAAGAAAAGCCAGCTTCCAAGCATTTGTTTCCTCTATCCTGGCAACCTCGATTTCAGCAGATATACCGAAGCTTTGATAATGGGCCCCCTCAAGGGCCTCCCTTCGAGCCTTCCACTTTGTGTGATCCACCATGCTCTTGGCATACGCTAGGGTGGCTTCAGAATCGGCCTTGTATTGGGTCGCATTAGCCTGAGCCTTTATATTGGTCACGGCTACATCAGATCTGGCCACCTCAAGCTCTTTGGCCAAGTTGGCTAAATGGGATTCGAGCTCCTCGACCCTATTTGCCTGAACCAAGGCATCTTCTCTCGCAGAACGAAGCTGAAACTCGGCCGAATACAGCTCTGCTTGTACAACCCCCTTCTGTGCGGCCAAAATGTCCATGCATCCCTTGAACTCCTTAGCCTCGGCTCGCACTTTATCTATTTGCCTTTAGAAGTCCTTGATCTGTTCGAGCCTCTGTCGGACTTGCAGAATTGGTTCGTTAGTTGTTATCTCCAACTCATCCTAACTATCATGAAGAACTCGAAATACCTGCTCGGCCATCTCAGCATGTTCACTTGAGCCGTCACCAAGTTTTCATGAAACTTCTCACTGAGAAGCCTGTAGGAATCGCATTTCTCGGTAAGGCCCTGAACCTCGGCTTTGTGCTCCTCTCGGATTTGAAGAAAGGCCTCATGATGCAACACCGAAGCCTACTAGGAAAGAAGAAAATGTTAGAAATATCTACGATTCAAAGTCATGAAGAGACACTGGAATGACCCTCGAACTTACACGGTTCAAAGCGTGTTGGACCTCGTTGAAGAAGCAAGCAACTTCTACTTCATCCATCTTGGCTTGGTCCTCTTCAGTGACCAAGCATCGGAGATAGCTATCCACCCCCATGGGGGAAGAGAAAACTCGAGCATCCTCTAAGACCAAAATGATAAGTGGTCGCTTATGCCCGGGTCGACACTGGGGGCCGGGAATTGGTTGGTCAGTTTAAAGCTTGAGGAGGCCTCACTCGAGCTCTTCCTAGGTATATCGAAATCACCCAGACCGGTGACATCTTCTACCTCATTGAAATAACCATGAAAAAAATCTTCCTCTCTATGGGCACCCTCCCCGAGACAAGTCTCTGCAGCTTGAGCATCACGTATCATCGAATCAGGAACTGGAGGGAACAAGAAGGAGTCCCAGATCTCTATTGCCCCAAGTGGTCCTTTCGAGGCATCGTCTTCATTCTAGGGAGCCTCAAGCCCAATTCTGCACCAACATCCACTGCCTCTTCGGTAGCCCTCCTACCTCGAGGTGAGGCATCTTCGGCTTTTTTTGGCTCGGGATCATCAGGTCTGGGCAAAGCAATTTTAGCTCCCGCTGGCCCAGTGGTTCCTTGAATCTTGGTGCCAGCTTGCACACGAGTCACTAGCCTAGAGTTTTCTTCTTCTTCATATTCATCTTCGGTCTCGTCCATTAGCTATCAAACGGACTCCAGAGTTACACGAATGACATTCCCCTTAGGCTTACGGGGACTTCTAGCTAGTCTTTTATTTTCCGGACCTGGAGAGCTCGGAGCCTCCTTTCTTTTCTTCTTTTTGCCCTGCTTTAGGGAAGATGATGAAAGAAGTGCCTCTTCTTCAGTAGATGGGGGCCTCATTGCTACATCCTTCCCGAGGCCTACAAAAGAAAAAGATGAGTAAGTCCAATAACGAAGCCCGAATGGAAGTCGTTCTAAGGAAAGAAGATTACCATGGTTACGGGCTTCCCATTGACTCTTTGATAACTCCATCCAAGCACGCTCAGAGTAAGACTTTTGCGACACTAATCCCTCGACCCACTGCCTCGGGTCGAGGATCACTTCTGGCACGACGGCCAAGCTGCAACACCAAAAAAACATAGATGAGGAGAAGATAAGAAGTAAGACGACAGATATAGATATTCAAATGCAAATCAATACTTACGCTTCATGTTCCATTTTTCAGGAAATGACATGTCATCGGCCCAGTCCATTTCGAACTAGGTCGACCCAGTCCATAACCCAACACCCCTATTATCTTACAAACAACACAAAACAAAAGAAAAAAAGAAGAAAAAACCCTAAAAAACTAAGAAGTCATCCGCCCCCACCCCTCCTATCTTCTTCTTCTTCCTCAAGCTTCTCCACCTCCCATGGCTGCCCTTCCTCACGCCTCCACCACCTCAACACACAGACACACACACACGACATTCTCCATCGTCCCATCGACCCCAACACGAGCAGCCATGGCTGCTTTCTCCCCCCATTTCCCGTTGTCGAAACCAAATGACCATTGGAGTAACTTCACGTCCGCCATTGTTGCTGCGTTTTCTTCCAGTCGTTGCAGCTGCTACTGCTGTTCCTTCGTCATCCATGGAGGGCCTTCTGCTTCCATCTTCTCAACTTCAAGTCCAAGCGACCAAGCTGCTCCGTTCTCCAAAACGCAGCAATGAGAGCTGCTCGAAACCAGCCCAAAAACGAGCTCCACCGTTGCTCCGTCGTGCTGCTGCGTCGCTGCTGCCTCTTCGCCATGACCAGCACTGCTGCTCACGTTTCTGTTACTCGTGTTGCTGCTGTTCCTTCTCCTCCGAGCTGCTGCTTCTCCGCCATGGACGAGCAAGCGTCGTGCTGCTGCCATGATAACGCCGTTGCTACTGCTTCAAAGTTCTTCTTCAATGCAAGCTTCGTCTTCTTCGTTTCTTCGTCGTTGTTTTGAATCGGTTAGTTGGTTTATGTTTCAAATTTCGTCCATATCTTGTTTGTTGTTTTCGGATCCAAAATCGCTAAATATTTGATTCTTGTTTTGTTCGTTGTTCATCGTTAAAATAATTTTCTAGT
This sequence comes from Nicotiana tabacum, assembly GCF_000715075.1. Lineage (NCBI taxonomy): Eukaryota > Viridiplantae > Streptophyta > Magnoliopsida > Solanales > Solanaceae > Nicotiana > Nicotiana tabacum. The sequence continues at coordinate 140,512,718 of NC_134099.1, read as the reverse complement.
TTGTTCATATGTTTTGTTAAAATTAATTTTCAGATTTCAAAATAGAAGTTTAATTAGTTGTTTTCATGTTTATTTCATGTTTGTATTATTGTTTAAATGAATATTTGTTAGTTTAATATTAGTTAGATACAAATTGAAGTTTAATTAATTGTTTCTTCAATTTGTTTCATGTATTTTATGTATTTTTCGGAAATTGTTAATATTGTTAAGTTCAAGCTTAAGTTCATAATTGTTTCTTCTTAGGTTTTGTTTTGTCATTTGCCTAAAAGAATTTAGTTGTAATAAGGGAAGTATGTTGGTTTTAATCATTTGAATCCATCGTTTTTATTTTTAGATTTAATTCATGTTCATATTATGTTTGTTTGATCTTGAATCCGAAATGTGTATAGTTTGATTTTTTGTTTATCATTTATGATTATTTCTTGAATTTGTCTCATAATCTTGTTTATAGGAATTGTTTGTTGTAATGTTGTTAGAGTAGTTGATTTTAAGTTTAATATTATTGAATTTAGAAATCTAAATATACTTGTTTGTTGTTGTTGTTGAATCCGAAAATAGGATTGTTTGTTGCTAAAATATTGTTCAATCAAATTTTAGCTGTTCTTTGTTGTTCAATTTGTGTTCATGTGATTTGTTGTTGAAATGTTGTTGAAATCATGTTCATGTGCTTTGTTGTTGAAATGTTGAAGAAATCATGTTCATGAAATTTGTTGTTTGAACATTGTTAGAAATTAATCATATTGTCTATATTTTGGTTATTTTTGATTAAATGATGTGTTATAGCTGATGGGTAGTTTGGTAATTTGTAGTACGTTCAGGGGTAGTTTGGTAATTTCAGTAAGGTCGTGAGGGGTAGTTTAGGAATTGTACATTTTGAAATTGTTTATTTGAAGCATGGGGGACAAAATGAAATGGGGTGGGTTGTGATATAGTTATTTAATATAAAGGGGGGACAAGATTTAATTTAAAAGGGGAATCTTGCATTATTTTATGTTAGACATGGGGGACAAAATGAAATGGGGTGGTGTGATATGTTTATTTAATGTAATGGGGATGAGTGAGAAGATAATGGGTTGGGTAGAGAAAAAGTATTGATTTTAATTCATTGAAAGGTTTATGAGATGAGTTATAAGAAGAAGTCTTGAACACAAGACATAAAAAAAAAGACAATAGAGAAGAGATACGAGAAAAAATACACAAACAGATAGAGAGAAAAAACGGACAGAGAATAGAAGAGAGAAAAATTCCGAAAAAATATTTAAGCTTTCAAAATAAAAATAAAAGCTAAAAAATCTACTGCTTTCTTTCTTTGTTTGAAATTAGTATTAATGGTTGTTGTTTCATTTAAAGCTTAAAGCTTTTGTTTTTGGGATTACTACTCCACCGGTCTGTTACTGGTTTGTTACTGTTGCTGGGCAGTTGTTGCTGTTGCACTGTTATTACTGTTGCTGATTTTCATCTTCATTTTCTTTTGCTTCCAATATCAGGTACATATCTTTTAAACTCATGTTGTGAAGAGCTTCAACATGACAAGTAAATGAAGTTTGGAATTATAAGGATGTCTTCTACTCATTTAAATTTTATTAGTTTAAGTTTCAGTTTTGTTTTAGTTGGTTAATATAGTATTAAATCAATTGGTAGATTAGTTCTCTTTCTTAATAACTAATGGCTTAGTTATTTTAGGAACGCGATCAACTCATTTCTTTTAATATATGAAATAATGTCAATGATTTTTTTTACAAAATATAGAGTTAAGTGTTTGCAAATATTCGCATAGGCAGAGAATAAGAATTGGTTTATTTATCTCAAACTCAATCTTCGTAAGCAAAATTAACCAAATAATTATAACTTTGGACTAAAAACAAGTATATGAGAAGGATATGGGATTTATAAGCACGAATCGCAACATTTTATGTCAAGGATATGTAGAAATAGAGTTCGCATTAAATATAACAATGAAAATTCTTCAGAAACTATTAATTTGTCTATCAAATTAATTCTTTTTCCAGTTTTATATGCGATTCGATTTTTGGATATATTAATGTTGTATCCACGATAAAAATGGTAGTATTTTTAGTTACATGTTGTTTGTTTCTTTTTCATATCATTAATTCTTTAAAATTTGAATAGTTTTGAGGTATATAATTCATACGCGTAAAATAAGACTTGTAGCAACGCCTAATAAATTTTGAATTCTTTGTCAAGAAATTTGGTGGCATCCCAATCGGTGATTCTCCATGACTCTTACATTTAAAAATAGATGGATGCAATAAACATTTGTAGAGAATTTATATTACCGTCAAGAATATTTGCATAATTAAGGATGCGTTCGCGTGACTTGATTATACTTCTAAAGGCAATTCGGATTATGCGTTCGCGCAACTTCGAGCAAATTTTTATTAAAAAGAGATTCGTCGGAGGATCTTAAATTATTTTCATAAAACCCGAGATGTGCGGTTCACTACTTAATCATATAAAAAGTGCGAATGTTCTTGATTTTATTTAAAAATACAATTTCGAAAAAAAATTATTTTATAATAAATATATTATCAATATCATTGTGTACACGTACGCGTGACACGATTTTTCACGTTAAAAAAAATATAATATATAAACCGAATACACGTATGCGTGATTCGATTCGAAAAAGGGTCTTTAATTGTAAACAATCTAAACAGAAGCGGTAACAAAATCATGCAATAAAAATGTAAAATCGAGATAATTAAGCCAAGAATAAAAACAGTTAAGCGACCGTGCTAGAACCACGGAACTCGGGAATGCCTAACACCTTCTCCCGGGTTAACAGAATTCCTTATCCAGATTTCTGGTGCGCAGACTGTTAAATAGACAGAGTCATATTCTCCTCGATTCAGGGATTAAAACCGGTGACTTGGGACGCCTTAAAATTCCCAGGTGGCAACTCTGAAACAAACAAACAAATCCCGTTTCGACTGTCCTTTAATTGGAGAAAACTCCCTACGCACCCTCGCGGGGGCGGAAAAAGGAGGTGCGACAGCTCTGGCGACTCTGCTGGGGACTTAACCCAGAACCACTGGTTCAGGGTTCAAGAATTTGAGCTTAAAATAATTGTTATAGTTGGCTTTATTTATTATCTGATTTTTTTACATGATATATGCCCAATGTGCTAAATGACACTTTTACCGCTTTAATATTATTTGAATTATGAATATATACAACTGCTACGAAACCCCCTTCTTTCTGAGTCTTCTAAATTTATGGTGCACACGTGCGCGTGGCCCACCTTTCTGTTAAAGTCATACCAAATAAGACGAAGTTGGGACAAGTAACTAGGCCGGGTAGACTTTCGTGCTCCCGGTACGTTGCCCCCGCTTCGGCTCAAACTGTCCGTTTGGGTAAGCCAGGGCTAGATCAATATGCCTCAGGTTTTTTCACTTAGAATAACTCAGCTTCATGCCGGATCCCTAGTAGGAGCGATTGTTTGCATCACGTGCATTTGACTTTGGAGACTAAACACAAGGGTTGGGTCTGTCTAGGACAGGTGTACCAAAAAAAATGACCATCCTGATGCATCTTACTTGCTGCTACTTGCGCATTTATTTGATCCGGATTTGTGTGTTGACTGACTTTTGAATATCATGAATAATATTTTAAAATTGAAAAAAAGAAATAGCGGTTAGGGAATTGACTGTTTATTTTTGAAAAAAAACCAATGCCCAAATACTGTCAAAACTCTGCCGAAATTTTGGGAAAATGAAAAAAAATGTCTTATTAGTTTGTTTTATTAAAACCAAAGAAAAAATAGAAAGAAAAAAAAATCGTTGTTTTATCTTATTTTTCAAAAAAATAATATATATATATATATATATATATATATATATATATATATAAAGGAAAATAGTTTGTCTTCCCCTGAAAATGACAATGAAAAAGAGTCTTACTTTTAAAATAGTTTTTTTTTTATTCGTTTCTGAAAAATTCAAAATAATAAAATAAAAAGAGTCGCGTTGAAAGTGGTTTTATTATTTGTTGCACATATATATATATATATATATATATATATATATATATATATATATATATATATATATATATATATATATATATAAATCCAAAAAGTTTTTCTTTATTTCCAAAAATGTATATATATCTTTATTTGTTGCAAAAATATTTGTCCTGCCAAAAAGTCTAGAAAAGTTTTTTTTAGACTCCCAATTTTCAAAACAAAAAATCCAAAAATATTTTTCATTATTGACTTCTTTAGAAAGTCTTTTTAATTATTAAAAAAAAATATATATAATAAAATAAAACAAATCCGAAAATATTTTCCTTCAAATTCGAAAATATTTTCCTTCTTCTTTAAAAATTGAAAAGAAAATTCAAAATTCAAAAAAAAATATTTTTTTTAGAAAGCATTTCATTTATTAAAGGTAAAATTCCAAAAAAAAAAATATTTTCTTTCTTCTTAGAATAAGAAAGAACAAAAAAAAATCTTCCTTTTACTTTTGAAATTCTCAAAGTTCAAATCAAAAGAAAATGAATTCTTAGAAGTCTTTCTTTCAAAAAGAAAATCAATCAAAAATTCAAAAGAAATATATATACTTCATTTCTTCTTTCAAAGCAGTTCTTTTACAAATTCAAAATAATAATAATTTAAAATTAGTTTACTTACTTTATTCATGACCTGCCCGAACTACGTGGGTTTGATTCTCACCGGATGTGAGATACGTAGGCAACCCTCATCGGGTCTAACCCCCCTTTTTGTTAAAATAAGCCAAAAACCAATAAATAAATAAAAAACGTGTCAAAATTTTAATTTTTTCATAAATAAGTCGGGCAGTGTCCAACCTCCACTTTTTGCTAAAACAAAATAGCCAAAAAAAAAATATATATATGTCAAATTTTAGTTTTGTCATAAAGAAGTCGGGTGACGCTGTTTTATCAAGACATAGCCGAATGTTCCCGAAAGGGACGCCGGAAGGCTGACTTTGCATAAACAACCACCTTTGGGTCATTTTTTAAAAAATTGGTTCAGTTGACCCACACAGCCTTAAAAATCTTCGTCCCCGAGGCGCTGAAGGGCCGTGTTGCAACACCTGGTTTTTATTGTAATTTGAAAAAGAAAAACAAAGAGTCAACGGTCAGGTGATTTTTTTTTTAGTCAAAAATAAGCCGAGCTAGCTTCGACAGTGTCTTAAACCGTTCTTGCCGAAATAGCCTTAGAGTATCTTTCAGTTTTCGAAAGGTTATTTTCGTAAAAGAATGAACAAGTTTTTAAAGTGTCATAAAATAATCCTCTCCGGCCTCAAAATTTGGAAGGGGCCACATTTGCAAAAATAGCCGTTTGGTTGCATTTGTCAAACGGGGAAAGGAAGATGGCCGTTTGTTTTTGAGTTTGTAAATCTTTTGATTAAAATATGTGGGTTGTTTGATTTTCGAGTTTGTAGGTCATCTTTAAACCATTGAAACCCAGTTTATTTTAATATGAAAATTGAAAATAAATGATTAGTATTGTTCATCTTTTATTGGTCCGAACTATGCAAGGTCTGATTCATGCGGGGTCATGATACGTAGGCAATCTCCATAAGATTCGACCAAAACAAAAAAAATGAAAAAAAAATCGAAAAAAAAAATGAAAAAAATGATGAAAAAATGAAAAAAAAATCGAAAAAAGAGAAAAATGAAAAAAGAGATGTTGTTAATAATGGGGACCAACTGAGTCCATTCTAACCTGTTTTGTTTTGAATCGCAAAGAAAGAAGGTGGTTGGTTTGTGGTAAGCCGGAAATACAAGACCCAAAAGCACACTTTGTGGGGATCAGGCATGATAACAGAAGCACTCGAATCCTATTGGGATTTGTTGACTAAGGTTGATGATATCGAAGTTGGAAATGGTCTCGACAATACTGATGCAAAGCTCAGTGGATAAAGGTGCCAATTTTGATAAAGTGGGAGGACGCTCTGTTCTTTGGTTAGCAAAAGAGAAGCTGGTGGTGGCTTATTTTGTTGTCATTTCTGTTGTCCGGATTATTATTAGGGTTGTAATCCGAATATTGTCTTGTGTCAAACCTTCTTATCTTTTCGATTTGTCATATCAGTTTGTTTAAGTTTTGTCAAGGCTGTGTTAGGATTTTATTCTGGTTGTTTTGTTTGTTTTATTATTCAAACCATCTCGCCGGTAGTCTAAAGCAAATCCGGTCCTTTATTATTTCCAGTTTTCTTTTTGTTTGGTCCTTTTATCATTTTTATTCAACGCCGATTCTAGTGACATGACATGCGCACACAGTTTGGGCCTAGTCTTTAAAGTTAATCATAAAACTCTGGAGAGGTGATCAAAGCATTTAAAGGAAATAAGAACGGTTTGAGATTATTTGAAGCCCGAGTCATGTGGAACTGGGGCAAGTAAAGCACAAAGAAAACCGTTTAAAAACAAGATTCGCCAAATTGGCGTGAGGGTCGTTCATGATAATAAGAGTGAGAGTGTCGCCCAACGGTGCTTTAGAAATGACAAATGTTAACATAATTGTCAAGTCCAGCACCATCGGAAGAGACTATAAATCTATGTTCAATTGTGTTGTTTGCACTTGGCATATTTTGAAGACTGGAATGACGAAGGCATTTTGTTCTTCTACCTAAACACTTTATCCTTCGTTACCCCCCTTTTTTTAGCCTTATTTATTTTCTTTCATACCCCTCGTTCGGAATCAATAGCAATGACTAGGAAATACGAGTCTGGAAAGTAAAGGAAAAAAAAACAAATGAAAACAGAGGAATTGGGAACTACGTTTGACCTGATTCCTCAAAGAGGATACGTAGGCGCTTCACGGCTCGGTCATAGGGTGCATAGTGTGCATGATATGCATGGTGTAATAAATTAAAAAAAAATTTATAAATAAATAATCCCCAAGCAAGAAACTGAGGCAAGGGTTGCGCTTGTGGGAAGCAAAAAAAATTGGTTCCAAAGGTTGTAATTTTAAAAACCCAAATTTATTTTGTTTTTGAGCCTTTAATACCCTTTCTTTCTAGCCTATCCAAAACCCACACTACGGTCCAAAGAAAGACCTTCTGACCAGTCTGCAAAAGATGCCAAGTCAGACAAATGAGAGTCTTACCAGCGAACATAACATTCTGTTCCACAGCAGAAAGGACTCTAATCTCCAGCAGAGAGAGTCATACCGGCAACACTCCAAATCCCCAGCTGGAAAGTGATACAAATGAGAAAGTCTTATCGGTGAAAATCTTCACGGACACCATAAGGCGATGAAAGCTGAGAGAAAAACCAAAATGAGAGAGGCTTGATAGTGAAAACCCTTCGGGCACTACAAGTCGAATAAGATTAAGAATCATATGGGAATTGCCAATTGAAGGTCTTGAAAGACGATTGACGGCAGAGGATAAGGCCACAGGTGCATGTCATGACCATTAGAGTCGGTATATGCGTTTGATAGGTTTTTCTTTATAGTTTCTTTTGTTAAAGAGTCATCTTTTTCCGTTGTCTTTTATTCTGTTTCCTTTTATCTTTTCCTTTCATAGAAAAATTCCCCAGTAGAGTCTGTTTGGTCAGAACCAGTGGGAAATGACTTCAAAATAGGCCATCAGCTTTCCAAGATAAGATCTGACTAGTACATCCAAGTAGTATAGTCAAGAAGGAACAAGCGCGAGGCCAGTGTCAAGAAAGACATCCCCAACAAAAGGGTCAACGAGTGTCAAGAGGGATACCCTTGCCGAAATCAAAGGTTATAAACCTCAAGGCCAAGGCCGGTAGACAAATTAAGGAGAGCAATGAGCATGATTTGGGAAATTCATGCGAGACTAAAAGGTCGAGGAAAGGCCAATTTCCGAGCTGTGCCACAAAGGAAGAGGGATATCCCCAACAGAAAGGATTATCCCCAACAAATAATATCATCCCCAACAAGTTGTGGGGCGCAGAGCAAGGAAGGAGAAAGGGAAAACCATCCCAGTGGAGTATCACAGCCAACCACCACGCTTTAAGCTAACAAATGTTTGATTTGAAACAGGTAAAAAAAATTGGCATTTATAACGGAAATGCATGCCACAAGAAAGATTGTCAAACTGGGGCAGAAAATTTTCCTTTCATTTGGAAAATTTTCTGGAAGTCAGATACCCATTCGGGGTAGAATGAATATAGCACCAGTCTCAAGGGAAGTGGTCTTTGAACCAGTTTTACCCCAAGCATAACAAGTTTAATAGAGGAAGTTGTTCCCCAGCAGACAGAATAAAGGGATGACACTTGTGTTCAGAAAAACAAAGAGCCATTATCATCCCCAGCAGCTTCTAGAAGAATGAAGCATCGATTTGAAGGGATAAAACTTCCCAGCAGCATTATCCTCAACAACGTTATCCCAAAAAGATAACACTTATATCCCCAACAGTGTTGAAAAAAAAAATTGAGGGGAAGAAAGAAGACTCCCGCAGTGGTATTATCCCCAGCAAGCAAGAACAAAGCAGAGCGAAGGAAAAAGAAAAAAAGAAAAGAAGAAATCAGGCGTCCACCTGGAGAATGAGGATGAAGAATTAAAGAAGAAATCAGGCTTCCACCTGGAGAATGAGGATGAAGAATTAAAGAAGAAATCAGGCGTCCACCTGGAGAATGAGGATGAAAAATTGAAGAAGAAATCAGGCGTCCACCTGGAGAACAAGGAAGAGAAATGGAAGTATTAGCAGTCAGGCGTCCACCTGGAGAACAAGGAAGAACAGCTGAAGTATCAGCAATCAGGCATCCACCTGGAGAACAAGGAAGAACAGTTGAAATATCAGAAGTCAGGCGTCCACCTGGAGAACAAGGAAAAACACCAAAGCTGGGGCAGAAGATTTTTTGCCATTGTCGAAAATTTTCTCGGAGGGACGAGGAAATCAATTCAAGTTTTAAGAGGAAGCAAGACAACACGATTCGAAGAAAAACAGTCGGAGTTAAGACAATTCCAAGATTTTGAAAATGGGATCATCCGCCCTCGAATAGGATATTTTGGGTTCATCCGCCCTCGAATAGGATATTTGGGTTCATCCGCCCTCGAATAGGATATTTTTGGGTTCATCCGCCCTCGAATAGGATATTTTGGGTTCATCCGCCCTCGAATAGGATATTTTGGGTTCATCCGCCCTCGAATAGGATATTTTGGGTTCATCCGCCCTCGAATAGGATATTTTGGGTTCATCCGCCCTCGAATAGGATATTTTGGGTTCATCTGCCCTCGAATAGGATATTTTGGGTTCATCCGCCCTCGAATAGGATATTTTGGGTTCATCCGCCCTCGAATAGGATATTTTGGGTTCATCCGCCCTCGAATAGGATATTTTGGGTTCATCCGCCCTCGAATAGGATATTTTGGGTTCATCCGCCCTCGAATAGGATATTTGGGTTCATCCGCCCTCGAATAGGATATTTGGGTTCATCCGCCCTCGAATAGGATATTTGGGTTCATCCGCCCTCGAATAGGATATTTTGGGTTCATCCGCCCTCGAACAGGATATTTTGGGTTCATCCGCCCTCGAATAGGATATTTGGGTTCATCCGCCCTCGAATAGGATATTTTGGGTTCATCCGCCCTCGAATAGGATATATGGGTTCATCCGCCCTCGAATAGGATATTTTGGGTTCATCCGCCCTCGAATAGGATATTTTGGGTTCATCCGCCCTCGAATAGGATATTTTGGGTTCATCCGCCCTCGAATAGGATATTTCGGGTTCATCCGCCCTCGAATAGGATTTTATTTTTTAAAGTTGTTGAAATCAGGAGCCCCCTCTGAAGAACAGAATGGCGATGTATTGGTTGAAGTCAGGAGCCCGCCTGAAGAGAGGAATGGCGATTATTTTCAAAGTTGTTGTTGAAGTCAGGAGCCCGCCTGAAGAGAGGAAAGGCATTTTTAAAAGTTGTTGAAATCTTGCCAACCTGAAGAACAGAATGGCGATGTATTGGTTGAAGTCAGGAGCCCGCCTGAAGAGAGGAATGGCGATTATTTTCAAAGTTGTTGTTGAAGTCAAGAGCCCGCCTGAAGAGAGGAAAGACATTTTTAAAAGTTGTTGAAATCTTGCCAACCTAAGGCGATTATTTTCAAAGTTGTTGTTGAAGTCAGGAGCCCGCCTGAAGAGAGGAATGTCATTCATTTTTAAAGTTGTTGTTGAAGTTGGGAGCCCGCCCATAGAACAGAGGCATACATTTCAGTCTTTAATTTTCAAGCATCGAACTTGGGAGCCCACCCAGATAACAGAGGCATACATTTCAAGTCTTTAATTTTCAAGTATTGAAGTTGGGAGCCCGCCCAGATAACAGAGGCATACATTTCAAGATCAAGTCAGAGGACAATAAAACAGAGGGTTACAATAGGAATCCCCAGCAGGAAACAATAAAATTCCCCGGCACCGGGAAGCAGAAGGTTGCAACAAGAGGTCACAGCACAAACTCAAGTGCATGTGTCAAAAGAAGAAAAGCACCGGAAGAAATGCAAGCAGACAAGGAAGCAAGGCAACAAAAACAAATTGTACTCTAGCCTAGCTTCTTGTTTTCTTTTAAGCATGGTGTAACAAGGAGATCGGTAAGCAGTGGTAATAGCATGCAACAACAGTAACAATGCAGTCCCACGGTAGTCCCAGCTACCAAAATTTCCCGAACTACATTGGCCTGATTCCTGTTTAGTCCAGGATATATAGGAAACCTTTGAAGCAAAGGTTCGGTCAAATCTTTTTCAAAAAATGCTTCAACGGAGTACTCGGATGGGCAAAAAATCGCTCGCTTTATCTTTGCACGAAAACCCTTCGTGTCTTCGGGCAAAGAGGGGCAGCTGTAAGCACGTGATTTTTGCCCTATATGAGAATTACTCCCAAAACAAAATTCAAAAATAAAATGATTTTTCTTTGGTGTGCAATTTTGTGATATTTTGAATAATTATTTGCATTTGTCTGTGCATGTTTATTTGCTAAATTAATAAAAATATACAAAAATATGTCGCATTTTGCATGTAAGATTTAATTCTACAATTGTTAGTAATTGAATTTGTTTTACAAAAATTAAAAACTTACAAAAATAGGCATCGTTTGCATTTTTAGCATTTAATGTCCAAATATACAATTTTATGCTTAATTATTACTTAATTGTGCGTTAATTGTTATTGGGAGTTAATTTGCGCTTTTATAACTTAATTTAGTTCTTAATAATAGTTTAAGTATTTTTATAATTTAGTTTTAGAGAAATAAAAGAAGAAAAGAAAGCAAAAATATAAAGAAAGTCGGAATTAGGCCTCTTCTTCAATTTCAAGCCACAGGCCCAAAAAATGGCCTAATCTTCCCTACGACCCAGTCCATTTCGAACTGGGTTGACCCAGTCCATAACCCAACACCCCTATTATCTTACAAACAACACAAAACAAAAGAAAAAAAGAAGAAAAAACCCTAAAAAACTAAGAAGTCATCCGCCCCCACCCCTCATATCTTCTTCTTCTTCCTCAAGCTTCTCCACCTCCCATGGCTGCCCTTCCTCACGCCTCCACCACCTCAACACACAGACACACACACACGACATTCTCCATCGTCCCATCGACCCCAACACGAGCAGCCATGGCTACTTTCTCCCCCCATTTCCCGTTGTCGAAACCAAATGATCATTGTAGTAGCTTCACGTCCGCCATTGTTGCTGCGTTTTCTTCCAGTCGTTGCAGCTGCTACTGCTGTTCCTTCGTCATCCATGGAGGGCCTTCTGCTTCCATCTTCTCAACTTCAAGTCCAAGCGACCAAGCTGCTCCGTTCTCCAAAACGCAGCAATGAGAGCTGCTCGAAACCAGCCCAAAAACGAGCTCCACCGTTGCTCCGTCGTGCTGCTGCGTCGCTGCTGCCTCTTCGCCATGACCAGCACTGCTGCTCACGTTTCTGTTACTCGTGTTGCTGCTGTTCCTTCTCCTCCGAGCTGCTGCTTCTCCGCCATGGACGAGCAAGCGTCGTGCTGCTGCCATGATAACGCCGTTGCTACTGCTTCAAAGTTCTTCTTCAATGCAAGCTTCGTCTTCTTCGTTTCTTCGTCGTTGTTTTGAATCGGTTAGTTGGTTTATGTTTCAAATTTCGTCCATATCCTTGTTCGTTGTTTTCGGATCCAAAATCGCTAAATATTTGATTCTTGTTTTGTTCGTTGTTCATCGTTAAAATAATTTTCTAGTTTGTTCATATGTTTTGTTAAAATTAATTTTCAGATTTCAAAATAGAAGTTTAATTAGTTGTTTTCATGTTTATTTCATGTTTGTATTATTGTTTAAATGAATATTTGTTAGTTTAATATTAGTTAGATACAAATTGAAGTTTAATTAATTGTTTCTTCAATTTGTTTCATGTATTTTATGTATTTTCCGGAAATTGTTAATATTGTTAAGTTCAAGCTTAAGTTCATAATTGTTTCTTCTTAGGTTTTGTTTTGTCATTTGCCTAAAAGAATTTAGTTGTAATAAGGGAAGTATGTTGGTTTTAATCATTTGAATCCATCGTTTTTATTTTTAGATTTAATTCATGTTCATATTATGTTTGTTTGATCTTGAATCCGAAATGTGTATAGTTTGATTTTTTGTTTATCATTTATGATTATTTCTTGAATTTGTCTCATAATCTTGTTTATAGGAATTGTTTGTTGTAATGTTGTTAGAGTAGTTGATTTTAAGTTCAATATTATTGAATTTAGAAATCTAAATATACTTGTTTGTTGTTGTTGTTGAATCCGAAAATAGGATTGTTTGTTGCTAAAATATTGTTCAATCAAATTTTAGTTGTTCTTTGTTGTTCAATTTGTGTTCATGTGATTTGTTGTTGAAATGTTGTTGAAATCATGTTCATGTGCTTTGTTGTTGAAATGTTGAAGAAATCATGTTCATGAAATTTGTTGTTTGAACATTGTTAGAAATTAATCATATTGTCTATATTTTGGTTATGTTTGATTAAATGATGTGTTATAGCTGATGGGTAGTTTGGTAATTTGTAGTACGTTCAGGAGGTAGTTTGGTAATTTCAGTAAGGTCGTGAGGGGTAGTTTAGGAATTGTACATTTTGAAATTGTTTATTTGAAGCATGGGGGACAAAATGAAATGGGGTGGGTTGTGATATAGTTATTTAATATAAAGGGGGGACAAGATTTAATTTAAAGGGGGAATCTTGCATTATTTTATGTTAGGCATGGGGGACAAAATGAAATGGGGTGGTGTGATATGTTTATTTAATGTAATGGGGATGAGTGGGAAGATAATGGGTTGGGTAGAGAAAAAGTATTGATTTTAATTCATTGAAAGGTTTATGAGATGAGTTATAAGAAGAAGTCTTGAACACAGGACATAAAAAAAAAGACAATAGAGAAGAGATACGAGAAAAAATACACAAATAGATAGAGAGAAAAAACGGACAGAGAATAGAAGAGAGAAAAATTCCGAAAAAATATTTAAGCTTTCAAAATAAAAATAAAAGCTAAAAAATCTATTGCTTTCTTTCTTTGTTTGAAATTAGTATTAATGGTTGTTGTTTCATTTAAAGCTTAAAGCTTTTGTTTTTGGGATTACTACTCCACCGGTCTGTTACTGGTTTGTTACTGTTGCTGGGCAGTTGTTGTTGTTGCACTGTTATTACTGTTGCTGATTTTCATCTTCATTTTCTTTTGCTTCCAATATCAGGTACATATCTTTTAAACTCATGTTGTGAAGAGCTTCAACATGGCAAGTAAATGAAGTTTGGAATTATAAGGATGTCTTCTACTCATTTAAATTTTATTAGTTTAAGTTTCAGTTTTGTTTTAGTTGGTTAATATAGTATTAAATCAATTGGTAGATTAGTTCTCTTTCTTAATAACTAATGGCTTAGTTATTTTAGGAACGCGATCAACTCATTTCTTTTAATATATGAAATAATGTCAATGATTTTTTTTACAAAATATAGAGTTAAGTGTTTGCAAATATTCGCATAGGCAGAGAATAAGAATTGGTTTATTTATCTCAAACTCAATCTTCGTAAGCAAAATTAACCAAATAATTATAACTTTGGACTAAAAACAAGTATATGAGAAGGATATGAGATTTATAAGCACGAATCGCAACATTTTATGTCAAGGATATGTAGAAATAGAGTTCGCATTAAATATAACAATGAAAATTCTTCAGAAACTATTAATTTGTCTATCAAATTAATTCTTTTTCCAGTTTTATATGCGATTCGATTTTTGGATATATTAATGTTGTATCCACGATAAAAATGGTAGTATTTTTAGTTACATGTTGTTTGTTTCTTTTTCATATCATTAATTCTTTAAAATTTGAATAGTTTTGAGGTATATAATTCATACGCGTAAAATAAGACTTGTAGCAACGCCTAATAAATTTTGAATTCTTTGTCAAGAAATTTGGTGGCATCCCAATCGGTGATTCTCCATGACTCTTACATTTAAAAATAGATGGATGCAATAAACATTTGTAGAGAATTTATATTACCGTCAAGAATATTTGCATAATTAAGGATGCGTTCGCGTGACTTGATTATACTTCTAAAGGCAATTCGGATTATGCGTTCGCGCAACTTCGAGCAAATTTTTATTAAAAAGAGATTCGTCGGAGGATCTTAAATTATTTTCATAAAACCCGAGATGTGCGGTTCACTACTTAATCATATAAAAAGTGCGAATGTTCTTGATTTTATTTAAAAATACAATTTCGAAAAAAAATTATTTTATAATAAATATATTATCAATATCATTGTGTACACGTACGCGTGACACGATTTTTCACGTTAAAAAAAATATAATATATAAACCGAATACACGTATGCGTGATTCGATTCGAAAAAGGGTCTTTAATTGTAAACAATCTAAACAGAAGCGGTAACAAAATCATGCAATAAAAATGTAAAATCGAGATAATTAAGCCAAGAATAAAAACAGTTAAGCGACCGTGCTAGAACCACGGAACTCGGGAATGCCTAACACCTTCTCCCGGGTTAACAGAATTCCTTATCCAGATTTCTGGTGCGCAGACTGTTAAATAGACAGAGTCATATTCTCCTCGATTCAGGGATTAAAACCGGTGATTTGGGACGCCTTAAAATTCCCAGGTGGCGACTCTGAAACAAACAAACAAATCCCGTTTCGACTGTCCTTTAATTGGAGAAAACTCCCTACGCACCCTCGCGGGGGCGGAAAAAGGAGGTGCGACAGCTATTATATCATGTTTAGAACTGTTTATGATATTTAATTATTTAATAGAAGTGTTCCATTTTGGTCTGGCTGGCCTTGTCTTCACGAGAGGTGCCATCACGACCGGGTTCGGGAGATGGGTCATGACACACGGCAATCCGTATAATATTCCGGAAGGTTCTTATGTAAAAAATGGATTAAATTGTGAACTAGAGCTTTAAAACTCAACTGAGTTGACTTCGGTCAATATTTTGGGCAAACGAACCCGGATAAAAGTTTTGACCATTCCGGTAGTTCCGTATCGTGATTTGGGACTTGGTCATATGCCCGAAATCGAATTCGGAGGTCCCTAGATCAAAGTATCGCCATTTAACGGAATCTAGAAATCTAAGGCTAAAGATTTCTTAGGTTTGACCGGAGAGTTGACTTTTTGATATCGGAGTTGGAATCTAGTTCTGAAAATTTTCATAGCTTCGTTATGTCATTTATAACTTGTGTGCAAAATTTGAAGTCAATCGGACTTGATTTGATAGGTTTTTGCATCGAATATAGAAGTTGGACGTTCTTAGTTTCATTGTGCTTGAATTGGGGTGTGATTCACGGTTTTAGCATTATTTGATGCGATTTGAGGTTTTGACTAAGTCTGTATCATGTTTTAGGACTTGTTGGTGTATTTTGTTGAAGTCTCGAGGGCCTCGGGTGGGTTTCGGAAGGTTAACGGGTAGAAAAAGCTGTTGAAATTCTCTTTGGGAAGCTGCTGTCTTTTTTTTAAAGTATCATGAACAGTGCCCATGAATAGTCCCGTGAATAGGGCCCAAGAATAGTACCCATGAATAGTGCACATGAACAGTACTAGTGAACAGTAAAAATACGTGAACAGTAACCCCGAATTCTGGACAAAACGTTTATTTTTGAAAATGGGACAAATTCCATTTTTGTCAAATTGGAGCTCGGGAAGAGGCGATTTTTGGGAGATTTTTAGAGAAAACAACGGGGTAAGTGTTCTTAACTTAATTTTAGTTAGATTACCCGAATCTATTACTAGTTTTGGTATTAAATCTGTGAATTTAGTTGGAAGAGTTTGAAAACTCTCTCGGATAGATTTGAGGATTTGAGGGTCAAAATATTATCGAAATTTAGTAATTTTGGTATGGTTAGACTCGTGGTTGGATGAGGTTTCATATTTCATATTTTTTGTCGGGTTCCAAGACGTGGGGCCCACGGGAAAATTTTTAGTGCAATTTCGGATTTTTATTGGAAAATATAGAATTTCATATGGAATTAATTCCTATAATTTTTATTGACTGAATCGAATTGTTTATGATTAGATTTGAGAATTTCGGGCACGAATTCGTGAGGCAAAGGCTTGTTGAAATTTTGAATTGGTTGCAAAGTGAGATAAGTGTTTGGTCTAACCTTAGCTTGAGGAATTAGGAGTTGTGTCTTATTTGCTACATGTTAATTGTGAAGTACGACGTATAGGCATGGTGACGAGTATCTATACGTTGGTGTCAAGCATGCCCGTGAGTCTTGTATTATAAATGTTATGACTCCGTTGTGGTTTATTGCGCTTCATATGTTATTATCACCATTGTTCCCTTGCCGGGATGTTTGTTTGATATTATTGTTCCCTTGCCGGGGTGTTTGTTTTGATAGTATTGTTCCCTTGTCGGGATGTTGTTGAAATATCACTGTTCCCTTGCCAGGAAGTTGTTATATTGCTCTTGTTCCCTTGCTGGGATTCCCTGTGATTATTGTTGGCTTGTAACTGGGAGCGGGTGGTACGCCTACCACAAGATATAATGAAATGGGAGCGGGTGGTATGCCTACCACAAGATATAATGAAATAGGAGCGGGTAGTACGCCTACCACAAGATATAATGAAATGGGAGCGGGTGACATGCCTGCCATGAGATACAGGAAATGGGATCGGGTTGCACACCTGCAACAAGATGTGAAAAGAAAGTGAAATCTGCCTTTGTTTTCCTTATTCTTGTTAGTGGTTGGATTTTGATTCCTTTATAATTCTCTTGATATTCTGTTTTTACCTTCTTTTTTTTATATATGTTTAATACTCCAAATTTCAACAATTGTTACATTTTTAACTCAATTGATTTCTCAACTAAATTTTCCTTAAACCGTTTGAGGTTGTACTTTACTTAAAAAGGAATTTCTACTATGTTTTGATTTATTGATTTCTCGTATTAAAGATAATGATTCATTCGATATTGTACTTTAGTTGAAAGGGTATCTTCTTTATCAAATGATTTCAAAAAAAATAACTTCATCTTTTCTTGTTGATTTCCTAATTGGGTTGGAAGCTGTACTCTACTTTATGTTAAGTGAATGAGGCATCACAAGGTGACCTTTACTCGAAAGAATTATATTCGAAAAATGCTTATTTGAAAGATATTTATTTAAAGGAAATATATTCGAAATATATTCATTGAAAAGCATATTTTCTTAGAGATTATTACTTGAAGGATTTATAGGCGAAAGATTTATATTTGAAGGACTTGATAAATTGATTGCACTTGTATCTATTATTTGTTGAGAAACATTTATGGTGTTCTTGTTGCCTGCATCACTGGTTGGTCATTGTTGCCATCATTGTTATCTGCTTCCTATTATTTTTGTACGCTATATTGCACAGGTTTATTTGGTAGTCTGGTCCTAGCCTCGTCACTACTTCGCCGAGGTTAGGCTAGGCACTTACCAGCACATGGGGTCGGTTGTGCTGATACTACACTCTGCACTCTTTTGTGCAGATCCCAGTGCTGTAGACTTCGGACCGCAGTGAGATTGATGTTTCTTGTTCATCAGGCGACCCGAGGTAGTTTTGCAGGCGCCCGCAGGCTTTGGCGTCACATCCTATCTTTTCCTTTATCCTGTTTCCTTTACTCATTTCAGAAACAATGTATATTTTATCTTTCAGACTTTGTATGTAGTATTCTTAGACCGTCTGTGAAGCTGTGACACCAAATTCTGGGTAGAGTTGTATTTAGACTTCCGCAGTTTTGTATTAAGATAAATTGTCAGATTTTGTCTTCCACTTAATTATTTTCGCTATTTGCATGATATCTACTCATCACTGATAATGGTTTAAAACTGGAAAAGGTTAAGTAATTAGGATAATATGGCTTGCCTAGCTTTCACCAGTAGGCGCCATCGTGGCTCTCGAGGGTGTGATATTATGCGGCATTTATTCAGCTTAAAACATATATCTTATATTCTTTTGCATCCACTCATGTATTGAATTGCGCACTATGCCAATGGTTTGTGATACCATAAAAGGGTTATAAGAGAGCCAGAGTTGCTCAACCATTGTTACCACGCGTCGTTCAGAATCGAGGTTGTGGAAGTGCAGAGAGATCTTTCAGTTGTACGCATGGAGTGTGTAAGCACGTGATTTTTGCCTCACGGGAATTACTCCAAAAAAAGAAAAAGAAAATCAAAATATATGCATAAGTGTTTCTTGTCATTAGTTGATTTTTATTAAATATTAATTTGTGGGTGTATAATTTTATTTTTTGTTTTATTTAAGGGTTTTGTTTGAATTAAAGTGGAAAAGAATGGAGGATACCCGGTTTTGGGCCAGAAAATCAAACAAAAATAGGCCCAAAATGAACTGGCCCAATGAGCAAAATGGTCCGCCCCCTTAAAGCGTCCAAACGGCATCGTTTTGTCCCGGTTAAGCTGGGCCGTTGATCTCAAGTGGATCGACGGCCAGGATCACACCCCCAGATCCGTTTAACATAACCCGACCCAGTAACCATTTCAACCCAACCCTTCACTTAAACCAAACGACCCCGTTTTAATGCCAAACGACCTCGTCTCACCCCTCACCATCAGATTCAAGCCGTTGAGATCATCTGATCTAACGGCCCAGATCCAATCCTCTACTCCGTATATAAGCCTTCCCTCACACCCCACGCCCCCTATCCGAACCCCCCTCCACTCATCGTCCTCACCAAACACTGAAACCCCCCAAACCCTAGCAGCCGCCCTAATTTCCCTTTCACCAGAACCCGGCGGCATGAACGCTGATGACCCCCTCCTGAACACCCTAGGACCACCTCACTCTCCTGAACATGGATCTGTAACCCCCTACCTCGAATCACCTTCCTTCGTCTCGAATCTTCATTTGAAGATTCGAGTCGAACTCTGACCTATGCAAAACCACACCATCTTCGTACCAGACACTCCCATGACCTCCCTCCTGACCAAGCCAGGTTTGGTTTGGTCCGAATCTACCCACAACTCCTAAAAAACCAGATCTGAAGATCCAAAACCTAGAACACGAATAACCTTGGAATTCGGCCGGTCTTAACAGTGGTTTGAGGTCTAATAGACCTTAATCAAGGTTTTCTCATGTGAGAACACCCTGATTAAAGTTTGTTCGGCCTCAAATGGTCAAAGTTGAGTCAGACTTGGGTCAATTTTGTTTGGACATTTTTCGGTAAGTTTTTCTTTGCTTTTCTGTTTTATTCGAGTGGTAATTAAGTTGTTAGCATGCTTTGTTGTGATTGTTTGTTATTTCTGGTATTTTTCTTAATTCCTTCCATCTTTGTAAGGAATTTATTTGGTCGTTGGTTTGTCTGTGTGTGTTCTGAATGTGTTCTGTGATATACATGATCATCAATTAGATTAGTCGTCAAATAAGTTAATTCATATAGGTTCCCAGTAATCGAACAAAGTTGTCTGAAGTCATTCGGGACTTTGTACGTGTTGTTTATATGAACGACTGGTTATTATGTGTTACGATTAATATAGTCGAGTCGATGTATGTCGTCAATTAGTTTCAAGTCATTAATGGTAACAACTTGATTCGTTTGTTTATTTCTGCTGTGATCGTATTTGAATCCCATTAGGAACTGAATTGTATTGCCTATTGGTTTTGTTTAATTTGAATCAAAAAACATCTAGGGGGTAGGTTATAATGGCAGTTCAGACTGTGATCTTAAATGGATGCCATGTTTACTTGGTTCAGATTGTGGGCAGCATGTGTATGGTCAGCTGTTAAGGAATTAAATAATTGGACAGCATGTGCTGTCAGATTATATTCCTGCTGCCCATACTTTGGCTAAATAAACAAGAGATTAGGACACTTTAACAACAAAAAGAGAGAGGGGCTGTCAGGGATCTCATGGGAGGTTTGGTTATTTAAAATAACTAAGTGGAAAAACAACAGGGAGGGGGAATTTTGAGTTGTCCAGCAGGCTGTAAAGTACCGAGTTTAGGCTATAAGAAGGGGGATTCTTTTTTTGAAAAGCAAGAGTTTTTTTTGCTGAAAAAAACTGAAAGAAAGAAACATAAATTCTGAGAATATTGTAACCAAACGCTGTCTGAAAACTACAGAAGAGTTCACATTGGTCAAGTTGTCTTGGCCAAGTTCTGTTGTTTGCCCTGATTGAGCTGCTTGTGATTGTTGAACTGCTGGTGTTGCTGCATTGAATACTCTGTTATTTCTGTTGGTTCATTACTCTGGTTCTGGGATTGTTTGTTTGTTGCTCGACTGCTCGTGAGCTTCATCATTGTTGGCTGGTTGTTGTTGCTGTGTATCTGCTGTTGCTGTGTTTGTTGCATACTACTCAGCTGATCATTCCTTTCTTCTTTTGCTTGGCTATACCAGGTACACGATTAGAACATTGTCAATGTAACTTGAAGGCTGAGCATTAATACAAAAGAGAAGATCTGAAGATTTTTTTGACTGTTATGTTAAACCTCATGTAATGCATGATAGTTTGCAGTGTTGTTTGGATACTGAAGATAGTTTGCATGCCTAGTAGATATCAATTGTAGGGTAATTAAACGTCAGTTTGTATATGCAGGCTAGTAGATAAAAGTATTCCCAATGCAGTAGGTTGAATCTTAGATTTGGTTTAATTGTGTGGTATATTCTGTAATGTATGCCAAGCATGAAAACTGTACATTATTAGCTAAGCTCTTTCTCTTCTGATAAATTGTCTCATATAACTGGTAAACCACACGTCAAGACAAAGAACACAAAGCTTGCAATCTCAACCTCATGAAGGTCGAGCCCAGGTCTAAACAGACCAAGCAGGCCCGCATCGAACAAACAGTGGCCCAGGTCTGGCCCATCCCGCATGAGCTGGATTTGGGCCCGTAATGTTCAATCAGCTGTCCGTGTGCGTAATGACGTTTACTTACTCTGTAAAAGCATTTTGAATCCTGCTATAAATAAGCCTACAAACATGTAATTAACCAGGACTATTTCTGTTTTCTATTAGTAGAGACAAACGCGACAAGAAACGTAGTTGCTATAGGATATCCTTTTAAAATAAGGGCGAGATGAGCCTCGACAAAAATAAAGAAAAACGCACAAATTGCGGGGCCCTCGTTAAATGTATATATTGAAGCATTCAGTCCCCAAGGTGGGTCGTTTAGCAAATCTCACGACCCTCCCGGAATAATAACGCGATAGCCTCTTTAAGCGCGTATTTAATAATTTTATTTTCCTTAATTCGGGTGCACATTTATGTGACCCAAATCCAAATCTCAACCGAGTCGAGATATATCGATAACCACGGGTGCATTGATGTAACGTGGTTCGAGATATGTTTTCACGACGTTGCAATTCTTGTAAAATAATAATAACGACAAAAGCGGTTAAAAGTTAAAATTTGCACATAAGTTCATATTTGTATAAAATCAGATAATCAAGCCGAATATAACAGTTGAGCGACCGTGCTAGAACCACGGAACTCGGGAATACCTAACACCTTCTCCCGGGTTAATAGAATTCCTTATCCGGATTTCTAGTACGCAGACTGTAATATGGAGTCATTCTTTTCCTCGATTCGGGATTAAAATTGGTGACTTGGGACACCCTAAATCTCCCAAGTGGCGACTCTGAAATAAATAAACCAATCCCGTTTCGATTGTCCTTTAATTGGAAAAAACTCCCTTGTACCCTCTCGGGTGCGGAAAAAGGAGGTGTGACAGCTCTGGCGACTCTGCTGGGGATTCTTGTTAACCCAGAACCACTGGTTCAGGGTTCAAGAATTCGAGCTTAGAATAATTGTTATATTTGGCTTTATTATCTGATCCTTATTACATGTTTCTGCATAACGTGCTAAATTTTGTCTTTTACCGCTTTGATATTATCTGAACTGTATATAAACTGTGCCGAAACCCTTCTCTTCTTACCTCCGGGGAGAAGCTCGCTGGTCGAGACTCCCTATTCTGTTAGTGTCATACCCTGAAATAAGAAAGAGGTCGGACAAGTTACAAAGCCGGACGATCTCGCGGGTCCCCGGTACGTATCCCCCTCCTCGACTCGAGTTGTCCGCTCGGGTACACAGTCTAGAACAAATACCCAGGTTATAAACCTAGTATAACGAAACTTCATGCCGGATCCCTAGTAGGAACACTTATTTGCATCATGTTGCATTTGACTTAGGGGACTCAACATAGGGGTTGGGTCCGTCTAGGACAGGCAACCTGAAATGAAAAAGACCACCCTGCTGCATCCTATTTGTTTTGTGCATTTATTTGCTTCGGTTCCGCATGCTGACCGGTTTCTAAAAAAGGGAAAATAGCAGCGTAGGGAGATAATTACTTATTTTGGAAAAATAAAACCAATGTTCAAGTATTGTCAAAACCTCGCCGGAATTTTTCTAAAAAAAGAATAAAAACAAAACTTGTCTTTATTTTCAAATATTTTCAAAAAATATATATATTTTCTTTAGTCTTTATCTCTTTTCAAAAAGAAAAATATATTCTTGCTTTCTGGGTTTAATTGATTTTTCTATTCATGATGTACCGAACTACGCCGGTTTGATTCTCACCGGATGTGAGATACGTAGGCAACCCTCGTCGGGTTCAACCCCATTTTTGCTAAAATAGTCAAAATCAATAAATAAATAAATAAAAAATGTGTCAAATTTTAAAGAGTCATAAATAAGTCAGGTGATGCTGTTTTGTCATAAAAAGCCGAATGTTCCCGAAAGGGACGCCGGAAGGCTGACTTTGCATAAAACAGCCACCTTTGGGTCTTGTTTAGTATTTTTGTCCAGTTGACCCACACGGCCTTAAAATCTTCGTCCCCGAAGTACTTAAAGGCCGTGTTCAAAACTTGATCCCCTACTGGGACCCAGCGCACAATGTTTTCCATTTCTCTGATTTTGAACTCACCCCGACTTTGGAAGAAATGGCTGGGTACATCGGAATTGCTGAACTTCCGTTAAAGCAAAAATACTTGGTCGCCCCAAGAGCTGTCACGGTACATCGGTTCCTCGATTCACTGAAGATACCCAGAACGGTCCACAACCCGGATCTGGCTGCCGGTTTTTGCACTCCATGCTTCATATATGATAGGTACGGTCATGAAGAGGGATTCAATAATCCAATCAACAAACTGTGCAGCAAAGGTATTCGTCAGAAGTGGGACAAACACAGACGGGTAGCCTTTATGATGATGTTCCTGGGCCTTCTGGTATTTCCAAGGAAAGACGGAAACATTGATTTGAAGATATCCGGGGTCATCAGCACCTTACTCACGCAAAGTGACAGTACTCTCGTGCCTATGGTGGTATCTGACATCTTCCGAGCCCTCACAGATTGTAAAGCTGGGGGAAAATTTTTCGAAGGTTGTAACTTGCTCCTACAAATGTGGATGACCGAGCACCTCTGCCATCGTTCCGAGATTTTGAGCCATGGTTCCCCGGAAAAGACTTGCATAGAAGAATTTTACACGAGAACCAAAGAGATCAGTTTGCCCAAAGGAGTCCTGGCATGGACCTCGTTCTTTCAAGCTCTTACTGCCAGCCAAATACAATGGACGCTGGGATGGTTGCCTGTTGATGAGGTCATATATATGCCGGCAGCTAAAACTCATTTCTTACTGATGGGGCTTAAGAGCATTCAACCTTACACGCCCTGCCGAGTTTTGAGACAGCTCAGAAGATGCCAGACAGTACCTCATGAGGAAGATCTTAGCACTCAAGCAGTTGAGATAAGTCCTGACGGACAGTTTCCAGAAGCGAAAATTCGCCAAATCTGGAGTGAGTGTCAATATTTGAAATCAGATACTTGCGTACGGGATCGAGCCAAAGGTGAGACGGTACCAGGTTACCTTGCATGGTATAGAAGGGAACTTGAGCATGAAAGGCCGGCTAAGAGACCCCACATCCTGAATTTCACCAAATCGTCACGAAAGCAGTGGGATTGGTTAGCGAAAGAAAGAGGCTATTGTGCCGAAATCAGCAAGTTGAAGCAACAAGTGGAAAGCTTGAAATATGAGCACAACGTGCAAGTTGCTACCGATCTGGGAGAGCAGAACAGGTTAATTCAGGAAAACGAAATGCTCAGAGCACAGATCAAACAGATAAGGAAGGATGCGGATAAACAGCCAAGTCGTCGATCAGATGAGCAGTTGATAAAAAGGCTAAAAGGCAAAGTCAGGGAATGGCAAGAGGATTTAGAGAAATCTAAAAACGTCATAACAGAGCTCAGGGCACAGTGGGATACAAGAGCAGATAAGCATCGCCGATACTTGAATCAAATGGAAGGCGACCACAAGAAAACTGTTGCTAAAATGAAGAGAGAGATGGCTACACTTGAGATTAGAGCAGCTAATCAGGCCAAGGATTTCCAAATTGAGAGCAGATACTGGTACGACTTGCTAGCCCAGATGAAGTTAGAAGTAAGGCAACTGAAGCATCAGCATGTACAGGATGCTCAGGTATTCAAGATATGTAGCGATCAGATAAAACGCCTACTCATGGAGAAGAAGCAAACCAGAGATAGGATCAAGGCCATTGCCCATGCCATCACCAGACGATGTCTACGATGTGAGAACATGACCAGCGTTACCGTCCTCTCGGCAGTGATGGGTTATGTCAAGCAGACTATGCATGAGCTGGAGCAACTTGAGAGGGATCTCGCACCTAGGACCGCGGCAAGGCCGAACGATGCCCCGCGGACACCAATTTTCAAAATCATAATGTACTCATAAGTCAAGTCTGTATCTTAGCACCTTCTGCCTGTTTTTTCATCTGGGTGATTTTTGGTCTATTTTTTGAGTCTAGGCTTATTTTCAAAGTTTGCTCTTTCTTTTGCAAAATGTAGTTTGTAATAGACCATTTCAACAATAAAAGGTTGTTTGCTTTTACGCTCATTTGTGTTTTGAACTACGTAATGATCTGATTCACGCGGCATCGTGATACGTAGGCAATCCTCATCGGATCCGGTCGCATTTTTACCGCAAAATAAAAACATAGCCAGAAGCCTAAAAAGAAAGCTGGGATGACGCATGTTGTTCGAAGCAAAGCATGTAGAAACGGTTAAATGCCTAGGAGCATTGCATCCTCTATGTGATATGATCAAATCTGTTAAGCTTTAACGCTAACAAAGTTTGTTGTTGTCTGTTCCAGACAAGTTAGTTGTTAAAGAACTCTGGCAACACACTCCTATCAAACCAGATCCAAAGGACCGATAGCAACAAGCATGACTACCTCAGAGAATAGCAATGAGGAAGAGAGGCCGATGAGCCAGTTGTTAAAAGAAGCGATGGAAAAGATTGAAAGGATGGGACTAGAGATGAACGCAATGCAGCTAGCCATAGCCAAAACACAAAAGAGCCCTGAAACACTGGGACACACGCCGGAGTACCCTCACTCCGGCCCTTCCACAAGCCTCCCAAATCCCCGTTATCATCAAGAAAGAAGCCCTCATGATTCCCAAGCTCCACCACCCCATCAACCTCTCCCAACACCCAATATTCCCATTTTTGTGGGACCAACATCAGCCCCTTTGCAAAGAACGACCAGTGAGCCATTGTTTCAGGCTCACGATACACAATACTATCCCCTGAGCCTACGTTTCATGCCCCCGAACCACAGGCTTACAATCCATATTTGGAAGTGCTGACAGAGATTGAAAAGCCGGCTAAGGCCCCTGAACAGGATGAAGTATTGAGAAAGTTCAAAAGCCTGGAGCAGTCCTTCAGGAACCTGCACGGTTTAGGCGACCAGGTTAGCGTAGCATACAAAGATCTGTGCCCTTTCCCAGACGTCCAACTCCCGGCTGGTTTCAAAATGCCTAAGTTTGATTTATATGAGGGGCACGGTGATCCCATGGCACATTTGCGGGGATTCTGTAGTAAAATGAGAGGGGCAGGCGGCAAGGATGAGCTGCTGATAGCTTATTTCGGCCAAAGTCTGAGCGGATCTGCACTAGAATGGTATACCAGGCAGGATTCCAGTAGGTGGTATACTTGGGACGATCTGGCGCAGGCTTTTGCAGGTCATTTCCAGTACAATCTCGAGATAGTCCCTGACCGTCTCACATTATTGAGAACTGGGAAGAAACCCGGGGAAAGCTTTCGCGAGTTCGGATTCCGTTGGAGAGAACAAGCAGCTAGAGTCGATCCTCCCATGAGGGAGGGAGAGATGGTGGACTATTTCTTGCAAACATTGGATCCAACCTACTTTGGTCACTTGGTGACAACGGTTGGAAAATCTTTCAACGAGGTGGTCAAGATAGGGGTCATGATAGAAGAGGGTCTGAGGTCTGACAGAATCTTGAACTACTCGGCACTCAAGGCCATGACCCAGGCTATTTAGAGCGGCGCGGGAGGTGCGCTGAGAAGAAAGAAAGAAGAGGTTGCCACGATCGAGGCACGCAGTTGGTCCAGGGCTGGCAAGCCACACTACAACCAAGCCAGACCTCACAGGACAAACTACCCATACAACCCACCACAACATTTCTATCCGCCTTGAGAACCACATTGCTCCATACACCAGGCCCAAGCATACACTCAGCCTCCGGTTCGCCCGTAATGGCGCGCGCCGGCTCCCCAGAACATATATGCACCACCACAAAACACCTACCCTCCACCGAGGGCATATAGAAACCCTTCAGGGGCAGGCTTTCGGGGAAATCCAGATGCTAGGAATGACAGGTTGCGGAAACAGAGAACTTTCACGGAGTTGGGAGAAACCTACACCGCTTTGTTCCACAAGTTGAGGCAATTGGGTTTGGTTAGTCCTGTCCAGACTCGAGAACCAAATCCCCCACCTCAGAACTTGGATCGATCAATAAGTTGTGAATACTGCTCAGGGATGCTCGGGCATGATACCGAGAAGTGTTGGAAGTTGAGGCATGCCATACAGGATCTTATTGACACCAATAAGATCGAGGTCCAGACACCGAAGGCTCCTAACATCAACCAAAACCCACTGCCAGCGCACCACGAGACTCACATGATTGAGTTGGTGTATGAGGGAGGAGAGTTGAGAAAATCCTCACAAACGGTGATGATGATCCATGCCGCCCCAAAAGAAGTCTCAACCAGTGGAGGAATGAGTGTACAGTCGCAGGGAAAAGGCGTCAAGCCGGTGGTGATATTGGGAAAGAGCCCGTCCGCCATAACAAGCAAACCCGAGCCAAACAAGTTGGTAATATCAGGGATTCCACCCACACCGGCAGTCGTGTTAAAAAGGGTATGTAGAGAACTGGTAACCATAAAGCCTGTGGTCCAGCTGCCGATAATTGATAGCAGGGCTGGCCTTGGAAATATGAAAAGGCGGTGGTGATGTATAAAGGAAAACAGGTGGAAGAAGTTAGTTGTGAAGCGCAAGGGCTGACTCGATCAGGTCGATGTTTCGCTCCGGTGGAACTAAGGAGAACCAACCCAGCTGCAACCAAGAAACCTGTGTCCGAAGAAGAGGCTGAGGAGTTCCTGAGGAAGATGAAAGTACAGGACTATTCTGTGGTCGAACAGCTGAGAAAAACACCGGCCCAGATCTCACTGCTATCATTACTGATCCATTCTGAGGAGCATCGACGGGCCCTGATGAAGATATTGAACGAAGCTCATGTACCCAATGAGATTTCTGTAAACCACCTGGAAACCATTGCCAACAAGATCTTCGAGGTGAACAGGGTGACATTCTCAGATGATAATCTGCCGGTGGAAGGTACGGAGCATAATAAAGCTTTATACCTAGCTGTCAAATGTGAAGACTCGGTGGTAACTCGAGTACTGGTGGATAATGGCTCAAGTGCCAATATTTGTCCACTATCTACCCTGAACCAGTTAAAGATCGACCACGGAAGAATCCACAAGAACAACATCTGTGTCCGAGGGTTCGACGGAAACGGAACAGCCACTGTGGGGGATGTTGTACTTGAATTGACCATCGGTCCAGTCCTGTTTACCATGGAGTTCCAGGTGTTAGATGCCACAGTATCTTATAACCTGCTGTTAGGACGACCATGGATTCATGCAGCCAAAGCAGTGCCCTCCACCCTACACCAGATGGTGAAGTTCGAGTGGGAAAGACAAGAGGTCGTGTTACACGGCGAGGACACAACGTGCACCATGGGCGGAGCCATTGTACCTTTCATAGAGACCGATGATGGCAAAGGTCCTGGGGTCTATCAGATTTTCGATACAGTGTCGGCCAACAAAATTTCTGAAGGAGAAATCATCCCGCACCCTAGGGTAGCTGCCGCAACAGTCATGATGGTCTCGGAAATGCTGGGTAATGGGTTTGTGCCAGGAAAGGGCCTGGGAGTCGAGCTTCAGGGGATTGTCCAACCCGTCTCCCTGCCTAAAAATTTGGAAACTTTCGGATTGGGGTTCAAACCAACCGCAGCAGATAGGAAGCATGCGCGAAAAATGAAGAAGAGGGTTTGGTTTCTGCCCAAACCGGTGCCACGTCTCTTAAGGTCTTTTGTCAGAGCCAGTGCCAAGGGGTCGCCAGTCCCGAAAATCCTAGGACCATTGATTGGCATGGATGGAGACCTGAATCAGAGTTTCGAGAGGCTATTCGCTGATATCAGCATGATAGAGGCTGGAGAAGGTTCCAGCAGAGCAGAGATACAGTTTGTGGGGCCTGAGGCCAAAACCAACAATTGGACTGTTACTCCTCTTCCTGTCCGAGGGGAGTCTTGGTAGTAGGCTTTGATTTATGTTTTGTTTGTTCTGTTTTGTTCGGATTATTCCAGGGTGTAATCCAAATTTTACTTTTGTCTTGTAAAAGTGTGAACCCTTTTATCCCGCAAGTTTAATAAAGTTCTCTCTTTTTGTCCCATTTTAATTTTTGTTTTGTTCTTTTTCTTTCTGAACAGTTCTCTTTTTATTGGTTCTAATGACATGGCATGCACAGCGGATCTTCGACCTAGTCTAATAAATCAATCTGAATCCGACTCAATGATGCAAGAGGTCGTTTGTGACGATGAATCTGAATGTGACGAAGGTGAAGCCTTTGAAGAGATAAACCGAGAACTGTGCCAATTTGAGGAAAAACCCAAACCTAAGCTAAATGACACTGAGGCTGTGAATCTAAGAGACGCTGATAACGTCCAAGAAACCAAAATCAGCATCCATATTGAGCCGAATGTCAGGGAAGAATTGGTCAAAACCCTCATGGAAATCAAAGATGTTTTTGCATGGTCGTATGACGATATGCCTGGATTAAGCACCAATTTAGTGGTTCACAAATTGCCCACTGACCCGGCATACCCTCCGGTCAAGCAAAATCTAAGGAAGTTTAAAACAGAAATGAGTGTAAAGATCAAAGAAGAAGTGATTAAGCAGTTGCAGGCGAAGGTCATTCGGGTCACTCGGTATCCCGAGTGGTTGGCCAATGTGGTACCAGTCCCAAAGAAGGATGGAAAAATCAGGGTGTGCGTCGACTACCGCAACCTCAACAAAGCAAGTCCCAAGGACAATTTTCCATTACCCAACATTCATATCCTGATCGATAATTGCGCTGGGCGTGAGATCGGATCCTTCGTGGATTGCTATGCGGGTTATCATCAGATCCTAATGGACGAGGAGGATGCGGAAAAAACAGCATTTATTACGCCATGGGGAACTTACTGCTATCGGGTAATGCCGTTCGGATTAAAGAACGCCGGGGCAACGTACATGCGAGCAATGACTGCTGTGTTTCATGACATGATACACAAAGAAATCGAGGTGTACGTCGATGACGTGATCATAAATTCTTGGCGTCAGGAGGACCATGTAGCAGACCTAAGGAGATTTTTCCAAAGACTCCGAAGGTATGATATCAAGCTCAACCCGGCCAAATGCGCATTCGGGGTTCCATCAGGAAAGTTGCTAGGTTTCATCGTCAGTCGACGAGGGATTGAGTTAGACCCATCCAAAATTGAATCCATCCGAGATTTGCCACCGCCAAGGAACAAAACAGAGGTAATGAGTTTGCTGGGTAGACTCAATTACATCAGCAGGTTCATCGCTCAACTCACAACAACTTGTGAGCCCATATTTCGTCTGTTGAGAAAGGATGTTGCGGTAGGTTGGACGGCAGAGTGTCAGGAGGCCTTCGACCAAATCAAAGGGTATCTGTCTAATCCACCCGTATTGGTCCCACCTAAGCCTGGGAAGCCCTTAATTCTTTACCTGACGGTCTTGGAAAACTCGTTTGGTTGTGTACTGGGGAAACATGATGACACAGGAAGGAAGGAGCAGGCCAACTACTATCTTAGCAAGAAATTCACAGTACATGAGGTCAAGTACACTCAACTCGAGAAAACATGCTGCGCCCTAACTTGGGTGGCTCAGAAGTTGAAGCACTACCTGTCTTCGTATACTACTTATCTCATATCCCGTTTGGACCCATTGAAGTATATCTTTCAGAAACCTATGCCCACGGGAAGGTTGGCAAAATGGCAAATTCTGCTCACAGAGTTTGATATCGTCTATGTGACGAGGACAGCCATGAAAGCCCAGGCGTTGGCCGACCATTTGGCAGAGAATCCTGTTGATGAAAAATACGAGCCCTTAAGAACGTATTTTCCCGACGAAGTGGTAATACATACAAATGAGTTGGAATTACCTGAGGAACCGGGTTGGAAGCTTTTCTTCGATGGAGCTGAAAACGCAAAAGGGGTTAGAATAGGAGTAGTACTCATTTCTGAAACAGGACGCCATTATCCTGTTACGGCTCAACTACGCTTCTATTGCACCAATAATATGGCCGAGTATGAAGCTTGCATTCTGGGTCTGCGCTTGGCTGCGGACATGGATGTCCAAGACGTCTTGGTCTTGGGAGACTCGGACCTCTTGGTACATCAGATTCAGGGTGAATGGGAAACGCGAGATCTAAAGCTCATACCATATCGACAATGCTTGCATGATCTGAGCAAGCAATTTCGATCGGTGAAGTTCAAACATATCCCGAGAGTTCACAATGAGGTTGCAGATGCCTTGGCCACCTTAGCATCAATGCTGAACCACCCTAACAAAATGTATGTTGATCCTCTGCACATCCAGGTCCGTGATCAACATGCTTATTGCAACGCCGTAGAGGAGGAAGCAGATGGCAAGCCTTGGTTTTATGATATCAAAGAATACCTTAGAATGGGGATATATCCAGAACGGGTCACTGGAGACCAAAGAAGAGCCCTTCGGCATTTGTCAAATGGTTTCTTCCTCAGTGCAGGAGTTTTGTACAAAAGAACTCCAGATTTGGGATTGTTGAGATGCATAGATGTCGGTCAAGCCACAATGGTTATGGCAGAGGTACATGCTGGAGTTTGTGGGCCACACATGAACGGATATGTATTGGCAAGGAAGATCCTTCGAATAGGGTGTTATTGGCTCACCATGGAACACGACTGTATCACTTTCGTGAAGAAATGCCATCAGTGCCAGATACATGGAGATCTGATTCATTCTCCGCCAACAGAGTTACATACGATGTCAGCACCTTGGCCGTTTGTAGCATGGGGCATGGATGTCATTGGACCTATCGAACCGGCAGCATCCAACGGTCATAGGTTCATTCTTGTGACCATTGATTACTTCACCAAATGGGTTGAGGCTAAAACCTTCAAGTCAGTAACCAAAAAGGCAGTGGTGGACTTTGTTCACTCCCATATCATCTGCAGATTTGGAATCCCCAAAGTGATCATCACGGATAACGGTGCGAATCTTAACAGCAGCCTGATGAGAGAGGTATGCCAACAATTCAAGATCACCCACCGCAATTCCACCCCATATCGTCCCAAGGCGAATGGAGCGGTCGAAGCAGCCAATAAGAACATCAAGAAGATACTGCGAAAGATGGTGGAAGGATCCAGACAATGGAACGAGAGATTACCCTTTGCTTTGTTGGGTTACCGCACTACCGTCCGGACTTCTATAGGTACAACTCCTTATTTGTTGGTGTACGGAATTGAGGCCGTAATACCAGCGGAGGTCAAAATTCCATCCCTCCGGATTGTCGCTGAAGCCGAGATTGATGATGATGAATGGGTCAAAGCTCGATTGGAACAGTTGAGCTTGATAGACGAGAAGAGATTGGCAGCGGTATGCCATGGTCAGCTGTATCAGAAGAGAATGGCGAGAACATATAATAAGAAGGTGCGCCCCAGGAAGTTTGAAGTAGGGCAGCAGGTATTGAAGAAGATCCTCCCACATCAGGTCGAGGCAAAAGGCAAATTCGCCCCAAATTGGCAAGGGCCTTATATCGTGACCAGAGTATTGTCCAATGGTGCTTTGTGTTTGACAGATATCGAGGGGAGATGTGTCGACATGGCTATCAATTCTGATGCAGTCAAGAGATATTATGCGTAATTTCTTTAATTATGGCAATTATTGGTTCGTTTGTTTGTATTTGGCATTTATTGGATAATGAGATGACGGAGGCAATTCTTTCTTCTATCCAAACACTTTTAACCCTTGCTTCCCCCTTTGAGCCTTAAGTTATTCTTTCATACCCCTCTTTTTGGAATCACTAATGGAAAAGACATGAAAAAAAAAGAAAAAAAAAGAGAAAAGAAAAGAAAAAGAAAAAAATCTTTAAAGGAAAATGAAAAAGGAGAAAGAAAAGAAAGAGAAGATAAAATCATAAGAAATACAAAACCGTGAGAACTACGTTTGACCTGATTCCTCAAAGAGGATACGTAGGCGCCTCACGGCTCGGTCATAGTATGCATCATAGTGTATATAGGATGCATAATGTACATAGTGTGCATAATAGGCACAGTGTGCGTAACGCACGTAGCTCAACATAAGTATAAAAAATAAAATTCCCCAAGCAAGAAAACTGGGGCAGAGGTTATGTTTTAAGTTCCAACAAAGGTTTGATTCCAAAAGTTGTAGCAGATCCCCCATCAAAATTATTTTCATTTTTGATAGCCTTTCTTTAGCCCCACACCAAAACCAACATCGACGTCCAAAAGACCTCCCGATCAATATCCAAGAGATGCCAAGTCAGGCAAATAAAGCCGAGAATAATACACCGATCCCCAACAAAGAAGAGGATCATAAAATTGGGAATGAATTGATGGTCAAAGGAATCTCCAGAAGAGAGGGTCGTATCGACAACACCCCGATTCCTCAATGAAGAAATAAAATGAGAGAGTCTTATCGGTGAAAACCTTCACAGGCACCGAAAGACGACGTAAGATGAGAGATATAAAATGAGAGAGTCTTATTGGTGAAAACCTTCACAGGCACCATAAGGCGCCGAGAGATGAGAGAAAAGAGAGAGTCTCATTAGTGAAAACCCCTCGAAGGGCACTATGAGGCGACAAGACAGATCAACAAAAGCGTTCACATTCGCAAAAAATGGACACTCATTTATCCCCAGCAAGTCAGGCCATCGGGCAAGTCGATTGATACAAATAGACTGGGTCGGGAATCTATGGTGCACGTCATGATCACGGGGACCAGTCATGTCCTCCAGATAAGTTCTTCTGAATTTCTTCTCCCACCAAATATTGGTTCAGAAAGATTTTCTCCTTTTTCTATCTTTTATTTCTCTTCCTAAAAATTTGTCTCGAAAAGGATTTTTCAAAGCTTACTACCAGAGACCGAAGTGGAATTCATCCAATGCAGGATAACACAAACAGTCTTAAAGGCCGGCCCCAGGCAATGCAATGATCGTGCCTTGCAGTTTCGGAGGAAGTAAGCTCCTAAAGGGAGTGGTTTCGGGAGTAGAAGCATACTCCCACAGCATGTACTTAAAGAGAAAGCAGAAAGGGGGATAAATTGAAAACCAGCCCCCAGCAGGCCGGAAACCCCCAGCAAGCAACTTTGTCCACCAACCAGTTTTGGGGGCACAGAGCATGAAAAGGGAAAAAGGAGGAAAATCATCCACCGGAAAGACACCTCCTCCCACCATAAGTGAAACTGATTAAATCCTTTTGTCTGCTGCAGGAAAATAAACATTGACGATGGCAGCAAGACGCGATGCCAGGGAAATCACCAAAACCGGGGCAGAAAATTTTCTGCCGATTGTCAAAAATTTTCTCGGAAGAACGAGGAAACAATTTCAATACATCTAAGTTCTAGGTCGCCCACCAGTAAAATGCGGGAATACTTTTAATTTCTAGGTCGCCCACCAGTAAAATGCGGGAATACATTTAAGTTCTAGGTCGCCCACCAGTAAAATGCGGGAATACATTTAAGTTCTAGGTCGCCCACCAGTAAAATGCGGGAATACATTTAAGTTCTAGGTCGCCCACCAGTAAAATGCGGGAATACTTTTAAGTTCTAGGTCGCCCACCAGTAAAATGGCGGGAATACATTTAAGTTCTAGGTCGCCCACCAGTAAAATGCGGGAATACTTTTAAGTTCTAGGTCGCCCACCAGTAAAATGCGGGAATACATTTAAGTTCTAGGTCGCCCACCAGTAAAATACGGGAATACATTTAAGTTCTAGGTCGCCCACCAGTAAAATGCGGGAATACTTTTAAGTTCTAGGTCGCCCACCAGTAAAATGCGGGAATACATTTAAGTTCTAGGTCGCCCACCAGTAAAATGCGGGAATACATTTAAGTTCTAGGTCACCCACCAGTAAAATGCGGGAATACATTTAAGTTCTAGGTCGCCCACCAGTAAAATGCGGGAATACATTTAAGTTCTAGGTCGCCCACCAGTAAAATGCGGGAATACATTTAAGTTCTAGGTCGCCCACCAGTAAAATGCGGGAATACATTTAAGTTCTAGGTCGCCCACCAGTAAAATGCGGGAATACATTTAAGTTCTAGGTCGCCCACCAGTAAAATGCGGGAATACATTTAAGTTCTAGGTCGCCCACCAGTAAAATGCGGGAATACATTTAAGTTCTAGGTCGCCCACCAGTAAAATGCGGGAATACATTTAAGTTCTAGGTCGCCCACCAGTAAAATGCGGGAATACATTTAAGTTCTAGGTCGCCCACCAGTAAAATGCGGGAATACATTTAAGTTCTAGGTCGCCCACCAGCAAAATGCGGGAATACTTTTAAGTTCTAGGTCGCCCACCAGTAAAATGCGGGAATACATTTAAGTTCTAGGTCGCCCACCAGTAAAATGCAGGAATACATTTAAGTTCTAGGTCGCCCACCAGTAAAATGCGGGAATACATTTAAGTTCTAGGTCGCCCACCAGTAAAATGCGGGAATACTTTTCAGCTCTGATTTTGGAATCAGTAACCCCACCTGAAGGCGGAAGATTACAACAGAGATCCTTAAGCAGGAAACAATAAAATCCCCAGCACCAAGAAGCAGAAGGCTGCAAAGGCAAGTGCGCGATTCAAAAGGAAGAAGGAACGCGTCTCAAAAGAAACAGTTTGGGAATGTTATAGCATGCCCAACATAACAATTTTGATGAAGAAAGCCATACCACTGAAGAAACCATTGAAAGGCTTAAAGAAGAGGGCCATGTTCCCAGCAGATCAAGCGAAGTGATGAAAACTGGCATTCAGAAAAGGCGAAGGACCAGTATCATCCCCCAAGTTCACAAAATAAAGGCATCGGAGGAAAAGCGTTAGCCGACAAGAAAGCAAGGCAACAAGAACAAGTTGAAGATAGATGAGATCTCATGATCCATACTCTAGCTTAGCTTCTTGTTTTTCCTTTCAGAAAATGTAACAAGGAGATCGGTGAGCGGTAGCATCCTACAGCAGCATGCAACAGCGCACAGCAGCAGCTAACACTACAGTCACGCGGTAGTCCCAGCTACCAAAATTTCCCGAACTACATTGACCTGATTCCTGTTCAGCCCAGGATATGTAGGAAACCTCTGAAGCAAAGGTTCGGTCAAACCTTTTTCAAAAAATGCTTCACACGGAGTACTCGGACGAGCAAAAATCGCCCGCTTTATCTTTGCGCGAAAACCCTTCGTGTCTTCGGGCAAAGAGGGGCAGTTGTAAGCACGTGATTTTTGCCTCACGGGAATTACTCCAAAAAAAGAAAAAGAAAATCAAAATATATGCATAAGTGTTTCTTGTCATTAGTTGATTTTTATTAAATATTAATTTATGGGCGTATAATTTTATTTTTTGTTTTATTTAAGGGTTTTGTTTGAATTAAAGTGGAAAAGAATGGAGGATACCCGGTTTTGGGCCAGAAAATCAAACAAAAATAGGCCCAAAATGAACTGGCCCAATGAGCAAAATGGTCCGCCCCCTTAAAGCGTCCAAACGGCATCGTTTTACCCGGTTAAGCTGGGTCGTTGATCTCAAGTGGATCGACGGCCAGGATCACACCCCCAGATCCGTTTAACATAACCCGACCCAGTAACCATTTCAACCCAACCCCTTACTTAAACCAAACGACCCCATTTTAATGCCAAACGACCTCGTCTCACCCCTCACCATCAGATCCAAGCCGTTGAGATCATCTGATCTAACGGCCCAGGTCCAATCCTCTACTCCGTATATAAGCCTTCCCTCACACCCCATGCCCCCTATCCGAACTCCCCTCCACTCATCATCCTCACCAAACACTGAAACCCCCCAAACCCTAGCAGCCGCCCTGATTTCCCTTTCACCAGAACCCGGCGGCATGAACGCTGATGACCCCCTCCTGAACACCCTAGGACCACCTCACTCTCCTGAACATGGATCTGTAACCCCCTAGCCTCGAATCACCTTCCTTCGTCTCGAATCTTCATTTGAAGATTCGAGTCGAACTCTGACCTATGCCAAACCTCACCATCTTCGTACCAGACACTCCCATGACCTCCCTCGTGACCAAGCCAGGTTTGGTTTGGTCCGAATCTACCCACAACTCCTAAAAAACCAGATCTGAAGATCCAAAACCTAGAATACGAATAACCTTGGAATCCGGCCGGTCTTAACAGTGGTTTGAGGTCTAATAGACCTTAATCAAGGTGTTCTCATGTGAGAAAACCCTGATTAAAGTTTGTTCGGCCTCAAATGGTCAAAGTTGAGTCAGACTTGGGTCAATTTTGTTTGGACATTTTTCAGTAAGTTTTTCTTTGCTTTTCTGTTTTATTCGAGTGGTAATTAAGTTGTTAGCATGCTTTGTTGTGATTGTTTGTTATTTCTAGTATTTTTCTTAATTTCTTCCATCTTTATAAGGAATTTATTTGGTCGTTGGTTTGTCTGTGTGTGTTCTGAATGTGTTCTGTGATATACATGATCGTCAATTAGATTAGTCGTCAAATAAGTTAATTCATATAGGTTCCCAGTAATCGAACAAAGTTGTCTGAAGTCATTCGGGACTTTGTACGTGTTGTTTATATGAACGACTGGTTATTATGTGTTACGATTAATATAGTCGAGTCGATGTATGTCGTCAATTAGTTTCAAGTCATTAATGGTAACAACTTGATTCGTTTGTTTATTTCTGCTGTGATCGTATTTGAATCCCATTAGGAACTGAATTGTATTGCCTATTGGTTTTGTTTAATTTGAATCAAAAAACATCTAGGGGGTAGGTTATAATGGCAGTTCAGACTGTGATCTTAAATGGATGCCATGTTTACTTGGTTCAGATTGTGGGCAGCATGTGTATGGTCAGCTGTTAAGGAATTAAATAATTGGACAGCATGTGCTGTCAGATTATATTCTTGCTGCCCATACTTTGGCTAAATAAACAATAGATTAGGACACTTTAACAACAAAAAGAGAGAGGGGCTGTCAGGGATCTCATGGGAGGTTTGGTTATTTAAAATAACTGAGTGGAAAAACAACAGGGAGGGGGAATTTTGAGTTGTCCAGCAGGCTGTAAAGTGCTGAGTTTAGGCTATAAGAAGGGGGATTCTTTTTTTGAAAAGCAAGAGTTTTTTTTGCTGGAAAAAACTGAAAGAAAGAAACATAAATTCAGAGGATATTGTAACCAAACATTGTCTGTAAACTATATAAGAGTTCACATTGGTCAAGTTGTCTTGGCCAAGTTCTGTTGTTTGCCCTGATTGAGCTGCTTGTGATTGTTGAACTGCTGGTGTTGCTGCATTGAATACTCTGTTATTTCTGTTGGTTCATTACTCTGGTTCTGGGATTGTTTGTTTGTTGCTCGACTGCTCGTGAGCTTCATCATTGTTGGCTGGTTGTTGTTGCTGTGTATCTGCTGTTGCTGTGTTTGTTGCATACTACTCAGCTGATCATTCCTTTCTTCTTTTGCTTGGCTATACCAGGTACA
Source organism: Nicotiana tabacum (assembly GCF_000715075.1). NCBI lineage: Eukaryota > Viridiplantae > Streptophyta > Magnoliopsida > Solanales > Solanaceae > Nicotiana > Nicotiana tabacum. Next base: position 140,474,201 of record NC_134099.1, on the reverse strand, counting down.
CGATTAGAACATTGTCAATGTAACTTGAAGGCTGAGCATTAATACAAAAGAGAAGATCTGAAGATTTTTTTGACTGTTATGTTAAACCTCATGTAATGCATGATAGTTTGCAGTGTTGTTTGGATACTGAAGATAGTTTGCATGCCTAGTAGATATCAATTGTAGGGTAATTAAACGTCAGTTTGTATATGCAGGCTAGTAGATAAAAGTATTCCCAATGCAGTAGGTTGAATCTTAGATTTGGTTTAATTGTGTGGTATATTCTGTAATGTATGCCAAGCATGAAAACTGTACATTATTAACTAAGCTCTTTCTCTTCTGATAAATTGTCTCATATAACTGGTAAACCACACGTCAAGACAAAGAACACAAAGCTTGCAATCTCAACCTCATGAAGGTCGAGCCCAGGTCAAAACAGACCAAGCAGGCCCGCATCGAACAAACAATGGCCCAGGTCTGGCCCATCCCGCATGAGCTGGATTTGGGCCCGTAATGTTCAATCAGTTGTCCGTGTGCGTAATGACGTTTACTTACTCTGTAAAAGCATTTTGAATCCTGCTATAAATAAGCCTACAAGCATGTAATTAACCAGGACTATTTCTGTTTTCTATTAGTAGAGACAAACGCGACAAGAAACGTAGTTGCTATAGGATATCCTTTTAAAATAAGGGCGAGATGAGCCTCGACAAAAATAAAGAAAAACGCACAAATTGCGGGGCCCTCGTTAAATGTATATATTGACGCATTCAGTCCCCAAGGTGGGTCGTTTAGCAAATCTCACGACCCTCCCGGAATAATAACGCGATAGTTGCTTTAGGCGCGCCTTTAATAATTTATTTTCCTTAATTCGGGTGCACATTTATGTGACCCAAATCCAAATCTCAACCGAGTCGAGATATATCGATAACCACGGGTGCATTGATGTAACGTGGTTCGAGATATGTTTTCACGACGTTGCAATTCTTGTAAAATAATAATAACGACAAAAGCGGTTAAAAGTTAAAATTTGCACATAAGTTCATATTTGTATAAAATCAGATAATCAAGCCGAATATAACAGTTGAGCGACCGTGCTAGAACCACGGAACTGGGAATGCCTAACACCTTCTCCCGGGTTAACAGAATTCCTTATCCGGATTTCTGGTACGCAGACTGTAATATGGAGTCATTCTTTTCCTCGATTCGGGATTAAAATTGGTGACTTGGGACACCCTAAATCTCCCAAGTGGCGACTCTGAAATAAATAAACCAATCCCGTTTCGATTGTCCTTTAATTGGAAAAAACTCCCTTGTAACCTCTCGGGTGCGGAAAAAGGAGGTGTGACAGAGTGCATCAGATTTTGACATCTGGTTGATAAGTACAATCTTAAGAAGGTTTAGTTGGTTATATAATGATCACAAGTGGATGCAGATCTAAAGATAGTTAGTGGTATTAGAGACTATGTGGTTCATATGGGATTTCTAATTAACGAAGAGCATACTAGCAGCCAAGATACTGGAGGAAGTGAGTTTAATTGTCATGAGGATGACAATCGCCAAGTAAATGGCTTGAGGTGTCTTATGACTGGTGTCGTACGAGCGGTGAAGGTTAGTATTGTGGATCGTTGGGAATGTGCCTTACGATTTCGCACCAAGTGAAGGGAGTCCACTATCAACGATCAGATTGCGGGGTCCATGTGTTATATTAGTTTTGGCTTGAGCTGTATATATGTGATATTGAAAGGTTTGTCGAAACTTGTATATGATTAAGAGCTGATATTTGAATGGGATGATGATGAGACTTGAGATATTCCCGCGTCCTTAATAATTCTACATTTCAGTATCAGCGGGGTCATGGAAACATATTCAGTATACTCGTAGTGTTTAAGTTAATCACAACACTCGTGTGGGGCAGTCATCTTTTAATGTACAAGTGGCATGGAATTTCCTGCAATGGTTATTTAAGTTATCCGGTACAGACTCAGTATGAGCACTCGAACTGCAGATGGGTTGTTATGAGAATGGTGATACTAGGAACATCCTGAGAAATTGGCATAGACTTGGGAGAAATCTGTTCCATCAGAGCACACATGCCACGTACTCCATTACAGTTACTACTCTACTTACACTACCAATTAGCGTGGAAAAAAAGCGAGTAGATGGCACCTAAGAGGTGGAGGACCGACCCATTGATATATTTGTTATAGTATAGTTGAGGTCGCTACACTAGATGGAGTCGTTACATGTACGAACTCGAGTTATCATAAAGGAACAATTTCCTTAACTTGATTCGGTTCTGAGTATTGAGGCAAGTCCTCCTAATATCCTCCACTCATGAGTGAACTTTGTAATTCTAAAATCTACTTATGTGAATACTCCTATTGGGAGATTATATGGAGATAGCTATGTCTATCACTATATATTGGTCACTAAAAATAGTTGTGATGTGGGTTTTGATGTGATTTTAGGAAAATTGATTTAAATTGCGAATTTTATTCCCTATTGGTGTGAGGGTTCTTTATATGTTGTGATTTTGTTTAGCAGAAACTATTTAGAAGAACAAAGAAAGGAAATGGAAAATTTTAGTTGGCACAATGTACATATTACTTGTGTACGGAGTTGAGGATGAGATCCTCGTACTTTTATATGATGTGAAATATTCAAATCGGGCTACAAGCTGCGGTGGATGTTATATAAGGACGAGGTCCTTGTGGTGAAAACTTTATGTGTTTAAATTCTCCTTTGTGAAATTAAAATTTGTAATATAGTACTTATAGGGAGACATGCCTATAAGGTTTATTTGAAAATTCTTGTATGAATATCTCTGTGCATAATTTGCCAAATTGTATTGTAACTATTGAGTTTTAACCTACAAGGTGAGAGCGTATATGGCGTTAAATTGTGACTCATTAATTCGGGTAAGTAATTATAAGATCTTCATGCCTTGTTGTTAGTAAACGGGAGGTTTAAAACGAAATTTTGTTAACATGAGGTTAATTGGCAATGTTGTAATCTATTATGAACAACCATTAAGACCAGAGATGTGGTTATGGTCATACATATGATACGTTTTATGTCAAGATATCATGGTGATAATGTCGTGCTTGTAATGCGGAGGTTAGTGTTATTGATATATACTTTGTGGTGCTTTATTGGGTTGTGGACATGTTGTTAGGAGTTGTTTTGGTGTTACTCTGACAGGTGGATAGGCCAAATTACAGGGGAGACTCTGCCGAAATTTCTGCAAAATTTGGGAGTTAGAAAAATTTGGAAATTGAGATGTGCAAAGAAAGAGATAAGTTACATTATGTGTTTAAGGACATGCTCTACTTCTCATTTGAGGACGAATGACCCTAAGTGGGGGAGAATGTAATACCCCATATTTGATGGGTGCGTAGACACGAGTTGCTATAGCCAGTCGAGACTAATATCGTGTGTTGACGTGAAAATCGGACCTTTCTAGAAATGATTGGAGTGTAAGAAATTTGGTCTTCAAGTTTACAAATATGGATAAAGGAAAAAATCTCAATTGAAATGGTGTTGTCGGACTTATGTTGAATGCGGTAATGTAGGATCAACCGCGAATAATTGTGTAAAAGTAAAATCATCAATTTGGTAACATGAGAATAATTCTTAGTATGTTCGAGGACGAACGTTTGTTTTAGAGGTGGAGAATGTGATGACCCAAAATGTCATCTTTAATTTAAATAATTATTTCGGTATTTTAAGACCTCGAAAAGTGCTATCAATAAATCCTCGACTTGCGTGCGTAGTCCATATAATTTTCCGGAAGGTTCTTATGTGAAAAATGGATTAAATTGTGAACTAGAGCTTTAAAACTCAAATGAGTTGACTTCGGTCAACATTTTGGGCAAACGAACCCGGATAAAAGTTTTGACCATTCCGGTAGTTTTGTATCATGATTTGGGAATTGGTCATACGCCCGAAATCGAATTCGGAGGTCCCTAGATCAAATTATCGCCATTTAACGGAATCTAGAAATCTAAGCCTAAAGATTTCTTAGGTTTGACCGGAGAGTTAACTTTTTGATATCGGGGTCAGAATCTAATTCTGAAAATTTTCATAGCTTCGTTATGTCATTTATGACTTGTGTGCAAAATTTAAAGTCAATCGGACTTGATTTGATAGGTTTTTGCATCGAATATAGAAGTTGGACGTTTTTAGTTGCATTATGCTTGAATTGGGGTGTGATTCACGGTTTTAGCATTATTTGATGTGATTTGAGGTTTTGACTAAGTCCGTATCATGTTTTAGGACTTGTTGGTGTATTTTGTTGAAGTCCCGAGGGCCTCGGGTGGATTTCGGAAGGTTAACGGGTAGAAAAAGCTGCTGAAATTCTCTTTGGGAAGCTGTTGTCTTTTTTTTACAGCACCATGAACAGTGCCCATGAATAGTCCCGTGAATAGTGCCTATAAATAGTACCCGTGAATAGGGCCCATGAATAGTACCGTGAATAGTGACCATGAACAGTACCCAGTGAACCGTAAAAACGTGTGAACAGTAACCCCGAATTCTGGACAGAACGTTTTGTCCCATTTTCCATTTTTGTCGAATTGGAGCTCGGGAAGAGGCGATTTTCGGGAGATTTTCAGAGAAAACAACAGGGTAAGTGTTCTTAACTTAATTTTGGTTAGATTACCCGAATCTATTACTAGTTTTGGTATTAAATCTGTGAATTTAGTTGGAAGAGTTTGAAAATTCTCTCGGATAGATTTGAGGGTCGAAATGTTATCGAAATTTAGTAATTTTGGTATGGTTAGACTCGTGGTTGGATGAGGTTTCATATTCCGTAAATTTGGTCGGGTTCCAAGACGTGGGCCCCACGAACAAATTTTTAGTGCAATTTCGGATTTTTAATGGAAAATGTAGAATTTCATATGGAATTAATTCCAATAATTTTTATTGACTGCATTGAATTGTTTATGACTAGATTTGAGAATTTTGGGCACGAATTCGCGAGGCAAAGGCTTGTTGAAATTTTGAATTGGTTGCAAAGCGAGGTAAGTGTTTGGTCTAACCTTAGCTTGAAGGATTAGGAGTTGTGTCTTATTTGCTACATGTTAATTATGGAGTACGACGTATAGGCATGGTGACGAGTATCTATACGTTGGTGTCAAGCATGCCCGTGAGTCTTGTATTATAATTGTTATGACTCCGTTGTGGTTTATTGCGCTTCATATGTTATTATCACCATTATTCCCTTGCCGGAATGTTTGTTTGATATTATTGTTCCCTTGCCGGGATGTTTGTTTGATATTAGTGTTCCCTTGTCGGGATGTTTGTTTAGATAATATTGTTCCCTTGTCGGGATGTTGTTGAAATCATTGTTCCCATGCCAGGAAGTTGTTATATTGCTCTTGTTCCCTTGCTGGGATTCCTTATGATTATTATTGGCTTGTAACTAGGAGCGAGTGGTACGCCTACCACAAGATATAATGAAATGGGAGCGGGTGGTACGCCTACCACAAGATATAATGAAATAGGAGCGGGTGGTACGCCTACCACGAGTGGGTCCTCGCATTTGTGAAGGGTTAGGACATGAGGTTGGAAGATTGGCCTTCGCGTTTGCGAAGGAGGTCCTGCATTCGGAAAGGGCTGGGGTCATTGAGCTACGCGTTCGCGAGATGGAGGCCGTGTTCGCGATGGGTTGGGAAGCTGAGCCTTCGCGTTTGCGAGAGGGAAGACGCATTTGCGAGAGGGAAGACGCGTTCGCGAAGAAGGAAAAAGTGGTCAACAATAGGTTGTGCTTCGCGAATGTGAGGCGTTGACCGCGTTCGCGATGAAGAAATTTTAAGTGCTGGGCAGAATGTATAAAAGACCTATTTCGGCGATTTTGGGTCTAAGTTCCTTCATTTTTGGGCGATTTTGAAGCTTTTTGAAGGGGATTGAAGAGGGAATCAAGGGGGAACACTTGGAGGTAAGATTTATGGACTTAATACTTAATCCTAATGTGATTTCCACCTAATTAATCATGGAATTTGTAGAATTTAATCCTAAGTATTGAAGAACTAGGGCTTGTGTTGGAGACCTAGAATTTGGGATTTGAGGGGTCGTTTGTGGTTGGATTTTGATGCTTTTGATATGAATGAACTCGGGGAGTGATAAGGAGTCTATTGATGTAAATTTTATCGAATTTTGAGACGTGGGCCTGGGGGTCGGGTTAGGCCAATTGTGGGATTTGTGTTGTAATTTGATTTGTTTCGAGTGGGATTTGTTCCTTTAGCATATATTGATGGTTTTGCACTGATTTTGGTTAGATTTGAGCATCCAGAGGCCGATTCGAGAGGCAAAGGCATCGCGGCATAGAGTTTGGACCGTATGGATGTGAGTAATGATTGTAAATGTTGTCATGAGGGTATGAAACCTTGAATCACACATCGTTGTGCTATATTGAGGTGACGCACACGTTAGATGATGAGCGTGGTGTCGTATATTGTTAGGGATTGTGACTTAGTCCATCCCAAATGACTGTTTTACTGAGTATTTGATTGAAAACTGTTTGTTATCATCTTGTTTTGAGCTGAATGTCATATTTGAGCCTCGTGCCAACTATTTTGGACCCTTAGGGGATATTTACTACTATTTCTCACTGTTTTGACTTTATACTTGTACTCAGTCATGTTATATTCTACTGCTTTTATAACTCAACCATGTTTACACTATTTTGATATCTTAAATGATATTTTGAGCTGAACATCATATGTTATTGTGCTTGAGTGGCTTTTAGAGATTTCTGACTAAGTAGGGTCGAGGGCCTATGTTGTGAGGTTATTATGGGATCGGGCTGCGCACCGCAACGGATTGATTCATGATTATGAGGCCGAGGGCCTGAGTTATATGCCATAAGGTGGCTTGATATGAGTACGAGAGCCTATTGATTATGCCACGAGATGGCTTGATATTGCGCTTGGGCCATAAGGGGCCCCTCCCGGAGTCTGTACACCCCGAGTGAGCGCGGGTACCTAGTGTGATATATGATATAGCCCGAGGGGCTGGTGTTGTTCCATGTTATTGCCCGAGGGGCTGATTTTACGTGTTTATCTTTTCTCACAGCTTTTCACTTACTTGTTTAACTGTTAAAAAGGTGTTTTAAAGAAGCTTATACTGAACTAAGTTTTTTTTTGAGATTTCACTATTTTATTGCATTGTATTGGTTTTACACTGTCTCTTTATAGAATTTTGTTGCATTTTACATGTTTTCTTATCGCACAGTCTTCATTTATTTTTATTACTCACTGAGTTGGAGTACTCACTTTACTCCCTGCACCTTGTATGCAGATTCAGGAGCTTCGGGTCCCGCTAGTGAGGGTTGATTGCTCCCATCAGGCTATTCAGAGTCCATTAGGTAGCTACTCGGCATTCGCAGATATGGACACTCCAGCAGCACCAGCTCAGGCACCAGTCGTGCCCATTGGGATTCTGGGTCTTCAAGAGGCCTTAGATCAGATTCTATCAGTATGCATTGGCCTAGCTCAGGCGATCTTAGTTACTACAACTGCAACTACTTCTCAGGTCGGGGGAGGCACTCAAACTCCTGCCGCTCGCACACCTGAGCAGGTCGTGTAGGGACTTCAGACACCGGGGGCACATCCAGCCCAGCCGGTTGTAGCTGCTTAAGACTATGTTGCTCCTGCCATGCCAGAGGTTGAGCAGCGCAGGTTGGAGAGGTTTGGTAGACTTCATCCTCCGACTTTCAGTGGTGCAGAGGGCGAGGATGCCCAGGGTTTCTTGGACAAGTGTCAGAGGATTCTTCGTACAACGAGTATTCTGGAGACCGGCGGGGTCGCTTTCACTACTTTTCAATTTTCTGGAGTTACCTTCACTTGGTGGGAGGCTTATGAGAGGCGTAGGCCTGTTGGTGCAGCACCCCTTACCTGACAGTAGTTCTCCGTTCTCTTTTTGGAGAAGTATGTGCCACAGTCTCGCAGAGAGGAGCTGCATAGGCACTTCGAGTGGTTGTGTCAGGGAGAGATGACTGTGACACAGTATGAGATGTGGTTCTCGGAGTTAGCTTGTCATGCTATTTGGTTGGTTCCTACAGAGAGAGAGAGAGAGAGAGGATTAAGAGGTTCATTGATGGCCTCACTTATCAACTTCGTATTCTCATGACTAGGGAGAGGGTGTCTAGTGCTACTTTTGAGGAGGTTGTTGACATTGCTCATGAGATTGAGTCAGTTCATCGCCAGGAGCAAGATGAGAGGGAGGCCAAGAGGCCTCGAGGATCTGGTAGTTATGGTGGTGCTCCTTCGAGAGGTCAGTTTCAGCACGGCAGAGGCCGTCCATTCAGGCATGCTCAGTCAGCTCGCCTAGGTTATCGTGGGGCGTCATCGGGTCATGGTTCTCACAGTTCTCTTCAAGTCCAGTCATCACTTAGTGCCCTTCCAGCTCAGAGTTCGTCCCGTGCATTATCAATTCAGGGCTCTTCTATGCTAGGTGCATCTGCTAGTCATTCCGGTGCTAGGGGTTCCATTCAGTCCCCGTCTCCAGCACCCCGGAGTTGCTATGAGTGTGGAGATATAGGTCATATGTGGAGGCAGTGTCCTCGTCGTCTTGGGGGTTCATCTTAGTAGAGGAGTCAACCATCGGCTTCTGCGCCAGTTACTTCACCACCACCCACCCACCCAGCTAGGGGTGGAGGTCAGTCAGCTAGGGGTTGCCCTAGAGGGGGAGGTCGATCAGGTGGTGGTCAGGCCCATTTCTATGCACTTCCAGCTAGACCTGATGCTATTGCTTCAGACGCCGTGATCACATGTATTGTCTCAGTTTGCCACAGAGATGCCTCTGTGTTATTTGATCTCGGTTCCACTTATTCTTATGTGTCATCATACTTTGCTCGTTATTTGGATACGCCCCATGAGTCTCCTATTTCATCTGTTCGTGTATCTACTCTGTTGGGCAATATTGTTGTTGTAGACCGTGTATACCGGTCATGAGTGGTAACTATTGGGAATCTAGAGACTCGAGTGGATCTATTGTTGTTATATATGGTAGACTTAGATGTTATATTAGGCATGGATTGGCTATCTCTATGTCGTGCTATTTTGGACTATCATGCTAAGATAGTGACATTGGTTATGCCGGGTGTGCCACGTATTGAGTGGCGAGGTTCGACTGATTATGTTCCCAGTAGGGTGATTTCATTCTTGAAGGCCCAGCATATGGTTGGGAAGGGTTGTCTTTCTTACTTAGCCTTTGTGAGGGATGTCGGTGCAGAGACTCCTAGTATTGATTTTGTTCCTATTGTGAGGGATTTTCCCGATGTGTATCCTACAGACCTGCCGTGCATGCCACCGGACAGGGATATTGATTTTGGTATTGATCTGGTGCTGGGCACTCAGCCCATTTCTATTCCACCATATCGTATGGCACTAGTGAAGTTGAAGGAGTTAAAGGAGCAGCTTCAGGAATTCCTTGATAAGGGGTTCATTCGGCCTAGTGTGTCATCGTGGGGTGCGCCTGTTCTATTTGTGAAAAAGAAGGATGGCACGATGAGAATGTGCATTGATGATAGGCAGTTGAACAAGGTTACAATTAAGAACAAGTATCCTTTGCCTCGTATCGATGATTTGTTTGACCAGCTTCAGGGAGCGAGAGTGTTCTCCAAGATTGATCTCCGTTCAGGTTATCACTAGTTGAAGATCAGGGACTCGGATATTCTTAAGACGACTTTCAGGACCCGATATGGTCATTATGAGTTCTTGGTGATGCCTTTTGGGCTGACCAATGCCCCAGCAGCATTCATGCATTTGATGAACAGCGTGTTCCGGCCTTATCTCAACTTGTTCGTCATAGTTTTCATTGATGATATTCTGGTGTACTCGCGTAGTTAGGAGGAGCACGCGGAGCATTTGAGAGTTGTATTGTAGAGATTGAGGGAGGAGAAGCTTTATGCAAAGTTCTCCAAGTATGAGTTTTGGCTCAGTTCAGTGGCATTCTTGGGGCACGTGGTGTCCAGCGAGGGTATTCAGGTTGATCCGAAGAAGATAGAGGCGGTTCAGAGGTTTCCCAGACCGTCCTCATCCACAGAGGCTCGCAACTTCCTTAATTTGGCGGGGTATTACTGCCGGTTTGTTCAGGGGTTCTCATCTATCGCATCGCCCTTGAACAAGTTGACTCAGAAGGGTGCTCCATTCAGGTGGTCGGACGAGTGTGGGGAGAGCTTTCAGAAGCTCAAGACTGCCTTGATCACAGCTCCAGTGTTAGTTTTGCCATCAGCTTCAGGTTCATATACCATGCATTGTGATGCTTTGAGAGTTGGTATTGGGTGTGTATTGATGCAGGAGGGTAGAGTTATTGCTTATGCTTCTCGTCAGTTGAAGCCCCATGAGAAGAACTACCCTATTCATGATTTGGAGTTGGCTGCCATTATTCACACATTGAAGAATTGGAGGACTTGTATGTTGTGTCTTGTGAGGTGTTTACTGATCATCGTAGCCTCCAACACGTGTTCAAGCAGAAAAATCTCAATTTGAGGCAGCGGAGATAGTTGGAGTTGCTAAAGGATTATGATATTACTATTTTGTACCATCCAGGGAAAGCCAATGTGGTAGCTGATGCTTTGAGCCATAAGGCGGTGAGTATGGGGAGTTTGGCATATATTCCAGTTGGGGAGAGACCTCTTGTAGTTGATGTTCAGGACTTGGCCAATCAGTTCGTGAAGTTAGATATTTCAGAGCCCAGTCGGGTATTGACTTGTGTGATTTCTCGATCTTCCTTATTTGATCGCATCAGAGAGCGCCAGTATGATGATCCTTATTTGCTTGTCCTTAAGGATAGAGTTCAGCACGATGATACCAGTGATGTGACTATTGGGGATGATGGAGTGTTGAGGATGCAGGGCCGGATATGTATGCCCAATGTAGATAAGTTTCGTGAGTTGATTCTGGAGAAGGCCCATAGCTCACGGTATTCCATTCATCTGGGTGCTACGAAGATGTATCAGGATCTGAGACAACATTATTGGTGGAGGAGAATGAAGAAGGACATTGTGGGATTTGTAGCTTGGTGTCTCAATTGTTAGTAGGTGAAATATGAGCATTAGAGACCAGGTGGCTTGCTTCAGCAGATAGATATTCCAGAGTGGAAGTGGGAGCAGATCACCATGGACTTTGTAGTTAGGCTCCCACGGACTTTGAAGAAGTTCGATGCTATTTGGGTGATTGTGGATCGGCTGATCAAGTCTGCGCACTTCATTCAATGTACTACCTATTCTTCAGAGCGGTTGGTAGAGATCTATATCTGGGAGATTGTTCGTTTGCATGGTGTCCCAGTTTCCATCATTTCAGATAGAGGCTCTCAGTTTACTTCATAGTTTTGGAGGTCTATGAAGCAAGAGTTGGGTACTCAGGTTGAGTTGAGCACAACTTTTCACCCTCAGATGGACGGGCAGTCTGAGCTCACTATTCATATATTAGAGGACATGTTGTGCGCTTGTGTCATTGTTTTCGGAGGGTCATGGGATCAGTTTCTACCGCTCATAGAGTTTGCTTATAACAACAGCTACCAGTAGAGTATTCAAATGGCTCCATATAAGGCTTTGTATGGGAGGCGATGTAGATCTCCAGTTGGTTGGTTTGATCCGGGTGAGGTTAGGCTATTGGGGACAGACTTGGTGCAGGATGCTTTAGAAAAGGTGAAGGCAATTCAGGAGAGGCTTCGTACAGCGCAGTCGAGACAAAAGAGTTATGCTAACAGGAAGGTTCGGGATGTGTCCTACATGGTTGGTGAGAAGGTTCTGTTGAAGGTTTCACCCATGAAGGGTGTTATGAGATTTGGGAAGAAAGGTAAATTGAGTCATCGGTTCATTGGGCCTTTTGAGGTGCTTCGGAGGATTGGGGAAGTGTCTTATGAGCTTGCTTTGCCACCCATCTTGTCCATTATACATCCGATATTTCATGTTTCTATTCTCCGAAAGTATATTGGGGATCCATCTCAGGTTCTGGATTTCAGCATGGTGCAGTTAGATGGTGATTTGACTTATAATGTGGAGCCAACATCTATTTTGGAGCGTCAGGTTCGAAAGTTGGGATCAAAGGATATAGCTTCAGTGAAAGTGCAATGGAGAGTCGGCCCATGGAGGAGGCTACCTGGGAGACCGAGCAGGAGATGCAGAACATATATTCTCACTTATTTGAGGCTTCAGGTATATTTCTTGACTCGTTCGAGGACGAACGTTTGTTAAAGAGGGGGAGGATGTAACGACTCGGCCGATCGTTTCATGAGTTACCACTCCGTTTCTCCCATTTCTGCTTATTATTGCCTTGTTCAGCTGTATTATGTGTTATCAGATTGGTTGGCTCGAGTTCGGAAAGGTTTGGTAAGGTTTGAGACACTTAGTCTCTTTTGAGTAAGCTTAAGTTGGAAAAGTCAATTGGATGTTGACTTATGTGTTAAAGGGCTCGGATGTGAGTTCCGATAGTTCAAATAGCTTCGGTAGGTGATTTGGGACTTAGGAGTGTGATCAGAATGTGTTTTGGAGGTACAGAGTAGATTTAGGCTTGAATTAGCGAAATTGGAATTTTGGCATTTTCCGGTTGATAGGTGATATTTTAATATAGGGGTCGGAATGAAATTTCGGGAGTTGCAATAGGTCTGTTGTGTCATTTGGGATGTGTGTGCAAAATTTCAGGTCATTCAGACGTGGTTTGATAGACTTTTTGATCGAAAGCGGAATTTGGAAGATTTTGGAATTCTTAGGCTTGAATCCGATGCAAATTTAGTGTTTTGATGTTGTTTTGAGCGCTCCGAAGGTTGGAACAAGTTTGAATGATGATATGGGATATGTTGGCATGTTTGGTTGAAGTCCCGAGGGCCTCGAGTGAGTTTTGGGTAGTTAAACGGACCATTTCAAGTTGGATAAAATTGCAGAAAATTTGCTGTGAGTGTTGCAGACGTTTCGCCTTCACGTTCGCGAGTGGGTCCTCGCGTTCGCGAAGGGTTAGGACGTGAGGTTAGAAGATTGGCCTTCGCGTTCGCGATGGGCTGGGGTCATTGAGCTACACGTTCGCGAGATGGAGGCCGCGTTCGCGATGGGCTGGGAAGCTGAGCCTTCGCGTTCGCGAAGAAGAAAAAAGTGGTCAATGCCAGGTTGTGCCTCACGAACGCGAGGCGTTGACTGCATTCGCGATGAAGAAATTTTAAGTGTTGGGCAGAATGTTTAAAAGACCCATTTCCGCGATTTTGGGTCTAAGTTCCTTCATTTTTGGGTGATTTTGAAGCTTTTTGAAGGGGATTGAAAAGAGAATCAAGGGGGAACACTTGGAGGTAAGATTTATGGACTTAATACTCAATCTTAATGTGATTTTCACCTAATTAATCATGGAATTTGTAAAATTTAAGCCTAAGTATTGAAGAACTAGGGCTTGTTGGAGACCTACAATTTGGGATTTGAGGGGTCGTTTGTGGTTGGATTTTGATGCTTTTGATATGAATGAACTCGGGGAGTGATAAGGAGTCTATTGATGTAAATTTTATCGGATTCCGAGACATAGTCCCGGGAGTCGAGTTTTGCCAATTTCGGGATTTGTATTGTAATTTGATTTATTTTGAGTGGACTTTATTCCCTTAGCATATATTGATGGTTTTGCACTGATTTTGGTTAGATTTGGAGCATCCGAAGGCCGATTCGAGAGGCAAAGGCATTGTGGGCTAGAGTTTGGACCGGATAGAGGTAAGTAATGATTATAAATGTTGTCCTAAGGGTATGAAACCCCGGATTTCACATCGTTGTGCTATATTGAGGTGACGCACATGTTAGATGACGAGCGTGGGTCGTACATTGTTGGGGATTGTGACTTAGTCTGTCCCGAATGACTGTTTTACTGCGTATTTGATTGAAAACTATTTGCTATCATCATGTTTTGGGCTGAATGCCATATTTGGGCCTCGTGCTAACTATTTTGGACCCTTAGGGGATTTTTACTACTATTCCTCACTGTTTTGACTTTATACTTGTACTCAGTCATGTTATATTCCGCTATTTTTATAACTCAACCATATTTACACTTTTTTGACATCTTAAATGTTATTTTGAGATGAGCATCACATTTTACTGTGCCCAAGTGGCTTTTAGAGATTTCTGACTGACTTGGGTCGATGGCCTGTATTGTGAGGTTATTATGGGATCGGGCTGTGTGCCGTAGCGACATTGTGTTGATTCATGATTATGAGGCAGATGGCCTGAGTTGTACGCCACAAGATGGCTTGATATGAGGCCGAAAGCCTATTGATTATACTACGAGATAGCTTGATATTACGCTTGGGCGTAAGGGGCCCCTCCCAGAGTCTGTACACCCCTAGTGAGCGCGGATACCCAGTATGATATATGATATAGCTCGAAGGGCTGGTGTTGTTCCATGTTATTGCCCAAGGGGCTGATTCTATTGATATTGTGCCTGAGGGGTTGATTTTATGTGTTTATCTTTTCTCGCTGCTTTTCACCGAGATAAAGGTGAGTAATGATTATAAATGTTGTCCTAAGGGTATGAAACCCCGGATTTCACATCGTTGTGCTATATTGAGGTGACGCACACGTTAGATGACGAGCGTGGGTCGTACGTTGTTGGGGATTGTGACTTAGTCCGTCCCGAATGACTGTTTTACTGCGTATTTGATTGAAAACTATTTGCTATCATCATGTTTTGGGCTGAATGTCATATTTGGGCCTCGTGCTAACTATTTTGGACCCTTAGGGGATTTTTACTACTATTTCTCACTGTTTTGACTTTATACTTGTACTCAGTCATGTTATATTCGGCTATTTTTATAACTCAACCATGTTTACACTGTTTTGACATCTTAAATGTTATTTTGAGATGAGCATCACATTTTACTGTGCCCAAGTGGCTTTTAGAGATTTCTGACTGAGTAGGGTCGAGGGCCTGTATTGTGAGGTTATTATGGGATCGGGCTGCACGCCGTAGCGACATTGAGTTTATTTATGATTATGAGGCCGAAGGCCTGAGTTGTACGCCACAAGGTGGCTTGATATGAGGCCGAAAGCCTATTGATTATACTACGAGATGGCTTGATATTACGCTTGGGCGTAGGGGGCCCCTCCCGGAGTCTGTATGCCCCCAGTGAACGCGGGTACCCAGTATGATATATGATATAGCCCGAAGGGCTGGGGTTGTTCCATGTTATTGCCCGAGGGGCTGATTCTATTGATATTGTGCCCGAGGGGTTGATTTTATGTGTTTATCTTTTCTCGCTGCTTTTCACCGAGATAGAGGTGAGTAATGATTATAAATGTTGTCCTAAGGGTATGAAACCCCGGATTTCACATCGTTGTGCTATATTGAGGTGACACACACGTTAGATGTCGAGCGTGGGTCGTACATTGTTGGGGATTGTGACTTAGTCTGTCCCGAATGACTGTTTTACTGCGTATTTGATTGAAAACTGTTTGCTATCATCATGTTTTGGGCTGAATGTCATATTTGGGCCTCGTGCTAACTATTTTGGACCCTTAGGGGATTTTTACTACTATTTCTCACTGTTTTGACTTTATACTTATACTCAGTCATGTTATATTCTGCTATTTTTATAACTTAACCATGTTTACACTGTTTTGACATCTTAAATGTTATTTTGAGATGAGCATCACATTTTACTGTGCCCAAGTGGCTTTTAGAGATTTCTGACTGAGTAGGGTCGAGGGCCTGTATTGTGAGGTTATTATGGGATCGGGCTGCGCGCCGTAGCGACATTGAGTTGATTCATGATTATGAGGCCGATGGCCCGAGTTGTACGCCACAAGGTGGCTTGATATGAGGCCGAAAGCCTATTGATTATACTACGAGATGGCTTGATATTACGCTTGGGCGTAGGGGGCCCCTCCCGGAGTCTGTATGCCCCCAGTGAACGCGGGTACCCAGTATGATATATGATATAGCCCGAAGGGCTGGGGTTGTTCCATGTTATTGCCCGAGGGGCTGATTCTATTGATATTGTGCCCGAGGGGTTGATTTTATGTGTTTATCTTTTCTCGCTGCTTTTCACCGAGATAGAGGTGAGTAATGATTATAAATGTTGTCCTAAGGGTATGAAACCCCGGATTTCACATCGTTGTGCTATATTGAGGTGACACACACGTTAGATGTCGAGCGTGGGTCGTACATTGTTGGGGATTGTGACTTAGTCTGTCCCGAATGACTGTTTTACTGCGTATTTGATTGAAAACTGTTTGCTATCATCATGTTTTGGGCTGAATGCCATATTTGGGCCTCGTTCTAACTATTTTGGACCCTTAGGAGATTTTTACTACTATTCCTCACTGTTTTGACTTTATACTTGTACTCAGTCATGTTATATTATGCTATTTTAATAGCTCAACCATGTTTACACTGTTTTGACATCTTAAATGTTATTTTGAGATGAGCATCACATTTTACTGTGCCCAAGTGACTTTTAGAGATTTCTGACTGAGTAGGGTCGAGGGCCTGCATTGTGAGGTTATTATGGGATCGGGCTACGCGCCGTAACTGCATTGAGTTTATTTATGATTATGAGGCCGAAGGCCTGAGTTGTACGCCACAAGGTGGCTTGATATGAGGCCGAAAGCCTATTGATTATACTACGAGATGGCTTGATATTACGCTTGGGCGTAAGGGGCCCTTCCCGGAGTCTGTACACCCCCAGTGAGCGTGGGTACCCAGTATGATATATGATATAGCCCGAAGGGCTGGTGTTGTTCCATGTTATTGCCCGAGGGGCTGATTCTATTGATATTGTGCCCGAGGGGTTGATTTTATGTGTTTATCTTTTCTCGTTGCTTTTCACTTAGTTGTTTAACTGTTAAAAAGGTGTTTTGAAGAAGCTTATACCGAATTAAGGTGTTTTTTTTTAGATTTTACTATTTTATTGCATTGTATTAGTTTTACACTGCCTCTTTATAGCTTTTTGCTGCATTTTACGTGTGTATTCACATTCATATGTAGATGCGGTTACTTGTTTAAAAAAAGAAAAACCTAAAATATTTAGTTGATAAAAGTAGGGTATTGAATATTGTAGGAGATTTTCCCCCAAACAGAAGTCTAATTGGATGCTTTTAACGTTTTAATTCTTTAAAAAATAAAATAAATATAGTTTGTATGAGATTTTTTTCCCAAATAATATTTTAGTTCCTATTTTTATGGAGGTAGGTCCTAAAGTGCCAAATGTCTTATTTTCATGATGCCACTTGCCAAAGAAAGGGGCTTCTGCCTCTCCTTTTATTAATAGATAGATGTATAATTATAAAATAATATACAATTAATTTAACTAAATTCATCATCTTTGCATATTCAGAAGATATTGAATTCAATTATTATGTCAATGTGATAATATTTACTTTCATCATTTACACAAATATTGCATTTTATGTTAACGTTAATGTATATAATTTTAATTAAATGACGCTACACACAGGTCATATACTAAAATTAGCATATTTAAAACTACAGATAATACGAATTTCTACATCCTTCTTGAAACAAAACAGAACGAGTGAAAAAAATTACTCCACCCACTACTACTAGAAACTAGAAATGGAGTGGGTAGTTTCGGTAATTGAGGGTTCTTCTCAACCTGCTCCCCCGCCTAGGGTTTTATTAGATGGTCAATATATAAACTAAATGATCACACAATTCTTCTTCTTCAGCTGTCTGCATCTCCTTCTTCAGGCCGTCAAAGTAAAACCCTAGGATTGGAACCCAATTTGGTGAGTCCCAAAATCTCTCTTTTCCTCTACACTATTATTCATTTGTCAATCTGCTTAACTCTTGTGATATTGTTATTATAATTGGAAACGACAGGGTTTTTTGTGGTGTGAGAAAATGGCAACAGTACCAGGGCAATTAGTGTGGGAAATCGTGAAGAAGAACAACTCCTTTTTAGTGAAGGAGTTTGGTAATGGTAGCGCTGGTGTTGTGTTTAGCAAAGAGCCTAACAATCTTTACAATCTTCACTCTTACAAGCACTCTGGTTAGTGCTTCACTACTTTCAATTTCTCAAATTCATTTACTTACTCAAATATTGAACTTTGATGTGATGTTTATTTTCTATTAGACTAATTTTGAACCATTAAAAATTTAGTTATTAAAGCACATAAAAGATAGGGAACTAGGGCGATACATATTAGCTGAGAATATGTTTTAGCACTTTTACGGCAGGTCTTATGTTTTCTAGGAGAGGTTTAACCTTTCAGAAATTTATGAATTTCTAATCCCTTTTATTGTTATTTGCATAATAGTGACATGAACAACAACAACAACGACCCAGTAAAGTCCCACTAAGTGGGGTCTGGGGAGGGTAGTGTGTATGCAGACCTTACCCCTACCCCGATAGGGCAGAGAGGCTGTTTCCGATAGACCCTCGGTTCAGGAAGATGAAAATAAAACAAGAAAAAACAATTTATCAGTAACATCAACATAACCATAGAAATAATGACAACATCCTAAAAACCATAAAATAGATAGACATGCAATAACCATAACCCACAACTAAGGTCTAGAGCTATGGAAAACAGTAAGGTTAGCGTGAACTCTACATTAACCACAAGCCTGTCTAGGACCAACCTACTCAAACTCGCTTCACCCCCGGAATGGAGGAGGAGAAGCTCGACTACCAACCTATCCTACAACCCTAATGCTCGACCTCCAAACCTTCCTATCAAGGGCCATGTC
Organism: Nicotiana tabacum; assembly: GCF_000715075.1. Lineage (NCBI taxonomy): Eukaryota > Viridiplantae > Streptophyta > Magnoliopsida > Solanales > Solanaceae > Nicotiana > Nicotiana tabacum. Next base: position 140,455,539 of record NC_134099.1, on the reverse strand, counting down.
CTCGGAATTCTGCAATCGTGCAATCGTGTCAGGTCCTCCTGCCTGATCACCTCTCCCCAATACTTCTTAGGTCGTCCTCTCCCTCTTCTCGAACCCACTAAAGCCAGCAGCTCACACCTCCTCACCGGAGCATCCAGGCTTCTCCTCCGCACGTGCCCGAACCATCTGAGCCTCGCTTCCCGCATCTTGTCTTCCACAGAGGCCACACCCACCTTCTCCCGAATATCGTCATTCCTAATCTTATCTATCCTAGTGTGCCCGCACATCCACCTTAACATCCTCATCTCAGCTACCTTCATCTTCTGGATAATAGTGACATGAGATGATTCAAAATGGAGTATTGTGGTTAGTGAAGATTCATATGGCCGATCCCAACTTTTGGGACTGAGGTGTAGTTGTTGTTGTGGTAAATTTTCCCATCACAACTAATTTAATGCACGAGTCAATTTATTGTATTAATGTCGTGTTCAGCCAAATGCCCTGGATATTTGGTATGAGAATGAAATGGATACTGAAATAGCAGAATGTATAAGGAGCATTATAGCCGACCCCAACTACTTTGCGGTTGAGCTTTAGTTGATTGATAGATTGCCTTTGAACCAACATATAGAAACTAAAGTTGTTACTTGGATTGTGTGATAATATATTATTTTTGACATTTTAGAAATTTTGGTTTGCCATGCCTCAAGTTACCATATAGTTGAGCTGTTGTTGTATTGATTTTGTAGGCCTAGGAAACAAGAAAACTGTGACTATCCAGGCTGGAGGCAAAGATCAATCTGTGTTGCTTGCTACAACGAAGACCAAGAAACAGAACAAGCCTTCAAGCTTGCTAAATAAATCTGCAATGAAGAAAGAATTCCGCCGCATGGCCAAGGCCGTTTCTAACCAGGTAGAGATTTTATTGACCTTTTCTGAAGACTGGGCAGGATCAAATTTACTGCATTATAGTTACTTTATAACTGGGAAATGTATATTATGCAATAACCTAAACTGGGTTCTTTATGCTTAGGTTCTCTCCATAATGTAACCTAAAATGGGTTCTTAGTTTGCTGATTATATTGTGAAGAGATTGTACTCAATCAACAGTAAAGTTTACTTCCCAGAGAGCTAGATAAAATTGCTCATAAAGATGATATGTTGGTTATTATGTATTGTTTGCTTTCTTCCTCACTGGTTATAGTGCTCTTGATGTTTGTTCACATAATGAAATTCCTCAATAAACACAAAAGCATTAAGATCTCTAACCTTTATATTACAAGCTCAATTTTAGTTTGCTTTCTAGGATGGTCAATTTCTATCAAAGTGTTCATTTTAAGCATTTTTGTAATTTAAAGACTGGTCCTAATTAGGGATGGATATTTGGGGTGAGAACTATCACTTCTATATAGTATAAGCAAAATGCTATTGATTACTGAAATTCAGGTCAACCAATCCAAACCAAATAGTCCTCAAGAATCCTTATGTGGAATATTATCTGGTACTTGACTTTTAGAAATCGTAATGAACCCTATCCAAACCATTTTGACTAAATTGTTGATGTTTCTGTTGTATCTGCCTCAGTTCTTCAAAAAGTTCCTCACTGTTTTATCTCTTAGCACTCTCTCCTCATTATGTTATTTTGTGTGCTGCTTATTGTATCACCTGAGCTAATTAGCCCTTTGCTCTAGTAACTGTTCAATAATCAGTGCCTTTATCAAAAGATCTTCAACACTAATGATGTTAGGTTATTTGGATAAAGTGTTACATGGCTCAATTCATGATTGGTCTTGTATACAGGTTGCAGACAACTATTACAGGCCAGATCTGAAGAAGGCAGCCCTTGCAAGGTTGAGTGCTGTGAACAGGAGTCTCAAGGTCGCCAAGTCTGGTGTCAAGAAGAGGAACAGACAGGCCTAGAATATGAAATGTTACATTGCACGAGTTTGTGATGCCATGTTCTCTCATTAAGTACCAAAGTTTTGCTTTTCGATTTTATGTTTTAATCTTTCTTTTCAAAAAGCTGTCGGGAAGCCTTGCTTTTGGATTAAATAGACTTTATGATCATTTAGAAAGATCCATTCAATTTGTGGAAGCTGTGGTATATTGGACGTTTATGAATGGTACGTTCCTTAGTTCTGCCTTATATTGTTGCATTTCTTTCGTAACGCGTGCTTAATTGGATTAGCTGCTGAGTTGGTATGGTTAGAGTGTGGTCTGGAATTAAGTATATCTCAGATTGTAAATATGAAAATTCAATAGCAATTAAAAATGAAAGTCTCTGGTACATGGGGAGTAACACAAACCTTAAATGTGACATTAAGGGTCCTATAGCAGTATTAGGTAAAAGGGAGTTTTATAAACTAAACTAATTACCCTTGCATACCCATTAATTACGATTAAAAGGGACCTAGTTGTTAAGATTAAAAAAATTAAAAAATGACTTATTTAGTACTATATACTGTTATATTATATTGTGTACTATAACAGTATAATGTTACTATAATCATAACTTTAGCTTTGCACAATAGCACCTAGATGATTCAACAAATAGCAGTCGAAGTATGCTATTATGGTATATTGTATAGTATGCAATTATAGTATATTGTATACTATAACAGTATACTGTTGCAGTATAGCTATATACTCCAATAACATATTGTATATCGTAGCGGTATACTGTTAGGTAATTGTGTTTTTCTTCGATTATTACAGTACACTGTTATGGAATATTGTATACTATAATAGTATACTGTTGCCATATAGCTATATACTTCTACAATATATTGTATACATTAGCGGTATACTGTTGGGCAGCTTCTTTTTCAATTTTCAGCTGAAAATTTCGATCTCAATCACTTCAAATCAGCTCCAATTGCGATCAAATTTCAGTATGAACTTCCAGAATGTACTATGAATAATATTTAATAGCACCGAAATCACAATTAAATTTCGAAAAATGACTCGAACTAGAACAAATAGCGACGAGAAAATATAAAATTTGTATGGAGGGAGAGCGCATTTTTTGGCGATGAAAGGTATTCAATTAGCGAAGATTTCATTTAGCAAGAGAAAATTAAACTACATGCGCATAGTGATTTAACTGAATCGCAATCTGTAAATATTGAGCAAACAGCATTTGTTGTATACACAAAAGCATCACATAACTAAACAAAAAATGCTACTCCTTGCACCCATTAATTTGTCAATATTTTACTTTGCGAATATTATAAAAATATTGTTATCAAATAAACAATTTTACTTATATAAAAATAAAAGCAAGAACAAAGAGAGAAAATCGATGAAAAGGGAAATAAAATATTTCTTACCTTGGATTGAAGGAAGGAAGATCACATGTGGCTTAGGTATAAGTTCATTGCCTCTCAAGCCTTTAAAGACTTTCTTAATGGATGGACGGGTAATAATTTTATAAGGAATAGGTATGTATAGTAATTATTATCCAAGTGGGTATAATCGGGTAATTAGTTTATAGTAAGGTTTATTTTCTTACTAGGTATGTATAGTAAGGAATAGGTACTATCTCGACCCGGATTTCTCATCCTCGGGAGTCGTGATAGCGTCTACTAGTGAAAGTTAGGCAAGCCAAGTATTCCGATTTAACTACCCTTTTCAAGTCTTTAAGTCCTTATAATTTCAAAACTACATATCAAAATAGCGGAAATAATAATATCAATAACAAAGCGGAAGACGAAATCTGATAATATAACTTAATACAAACTGCGGAAGTCTAAATACAACTCTACCCAGAATTTGGTGTCACAATTTCACAGACTGTCTAAGAATACTACAAATAAAGTCTGAATAGAAATACACGAATCTGTCTCTGAATAAGTCAAAACAGAAAAGAAATGATAGAAGGAGACAGGCCCGCAGATGTCTACAGGACTACCTCGGGTCACCTGTATGGACTGAAGACAGCACCCTCACTGTGGTCCAAGCTCTCCGATATCATTATCTGCACACAATGCAGAGTGTAGTATCAGCACAACCGACCCCATGTGCTGGTAAGTGCCTAGCCTAACCTCAACGAGGTAGTGACGAGGCTAGGACCAAACTACCAAATAAACCTGTACAGATAAATTGTATACAGCGAAAAATAAAAGCAGATATTCACAGTTAAAGATGGGGAGAGGAAAGCATGCTACGGAGAGTATCAAATAACAACAAAATACCAAAGAGGAATATAAAGAAACCAGAATTTAATTGCCAACAATAATGAGGAAAACAAACACAGTATTCACTTCCATTTCTTTCATGTTGCAGGCATGCAACCCGATCCCATTTCATATATTTTGTTGTAGGCGTGCAACCCGATCCCATTTCATATATCTCGTTGCAGGCGTGCAACCCGCTCCCATTTTATATATCTCGTTACAGGCGTGCAACCCGCTCCCATTTCATATATCTCGTTGCAGGCGTGCAACCCGCTCCCATTTCATATATCTTGTTGCAGGCGTACAACCCGATTCCATTTCAAATATTTCCGTGGTGGCATGCCACCCGCTCCATTTCATATATCTTGTTGCAGGTGTGCAACCCGCTCCCTTTTACAAATCAACATCAATCACAAAAGAATCCCGACAAGGGAACAAGAATATAACAAGAACATCCCGACAAGGGAGACAATATCATAAACAATAACATCCCGGCAAGAGAGACAATATCATAAATAATAACATCCCGGCAAGGGAGACAATATCATAAACAATAACATCCCGACAAGGGAGACAATAATGATAATCGACATATTAAGCAAGAATAAATCTCAACGAAGTCACAACAATTACAACACTAGACCCACGGGCATGATTGACACCGACGTATAAATACTCGTCACCATACCTATACATCATATTCCACAATTAACACATAGCAATTAAGACACAACTCCTAATCCCTCAAGCTAAGGTTGGACCAAACACTTACCTCAAACTTTCACGGCCAACTCAAGCCTCAAACACCGTTTTTCCTTAAGAATTCACCTCCAAATTACTTGTATGTAGCCCAAATTAATTTAATAACATCAACAAATGCTAAAGAATTCATATCCAATGCTTAATTGTAAGTTTTCTATCCTTTTCCCCAAAAAGTCAAAAATCAATCCCGAGCCCGCTTGGTCGAAACTCGAGGTTCGGACCAAAAACCGATCACCCATTCACCCACGAGCCCAAATATGCAATTAGTTTCGAAATCCGACCCAAAATAAGGTCTAAATTTCAATTATTCAAAAAGCCCTAACTCTACCCAAATTCCTAATTTCTACCATAAAAACCCTAGTCTTTTGGATGAAAATTGATGAAATGCAATAGAAAATCGAAAGAAAAAGGTTTAGAATCATATACCAATGCTTTGGGGAAGAACTTGTTCTTTGAAAATCGCCTAAATGCTCTCTAGTTTTGAAAATATGGAGTTATGGACTCAATCCCGATTTGCTAATGTTTTTAATTCACTGGACAGGCCTTCTTCGCGTTCGCGAAGGGTCAGGCCCAGTTGCCTTCACGTTCACATTTAGTGGCTCGCGTTCGCGGAGCTTTAGATGCCCAAGCCATCGCGTTCGCGGGCCCGTGGCCGCGTTCGCGTAGAACAAAAATCCCTATCCCACTATCCCGGCCAAAAGGCATTCGCGTTCGCGATGGCAGGTTCGCGTTCGCGAAGGGTAGCACCCCAAGGCTTCGCGTTCGCGTCCTGTTTCTCGCTTTCGCGTAGAAGGAATTGTCCTTCAGCCTGACTTACCCTTCGTGTTCGCGAGAGTCCTTCCGCGAACGCGAAGAACAAAACTCCAGAATACCAGAAACTGAAAACCTGCAACTTTTCTAAGTGTAAAAACCTTCCGAAACTCACCCGATCCCTCGGGGCTCCAAACCAAACATGAATACTAACTCAAACATATCATATGGACTTACTCGTGCGATTAAATCGCCAAATTAACAACTTTAACAACGAATTTAGCATCAAAATCAAAGAAAAATCTCAAGACTACTTAAGTTTCAAATTTCACAACTGAGGGTCCGATTCACGTCATTTCAAGTTTGTTTCTTACTAAATTTTACAGGCTCAATCTAAACACCATATAAGACTTGTACTGGGCTCCGGAACCAAGATACGACCTGATACCATAAATTTCAAATACATTCAAATTTTCAAAAACTCTTGAAATTTCAGTTAAATAATTTTCTTCAAGAATTCATTTCTCGGGATTGGGACCTCGTAATTCAATTCCTGGCATACAACCAAGTCCCATATTTTTCTACGGACCCTCCGGGACCGTCAAATCACGGGTCCGGGTCCATTTACCCAAAATGTTGACCGAAGTCAACTTAGATTAAATTTTAAAGGCCAAATTAACATTTTCATCAAATTTCCACATAAAAGCATTCGGATATACGCCCAGACCGCGCACATAAATCGAAGTGAGGAAAAAGGAGGTTCTAAGGCATGGAACACAGAATTTACTTGCAATCAAGTGATGACCTTTTGGGTCATCACATCCCTCCATCTCTAAAACAACCGTTCGTCCTCAAACGGATATAAGAAAGAAGTACCTGAGTCGGGGAAAAGATGGGGATAACGGCTCCGCATATCGAACTCGGACTCCCAGGTCGATGCCTTAGCAGGCTGACCTCTCCACTAAACACGAATAGAAGGGAAACTTTTCGATCTCAACTGACGAACCTGCCGGTCTAGAATAGCTACCGGCTCCTCCTCATAGGACAAGTCCTTGCCCAACTGGATAGTGCTGAAGTCCAACACGTGGGATGGATCGCCGTGATACTTCCGAAGCATGGACACATGAAACATTGGATGTACGGCAGATAAGCTCGGCGGCAACGCAAGTTTGTAAGCCACCTCTCCCACTAGATCAAGAATCTCAAACGGGCAAATGAACCTAGGGCTAAGCTTTACCCTCTTCCCAAATCTCATCACGCCCTTCATAGGCGACACCCGAAATAACACTCGCTCACCGACCATGAATGCCACATCACGAACCTTACGGTCGGCGTAACTCTTTTGCCTAGACTGAGCTGTACAAAGCCTATCCTGAATGATCCTGACCTTGTCCAAGGCATCCTGTACTAGATCCGTACCCAACAACCAAGCCTCTCCCGGCTCAAACCATCCAACCGACACCGCCTACCATATAAAGCCTCATAAGAAGCCATCTGGATGCTCGATTGGTAGCTGTTGCTGTAGGCAAACTCAGCTAAAGGCAAAAACTGATCCCACGAGCCTCCAAAGTCGATGACACAAGCTCGAAGCATATCCTCCAAAATTTGAATAGTGCACTCGGACTGCCCGTCTGTCTGAGGATGAAATGATGTGCTTAGCTCGACCCGTGTGCCCAACTCATGCTGAACTACCCTCCAGAAATGTGAGATAAACTGCGTACCTCGATCAGAAATGATAGACACAGGCACACCATGAAGATGAAAAATATCCTGGATATAGATCTCAACTAACCTCTTAGAAGAATAGGAGACTGCCACAAGAATGAAATGACTGACTTGGTCAGCCTATCAACAATAACCCACACTGCATCGAACTTTCTTTGAGTCCGTGGGAGTCCAACAAAAAAGTCCATAGTGATACGCTCCCACTTCCATTCGGGAAGCTCAATCCTCCGAAACAAACCACCAGGTCTCTGATGCTCGTACTTTACCTGCTGACAGTTCAAACACCGAGCCACATACGCAACAATATCCTTCTTCATCCTCCTCCACCAATAATGCTACCGCAAATCCTGATACATCTTAGCAACGCCCGGATGAATAGAGCACCGGGAACTATATGCCTCATCTAAAATCAACTCTCGGAGCACATCCACATTAGGCACACAAACTCGACCATGCAACCTCAAAACCCCATCATCTCCCAATGTAACCTGCTTGGCACCACGTGCTGCACCGTGTAAGGACACACAAATGAGGATCATCATACTACCGATCTCGGATACGCTCCAATAAAGAAGAACGAGTGACTGTGCAAGCTAATACACGGTTGGGCTCAGAAACATCCAAACTCACAAACTGATTGGCCAAAGCCTGGACATCCAAAGCAAGCGGTTTCTCACTGACCGGAATATACACAAGACTGCCCATGCTGACTGACTTCCTACTCAAAGCATCGACCACCATATTGGCCTTTCCTGGATGATATAAGATGGTGATATCATAGTCTTTCAATAGCTCCAACCACCTTCTCTACCTCAAATTTAGCTCCTTCTGCTTAAACAAATACTGAAGACTCTTGTGATCCGCAAACACCTCACATGCCACGCCATACAGATAATGCCTCCAAATCTTCAACGCATGAACAATGGCTGCTAACTCCAAATCATGAATCGGATAGTTCTTCTCATGAATCTTCAACTGACGCGAAGCATAAGCAATGACCTTGCCATCCTGCATCAACACCGCACCAAGTCCGATATGAGATGCATCACAAGAAACTGCATATGGCCCTGAACCTGTGAGCAAAACCAACACTGACGCTGTAATCAAAGCTGTCTTGAGCTTCTGAAAGATCGCCTTACACTCATCCGACCACCTGAACTGGGCACCCTTCTGGGTCAACCTAGTCATCAGGGATGTAATAGATGAAAACCCCTCCACAAACCGACGGTAGTAGCCTGCCAAATGCAAGAAACTCTAGATCTCTGTAGCTGATGCGGGTCTAGGCCAGTTCTTGGCTGCCTCTATCTTCTTCGGATCTACCTGAATACCCTCTGCTGAAATAACGTGACCCAAGAATGCAACCAAACTCACCTAGAACTCACACTTTGAAAACTTAGCATACAACTGACTATCTCTCAAAGTTTGAAGAACCACTCTCAAATGTTGCTCATGCTCTTGGCTGCGGGAATAAATCAAAATATCATCAATGAAGACTATCACAAACGAATTCAAGTAAAGCTTGAACACTCGATTTATCAAATCCATAAAAGCTGTTGGGGCATTTGTCAACCCAAATGACATCACCAAGAACTCATAATGCCCGTACCGAGTGCGGAAAGCTGTCTTAGGGACATCAGATGCCCTAATCCTCAACTGATGGTAGCCAGATCTCAAGTCAATCTTCGAAAATACCTTGGCACCCTGAAGCTGATCAAACAAATCATCAATCCTTGGCAATGGATATTTATTCTTGATTGTTACCTTGTTCAACTACCGGTAATCTATACACATCCTCATCGATCCGTCCTTCTTCTTAACAAACAACACCGGCGTACCCCAAGGCGAGACACTAGGTCTAATAAAACCCTTATCAAGCAAGTCTTGCAACTGCTCCTTCAATTCTTTCAACTCAGACAGGGCCATACGATATGGCGGAATAGAAATGGGCTGAGTGCCCGGAGCCAAATCAATGCTGAAGTCAATATCCCTGTCCGGTGGCATACCCGTAGGTATGAAGGAAATACCTCAGGAAACTCATGAACAATAGGCACAGAATCCATAGAAGGGACCTCAACACTAAAATCATGAACATATGCCAAATAGGCCAAACACCCCTTCTCGACCATACGCCGAGCCTTCATATATGAAATAAGACTACGGGTAGAATGACTAGGATTCCCTCTCTACTCTAAACGAGGTAAACCTGGCAAGGCTAAGGTCACAGTTTTGGCATGACAGTCCAAGATAGCGTGGTAAGGTGATAACTAGTCCATCCCCAATATGACATCAAAATCAACCATGTCCAAAAGTAATAAGTCTACTCGGGTCTCAAGACCCCCAATCACAACTATACAAGAACGATGAACATGATCTACCATAATAGAATCACCCACCGGTGTAGACACATATACAAGAACGCTCAATGAATCACTAGGCATGATCAAATACAATGCAAAATAAGATGACACATAGGAGTATATATACCCTAGATCAAATAGCACTGAAGCATCCCTACTACAAACCAGAACAGTACCTATGATGACTGTATTAGAAACCTCAGCCTCAGGCCTGGCTGGAAGAGCATAACATCGGGGATGGGCCCCACCACTCTGAACCACATCTTTAGGACGACCTCCTGCTGGCTGGCCTCTACCTCTAGCGACCTGAGCTCCACCTCTAATACCTCTACCTCCACCTCTACCTCTAGCTGGCTGAGCGGGCAGTAGAACATTCGATGCCTGAACCATGGCACGAGAAACAAGCCCTCGACTGCTGGGGCTGACGACCCTGAAAGCTCTGAAGCGGAGGTGCACTGATAGGAGCTAGCGATGCACTATAGGACTGCTGATCAGAATACTGCATATGAGAACCACAGCCACCTGGAGAACCGTGAGAAGCCTGAAGTGCTGAATGAAACGGCCTGGGAGGATGGCCCCTACCAAAAGAATCCCTAACTCCAGACGAGGCACCACTGAACCTACCAGAATGACAAGGTCTCTTGTCTGACCCCTGACCACCCCCTATGATAGAACTATCTTAACTCTCCTGGCCACATTGGCCACCTCCTCAAAAGAAATCTCACTCCCCGTCTCCTTATCCATCTGCAATCGGATAGGCTGAATGAGCCCCTCAATGAACCTCCCCACTCTCTCTCAGTGGGAAGTATAAGAAGAGCATGACGGGCCAAGTCGATAAATTTGGTCTCGTACTGAGTAACAGGAACCCTTCTGGAGATGCTCAAACTGCCTCCGATAGTTCTCCCTCTGAGTGATAGGAAGAAACTTATCCAAAAATAGCTGAGAAAATTGATCCCAAGTCAAAGTTGGTGATCCAACTGGTCTAGCCAAACAATAATCTCTCCACCAAGTCTTGGCAGATCCAAATAAGCGAAAAGTAGAAAAGTTGACCCTATTGGTCTTTACTATCCCCATGTTCCTGAGAACCTCATGACAACTGTCTAAATAATCCTGGGGATACTTAGAAGATGCACCGTTGAAAGTGGTAGTGAAGAGCTTGGTGAACATGTCCAATCTCCACAAGGCATCGGCATACATATCTACTCCATCACCGGTCTAAGCTACCACACCCGGTTGAACTGCTCCCACTGGCTAAGTTGCTGGAGTCTGAAACTGGGGTGCCATCTGCTCCGGAGTGCGGGTAGCAGGAGTCTAGGCTCCTCCTTCATCCTGAGAGATGGCTGGTAATACAGGAAGTAAGCCTGCCTGGGTGACCTTCTCCATAAGGCCCACTAGACAGACCAGAGCATTCTGGAGTACTGGGGTAACAATGAACCCCACTGGGACCTGAGCTGGGCCCACCGGAACTGCCTGGGCCGGAACCTCATCATCAAACTCAACCTGAGGTTCCGCCGCTTGTGCTACTGCTCTAGGCTGAGCTCTTCCCCTACCTCACCCTCTGCCCCTAGTGGAAGCTGTTGTTGGGGTCTCGGGCTGCTGATCAATGGATGAGGAAGCGCGTGTTCTCACCATCTACGAAAGAACAGAGTAGAAATTCAATTAGCATTGAGAAACCAAACCGCACGACAGGAAAGAATAGATGTGAAGTTGTTCCTAACTCTGTAGCCTATGAGGGATAAATACAGACGTCTCTGTACCGATCCCTTAGACTCTACTAAGCTTGTCCGTGAATTGTGAGATCTAAGTAACCTAGAGCTCTGATACCAACATGTCACGACCCGGATTTTCCACCCTTGGGAGTCATAATGGCACCTACTAGTGAAAGCTAGACAAGCTAAGTATTCCGATTTAACTACCCTTTTCAAGTCTTTAAGTCCTTATAATTTCAAAACTACATATCAAAATACCGAAAATAATAATATCAATAACAAAGCGGAAGACGAAATCTCATAATTTAACTTAATACAAACTGTGGAAGTCTAAATACATTTCTACCTAGAATTTGGTGTCACAATTTTACGGACTATCTAAGAATACCACAAATAAAGTCTGAATAGAAATACACGAATCTGTCTCTGAATAAGTAAAAATATAAAAGAAATGATAGAAGGAGACAGGCTCGCGGACGCCTGCAAGACTACCTCGGGTCGCCTGTTGGACTGAAGGCAGTAACCTTACTACGGTCCAAACACTCCGGTACCAGTATCTGCACATAGTGCAGAGCATAGTATTAGCACAACCGACCCCATGTGCTGGTAAGTACCTAGCCTAACCTCGACGAAGTAGTGACGAGGCTAGGACCAGACTACCAAATAAACCTGTGCAGATAAATTGTATATAGTGGAAAATAAAAGCAGATATTCACAGTTAAAGATGGGGAGGGGAAAGCATGCTACGGGGCGTATCAGATAATAACAAAATACCAAAGAGGAGTGTAAAGAAACCAGAATTTAATTGCCAACAATAATGAGGAAAACAAACACAGTATTCACTTCCATTTCTTTCTTGTTGCAGGCATGCAACCCGATCCCATTTCATATATTTTGTTGTAGGCGTGCAACCCGATCCCAATTCATATATCTCGTTGCAGGCGTGCAACCCGCTCCCATTTTATATATCTTGTTACAGGCGTGCAACCCGCTCCCATTTCATATATCTTGTTACAGGCGTGCAACCCGCTCCCATTTCATATATCTTGTTGCAGGCGTACAACCCGATTTCATTTCAAATATTTCCGTGGTGGCATGCCACCCGCTCCCATTTCATATATCTTGTTGCAGGTGTGCAACCCGCTCCCTTTTACAAATCAACATCAATCACAAAAGAATCTCGGCAAGGGAACAAGAATATAACAATAATATCCCGGCAAGGGAGACACTATCATAAACAATAACATCCCGGCAAGGGAGACAATATCATAAACAATAACATCCCTGCAAGGGAGACAATATCATAAACAATAATATTCCGGCAAGGGAGACAATAATGATAATCGACATATTAAGCATGAATAAATCTCAACGGTCACAACAATTACAACACTAGACCCACGGGCATGCTTGACACCGATGTATAGATACTCGTCACCATACCTATACATCGTACTCCACAATTAACACATAGCAATTAAGACATAACCCCTAATACCTCAAGCTAAGGTTAGACCAAACACTTACCTCAGACTTCCACGGCCAACTCAAGCCTCAAACACCGCTTTTCCTTAAGAATTCACCTCCAAATTACTTGTAACTAGCCCAAATTAATTTAACAACATCAACAAATGCTAAAGAATTCATACCCAATGCTCAATTATAGGTTTTCTATCATTTTCCCCAAAAAGTCAAAAGTTGACCCCGGGCTCGCTTGGTCGAAACTCGACGTTCAGACCAAAACACGGTTACTCATTCACCCACGAGCCCAAATATGTAATTAGTTTTGAAATCCTACCCCAAAACGAGGTCTAAATTCCAATTATTCAAAAAACCCTAACTCTACCAAAATTCTTAATTTTTACCATAAAACCCTAGATTTTTGAATGAAAATTGATGAAATGCAATAATAAATCGAAAGAAAAAGGTTTAGAATCATATACCAATGCTTTGGGGAAGAACTTATTCTTTGAAAATCGCCTCAATGCTCTCTAGTTTTGAAAATATGAAGTTATGGACTCAATCCCGATTTGCTACTATTATTAATTCACTAGATAGGCCTTCTTCGCGTTCGCGAAGGGTCTGTCCCAGCTGCCTTCGCGTTTGCGTTTAGTAGCTCGCGTTCGCGAAGCTTTAGATCCTCAAGCCATCGCATTCGCGGGCCAGTGGCCGCGTTCGCATAGAACAAAAATCCATTTCCCCCTATCCCGGCCAAAAGGCCTTCGCGTTCGCGATAGCAGGTCTGCGTTCGCGAAGGGTAGCACCCCCAAGGCTTCGCGTTCGCATCCTGTTTCTCGCGTTCGTGTATAAGGAATTGTCCTTCAGCCTGACTTACCCTTCGTGTTCGCAAGAGTCCTTCCGCGAACGCGAAGAACAAAACTCCAGAATACCAGAAACTGAAAACCTGCAACTTTTCTAAGTGTAAAACCTTCCGAAACTCACCCGAGCCCTCGGGGTTCCAAACCAAATATACATACTAACTCAAAAATATCATATGGACATACTCGTGCGATTAAATCGCTAAATTAACAGCTTTAACAACGAATTTAGCATCAAAATCAAAGAAAAATTTGAAGAACACTTAAGTTTCAAATTTCGCAACCGAGGGTCCGATTCACTTCATTTCAAGTCCGTTTAGTACAAAATTTTACAGGCTCAATCTAAACACCATATAAGACTTGTACCGGGCTCCGGAACCAAGATACGGGCATGATACCATCAATTTCAAATACATACAAATTTTCAAAATTTTTTGAAATTTTAGTTAGACAATTTTCTTCAAAAATTCATTTCTCGGGCTTGGGATCTCGGAATTCAATTCCGGGCATATGCCCAAGTCCCATATTTTTCTAGGGACCCTTCGGGACCGTCAAATTACGGGTCCAGGTCCGTTTACCCAAAATATTGACCGAAGTCAACTTAGATTAAAATTTAAAGGCCAAATTAACATTTTTATGAAATTTCCACATAAAAGCATTCCGGATATACGCCCGGACTGTGCATGCAAATCGAGGTGAGGAAAAAAGAGACTTCTAAAACCTGAGAACACAGAATTTACTTGCAAATCAAGTTATGACCTTTTGGGTCATCACATGTATGCACGAGGCGCCCGATCACACTGTTTCTTTCACTATTAAATCAACATCCTCTAACGTCATAATTTTGTACTCCATTTAGGACCAACCTTTTTTCAACATATAATAAGTGAAAAAAATCACACTTATGTAAAGTTTGAAATTAACAATGTGCTTACTTAGTAAGTAAACAATTATTAGTAACTCAATTACATAGGATATGTCAAATTTTTATAATTTTAAATTGAATAATTTTAGAGTTCATTCAAATCGAGTTACAACGCATTTCTAGATGTTCCATCCCTTAATTACAACATCAATATCGCGAGTCCTCGTGCAAATCAGCAGTCTCACATCATCACTGATGCATGGAGGAAAGAAGAACCAACTTTCTTTGACAGTACTAACTCAACTATTTTTAGGTTGTGCTTTGTAATGAAGTGAAACTGGAAAAAAATTCAATGAACCAAACTTCAAGGTTAAATATATCAATAGATGTGAAAATTGTAAATGAGCAGGGTATACAATGCATATGTAACTTGATAATGAGATAATACCAACGTATATACATCTAATCGACAAAAAGTAAAATGGTGACCATTTGATCCAACTCGAATATCAAAGAACTCTGACATAAAGATTATTTTTAATGATATAAGTTTATTTGTGATATTTGGATGATATTTCTTGTGCTTGTTCCATGCATTATCTTATGATTTACTAATAATATATTCATAACCTTAAAATCCACCATACACGAAAACTGGATGGTGAATCAAGTAAAAAATAGATGCGCTAATTTTTAGGTTCGTACTATTCGGTGCAACGAACGGACGTTGCTACAGATTTGTCGAGACTTACCTCAGTTATCTATACATTTCCTTGAGGATTAGGTTTCAACACTTACAACTACAACATAGAAAGAGAGACAATAGACACAGAATTCTTGCAAATTATGATTTTCCTTTTTCACTTCATTCAATAACTAATATTTTACACAACTACGACGAATAAAACAAGAAATGGAGGATTATTTTTGGATAACTAGATGACATTTTGACCTTCTACCACTATAATCTCCCTAAGATTTTTTGCACATGGTAAAAGAAGAGGAAAAACAGAATGTGCAACCATAAAAATACGCTAAAGAATTTTTTTAAAAAAGAGCACTCACTGGACTCCTCCCCCAATGATATCTGCATCAAAATGTCTTAACACCAGCAGCAACGGAAGGATAGCAACAACCTAGTGTGAGCACGTGATTTTTGCCCTACAAGAACTACTTCCAAAAATTTAAAATAAAATAGTTTTGTGTTGCTTGTGATTTATTTGTACTTGTCTGTGCATATTTATTTTTACGTTAATTAAGAAAAATATAAAAATATGTGTTGCATGTGCATTTAGGATTTAATTTTACAATTAGGAATTAATTAAACAATATTTGGATTTGCGAGAATGAAAATCACAAAAAATGTGTACTTGACATTTTTTAGCATTTAATCTCCAATTGTGTGATTTTATTTTAGTTGCCATTTAATGATGTGATAATTGTTATTAGAAGATAATTAGTATTTTTAATAAGCTAACTTGGTTTATAATTTTAGAAAATAATTTAGGAAGAAAATAAAAAGAAAAGGAAAAGAAAAGAGGAAGGAAATAAATCTGGGCCAATTTAATTGATTTCCCAAGCCCAAACACCCAACCCACCAGAAACCAGCCCAAATCACCCTTATCTAGCCCAATTGACCAAGCCAACCCAACGGCGTCGTATGGCCACGTTCAATCTGAACCGTCGATCTCCTAAGATCGAACGGTCCAGTCCACCCCCAGCATCGAAGTAACGACGCCGTTTCAAGCCTGTTGATCCCGACCGTCCGTTTCATTTGATCCAACGGACCATAGCCATTTTCATTACCCGACCCCCTTGTCCCCGGATCGACCCAATCCCCAGTTGAAACCCAAACGACACCGTTCCTCCTTAGGGAAGTGATCAAGGCCGTTGATCGTGAATGATCCGACGGCCAATATCAAATCCCCACCCCACTATATTTTCCTAAAAGCCTCACCCCACGCCCCCTAATCCATACCCCTGGTCGTCTCTTTCAGAGATGAACCAAACGACCCACCAAACCCTAGTTGCCCTCGTTCCCTTCGCCTGAAAACCCGGCGGCCTGAGGTCCGATGACCCTCAAATTCACACACCTGAACCTTTTAACCACCCTCAACACAAATCCCTACCCCTTTAACCTCGAATCATCCCGGTTTGTTTTGAATCTTCAATTGAAGATTCGAGCAAAACCCTAAACCTACCCAACCAGTCCCAAGTTCACACCCCAGCTCCACCTGACCTCCGTCGTTCCCAAACCACCCCTACTTTGGCTCGAATCTTTCTAGAACTGGTCGAATTTTAAATCTATTGAAGAACCCTAGAGAGCCAAAACCTGGAACCTGTCCGAGTAAAGAGGAAATTTGAGGTCTTAACCGACTTTAGCTGAGTGTTCTCAGTCGAGAACACTCGATTAAGGTCCGTTTTGGCTTCAAAGTTTCAAGACGAATTTCAGACTGAAACGGATGAGGTTTGGTCTGAAGTTTCGAGGTATTTCTTTTGTTTGCCTTTTTCTTTTGTTGTTGTTTTATTTCTGACTGATTAGCTCGTCATTTTGGTTAATTAATCCTCCTCCTCTTTCGGATCTTTTCTGGTCAAGTTTTTCTCATCTTGGTCGATTGGCGTATGTTGAATCAATTAAATAGTCTCGTCGATTGACCCGTTCATGTCTGTTAGGTCAGTTGTTCTCCTCAAGTTATTGGATGTTGTTTTACCTTCTGACCTTTGTATTTTCAGCCTCAAGGCTCATAGCCAGTATACTTGTTGTTCCAGCATTTTGTTCGAGGTTAATTTAGAGTTGTATTTGTTCCCAATATAGATAGCTTACTCTCATGCATCTATATGAATCAGTTTCTTGACCTTAATAGTCCAGTCTGACTATTGTCCTGAATCATTAAATCCCCATCTTGGTTGAAATGCTGTTGGATTTGATTTGAGTTCAATTGATGATTAAGTTTAATGATTCGAATCTATTTGTTTGTTCTGTTAAGTTTGTTCTGGTATGAATCTAACCTTATTGAATTGTCCTAATTGAGAGTTAGTTTCATGTATCTAATTAGCCAATTGATAGGCTTGAATTGGCTATAGTTGAGGTTTCATACAGGTTCAAAGTGATTGGACTAGGACAGTAAATCACAGTAATTTCAGGGGTAATTTGGGTTTAAAAGTTTGGCAAATGGTCTTGCTAGTGGGCTGTCAGTAAAGTACTTAATTAACCATTAATCTAATAGTTAGTGGGAAACAAAACATAATGGTATGGGGAGGCTTAAAAGGGATTGATTAAAATATATTGCCCATACCTGTTTGAACATTAAATAAGGAAAAGACAAGGGATAATGGGGAAAAACATACTCTAGTGGAGTTAAAAAGAAGATCATGGGCAGAATTAGTTTCTTAATTCTGCCTGAGTACTCTTGAGAGCTGGCAAGGTCAGTGTTTGGGTATAAGTGGAGGGATTTAGGACAGAGTTGAGGGCAGACCTTAGAAGAGAAAAAGTAATCTGAAAAGAGAGAGTAAAAGATAGAGGAAGAGAAATAGACAAGAAATAAAAAAAAATATTATTGTTCCATTGAGGAAGTTTTCTGATTCTAGTTCATCTAGGATTAAAATAGCTTAAGTTTCTTGGCATTGTTCAGTAACTGAAGCTTGAAAGGTCCAAGAATATGATTTCAAGTTGAATCTGGTTTGTTCGACTGAGTTGATTGGTTATCTGCTTGGGTTTATTGATTGCTGGGTTGATTCTTGGATTCTCTGGTGTCATTTGTTTTCTGAAAATTCTCCTATTGTCGTTGTTGAACCCTGCTGGATTGGTCATTATCTGTTGCTGTTGCTGTTTGACTGACCCCCCCCTTTCATTTTTCTTGGTTTATGCTTCAACTTCCAGGTACACAGCTGTAACTTTGACATTTGTAAGCTGAAAACATGGAGTTTGAATATACGTGAAGAGTTGAAATTTTGTTTTAGTTTCTATATGACTGGTGTATTTAAATTCTTCAGTCACTGATGATAGGTAGATCCCTGTTAGTATGTAGTAAGTGGACTGAAATGGAGTTGTATGAGAGATTTTTTCAATATAGTTCATACTGAAACATGTTAGCATCTGGTAACAGATTCCCGTAGTTAAAAATGAGCTTGTTGGACTGTTAAATTAATCTGGACTGTGACTATTAGATTATTGGATCGTTGGATTATGTTCGACTAGTTCTGAATGTCAGTTTTTATGCCAATGGCTAATTCAGGAAAGTACTACATCAATTGAAAGGAAAAGGAAAGTGTAGAATGTAAATAGTATTGGAATTTGGTTAAAGCGTTGACTGTAGGCATTAGCTATAGTTAGTTTAGTGTGCGTGTTCAGTTTAAACACTTAAAGCTAGAAATAACTGGAGTTAGCATTCTATTTTGGAACCTGTGATATTGTGCTTGCATTAAGGGCCGTTGTTCAAATTGGTAATAGCAGTCATGTAAATGTCGAACTAGATGTTAGGATGGCAGTGGCATAAGACGTTGGCTGATCCGTTAGTTAAAAACAGAGTTGGGGTGTCAATTGCTTGTTTTGGAAATACAAAATCATTTTGCGAGTTGTTTACCTGCTTTCAGTGCATTATTAATTCGTTTTAATTACAATAGGTGATGAATTAGTGAATTGGTATTAAACTAGTGGCTTAGAAACTTCATTTAGGATCGTTTAAGTTAATATGAGCAGTCCGGGCCATACCGTGGCCCAATTGTATGGATCATTCGTATTTGGTAACAAGCCCACCTCCCTTTAGGCCACTAACATGCTTGCTAGCCCGATACTTTGATCAAAGGCCCCAAAATTGGGCATTTTTAAACACGCAGGTTTTTAAATATAGTAGTTCATAAATTAACTAAGTTTTTTTATTATTAGAGACAATAAAATTAAATAGAAAATCGTAGTTTACTTTAGGTTTTCCTTTAATAATAAAACGAGACGAGCCTCGCCAAAGAAACAATACAAAGATCGCGGGGCCCTCATTAAATGTATATATTAAAATACTTAGATTTCGGGATGGGCCGTTTAGCGAATTTCACGGTTTTCCCCAAAATAATAACGTGCTAGCCACTTTAGGCGCGCTTTTAATAATTTACTTTCTTAAACTCGGGTGCGCATTTATGTGACCCAAATCTAAATCTCAACGGAGTCGAAATGTGTCAATAACCACGGGTGCATCTATGTGATGTGGTTCAAGACTTGTTTTAACGATGTTGTAATGTTCTTTAAAAATAATAATAATAAAAGCGGTAAAAAGTTAAAATTCGCACATAGGTTCAACATGTATTAAAATCAGATAAATAAGCCGAATACGACATTTGAGCGACCGTGCTAGAACCACGGATTTTGGGAATGCCTAACACCTTCTCCCGGGTTAACAGAATTCCTTATCCGGATATTTGGTTCGCGGACTGTAATACAGAGTCAATCTTTTCCTCGATTCGGGATTCAACCGGTGACTTGGGAAACCATAAATCTCCCAAGTGGCGACTCTGAATTAAATAATAAATCCCATTTCGATTGTCCTTTAATTGGAAAAAACTCCCTTACGCCTCTGCGGGCGCAGGTAAAAAGGAGGTGTGACAGCTCTGGCGACTCTGCTGGGGATCGAACCCAGAATCTCTGGTTCAGGGTTCAGAATTCAAGCTTTAATAATTGTTTTAATTGGCTTGTTTTATCCGATTTTTTACATGTTTGGGCCTAATGTGCTAAGTGATGCTTTTTACCGCTTTGATATTATCTGAACTGCATATAAACTGCTACGAAGCCCTTCTCTTCTCATCTTCGGGGATGTGCTCGTTGGTCGAGACTCTTTATTCTGTTAGTGTCATACCTTGAAATAAGAAAGAATCTCGGACAAGTTACTAAGCCGGATGGCCTTTTGGTTCCCGGTACGTAGCCCCCTCCTCGACTCGAGTTGTCCGCTCGGGTACACAGTCTAGAACAAATACCCAGGTTATAAACCTAGAGTAGCTCAGCTTCATGCCGGATCCCTAGTAGGAACGTTTGTTTGCATCACGTGCATTTGACTTTGGAGGCTCAACACAGGGGTTGGGTCTGTCTAGTACAGGTGTACCAAAAATGACAAAAGACCATCCTGATGCATCTTACTTGCTACTTGTGCATTTGTTTGCTTCGGACTTGCATGCTGACCGATTTTTGAATATTTTGAGGAAAGAGAGATAGAGGTACGAGGGTTAGAAAGAGTTAATCACCTGTTTTGAAAAAAAAACCAATGTCCAAATAGTATCGAAACTCTGCCGAATTTTTGAGAAAATGAAAAAAAAAAGAAAAGAAAAAAAAATAATTTTATTCGCCAATGAAAAGAGTCTTGTTTTCAAAAGAAGTTTGTTTTATCGGCCCGAACTACGCCAGTTTGATTCTCACAGGGTGTGAGATACGTAGGCAACCCCCATTAGGTCCAACTCCACTTTTTGCGAAAATAGCCAAAAGAACAAAGTTTTTATTTTAAAATAATTAGGATGGTGTCATTCTTGTTAGGAATAGCCGAATGTCCCTAAAAGGGCGCCGGAAGGCTATTTTTGCAAGAACAGCCGCATGTGGTCATTTTTTTCAAGGCTTTCACCGGTTAGCCGACACAGCCTTAAAATCTTTGACCCCGAGGTGCTGAAAGGCCGTATTGGCAAAACTGGGTTTTATTTCAAATAGAAAAGTGTCCATGTTATCCTTGAGTTAATTGAATCGTGAATTTTTGCTTAACCACCCTAATAAATGTGCAGAATGAGCACAAATCAGAATTTACACGTAACAATAGTGAACAAGATCCTTTTGGAGTTGCACATGTGGTGGGATGACTTGGACAAATCAGGGCGCGACACGGTCAAGCTATACCTGGGAGGCCTCACTGGGTTGCTGAAGATTAATCCTAGGGGGGATATCATAAAGGCCTTGGTCACATTCTGGGACCCGGCTCACAATGTATTTCATTTCTCAGATTTTGAACTTACCCCAACATTGGAAGAAATATCCAGATACATCGGGGGTCCCAAGGTTCCTCTGAGACACCAGTACCTGATTGCTCCAAGGGCCGTAACCGTACTCAGGTTCCTAGACTCTTTGAAAATAAGCAGGGGGTCCACAATCCAGACTTGGCAGCTGGTTTTTGTACTTTGCGGTTTATATACAACAGATATGGCCACATAGGGGGGTTCAATAAGCCGGAAAACAAAATCTGTAGCAAAGGAAACCGCATTAAGTGGGAGGAACATAGGTGTTTTGCATTCATGATAGCCTTTTTGGGACTCCTGGTGTTTCCTAGTAAAGACGGGAACATTGACATACGAGTATCTGGGGTTGTCAGCACTTTACTTACTCAGGCCAACAACACCCTTGCACCCATAATAGTAGCTGAAATCTTCCGCGCTCTCACGGCCTGCAAATCCGGGGGAAGTTTTTTTGAGGGGTGCAACGCGTTGCTGCAGATGTGGATGATCGAACACCTATGTCGTCGTCCTCAATTTATGAGTTATGGGCCGACGGAGAAAACGTGCATAGAGGGATTTCCTACAAGGGTTAACGAAATCAGCTTACTAGAAGGGGTTACAGAGTGGACAGCGCGCCTCCATTCTGTCACTGCGAGCCAAATAGAATGGGCATTTGGATGGTTTCCTGTGGATGAAATCATATATATGCCAGCCACTGGACCCCATTTCCTTTTGATGGGACTCAGGAGTATTCAGCCTATGCTCCGTATCGAGTATTGAGGCAGTTGGGGAGATGCCAAATAGTTCCGAAAGATGAAGATCTTAGTGGCCAAGTAGTCGAGATCGGGCCCAACGGACAATTTCATGAAGTAGCAGTCCGATAAATTTGGAGCGAGTGTCAATACTTAACATCAAATACATGTGTACGTGATCAGTCCAAGGGTGAAGTTTCGCCGGGATACATTGCTTAGTTTAGGAGAGAAATCGAGTTTGGGAGGCCGGCAAAAAGACCTCATCTCCAGAAGTTCGACAAGGCATCGTAAGAACAGTGGGATTGGTTGGCTAAAGAAGAGAGTTACAGGGCAGAAATAGGCAAGCTGAAGCAACAGATTAGAGACCTGGAATTTGAAAATAGTCTGCAAGTTGACGCCGATCAGGGAGAAAAGAACAAATTGGCCCAAGAAAATAAGGCACTGAAAGCCCAAATCTGACAAATGAGGATAAATGCTGACAACCAACAAAGGAGTCGATCGGATGAGCGGTTAATAAAAGGGTTGAAAAAAGAAATCAGTGAGTGCCAAAATGATTTGAAGCAATCTGAGGGTACCATAGCACCACTCCAGGCACAATGGGCAAAAAGAACAAAAGAGCGCACACAGTACTTACAGCAGGCAAGGAAAGATTATGAAAAGTCCATTGCCAGTCTAAAAAGGAAGGTGACCACCCTAGAGAGCAAGGCGGCTAAACAAGCCAAGACTTTTGAAACCGAAAGTAAACACTGCTACAATCTAATGGCCTCGATGGAAGATAAAATACAACAGTTACAGAAACAACATCTGCATGATTCTCGGGTTTTAAAGGCTAGAGGGGATCAAATAGAACGCCTACTCCTAGAGAAAGACCGAACTAGGGACAAGATTCTGACTATTGCTCATGCTATTACCAGGAAATGCCGGGTGTGTGAAAACATGACCCGCACTACTTTCTTCTCGGCGGTGATGATATTTGTGAAGCAAATCATGTATGAATTGGAAAAGCTGGAAAGGGACCTTACACCTAAACCCGCGGAGAGGCCGAATGACGCCCCGCGAGCACCCAAATTTAAAACTTTAATGTTTTCATAGTTCAAATCTGCATTTTCTTTTTTTTCCTAGAGTCTGTTGTCTGTTAGAGTCTGTTTTTTTCTTTCACATCAGAGTCTGTCAGAAGTTATTGAGTTCATACTTGGTTTGGTTTCGAGTCTGTTATTTTCCTTTCCAAAAGTGTATGGTTTGTACTAGAATGTTTATTAATGAAAAATCAAAAATTTCCAAAAAATATCTCTTTGCTTTTCGCACTTATAGGACAGAACTACGCACGGTCTGATTCATGTGGGGACATGATACGTAGGCAATCTCTATAGTATTCGACCACCACTAAAAAGAAAAGGGGAAAATGAAAAATAAATAAAGAAGGACAGAATAAAGGAAGCTTAAAAGAAGGGGCACAATTATGAGAGGCCGGAATGACGCACGCAACCTAAGCAAACGCATGATAGAAAATGGTTAATTGCCCAGGTGCATTGCATCCCAACGTGTAATTGCATATGTGTTAAACTCTAAAACTAACAAAGTTGTTGTTTTCCAGAGAATTCAAGCAGTTAGTATTTAGAGGATACTGGCACATTATCATTACAAAACCAGATCAAAGGGACCAATACCGGAAATCATGTCTATCCCAGATGTCGACACTAGTGTTGAGGTTGAGGAGTTGGACGTTTATAAAATGAAAGAGGAGATGCTCAAGCTTAAGCAACAGATGACCGAAATGTACCAGGCCTGATCCAAAGGGCAATCACCGCTAGCTTACCCTGCTAACCTTGCTTTTACCCTACCATTAGCTCAGTCTCAGGATCATCCCTCCACCAATCTAGGTTTTCCCATTTATCAACACTACCATGGCACTACTTCTCATACGCCACAACCTCCACCACCAAAATCAATTCCATACCCTCCTCCACCAGTCACCCCTGTCTTTGTGGCATCTCCACCAGCTGCACTCCATAAATCCCCGAGTGAACCTGTGTTCCAAGCTCAGGACAACCAGTATTATCCCCCGGAGCTTACCTTCAAAGCGCCTGAAACCTATCCATATGATCCATGTTCTGACCTACCAGGAAAAATAAAAAAACCGGCCAGAAATCCTGAACACGAAGAGATGTTCAAAAAAATGAAAAGCATAGAACAATCCTTAAGGGATATAAGAGGGTTAGGAGGTCAGGTAAGTGTATCTTACAAAGACTTGTGTTTGTTCCCAGATGTACAACTACCGGTGGGGTTCAAAATGCCCAAATTTGACTTGTACAACGGACACGGTGATCCGGTGGCTCATCTGAGAGGTTTTTGTAGCAAGATGAGGGGAGCAGGGGGAAGAGATGAATTACTGATGGCGTATTTCAGCCAAAGTTTGAGTGGATCGGCGTTAGAATGGTACACCAGACAGGATTATAGCAGGTGGTACACATGGAACGATTTGGCACAAGCATTCGCTTGTCACTTTCAGTATAATCTTGAGATCATTCCGGACCGACTATCCCTGACCAAACTGGAAAAGAAGCACAGTGAAAGCTTTAGAGAATATGGTTTCCGGTGGAGGGAGCAAGCAGCAAGGGTAGATCCCCCAATGAAAGAGAGCGAGATGGTCGATTACTTTTCGCAGGCTCTGGAGCCAACTTACTTTGGTCATTTGGTGTCCGCAATCGGTAAGTCTTTTAATGAGGTTGTAAAAATGGGAGGCATGGTCGAGGAGGGGCTTAAGTCCAACAAAATCATGAGTTATTCAGCGATCAAGGCAACCACTCAGGCCATCCAAAGTGGCACTGGGGGTGTACTTGGGAAAAAGAAGAAAGAAGATGTCATGACTGTTGAGTCCGGAGCCTGGTTCGGATCTAGAGGCCCGTCACCCTACTATAGCCAATCACGACCCTACCACCAAAATTACCCCCACACTTCATATAGCCCTCCACAACACTACTACCCACAGCCAGATCCCCATTTTTCCGTCCATCATGCATAAGCCTATACCCAAACCCCGGCACACGCATAGTGGCATATGCCAGCTCCACAAAATCCATACCTAGCTCTACAAAACACATATCCACCCCCAAGGGCCTACATAAATCCCCACGGGACAGGTTTCCGACCAAACCTAGCCCTCAATCATGAGAGGTCACAGAAGCAAAAGACTTTCACTCCATTGGGGCAGTCGTATACCAGTCTTTTCCATAGATTGAGGCAGTTGGCCATGTTGAATCCAATTGAGCCAAAAATGCCAAATCCTCCCCCTAGAAATCTTGACCACTTGGTGAGTTGTGAGTACTATTCAAGGGTCCCTGGGCATGATACAGAGAAGTGTTGGAAACTAAAAACAGCTGTGCAAGAGCTTATTGATACTCATCGGATCGAGGTTCAAGCCCTAGAAGCACCAAATATCAATCAGAATCCACTACCAACTCACCTGGAGACACATATGATTGAGTTGATACATAAAGAGGGGGAGCCCAGGAAGCCATCGCAGAGGGTAATGATGGTCCGTTCCAGCGAAACCAGCTCAAAGGAAAAAGTAATCAGTGGGAAATCAGTGGTCCAGTTGAGAGGGGTAGATGATAAGCCAGTTGTGGTAGCTGAGTGAGGGTCACCAAGCGTTGTTGCAGTGAAACCAGAGAAAGTTAAAGTGGTAGTGCCAGGGGTCGCAAGTAAACCTGTTGTGGTCTTAAAGGGTGCTCGCACAGAGCCTGTTATTATAAAACCAGTAACTCAGCTTCCATTAATCAACAACAAGGCTGTTCCTTGGAATTATGAACGGGTGACAGTGATTTACAAGGGGAAAGAAGTCAAAGAAGAAGTTTGTGAAGCGCAAGGTTTGACTTGCTCAGGAAGGTGTTTCACTCCCGAGGAATTAAGAAGAGCTAAAGATAATCCAACGCTGATAAAGAAATCGGTAACTAAAGAAGAGGCAGAGGAATTTTTGAGGAAAATGAAGGTGCATGACTATTCTGTTGTAGAGCAGTTGAGGAAAATGCCCTCTCAGATCTCGTTACTCTCGTTGCTATCCATTCAGATGAACACCGCCAATCCCTAATGAAAATCCTGAATGAGGCCCATGTTCCCGACAAGATCTCGGTAAACCATCTGGAAAAGATAGCCAACAAGATTTTCGAAGTAAACAGAGTCACTTTTTCCGATGATGAATTGTCGGTAGAGGGTACTGAGCATAACAAAGCCCTTTACCTGACAGTGAAATGCGAGGACGCCGTGGTTACCCGGGTATTGGTTGACAATGGTTCAAGTGCAAACATCTGTCCTCTCTTCACTCTAAGCAAGCTGAAAGTAGAAGAGGAGAGGATCCATAAGAATAGTATCTGTGTGCGGAGATTTGACGGCGGAGGCAAAGACTCAGTCGGGGACATAATGTTGGAGCTGACCATAGGTCCAGTAGAATTCACAATGGAATTCTAAGTGCTGGATATCGCTGTTTCCTACAATTTGCTGTTAGAGCGACCGTGGATTCACGCCGCTAAAGCAGTGTCATCAACACTCCATCAGATGGTCAAGTTTGAATAGGACAGACAGGAAATAGTGGTGCACGGCGAAGATAATTTGTGTGCTCACAACAGCACTATTGTACCTTTCATTGAAGTGGAAGACGACAAGGGACCATGGGTCTACCAGGTTTCGGACGCAATGTCAGTCGAGAAAGTTCCAGAAGGGAAATGCATCCCGAATCTGAAGATAAATGCCGCATCAGTCATGGTAGCGTATGAAATGTTGAAGAATGGTTTTGCACCAGGGAAGGGTTTGGGATCAGCGTTGCAAGGCATCATACAACCCGTGTCTCTTCCTGAAAACTTGGGAACATTTGGTCTGGGATTCAAGCCCACAGCCGCAGATATAAAGAGAGCCAGGAAATTGAAACAGAGGGCATGGGTCCTTCCAAAGCCGGTCCCACGTTGTTCCAGATCATTTTTCAAGTCCGGTACGAGGAGTCGCCCAGTGACAACAATTCCCAGTTCTATGATTAATCCTGACAAGGAGCTAATTGAAAGATTTGAGAAATTGTTCGATAGTGTGAACATGGTGGAAAGCGGAGAAGGTTCTAGCAACGCAGAAGTGCAATTTGTTGGGCCAAAAACAAAGCTTAATAATTGGAAGGCTACTCCTCTCCCTACTCGGAAGGAGTCTTGGTAGTTCACTTTGATTTTCCTTTATGTCTGTACGGATTATTTCAGGGTTGTAATCCAGATTTTGTTTTTTTTGTTTTTCTTTTCAGTCTGTTTGAGTGTGCAAACTTTGTTATCTTTTATCATTCAATGAAATACAATTTCCTTTTCTTCATTCCTGATGGTTTTCCATTTTGTTTTCTTTTCTTTTCTATACAGTTCTTTTTACGCTGGTTCTAATGACATGTCATGCATAAGGAATCCTCAGCCCAGTCTTAAAAATCAATCTGTTTCCAAAATGTTAGTTCAAGAAGTAGATTGTGGTTACAAATCAGAATACGAGGATGAGGATGAAGCCTTCGAAGAGATCAGTAAGGAGTTAATTCACTTCGAAGAAAAACCCAAACCCAATCTGAATGACACAGAAGCCGTCAATTTAGGGGACACAGACAATATCTGAGAGACTAAAATAAGTGTCCACCTCAAGCCAAAAATCTGGGAGGAGTTAATCAAAGCACTCATCGAGTACAACGATGTTTTTGCATGGTCATATGATGACATGCCGAGTTTAAGCACTGATTTAGTGGTCCACAAACTACCCACTGATTTGGCGTTCCCTCCCGTCAAGCAAAAGTTGAGGAAATTCAAAACTGATATGAGTGTGAAGATTAAAGAAGAAGTTACCAAACAGTTGGATGCAAAGGTTATCCGGGTCACCCGATATTTCGTTTGGTTGGCTAATGTCGTGCCTGTGCCGAAGAAGGATGGCAAGATCAGTGTATGCGTCGATTACCGCAATCTCAACAAAGCAAGTCCGAAGGATAACTTCCCTCTACACAATATCCACATTCTGATTGACAATTGTGCTAAGCGCGAGATTGGATCTTTTGTGGATTGCTATACCGGGTATCATCAGATTCTAATGGATGAAGAAGATGCAGAAAAGACAGCCTTCATCACGCCATGAGGAACTTATTGCTACCGAGTAAAGCCATTTGGGTTAAAGAATGCTGGGGCAACTTATATGAGAGCGATGACTACTGTATTTCATGATATGATACACAAGGAGATTGAAGTATACGTAGATGATGTGATCATAAAATCAAAGCATCAGGCCGACCACATCGAGGATTTGAGGAAATTCTTCCAGAGGCTTCACAGGTACAACCTCAAGATTAACCCCGCCAAGTGTACATTTGGTGTTCCATCCGGAAAGCTGTTAGGATTCATAGTCAGTCGGCGAGGCATCAAGTTGGACCCATCAAAGATCAAATCCATGCAAGAATTGCCCCCTCCGAGGAATAAGACTGAAGTGATGAGTCTGTTAGGAAGACTGAACTACATCAGCAGGTTTATTGCTCAGCTCACGACAACTTATGAGCCTATTTTCAAGTTGTTGAGGAAGGATGCTGCGATCAAGTGGACGGATGAGTGTCAAGAAGCGTTTGATAAGATAAAAGGTTACTTGACAAACCCACCTGTGCTGGTTCCACCAGAACCAAGGAGACCTTTGATTCATTTGGTTGTGTACTAGGGCAGCATAACATCACATGCAGGAAAGAACAAGCCATCTATTATCTTAGCAAAAAGTTCACAGCTTATGAGGTTAAGTACACTCACCTGGAAAGGACATGTTGCGCCCTAACTTGGGTGGCACAGAAATTGAAATATTATTTGTCATCCTACACTACTTCCCTCATTTCGCATTTGGATCCGTTGAAGTATATCTTTCAAAAGCCTATGCCGACAGAAAGACTCGCAAAATGGAAGATTTTGCTCACAGAGTTTGACATAATCTATGTGACTCGGACTGCAATGAAGCCCAAGCATTGGCCGATCATTTGGCCGAGAACCCGGTCGATGAAGAGTATGAGCCACTGAGGACTTATTTTCCTGATGAAGAGGTGGTGCATATTGATGAACTAAAACAGGCCGAAAAACCAAGCTGGAAACTTTTCTTTGATGGGGCTGCTAATATGAAAGGAGTCGGAATAGGAGCTGTGCTTATTTCTGAAACAGGGCATCACTATCCTGTTACGGCTCAGCTTCGTTTTTATTGTACCAACAATATGGCTGAGTATGAAGCATGCATTTTGGGTTTGAGGCTAGCTGCAGACATGAATGTCCGGGAAGTTCTGGTCTTGGGAGACTCGGATCTTCTGGTGCACCAAATTCAAGGAGAATGGGAAACGCGAGATCTGAAGCTCATACCATACCGTCGATGCTTGCATGATCTTTGTCAACGGTTTAGATCAGTGGAGTTCAGGCATATTCCAAGGGTCCATAATGAGGTCGTCGATGCTTTGGCTACCCTAGCGTCAATGCTGCACCATCCGGACAAAGCCTATGTCGACCCTTTGCACATTCAAGTACGAGATCAGCATGCTTACTGCAACATGATTAAAGAAGAATTGGATGGCGAACCGTGGTTCCATGATATCAAGGAATACATCAGAATGGGAATATACCCAATGCAAGCCACGGGGGATCAAAAGAGAACAATTCGACGTTGGCAAGCGGATTTTTCTTGAGCGGAGGAGTTTTGTACAAAAGAACACCAGACCTGGTATTGTTAAGATGCATAGATGCTAGACAAGCTACGTCTGTCATGTTCGAAGTACATTCAGGAGTCTACGGGCCACATATGAGCGGATATGTGTTGGCAAAGAAAATTCTCCGAGCAGGATATTATTGGCTCACCATGGAGTGAGATTGTATTAGTTTTGTGCACAAATGTCATCAGTGCCAGATACACGGAGATTTGATTCATTCTCCGCCATCGGAATTACACACAATGTCAGCACCATGGCCCTTCATTGCTTGGGGCATGGATATCATTGGACCAATTGAGCCAGCGGCATCCAACGAGCATAGGTTCATTTTGGTAGCCATTGATTATTTCACCAAATGGGTTGAGGCCAAAACCTTCAAGTCTGTGACCAAGAAAGCAGTGGTCGATTTTGTTCACTCACATATCATCTGTCGATTTGGAATCCCGAAGGTGATCGTCACAGATAACGGTGAATCTAAACAGTAATTTGATGAAAGAGGTATGTCAACAGTTTAAGATTACACACCGCAATTCTACCCTATATCGTCCCAAGGCGAATGGAGCAGTTGAGGCAGCCAACAAAAACATAAAGAAGATACTTCGGAAAATGGTAGAAGGTTCTAGGCAATGGCATGAAAAATTACCATTTACATTGCTGGGTTATCGCACTACTGTCTGTACTTCGGTAGGTGCAACTCCTTATTTGTTGATATATGGAACTGAAGCAGTAATACCGACGGAAGTTGAAATCCCATCCCTTCGGATTATCGCTGAGGCTGAGATTGATGATAATGAATGGGTCAAAACCCGTCTGGAGCAGTTGAACTTGATTGATGAAAAAAGATTGGCAGCTGTGTGTCATGGCCAGTTGTATCAAAAGAGAATGGCGAGAGCATACAACAAAAAGGTGCGTCCCCGGAAGTTTGAGGTAGGCCAGCAATTGCTGAAACGCATCCTTCCACATCAGGCTGAAGCAAAAGGTAAGTTCGCCCCGAATTGGTAAGGGCTATTCATTGTAACCAGAGTATTGTCCAATGGTGCTTTATGTTTAACAGGTATCGAAGGAAAATGCATAGACATGGCTATCAATTCTGATGCAGTAAAAAGATATTATGTATTATTTCTTTGGTATAATTGTTGATTGTTTGTATTTGGCATTATTTCGAAGATTAAAATGACGAAGGCAATTTGTTCTACTATCTAAACACTTTACCCTTTGTTCCCCTTTTTGAGCCTTATTTATTTCTGTCATACCCCCTTTTGGAATCAATAACGAAAAAGAGAGAAAAAGAAAGAAAAGAAAAAGAGAAAAGAAAAGAAGTGAAAAAATATAACAACAAGGAAATTCAGGTGTGAACTACGTTTGACCTGATCCCCGTTAAGGGTACGTAGGCAACTTTACAGCTCGGTCAAAGTAAAATAAAAGTCGGAAGATCCCCAAGCAAGAAATTGGGGCAGAGGTTGTATTTGTAATAAGAAATGTGATTCCAAAAGTTGTAATCTTAAACCCATGTCAAATTATTTTGAGCCTTTGATACCCTTTCTTTCTAATCCCATCCAAAAGCCCACATTACGGTCCAAAGAAAGACCTTCTGATAAGTTTTTCAAGAGATGACAAGTCGAACAAACAGAGGTGATTCATATCAGGGTAATACTCCGGTCCAAGCTGGGAAAATAATGAAAATGAGAGAGTCTTATTGGTGAAAACCTTCACAGGCACCATAAGGCGACGGAAGTTGAGAGAAATAAAATGAGAGAGTCTTATCGGTGAAGACCTTCACAGGCACCATAAGGCGACAGGAGTCAAGAGAAACGAGAGAGTCTTATTAGTGAAAACCCCTCGAAGGGCACTATAAGGCGACAAGGAATTAAAATGGGGGCAAACGAGATAAGCTTGATGGAAAGGATCCGTTGAGACATCAAGTAGAATAAAGATGTTGTTTCGGCAAAAAGAAGATGGGTTGCGGGACCTTTGAAATATAAAGTAGGGATATCAGAAAGATTGATGAATGTAAACAGACTGGGTTGATTAATCCGAAATGCACGACATGATCATTGAGATCGGTTATACCATCCAGATAAGTCATTTTCCTTTTCTTCTCTTCAAACAATTCTTTAAGAAGAATTTTCTTTTATCTTTGAAGTCATCATCTTTCACTTCTTTTGGTTAAAGATTTTTTTTATATAGTAGTTTGTTTTTTAGAAGGATTTTCGGAGCTTACTACCAGTTTCCAATATGGTGCAAAGTAAAATGTGGATAGGACAGGCCGAAGATAACGTGAGGGGACAAGAAAGACGTCATTATAAGACCAAATGATGGATTACTCTAAGATGTCGTGGAAAGTATGGAGTAAAAGTGGAAAACAACGGTTGAGAAGTTGGTGAATACAGAAGCATCAAGAAGGTCGAAAGTTATCAGCCAAGTTTCAAGATGGTCGAACAATGCAGAGCATGGAAAAGAGCAAAAGGGAAAACTGTCCCCAGCAGGAGCATTGTGTTGCGTTTATTAATTATTGGTGTTGTCCGTAAATGTTTGCTTTGTTATAATTAAATAAAAAATTAAAATAAAAATACATGTTTCATGCGTAGCTAGGATTTAATTATGCATTTAATAATTGATTCAATTTAAAATAAAATCACAAAAAATATGCATTTGTTCTGTTTTTAATGTTTCACTGTATGATTAATGTTTTATCTGTGTTAATGGTTATTAAGAGGTAATTAGTATTTTTTGTCACACCTCCTTTTTCCGCACCCGCTAGGGGGCGCAGAGGAGTTTTTTCCAATTAAAGGACAATCGAAACGGGATTGGTTTATTTATTTCAGAGTCGCCACTTGGGAGATTTAGGGTGTCCCAAGTCACCAATTTTAATCCCGAATCGAGGAAAATAATGACTCTATATTATAGTCTGCGTACCAGAAATCCGGATAAGGAATTCTGTTAACCCGGGAGAAGGTGTTAGGCATTCCCGAGTTCCGTGGTTCTAGCACGGTCGCTCAATTGTTATATTCGGCTTGATTATCTGATTTTATACAAGTATGAACTTATGTGCAAATTTTAACTTTTAACCGCTTTATTATTATTGTTTTTACAAGAATGTGAACATCGCTTAAAACACGTCTTTGGACTGCGTCACATGAAATGCACCCACAATCCGGAACGCATTTTATTTGATGTTTTGAGATTTGGATTTGGGTCGCATGAAATGCACACCCGAGCTTAAGAAAGTAAATTATTAAACGCGCGCCTAAAGAGACTATCGCGTTATTATTTTGCGGAGGCCGTGAAATTCGCTAAACGACCCTCCTGAATTCTAAGTAATTTTAAACAAGTATTTACTGAGGGCCCCGCAATTTGTGTTGTTATTTGGCGAGGCTCATCTCATTCTTATTTTTTAAAAGGAATTTGCAACGTCATGGAAATGCATCTCATACCACGTCACAGTCAATGTACCCGTGATTAGAGACACATTTCGATTTCGTTGAGATTTGGATTTGGGTCACATAAATGTGCACCCGAGTTTAGGGAGATAACATTATTAAAGGCGCGCCTAAAGCAACTAGCGCATTATTATTTTCGGGTAGGGCCGCAAAATTTGCTAAACGGCCCGTCCCGGAATCTAAGCATTTAATACATATATTTTGTGAGGGCCCTGCAATTTGTCCCTTTTATTTGGCGAGGCTCGTCTCATTTTTATTATTATTATATTTTTTATTTTTATTTCGTTTTATTTTTTTTTTTAAAAAAGGGTAAACTTAAAGTTACTACATTTTTATTTTTATCTATTTAAAGAGTTAATTCAAAGTTATTAAAATATATTGCAAGCCATGTTGTACGTAACGCACTAGTGGTTTATGACAAGTTCTATTTAACTATATTCCAAATTGGAGCCGGGTCACATGAGATGCACCCCCGGTTCCTTTAATCTAATTAAATACGAACAACAATATTGCTACAAATCACTAATTTGACGTTGTTTATAAACTATCATTCCTTTTCCTCTTAATCTTGTTTAATGAAATATAAGTTGATAATCTAACAATAAATGACAAACATCTAACAATTAGGGATAAACGAAAATATAGAATTAATAACTGAACATAACATATACAATCAGCGATAAACTAACATGACGAGATAAACTTTAAAATACGGCAAATGTATTACTACTACCCAAATTTACCGAGACAAGACATGGAAGCAAAGAACACACCGAGACAACAAAATAACATGAATACTCACGTTTAACAGCAACGTCGAGTTTCAACATCTCGAACTCGCCAACAACCTCGACGTACCGGACCTCGACGAAACAAAGTCGACCTCGACGGAACTCATCCCGGACAGAACTTCTGGGCTGTTTTGTTGAACGTTTTCGTTAGGTTTCAGCTTGTGCGTATGTGTGTTTTCTTGGTCAGTCATGGCAAGGGGGAAAGGTCGTTCATGGCTGGACGTTGCAGGCAGTCGTTTGGACGTGGGGGTGCGACTGGATGGTCACCTTGGGCAGTGACGACGCAATAAGAGCTGGGCTTCGTTCGTGGTCGAGGACTAAGCTGGTAGCGACTGGTTTTTTGGGTTTAACTTGCTTGGAGGAGAAGAACGAAACGCAACAGCAGCATCAGCAGCTGCTGCTCGACAGGGTTTAATGGAGGATCGAGGAGTGGTCGTGTTTGGTGGGGGGGACGACGGGGTGCGAGATGGAGGTGGTTTTCGTCGATGGTTATGGTGCTTGGACAGTGGGTTGGGGACAGTAACGATGGAGAGGAGCTGGTGGGTTTTTTGCGTGGTTGGTTGACGATGGCGGAGGGTCAGTGATGGTGTTGATGGAGGAATTGCGTTCGGACAGTAGGGTGGTCGCTGTTGGTCGTGGGACGGAGAGGGGATCGTTTGTGGTGGTGTCGGACGGTGGTGATGGAGGGGGAGGGTGGTCCGTTCCGCTAGGGTTCGCCAAGCTGGTGGAGGGGGAGCCCGTTTTTTCTTTTTTAGGTTTTTTCTTCTTCTTCTTTTTAAGAAGAAGATGCACAGTACTCCCCTTTTAAAAATTCAAAAAGTCCTCGCCATGCCTTTGCCTTTGTCCGTGTTTTGTAATGTTTTGCCAAGAAAAATGAGCCCCATGCGTGGTGGGGTTCAAGGCATATGTCCCCCACGCGTGGTGGGGTTCCCCACGTGTCCTGGACACGGTTTATTATGGGCTAGGTCCAAAAATTAGGCCTAAAACCGGGTAGTTTGAACCCGAATATTATTCTTTTGCCCGGACCCGAGAAATAGGAACACGTTGCTTAACTAGTCCTATGTAAGCAAAATAACTACCAAAAATAAGACTAGTATTTAAACAAAATTATATCTTTTTAAATATTTTTTCAAGATTTAAAATAGCTACAAAATATTAATAAAACTATTTTTGTAATTTTCGTTTTTTAAATATTAAGATAAAATATGAAGCAATATTTTTTTTGTATTTTTCAAAGTTAAAATGACTATAGAATATTAATAAAACTATTTTTTTGTAATTTTCGTTTTTAATAAAGACAAAAATATAAAGTAATATTTTTTTTGTATTTTTCCAAAATTAAAACGACTACAAAACATTAATAGAATTATATTTTTTGTAATTTTTGAATTTATATAAAGTACCAAAATAAAGTACAATTTTTGTATTTTTCAAGTTTATGAGAAATACATAAACTAAAATTTATATATATATTTTGTGATTTTTTTTTCTTTTTGCAACGAAATAAAGTAAAATAGTTAAAATAGCTATACTAGACCCAATTTCACATATTCACGCTAAAAATGTGAAAATTCTCGGGGAGGGTAAAAAATCACGTGCTTACAGCTGCCCCTCTTTGACTGGAAACACGAAGAGTTTTCCGACAAAGAACGACTAGACATGTTTTTGACCCGACCATTACTTGGACGGACTACACATAAGGAAAGGGAGGGAATGTGACCGAGCCCTGGTATCTGAGCTGCCTACATATCCTTGGTTATACAGGAATCAGGCCACGTGTAGTTCGGGATGAGAGAGATAGTGAAGTGTACCGAGGTGAAGAGCCGATCGAGGTGCCGTTCCGTTGAGGTTCCGGTCCGCGGTCCTGTCATTACAACAAAAATGAAAACTGAAAAAGACTAACTAAGCCTATCAGCTACTAGTTACAAGGATTCCTATCTCTTAAGTCTTCTGAAACTTGGTCTTGAGTCTTGAATGGTGCTTCATACAGACTTTGGATCTGAACCTTGATACTTGCTAGTTGTAGGTGCTAGTTCTTGAGCAGACCACATTTGTTCTCCACTTCCGTAATTTGGGTTCTTTTTCTTTTTTTTTTCTTCTTGTTTTTTTTTTTGGTGACCAGCTTCTGTTGATCATCCCAGACTGTTGGCTTGCATTCTTGAGGCGAGCTTCTAACTTGGATTGAATGCTGGGGATTTCTGTTGTAATCCTTCTGCTTTCCAGTGGGTCACTGCTTGATTTTGAAAAATGTTTCTCCGTTCTACAGGCGGACTCCTGACTTCTTCTATCTTCGACACGCAACAAACTCCGTTCTACAGGCGGGTCCCTGAAAATCAAAACAAACAAAACAAACAAAATTTCCTAACCAGTTTGTACTGGGAAGATTTGTGAGTCGTTAGCAAAATTGTAACTCACTTACACTATTGATGCAATGATGAGAGTAAACTAAAGAGTAGGATGTGCATCTCCTATGAGTAAAACCAAAACTCTTGCTAGCAAATGTGTCTGCTAAAACCTCAATGACTCAAACTAGAAAGTGCTTCTTCTATGGTTGAATCGGAATGAGCTAAAACTAGGAAGTGCATCTCCTAAGGGTGAAAACTTCAGTGACTAGAACTAGGAAGTGCGTCTCCTATGAATAAAATCTCGATTAGGAAGTGCGTCTCCTACGGGTAAACTTCAAAAAACTGGACTAGGAATTGTGTCTCCTATGGTCGAACTTAAAATGAATCAGACTAAGAAGTGCATCTCCTAAGGGCGAAATATCGATTCCGGAAGTGCGTCTCCTGAAATAAAATATAATCTAAAAGCCAAACTAGGGAGTGCGTCTCCTAAAGCAAAAGTATAACCTGAGCGAACCAGACTAGGAAGTGTGTCTCCTAATAATGAAAACTTAATTCAGGAAGTGCGTTTCCTGTGCATGGAATTAAACTTAGGAAGTGCGTCTCCTAGGGGTAAAACTAAACTTTAGGAAGTGCGTCTCCTAATGGTAAAACTGAACTTAGGAAGTGCGTCTCCTACTGGTGAAACTTTTTTAGGAAGTGCGTCTCCTACTTGTGAAACTTTTTAGGAAGTGCGTCTCCTACTTGTGAAACTTTTTAGGAAGTGCGTCTCCTACTTGTGAAACTTAGGTTAGGAAGTGCGTCTCCTATTGGTACAATGGACTTAGGAAGTGCGTCTCTTATTGGTGAAACTGAACTTAGGAAGTGCGTCTCCTATTGGTTAACCTATTCTTAGGAAGTGCGTCTCCTAATGGTAAAACTGAACTTAGGAAGTGCGTCTCCTGTTGGTGAAATAAACTTAGGAAGTGCGTCTCCTATTGATGAAACTTGCTTAGGAAGTGCGTCTCCTATTGGTGAAACTTGCTTTAGGAAGTGCGTCTCCTATGGTGAAACTGAACTTTAGGAAGTGCGTCTCCTATGGTGAAACATATCTTAGGAAGTGCGTCTCCTATTGGGTACAATAAACTTAGGAAGTGCGTCTCCTGTGGGTACAATAAACTTAGGAGGAAATGCATCTCCTATTGGTGAAAACTGAATTTAGGAGGAAATGCGTCTCCTATGGGTAGTAGGCACTTTATCCTATTCGAGGGCGGACAAACCCAAAAATATCCTATTCGAGGGCGGATGAACCCAAAATATCCTATTCGAGGGCAGACGAACCCAATATATCCTGTTCGAGGGCGGATTAACCCAAAATATCCTGTTTGAGGGCGGACGAACCCAAAATATCCTATTCGAGGGCGGATGAACCCAACATATCCTGTTTGAGGGCGGATGAACCCGACATATCCTATTCGAGGGCGGATGAACCCAACATATCCTATTTGAGGGCGGATGAACCCGACGTATCCTGTTTGAGGGCAGATGGACCCAACATATCCTGTTTGAGGGCGGATGAATCCAACATATCCTATTTGTGGGCGGATGAACCCAACATATCCTATTTGAGGGCGGATGAACCCAACATATCCTATTTGAGGGCGGATGAACCCGACATATCCTATTTGAGAGCGGATGAACCCGACGTATCCTGTTTGAGGGCGGATGGACCCAACATATCCTGTTTGAGGGCGGATGATCCAAAAATATCCTATTTGAGGGCGGATGAACCCAACATATCCTATTTGAGGGCGGATGAACCCAACATATCCTATTTGAGGGCGGATGAACCCGACATATCCTATTTGAGGGCGGATGAACCCGACATATCCTATTTGAGGGCGGATGAACCCGACATATCCTATTTGAGGGCGGATGAACCCGACATATCCTATTTGAGGGCGGATGAACCCAACATATCCTATTTGAGGGCGGATGAACCCGACATATCCTATTTGAGGGCGGATGAACCCGACATATCCTATTTGAGGGCGGATGAACCCAACATATCCTATTTGAGGGCGGATGAACCCAACATATCCTATTTGAGGGCGGATGAACCCAACATATCCTATTTGAGGGCGGATGAACCCGACATATCCTATTTGAGGGCGGATGAACCCAACATATCCTATTTGAGGGCGGATGAACCCGACATATCCTATTTGAGGGCGGATGAACCCAACATATCCTATTTGAGGGCGGATGAACCCAACATATCCTATTTGAGGGCGGATGAACCCGACATATCCTATTTGAGGGCGGATGAACCCGACATATCCTATTTGAGGGCGGATGAACCCAACATATCCTATTTGAGGGCGGATGAACCCGACATATCCTATTTGAGGGCGGATGAACCCGACATATCCTATTTGAGGGCGGATGAACCCGACATATCCTGGGGTAAAATGTTATCAGCTGGGGGTACCCGACTTCCAGAAAATTTTCTAAATGGCAGGAAAATTTTCTGCCCCAGTTTGATAATATCCCTTGTGGCATGCGTTTCTGCATCAATGCCATTTCCTTTACCTGTTTCAAATCAAACAAAATTTGTTAGTTTAAAACATGGTGGTTGATTGTGATACTCCTACTGGGAGGGCTTTCCCTTTCTCCTTCCTTGCTCTGCGCTCCACAACTTGTTGGGGATGATATTATTTGCTGGGGATAATCCCTTCCTGCTGGGGATATCCCTCTTCTTTTGTGACATAGCTCGGAAACTGGTATTTCCCCGACCTTTTAGTCTAGCATGAATTTCCCAAATATGCTCACTGTTCTCCTTGCTTTGTTTATGGGCCTTGGCCTTGGAGGTTTATAACCTTGGTTTTGGCAAGGATATCTCTCTTGACACTCGTCAATCCTTTTGTCAATTCCCTTTGCTGAGGATATCTTTTTTGACACTGGCCTCGCGCTTGTTCCTCGCTGACTATACCATTTGGATATACTAGTCAGATCTCATCTTGGAAAGCTGATGGCATATTTTGAAGTCATTTCATACTTGTTCTGACCGGACAGACTCTATTGGGGAAATTTTTATGAAAGGAGAAAGATAACAGAAACAAAATAAAAGACAAAGGAAACGATGACTCTTTTACAAAAGAAACTATAAATAGAAATATATCAAATGCAGATACCAACTCTAATGGCCATGACATGCGTATGTGGCCTATCCTTTACCGTCAATCATCTTTCAAGATCTTCAATTGGTGATTCCCCATCTGATTCTTGCTCTTATTCGACTTGCAGTGCCCGAAGGGTTTTCACTATCAAGTCTCTCTCATTTTTGGCTTTTCTCTCAGCTTTCATCGCCTTATGGTGCCTGTGAAGGTTTTCACCGATAAGACTCTCTCATTTGTATCACTTTCCAGCTGGGGATTTGGAGTGTCGCCGGTATGACTCTTTCTGCTGGAGATTAGAGTCCTTTATGCTGTGGAACAGAATGTTATGTTCGCCGGTAAGACTCTTCATTTGTCTGACTTGGCATCTTTTGAAGACTGATCGGAAGGTCTTTCTTTGGACCGTAATGTGGGTTTTGGATAGGGTTAGAAAGAAAGGGTATTAAAGGCTCAAAAACGCATCGATTTTGGGTTATTAATTACAACCTTCGGAACTAGATTTATTTACAACAAACGCAACATCTGCCCCAGTTTCTTGCTTGGGGATATTTTAATTGATTTTTTTTTTCATTTTTCAAAACTATGACCGAGCCGTGAAGCGCCTACGTATCCTCTTTGAGGAATCAGGTCAAACGTAGTTCCCAATTCCTCTGTTTCATTTGACTTTCTTTTTTTTCTTTGTTATCAGTTTTCTTTTCTCTTTTTCTTTTCTCATTTCTCCTTTCTTTTTGTCGTTTTTTTTCTTTCTCTCTTTTTTTCTTTTATTCTTCTTTTTCCGTTTTGTTGTTTTCTTTTCTTTCTTTTCTCTTACCTGCCATGCTTGCGTATTCTATTCGTTGCTACTAATTCCGAACGAGGGGTATGAAAGAAAATAAATAAGGCTCAAAAGGGGTAACGAAGGATAAAGTGTTTGGGTAGCAGAACAAAATGTCTTCGTCATTCCAGTCTTCAAAACATGCCAAGTGCAAACAACACAATTTAAACTTGTAGTCTCTTCTGATGGTGCTGGACTTGACAATTATGTTAAACGTTTTATTTTTCCTTTGTCATTTCTAAAGCACCGTTGGGCGACACTCTCATTATCATGACCGACCCTCATGCCAATTTGGCGAATCTTGCTTTTAACGGTTTTCTTTGTGTTTTACTTGCCCCAGTTCCATATGACTCGAGCTCTGAATAATCTCAACCGTCTTTATTTCCTTTAAATGGTCTGATCGCCTTTCCAGGGTTTTATGATTAACTTTTAAGATTAGGCCTAAACTAAGTGCGCATGTCATGTCACTAGAATCGGCATTGAATAAAATGATAAAAGGACTAAACAAAAGAAAACTGGAAATAAAAGGGACCGGATTTTGCATTTGACACAAGACAATATTCGGATTACAACCCTAAGAATAATCCGGACAACAGAAATGACAACAAAATAAGCCACCAACAGCTTCTCTCTTGCTAACCAAGGAACGGAGCGGCCTCCCATTTCATCAAAAACTGGCATCTTAGCCACTGAGCTTTGCATCAATACTGCCAAGACCATTACCAACTTCAATATCATCAACCTCCGTCAACAAGTTCCCAATAGGATTCTGCGCGATGTTCTGGGTGTCATTATCCGGCTTACCACAAACCAACCACCTTAACATTCTTTGCGAAACAAACAGGTTAGAATGGACTCAGTCGGTCCTCATTATTAACAACATCTTTTTTTTCGATTTTCTTTTTTTTTCTTTCTTTTTTCCGATTTTTTCTTATCTCTTTTTTCATTTTTCTGTCTTTTTTTCATTTTTCTTTTTTTTCATTTTTTTTGTTGTGGTCGAATCTTATGGAGATTGCCTACGTATCATGACCCCGCATGAATCAGACCTTGCGTAGTTTGGACCAATAAAGATAAACAATACTCAACATTTTTTTTATTTTCATATTAAAACAAACTGGGTTTCAAAGGTTTAAAGATGACCTACAAACTTGAAAATCAAACAACCCGCATATTCTAATCAAAAGATTTACAAACTCAAAAACAAACGCTAGCTTCCTTTCCCCGTTTGTCAAATGCAACCAAACGGCTATTTTTGCAAATGTGGCCCCTTCCAAATTTCACATGAATTTTGAGGCCGAGGAGGATTATTTTATGACACTTTACAAACTTGTCCGTTCTTTTACGAAAATAGCCTTTCGACAACTGAAAGATACTCTAAGGCTATTTCGGCAAGAACGGTTTAAGACGCGGCTGAAGCTGGCTTGGCTTATTTTTGACAAAACCCAAAGGTATTCACCTGACCGCTGACTTTTTTCCAAACTACAATAAAAACGTGGTGTTGCAAACACGGCCCTTCAGCGCCTCGGGGACGAAGATTTATAAGGCTGTGTGGGTCGACTAGACCAAAAATCCTAAACATGACCCAAAGGTGGCTATTTATGCAAAGTCAGCCTTCCGGCGTCCCTTTCGGGAACATTCGGCTATTTATGACAAAACAGCATCACCTAACTTATTTATGACTCTTTTTATCATTTTTCAAATTAGAAAACTCAATATTGCAAGCACGACCTTTCAACGTCTCGGGGACGAAGATTTTTAAGGCTGTGTGGGTCAACTGGACCAAATCTTAAAAAATGACCCGAAGGTGGCTGTTTACGCAAAGTCAGCCTTCCGGCGTCCCTTTCGGGAACATTCGGCTATTTATGGCAAAACAACATCACCCGACTTATTTACGACAAAAATCAATATTTGACATATTATTTGTTTTTTATTATTATTATTATTAATTAATTGTTTTTGGCTTTTTAGCAAAAGATGGGGTTGGACCCGATGAGGGTTGCCTACGTATCTCACGTCCGGTGAGAATCAAACCCGCGTAGTTCGGGCAAATAAGAATAAGTAGGCAAATAATAATAAGCAGATGAACTAACTTTTTTTGAATTTTCGTTTAAAAGAACTACTTTAAAAGAAGTAAGGAAATATTATTTTTTTATTGATTTTCTTTTTAAAAGAAAGACTAATATTTTTTGAATTTTTGTTTTTTTTATT
Source organism: Nicotiana tabacum (assembly GCF_000715075.1). Classification (NCBI taxonomy): domain Eukaryota; kingdom Viridiplantae; phylum Streptophyta; class Magnoliopsida; order Solanales; family Solanaceae; genus Nicotiana; species Nicotiana tabacum. Next base: position 140,412,726 of record NC_134099.1, on the reverse strand, counting down.
CTAAAGAAAAGAAGAAAATATTTTTCGGAATTTTACCTTTAATATAAGAAATGCTCCTAAAATGTTTTTTTTTAATTTTGAATTTTCTTTTTAATTTCTGAAAGAAGAATCAAAATATTTTCGGATTTGTTTTTTTTTTATATTATATTTTTATTTTATTTTTTTATTTTATTTTTTAAAGAAACAACTAGAAAGACTTTCTAAAGAAGTCAATAATGGAAAATATTTTTGGATTATTTTTTTTGAAAATTGGGATTCTAAAAACTTTTGGTAAGACAAATGTTCTTGCAACAGATAAAGATATATATATACATATAAAGAAAAACTTTTTGGATTATATATATATATATATTTGCAACAAATAATAAAACTACTTTCAACGCCCAACTCTTTTTATTTTATTATTTTTATTTTTATTTTGACATTTTCATAAACAGATAAATAAATAAAAACCCATTTTAAAACAAAACCTTTTTTTTTATTTTCATTTTATGGCAAAACAAACTATTTTATTTTCTATATTTTTTTTTAAAACAAGACAGAACAATGATGATTTTTCTCTATTTTTCCTTTGCTTTTAATATAACAAACTAATAAGACATTCATTTTCATTTTCTCAAAATTTCGGCAGAGTTTCGATACTACTCGGACATTGATTTTTCTCTAAAAATAAGTAGTTATATCTCTACACTATCATTTTTTCTCCTCTTTTTCACGATTTTTTTTAATCTGTGGAAAATAATGAAAACATACAAAATCTTTTTGAATTTTCATGCTTTGTTTTATTTGTAATTTTATTTTTTATATTTATTATTTCTTTCAAAAATGTGGCATGGGAGACATAACGATTTCCAAGACTTCTTGGATTCCGCAAATGTTCCCCATGTGCTTTTCCCAAAAATGAAGCATGGGGGATATAGGGAATTCCAAGACTTCTTGGATTCCACAAAGGTTCCCCATGTGCTTTTTCCCAAAATGTAAAGCGTGGGGGACATATGGAATACCAAAGCCTCTTGAATTCCACAAATGTTCCCCATGCTTTTGATTAAAATAAGATCATGCTGGAAAAACGTGCGGCCTTCTTATTAAACGTGATCAACATAACAATTCACCATTGAATAAGTACAACATGTAGCACATAAGATGCCAAAAGATGGTCTATTATTTTCAGGTTGCTTGTCCTAGACGGACCCAACCCCTGTGTTGAGTCCCCTAAGTCAAATGCACATGATGCAAATAAACGTTCCTACTAGGGATCCGGCATGTGGCTTTGTTATACTAAGTTCAGAACCTGGGTGTTTGTTCTAGACCTGGCTTACCCGAGCGGACAGCTCGAGCCGAGGGGGGCAGCGTACCGGGAATACAGAAGCTTCACCGGCTTAGCAACTTGTCCGAACCTCGTTCTAAATTGGGATTTGACACTATACAGAAAAGAAGTCGTACAAAGTACACCCTTCTTCATGATTTAGGAGACTCAGAAAGGAGAGGGGTTTCGGCACAGTTTATATACAGTTCAAATAATATCAAAGCGGTAAAAGCAGCATTTAACACATTAGGCTCAAACATGTAAAAATCACATAATAGATAAAGCCAAATAATAACAATTATTTTAAGCTCGAATTCTTAACCCTGAACCAGTGGTTCTGGGTCTAGTCCCCAGCAGAGTCGCCAGAGCTGTCACACCTCCTTTTTCCGCACCCGCTAGGGGGCGCAGGGGAGTTTTTTCCAATTAAAGGACAATCGAAACGGGATTGGTTTATTTATTTCAGAGTCGCCACTTGGGAGATTTAGGGTGTCCCAAGTCACCAATTTTAATCCCGAATCGAGGAAAATAATGACTCTATATTATAGTCTGCGTACCAGAAATCCGGATAAGGAATTCTGTTAACCCGGGAGAAGGTGTTAGGCATTCCCGAGTTCCGTGGTTCTAGCACGGTCGCTCAATTGTTATATTCAGCTTGATTATCTGATTTTATACAAGTATGAACTTATGTGCAAATTTTAACTTTTAACCGCTTTATTATTATTGTTTTTACAAGAATGTGAACATCGCTTAAAACATGTCTTTGGACTGCGTCACATGAAATGCACCCACAATCCGGAACGCATTTTATTTGATGTTTTGAGATTTGGATTTGGGTCGCATGAAATGCACACCCGAGCTTAAGAAAGTAAATTATTAAACACGCGCCTAAAGAGACTATCGCGTTATTATTTTGCGGAGGCCGTGAAATTCGCTAAACGACCCTCCTGAATTCTAAGTAATTTTAAACAAGTATTTACTGAGGGCCCCGCAATTTGTGTTGTTATTCGGCGAGGCTCATCTCATTCTTATTTTTTAAAAGGAATTTGCAACGTCATGGAAATGCATCTCATACCACGTCACAGTCAATGTACCCGTGATTAGAGACACATTTCGATTTCGTTGAGATTTGGATTTGGGTCACATAAATGTGCACCCGAGTTTAGGGAGATAACATTATTAAAGGCGCGCCTAAAGCAACTAGCGCATTATTATTTTCGGGTAGGGCCGCGAAATTTGCTAAACGGCTCGTCCCGGAATCTAAGCATTTAATACATATATTTTGTGAGGGCCCCGCAATTTGTCCCTTTTATTTGGCGAGGCTCGTCTCATTTTTATTATTATTATATTTTTTATTTTTATTTCGTTTTATTTTATTTTATTTTTTAAAAAAAGGGTAAACTTAAAGTTACTACATTTTTATTTTTATCTATTTAAAGAGTTAATTCAAAGTTATTAAAATATATTGCAAGCCATGTTGTACGTAATGCACTAGTGGTTTATGACAAGTTCTATTTAACTATGTTCCAAATTGGAGCCGGGTCACATGAGATGCACCCCCGGTTCCTTTAATCTAATTAAATACGAACAACAATATTGCTACAAATCACTAATTTGACGCTGTTTATAAACTATCATTCTTTTTCCTCTTAATCTTGTTTAATGAAATATAAGTTGATAATCTAACAATAAATGACAAACATCTAACAATTAGGGATAAATGAAAATATAGAATTAATAACAGAACATAACATATACAATTAGCGATAAACTAACATGACGAGATAAACTTTAAAATACGGAAAATGTATTACTACTACTCAAATTTTCTGAGACAAGGCATGGAGGCAAAGAACACACCGAGACAACAAAATAACATGAATACTCACGTTTAACAGCAACGTCGAGTTTCAACATCTCGAACTTGCCAACAACCTCGACGTACCGGACCTCGACGAAACAAAGTCGACCTCGACGGAACTCATCCCGGACAGAACTTCTGGGCTGTTTTGTTGAACGTTTTCGTTAGGTTTCAGCTTGTGCGTATGTGTGTTTTCTTGGTCAGTCATGGCAAGGGGGAAAGGTCGTTCATGGCTGGACGTTGCAGGCAGTCGTTTGGACGTGGGGGTGCGACTGGATGGTCACCTTGGGCAGTGACGACGCAACAAGAGCTGGGCTTCGTTCGTGGTCGAGGACTAAGCTGGTAGCGACTGGTTTTTTGGGTTTAACTTGCTTGGAGGAGAAGAACGAAACGCAGCAGCAGCATCAGCAGCTGCTGCTCGACAGGGTTTAATGGAGGATCGAGGAGTGGTCGTGTTTGGTGGGGGTGACGACGGGGTGCGAGATGGAGGTGGTTTTCGTCGATGGTTATGGTGCTTGGACAGTGGGTTGGGGACAGTAACGACGGAGAGGAGCTGGTGGGTTTTTTGCGTGGTTGGTTGACGATGGCGGAGGGTCAATGATGGTGTTGATGGAGGAATCACGTTCGGACAGTAGGGTGGTCGCTGTTGGTCGTGGGACGGAGAGGGGATCGTTTGTGGTGGTGTCGGACGGTGGTGATGGAGGAGGAGGGTGGTCCGTTCCGCTAGGGTTCGCCAAGCTGGTGGAGGGGGAGCCCGTTTTTTCTTTTTTAGGTTTTTTCTTCTTCTTCTTTTTAAGAAGAAGATGCACAGTACTCCTCTTTTAAAAATTCAAAAAGTCCTCGCCATGCCTTTGCCTTTGTCCGTGTTTTGTAATGTTTTTCCAAGAAAAATGAGCCCCACGCGTGGTGGGGTTCAAGGCATATGTCCCCCACGCGTGGTGGGGTTCCCCACGTGTCCTGGACACGGTTTATTATGGGCTAGGTCCGAAAATTAGGCCTAAAACCGGGTAGTTTGAACCCGAATATTATTCTTTTGCCCGGACCCGAGAAATAGGAACACGTTGCTTAACTAGTCCTATGTAAGCAAAATAACTACCAAAAATAAGACTAGTATTTAAACAAAATTATATCTTTTTAAATATTTTTTCAAGATTTAAAATAGCTACAAAATATTAATAAAACTATTTTTGTAATTTTCGTTTTTTAAATATTAAGATAAAATATGAAGCAATATTTTTTTTGTATTTTTCAAAGTTAAAATGACTATAGAATATTAATAAAACTATTTTTTTGTAATTTTCGTTTTTAATAAAGACAAAAATATAAAGTAATATTTTTTTTGTATTTTTCCAAAATTAAAACGACTACAAAACATTAATAGAATTATATTTTTTGTAATTTTCGAATTTATATAAAGTACCAAAATAAAGTACAATTTTTGTATTTTTCAAGTTTATGAGAAATACATAAACTAAAATTTATATATATATTTTGTGATTTTTTTTCTTTTTGCAACGAAATAAAGTAAAATAGTTAAAATAGCTATACTAGACCCAATTTCACATATTCACGCTAAAAATGTGAAAATTCTCAGGGAGGGTCAAAAATCACGTGCTTACATTTTTGTAATGATAATTTTTGTTTTTATAATTTTGATTAGGATTTTAAAAAATTAAAAATAAAATTAGGAAATAGAAAATAAGCTTTAATTATAATAATTGGACCTGGATTGAAATCCAGGCCCAAATAAAACAATTTTTCCCTTCAGCCCAATCCAGGCAACCCAGGACCGGTCCAATTCAAAGCCAAGACCAAACGACGACGTTTGGTCACATTTTTTCAAGGACCGTTGGATCAAAGCCAACCAACAGCTGAGATCCCATGAACCTAACCCGTAATCATTACCCGATCCAATACCCGGTTCAACCCGTCCCCCAGCTTAAACCAAACGACATCGTTTGGTTAAGTGGATAAATCCTAGCCTTTCATTCTGTTAGATCTAACGGTCAGCATCAACCCACCCCGTCCCTATATAAGTCCAAACCCCTACCCCGACCCCCTAACTTAACACCCCCCCTCTCCACTGTTCATCATCATCTTCCTCAAACACGCCCCTAACCCTAGCCGCCCTAGCATCCCACCGCCTGAAACCCGGCGGCAACAACGCCGCCGGTCACCAAAATAACACCCCAGACTCCTCACCACTTCCTCTACACAGATCTGACCTTAGTTTCCTTCGAATCAGACCCCAACTCTTCGAATCTTAAATCGAAGGTTGGTCTGAAAACTCAACCCTTTCCAATGGCTTCAAAAATAACACCACAGCTTCCCCTAAATTCCCTCACCATGGATCTGTTAGTTGCATGGCTCGAATCCTACTGGAACTACTCGAATCTTCATTTGAAGATTCGAGTAAAACCTGACCTTATCCCAACCTACCTCAAACTCACACCAGTTACCCCCCTGACCTCCCTCGTGCCTAGAATACCGTTGGTTTGATTCAAATCTACCCAGAAGTGTTCGGATTTAAAATCCAAGATCTGAAACCCTAAATTTTCCAAGATTGGAATCTTTTTCGATTCTAATGAAGGATTGAGGTTTAATCGACCTTAGTCAAAGTATTTTCAGTTGAAAATATTTCGACTAAGGTCTGTTTGATTTCAAAAAGTCCGAATCCAAGTGGAGTCCTAGTCTGAATAAATTTGAAGGATTCAGAGGTATTTTTCTATTTCTTTTGTGTATTCTACGTGTATTTTTGTTTGTTTTAATAACCTGTTAATTTTTCATATTTTTGTTTGTTTAATTCTGTCATTTCTGTCTCTTACCAGTCCACTTAATCAAATAAATGAATTGTTTCTGTTGGTTATGTTTGTTCACAATGTGTGTAATCGACTCGATTAAATTCGTCGATTAGTTACATTATGAATTCCCATTTGTGATAATACTGATTGAAATAATCTGTTTCTATAGATTGTTTGTTGACAATTGTTGTAAATAATTAGCTTAAGTTAATACTCGTCAGTGAAATCACCCTTGTTTGTAAGTCAATAAGTCTGTCAGAATAATTGTTGTATGTATATTGTTTCCTGAACATTAAGTTTCAGGGCATTGTCAGTATATTGACAATGCTCCTGTGTGTTTGATTCTAATTCAATGTTGAAGTTCAGTTTGAATTGTTATAATAATTTCAGTGTAATGTTGTTATGATGTTAGTTCTGAATTCAAGTTTACAAATGTTGGGTAAATATAATTGTATTAGGAGGTTAATCATTAGGAATTGGTTGTTAGCTGCTAAACCAGTTTAATTCAGATAACTTGGACAGTAATTACAGTAGGAAATCTGGGACATTTCCGGGAATGAAAACAGTTAAAACAATGAGGGTAATATGTTAATAGTAGTGTGCTGAAAGTGGAAGTTAATGGCTATTATTTAAAGTGATAATGGGAAACAAAGGGTAATGGGGCTGCTTAAAATCAGGATAAGATCATTTAAAGTATTCAAAAGCAGTTTTTAATGGAACTTTCTGATTTTAAAAGAAGAAGGGGGTCCAAGAAGCACTAAAAGGAAATAGGACAGACCTGTATAAGTACAGAGACTGGAAATTTGAAAGGAGAGCAGATTTTAAGAGGGAATTTGAGAGAGAGAAAATCAATTTTCAGACAGAGATTTTAGAGATCAGTTTTCAGAGAGATTTAAGGAGATTTAGATCAAATTTTAAGAGGAGAAAAAATCTGATTTAGAAAGGCAGTTTTTTCAGAGAGTTTTTAAGAGAGGCTGATTTCTAAAGTATTAGGAAATACACACAGAAATACATATACATTTGAGAAAAACATAAAGAAAGAAATAGAAATAGAATCAGAAACAGAAATCTGAGAGGAAGGAAGAAAAATAGCAAAAGAAACAGAAAATAGAACACTCGCATACACACAGAATCTGAAACGGATAATAGAAAAGAAAGAAGGAAAGGCTGAAACAGTGTTTCTGGAATCTGTCCTGGTTTGTTTGTCAACATTGTTTGGTTTAAATTTGGAATTCTTCTTAAATTTCTGTTACTGCTCGTCTGGTTTCACGGGTTTTATTATTGCTCAAATCTGGGGAAATACTGCTATTCTGCTAATTTTGTTACTGCTGCAACTGCTGAAATTTACTCCTTCTACCTTCATTTTCAGGTACATATCTTTTAAATTCTATGTTGGAAAGAGATTCAACATGACAAATAAATAAAGTTTGAATTGTAATACTGTCTTCTATTCATTTGAGTTCCTTAGTTAAAAATTCAGCTTTGTTTCATGTTGGTCAAATAAGTAGTATATGTTGACGTGATGACTGTAAGTTAGGTCATTTCTTGAAGTTTGTATAAGTGTTGTAATAAGGTTAATTTCTAAATTTTCATTAAGGGAAGATATAATTAAGTTGTCAAGGTAGGGAACGTGGCATGAGGATTGGCCATTATTTTTGGTGTTATAAAGAGTAATGTAGAAATATCAAGAAAACTGCACGAGTAACCTCTATTGTTAAATAAGGTTAAAATGGTGTTGGTGGTGTTTTTCATGTATAAGATAACAGATGCATGTATAACCATTAGTGAAAAGTGATTTGATATAACTCGTTACGATGTTAGAATGTTATGAATGTTTTCAACGTACAGTTGGGTTGCATGTAAGACAATTTTATTGAATCAGGTTTGTATATTAATTCCTTTCTTATCAACTTGATGCCTAGCTACCATCATAAGCAGAATTAACAAAATAATTAGGCCTATTAGATTAAAGCAAGTATATGAGAATAAGATGAGATGTACAAGCACAAATTGCAACACTTTATATCAATGGTAATTAGAAATAGAATTTGCACTAAATAAAAATAATGAAAATTCTTCAAAAAAAAATATCTTTTTTCCTTTATAAATCATTTTTAGTTTCATATGCAATTCATTCTTTGGTATATATATATACATATGTTGTATTTGCTAAAAATAGTATTAATTATATTTTTATTCTTTTCTTTGAATTTGAATAGTCTGAATGAATATAATTTATACGCGGAAATTACAATCAACGGGCAATATTTAATAAATTGTGAATTCTTTAAAAGAATTTAAAGGCATCCCTTAAATGTGAATTTCTCAGGATTTTCATATAAAAATGTGTAGATATAATAAACAATTCTTGGAAAAATTAAGAATATTTGGCGTAATTAGGAATACGTTCACGTAACCTGATTATATTTTTGAAAGCAATTCGAATTATGCATTTGTGCAACTTCGAGTGAACATTTTTAAAAGGGTTTTCTCCAAGGATATCAAAATAATTTCATATAGCCCGAGATGTGCAATTCATTGTTTAAATACAAGGGTGACGATGTTCTTAATTTTATTTTAAATTTTGAACATATGAGTTTTTAACAAAAATATAATATGGTCAATTTTATTGTGTACACGTATGCGTGATACGATCCCCTGTAATTATAAAAGGTATATAATAACGAATATACGTACGCGTAATTCGTTTATATAATTGCAAACAATAAATAAAAGCGGCAGTAAAATCATGCAATAAAAACGTATTTAGTAAAATCAAGATAATTAAGTCAATAATAAAAATAGTTAAGCGACCGTGCTAGAACCACGAAATTCGGAAATGCCTAACACCTTCTTCCGGATTAACAGAATTCCTTACTCAGGATTTCTGGTTCGCAGAATAATAAACAGAGTCATATTCTCCTCGATTCAGGGATTAAAACCGGTGACTTGGGACGCCTTAAAATTCTCAGGTGGCGACTCTGAAATAATTAAATAAATCTCGTTTCGACTGTCCTTAAATTGGAGAAAACTCCCCACGCACCCCGCGGGCGCGGTTAAAAGGAGGTGCGACAGCTCTGGCGACTCTGCTGGGGACAAAACCCAGAATCTCTGGTTCAGGGTTTAAAGAATTCGAGCTTAAAATAACTGTTATAATTGGCTTTATATATTATCTGATTTTTACATGATATATGCTCAATATGCTAAATGAAATTTTTACTGCTTTAATATTATTTGAATTGTGCATATACAATTGCCACGAAACCTCCTTCTTTCTGAGTCTTCTGAATTTATGGTGCACACGTGCGCGTGGCCCACCTTTCTGTTAAAGTCATACCAAATAAGACGAAGTCGGGACAAGTAACTAGGCCGGGTAGACTTTCGTGCTCCCGGTACGTTGCCCCCGCTTCGGCTCAAACTGTCCGTTTGGGTAAGCCAGGTTTAGAACAATCAACCTCAGGTTTTTAACCTAGAATAACTCAGCCATGTACCGGATCCCTAGTATGAACGTCTATTTGCATCATGTACATTTGGCCTTGGAGACTCAACACAGGGGTTGGGTCTGTCTAGGACAGGTGAACCCGAAACAAAAAGACCATCCTGATGCATCCTACTTGCTACTTGTGCATTCAATTGCCTCGAACATGCTTGTTGACCAACTTAAATGAAATCATGGTGAGAACCAAGGAATATAATGGGTTGTTTTTTTTAAAAAAAAATTCTTTCCAAAAAATAGTTTTAAATCTTGAAATAAAGGTTTTAATAAATAAAAATTTTTGAAAATGATTTTTAGTGTATATTTTCAAAATGAGTCTTGACTTTATTAAATTAAATTTCAGATACAAAATGAGCACCACGCAAAACCCCCATCCACGAATACAGAAGAGTTTCTATTTCAGCTTCAAATGTGGTGGTATGATTTAGGCAAAGATGGTCAAAAATGGGTCGTCAAACATTTGGGAAATCTCACGGATATTATGAAAGTTAAACCCCGTGATGATCTGATTGCGGCGTTAGTAACTTTTTGGGACCATGTTCACAATGTCTTTCGTTTTTCTGACTTCGAGCTTACTCCTACATTAGAGGAGATAGCTGGATATGCTGGTTTTGACGGAAGTCTAAGAAATCAAAGCCTGATATTCACAAAGGCTCCTTCGGTACATCGATTCTTCGGTCTTCTGAACATCAGCAGTCAAATCAGGAAAAGCAATGTCATCAATGGATGCTGTTCCTTCAACTTTTTGTATTCAAGGTTCGGAAAGTCAGATGAGTTCGAAATTCATGAGAAAGGCCTTACTAACAAGCAAAACAAAGACACTTGGCAGATTCACCGTCGCTTTGCCTTCATGGTGGCTTTTCTAGGAATCATGATCTTCCCAAACAAAGAGCGAACAATTGATATTCGCACCGCGAAAGTTGTGCAAATCCTCACCACCAAAGAAAATCACACCCTTGTCCCCATCATTCTCTCAGACATTTATCGGGCTTTGACTTTATGTAAATCAGGAGCAAAAGTCTTCGAAGGATGCAAAATTTTGTTGCAAATGTGGGTGATTGAACATCTCCAACAACAGCCCAAGATCATACAGTATGGGTCAAACAATGATAATTGCATCGAGAGTTATGAGGAAAGAATAAAAAATTATCAGGCTCCAGAAGGGATAGAAGCATGGGTATCTCATCTAAAGGCTTTAACGGCAAATCAGATTGAATGGACTTTGGGATGGCTCCCGATGAGGGAAGTGATACACATGTCAACCTCGAATAGTTATCTGCTACTATTGGGATTGAGAAGCATCCAGCCGTATGCGCCACTAAGAGTCCTAAGACAACTAGGGAGATATCAAATAGTTCCTGATGATGAAGATTTAAGCACGCAAGTAATCGAATTACACCCAGAAGCCACTATTCCCGAGGCTCTACTTCAGCAGATGTGGAATAGATGTCGATACTTGAAAAGTGATACTCAAGTCCCAGACACTACAAAGGGTGAGATAAATCCTGGATATGCAAGGTGGTTTGAAAAACGGTCTCGCGTGGATGATGTACCAGAGCCTGAGCTAAGAAGGCCAACAAAAAGACCCCATGTTCAAAACTTCAATGATAAAATCCAAGAGCGGTTGATCTGGAGAGAAAAGGGAAAAAGGGTACAAAGCAACTATCCATGCCCTAAAAGAAAATCTGAGAAGCCTCAGTTTGGAGAAAGATTTGCAAGCACAAGAAGCCGAAGGCGAGAAGAAGAGTCTAGCTTGTGAGAATGAAAATCTTCATGCTCGATTCTAAAAAATGAAAAGAGTTTTCTGAGACACCAAAGAGGAGCTGGAAGGATCAAAAAACCATCGCCAATCTTTTTGAAAGAATGCAAGATTATGATTCCATTCTTGCGGAAAACGAAAGGGCGTTGAGCAAAGCAAAAGAAAGGATCCAACAATTAAACGAAGAGGCCAGATCTAATAAGGAACGCCAAGTAAGGCAATCCAAAGAATACAGGGCACAATTCAAGAAGGAAAAAGACCATTGGATACGATCAGAAGATCAGCTTCGTGCACAACTAGAAGAGGCAAGAAGATGCAACAGAGAACATCAACAAGCAGACATCGACAGGGAAAGAGCGCATGCAAGATTAGAGCAGGCCAGACTCCGAGCTCTATTAGAGTCAGCTCTAGATCGTGAAAACCGTGTCAGAGATATAGCCACCACTCGCCAGCAGCAATTGCAGAACCAAGACCAACGTCTCCAAGATTTCAGGGCACAAATCCACGACCTGGCGGTCTACACATCTCAAAGTTACGTAAACTGCTAAGGAATGGATTATGAAAGGTTTACAGAGCATGCACCCACTTTTGCCCGTCATCTAGCATTGGAATTGGAAAGGATGTATCGTACGCTGGGAGGTCATCCAGGTCAAGCCCCACATTGAGCAAATAATCTAATAATATATAACACAAGTGGAAAGTGGGGCACGTTGTGAGATGTTAAGAATTGTATCTTTTATTTTGATTTAAGTGTGTGTGTTTCAAGCCATTTTCTTACAAAGTTTTCAAATGTAATGTCTGTTCATCTTTGTATAATGAATAAAAATGTTTGCCTCATGTCCGAACTACGCAAGGTCTGATTCATGCGGGGGCATGATACGTAGGCAATCTCTATAAGATTCGACCACCACAATAAAAGGAATATAATAAATAAAATTAAAAGTGAATAACAATAAAAATTTCAAGAAAGCTGGGACGACACAAGCAGCCGAGCAAATGCATAATAGAAAGGGATTATTTGTCTAGGAGCATTGCATCTCAACGTGTAATTATATATGTGTTAAACTCTCAAAACTAACAAGTTTGTTCATTGCCAGAATTCAAGCAGTTAGTTTCTCTAAAGAGTATACTGGCATATTATCATTATCACACGAGATCAAAAGGACCAATACCCGAAAGTATGTCTATCCTAGATGTTGACACAGGTATGGAGCTAGAGGAGATGGATGTCGGGAAAATGAAAGAAGAGATGTTCAAACTCAAGCAGCAAATGGCTGAGATGTACCAAGCCTGGTCTACAGGACAGTTACCCCCGTCTTACCCAACTAACCCTGCTCCATCAATGACCCAAACTCAGGATAATATTACCACTGAATTATCCCCAAATTTCCCCATTTACCAGCACTACCGAGGCACCACCTCTCAGACACCGCAGTCTCCACCTCCGAAACCAGTTCCATATTTTCCTCCACTTATGACTCCTGTTTTTGTAGCGCCTTCCCCGGCTACATTCCACAAATCTCCTAGTGAGCCTACATTCCAGGCCCAGGACAACCAATATTACCCCCGGAGCCCACCCTCAAAGCCTCCGAAATCCATTCAACTGCTCCTCGTTTTGATCTCCCAACCGAAATTGACAAGCCAGCCAAAAATGCTGAACAAGAAAAGATGTTCAGGAAGGTCAAGAGTCTAGAACAATCGTTCAGAGACATGCGAGGATTAGGTGGGCAAGTCAGTGTAGCATACAAAGATTTGTGCTTATTCCCCAATGTACAATTACCAGTTGGCTTCAAGATGCCCAAATTTGACCTATACAACGGGCACGACGACCCAGTAGCCCACTTAAGGGGTTTCTGTAGCAAGATGCGAGGAGCTGGGGGAAAGGATGAATTATTGATGGCTTACTTCAGTCAAAGTTTAAGCGGATCAGCTTTGGAGTGGTATACACGCCAGGACCATGGGAGATGGTACACCTGGGATGACCTGGCACAGGCATTCGCATACCATTTCCAATACAATCTGGAAATCATCCCAGATCGACTATCTTTGACAAAATTTGAGAAGAAACACAATGAAAGTTTCAGAGAGTATGGTTTCTGGTGGAGAGAACAGGCAGCAAGAGTGGATCCTCCTATGAAGGAGAGTGAAATGGTAGACTACTTCCTCTAAGCCTTGGAACCGACTTACTATGCCCATTTGGTTTCAGCGGTGGGGAAATCATTCAACGAAGTGGTGAAGATGGGAGGTATGGTGGAAGAAGGCCTCAAGACAAATAAAATCATGAGCTATTCAGCGATTAAGGCGACTACTCAAGCTATTCAAGGCGGGGTAGGAGGAATTGGAAGAAAGAAGAGGGAGGAAGCAGCGGTAGTTGATTCAGGAATTTGGTCAGGACCCAGAGGTTCACCGCCTTACTATAATCAACAACGACCTCGCCAATCAACTTACCACCACGATTCATCCCAACACTACTATCACCCTTCGGAGCCTCATTTTTTCATTAACCATGCTCAAGCATACAATCAGCCACCTGTTCACGCCAATTGGCGTGCTCCTGCCATACCAAGTACTTACCCACGAGCCTATCCCGGACCAGGTTTCAGGCCTAGGCCAGCATTCAGGGGAGAAAGGGAACAAAAAAAGAAAACTTACACTCCATTGGGAGAGTCTTACACTAGTCTGTTCCACAGGCCGAGACAGCTAGACATGCTAAGACCAATACAATCCAAGCTACCCAATCCTCCTCCAAAGAATCTGGATTACACCATTAGCTGTGAGTATTGCTCCGGTGCACCAGGCCATGATACGGAGAAATGCTGGCATTTGAAAAATGCAATACAAGAGCTGATTGATACTAATAAAATCGAGGTTCAAACCCCCGAAGCTCCCAATATCAATAGAAATCCAATGCCAGCCCATCAAGAGGCCAATATGATAGAAATCATACAAGCTGATGGGGAGACAAAGAAGCCGTCACAAACTGTCATGATGATCAAGTCTCATGAAGCCAAGCCAGATAAGCAGTTAACAGAGGAGAAGCCGGTACCTAAGCAGAACAGAAATGGTGATGAACCATCTATGATAGTCGAGGAGGGATCATCGAGCAAAGTTGCCACAAAACAAGAAAGGCCGAAAGTAATAGTACCAGGGGTTGCTAACAAACCCATTGTATTCGTGGAAGGAGCCCGTACAGATCGGGTTATTATCACACCTGTAACCCAGCTGCCAGTCATCAACAACAAAGCCATCCCATGGAACTATGAACGGGTGACTGTAATGTACAAGGGAAAAGAAGTCAAGGAAGAAGTGTGTGAGGTGCAAGGCTTGACTCGTTCGGGAAGATGTTTTACGCCCGAAGAGTTAAGAAAAACTAAAAATAATCCAACACCAATAAAGAGAGCTGTGACGGAAGAAGAGGCGGAAGAGTTTTTAAGAAAAATGAAACTCCATGATTATTCTGTTGTGGATCAATTGAAGAAGACGCCCGCTCAAATTTCATTGTTGTCATTACTCATCCATTCAGAGGAGCACCGTCTGGCTTTGATGAAAATCCTGAATGAGGCTCATGTTCCTGAAAAAATCTCTGTAAATCATTTGGGAAGAATAGCCAACAGAATCTTTGAGACAAACAGAATTACATTTTCTGATGATGAATTGCCTGTGGAAGGTACCGAGCACAACAGAGCTCTTTACCTCACTGTGAAATGTGAAAACTCCGTAGTAACCCGGGTATTGGTTGACAATGGGTCAAGTGCAAACATCTGCCCTCTCTCCACTTTAAGCAAATTAAAAATTAAAGAGGAGAGGATCCAGAAGAATAGTATCTGCGTACCGGGGTTTGACGGTGGAAGCAGAGATTCATTTGGCGACATAGTGTTGGAACTAACAATAGGGCCAGTTGAATTTACAATGGAATTTCAAGTGTTGGACATAACTGTTTCTTAAAACTTGTTGTTGGGTCGACCATGGATCCATGCTGCTAAAGCAATCCCGTCAACACTACATCAGGCTGTCAAGTTTGAATGGGATCATCAAGAAATAGTTGTGCATGAGGAAGAAAGTTTAAATGCTCGCAGCAATGCCATTGTACCGGTCGAGGGAATAGAAAATGACCAGGGACCATGGGTATACCAAGTGTCCGACATAGTGTCGGTAGAGAAAATTCCAGAGGGGAAATACCTTCCGAATCCAAAGATATCCTCTGCATCAGTCATGATAGCCTATGAAATGTTAAAAAATGGTTTTATACCCGGCAAAGGTCTGGGCTCATCTTTGCAAGGAATTATACAACCAGTATCTCTCCCCGAGAACTGGGGAACATTTGGTTTGGGATTTATACCCACTATCACCGATGTGAAAAAGGCCAGAAAGCTGAAACACAAGGCATGGGATCTTCCAAAACCAGTCCCACCTCTATCAAAGTCTTTTGTCAAGACCGGTGCTAAAAATCGCCCGATAACAACAATTCCTAAATCCCGGGTCAATCCTGAGGAGGAATTGATTGAAAGATTCGAGAAATTGTTTGATGATGTGAATATGTTGGAAAGCGGAGAAGGGTGTAGCAACGCAGAAGTTCAATTCATTGGGCCAGAAACAAAGCTTAATAATTGGAAAGCCACTCCTCTCCCCATTCGAAAGGAGTCTTGGTAGTTTATTTTGATTTTCTTTCAAGTTTGTTTGGGTTACTTCAGGGTTGTAATCCCAAAACTTATCTTACAGTTTGTTTGAAGTGTGCAAAACCTTGTTATCTTTCATCATCCAATAAAAAACAGTTTCCTTTTTATTATCATTCCTGATAGTTTTCTTTTTCCATTTCTTCTTTTTTTTGTACAGTTCTTTTTACGCTGGCTCTAGTGATATGGCATGCATGAGGAATCCTCAGCCCAGTCTTAAAAATCAATTTGGTTCCGAAGTAATAATTCAAGAAATATATTGTGATTATGAATCAGAATATGATGAAGATGAGGTTTTTGAAGAGATTAGTAAAGATTTAATTCACTTTGAGGAAAAAATCAAACCTAGCTTGAGTGATACCGAGGACATCAATATAGGGGACACGAATAATATCCGGGAAACTAAAATAAGTGTCCATCTCGAACCAAAGATCCGAGAAGAGTTAATTAAAGCACTCATAGAATTCAAAGATGTTTTTGCATGGTCATATGACGACATGCCGGGCTTGAGCACTGATTTAGTGGTTCACAAATTGCCCACCGATCCAACGGTGCCTCCTGTCAAGCAGAGACTGAGAAAATTCAAGCCTGATATGAGTGTGAGAATTAAAGAAGAAATCACCAAACAGTTGGAAGCAAAGGTCATTCGAGTTACTCGATATCCTGTTTGGTTAGCTAATATCGTTCCTGTGCCAAAGAAAGATGGCAAAATTAGAGTATGCGTCGACTACCGCAATCTCAACAAAGCAAGTCCGAAGGATAATTTCCCATTACCCAATATCCATATTTTGATCGATAATTGTGCCAAGCATGATATAGGATCTTTCGTGGATTGTTATGCCGGGTATCATCAAATTCTAATGGATGAAGAAGACGCAGAAAAGACGGCATTCATCACACCATGGGGAACTTATTGCTACCGGGTAATGCCATTCGGTTTGAAGAACGCCGGAGCAACCTATATGAAAGCGATGACCACAGTGTTTCATGATATGATACACAAAGAGATTGAGGTATACGTGGACGATGTGATCATAAAATCAAAGCATCAATCTGACCACGTTGGGGACTTAAGGAAATTCTTCTTAAGACTTCGCAGGTACAACCTCAAGCTTAACCCTGCCAAATGCGCATTTGGAGTTCCATCTGGAAAGTTACTGGGATTCATAGTCAGTCGGCGAGGCATCGAGCTAGACCCATCAAAAATCAAAGCCATCCAAGAATTGCCACCTCCAAGGAACAAAACTGAAGTAATGAGTTTGTTGGGAAGGTTAAATTACATCAGCAGGTTTATTTCTCAGCTCACAACAACCTGTGAGCCAATTTTCAAATTGTTGAAAAAGGATGCTGTGGTCAAATGGACCGATGAGTGTCAAGAAGCGTTCGATAAGATAAAAGGGTACTTGTCGAACCCACCCGTGTTGGTCCCGCCAGAGCCAGGAAGACCTTTGATTCTTTACTTGACGGTCTTGGAAAATTCATTTGGTTGTGTATTGGGGCAACATGACCTCACCAGCATAAAAGAACAGGCCATCTACTACCTTAGCAAAAAGTTCACAACTTATGAGGTTAAGTATACTCATCTGAAAAAGACATGTTGCGCCCTAACATGGGTGGCTCAGAAGTTGAAACACTATTTGTCGTCCCACACTACTTACCTCATTTCGCATTTGGATCCATTGAAATATATTTTTCAAAAGCCTATGCCAACGGGAAGACTTGCAAAGTGGCAAATTTTGCTCACAGAGTTTGACACCATCTATGTGACTCGGACTGCAATGAAAGCCCAAGCACTGGCCGATCATTTAGCCGAAAACCCGGTCGATGAGGAATACGAGCCGTTGAAAACCTATTTTCCTGATGAAGAAATATATCGACGAGGTGGAGCGAATTGAAAAACCTGGCTGGAAACTTTTCTTTGATGGAGCCGCTAACATGAAAGGAGTCGGGATAGGAGCTATAATCATTTCTGAAACGGGGCATCACTATCCTGTTACGGCTCAATTGCGATTTTATTGCACCAATAATATAGCTGAATATGAAGCTTGCATTTTGGGGTTAAGGCTAGCCGCAGACATGGGTATCCGAGAAATCTTAGTCATGGGAGATTCGGATCTTTTGGTACATCAAATTCAAGGAGAATGGGAAACCCGAGACTTGAAGCTCATACCATACCGACAATGTCTACATGATCTTTGTCAGCGGTTTCAATCAGTGGAGTTCCAACATATTCCAAGAATCCATAATGAGGTTGTCGATGCATTGGCTACCCTGGCATCAATGTTGCACCATCCGGACAAAGCTTATGTAGATCCGATACATATTCAAGTCCATGATCAGCACTCTTATTGCAATATGGTTGAAGAGGAATTGGACGGTGAACCGTGGTTCCACGACATCAAGGAGTATATCAAAATGGGGATATATCCCACACGAGCCACAGGAGATCAAAAGAGGACCATTAGGCGATTGGCAAATGGATTCTTCTTAAGCGGAGGAGTTTTGTATAAAAGAACACCAGATCTTGGATTATTAAGATGCATAGATGCCAGACAAGCTACAGCTGTCATGTCTGAAGTACATTCGGGAGTTTGCGGACCCCACATGAGCGGATATGTGTTGGCAAAGAAAATCCTCCGAGCTGGTTACTATTGGCTTACCATGGAGCGAGATTGTATCAGTTTTGTGAGCAAGTGTCATCAATGCCAGATACACGGAGATTTGATTCATTCTCCACCATCCGAGTTGCACACAATGTCGGCACCATGGCCCTTCATTGCCTGGGGTATGGATGTGATTGGACCAATTGAGCCGGCAGCATCCAATGGGCACAGGTTCATTCTGGTAGCCATTGATTATTTTAACAAATGGGTTGAGGCCAAGACATTCAAATCGGTGACCAAGAAAGCTGTGGTCGATTTTGTCCACTCAAATATCATATGTCGATTCGGAATCCCAAAGGTGATCATCACAGATAACGGTGCTAATCTTAACAGTAACTTAATGAAGGAAGTATGTCAGCAGTTTAAGATTACTCATCGCAACTCTACCCCATATCGGCCCAAAGCGAATGGAGCAGTCGAGGCAGCCAACAAAAACATAAAGAAGATACTTCAGAAAATGGTAGAAGGTTCAAGACAATGGCACGAAAAACTACCATTTGCGTTATTGGGATATCGCACTACTGTTCGCACTTTAGTAGGAGCAACTCCTTATTTGTTGGTATATGGCACTGAAGCAATAATTCCTGCAGAAGTTGAGATTCCTTCCCTTCGGATCATCGCCGAAGCAAAGATTGATGATGATGAATGGGTCAAAACCCGTCTAGAACAGTTAAACTTGATTGATGAAAAACGATTGGCCGCAGTATGTCATGGTCAATTATATCAAAGAAGAATAGCAAGAGCATACAATAAAAAGGTGCGTCCACGGAAGTTCGAAGTGGGTCAACATGTGCTGAAACGTATTCTTCCACATCAGGTTGAGGCAAAAGGCAAATTTGCCCCGAATTGGCAAGGACCATTCATTGTGACCAGAGTATTATCGAATGGTGCACTATGCTTAACAGATATTGAAGGCAAATGCATAGACATGGCGATCAATTCTGACGCGGTAAAGAGATATTATGCATAACTTTTTGAATGTTTGTATTTAGCATTATTTCGAAGATTGGAATGACAAAGGCAATTTATTCTGCTATCCAAACACTATACCCTTTGCTTCCCCTTTGAGCCATATTTGTTTCTTTCTTACCCTCTCTTGGAATCAATGAAAATCAAATATGAATTTTTTTTTTTTAAAAAAAAATCACTATTATTTAGTGAACTACGTTTGACCTGATTCCTCAAAGAAGGATACGTAGGCGCCTCATGGCTCGGTCATAGGGTGCACAATATGCATAATGTGCACAAAAAGAAACATCAAGAGACCCCAAATCAAGAAACTGGGGCAAAGAATTGTATTGGAAATAAGAAAAAGATTCCAAGAGTTGTAATTTTAAACCCATACCAAAGCTATTTAGATTTTAATACCTTTTCCATTTCTAACCACATACCAAAAAGACCTTCCGATCAATCTTAGAAAAATGCTGAGACAAACAAATGAAGATGGTTCATAACACTCTGGTACAAACAAGAAGAGAAAGTAAAAATGAGAGAGTCTTATAGGTAAAAACCCACACGGGCACCATAAGGCGATGGAAGAAGAG
Organism: Nicotiana tabacum; assembly: GCF_000715075.1. Classification (NCBI taxonomy): domain Eukaryota; kingdom Viridiplantae; phylum Streptophyta; class Magnoliopsida; order Solanales; family Solanaceae; genus Nicotiana; species Nicotiana tabacum. Next base: position 140,392,626 of record NC_134099.1, on the reverse strand, counting down.
AAAGTAAAAATGAGAGAGTCTTATAGGTGAAAACCCACTCGGGCACCATAAGGCGATGGAAGTTGAGAGAAAGTAAAATGAGAGAGTCTTATTGGTGAAAACCTTCGTAGGCACCATAAGGCGAAAAAGAAGTAAGAAATGAACAAATGAGGAAGGTTTATCGGTGAAAACTCTTTGAGATATTGCAATTCCAACAGGTCTGTAAAATGAAAAATGAAGTTGGATTACGGAAATTTTGGGGAAAACAAAAATGAGACAATTGAAAGGAGATTGATTAAAAGACTGGGTTGATTAATCCAAATTGCATACCATGATCATTGGCGCCAATGACTCCAATCAGATAAGTCCTTTATTCCTTCGTCAACGATCATCCAAATTTGGATTTTTCTTTTTCATACTATAATTGTCGAAATCAGCGTGTTTCATCACTAATAATCTTACTTTTCTAAAGCTTTGAGATAAGTTTTATTCCAAACAAATAAGAAGGAATGTCAAGGTATACTACCAAGATTCAGGATTACATGATGCAAAAAACGGCCATGAAAGGCGGGAGATAAAAATAATAAGATATGGGTGTAAGAAAAGTGAAATCAAAAGTGGATCAGCAATGTCATGAGGGACATATGATAACAGTTAAAAGGGTTTGAAGGAAAACATACAGAGGGGAATCCTATAGTCAAGGATCAATTACAAAGACAAAACAGTCTTTTTCAACCATTCCAAGGCAATAAAACAAGACGAAGAAGAAGCCCCACCATCGGCAAGAATACCCCAGTTAACCACCCTGCTTTAAACTAACGAAGTTTTCTTTGATTTAAAACAGGGGCAAAAACAAGATTTGTGTCAGGAAACACTTGGTAGAAGATATAAAGAAGAAATCAGGCGTCCACCTGGAGAATGAGGATGAGAAAAGAAGAAATCAGGCGTCCACCTGGAGAATGAGGATGAGAATTAAAGAAATCAGGCGTCCACCTGGAGAACGAGGATGAAGATATAAAGAAGAAATCAGGCGTCCACCTGGAGAATGAGGATAAGAATTGAAGAAGTCAGGCGTCCACCTGGAGAACGAGGATGAAGAATTGAAGAAATCAGGCGTCCACCTGGAGAATGAGGATGAGAATTAAAGAAATCAGGCGTCCACCTGGAGAACGAGGATGAAGATATAAAGAAGAAATCAGGCGTCCACCTGGAGAATGAGGATAAGAATTGAAGAAGTCAGGCGTCCACCTGGAGAACGAGGATGAAGAATTAAAGAAGTCAGGCGTCCACCTGGAGAATGAGGATAAGAATTGAAGAAGTCAGGCGTCCACCTGGAGAATGAGGATGAGAATTAAAGAAATCAGGCGTCCACCTGGAGAACGAGGATGAAGATATAAAGAAGAAATCAGGCGTCCACCTGGAGAATGAGGATGAGAAAAGAAGAAGTCAGGCGTCCACCTGGAGAACGAGGATGAAGAATTAAAGAAGGAGTCAGGCGTCCACCTGGAAGAATGAGGATGAAGAAGAAATCAGGCGTCCACCTGGAGAATGAGGATGAGAATGGAAGGAATCAGGCGTCCACCTGGAGAATAAGGATAAGAATTGAAGAAGTCAGGCGTCCACCTGGAGAATGAGGATGAGAATTAAAGAAATCAGGCGTCCACCTGGAGAACGAGGATGAAGATATAAAGAAGAAATCAGGCGTCCACCTGGAGAATGAGGATAAGAATTGAAGAAGTCAGGCGTCCACCTGGAGAACGAGGATGAAGAATTAAAGAAGTCAGGCGTCCACCTGGAGAATGAGGATGAAGAATTGAATAAGTCAGGCGTCCACCTGGAGAATGAGGATGAGAATTAAAGAAATCAGGCGTCCACCAGGAGAATGAGGATGAAAAGAATTAAAGAAGAAATCAGGCGTCCACCTGGAGAATGAGGACAAAGAATTGAAGAAATCAGGCGTCCACCTGGAGAATGAGGATGAGAATTAAAGAAGTCAGGCGTCCACCTGGAGAATGAGGATGAGAAAAGAAGAAGTCAGGCATCCACCTGGAGAATGAGGATAAGAATTGAAGAAATCAGGCGTCCACCTGGAGAATGAGGATGAGAATTAAAGAAGTCAGGCGTCCACCTGGAGAATGAGGATGAGAAAAGAAGAAATCAGGCGTCCACCTGGAGAATGAGGACAAAGAATTAAAGAAATCAGGCGTCCACCTGGAGAATGAGGATGAGAATTAAAGAAGTCAGACGTCCACCTGGAGAATGAGGATGAGAAAAAGAAGAAGTCAGGCGTCCACCTGGAGAATGAGGATGAGAATTAAAGAAGTCAGGCGTCCACCTGGAGAATGAGGATGAGAAAAGAAGAAATCAGGCGTCCACCTGGAGAATGAGGATGAGAATTAAAGAAGTCAGGCGTCCACCTGGAGAATGAGGATGAGAAAAAGAAGAAGTCAGGCGTCCACCTGGAGAATGAGGATGAGAATTAAAGAAGTCAGGCGTCCACCTGGAGAATGAGGATGAGAAAAGAAGAAGTCAGGCGTCCACCTGGAGAACGAGGATGAAGAATTAAAGAAGGAATCAGGCGTCCACCTGGAGAACGAGGATGAGAATTAAAGAAGTCAGGCGTCCACCTGGAGAATGAGGATGAGAATTAAAGAAGTCAGGCGTCCACCTGGAGAATGAGGATGAGAATTAAAGAAGTCAGGCGTCCACCTGGAGAATGAGGATGAGAATTAAAGAAGTCAGGCGTCCACCTGGAGAATGAGGATAAGAATTGAAGAAATCAGGCGTCCACCTGGAGAATAAGGATGAAGAAGTTAAGAAGAAATCAGGCGTCCACCTGGAGAATGAGGATGAAAAGAATTAAAGAAGAAATCAGGCGTCCACCTGGAGAATGAGGACAAAGAATTGAAGAAATCAGGCGTCCACCTGGAGAATGAGGACAGAGAATTGAAGAAGTCAGGCGTCCACCTGGAGAATGAGGACAAAGAAAAGAAGCAGTCAGGCGCCCACTTGGAGAACAAGGGAATACAATTAAAGCAGACAGAAGTCAGGCACCCACCTGGAGAACAAGGGAATACAATTGAAGTGTTGAAATCAAAAACCCGCTCATATGAGAAAGGAGAACATTTAGAGTCAATAAAGCAGAGGAGTCCAACAATGTCCCCAGCAGGAAACAACAAGAATCCCAAACAGATAAAGAAAATACGGGACACAATGAAAAGGAATACAGAATAAGCCAAATGTCCAAGAGTCACCAAGATATCAAGACAACAAGAAACGCAAGAGCATGATCTAGATAAGATTTTATAATTCATGTACCATAGTATAGTTTAGCTTTTTGTATTACCTTTGAAGTAAGGTGTAATAAGGAGGTCAGCAAGCAGTAAAAACAGCACGAAGCAGCAGTAACATCACAGTCCCACGGTAGTCCCAGCTACCAAAACTTCCCGAACTACATTGACCTGATTCCTTTATAGCCAAGGATATGTAAGAAACCTTTGAAGCAGAGGTTCGGTCAAATCTTTCAAAAATGCTTCCCACGGAGTATTTGAACGGGCAAAAAATCGCTCGTATCCGCTCACTTTATCTTTGCACGAAAACTCTTCGAGTTTCCGCGCAAAGAGGGGCAGCTGTGAGCACGTGATTTTTGCCTCGCGAAAACTACTCCAAAATAAATCAAAAAATAAAATAAATTTCTTTTAATGTGCAATTTTAGAAATTGTGTTGCGTTTATTAATTATTGGTGTTGTCCGTAAATGTTTGCTTTGTTATAATTAAACAAAAAATTAAAATAAAAATACATGTTTCATGCGTAGCTAGGATTTAATTATGCATTTAATAATTGAGTCAATTTAAAATAAAATCTCAAAAAATATGCATTTGTTCTGTTTTTAATGTTTCACTGTGTGATTAATGTTTTATCTGTGTTAATGGTTATTAAGAGGTAATTAGTATTTTTGTAATGATAATTTTTGTTTTTATAATTTTGATTAGGATTTTAAAAAATTAAAAATAAAATTAGGAAATAGAAAATAAGCTTTAATTATAATAATTGGACCTGGATTGAAATCCAGGCCCAAATAAAACAATTTTTCCCTTCAGCCCAATCCAGGCAACCCAGGACCGGTCCAATTCAAAGCCAAGACCAAACGACGACGTTTGGTCACATTTTTTCAAGGACCGTTGGATCAAAGCCAACCAACGGCTGAGATCCCACGAACCTAACCCGTAATCATTACCCGATCCAATACCCGGTTCAACCCGTCCCCCAGCTTAAACCAAACGACATCGTTTGGTTAAGTGGATAAATCCTAGCCTTTCATTCTGCTAGATCTAACGGTCAGCATCAACCCACCCCGTCCCTATATAAGTCCAAACCCCTACCCCGGCCCCCTAACTTAACACCCCCCCTCTCCACTGTTCATCATCATCTTCCTCAAACACGCCCCTAACCCTAGCCGCCCTAGCATCCCACCGACTGAACCCGGCGGCAACAACGCCGTCGGTCACCAAAATAACACCCCAGACTCCTCACCACTTCCTCTACACAGATCTGACCTTAGTTTCCTTCGAATCAGACCCCAACTCTTCGAATCTTAAATCGAAGGTTGGTCTGAAAACTCAACCCTTTCCAATGGCTTCAAAAATAACACCACAGCTTCCCCTAAATTCCCTCACCATGGATCTGTTAGTTGCATGGCTCGAATCCTACTGGAACTACTCGAATCTTCATTTGAAGATTCGAGTAAAACCTGACCTTATCCCAACCTACCTCAAACTCACACCAGTTACCCCCCTGACCTCCCTCGTGCCTAGAATACCGTTGGTTTGATTCAAATCTACCCAGAAGTGTTCGGATTTAAAATCCAAGATCTGAAACCCTAAATTTTCCAAGATTGGAATCTTTTTCGATTCTAATGAAGGATTGAGGTTTAATCGACCTTAGTCAAAGTATTTTCAGTTGAAAATATTTCGACTAAGGTCTGTTTGATTTCAAAAAGTCCGAATCCAAGTGGAGTCCTAGTCTGAATAAATTTGAAGGATTCAGAGGTATTTTTCTATTTCTTTTGTGTATTCTACGTGTATTTTTGTTTGTTTTAATAACCTGTTAATTTTTCATATTTTTGTTTGTTTAATTCTGTCATTTCTGTCTCTTACCAGTCCACTTAATCAAATAAATGAATTGTTTCTGTTGGTTATGTTTGTTCACAATGTGTGTAATCGACTCGATTAAATTCGTCGATTAGTTACATTATGAATTCCCATTTGTGATAATACTGATTGAAATAATCTGTTTCTATAGATTGTTTGTTGACAATTGTTGTAAATAATTAGCTTAAGTTAATACTCGTCAGTGAAATCACCCTTGTTTGTAAGTCAATAAGTCTGTCAGAATAATTGTTGTATGTATATTGTTTCCTGAACATTAAGTTTCAGGGCATTGTCAGTATATTGACAATGCTCCTGTGTGTTTGATTCTAATTCAATGTTGAAGTTCAGTTTGAATTGTTATAATAATTTCAGTGTAATGTTGTTATGATGTTAGTTCTGAATTCAAGTTTACAAATGTTGGGTAAATATAATTGTATTAGGAGGTTAATCATTAGGAATTGGTTGTTAGCTGCTAAATCAGTTTAATTCAGATAACTTGGACAGTAATTACAGTAGGAAATCTGGGACATTTCCGGGAATGAAAACAGTTAAAACAATGAGGGTAATATGTTAATAGTAATGTGCTGAAAGTGGAAGTTAATGGCTATTATTTAAAGTGATAATGGGAAACAAAGGGTAATGGGGCTGCTTAAAATCAGGATAAGATCATTTAAAGTATTCAAAAGCAGTTTTTAATGGAACTTTCTGATTTTAAAAGAAGAAGGGGGTCCAAGAAGCACTAAAAGGAAATAGGACAGACCTGTATAAGTACAGGGACTGGAAATTTGAAAGGAGAGCAGATTTTAAGAGGGAATTTGAGAGAGAGAAAATCAATTTTCAGACAGAGATTTTAGAGATCAGTTTTCAGAGAGATTTAAGGAGATTTAGATCAAATTTTAAGAGGAGAAAAAATCTGATTTAGAAAGGCAGTTTTTTCAGAGAGTTTTTAAGAGAGGCTGATTTCTAAAGTATTAGGAAATACACACAGAAATACATATACATTTGAAAAAAACATAAAGAAAGAAATAGAAATAGAATCAGAAACAGAAATCTGAGAGGAAGGAAGAAAAATAGCAAAAGAAACAGAAAATAGAACACTCGCATACACACAGAATCTGAAACGGATAATAGAAAAGAAAGAAGGAAAGGCTGAAACAGTGTTTCTGGAATCTGTCCTGGTTTGTTTGTCAACATTGTTTGGTTTAAATTTGGAATTCTTCTTAAATTTCTGTTACTGCTCGTCTGGTTTCACGGGTTTTATTATTGCTCAAATCTGGGGAAATACTGCTATTCTGCTAATTTTGTTACTGCTGCAACTGCTGAAATTTACTCCTTCTACCTTCATTTTCAGGTACATATCTTTTAAATTCTATGTTGGAAAGAGATTCAACATGACAAATAAATAAAGTTTGAATTGTAATACTCTCTTCTATTCATTTGAGTTCCTTAGTTAAAAATTCAGCTTTGTTTCATGTTGGTCAAATAAGTAGTATATGTTGACGTGATGACTGTAAGTTAAATGTCATTTCTTGAAGTTTGTATAAGTGTTGTAATAAGGTTAATTTCTAAATTTTCATTAAGGGAAGATATAATTAAGTTGTCAAGGTAGGGAACGTGGCATGAGGATTGGCCATTATTTTTGGTGTTATAAAGAGTAATGTAGAAATATCAAGAAAACTGCACGAGTAACCTCTATTGTTAAATAAGGTTAAAATGGTGTTGGTGGTGTTTTTCATGTATAAGATGACAGATGCATGTATAAGCATTAGTGAAAAGTGATTTGATATAACTCGTTACGATGTTAGAATGTTATGAATGTTTTCAACGTACAGTTGGGTTGCATGTAAGACAATTTTATTGAATCAGGTTTGTATATTAATTCCTTTCTTATCAACTTGATGCCTAGCTACCATCATAAGCAGAATTAACAAAATAATTAGGCCTATTAGATTAAAGCAAGTATATGAGAATAAGATGAGATGTACAAGCACAAATTGCAACACTTTATATCAATGGTAATTAGAAATAGAATTTGCACTAAATAAAAATAATGAAAATTCTTCAAAAAAATATCTTTTTTCCTTTATAAATCATTTTTTAGTTTCATATGCAATTCATTCTTTGGTATATATATACATATGTTGTATTTGCTAAAAATAGTATTAATCATATTTTTATTCTTTTCTTTGAATTTGAATAGTCTGAATGAATATAATTTATACGCGGAAATTACAATCAACGGGCAACATTTAATAAATTGTGAATTCTTTAAAAGAATTTATAGGCATCCCTTAAATGTGAATTTCTCAGGATTTTCATATAAAAATGTGTAGATATAATAAACAATTCTTGGAAAAATTAAGAATATTCGGCGTAATTAGGAATACGTTCGCGTAACCTGATTATATTTTTGAAAGCAATTCGAATTATGCGTTTGCGCAACTTCGAGTGAACATTTTTAAAAGGGATTTCTCCAAGGATATCAAAATAATTTCATATAGCCCGAGATGTGCAATTCATTGTTTAAATACAAGGGTGACGATGTTCTTAATTTTATTTTAAATTTTGAACATATGAGTTTTTAACAAAAATATAATATGGTCAATTTTATTGTGTACACGTATGCGTGACACGATCCCCTGTAATTATAAAAGGTATATAATAACGAATATACGTACGCGTAATTCGTTTATATAATTGCAAACAATAAATAAAAGCGGCAGTAAAATCATGCAATAAAAACGTATTTAGTAAAATCAAGATAATTAAGCCAATAATAAAAACAGTTAAGCGATCGTGCTAGAACCACGGAATTCGGAAATGCCTAACACCTTCTTCCGGATTAACAGAATTCCTTACTCAGGATTTCTGGTTCGCAGAATAATAAACAGAGTCACATTCTCCTCGATTCAGGGATTAAAACCGGTGACTTGGGACGCCTTAAAATTCTCAGGTGGCGACTCTGAAATAATTAAATAAATCCCGTTTTGACTGTCCTTAAATTAGAGAAAACTCCCCACGCACCCCGCGGGCGCGGTTAAAAGGAGGTGCGACAAAAGTTATCAGCCAAGTTTCAAGATAGTCGAACAACGCAGAGCATGGAAAAAGAAAAAGGGAAAACCATCCCCAGCAGGAACGTCCCCCACGTTTTAAACTAACAAATTTTCTTTGATTTGAAGCAGGGACAGGAAATGTTATTGATGACGGAAAGACATGCCACAAGAAAGATTGTCAAACTGGGGCAGAAAATTTTCTTTCATTTCGAAAATTTTCTGGAAGTCTAACACAAGTTTTGAGGGAAGCGGTATCCCCAGCAGTTTTTGGAAGAAGGCAATACAAGTTTTAAATAAAGCAATTTCAGGAGGAAGATAACACAAGTCTTAAGGGAAGTAGTTCCAGAGGAAGGAAAACACAAGCTTTAAGGGAATTAGTATTTGAAGGAGGAGAATAACATATTTTTGAATGAAACACCGGTGTTATCCCCAGCAGTTTTCAAAGGAATGAAACACCAGTTTTGAGGGAACCAGTTCTGAAAGAAGATTATTCAAGTTAGAAGGAAAATGGTTCAGGAGGCAGGAAGGAACAACGACAATAGAACGTATTTCTAAGAAGTTGTTGAAGTCAGGAGCCCGCCTGGAGAATGGAGGTGTTATTGTTTTGTTGTAATTGAAGTCAGGAGCCCGCCTGGAGAATGGAGGTGTTATATTTTTAAGTCATTGATGAAGTCAGGAGCCCGCCTGGAGAATGGAGGTATTATCTTTTTAAGTCGTAGTAGAAGTCAGGAGCCCGCCTAGAGAATGGAGGTGTTATATTTTGAAGAAGTAATTGAAGTCAGGAGCCCGCCTGGAGAATGGAGGTGTTATATTTTGAAGAGTTAGTTGAAAAGTCAGGAGCCCGCCTGGAGAATGGAGGTATTATCTTTTTAAGTCGTAGTAGAAGTCAGGAGCCCGCCTAGAGAATGGAGGTGTTATATTTTGAAGAAGTAATTGAAGTCAGGAGCCCGCCTGGAGAATGGAGGTTGTTATATTTTCAAGTTGTAGTCGAAGTCAGGAGCCCGCCTGGATAATGGAGGCATTATCTTTTAAGTCATAATAGAAGTCAGGAGCCCGCCTGGAGAATAGAGGTGTTATATTTTTAAGAAGTTGTTGAAGTCAGGAGCCCGCCTGGAGAATGGAGGTGTTATATTTTGAAGAAGTTGTTGAAGTCAGGAGCCCGCCTGGAGAATGGAGGTGTTATATTTTTAAGAATTTGTTGAAGTCAGGAGCCCGCCTGGAGAATGGAGGTGTTATATTTTTAAGAAGTAGTTGAAGTCAGGAGCCCGCCTGGAGAATGGAGGTTTTATATTTTTAAAAAGTAGTTGAAGTCAGGAGCCCGCCTGGAGAATGGAGGCGTTATATTTTTAAGAAGTAGTTGAAGTCAGGAGCCCGCCTGGAGAATAGAGGTGTTATATTTTTAAGGAGTAGTCGAAATCAGGAGCCCGCCTGGAGAATGGAGGTGCCATACTTTTAAGTTGCTGTTGAAGTCAGGAGCCCTCCTGAAGAATGGAGGTGTTATATTTTTAAGAAGTTGTTGAAGTCAGGAGCCCGCCTGGAGAACGGAGGTGTTATATTTTTAAGTTGTAGTTGGAGTCAGGAGCCCGCCTGGAGAATGAAGGTGTTATATTTACAAGAAGTTGTTGAAGTCAGGAGCCCGCCTAGAGAATGGAGGTGTTATATTTTAAGGTTTATTGAAATCAGGAGCCCGCCTGGAGAATGGAGGTATTATCTTGTTAATTCATAGCAGAAGTCAAGGGCCCGCCCGGAGAGCGGAGGGTTGCAACAAAGATCCCCAACATAAATTAAAGTACAGAAGTTGGAAGGAAGGCAACACTAGTCAGAAGAAGGCAATCCAAGCTTCGAAGGAAAAATAATTCGAAGCTCACAAGAAGGAAATAAGCAGTTCAAATTTGACAATTAAGAGAAGACTATGAGTCAAAACAGAAAGAAAGAAACGTTAGAGGAAACACCAGTCAGCAAGACATCAAAGCAACAAGAGACACAAGAGCACGGCTGAAGATCTAGATAAGATTTTGTAATTCCTAAGTTTAGTCTAGCGTCTTGTTTTCTTTTAGCACGGTGTAATAAGGAGGTCAATTAGAAGATAGCAGCAGCAGCAATAGCAGTGGCAACAAAACCACAGCTTCATGGTAGTCCCAGCTACCGAAACTTCCCGAACTACATTGACCTGATTCCCTTTTAGCCAGGGATATGTAGGAAACCTTTGAAGCAGAGGTTCGGTCAAATATTTCAAAGATGCTTCAAACGGAGTAACCGGATGGTCAAAAATCGCTCATATCCGCTCACTTTATCTTTGCACGAAAACTCTTCGTGTTTCTGGACAAAGAGGGGCAGCTGTGAGAACGTGATTTTTGCCCTACAAGAACTACTCCCAAAAATTCAAAATAAAATAGTTTTGTGTTGCTTGTGATTTATTTGTACTTCTCTGTGCATGTTTATTTTTACGTTAATTAAGAAAAATACAAAAATATGTATTGCATGTGCATTTAGAATTTAATTTTACAATTAGAAATTAATTAAATAATATTTGGATTTGTGAGAATGAAAATCACAAAAAATGTGTACTTGGCATTTTTTAGCATTTAATCTCCAATTGTGTGATTTTATTTTAGTTGGTATTTAATGATGTGATAATTGTTATTAGAAGATAATTAGTATTTTTAATAAGCTAACTTGGTTTATAATTTTAGAAAATAATTTAGGAAGAAAATAAAAAGAAAAGGAAAAGAAAAGAGGAAGGAAATAAATCTGGGCCAATTTAATTGATTTCCCAAGCCCAAACACCCAACCCACCAGAAACCATCCTAAATCACCCTTATCTGGCCCAATCGACCAATCCAACCAAACAAAGTCGTATGGCTACGTTCAATCTGAACCGTCGATCTCCTAAGATCTAACGGTCCAGTCCACCCCCAGCATCGAAGAAACGACGTTGTTTCAAGCTTGTCGATCCCGGTCGTCCGTTTCATTTGATCCAACGGACCATAGCCATTTTCATTTTCCGACCCCCTTGTCCCCGGATCGACCCAATCCCCAGTTGAAACCCAAACGACATCGTTCCTCCTTAGGGAAGTGATCAAGGCCGTTGATCATGAATGATCCAACGGCCAAGATCAAATCCCCACCCCACTATATATTCCTAAAAGCCTCACGCCATGCCCCCTAAGCCATACCCCATGGTCATCTCTTTCAGAGACGAACCAAACGACCCACCAAACCCTAACCGCCCTCGTTCCCTTCGCCTGAAAACCCGGCGGCCTGAGGTCCGATGACCCTCAAATTCACACCCCTGAACCTTCTAACCACCCTCAACACAAATCCCTACCCCTTTCACCTCGAATCATCCCAGTTTGTTTCAAATCTTTAATCGAAGATTCGAGCAAAACCCTAAACCTACCCAACCAGTCCCAAGTTCACACCCCAGCTCTACCTGACCTCCCTCATTCCCAAACCACCCCTACTTTGGCTCGAATCTTGCTAGAACTGGTCGAATTTTAAATCTATTGAAGAACCCTAGAGAGCCAAAACCTGGAACCTGTCCGAGTAAAGAGGAAATTTGAGGTCTTAACCGACTTTAGCCGAGTGTTCTCAGTCGAGAACACTCGATTAAGGTCCGTTTTGGCTTCAAAGTTTCAAGACGAAGTTTAGACTGAAACGGATGGGGTTTGGTCTGAAGTTTCGAGGTATTTCTTTTGTTGTTGTTTTATTTCTGACTGATTAGTTCGTCATTTAGGTCAATTAATCCTCCTCCTCTTTCGGATCTTTTTCTGGTCCAGTTTTTCTTATCTTGGTCGATTGGCGTATGTTGAATCAATTAAATGGTCTCGTCGATTTACCCGTTCATGTCTATTAGGTCAGTTGTTCTCCTCAAGTTATTGGATGTTGTTTTACCTTCTGACCTTTGTATTTTCAGCCTCAGGGCTCATAGCCAGTATACTTGTTGTTCCAGCATTTTGTTCGAGGTTAATTTAGAGTTGTATTTGTTCCCAATATAGATAGCTTACTCTCATGCATCTGTATGAATCAGTTTTTTGACCTTAATAGTCCAGTCTGACTATTGTTCTGAATCATTGAATCCCCATCTTGGTTGAAATGTTGTTGGATTTGATTTGAGTTCAATTGATGATTAAGTTTAATGATTCGAATCTATTTGTTTGTTCTGTTAAGTTTGTTCTGGTATGAATCTAACCTTGTTGAATTATCCTAATTGGGAGTTAGTTTCATGTATCTTATTAGCCAATTGATAGGCTTGAATTGGCTATAGTTGAGGTTTCATACAGGTTCAAAGTGATTGGACTAGGACAGTAAATCACAGTAATTTCAGGGGTAATTTGGGGTTTAAAAGTTTGGCAAATGGTCTTGCTAGTGGGTTGTCAGTAAAGTACTTAATTAACCATTAATCTAATAGTTAGTGGGAAACAAAACATAATGGTATGGGGAGGCTTAAAAGGGATTGATTAAAATATGTTGCCCATACCTGTTTGAACATTAAATAAGGAAAAGACAAGGGATAATGAGGAAAAACATACTCTAGTGGAGTTAAAAAGAAGATCATGGGCAGAATTAGTTTCTAAATTCTGCCTGAGTGCTCTTGAGAGCTGGCAAGGTCAGTGTTTGGGTATAAGTGGAGGGATTTAGGACAGAGTTGAGGGCAAACCTTAGAAGAGAAAAAGCAATCTGAAAAGAGAGAGTAAACGATAGAGGAAGAGAAACAGACAAGAAATAAAAAATATATATTATTGTTCCATTGAGGAAGTTTTCTGATTCTAGTTCATATAGGATTAAAATAGCTTAAGTTTCTTGGTATTGTTCAGTAACTGAAGCTTGAAAGGTCCAAGAATATGATTTCAAGTTGAATCTGGTTTGTTCGACTGAGTTGATTGGTTATCTGCTTGGGTTTATTGATTGCTGGGTTGATTCTTGGATTCTCTGGTGTCATTTGTTTTCTGAAAATTCTCCTATTGTCGTTGTTGAACCCTGCTGGATTGGTCATTTGTTGTTGTTGTTGTTGCTGTTTGACTGACCCCCTCATTTTTCTTGGTTTATACTTCAACTTCCAGGTACACAGCTGTAACTTTGGCATTTGTAAGCTGAAAACATGGTGTTTGAATATACGTGAAGAGTTGAAATTTTGTTTTGGTTTCTATATGACTGGTGTATTTAAATTCTTCAGTCACTGATGATAGGTAGATCCCTGTTAGTATGTAGTAAGTGGACTGAAATGGAGTTGTATGAGAGATTTTTTTAATATAGTTCATACTGAAACATGTTAGCATCTGGTAACTGATTCCTGTAGTTAAAAATGAGCTTGTTGGACTGTTAAATTAATTTGGACTGTGAATGTTAGATTACTGGATCGTTGGATTATGTTCGACTAGTTCTGAATGTCAGTTTTTTATGCCAATGGCTAATTCAGGAAAGTACTACATCAATTGAAAGGAAAAGGAAAGTGTAGAATGTAAATAGTATTGGAATTTGGTTAAAGCGTTGACTGTAGGCATTAGCTATAGTTAGTTTAGTGTGTGTGTTCAGTTTAAACACTTAAAGCTAGAAATAACTGGAGTTAGCATTCTATTTTGGAACCTGTGATATTGTGCTTGCATTAAGGGCCGTTGTTCAAATTGGTAATAGCAGTCATGTAAATGTCGAACTAGATGTTAGGATGGCAGTGGCATAAGACGTTGGCTGATCCGTTAGTTAAAAACAGAGTTGGGGTGTCAATTGCTTGTTTTGGAAATACAAAATCATTTTGCAAGTTGTTTACCTGCTTTCAGTGCATTATTAATTCGTTTTAATTACAATAGGTGATGAATTAGTGAATTGGTATTAAACTAGTGGCTTAGAAACTTCATTTACGATCGTTTAAGTTAATATGAGCAGTCTGGGCCATACCTTGGCCCAATTGTATGGATCATTCGAATTTGGTAACAAGCACACCTCCCTTTAGGCCACTAACATGCTTGCTAGCCCGATGCTTTGATCAAAGGCCCCAAAATTGGGCATTTTTAAACACACAGATTTTTAAATATAGTAGTTCATAAATTAACTAAGTTTTTTTTATTATTAGAGACAATAAAATTAAATAGAAAATCGTAGTTTACTTTAGGTTTTCCTTTAATAATAAAACGAGACGAGCCTCGCCAAAGAAAAAATACAAATATCGCGGGGCACTCGTTAAATGTATATATTAAAATACTTAGATTTCGGGACGGGCCGTTTAGCGAATTTCACGGTTTTCCCCAAAATAATAATGTGCTAGCCACTTTAGGCGCGCTTTTAATAATTTACTTTCTTAAACTCGGGTGCGCATTTATGTGACCCAAATCCAAATCTCAACGGAGTCGAAATATGCCAATAACCACGGGTGCATCTATGTGACGTGGTTCAAGACTTGTTTTAACGACGTTGCAATGTTCTTTAAAAATAATAATAATAAAAGCGATAAAAGTTAAAATTCGCACATAGGTTCAACATGTATTAAAATCAGATAAATAAACCGAATACGACATTTGAGCGACCGTGCTAGAACCACGGAACTCGGGAACGCCTAACACCTTCTCCCGAGTTAACAGAATTCCTTATCCAGATTTCTGGTTCGCGGACTGTAATACAGAGTCAATCTTTTCCTTGATTCGGGATTCAACCGGTGACTTGGGACACCATAAATCTCCCAAGTGGCGACTCTGAATTAAATAATAAATCCCGTTTCGATTGTCCTTTAATTGGAAAAAACTCTCTTACGCCTCTGCGGGCGCAGGTAAAAAGGAGGTGTGACACCTAGAAATGCATCAAAGAGAATAAAATGGTCAGAACATTGTAGTATAACAATTTCTACCAATAAACTTATATATTCTCCTTTAAGAGCACAGGCTGTTGAAACAATAAGAAATTCACAAATGTTGATGTAAATGCTTTTCAAGGAAATCATAGCACGTTAAAAAAAAGCATAATTATCATAAAACGAGAATCTAAACACAGATATTTCCAGGTCTTAAGTATTTAGTATTACAGTAAAGTTTATCACACAAACTCTAAATAGTAATCTGAATAGCATCTTATAATATAACACCTAAAATTCTAGAATAGACTATTATAATTGCACCTATTTGTTCCTCTCACAAATTACTATTATAATTGAAAAAATCAAATAATTTCGTTTATGCTCTAGATAACAACAGAACTCATTTCATCAAAATATAACATCTGATATCTCGAAATAATACTTTCAAGTTTCTTTTCTTCTTCATAACCTCAAACGATTTTCTACCAGACAATTCATGTCTCCATTCAAAGCAAAAGAAGATATTGGTAATGTAAGATCATTCATGTACAAACAATAAATTACAAATATTTCAACTTAGAGCCATCCAACCAATAGATTCATAAGCATTTCACATTTCTTTCATCATTCCATAATCTGTATATCTAATGGGTTAGAGATTTTAAATCAACCAAGTACCTTATATCAAAAATCAAATGCAAAACCCTTGCCTAAAAGCATTGCAGATTACCCGTGAAAGCTTCTTTTTTGGTATCCTTAGGGAAATCATCTGGAAAAAACAAACTATTAGCAACTTTAGGACTAAGATTGATCTTCATTTTATTTAATAAACTATAAATTTTATGTAACAAAAATTAAAATGCGACAAAAGACACTTGAAGCCCCTAAAAGCTTGAACTCCGAGAGTCAATATTGCATTCTCTGGAGATATACTACTCAATCCGTAGTTTCTTTGTCTGCAGATATTTTTGAAGAGCTTGGTTTATTTACTGCACAACTATCTTATTTTGCACAAAATGTGCAACTATCTAATTAAGCAGCAAGCTTATGTGGTGAAGAAATTACTTCATTAAGTTCAATTGTAGAACGAAAGAAAATAAAAAATAAAAATTCAAGCCTTCAATAGAATCTCAAAATATAGAGATAGTTTCTTCAAGTGCTTGAATGTCTTTAACATTAAGTTTAATTGTAGAATGAAAGGAAAGGGAAAACAAAAATTGAAGCCTTTAATAGAATCTCAAATGATAGAGGTAGTTTCTTCAAGTGCCTGAATGTCTATAACATATGAACTGTCTCAAAAGAAAATATTGAATTTGTTCCTTTTAACTGGTCTTCATTCACTGTAAAGCACTTCTATACTAATAGAAATAGCAGATACCTCGACATGAGAGCAAGAAGATTTCTTGTCCTGCAATAGTAATGCATAGACATGAGTTCAAACCCGGAAAAGATGAGTCATATATCAAAATCTACATATATTTTAGCTCAGAGCCCAAGAAGAGATGGTTCATATATCAAAATTTACATATACCTCGCAAGCCCTAGATTCCTCCAAAGTGAGGCACATACTATTTCACAAAATTGATCCATTTTATCCAAGTTTCATTATAGTGATCTCTACTCCAATGGAGTACTTGAAGTTTTTCTTTTCCTGGACCAAAAATATAGGTACCACAGAAAAAGAGTTGAAAGAATTATACGAATTTAAATAGAAAGCACCCTATAGAGGAAAGATTCCTAAGAAAAAAAAATTTACATTTCGTGAAATACTACAGTCACGAAGTACTTAACCTGAAAAAGACAAATAGATTAAAAAACAAACTGCAAAGCAAAATGTTTCTCCATCTCTTTAATACGAAAGGAAGTCAACCTACAAAAGGAAATGGACCTTTTATTTTGCGAGAAGTCAAGGGGGAGTATTATAAATATATTATATTATGGATGTTCATTTAGTACTCCGTTGTAAATAAGCTTCCTGAAGAAGCTTATCCATATGGGACTCCACCGTAAATATGTTTATCTATTTAGTACTATATTGGAATAAGCTTCCTGAAGAAGCTTATCACTTCGGTACCCAGTTATGGATAAACATTACCCCCGGTAGAAGATTATCCATACCGGGTATAATGAGCTTATCTTTTTAGTACCCGGTTATGGATAAACATTACCCCCAGTAGAAGATTATCCATACCGGGTATAATAAGCTTATCCATTCAGTACTCCGTTATGGATAAATATTGCTCTCAGTAGAAGATTATCCATATCTGGTACAACAGCAGCTTACACAGCAGCTTGTAGCAGCTTACACAACAGCTTGTAGTAGCAGCTTACACAGCAGCTTATAGTAGCTTACACTGCAGCTTGTAGTAGTAGCTTACACAGCAGCTTGTAGTAGCAGCTTACAGAGCAGCTTCCTTTCTTCTATAAATAGAAAATATTTCAGTTCATTATGTACATCAATTTGAATCAGAATAATATATTAGTTTCTCTCTATACTTGTCTTTACTTTATAGTCTTTATTTTATAACACGTTATCAGCATGAGACTCTGTCATCTCGAGCAAATATTTTGAAAGTATCTGAGGTAAGAACTTTCTTTTCCTAAATAATGTCAAATCTTTCTAAACTTGAATTTGTAGCCCTGGATATATCGGGCAAAAGCTACATGTCTTGGGTGCTTGATGCTGAAATTCATCTTGATGCGATGGGTCTGGCAGACACCATCAAAGACAAAAATCAGGCATCAAACCAAGACCGTGCCAAAGCAATGATATTCCTACGCCATCACCTTGATGAGAGCCTGAAAATGGAATATCTTATTGTTAAAGATCCAGTCATACTGTGGAATAATTTGAAAGATAGATATGACCACCTGAAGATGGTCGTTCTTCCACAGGCACGATATGATTGGACTCATTTAAGGCTACAAGATTTTAAATCTATCAGTGAGTATAATTCTGTTATGTTCAGAATTATTTCCCAATTGAAGTTATGTGGTGATAATATTACTGATCATGATATGTTGGAGAAAACTTTCACCACTTTTCATGCCTCGAATATGCTCCTGCAGCAGCAATATCGAGAGATGGGATTTAAAAAGTATTCTGAACTTATCTCACATCTTTTTATAGCAGAGCAACATAATGGGCTATTAATGAAAAATCATGAAAGCCGACCTATTGGTTCTTGTCCATTTCCTGAAGTGAATGAGACGAACTTCCACCAAGCTAAACGTGGAAGAGGTCGTGGCCCCAGACGTGGTCATGACCGTGGTCGGGGAAGAAACCCCAATCATGGTAATAATAATGCACCAAAGAAGCCTCCTCACCACCAGCAGTGGAAAAGGAAGGAACAAAAGCATGAAGCGGTGCAAGCGCCAAATGTAGAAAATGCATGCTATAGATGTGGAGGAAAAGGGCACTGGTCACGTACTTGTCGTACGCCAAAGCACCTGGTTGAGCTTTATTAAGCCTCCCTGAAGAAGACAGAGAAAAATGCTGAAGCAAATTTTATTTCTGAAGATAATTTAGACTTCATGCATTTGGATGTAGCTGATTACTTTGCACTCCCAGAAGGAGAAATGTAATCGGTGGTGAATCTGTAGAAATATAAATATTTTAATTTTTGTTATTTGTAATAGATAGTATGGTTATGTAATTATTGTACATAAAGAAAAATTATGATTTGATAATGATGTTTACTATAATATATCTTGTTTATGTCATTTTAAAGAATATGGATAATATTATTATATCAACTTAAACTCTAGCAGAGTTTGCAAGAAATATACAACCACCAGAAGTAGTTATATTTCATATATCTCATTGTAATTATATTTTGTTAACCACCAGAAGTGGTATATGTCTATGATCACCAGAAGTGATAATTTAGGCTTTCTATAGTTACAATTGAAGATAAGCTACATAAATATTCTCTATATTAAATGCACGCCTCGATTTGCTCCTGAAGTAGTAAATATTTTAAAAGAGGTTGAGGCATCACAATTTGATGTGATTAATGCGCATTCAGATAATTATGTTCGATTTCCTGAAGGATGAGAACTTTTGATAATATTAATCCATTCCCTGAAGTGAATGTGACAATACTAATAAGTCGGGTAAATATGAATGCGCTCTTGATGTGAATACATTACAATTCACCTCCAGAAGAGTTAATATAATTGAGAGAATATATACTCAATATTTCGTGTTTTAAATTTGCTCCTGAAGAAGTAACACAGTTGAAATTGCCTCCTGAAGTGGAAAAATATTATAAAGAAGAGTTTTCGTGTGCTTAAACAATTGTTTTACATTGTTTATTTGATTGTGATTTTCTCTCATGACACCAGCAGTGTCTGAGCAATATTTGATAGTACAAAATGTATCAATAACTCCTGAAGAGCTAAATGTTTGCCTAAAGAATACATGACACCAGTAGTGCCAGATAAATATTAGATTGTGGATAATAAATTAAGGCTCTCGAAGAGCTTATATACAAATATGTCATTCATATTATATGATTATGGTCAAAACATATGTTGTAGTAAACCTGAAGTTTACTAATACAAATGGCTATCATATTGAGACTACAAATGATTGGAAGATTGATTATCTTCATGTTTCCACAATCATAGGGGGTAAAATAATATGTATGTGAGAAGTTACTTGCCTTATTCTTTAATTTGTACTATATCATGTATCACAGTAAACCAGAAGTTTACTAAAGCAAAACTTTATGTCATTCTGGTTTACTAAGAGATAACACATGACATGATAAACTTGAAGTTTTTATTTGCCATTTTTAAATGAGCTATTTGAGAATTCAGATAAGCATATACTAAAGAACTAGAAGATTCTTCAGGAATTCTCATGTGTTGCTTGTTCTCATAATGAATTGATTATACCAGTTAAAGTTGGGACTAAGACCCCTGATTCTGAAATATATAAAAGGTGAATATGGGCCCGTTCACCTATCATGTGAACCACTTATAGGTACATATATGAGATGGTTACATGTGTAATTATTGTCAACCTGCAGTTTGACATTTGGAATTGCTTTTCTCAATTAAGAGCATAATTTTCAGATTATGAAATCAAGACAGTTCATCTTGATAATGCTGGTTTATATCCAAGCTGGTTTAGCATTGAATACCTCCTATTAATGTCTAAACCATTGCTTATGAAAACAAAGCTTCATGTGTTGGTCCAAGATTTTTTAAATTGTATATAGCAGCACTTGTATGCATCATATCAACAATATATGATAAGTCCTCCCTTCACAATTGGTTTAGGATCAGAAACCAAATATTTTTACTATCTTTTGTTTCGTGGTATATGATTAATTTCTCTACCATAATACACAAAGATATGTTTCCCAAAGATGATTGGGGATATATGTTAGTTTTTCTAACATTTGGGGGATGGAATAAACAGTTGAAAAATATGCTATATGAAACGAATTATCATGATCCTCACTTAGAAGATAATTCAAGTCGAATGCCAGAAGCATTTGCTAATCCAAAATTAAATATCATATTTCAGCTGCAAATGCTCCTATTAAAATTAAAGTCCTTGAAGGATAGAGTTTACTGTACGCATGAAGCGTGGTAGACCAATCGGTTCCAAAGGTAACAATCCTTAAAAAATAGTAGGAGCTAATGATCATAATGAGGAGGAAATATGCTCTAGAAGAGCCCACGACATAACATTTCATGAAACTCCCGGAAAAGTTCAGGTACCTGAAAATAAAGAAAGTGATAAGATCTCCACAAGTTATGTCACTTCGGAACTGACACAAAATGATCTTCGACGATACATTTAATACAATATAGTGCACAATATTGTAAACGATTGTGAGGATCAGATTAGCAGTCCAGACACTTGAAGATGTCGTACCATTTAGATACAAGTCTTAACTTATATGACTTATTTGGCTAAATCTATATGAAGATCCTTGAAGGATTGAAAATGCCCGAAGCATATAATTCAAAGTCTTGAGAAATGTACTCGATCAAATTATAAAGATCTTTGTACGATTTAAAGCAATCTGGGCGCTTGTGGTATAATCGCCTTAGTGAATATTTGCTGAAAGAAGGTTACATAAATTATGTTATTTGTCCATGTATTTTTATAAAGAAAATGTCATCAGACTTTATTACACTTGCTGTTTATGTTGGTGACATAAATTGGAACTCCAGAAGAGCTCCAAGAGGGTCTTAAAAATGCTTTTACATGGACAAAGTGTACCCATTAAGTACACCATTGGATATTCAATCACTTGAAGTGAATAAGGATCTGTTCCAACCTCTAGAAGAGGATGAAGAGCTCCTTGGTCCTGAAATACTCTATCTCGGTGTAGATGTTGCACTTATTTATCTTGCTAATGCTAACAAAAGTGGTGCAGATCGTATTGATAATGCAGATGCAGGTTATTTATCCGATACCCATAAAGTTCGATCTCAAACCGGCAAGCAGGGAGTGAATATGATTGAGATCAGTGATTCATTCGAGAAATATGTGGGTTGGAATGTGAGAAAAGACCCACAATTTTATACAAAAACAATGTTGCATGCATAGCCCAATTGAAGGGAAGATTGATAAAAGGAGATAGAACGAAGCACATTTCACCAAAATTATTCTACACACACGATCTTCAGAAAAGTGGTGACATTGATGTGCAACAAATCCGTTCAAGTAATAATCCAGCAGATTTATTCACTAAATCTTTGCCAACTTCAACTTTTGAGAAGATGGTATACAAGATTGGAATGCGGAGACTCAAATATTTGAAACAAGGTTTTCATCAGGGGGAGTAAAATACGCGATGCACTCTTTTTCCCTTACTAAGGTTTTTTCCCTTGGGGTTTTCCTTATAAGGTTTTTAATGAGGCACCTAGCAATCTTTTAATGAACATCCAAGGGGGAGTGTTATAAATATATTATATTATGGATGTTCATTTAGTACTCCGTTGTAAATAAGCTTCCTGAAGAAGCTTATCCATATGGGACTCCACCGTAAATATGTTTATCTATTTAGTACTATATTGGAATAAGCTTCGTGAAGAAGCTTATCACTTCGGTACCCAGTTATGGATAAACATTACCCCCGGTAGAAGATTATCCATACCGGGTATAATGAGCTTATCTTTTCAGTACCCGGTTATGGATAAACATTACCCCTAGTAGAAGATTATCCATACCGGGTATAATAAGCTTATCCATTCAGTACTCCGTTATGGATAAATATTGCTCTCAGTAGAAGATTATCCATATCTGGTACAGCAGCAGCTTACACAGCAGCTTGTAGCAGCTTACACAATAGCTTGTAGTAGCAGCTTACACAACAGTTTATAGTAGCTTACACTGCAGCTTGTAGTAGCAGCTTACACAGCAGCTTGTAGTAGCAGCTTACAGAGCAGCTTCCTTTCTTCTATAAATAGAAAATATTTCAGTTCATTACGTACATCAATTTGAATCAGAATAATATATCAGTTTCTCTATATACTTGTCTTTACTTTATAGTCTTTATTTTATAACAATGACCACCAATTAGATATACTGAAATTCTCTACATGGATATCTTTGAGAATAAGTCCATGACCGTGACCGTGACCGTGACCGTGACCGTCAAGATTGAAATACACTACAGCAATCCCAACTTTTACTTATTTCATTTCTTAAATGTGCATGGTATTGCCCCTGCATAATCGAAACATTAACTAATGAAAAGAGGGAAATAGAAAGCCAAAGCCAGCAAATTTTTCTTTTCTTTATTTTTTTTTCTTATCCTCCTTAAAGTTCAATTGGACCATATCGACCCACCATCAATTTTGCAAATAACTTCGTATATAAACACACCATCAGGCCTTATAAATGGATAGTAGCAGAACAAAATAGAGTACTTTCATACTATATAAGTACCAATCACTATTTAAAGAATTAATTCTTGCTTACTTCAACAGAATTGTCTCATAGACAAAGACACCAACACAGATGAAGGCCGACTTGTATTTCTAACCTCCACTAAGACAATAATTCATCCCATCACCTTGATGTCACTTTTACATGGGTCTAAATTTTCTCACGTATATTAAATATTGTAGTCAATCAACATATTGTCGAACAGGGGTGTATGAATACAGTTCTAGGGAAAAATAAGGAATTAAGAAAAGAGACCTCACCAGCACATAAGCAGTAAGAGGTACTATGACAAAAAAAGGAGCATGTATGGTACTTGTATCTTCTCAGAAATTCAAGATATTTCAGCTAATATTCAACGGCTTCGCAAATGTTTTATATCGTGCCTTGTTATAGTATTACCTTTAGATATATTAGATAATAGGAAAGAACATAGCAGGGCTAACAATATTTTTTGAATAGACAGTACACTCCACGATCCATTATTGTTAGCTCCTTAATATCACTTCCTTGATGAGGACCAAAATGACATAAGTTGCCAGAAATGCTCATCCTTCCAGGTTTTAAATTACCACAAAATCACAAGCCACCGGAAAAAAAATTCAGCATGAACCTTTTAAAAGAGGAAAAAAAGACGTGTTGTTAACATATATCCGAACCAGAGGATATCATTGCAAATTTATGAATAGAGCGTATTGAAAAGGAGTAAAACGATCACTACTCTTCGAGGAATCAACAATTTATTAGTGTTGGCATGTATTTACTCCAAAGCAAGTTAAATGAGATAATACTCATGACCTCTAGGCATTCAATTCTCACGCAATCTTCAAAGGAATTTTAGAAGTGAAATCTGAAAAAGAAGGGGGAACAAAAGGAAAATGCTTTCCACATTTATTAATTTTCATGTAATCTAACTTTTCAAGTAGGTGATAAGTCACACTTGCAAAAATGATTACCAAATATGATTACCTAAACTATAAAAATCCTCAAAGAACAAAACTTACAAGAATAATAAGAATTCAAGTAAGGAACTTAATAATACGAACAATGATGGTGTTGACTTTTGGACTTCATTTTCAATAACACTTACCAAAAGAAAATTATTGATTCATTTACGCCAAAGTTATTTCATCTCCTTTGGTCTTACAGTACGAAGCAATCTCATGTGTGTAAGTGTTTGACTCAAAAGATATTAAAACTTTTTTTTTAACAAATCAATCAAAGATGAAGGGGTAAATCTTAGCCAAAGATAATTAGTTCCAGATCGAAACGTTAATGATAATGAACGCATATGAGACGAAAGAAACATGATCGATCTTATTCAGATTTAACATTGTCTACCTCACCCACCAATGAGAAAGTAGATTTACAGGTGTTCCTTGAGATCATTTCCTCTGTTTTCTAAAATACCAGGAAGAGGCTTTTTGTCCTCTATTTTGGGAGAATGGCCAAGCCCCCCCTCCCTCTAGTTTGTTGAGAGTTCTCTGGTTATATATAGTCGAGACCCCTTTATCCATTGCTTGACTTGACGCTTTCTTGTCACCAGTGTGTCATGGTTTTGTTTTTAAACATTACTTTTTTTGACTTGCCGAATGTCACAGAGGAGAAATGGAGCAAGCTCTATTGACTTTCATTGTATAGTTACTGGGCGCAGGGTGTTGGACGACCTGATCGTGATGGTCAGATTTTGACCAATACAGTAAGTTTATAATGACATGGAATATAATGTAGAATTCCCTGTTCTTACTTTTTTTTTCTCAGTTAGTTATTGAATCAGATAATATTTTACATAAATATAAAGTTTTTTATTGTAACCATTCTAAATGAATCCAGCACCCACATCTTTCAGCAAAATAAATAAATTTAACCAAACAAAAAACAAAAGCCCCAAGTTTTAGAATAACAAAGCATCTATATCATATGTATTCATGAATTTGCAGAAAAAATGCAATGAATATGCAGTTTAAAGCTAGTAATACAAAAAAAAAAAAAAAAAAAAAAAAAAAAACTATCCTCTCTAAGCTCCTAAAAGGTTCACTCGCTGGGTACAAACATTTCTCTTTGAAGACAACTTACTCTATTATCAGCTGAATAGACGCACATCAATTGATCACCTTGTTCGATGTCTTGAATTTCAACCTATTATCCTCATATAATCCGCAAAAAAAAAGACCTTTAGCTAAATATCGTTCGCCTTTTTTACCCTTTAAAATTAGACTTTATATTGGACAAAATTATAATTGTCATTTAATTATTTACCTAATATTTAGGACTTTAAAGTAAGAAAATTTATTTATTAAATCTTTCTTAATTTAAGCTATCTAGAAACTCCTAATATTTTGGAATCTAAATTGAGTAAAATTTTACTTATAAATATTTTTTCCTTATTTAAATCGTGTAGCTACTGCCCTCAAATTCGATCCTTTCATGTTTACATGTTTTAAACACGTTTGGAATTGTAACGAATTTTGCAAATTTTTGTCTTCTTTTTAATTTTGTAGGATTGAACATGTACGAATCATTAATATATTTTCAAAATCTATTTTTTTTGCTGATTACCTTTTTGGATCATATTAGTAGTGTTAATCCAAATCTTATATATGCACAAAGAGTTTAATCTAAATTACAAATTTGCTATTTTTTAATATAAATTATTTAATCATTCATGATGGATAACGCATAAATTATATTTTATGTTAGATAATAATTATTATCATTTAATTATATCTAATATTAAAACTTCAAAATTAACTAAAATTTTGCTATTAATCTTTAATTATTTGAATTATTCTGAGGAAGTTCTAATATTTAGGAATTCAAAATTGAATAAAATTTTAACTTATATAAATTTTTTCTTATTAATATTGCGTAAATAAATCTTTATTCAAATTCATATCCAAAGAAAAAAATCAAAATTTTAAATTCAATTCATTATTTATCAAGATCTAATAACAATCGTGAATATTGAATATCACCGAACTAAGTCGCACACGTTTTAATAATTTTTGTTTGAGTCAAACAATGATCGAGAATATTAAGATATATTGTCTTCTACTTTGGTTGAAAAATTCAATCAAAATTATTATATCATCAGTTCAAATGAGAGAATGAATTTGAATATAGCGACGAACAAGAAAATCAAAAACGGAAAATCAACAAAGAATAAGTAAGAACTTATTGTTTGGATATATGTCTTTCGCCATTTTACCTTTTAAATATTGATTTTACGTTGGACTATACTGTATCCTATATTCATGAATATAAAACTCAAACATATATTATATAGATATGTAAGATAAATAGATAGAAAAAAAATTTCAAAATTGTATATTCATGAATATAGGATACACGCACAAAGTGCGTACTATAAAACTAGTATATATAAAAGTGGGAAATCCTTAACTAAAAACTTAAATTACTAGAATACCCTTTTTTAAAATCTAATTGTCCAACGTATAAATTAAAACAAAACTTCTCATTGGAAAAGGTGCCTTAATATGCCTCGTAAGAAATTCTCATTCGAAAAGGTGTTTTATGATGAGTCCGAAACTTAAATAGTGCCAAAATTGGCACAAAATACGTTTCTACTGTAAAAAAAAAAAAGTTATATAAATACATAAAATGCAGTATAATACTGCGTTTTACTTTAACGGAAAGTTAGACGTTAAAGTTAAACGCAGTACTGCACTGCATTTTATTAAATTTTTTTTTTTAGGAAAACGTAGTACAATACTGTGTTTAACTTAACCGTAGTATTGTACTGCGTTTCCCTATAATATTTGGGCCCACTTCTGCAGGACTGCAGAGAATTAATTTTTAGTGTAAAACGCAGTATTATACTGCATTTTACACTGAAACGTATTATTATACTGCGTTTTACACTGATTTTTGGGCCCACCAATAAGTGTTTTACGGATAACTGATATAACAATAATTCAAATACATAAAACGTGGTATTGTACTGTATTTTACATAAAAAAAATTCTGCACCCCAGGCTCGGACTTGCCTTATTTAAAGGCGTTTCAATTTTATGAAAATCCATTCAATACTTTCTTTAAACTTCCGTTCATACTTCTCTCTTCTTCTTATCAATCATTTTTTTATAATATCTGAAAAGCCAAAAATAAGGGTTTCATTATATTGGGGGGATGAGGTTGTGCTGGAAAATAACTCTGTGAGGTATAGCTCACCTCCGCAGTGTCATGTTAAATTGCCGCTTACAATGGAGTACGATAAATTGGTATCGTTGTTACGTAAAAAGATGAGTGTGAGGAAGCGTTCGGTTAACCTTAAAGTAACTGGTAGATTTCCGTATTCAGTGACTCCGTAGGGGTTTGCTTATTATTCTAAGTTTAACATCGAAGATGATGAAACTCTTAGAGATTTTTTGCGGATTCCGGATGAATACAGGGAATTTATTGTAATAAAATTATTGGAAATATACGTCAAGATTGAAGACGTTCCCAATAATGAGGGCGTGCATAGTAGGGATAACCCCCAGTTATCGGGTGGTTATTATGGAGCAGTTTTTGCCGGACAAATTGCTGATGAAAGAGTTTGCCTTGATTTAAACTTGTCACCACCAGCGAATGAGCAGCCACAAAATAATTTTTCGACTTTATATAATCCACGAGACGACTGGTAAACTTCAATTTTTCTACGCTTTAGCATTGTTTATTTTATGTTTTAATTGGATTTGTATTAACACTCATATTTTTCATTGGGGGTACCGTCCGGATATGAATTTTACAAGTTATGACCCTGCCCCTAGTTGGAATATGCGTAGTTCTGGCGTATTGGACCACGGTGGTCCATCCGGGAGTCGTCACCAACAAGAAAATATCCATCATAAAACGTCAAGACAATACGACTTATAAGTAAAGTGATATAGCTATATGTAAAGTATTTATCTAGTTAGGTAACTTATCATTTTGTTCTTTTTGTGCAGTGAAAACGAGCTTCTTGATGTTCCTGACCTCACACAGTTGCCCATAGACGATGTATTGACTCGTAATTTGGCAGATGCGCAGAGTAAGGAAGATGATAGTGATTATGACAACAATGCGGATGAGTCTGGAGATGACACACCCTTCCCTGATGAGGGTGATGATGAGAAGGAAGTGAATGTTGAACCTGAGCTGACGAGGGAGCATGTTCCTCCACCTCCCGCTAGACAAAGAGTGTACGAGTCCCACGTGCCATTTCATGAGCGGAATATTCCCTACCTTGATAATTTGCTAAGTATGCCGAACGTGGATGCCCTCACAAGGGATGATGATGAAATTCGGTCAGCGATGTGGGATGAGCCTAGATTAGAGATTCTGACAAAGGGCATGTATTTTTCCGATAAAGCTCGCCTAATTAGGGCTGTAAAAATCTACAGTGTAAGAGAGTGCCGTGAGATGATGTTAAGGAAGTCAATTACAGAGGTATACAAGGCTGTATGCCATAGAGACTTTATGGGTTGTCACTAGATGTTGCGCGCCAGCAAGAAGAAATCAGGTTTGTGGAAAGTGGGTAAATTTATTAGCACCCACAGATGTGAAATGGACACATTCAATAAGAATCATTTCAACCTGGATGTAGACTTAATTTCTCTTGTCTTGATTCCATATTTGGAAGTGTCCATTAGGTTCAAGATTAAAGAGTGTATTACAGCCATCCACCAGGAGTATGGTTGTACTATAACCAAAAGAAAGGCATATCTCGGTCGCAAACGTGCCTTTGAACTTATTTATGGCGACTGAGATAAGTCTTTTTCATCGCTGCCCAGGTACATGGCCACACTGCAACATTTTAACCCCGGGACTGTTGTTGAATGGAGGCTTGAGCGGAGTCCGGACAGACCGGAATATATTTTCAACTATGTGTTCTGGTCATTTAAACCAGCAATTGATGGTTTTGTGCATTGTCGTCCTGTAATTTCCATAGACGGTACTCATGTCTATGGAAAGTATGATATTAAGCTTTTGATTGTAGTTGCAGTAGATGCCAACGGACAAATATTTCCACTGGCTTTTGCCATTTGTGCCAACGAAAGCGAAGAGACGTGGACGCTTTTCTTGAACCACTTGAAGCAGCACGTTGTCAAACAACGTTCCGGTATTTGTCTAATATCTGATCGACATGGTGGTATTTTAAGTTCTGTACGGTACTTGCCTGAATGGCAGGAACCCTATGCGTACCACCGTTACTGTATGAGGCACTTGAAGGCCAATTTCCAGAAGAAATATCCTGACAAGGCCTTGCATGACTTAATATGGATGGCTGCAACTGAGCACCAGCAGTGCAAATTCATGAGGCGCATGGAAGCGATCCGGCAGCTAGATCCACGAGCCTATACTTGGCTGATGAGACATGAGCTTCACATGTGGACATTGCATGCTGATGGCGGCAGAAGATGGAGAGCCCTAACTATAAATGTGCCGGAGTCATTCAACGGCTTGTTGAAGTCTGCCCGTGGATTGCCTGCCACTGCCACTGTCCGCATGACATTCAAACAGAGTGCAGAAAGGTTAGTTGAAAGGCATGGAGCTGCATCAGCATTGATGGACAGGGGTGTTCAATTTATGCCAATGCCCATGAGAAGATTTGAATGGTACAGGAGGCGAGCACATTGGCATTTATTTCTACAGTACGATCATAACCGGGGTGTTGTTGAAGCTAAGACCGCTATCCACGGACACCGTGGGAATAATCTACAGATGGTGAATGAAGCCAGAAGGCTGTGTTCATGTGGGAAATGGACCATCTACCATATGCCGTGCGCACATGCGTTGAAGTGCTTTCAACAAGTTGGTTTTGGGCAACCAACTATATTAATAGGCA
This sequence comes from Nicotiana tabacum, assembly GCF_000715075.1. NCBI lineage: Eukaryota > Viridiplantae > Streptophyta > Magnoliopsida > Solanales > Solanaceae > Nicotiana > Nicotiana tabacum. The sequence goes on along the minus strand of NC_134099.1, from coordinate 140,362,915 downwards.
ATACAGTGTTGATACATACGTAGACACGTATAGTGGGCAGTTGCAGCCATTTGGTGCTGAGCATTATTGGCCGCCGAAACCTTTTAAGATGGTATGTAACAAGGACTATTTGCACAAGCTGCAAGTGCAAAAGAGAACGCGTATACAGAACCAAATGGATATTGGTGACACCGTTTATGCGCGTAAATGTGGCATATGCTCGCAAACAGGACACGACCGTCGTAAATGTCCTTCAGGTGGTGTGCGTGGCGGTGGTAATCCAGCTTCTGGTGCAAGTTCGTCGAATGTACCCAACTATCAAGGATACCCCTAGTCTTTTGTTTTCGTATTGTTTTTTGTAATACGTGTCTGTACTTGTGTATGTTGCAATATCTATCAAATAAAATTATGTTCCATAATATTGGTACATCTTATTTTTTAACATGACCTTTTGATATAGTTGTTCAAATATTAAACTTATTGGTATTTGTAAAAAATACAAAAAATTTAATATTAAAAAATAAATTTAATATGTAAAGCGCGATATAATACTATATTTTTTTGAGTTGTCTTGTCATTCTGAAAAATCTGAAAATCATGTGAAAAAACAGTTTTCTTGCAGAAAAATTTAATATATAAAGTGTGATATAATACTACGTATTATTGAGTTGTCTTTTCGTTCTGAAAAAGCTGAAAACCATGTGAAAAAGCAGTTTCGTTTCAGAGAAATTTAATATGTAAAGCGTGGTATAATACTACGTTTTATGTGATCTTGCCTATAAATAACGGGTGCATTCTAGTTATTTTCTGTGCTTAACAATAATCAATAGCAAATATTTTCATAAAACCAAAGTTTCTCTTTAAGAAATGTCTCAACAACCCCTTTATGTCCCAAGGTGCTATTGCGGAGAAAAATGCAGTTTGTACAATTGGTGGGAAGAAGGTGGACGCCGCTACTGGGCATGTATGAAAAAGTTTGATAGGCAACCCGACGAGCCTACATGTGATTTTGAGGTATGGATGGATGAACCATGTGAGCAAAAATACTATAAAGAGAGAATTTTTGATTTTCATAATTTGTGTACGAGGCAATGGGAAAGAGAGTGGCGAACCAACCAAGAAATTGAGGAGTTGAAGGCGAAACTCAAGGAGGTGGAAGAAGAAAAAAAAAGCTAGAAGACCAACTCAAGTGGTTGGAGCAGAGAGTAGTAGCCGATCGTGACTAAACAGTGGCTTGTACGTGTTGAGCATAGTAGTGTATCTTTATGTTTCCCTTGTCAAGTGTTTTCATTTGTTGTACTGTTTGTTTTTTGTTATGTGTATCTTTAGGTTTGCTATGTTTGTGTTGTCATGTTAAAATAAAATTGTTGTTCAAATTCTGTTACAATAAAAATGTTGTTAAATAGAATTGTTGTCATTATTTACATAATGTAGTATTTTCTTCATAGAATTGTTCAAATATTCAACTTATTGGTGATACTAAGGAAGATCAATCTAAAAATTAAAAAAAATTATATGTAAAGCGCGGTATAATACTACATTTTTTTGAGTTGTCTTGTCGTTCTGAAAAAGCTGAAAACCATGTGAAAAGCTATTTTCTTGCAGAAAAATTTAATATGTAAAGCGTGGTATAATACTACGTTTTATGTGTATGTAAAGTGTGGTATAATACTACGTTTTATGTGAAATCTTGCCTATAAATAACGAGCGCATTCTAGTTATTTTCTGCGCTTAACAATAACCTATAGCAAATATTTCCATAAAACCAAAGTTTCTCTTTAAGAAATGTCTCAACAACCCCTTTATTGCCCAAGGTGTAACTGTGGAACCAAAAGCATGATGTACGATTGTTGGGAAGAAGCTGGACACCGCTACTGGGCATGTATGAACAAGTTTTATAGGCAACCCGACGCACCTACATGCAATTTTAAGGTGTGGATTGATAAACCATGTGAGCAGGAATACTACAAAGACAAGTTGTATCATCTTCATAATGTGTGTATGGGGTAGTGGGACAGAGAGCGTCAATCCAAGCAAGAAATTGCGGAGTTGAAGGCGAAACTCAAGGAGGTGGAAGAAGAGAAAAAAAGCTGGAAGACCAGCTCAAGTGGTTGGAGCAGAGAATACTAGGCGGTAGTAACTAAACAATGACATGTACGTGTTGAGCGGTGTAGTGTATCTTTATGTTTCCTTTGTCAAGTGTTTCATTAGTTCTACTGTTTGTTTTTGTGTTAGGTTTGCAAGGTTTGTGTTTATGTTGTACTTTTAAAGTAAAATTGTTGTTCAAACGCAGTTAAAACAAAATTGTTTCTAAAACATAATTGTTACCATTATTTACATAATGTACTATTTACACAAAGTAAAAACATAAGTAATTCAATGTGTCCCGCAGCCTGTGTGCTTCAGTGTTGCTGCTGGCCTGAGTCGCATCCCATGTCGCCTGGGTACACTATCTGGATCATCATCATCAAACGCCTCTTTATGTAAGGATGTGTAGCAGCATCGACACCACAGCTGGCAGGATCGGTAGAAGAGGTCGTCGGGCCATCAACAACCTACAAAACAAGTACTAAGCTTAGCATGTGAAAAAGTATATTAGTATTGTACGTGTTAAGTCAAAAACATTTTCTTACTGTGGTCTCGTCGGCCTCCTGAGTATATGCATCCGTGGTGTCCTCATCAAAGCATGTAGTGGCCTCAAAGATGGGCTGGGACGAAGCCTTCATAAGAAAGTTAAAAATTAATTAATGGCAACTCATTAAGGAAAAGAAAACAAATTGAAAGTTTACAATAATACAAACATACCTGCGCCTGTGGTAGATCCGTATCAACCGCCGGGGATGAGGCATAACTCAACCTGCACTCGCCATCCACGCCCCGGATCGGCCGATCCTCAACTGCGGTAGATGGGACTACAAAGTACTAGTTTACGTCCACGTCGAATGTACCCGTGATCAAAAATGCTCTTGACGGGGTGACCTGCGATGCTGGCAGAGATAGCTGAAGGTTGTACGACAGCATACTGCTGGAAGGCTCATCTACCTAAGGTATATAACCCGGCTGATCATTTCCAAGATCCTCATCTCCAAAATCCTCATCATGTCCTTAACAGGTGGGTCGACAGGTGCCTCAACGCCCCCTTGCTGGGGACCACCTCCTCGCCATCCCCCGCGACCCCGTGGGGCACCCCTGCCTCGTGGGGCACCCCTCCCTCGTGTCGTACCCCTGCCTCGTGGGACAGCCCTACCCCGATGGTAGTCCTCTGGAGCCGCATACTGAGCCTCGTGATCCAACCTCGTGCCATCTCTCGCTTGAAACAGGGTCCGACTAGCCAGATCTGCCACCCGCCGACCATACTCAACGAGTGCAGCACTATCGGCATGCTGCTGCATCTCCTGTCCCAACTGGTAGACTAGGTGATGTCCAATAGCATGTGAAACAGTTAAGATATTAATTAAATAACGCTATATCACAAATATAAGATATTAATAAGCCACAAAAACATACCAGTGACTCGTACCTCCTGGCGTATGGTCTGTAGCGCTCGCCAAGTACATGAATGGGGTTCCCGATCATCAGTCGGCTGTGACGGCGGTACCATGACGTATACAGCTGAATAGTGGCCTCTTGGGTAAATGAAGGTGGTGGCGGAATACGGTCACCTCGCTGCTCCCAATTATGGACCTGCTGCTCTAGCCATCCCATAAATCTATCATCAACCCTGGCACTGTCATCCCATTGATAGTGTGTAGCCACCCATCCAGGATCCCCCGGTATAGGCTGGGGACGGTGAAACTGGCGAAGCACACGCTCTGTGGCATGATACTCAACCATATCGAAGAAGATCATCGGGACGGAGGTGCTCCAAAGCAGTCGGTCGACTGAGCAATAATCGGGCAGCTAAGCTAGCAACTCATCGTTGTATGGCGTCCAGATGAACTACCAAATAATAACATAAAAGTGAGTATGCACAATACAACTCAATTTATAACAAGTAAGTGTAGGTACATATTTACCTATCCGGCCACCAGCATATTTAACACATCCCTCACAAGGGGGAGATTATGATGAGCATCGGTCCCTCGGTAGTTCCCACGTCGAAGAACCCACCTAGAAGCTAGAGGGAGAAACGGATGAGCCTCATCGGGCTCTAGTGGTGGTAGAGGTGGCTGCAACGACATGATCCGCTGCCAGTCTCAAACCTAAGATAAAAGGTTGACATAAAATTTAAGAGTCATTTCGACCATATAGAATTCGGAGTAATGAATAGAGTATTCGAAAATGTTGTCACATATAGAAGGGGCAGAAAACCACATATGTCCACCTGGCAAAGCATGCTCGCCCGACACATGCTCCTATACAGGTATGCAAGAACAGCAACATCCCAACTGTACAGGGGTAAATCATCTAGCTGTTGCAGAAGATGGATAACCTCGTGTACCGCTCAATATGGAGATCCTACGTCTCGCCGGTAATGTCTGGGTGCAAAAACGCCATATGATCTCTGATGGCTGACAAAGCAACGCGACTGCCCCCTTTTTGTACAGCGTCACCCTGAGGTCTGTAACCAATATACTGCCCCATCATATCCAAATACTGTCCACGCATCATGGATCTAATGTACTGGGGCAGTGCAACAGCCCATCCATCTACGCGCAGCCCGTACAAAACCTGAACATCCTTCAGCGTGATGGTGGCCTCTTCAGTGGGCAAGTGAAAAGTGTGCGTCTCCGGTCGCCACCGCTCTACCAAGGCCGTGATGAGAGGCTGATCCGATAGATGTCCCTCCCATACAAAGGAGGACATATGGTTGCCCTACAACACTAATAGCTGATCCTCGGCTGGTCCAGGATGCGCAGGCGGAAAGTCCATGTCGTCTACTATAATTTAAAGAAAATTAATTGTATGTGTTAGTTTAATAAATTAAATAATTATTTTTAAAATTGGACTAAGTAATTATCTATGGGTTCCAGACTCGATATTTGAGGCTCGGTAGCACCAAGTTATCCTTAATTATTATGTGTGTCAATTTCAATATTTTTAGAATTTTTTTAGTTTAATAAATTAAATAATTGTTTTTAAAATTGGACTGAGTAATTATCTATGGGTTCCAGACTCGATATTTGAGGCCCGGTTGCACCAAGTTATCATTAATTATTATGCGTGTCAATTTCAACATTTTTAGAATTTTGTTAGTTTAAGGAATTAAATAATTATTTTTAAAAATGGACTGAGTAATTATGTATGGGTTCTAGGCTCGATATTTGAGGCCCGATAGCACCAAGTTATCCTTAATTATTATGCGTGTCAATTTTAGCATTTTTACAATTTTGTTAATTTAAAAAATTAAATAATTAATTATTGAATTAGACTGAGTAATTATCTATGAGTTCCTGTTACTACATACTTAAATTACAGAGACTCTACGCTAAAAGACTCTATATTTTACTACGCTAAAAGGCTATATATTTTACTACGCTAAAAGGCTCTATATTTTACTACGTTAAAAGGCCACTATTATATATAAAAACAACAAACATAACATACATATGAACAACAAAGTAAATAAATAATATTTATTTATTATTTAAGCAAATAAAAACATAACATTAACAATAAAAATTATTTATCAAGTTTTAACTATTTTTTGTCCCAAAACTAATAAATTAATCCGAGTATAAATAAGATACAAATTTAAACACAAACATAACACAAATTAACATGGAAACACATTCAACAATACAAATATGCATGTACTATACGAGTTTCGACATAAACAAAATCGAAATACCTTGATTTAAGTTTTTGAAATAAATTCAAATTGAATTTTTGAATCCGAAAGAAGGAATCCAAAGCTTGTGTTGTGTGCGTGGGTGACGGGTGGGACCCAATTTTTTTTTTTAATTTGACCGGGGGGAGGGGGGGACCAGCAGTGAGGAGGGGGAGTTTTTTTAATGGAGTCGTTGTCTTGGGAAGAAGAAGGGGCCCTATATTTTATTAAAGGAAAACGCAGTACAACACTGCGTTTCCCTTAAACGCAGTATTGTACTGCGTTTTCCTTTAATTAAATATAGGCATTTATGGCAGAGTTATAAGGTGGGCCCAATTTTATTAGGGAAACGCAGTACAATACTGCGTTTAAGGGAAACACAGTATTGTACTGCGTTTTCCTTAAAAAAATTATTTTTTTAATAAATCGCAGTATAGTACTGCGTTTAACTTTAACGGCTAACTTTCCGTTAAAGTAAAATGCAGTATTATACTGCGTTTTATGTACTTATGTAACTTTTTCTTAATAGTAGAAAGGTATTTTTTGCCCAAAAGGGCACTATTTAAGTTTCGGTTCCGTCTTATGATGCCTGGTAAGGAATGAGCCTTGGGTTTTTCAAAATAAAACAAAGGAAATAATTTGAAAAAAAAAACTTAAAGTTTAGAAAAAACAATGATAAGTAAAGAAGCGGTGCAAATATGCGATTAAAAGATATGGTGAAGGCTAAATTCATTTGAATTCTGAATATTTTTCTAATAAAAAAAATTGTGATGTCTTTAAGGGTGTGTTTGGTATAACGGAAAATATTTTCCGTGGAAAATAAGTAGTAATCTTATTCATTTTCCGGTGTTTGGTGCGCAAATTAAGGAAAATGACTTCTCAAAAGTATTCATAAATAACTTAGATATAATAAATATGAATCCATAAACTTTCAATCCAACAACCTTCCGGACCCACAAATTTCATAAACTTTTCAACCGCTAAACTTTCAAAACCGCGGAATTTTGAACCCGTAAACTTCCAAACACATAAATCTCCGAACTCATAATTTGGAACTTGTAAAATTTTGAGCCTTTAAACCGATAAATAATAAAATTAAAATTAAAAAATATATTTAAATTTTTTTTTCAGGGGAGGGGGGAGCAGGGGGTGAGGGGCGGGGCGGGGTGGGGGGCAGCAAAACGAAAAAAACAGAAATTAAATTACAAAAAAAAGTAAATTTTTATTTTGTGCGGGGGGGGGGGGGGGGGGGGGGGCAGGTGGGGGGATTGGGGTGGGTAATGGGTGGTGCAGAAAAATGAAAAACAGAAATTTGAAATTGCAAAAAAAAAAATTGCGGGGGAGGGAATGGAGGGGTAGTAGGGTGGGTGGTAACGGAAAAACTGAAATTTGAAAAAAAAAACCTCTTTTTGGAGAGGGGGCGGGGTGGGTTCGTGAGGGTGGGGAAGGTTGAGAAGGAGCTTTGGAAAATATTTTCCATTCTCTTGATAAGGAAAACATTTTCCTCCAATTGGAGAAAAATAATTGATAAGGAAAATGTTTTCCAAAATATTTACGTCAACCAAATATGAAAAAATTAGAAAATCATACCAAGCACACCCAAGTCTAAGAAGTTCTGAAAATCATATTATTTTCATACAACATGACAAAGATATAAAGATTCAGAATAAAGGATAGAATAATTTTATGAAGAAAACTAAGTCAGCAATCATGTGTATGTGGTAATTATATTTTTAACATGATTTTTCTTTTCTTCTTTTTACTCCTTAATCTTTTGGCTTCTTCTCTTAAGACTGCAGATAAGAAAACAAATTAACGGAGGAGTCCATCATACACCAAATATCTCTGTGGAGTATTTTTTTCATGCATTTGTTCGTATGACGGAAAGAGAGATCAAAATTACCATTTAATATATGTATATATATAGAGAGAGAGCTAAATATGTTTAGAAATGAAAATACAAAAATTATGAAAAATTAACAAACTTTAGAAAGATATGTGCAACTCTACAAAAATTTAAAGGTAAAAGAAGGATAAGATACCTTGATTAATAGTATGTACTATATCTTTGTCAGGCAATTCTTACGATAGGAGAGCTTCTATAATTATCCTTTTTTTTATTTCATTTAAATGAAATGCTTTTATGAAAAATAAAGTTAAGTTATTACAAAAAAGGAGTTACAAGAAATGTCTATTGGTGGACTGGTGTCACGACCCAAACTGAAGGGCCATGACTAGCACCCGACCACACTTGCCGAGCACCAACGTACATTTCATCTAACCTTCATTATTATCTTTTAAGGCTGACGAGATCAATATAAATGGTAGACCTAGATCATGGACAACCAGCAATAAAATATGATGGCATGAATATACATAGCAGGGGATGACCAGACAATCAAGAAACTACATATAAGGTATGAGCTACCACGCTACTATGAAAGACTATACAACAAAAACTAGCCGACAAGGCATACCAAACTATACATGAGCCGACACTTGTCTATGAGCCTCTAAAAGAACATAAGTGTTGCAACATAGCCGGAACAGGGCCCCGACATACCCATAATGTCTATAACAAAAATTGCATACCAAGACCAAGGCAAGTCCGGAGAAGGGATCTCGCCAATCACCGCTGAACTGGACAGTCTACTGTGGTGGGGAAGCTGCACATGCCTGTCTATCAGGACCTGCAGCACGACATGCAGCGTCCACAAATAAAAGGACGTCAGTACGAATAAAGTACTGAGTATGTAAGGCAAGGAACCATAAATGCGATCAGTAATGTAAGCAAGGATAGAGAATATACAACCTGTAACATCTTAGTACCTCTGAGGGCTACTTACATGAAATGCATGATACATATGTATAAATACATAAACCTTTAAAGCATTCGCCTCTGTGGGCATCATTATCATCATATCGTACCCGACCATAATAGGCTCGGTATAATCGTACCCGGCCACGTGGAGACTCGGTAAAACCCAACTGATCAGTGGTTGCACAATAGGTGCCGTACCCGGCCAACTATAGCGTGGCTCGGTAGAGTAAAATAGATACATATATATAATGCATGCTCGACTCATGGAATCACATTCTAAACCTTTCGGAGTGACGTAAGGTCGGTATCCTCTATACACGTTATTAGGACTAACTCTTCACTATGAACCTTATAAGATTTAGGAAGTACGAACAACATTGATAACATAAGAATAAGAGAAGTAACATTAACATCAATCGTTCCATAAGAGGGAAAACAATGTAAGTACTGCTAGCTTCTAAGAGTAGAGTATCTTTGGAAGATCGTTCATTACATTATGTACAATTGGAGTCGTGCAAAAGAAAGAAAGGGATAGTCTCACATACCTTGTATATACTGCCCCAATCTCAAGCTATGCAATTGTCTAAACTCCTTAGTCTACAATAAGAGAAACGATACTATCGTTATCATTTAAGCGTCATAACTATTATGTATCGACCACAACCTATTTTACGATGAAACGGACAACACCTCCCCTATATATATGACCTCACACCATTCAAAATAGTCACCAGACAGCCCAAACAACATCAATAATAAACATATTGAGCCTCCCAATATAGTCCACACACAGCCTAATCACTCCATACATACGACGACCACCATAGTCGTGTCAAACAATCTGGAAATGTTACGAATAACTATCAGCCCATAACCCTACATATATATGGTATTTCTCCACACCCTTCCTCCTCCAAAACTCCACAAGATAGTAGTAAAATACGCAGCCCAACAACAACACAAAACAGTCCACCAAACAATAACATTACTTTCAAGCCTTTCGACATATATTTCACAAGTTCTAGCTTCAATGGCTTAGCTGCAACTTGGATAATCTTAAATACATATAGAGTAAGAGGTTCCTTACCTTTATACAGAAATAACAACTCCAATTTGACCTTAAATTTCCATGAAATATCCCTCCAATGCTGCCACAACAACAAAAAGGCGAAACTAGCGATCAATTAGTGTTTTTCGGCACTAGAATCACTTTAGAAGGCTTAAAATCACCTAGGATTGATATTAAGAACATGAGGGAGTATTTACAGAACATAAACCCTTTAAAACAACCTCCCACACGAGCTGAAACGACACAAAAATGAGCAACAACAAGAAGAACAAGAGACTTACTAGCGCCACGGAATTCCCGACACTTGATTTGTGTTGTTTGCCCTTTTTTGGGTCTTGAATCTTGAGAGAACCTTGAGAGGATGTTCCTAGGGTTCTAAGGTCTGAAAATAGTGAAAAGAAATGACTTAAAACGGGTTGGAGTCATCCTATATAGGTCCAAATATCTTAAACCGACTTAGTGGGCCCCATAGAGAGGTGTTTGGCGCAGTCTCGCGAAAACGCGAATATCTCTCTACTCCGAGATCGTATCGATGAACGGTTTAATGCGTTGGAAACTAGACTCATATATCTTTAATTTGATTGGTATATCACCCCGTAATTATTGCTAAATTATGAGAAAAGATTAGAAATATTTGACCTAATTTTTAAGTAAAATTATGAACCTAAGTTGCGACAACTTTTGTCGACTTTTGTTTCATAACTCGTTTGACTTCAAGACTTATGATACGGATATTATATGATTAAAATACCTTAATAAATAACCTCTTGAGTGTATTAAGCACCGCTAGATTACCTGAAAATACGAGTTACAACATCCTTGATTCGTTTAACTTCTAATACTGGTTAATCACCCTTATACACTCTTGTATCACTTAAGACCAATAGGATTGACTTCTTATCATCTCAAAGATAATTCCTTCTTAGATTTATGTTAACTAATATATGGCATGAACTAACACATGTGGATATGGGTTGTAACACCCTCCCCCCCTTAGGAACATTCGTCCTCGAATGTAAGGGTTTATGGGAATTTTAAATCATCGTGGATTCCAATGGAAATTTCCGATCAATTTTCCCCTATAAAATGGTCACTAGCAAAACTTGCAAGTAATTAAGCCCAACATATGGCTTCACAAGGCTACACAAAGCATTATGTGTATTTACATTATCTACATATCACCATTTTGTATTAAGGAGGAGTATTCTCAAATTATTGCTTACCTCATAGAGCCGTTTCTTCTTCCAATGTATCATGTCTTCCACCAGCATCCTTGTTATATTCATTCTTGAATAAGTAAGGGTATTTAGACTTCATCTCCTCTTCTGCTTCCCATGTCATTTCTTCCATATTTTTGTTCCTCCACAATACTTTGACGGAAGCTACATCTTTTGTTCTCAGCTTGCGGACTTGCCGATCAAATATCGCCACTGGCACTTCTTCATATGATAGGTCCTCTGTAACTTGTACATCTTTGATAGGGACGACTCTAGAAGGGTCTCCAATACATTTTCTCAACATAGATACATGGAATACCGGGTGGACAAATTCCAATTCGGATGGCAATTCTAACTCATAAGCAACCTGTCCAATCCGTCGAAGAATTTTATACGGTCCGATATACCTTGGACTCAGCTTACCTTTCTTCCCAAAACGCATAATACCCTTCATTGGTGAGATCCTCAGGAAAACCCAGTCACCAACCTCAAACTCTAGATCACGACGTCGGACATCAGAATAAGATTTTTGCCTGCTTTGTGCCGTCCTCAATCGCTCCTGTATCACTTTCACCTTCTTAATAGCTTGGTGAATCAAATCTGGCCCATATAATTCTGTTTCACCGACTTCGAACCATCCAACTGGTGATCTACATCTCCTCCCGTATAGTGCCTCGTATGGGGCCATTTTAATACTGGAATGGTAGCTATTGTTATAGGCGAATTCTATGAGTGGAAGATGATCATCCCAATTCCCCTTAAAATCTAGAACACATGCTCGTAGCATATCTTCCAGTGTCTGAATGGTACGTTCAGCCTGTCCATCAGTCTGCGGATGAAATGCAGTGCTGAGATTTACTTGTGTGCCTAAACCCTTCTGGAAAGACCTCCAAAAGTTAGCCGTAAATTGAGCTCCTCGGTCTGATATAATAGATATGGGCACACCATGAAGCCTAACAATCTCCTTGATATACAACTTTGCATAATCTTCAGCCGTGTAAGTTGTCTTCACTGGCAGAAAATGGGCACATTTTGTAAGTCGATCAATTATCACCCAGATGGAGTCAAACTTATGATAAGAGCGAGGTAATCCAATAATGAAGTCCATATTAATCACCTCCCACTTCCAGGTCGGAATCTCTATATTTTGAAGCAATCCACCGGGTTTCTGATGTTCTATCTTTACTTGTTGACAATTGGGACACTGGGCTACAAATTTTGCAATAGACTTCTTCATATTATCCCACCAATACTGCTCCTTGACATCATGATACATCTTTGTCGAGCCGGGATGGATGGAATATCGGGATTGATGAATCTCATTCATAATCTTCTCTCGCAACCCTGCCACATTAGGCACACACAATCGGCTCTGGTATCTCAGTGCCCCATCTTTTCCGATCCTAAAAGCCATACTTTTACACTGTTGAATGCTTTCTCTTAATCGTACTAAGATAGGATCTTCATATTGTCGTGCTTTTACCTCTGCTACCAAAGATGATTCTGATGTATTTTGTACAGTAACACCTCCATCATCAGAGTCTAACAATCTGATTCTCATATTGGCTAGCTGATGAAGCTCTTTAATCAACCCTCATCTACCTGCCTCAATATGTACTAAGCTTCCCATTGATTTACGGCTGAGAGCATCTGCCACAACATTGGCTTTACCGGGATGATACAATATCTCGACGTCGTAGTCTTTCAATAATTCAAGCCACCTACGCTGCCTCAAATTCAACTCTTTCTGCTTGAAGATGTATTGTAAACTCTTGTGATCTGTGTAGATGTCAACATGGACGCCGTATAAGTAGTGCCGCCATATCTTCAAAGCATATATTACTGCAGCCAATTCCAAATCATGGGTTGGATAATTCTTTTCATGCTTCTTCAATTGTCTTGATGCATAAGCAATCACATTCCCACGCTGCATCAATACGCACCCCAAACCTATACCTGAGGCATCACAATACACCACATAACCTTCTGTTCCTTCAAGAAGAGTGAGCACTGGTGCAGCTGTCAATCGATTCTTCAACTCCTGAAAACTACGTTCACAAGTGTCAGACCACTGGAATTTGGTAGCTTTTTGTGTTAACTTAGTCAATGGTGATGATATAGAGGAAAATCCTTCTACAAACCGCCTATAATATCCTGCTAGCCCTAGGAAGCTGCGGACTTCTGATGGTGTTGTAGGTCTCGGCCAATTCTTTACTGCATCGATCTTCTGAGTGTCGACACTAATACCCTCATCAGATATCACATGGCCAAAGAATGCTACTGAGTTCAGCCAGAATTCACATTTGGAGAGCTTAGCATATAACTTACGATCCTGAAGCGTCTGTAATACTATCCGCAAGTGGCCCGCATGTTCCGCCTCCGAACGAGAATACACTAGAATGTCATCAATGAATACAATCACGAACACATCAAGATAGGGTCTGAATATAGTATTCATGAGATCCATAAAAGCTGCTGGGGCATTTGTTAGCCCGAACGACATCACCAAGAACTCAAAGTGCCCATATCTTGTCCGGAAGGCCGTCTTTGGAATATCCTTCTCCCTAACCCTCACCTGATGATACCCTGAACGTAAATCAATCTTAGAGAAATACTTGGCACCCTGGAGTTGGTCAAACAGGTCATCAATTCTTGGAAGTGGATACTTGTTCTTTATAGTAGACTTATTCAACTGTCGATAGTCGATACACATCCGTAACGACCCGTCTTTCTTCCGCACGAATAGGACTGGTGCACCCCAAGGTGAAGTGCTAGGCCTAATAAAGCCCTTATCCAGCAAGTCCTTCAACTGCACCTTCAACTCTCGCAACTCTGCCGGGGCCATTCTGTATGGAGGAATAGAGATCGGTTGAGTGTCAGGCAACACATCAATGCTAAACTCAATCTCCCTTTCAGGAGGAAGGCCCGAGAGTTCATCTGGGAAAACATCTGGGAATTCGTTAACCACAGGGATTGATTGTAAAGTAGGCGGTTTCGCCTCCGCATCCCTAACGCGAACGAGATGATAAATGTAACCTTTTGAGATCATTTTCCTTGCCTTAAGATAGGAAATAAACCTACCTTTCGGTGTAGCAATGTTCCCTTTCCATTCAATGACGGGTTCACCCGGAAATTGGAACCTAACCATCTTCGTACGACAGTCAACATTTGCATAGCATGAGGCCAACCAGTCCATTCCCATTATCACATCAAAATCAACCATTTCTAACTCAAATAAATTTGCCGAGGTTTGACGACTACAAATCATCACATTGCAACCTCTATATACCCTTCTAGCAATCACAGAATCTCCTATCGGAGTAGATACCGCGAGGGGTTTACTTATCAATTCAGGTTCAATGCCAAACTTATTAGCCACAAAGGGTGTAACATATGATAATGTAGATCCCGGATCAATCAGCGCATATACATCATAAGAAAATACAGATATAATACCTGTAACAACATCTGGAGACGACTCGAGATCCTGTCGACCTACTAGAGCATAGGTTCGATTTTGAGCACCACTCGAACTCGGCACTGCACCTCTACCCCTACCACGACCTGTCGACTGCTGAAAACCCCGTGCTGGAGGTCGAACTGATGAGGAAGAACCAGACACAGATCCAGTCGGCTGAGCCATACCATCACCTCCTCTATTAGGACAATCCCGCATCATATGGCCAGGCTGCCCGCACGAATAGCATGCATCAGAACCTCGACGACACAGTCCAAAGTGGGCCTTGCCGCACTGATCACAATGTGGTGTTGGGGGTCTCATCTGACTAGTATCCCTGTGATGTTGCGAGCCAGATGCCAGCGAACTCTGACCTGGACCAGAATAGGATCGATCATATCGAGGCCTCTGAAACTGTGGAGGAGCACTAGCTACAGGTGGCGCCGAACTCCTCAAAAACTGTGGCCTGATGCGGCCTCTGAAGTCATCAGAATACCCTGCAAATCTCGTCCTCTTATGCTGGCCTCTATCCTGCTCCCTAACTGCCCTCTGCTGGCGTTTACGATCCTCTAGGGTCTGGGCATAAGCTTGAATACGGGAAATATCCATGCCCTCCACCAAGGACGCTGTCGTACACTCATTTATTAGATGTGGTCCCAACCCATTCACGAACATATGCACCCTATCACTCATCTCGGCCACCATATGGGGAGCATACCTTGCCAAAGAATCAAACTGCATACTGTACTCTCGCACACTCATATTACCTTGTCTAAGGTTCAAGAACTTATCAGCTCTAGCTCGTCGTATCTCAACTGGCAAGTAGTGACGAAGAAAGGCCTAAGAAAATTCCTTCCACACAGCTGGAGGAGGGTTCAGACCCCTGGATCTCTCCCAACTATCATACCAGAGAAACGCTAAATCCCGTAACCGATAAGAAGCCAACTCTACTGCCTCTGTATCACTAACATGCATAACCCGAAGTGTACGATGAACCTGGTCAATAAAAGTCTGTGGGTCCTCCTTGGGGTCTGATCCGGTAAACACTGGAGGGTCTAAATTAATAAAATCACGAACTCTTGTACTAACTGGTTTCTCAACAACACCTGTATTCTGTCTCTGAGCCTGAGCAGCTACCAAGCTAGTCAATAACTGCAAAGCACTCCGCATATCCTGGTCTGGAGTGCCAGACGGAGGAACTGGAGGCGTTGGGTGCCTTCTAATATCCTTTGGAGGAGATGGAGTAGATGAGGTATGA
Organism: Nicotiana tabacum; assembly: GCF_000715075.1. Taxonomy (NCBI): domain Eukaryota; kingdom Viridiplantae; phylum Streptophyta; class Magnoliopsida; order Solanales; family Solanaceae; genus Nicotiana; species Nicotiana tabacum. The sequence goes on along the minus strand of NC_134099.1, from coordinate 140,347,344 downwards.
GAGGGCATCTCACTTTGAGCCTCACTTTGTCCTGCTCTGACTTGGGGCACCTGACTGGTACCCTCTCCCACTACTGTATCAAGCCGTCTACTAATCGTTTGCTTCCTAGTCGAAGGCATCACTGAAAAAAACAAGGTGAATATTAGAGACAAACACTTACGACTCAACTCTACGCACGATCTAGATTCAGGAAGAAGGTAACAACCCTAGATGTCATGTAGCCTCCTGATTATAAATGTGGCGCGCTACACATCCATAATCAAGACTCTACTAGACACGGCTCATAGACAACCCCTAGGACAGACTTGCTCTGATACCAAGTTTGTCACGACCCAAACTGAAGGGCCATGACTAGCACCCGACCACACTTGCCGAGCACCAACGTACATTTCATCTAACCTTCATTATTATCTTTTAAGGCTGACGAGATCAATATAAATGGTAGACCTAGATCATGGACAACCAGCAATAAAATATGATGGCATGAATATACATAGCAGGGGATGACCAGACAATCAAGAAACTACATATAAGGTATGAGCTACCACGCTACTATGAAAGACTATACAACAAAAACTAGCCGACAAGGCATACCAAACTATACATGAGCCGACACTTGTCTATGAGCCTCTAAAAGAACATAAGTGTTGCAACATAGCCGGAACAGGGCCCCGACATACCCATAATGTCTATAACAAAAATTGCATACCAAGACCAAGGCAAGTCCGGAGAAGGGATCTCGCCAATCACCGCTGAACTGGACAGTCTACTGTGGTGGGGAAGCTGCACATGCCTGTCTATCAGGACCTGCAGCACGACATGCAGCGTCCACAAATAAAAGGACGTCAGTACGAATAAAGTACTGAGTATGTAAGGCAAGGAACCATAAATGCGATCAGTAATGTAAGCAAGGATAGAGAATATACAACCTGTAACATCTTAGTACCTCTGAGGGCTACTTACATGAAATGCATGATACATATGTATAAATACATAAACCTTTAAAGCATTCGCCTCTGTGGGCATCATTATCATCATATCGTACCCGACCATAATAGGCTCGGTATAATCGTACCCGGCCACGTGGAGCTCGGTAAAACCCAACTGATCAGTGGTTGCACAATAGGTGCCGTACCCGGCCAACTATAGCGTGGCTCGGTAGAGTAAAATAGATACATATATATAATGCATGCTCGACTCATGGAATCACATTCTAAACCTTTCGGAGTGACGTAAGGTCGGTATCCTCTATACACGTTATTAGGACTAACTCTTCACTATGAACCTTATAAGATTTAGGAAGTACGAACAACATTGATAACATAAGAATAAGAGAAGTAACATTAACATCAATCGTTCCATAAGAGGGAAAACAATGTAAGTACTGCTAGCTTCTAAGAGTAGAGTATCTTTGGAAGATCGTTCATTACATTATGTACAATTGGAGTCGTGCAAAAGAAAGAAAGGGATAGTCTCACATACCTTGTATATACTGCCCCAATCTCAAGCTATGCAATTGTCTAAACTCCTTAGTCTACAATAAGAGAAACGATACTATCGTTATCATTTAAGCGTCATAACTATTATGTATCGACCACAACCTATTTTACGATGAAACGGACAACACCTCCCCTATATATATGACCTCACACCATTCAAAATAGTCACCAGACAGCCCAAACAACATCAATAATAAACATATTGAGCCTCCCAATATAGTCCACACACAGCCTAATCACTCCATACATACGACGACCACCATAGTCGTGTCAAACAATCTGGAAATGTTACGAATAACTATCAGCCCATAACCCTACATATATATGGTATTTCTCCACACCCTTCCTCCTCCAAAACTCCACAAGATAGTAGTAAAATACGCAGCCCAACAACAACACAAAACAGTCCACCAAACAATAACATTACTTTCAAGCCTTTCGACATATATTTCACAAGTTCTAGCTTCAATGGCTTAGCTGCAACTTGGATAATCTTAAATACATATAGAGTAAGAGGTTCCTTACCTTTATACAGAAATAACAACTCCAATTTGACCTTAAATTTCCATGAAATATCCCTCCAATGCTGCCACAACAACAAAAAGGCGAAACTAGCGATCAATTAGTGTTTTTCGGCACTAGAATCACTTTAGAAGGCTTGAAATCACCTAGGATTGATATTAAGAACATGAGGGAGTATTTACAGAACATAAACCCTTTAAAACAACCTCCCACACGAGCTGAAACGACACAAAAATGAGCAACAACAAGAAGAACAAGAGACTTACTAGCGCCACGGAATTCCCGACACTTGATTTGTGTTGTTTGCCCTTTTTTGGGTCTTGAATCTTGAGAGAACCTTGAGAGGATGTTCCTAGGGTTCTAAGGTCTGAAAATAGTGAAAAGAAATGACTTAAAACGGGTTGGAGTCATCCTATATAGGTCCAAATATCTTAAACCGACTTAGTGGGCCCCATAGAGAGGTGCTTGGCGCAGTCTCGCGAAAACGCGAATATCTCTCTACTCCGAGATCGTATCGATGAACGGTTTAATGCGTTGGAAACTAGACTCATAGATCTTTAATTTGGTTGGTATATCACCCCGTAATTATTGCTAAATTATGAGAAAAGATTAGAAACATTTGACCTAATGTTTAAGTAAAATTATGAACCTAAGTTGCGACAACTTTTGTCGACTTTTGTTTCATAACTCGTTTGACTTCAAGACTTATGATACGGATATTATATGATTAAAATACCTTAATAAATGACCTCTTGAGTGTATTAAGCACCGCTAGATTACCTGAAAATACGAGTTACAACATCCTTGATTCGTTTAACTTCTAATACTGGTTAATCACCCTTATACACTCTTGTATCACTTAAGACCAATAGGATTGACTTCTTATCATCTCAAAGATAATTCCTTCTTGGATTTATGTTAACTAATATATGGCATGAACTAACACATGTGGATATGGGTTGTAACAACTGGAACCTAGGAATAGATTATATGAGTGATTCTTAATTAAAATAACCACAACAAATGAAAAAATCTTTATAATTCAAAAGTGAATTGATTCGCAAACTATTATATTATAAATTAGTGCAAAAATAGAAAAAAAAACATTAAAGCACTTGGCATTTTAAGCGAAAAACAGAGAGAGGACTTTTGTCATAAATACAAAGAAATCTAATGTATGAAAGAAAAAAATAAAACAAAATAAAAATATTTGAATAAAATATTTTTAGAAATAAACACAGAGAGTACTTTTGTAATGTATTTCTCTTTTTTTTTTTTTAAGAAATACAAACAATTAAAATAATTTTCGAATCAAACTGGATTTACTTTAAAAGGTATCTAAGAGACACACGAAAATTAAAACATTGATATTAATATATTTTTTATATTTTCACTTCTTCGAGGATAGTATTAACATAGTCCTTTAAAAATCTATCAACTAATAATAATTTAATAACAATCATAGATTCTTGTATCCATAAATCATAATATTCGAATGCATAATTATATGCTTGGATAGAGCAAGAAAGCTTTCATTAAAATAAAGAAAAAAGTAAATTAATTAAAATGTAGTGGTTATATTTTATTTTTTTTGATACTGCTTTATTCTTTTCTTATATGTTAGAAATAATTCTTATAGTATTTCTTATAGATTAAAGATATATGACAATTTTCATTATGTGTATTTCAATGGTGAGGAAAACAAAGATATCTTTTGTCGTTACCTGATTATTTTAGTATTTAAGAAGAGATAGCTTTCTAAGATAATTCAAACAAATACCTAAATCTTTATGGGTTATTTGTTCTTGCTAAAGCTAAAAAAGGAAGAATGATAGCTTGTCAAATTGAAATAGTGAAATTATAAATCTTGAACAAATTTTAAGTTGAATGTATCGATTCAGATGGTTGAAGACTTATCCGATAGTATTGGATTGGTTAAATAAGAATCAACAATCATTATTTTTCTTGTATTTATACTTTTGTCTTCAACTTTTACTTTATAACTTCAATACAACTTTTAATATTATATTTATGTAAAAATTTTAATAACTTTTGCATTTATTGAGACGGGATATATATAAAACTACATGTTCAATCACTTATCCAGTAAACCTATCTATAGAACCTTCTATTCCCCTTTGCATGTTTCATTGAACAATTTTGATCAAAATATCAAAAGAGGAACGAAATCCATAATCAAAATTAATTTTTTGGTAAGAAAGAGAAAGTCTCTCTTTCAAATTTGAAAGCAAAATAAGACATATTCCCTTACTGAAGAAGCTGGCGTTTGGAAAAATAGAGTTAAACTTAATCAAATTAGAAACAAAATCACATACCCAAATCAGAATAACATATTGCATGTGATATGGAAACCTCAAATCACATACTATCCAAATTTCGCCAAGCAAAGATACGGGTTTGATTGTCGCTACGCCCAAATAATTTCATACCCCAGAATATCATCATTGCTTCGACCTCTGAAATCAATTTCAGACATGCATATAGAAAATCCTATAAAAAACGACCCAAAAGCTCAAGATATTCAAAATTTTATTTTGGGAAAACAGTGGAAACACAAAGAAACTATCGATTTTCCTGCTTTACTGTAGCCAGAAAATTGAAAAGTCATTGTTGAAACCCAAAGAGTACCAAAAGCAAAAACATAAATTATAAAAGTGAAATTAGAAGAAGAAAGTGAATAAACAAGGAAGAGCAAAACCCACCAGCGAGAGAAATAGAGCCGGAAGAGAAAAGCGGAGGAAGAAGCATAGAGAGAGCGTGAGAAAAAAAATCAAATTTTGCTTACAAAAGTCACAACGAAGAAGCCAAAGCTTCAGTGGAACTGTCAGTCGAATTAAAAATTGCCCTCACTTTGGTTTTATTTACACAAATGCCCTTCATCGTACCACCAAACTTCCACTTATTATACAGTAAAAAAAAAAAAAAGTAGTCCCCATAAATTCCTCTAGGTAAAATACTACTTGTATTAGCTTTGGTATTTTCAATTTCTTGCTTCATAGTGTTGTGTAACATATGTACCACTAATTCTTATATTCATTATACGCCATATTTGGTATTATCCTATGTATAACTAATATATAATAAATCATGACAACAATATCATAGTTTTTAATACATGGATAAGTATGTATGCACTCTTACGCAATGTATGTTATATTTAATATACAAAATCAAACGTGGATAAGAAATAATTTCAGCATAATTAATCCCTTAATTCCAGTATTATTAATACACATTATTCAGTACATACACCTTACCAAACGACTCCAAAGTCTGTACTTATCGAAGGTTTAGAATAGAGATGTATTAAAACTTGCGAAGGAAGAACTTTTTGTTTCCACCACTGAAGGAACAATTTAGGTTCTTTACAACTACACCTCCTTGTGGTAAACAATAATTGATTTGTGAGTTTGATAATTCGAGCTGGTGTGAGCTGCTTAATTGGATGTCTTACATGCACGGTGTCTAAGGCTTTTCAAACTTGAATGCTTTTTCATGTTAATCGTGCTGCTCGGAAAAGATGGATTATCTTGGAACACCATGTATCAAACCAGCTGATAGTTGCTTAACTGGAGTTATCCTAACATGCATAATCTTAAGGTTCGAGACCTTTTAAAATAATCCTGGTAGATTTTCCGTCCACTTGCCAATTTCCCCCCTTTGCGTCATTTCTGTGTCTTTCAAAAGTTCAGATGAATTCTCTGTCCGTTTTTACTTCTTCAAACTCACACTTCTATCCAATTTGTGAGCAGAAAAAGGATTGTTGTTGGAAATTGTCATTTGGCTTTTGTAGCCACCCTTCACCTCACGCGCTAACTTAAGTGCCACGGTATGTTACTCTAAACGGTTGATACGTGACTCACTCTCTTCCCAATCAGCTAAAATTGCACTTTGCCTTGGGCCAAGCTCTCCACAGTATGTATTGTAGCTGAGTCCATTCTTGCAGCTTCTGTTATTTGAATATTGCATACCCGGGCACTACAACATTATGCATCTATAGCTACAAAATATATCATAGCTAAATATGAAAATTTCTGTAGCTAAACGCTTTAGCTACAAAAAATATTTCTGTAGCATTCGTAGCAAGAAGTAGCGTAACTAAAAGTTAGCTACAAACTTTAAATGGTCTATGGCTAAGGATCAATATTGCTTCGAATTTTTTTTGTATTGTAGCTATATTAGCAAACTTTTTTGCCAATCAGCTAAAATTGCACTTTGCCTTGGGCCAAGCTCTCCACGATATGTATTGTAGCTGAGTCCATTCTTGCAGCTTCTGTTATTTGAATATTGCATACCCGGGGTGACAGAAAGCAGTTTGCTAAAAGCCAACGGATTTAAATTCTGTTATGTCCATTCGCAAACAAGAACATTTCTCCTGAATAGCTACTCCGATCTTATTTTGCTTCTGATCAGGTAAACACCACCCACATGTCAAGATCCAAGTATAAACCTACTGTCCTAAAACTTGTACCGCAGTCCCCTCTTATGCATATCAAAATCTGTATCAACACTGGAGTATAAGATATTTATTCCAAATTCTCAGAGCTTATTCGCCAGATCACCTTTGCTACAGCAACAGCATCAGTATCAGTAACCAACATGATGACAAAAGACTTTTACCCCTTAATATGCTGAGATCAACATAGTCTAAAGCAGTTACCATGAAAGAGGTAAGAGAAACTGGTTTTGCTGAGAGCCAAGGTAATGACTTGTCTAGGATTAATGGAGGGAAACCTGACAGGAATTGTAGTTTTCTTTCCCTATAGTCCATATAGAGGACAGTGAACTTCCATCTAAGGCCTTAGAGAAAAGAACAAATGCCTATGCTAGCAGCAAGTCACGGTGTAGAAAACAAAGAACTTGCAGCAATACTCTTTCAGTCTTGAACCTTGAACCATGACTGAAACTTGTTCAATAAAAGTAGCCAATAACTTGACCGCCCACATTTTGCCGCATTGCTTCTTCGTGATCCAAAACTCCATTTGGTGTTGTAATAACAACATAGCCCCGCTGCATAAACATGAGTAAATCAGTTCCTTCCACAGAAAATAAGAGAAAGGAAATGAGTTCTCTGGGTTTTAAAAAGTATCGAGGGAGGTATAATGGACCTGACTTGGATGTTATGAGTAAATTGTTGGGAAAAATAGACCCGCAAAAATAATATTCACGGTATTAGTGATAAACGCGGACCACTAAGTTATGGTTAAATCAGCAAGAACAAAAATGAAGCAAAAATGACACCAAGATTTTACGTGGAAACCCTTCTGAATATATAAGGAAAAACCGCGGCCAAGAAGAGCAATTGATATCACTATAGCGAGGATTTTAAACTGTGTAGTAACGAGTACGAATACTCCTAAGACCACTACATCCTCAAAAAAAAAAATACTCTTTTGTTTTTTCACCTCACTACAATATCTCTCACACTCTATTTTTCTTCACAGACTATTTTCTTATAGTCTATGGAATACCTTACTCTCTCTCTCTTTTCTCTCTTTGTTGGTGTGATGAAATGAGAGTTGGAGCTCTCCTTTTATAGCCAAAAAACTCACTCTCTAAAGCCTACAATATTTAACAATTTGCACACACTTTTCACAATTTCAATAAGGTTGGTTACCAAACCAAACCAAGTCAACAAAATTGGCTACCAAATCATACCAATTCAACAAGGTTAGCTACCAAACCAATACCAATTCAACAAGGTTGGCTGTCAAACCATTTGAATGAGATGGACACCATCAATCTCCCCCTCCAGTCTCATTCATCTAGAGGAGGTAGCATTGTCTTCTAGTTTGAGTGCATGCCGACAAGTTCTTTGCATAGCTCGAACTTGTCACTTGGTACCACCTTGGTCAACATATCATCAGGATTTTCACTCGTGTAAATCTTTTGACTTGAAGTGCTTCATTCTCCACTTGCTCACGAATCCAATAATATCTGACGTCGATGTGTTTTGTTCTCATATGGTACATGGAGTTTTTGCTCAAGTCTATTGCACTTTGACTGTCACAATAGACAACATACTCCATATGTCGCAATCCAAGTTCTTGAAGAAATATCTTGAGCCATATCATCTCTTTGCTAGCTTCAGTAGTCACAATATACTCCGCTTCAGTTGTAGATAGTGCGAACTTCTGCAACTTCGACTACCATGATATAGCTTCCCCTAAAAAAGTAAACAAATATCCAGTAGTGGATTTTCTGTTATCAAGGTCACCAGCCATATCAGAATCTGTATAGCCCTTCAAAATTGGATTTGATCCTCCAAAACATAAGCATTCATGTGAGCTTCCTCTTAGATACCTGAGTATCCACTTTACAGCTTCCCAATGCTCTTTTCCTGGATTTTCGAGATATCTGCTAACAACACCGACTACATGAGCAATATCTGGTCGAGTTCATACCATTGCATACATCAAACTTTCAACGGTAGAGGAATAAGGAATCTTGGCCATTCTCTCTTTTTCCTCTTTTGTTGTTGGACACATCGTCTTGCTCAACTTCAGATGAACAGGAAGGGGTGTGCGAACCAACTTAGCACTTTTTATATTGAAGCGCTCCAGTACACGTTCTATGTACTTCTCCTGTGACAAGTAAAGCTTCCTTTTGTTTCTCGAACGAGTAATTCTCATGCCCAAAATCTGCTTAGCATGACCCAAGTTTTTCATTGCAAAATACTTATTCAACTGTTTCTTCAACTCGTCAATCTTGGAAGCATTCCTGCCCACAATCAACATATCATCCACATATAGTAAGAGGATGATAAAGTCATCATCAGAAAATCTTTGTACAAACAAAAAGTGATTTGAAAAAGTCTTATTGTAGCCTTGCTCCCCCATAACAGACTCAAACTTCGTGTACCACTGTCTGGGAGCTTGCTTCAATCCATATAGACTCTTCTTAAGTTTGCATACAGGATTTTCCTTACCCTTTGCCTTGAAGCCCTCAGGTTGTTCCATATAAATCTCCTCTTCTAAGTCATCGTGAAGAAAAGCAGTCTTCGTATCTATCTACTCAATCTCCAAATCAAGACTGGTAGTCAAACCAAGAAATGTCCGAATGGAGGACATTTTCACGACAGGAGAAAATATTTCGTCAAAGTCAATACCTTTCCTTTGACCAAATCCCTTGACAACCAATCTAGTTTTGTATCTGGGCTTCAAACTATGTTCTTTAGCTTTAACTTTGAACACCCACTTGTTCTTCAAAGCTCTCATGCCCTTAGGAAATTTCACCAACTCATAAGTATGGTTCTCATGTAGAGATTTCATCTCATTTTGCATGGCTTCAATCCATTGATCTTTGTGCTCATCTTCTATGGCCTCCGCATAACATTCAGGTTCTCCCCCATCAATGAGTAATACATACTCATTGGGTAAATAATGGGAGGAAGGAGTACAAGGTCTAGAGGACCTCCTGAGTGGAATATCTAGCTCGTCCACAGCTTCGTGAGTAGGAACATCTACCTCATCAACATTAGCATTGTTATCACCATCACCATCAATATGCTGATCTGGAATATGGTTCTGGGCATCACCATCATCATTGAGCCCACCAACGTCATCCGCATTTCTATGAGGAACTTGATCAAGATTAACTAAACCTTTAGAACTTGGAGATTTTAGCTTCTCCGCTTTGTTAATATCTTCAATGGTTTGATCCTCCACGAAGATAACATCACGGCTTCTCACGACCTTCTTCTCAATTGGATCATACAGCCTGTAACCAAACTCATTAAGGCCATAACCAATGAAGATGCACTGCCTTGTCTTAGCATTTAATTTTGACTTCTCATCTTTAGGCACATGTACAAAAGCTTTGCAACCAAATACTTTCAAGTGGTCATAGGAAACATCCTTGCCATACCAAACTTTGTTTGGAACATCACTTTGCAAAGTAAACGTAGAGGATAAATTAATAACATGTGTGGCGGTCAACAAAGCCTCACCCAAAAGGAATTCGGCAACTTTGCTTTAGAAAGCAAACATCTGACTCTTTCCATCAAGGTCCTATTCATCCTTTCTGCTAGACCATTAACCCAAGGAGTCTTAGGAGGAGTCTTCTGGTGTCTGATACCCTGTTGCTTGCAGTATTCGCCAAACGGTCCACAATATGCACCACCGTTATCAGTACGAATACACTTCAATTTCTTTCCAGTTTCTCTTTCAACTGAAGCCTGAAATTGCTTAAAGACACCCAACACTTGGTCTTTAGTCTTCAAGATGTAGACCCAAAGTTTTCTTGAGCAGTCATCAATAAAGGTAGCAAAATAAAGTGCACCACCCAAAGTCCTTGTCTTCATTGGACCACATAAATCTGAATGCACTAACTCAAGCAACTCTGTCTTTCTTGAAGGAGGATGGGATTGGAAAGAAACTCTTTTTAGTTTTCCAGCCAAGCAATGCTCACATTTTTCTAATTTTGCACTTTCAAAATTTGACAACAATTTCTTCTTGGCTCTACATTTAGTCCTTTCTCGCTAATGTGGATAAGCCTCTTATGCCATAACGTTGAAGAGCTATTGCTCTCAATGGCATTCACTATATCAATACAGGTAGAGGCCGTAGTCTAGTATAGACCGCGATGCTTTTCCCCACGAGCCACAATCATGGAACCCTTAGTGAGCTTCCAGTTTCCAGCACCATTTGTACTGACATATCCCTCATCATCCAAAACACCAACGGAGATCAAATGCAAACGAACATCAGGTGCATGCTTTACATTGTTTAAAACTAGTTTAGTTCCAATACTAGTTTCCAAACAAATCGTTCCAGCACCAGCCACCCTAGATACAGTCTCATTACCCATACTCAAAGTTCCGTAGTCACCCTGAGTATAGGATGAGAAAAATTCCTTCCTTGATGTCACATGAGATGCGGCACCACTGTCCACAACCCAGCTTGATTCATCACAAGCAATATTTATCAGATCCGCATCAAGGACAGTAACAAGATCTTCTATAGTGACGGTGGCCATATGATTGCCATCTTCTTTCTGTTCTTCCTTGTCTTTATTCTCCTTTTTCAAAATCCGGCAGAACTTCTTTGTGTGCTCTTTCTTCCCGCAATGATAGCACTCAATATCTTTAAGTCTGCTTCTGGATTTGCTTCTATTATGTTCTCTATTTTGAGAAACCCGATTCTTGCTTCTCTCCCTAGAGTCAGTCACCAAGACATTTGATGAGGAGGAACCCTGAGATTTTCTTCTCATCTCTTCATTTAAAAGGTTGCTCTTGGCAAGATCCATAGAGATCACACCATCCGGAGCAGAATTTGATAATGAAGTTCTAAGAATTTTCTAAGAATCTGGCAGGGAACCAAGTAGAAACAAGCCTTGAATTTCTTCATCAAGATTAATGCCCATAGCAGATAACTGGTTCATGATCCCCTGAAAACTATTCAGATGATCTGTTATCGCGGAACCATCGTGGTATTTTAAACCCAACATCTGCTTTATCAGAAACATCTTGTTGTTTCTAGTTTTCCGAGCATACAAACTTTCAAGGTGCTCCCATAGGGTCCGAGCATGTGTTTTCCCAGAAATATAGTTCAAAACATTATCGTCAACCCACAGTTTAATAAAGCCGCAAACCTGCCTGTGTAACAAATTCCACTATTCATCTGATTTATTATCAGGCTTTATAGTGGTGAAGACAGGTTGATGAAAATTCTTGACATAGAGCAAATCTTCCATTTTGCCCTTCCAAATGGCATAGTTTGTGCCATTCAAAGTAACCATTCTACTAGTGTTGACTTCCGTCGTTTATCACAAATACAAATACTATTTATCATAAGACCAAAGTAATTCTTTTCTGATGTGAAAGTTCAGACTGTGTCAGACAGAACTTTGGTTCTAATACCACTTGTTGGAAAAAATAGACCCGCAAAAATAACATTCACGGTATTAGTGATAAATGCGGACCACTAAGTTATGGTTAAATCAGCAAGAACAAAAATGCAGCAAAAATGACACCAAGATTTTACGTGGAATCCCTTCTGAATAAGGGGAAAAAATACGGCCAAGAAGAGCAACTGATATCACTATAGCGAGGATTTTACACTGTGTAGTAACGAGTACGAATACTCCTAAGACCACTACATCCTCAAAAGAAATAATGCTCTTTTACTTTTTCACCTCACTACAATATCTCTCACATTCTATTTTTCTTCACAGACTATTTTCTTATAGTCTATAGAATATCTTGCTCTCTCTCTTTTCTCTCTTTGTTGGTGTGATGAAATGAGAGTTGGAGCTCTCCTTTTATAGCCAAAAAACTCACTCTCTAAAGCCTACAATATTTGATAATTTGCACACACTTTTCACAATTTCAACAAGATTAGCTACCAAACCAAACCAAGTCAACATAAATGAACCACAGTCATGTACGACATTGATGGGGACCGGGGAGTAAAGAAAAAGGATTAATATATTTACTAAACGTATATGTATTTTCGATTGCATGCTGATTGCAGTCGAAACATATATGTTCTGGGATTTTTACTAAACGTATATGTTCTGGGATAACATGCTGATTGCAGTCGAAAACAAACAAAAAAAATGGCAAATGCCTCCGAACCACTTAAACTTGTACCCATTTGTAAGTTTTCGATTTGAACACTTGTACTTGACGGAATGAGTACTAATAAACATTTTTAACTATTGACCATGCTTATGTGGCAACGACTTAAATGATGTGCTCAAATACGTGCAAACCACGATACAAACGCGCGTGAATATAATAATTTTGATTAAAAAATATAAAAATCACAAAGAAAGTAAATTAAAAGGAAAACAAAAAGAAAAATTGAAAAAGGTGAAAACTCTCGCCCACCCCACGCTCTCCCTTCTCCTCTTTCTTTCTCTTTCACTCTTTCATTTTGTTGTTGTCTGATTTCCTTCCCTTCCCTTTCTTTTCTCGTCTCTCCTCCTACCCCCTCGCCCCCTCTTCAACCACCTTCTAAGAAATCTGGCATGACCACAATTCAAAGAGGAAAATGTTGGTTAGAAAAAAATAAAGAACAAAATTTCAGTTTTGAGAAAATCAATTAATTGGATGTTGAAGATTGAAAATTTTAGAGATGATTTTAATCTATGTATTAGTTAACTCCCATTTGAGATTGTTGGGATTTTTTTTCTTCTGTTTACTAATTTGTATGGGATTTTCAAAGATAATTTTGGAGAAGACAATGGAAGAGAGTTCTTTTTACAGATTCGTCTGGGTTTTTTGGATTTTACTGATTTTGTCTGTGTTTTTTTTACTTTTTTATTCACTTGGGAGTTTTAAGGTAGAGAAGAATGATGTCCATTATTGATTTGGGGGATTTTAGGGTGGATGAGGGTGATGTTCACGGTAGAAGAAACATGTAGTGATGGTGCTGCCATGGTGAAGAAGAAGAAGAAAAAGGAAAATATTTTAATTTTTTTAATAAATTGTTAATAAGAGATTGGGACCTACAAATTACACATGTCAAACAATAATAGGTTAAGAATTTGATGTGCCAGTTGGGTCATAGCGATTGAAGAACACGCTCAGCTGGAGGTATTTATTACTCCCTCCGGTTCACAATAAGTGACCAATGAAAATACTTAATTTTATACAAAAATACCTAGTATGACTAAATTACCCTTAATTAAATATTTAATGTGAGGAGTAAGAAAACTTTTTAAGGATATGTACATAAGAGTAATTTTGTAAAAACAAATTGAATTCTTTCTTGATTATATAAACGGACACTTATTTTGGATCAAAATAAAAAAATAAATTGGCCACTTATTGTGGACCGGAGGAAGTAACTCATTCTGTCAAGTACAAATGTTCAAATGGGAAACTTCTAAGTTTGTTTACCGAACTGATAAATGGGTACAAGTTTAATGGCCCGAGGCCATTTTGCCAAAAAAAACAAAACTAGTGCTTTTAGTTTCAGAAATCCCAAAATATAAAAGGAAACCGAAATAGAGTAAAAGAACCACCCCATCACCTACTTTTATAATTTTTCAACGAATCACAAACTTTCCCTACTGGTAATATAATCATGAAAAGAACTAGACCAATATAAATTAGCAAGAAAATCAGAAGCAGGAACTTTAGGGGAAAGACATGTAAGTTATAATAAGAAAAGGTAAAAAGGCCAAAATTATCCCTCTACTTTGGACAATTAGCCACGTCTATATTCGTTTTTACTTTCCGTCTAAAATTGTACCTATCGTTACTATAGTAAATAAAATTATCCCTAACCCTAACCCTAACAAATGTCCGACGTGGCACCTGGAATCCCATAATAATTTGCCAACTAAGCAAATAACAACCCATATCAACACAAACTTTAAAGAACCGTACCCATTTATTTGACCCAACTATCCAACCCATTTATTTGACCCAACTATCCAACCAGTATGTGGTAGCTCAAAGAAATCCAACCAACCACCTTTATGAAAACACACTGCACCCGTAATCAATTCTCCCTGAAAATTTCTTCAAATTGTGACTATCACATACTTTTTAAAAGTAAAAAAGTCTTACCAGAAGAATCATTCTATTAATCCGGCGCCGTCAACCATCTAAAATGAAATGAAAAACACCATAACTGGCGTCCTGAACCCAATTGTTTCACCAAAGAAATTTCGCAAATTCATCCTGAAGAAGCACAAAATATTTTGAGTTTAATGGGTATCTTTTTCATGTAAACTTATGGGTCCAATTTATGAGAGAAAATTAATTATTTGGAATGATATGTGGGAAAGTTCACTTCTTGGAGAGTAAATATCTCTTGTTTTATCGGTGTAATTTTTTGAAAACCAATCTGATGACTATTTGTAATAGTAAATTTTAGAGGATTTCTTTTGATTTTAAATTGAAGAAGACTGTGTTTCTCAATCGGACATGGAGATAAACTTGCCGGCGATGGTGAATCGGGCTTAGCTGGAGACGCCACCCCCATTAATGTTATTTATCTTTTTGTTTCAGGGACCCAGATCTGAAGAACTTTGACCGGATTTTGGCCATTTATTCAACTCCGGCTGACTATGGTCTTCTTTAATCGACGAGAAGAAGACTAATTAATGGGTTCTAGTGTAATCCAATTGGGTTGGGTGGATTTTTAAAAATGGGTTGTTATTTGCTTAGTTGGCAAATTATTATGGGTTCCAATGCCACGTTGGACATCTGTTAGGTTAGAAATAATTTTATTTACTATGTTAACGGTAGGTACAATTTTAGACGGAAAGTAGAAACGGGTATAAAAGTGATTAATTGTTTAAAGTAGAGGAACAATTTTGGCCTTTTCTCCCATAAGAAAATATGTTAGAAAGAAAATTGGTAAAAAAAAAAAAAAAAGTTAATATAAAGGGGTGATGGGTTCCAAATACAGATTCAATTATTTAAAAAAAGAAAAAAAAAAGAAACAAGATCAGAGGTTAACAGGTTAGCATTGGTGAACCATCCGAATTCAATCAGAGAAAAGATAAGAAATGGGAATATTTATAACAATGTACATCACAATGAAGTACGTAGTAACAAAGACTTTTTTTTCCTCCTTTTTTGACAAATGACAAAGACAGAGATCTCAAAATTCAGAACAAATACGTCAGTTAGTGTTACTTGTTTCTATATCTGATGAAAAATCATGAATGAGAAAAAGAAGAATTAGAGGGAGCACACAAACCTGACGTGTTGGTAGCGCGCGTCTTGTAATTCTCAATGCTTGCAGCCTTAACGTCTTGTCTGTAGGTGAGGGCACGACAATCATTGACCCTTCCAAGCAATTGGACAGTTATCTTGAGTCCGAAACTTTTTTAATCTTTTTTTTGGACAAAAAACATTTTGTACTACTTTAAAAAAAAAAATTACATAAATAAATAAAACGCAGTATTATACTGCGAATTACTTTAACAGAAATTTTGCCGTTAAAGTAATTCGCAGTATAGTACTGCGTTTTACTTAAAAAATTATTTTTTTTGTAATTCGCAGTACTATACTGTGTTTTACTAAGATACATTTGTAAAACGTAGTATAATAATGCGTTTTACATTAAATAATTGTGTTGTACTCTGGTTTTTTCCCCAGAGTATAATGAACTGACATAACAATAATTCAATACATAAAACGTAGTATTGTACTGCGTTTTACATAAAAAAATTCTATACCCCAACGTCGGACTTGCCTTATTTAAAGGCGTTTCAATTCTATAAAAATTCATTCAATACTTTATTTCAAACTTACGTTCATACTTCTCTTTTCTTCTTATCAATTATTTTTTTACAATGTCTGAAGTGGCAAAAATAAGGGTTTCACTATATTTGGGGGGGGGGGGGGGTGAGGTTGTGTTGGAGAATAACTCTGTGAGGTATAGTTCACCTCCACAATGTCATGTTAAATTGCCGCTTACTATGGAGTACGATAAATTGGTATCGTTGTTACGTAAAAAAATGAATGAGAGGAGGCGTTCGGTTAACCTTAAAATAACCGGTAGATTTCCGTATTCAGTGACTCCGCAGGGGTTTGCTTATTATTCTGAGTTTAACATTGAGGATGATGAAACTCTTAGAGATTTTTTGCTGATTCCGGACCAGTCATCGGGTGGTTATTCTGGAGCAGTTTTTGCCGGACAGATTGGTGATGAAAGAGCTTGCCTTGATTTAAACTTGTCACCACCGGCGAATGAGCAGCCACAAAATAATTTTTCGACTTTAGATAATCAACAAGACGACTGGTAAACTTCAATTTTACTACGCTTTAGCGATGTTTAATTTATGTTTTAATTGGATTTGTATTAACACTCATATTTTTCATAGGGGGTACCGTCCGGATATGAATTTTACAAGTTATGACCCTGCCCCTAGTTGGAATATGCGTAGTTCTGGAGTATTGGACCATGGTGGTCCATCTGGGAGTCATCACCAACAAGAAAATATCCATCATGAAACGTCAAGACAGTACGACTTGTAAGTAAAGTGATATAGCTATATCTAAAGTATTTATCTAGTTGGGTAACTTATCATTTTGTTCTTTATGTGCAGTGAAAACGAGCTTCTTGAAGCTCCTGACCTCACACAGTTGCCCATAGACGACGTATTTACTCGTGATTTGGCAGATGCGCAGAGTCAGGAAGATGATAGTGATTATGACAACAATGCGGATGAGTCTGGGGATGACACACCCTTCCATGATGAGGGTGATGATGAGGAGGAAGTGAATGTTGAACCTGAGTTGACGAGGGAGCATGTTCCTCCGCCTCTAGCTAGACCAAGAGTGTACGAGTCCCACGTGCCATTTCATGAGCGGAATATTCCCTACCTTGATAATTTGCCAAGCATGCCAAACGTGGATGCACTCACAAGGGATGATGATAAATTTCGGTCAGCGATGTGGGATCATTCTAGACCAGCTGTTCTGACAAAGGGCATGTATTTCCCCGATAAAGCTCGCCTAATTAGGGCTGTAAAAATCTACAGTATAAGAGAGTGTCGTGAGATGACGGTAAGTGAATCAACTAGGGAGAAATACAAGGCTGTATGCCATAGAGACTTTATGGGTTGTCACTGGATGTTGCGTGCCACCAAGAAGAAATCAGGTTTGTGGAAAGTGGGTAAATTTATTAGCGAGCACAGATGTGAAATGGACACATACAATGAGAATCACTTCAACTTGGATGTGGACTTGATTTCTCTTGTCTTGATTCCATATTTGGAAGTGTCCATTAGGTTCAAGATTAAAGAGTGTATTACAGCCGTCCACCAGGAGTATGGTTGTACTATAACCAAAAGAAAGGCATATCTCGGTCGCAAACGTGCCTTTGAACTTATTTATGGCGACTGAGATAAGTCTTTTTCAAATCTGCCCAGGTACATGGCCGCACTGCAACACTTTAACCCCAGGACTATTGTTGAATGGAGGCGTGAGCGGAGTCCGGACAGACCCGAATATATTTTCAACTATGTGTTCTGGTCATTTAAACCAGCAATTGATGGTTTTGTGCATTGTCGTCCTGTTATTTCCATAGACGGTACTCATGTCTATGGAAAGTATGATATTAAGCTTTTGAATGCAGTTGCAGTAGATGCCAACGGGTAAATATTTCCACTAGCTTTTGCCATATGTGCCAACGAAAATGAAGAGACATGGACGCTTTTTTTGAACCACTTGAAGTAGCACGTTGTCAAACAGCGTTAAGGTATTTGTCTAATATCTGATCGGCATGGTGGTATTTTAAGTTCTGTACGTCACTTGCCTGAATGGCGGGAACCATATGCATACCACCGTTACTGTGTGCGTCACCTGAAGGCCAATTTCCAGAAGAAATATCCTGACAAGGCATTGTATGACTTAATGTGGCTGGCTGCAACTGAGCACCGGCAGTGCAAATTCACGTGGCGCATGGAAACGATCCAGCAGTTAGAACCACGAGCCTATACTTGGTTGATGGGGCATGAGCTTCACATGTGGACATTGCATGCTGATGGCGGCAGACGATGGGGAGCCCTCACTACAAACGTGTCGGAGTCATTCAACGGCTTGTTGAAGTCTGCCCATGGACTGCCTGTCACTGCCATGGTCCGCATGACATTCAAACAGAGTGCAGAGAGGTTTGTTGAAAGACATGTAGCTGCATCAGCATTGATGGACCGGGGTGTTCAATTTATGCCAATACCCATGAGAAGATTTGAAAGGTCCAGGAGGCGAGCACAATGGCATTCATTTCTTCAGTACGATCATGAACGGGGTGTTTTTGAAGTTAAGACCGCTATCCGCGGACACCGTGGGAATAATCTACAGATGGTGAATGAAAATAGAAGGTTATGTTCATGTGGGAAATGGACCATCTACCACATGCCATGCGCACATGCGTTGAAGTGTTTTCAACAAGTTGGATATAGGGCAACAAACTATATTGATAGGCAATACAGTGTTGCTGCATACATAGACACGTATAGTGGGAAGTTGCAGCCATTAGGTGCTGTGCATTATTGGCCGCCAGAATCTTTTAAGATGGTATGTAACAAGGACTATTTGCGCAAGCTGCAAGTGCAAAAGAGAACGCGTATACAGAACCAAATGGATGTTGGTGACACCGTTTATGTGCGTAAATGTGGCATATGCTCGCAAACAGGACACGACCGTCGTAAATGTCCTTCAGATGGTGTGCATGGCGGTGGTAATCCGGCTCCTGGTGCAAGTTCGTCGAATGTACCCAACTATCAAGGATACCCCTAGTCTTTTATTTTGGTATTGTTTTTTGTAATACATGTTTTTAGTTGTGTATGTTGCAATATATATCAAATAAAATTGTGTTCCACAATTTGAAATGAGTGAAGAAAAAGCTGTTTAATTGTAGGAAATGTAAAGCGTGGTTTGATAGTTTCATATAACAATACAAGCACTTAAACTTAACTTGCACTTCAATTAAAATAAAGCATTACTAAAGCTCAAACACAAACATAACAGGCCAACATAATAAAAATACATGAAATATGAAAAATACACTAAACACATACAAGCAAATATTTAGTCCCAGTTGTCATTTATTCTCCGCTCCAACTACTTAAATCGTTCTTCCATTCGTTCTTTTTCTTCTTCTACCTCTTTCAGTTTCGCCTTCACCTCCGCAAGTTCCCGTTTAAATTTTTCTTTTCGTTCCTTTTGTGCTTCACAATTCCATTATGCTTTCCATTTTTCTTCTCCCACCTCCTTCAGTTTCGCCCTCATTTCTACAATAATTCTATCGCTTTCTCTTTGTGTTTCCCATTGGCATAAACACATATTATGAAGAAACTGCAGTTGTTCTCTGTAGCATTCCTGATAACATGGTTCATCAACCCATTCTTGAAAATCACAAATAGGTTCGCCGGAAACCTTGTATAACTGGTTCATACAGCACCAGTAGCGGCGTCCAACTTCACCATCATCCCAACAATTTTGCATCGAGCATTCTTTTTCACAGTTGCACTTTGGTGCACGAAGAGGTTGAGCCATTTGATGAAATATTTGCTTTTAGTAAAAAAATACCTTACTTTTAATGAAATATTTGCTTTTACTAATTTTTGAGCACACAAAATAACTATAATGATGTCGTTATTTATAGGCGAGACAAAATACATAAAGCGTAGTATAGTACTACGTTTTATGGAGTTGTCTTGTCGTTCTGAAAAAGATGAAAACCATGTGAAAAAACTGGTTTATCGCAGAAAAATTTAACACATCTAGTATAGTACTACGTTTTATGGAGTTGTCTTGTCGTTCTGAAAAAGATGAAAACCATGTGAAAAAGCTGGTTTTAGTTATCTTTTGTGCAATGATGATTTTAGTTCTATTGTTTGTTTTTCTGTGTACTGCTATCCTTTGTGCAGTGATGGTTTTAGTTCTAGTATAGTACTACGTTTTGCAATGTTTGTGTTTCTTGTGTACTGTTTAAGTAAAACTGCTGTTCAAATGCAATTAAAATATAAATGTTGTTAAAAGATAATTGTTATCATTATATATATAATGCACTATTTACACAAACTAAAAACCTAAGTAAATCAGTGAGTCCCGCAGCCTGTGTGCTTCAGTGTTGCTGTTGGCCTGAATCGCATCCCCTGTCGCTCGGGTACACTATCTGGATCATCATCATCAAGCCACCTCTTTATGTGAGGATGTGCAGCAGCATCAACACCACAACTGGCAGGATCTGAAGAATAGGCCGTCGGGTCGTCAGCAACCTACAAAACAAGTACTAAACTTAGCATGTGACAAAGTATATTTGTATTGTACGTGTTAAGTCAAAAAATATTTTCTTACCGTGGTCTCGTCGGCCTCCTGAATATACGCATCAGTGGTGTCCTCATCAAAGCATGTAGTGGCCTCAAAGATGGGCTGGGACGATGCCTTCATAAGAAAGTTAAAAATTAATTAATGGCAGCTCATTAAGGAAAAAAAACAAATTGAAATTTTAAAGTAATACAAACATACCTGCGCCTGTGATAGATCCACATCAACCGCCGGGGATGAGGCATAACTCAACCTGTGCCCACCATCCACGTCCCGGGTGGGCCGATCCTCAGCTGCGGTAGATGGGCATGCAAAGTACTGGTCTACATCCCCGTCGAATGTACCCCTGATCGACAATGCTCCTGACGGGGTGACCTGCGATGCTGTCAGAGATAGCTGAAGGCTGTACGAAGGCATGCTGCTGGAAGGCTCATCTTCCCGAGGTATATAACCCGGCTGATCATCTTCAAGCACCACAACTCCAAAGTCCTCATCATGTCCCTCAACAGGCGGGTCGACAGGTGCCTCAACGCCCCCTTGCTGGGGACCACCTCCTCGACGTCCCCCGCGACCCCGTGGAGCACCCCTACCTCGTGGGGCACCCCTCCCTCGTGCCCTACCCCTGCCTTGTGAGACACCCCTACCCCGATGGTAGCACCGAGTTATCCTTAATTATTATTCGTGTCAATTTTAATATTTTTAGAATTGTATGTGCTAGCTTAGTAAATTAAATAATTAATTATGTTTACAATTGGACTGAATAATTATGTATGTGTTCCAGGCTCATTTTTTGAGGCCCGGTAGCACCGAGTTATCCTTAATTATTATTCGTGTCAATTTTAACATTTTTACAATTGTGTGTGCTAGCTTAATAAATTAAATAATTAATTATGTTTACAATTGGACTGAATAATTATGTATGGGTTTCATGCTCGATTTTTGAGGCCCGGTGGCACCGAGTTATCCTTAATTATTATGCGTGTCAATTTTAACATTTTTAGAATTGTGTGTGCTAGCTTAATAAATTAAATAATTAATTATGTTTAAAATTGGACTGAATAATTATGTATGGGTTCCAGGCTCGATATTTGAGTTAATTTTACAACATATAGGAATTTGTTACTTTTGTAAGTTTATTGTTATAATTAAATAATTAATTTTGTAAAGTGTAATTGGATAGAGTTTGCAGTTACTACATACTTAAACTACATAGACTCTACGCTAAAAGGCTCTACATTTTACTACGCTAAAAGGCTCTATATTTTACAACACTAACAGGCTCTATATTTTACTACACTAACAGGCTCTATATTTTACTACACTAAAAGGCTCTATATTTTACTACGCTAAAAGGCTATTTATTTTACTACGCTAAAATGTCACTATTACATATAAAAACAACTAACATTAAATACAAATATGAACAACAAACAAAATAAATAATATTAATTTTTTAACAATACAAATAATTTATCAAATTTTAACAATTTTTTGTCCCAAAGCTAATAAATCAATCCGAATATAAATAAGATACAAATTTAAACACAAACATAACACAAATTAACATGGAAATACATTAAATAATACAAATATGCATGTACTATACGAGTTTCGACATTAACAAAATTGAAATACCTCGATTTAAGTTTTTTAAATTTGATTGAAATCGAATTTTTGCACCCGAAAGAAGGAATCCAAAGCTTGTCTTGTATGTGGGACCTACACTCCTTGCTCTTTAGGTGATGGGTGGGGCCGAATTTTTTTTTTTTGAAGTTTTGAGTAGGGGGGGGGGGGGGACCAACAGAATGAGAAGGTGTTGGTTTTCTTCGGTTCAGTGGTCCAAGGAAGAAGAAGGGGCTATATTTTATTGAAGTTGTTCGCAGTATTATACTGCGTTTTAAGTAAAACGCAGTATTATACTGCGTTTTAAGTAAAACGCAGTATAATACTGCGAACAGCTTTAATAAAATATAGCTGAGCCCAGCATCTTAGTAAAACGCAATATAGTACTGCGAATTACAAAAATAACAATTTTTTAAGTAAAACGCAGTATCATTTATGTAACTTTTTTTTTTTAAAGTAATACAAAAGTATTTTTTGTCTAAAAAATGATTAAAAAGGTTTCGGACTCCAGTTATCTTGCCAACTCTTATGAGGATCATGCACTTGAAAGTCTTTGATATAACCTGAAAAACCAATTCAAATTGAAGCAGCATGCAAAGCTTTATAACTTCATTGACGGAAGAGTTTTTTCAAATGCTTTGTAAGTATAAAAAGTTGATCTGTAAATTTTATTTGGAAAAGCCCAACGCTAAAAGAAAGTCCTCGCTTTCTCTTGAACAAGGGTAAGGCAGTATAGCTTTAGCAATTGAACAAGCTCAACCTTACAAAAAGGGTACGGCCAAGGAATCGTTGAACGCTTCAACTTGGCCATTGAAGAAGGCGAATGGCGGACAAAAGACTAGGCCAACTTACTGATTACTGCCATGCCATTGTTTAAGCTTTAGGCTCCATAGATGGAACTCTGTTTAGGTATTAGGGAGGGGAAGACACCACTCAATACCTAAGATGAGGTTCATTCTATAATGAATTACTCCATCGTGGAAAGCTCAAAAAACATAAATTTAGGCGTTGGATGACAGAAAACGTTTTTTCCTTTGCTTAGAAATTTTTTTCCAAACATTTTGCAAATACTTCTAATCGTACAAACTGTTATTAATACTCCCTCTATCCTAATTTATGTGATGCATTTTCTTTTTCAGTTATCCTAAAAAGAATGGTACTTTTTTTATATTTAGAAATAATCTAAATTTAAATTTCTTATTTTACCCTCAATGAAATTATTAATAGCCAAACAAATACCTATTACTACTTGTTTTAGATCATAAATTCCAAAAATCTTTCAAATATCCATTACTACTTGTTTAAAATAGGTACTAAGTTTTTTCTGAAGAAAGTCCGAAATCATCCAGATAATTACACTTCAAACTCTTGTATTCCGAGCCCATCATTCTTTTTGGGACGGGATGGATTAGTAAAAACAACATTGGTGCGGAATCATATTACAACGAATTACTCAGCCACGGGAAGCTCAAAAAAATATAACTTCACAGAGAATTTGTCTTATTAAGAGGCGTGGTACATAATTACCTCGATATTTCATTATTTGTAGAACTAGTGGGTGTAGCCCGGGCCCAACGGAAGCAAAGCTTTGTTGTTTATTATACACTGATTATCCTTGCAATTTTAACTGAAACAAAAGATTATTTCGAGTTTGTACTTGCTTATGAATGGAATGCAATTGATTTCACATATTACAAAGTTCTAGTGACATTCTACAGCTACCCTCATAAAATATCTCAAAAGACTGAAGATATAAGTTTTATCATCACTCTTGGAAGTTGAATAAGTTTTCTGGTACTTGAATCAATAGAAATTTCAACAGGACAGTTAGATTTTTGTCTTTTCTGCCCTGCATCCATACACTAATGCAAAATTTTTAAAATTCTATTCCAATCTTCGAACTTATTATTAATCAAAGCTTTTGAAAAAGAAAATCCAAATCTCTTGTTTAGACTTCAGGTTGATGTTAAACATCTCCAAGTGCTGAGTCTTTAAGATGCATGTTAGCCAACTGAGTTCTCTTCACATTCTGTTCCTCTTGAACAAGCACGTTACCATACTCAAGAAGTTTCTCTGTATTCCCGTTCTTGAAACTCATTTCCTTACCTCTTCATAAGTCTGTATCAAAACAAAAAAATATACATTAGTTACCATCAACATCATTCTACATCACTAATGTAATCAGTTAGGGGGACATACTGAAAAAGTTATAATATTGAATCAATTTTGTTAACCAACAGGATATCCCCCGTAAATATTAGGCACATATTGGAACTAATTAGCTTCAATTTTAAGGTGTATCTGTAATTGCTTTGATTTTTTGAAACTAAAAAAAGTCTATCCAGATGTTTGGCAAGACCCTTCTCTTTTTCTCTCTCTTGATTGAGAGCGGATGTAAATATCCTACCCCCGTAACATTTGAGATGTAAATATGTTGCACCAACAGTTTTTCTTGAGGCTAGCATACAGTATTTAAGACCAGATTATGTGATTTTGTATTTGTATATAACAATATATGTCATTGTCAACAAAGTATAATATAAAGGCTAAGTTTACCTGTTTCACGAATGGTAGGGGCACCACATATACTCTTCCCTTTTTTTAAATTACCTCGCGATTTAGTCCCATGAGCTTCAAGGCTGGGAGCTGATAAACAAAATTGTCAACATGTTTAAAACCGTACAATGAAGCCCGAATAGGTACAACGCAAATCACGGAAGAGCACAAAGTATTCATGTATTTCAGCTTATAGACACATTTAAGATAAAGAACATATAGCATCATTGCTGTGAAGAGATTAGTAATGAATGTTTTTATAAGATTAAAATTGAAGAAAACCTTTATTTTTGACGGCCGCCGGCTCAGCATCGTGTCTTTCACAAGGTATAGCAGATGTCGAACCTAATGTACAAATAATTAATAAATATATTAAAGCACAACAAACTCAAAGTGAAACAATATATTTTCTGTTACCTACCGAGTTGAAACATAGAGAAATAGTCAATAACATTCTTTTCTTTGTTTGCGTCAGCGGCTGTCCAATCAAATGAAGATATATTAGTGACGAAACATATTAGTTTCATAGTATCGTTACCAACATAAGATGGCTCACGTATCACCCAGTGGCGGCCCGACGGATTTTGTGACTTAAAGTTAAATTTTATGAGGGGCCTTAATTTTTTTAAAAACAATTATTATTTATTTGAAGTCTATTTTTTTTTTAGCTTTTCTTAGATACAAATTTATTAATAATTTTCTTATAATCAATAACTCCTAATAAATATTTCTCAATTGATAATATAGTTAATCCATTTAACCTTTTTGTGACATTGTTGATCTTAGGTAAGTTTTGAAAACTTCATTCCACTGAAGCAACGATAACACGAGTTATTAACATTATTCCACAAGCAATTTAGGCATTTGAAAAAGAATTAAATTTTTTTATTTTATTAAGCGTATCAATTAAACTGCTATCTTCTAATTGTACTATTTTTCTTAATACTTTTGTCAAAAAATAAATCTAAACCATTAAATACGAATTGATTATTATGCTTTAAAGAACATTCAAGATTAAGACAATATTTTTCAAATTTCAACATCTAGTGATCTTAGTTTTTACCGCCAAATAGAAAACCAAAAATATTTTCTTATGCTGCTAATTGTTCAAATCTATTTTGAAGTGAAAAAATAGCCTTGTCTATTATGTATAAAAGTAATCAACTCTAAAGTACTCTTCGAAAGATTTTGAGATTTTATTATCAACATTCGCATCAATTTGTTACTTCCTATATATCACACGTTTCTTATGAAATTCGGGCTCGATATTCATTTCAAGTGCAATTTCCTTGGTAGAATTCATAGCAGTGGCAAATCCTTCTTATCTATTTTTGTTAAAGAAAAAAATCAAAAAATTTCACTTTATACAACTTTTTAAAAAAGTTATACATAGTTTATTAGGTGTAACAAAAAATGGGGCCCCAAAAATAGGGGGCAAAAAACGGTTGCTTTACTTACTTTATGGAATGGCCGCCCCTGGTATCACCAGAGTTCTTTGCTTAGTCAAGTTAGCCCCAGCTTTGAACAATGACTCTTCAGTGTAATCAAGTAGTACGCGCTGATATTTTGCCTCAAGCTCTTTTAATCGTCGCTGCGATAGAAGAGACTCTTTTTTATGAACTGGTAACTGTTTCATGTCACGTCTTCTAAGCTTGATTTTAGACATTGTTTCTGCTTAGTACCGACACTTCTTTTTTGGTGGGCAGCTAGTTGACACATTAGTTTTATTATCTGTCAGACATCTGCAGTTCGAGCAATTTAGCAATTTTTAAAATGACACAAATAAAATAAAAGACAAATTGTACAATAATCCCTTCTAGCCAAAAAGTTATTTCTAGTTGTAGCAGATCACCTGTCACAAACACTTATCGTTATTTAAATACGAAAGGTAACTAATCTTTCAGAAGAAACCCAAGAGAATGTAATCATTACTATAGTGCTTACCTTTCGACGCATCAATAGTCAAGGTTAGGAAAACAAAATCAAGACTTACTTTGGATTATTTTATTGTTATGAAACTTGCTGGTCCGTATTTCATATTCATTCAGGAAAATGTATATAAACAGTTTTCATTCTCCTCACATAAATGGTGAAGAACAAATAACAAATAATTAGACAGTAAACTAACCTGCTTCAGAAACCACTAATGTTGTCAATTTAAAAAAAAAAAATCATATAATTTTGTCAATTAGTTTTCGAAAAGGTGAAAATTTCCAAGGTATTTTGTCTTTCTTAAAAAAAAAAACGGAAAAGGGCCTAAAATGCCCCTAAACTATCCGTTTTGGTACAATAATGCCCTCCATCTACCTATTGGGCCAAATATGCCCTTCCGTTAATGTTTTTGGCTCACAAATGCCCTTTGAGTTAACGGAGGACACGTGTCATCCTCCTGTTGGCCCATTCTAAATATTTCTTAATTAATTAAAAAGACCCATTATTCATACCCGAAAAATAATTTTCTAAAGCAATTTTTCTAAAACATTTTTTTTACTAAAAACTGAAGAAAAAAAAAGAATTTTTTTCCAGTTTTTACAAAAAATTAGATTTTTTTACTAAAATA
The DNA here is from genome assembly GCF_000715075.1 of Nicotiana tabacum. Lineage (NCBI taxonomy): Eukaryota > Viridiplantae > Streptophyta > Magnoliopsida > Solanales > Solanaceae > Nicotiana > Nicotiana tabacum. The sequence goes on along the minus strand of NC_134099.1, from coordinate 140,319,821 downwards.
ATGTTTTTGTAAAAACAAAAATAAAATCTAAAAAGCAATTTTCTAAAGCAATATTTTTGAAAAAACTGGAAAAAAGTAGATATTTTTTGCTAAAATAAAAAATAAATAAAAAAATCCAGTTTTTAGAAAAATATTTCTTTAAAAAACTGGAAAAAAAATCCATGTTTTTTGATGTGCATTGGTCCTATGTCAACCATTTATATACACAGATTACAAGCTTCCACAACAGCAGAAAACGATCCTATAATGTTTGTTCTTTTGGTTCAATATTTTCACGTTATGGCTTCCAAAAAAAATCCAACTTTGCAAAAAACCGGATTTTTTTTTATTTTGATTTTAGCAAAAAACATCTACTTTTTTACATCTACTGATTATTTTAGTAAAAAAATCTATTTTTTTGTAAAAACTGAAAAAAAAATCCTTTTTTTTTCTTCAGTTTTTAGTAAAAAAAAGTTTTAGAGAAATTGCTTTAGAAAATTATTTTTCGGGTATGAATAATGGGACTTTTTAATTAATTAAGAAATATTTAGAATGGGCCAACAAGAGGATGACATGTGTCCCTCCGTTAACTCAAAGGGCATTTGTGAGCCAAAAACATTAACGGAAGGGCATATTTGGCCCAATAGATGGATGAAGGGCATTATTGTACCAAAACGGATAGTTCAGGGGCATTTTAGGCCCTTTTTCCCGAAAAAAAAAGGACTATCATATCAAGCGAATTGCAGCCTATTTGGAATGTACAGAATTTTTCTCTCTTGGCATACTTTTTCGGTAACTAAGTAGAGAAAAACATACTTTTTCGGTAACTAAGTAGAGAAAAGATATTACTGCAACATGATAGAGACAACACGGAGATATGATTAGTTATTTCCTAGCGGAGTATAAAGGATAATGCTCTGTTGAACAACTCAGTAGCTCCATATCGGATTTAAGACGGGGAAATAGGCCTTATATTGAAGAGGCAACATATGAGCCTTGACCAATGCATTTCAGGGTAGATTTTAGATCAATATATTCATATGGTCCTTCATTGCTATGTCTGATGTTTTTTTCTACATAGCCTGAAGCCTGATTGGTATTTGTATTGCTTCTGATTTAAATTTTAACTTTATCACTTGGCCAAGAGGTTCTTGCTGCTATAGTAACAAATATCATACCAAGTTAACTGAGTATAAGAGCTTTCGCAGCTTTCTCCAATTGAAACAATTTATGCAGCATCTATTTTGAAAATCAGGAAAATAAGAAAGCCAAATTCACCTTATAACTGTCGAACCAACGAATTAACTGTATAGGAAAAGAGAAGATTGAATGAGACAAAGGAAGCTATCTCAAGAAGGACATAATATAGCAATGATAAGAGCAAACTGAGAAATAAGAATATGTGCACAATCAAATAAAATATATTTTCTCGTTATATTAATGTTGTCCATGTTGTTTCATTTCTATAATCTGAGCTCCAATAAGGATTAAACTGATAATTATATTGCCTCGACACCTATGTAACATCACAGGTCCCTATAAAAATAAATAGATAATCCAAAAATACAAAATAAAACAAGAGGTAAGGATATGAACTTACCGAGAGCAGCAGGAAGCAGAGCGAGGAATGAAATAAGAAAGAATAGCAACACAGCTAGCATCTTCTCTGTGTACAACGCAATTCACAAACACCATCTTCACTATCAAACCCCTCAAAATAAGAAGTTTCTTCTCCAAGGCCTCAAATTTCTTCCAAGGCAAAGCAACCTTTACCTTTAGATATTTAAAATTGACAGCTGGTAAATCAGATACAACTTTAAAGATCTTAGCAGACCAAGCTGGTAGAGATACCAGTTTGTGCAGTACCTGCAATCTGTCAATCTATCATTTTTTCCCTTTAAATAGGAAAATAAATATAAGTGATATAGGAGTTAGAGGAGAATATGCGGGGACTCTATAGCAGTTAGAGCAGGTACGAAGTCACAGTATAGATACAGAAATTTTTCTTCTTTCATGGTTTTCTCTCGCAAATCTAAGAGCAACCATCATCACTAAGTTCTATACAGTCCAAAACATTAAAAAAATGGGAAATATACTCTACAGAAAGTGAAAAAGTGAAATACTTTTATCACTTCTCATATAATTTCTAAGCATATTTATTTAGATCTCAAAACAACAGGGAAACAAAATCTACAGAGAGAGAAAGGATTATATGTGTATACTGATACAGGTAGCTATATGTAATATATTAAGAGTTTGATTTAATTTTTCTTGTAAAATCTAAAGATGCACTGACAGCTACTGTAAAACTTGTATGAACATGACAAAGAAAAGAAAGGTTAAAGGTTTTTCAAAAGTTCTTTTCTTCTCTTAGTGAAGGTACTTGCCTATTGTCATGTCAAGAGTGGAGTCTTTACTTTCTGAAACAGGCCACTGAGCCTCCTACTTTTACAGTTATCATCTCTGGATTTCCAATCTTTACAGTCGAGATTTTCTTTACTTCCTCCTTGATAGTAAGTATAATGTTGGTGAGCGGACTTTATTGTCTATGCTATTTTCTCCAAAAAAGTGTCCTCTGAATCTATATGATGTACCTTTGGCTCCTCTTCTTCTGCAACAAAATCTGCACGCTTGGAGTTCTCAACCACCTGCATTGAGAAGCAATTGTCTAATAGATCGTCATAGTTCAAAACGTAGTCATTACGTAAATGTGTTTTATAAATATTTGACATATTGTTTCAACAACCTCATCAGTTTTAGACTCTATATCTTTTGCAAAGTTCAAATCTAAGTCCATAATTCTTCTCTATCTTGGCTTTTTTGTTTCTTCTTCAAATTTAATATCCTTGTTGTTCTTACCCACCTGCATTTGGGAGAAAAACTTTTACTACTGCATTATCACAGTTTAAAAAGGGAAATGTCTCATGATAGTATGTTTTTTCTCTTGATGCCAATAACCAATGACGATCGTACCAAAAATTAATGTTACCAAAGTTTATTAAATGGCGGATAAAGCTTTCTACTAAGACGATGATAATACAAAAGATGTCCACATAATACTTTCAAAAGAATTGATTATTAGCTAAAGTATATTAAATGATTTCCAAGAAATAAAATTTTGAAACTAAATAATTCCACCAATATAGACTTCGTCAAATATATGTACAAAAAGGAAAAGACTATTCAAACAAAGCTCAACAATGAAATACTACATATTACTTATGTTTTGCGTCTATTTCTAGAAAGTTACAGAAGAAAATTATGTTATTGCTATAGTGAGCACTTCCAATGCTATAATCTCAAATGATATGTAAAACTTTTTAATTATATGATGATAATGTAAAAAAATGTCTACATAACACTCCAAGAAGAACTGATTATTAGCCCAAGGATGTCAAATTATTTCCAAAAAATGTCTGATCCAAGCTAATATTACCTTCAGGTCCACCTAGGTGATGTTTGATATGGATGTAGAAAATTTTTCCTTAACTTTGTCAATCCAAACACGATCTACAACTTGACCGTTCTCGTAACAATGCATCGTCAATATGCCATGAAACCTCCATAACTTGTAATCCATGGAACATTTTGCCTGTAAAAATAAACGCACTTTTATGAGCTAAATAGTTGTGGTGAAAATTTTGTGATCATGAAAAGAGTTGAAATTCCTACCAGGACAACGTTAACCTGCAAATATAAATTATAATGTTCCGAAGCCAAATTTGAGCCACCAAAGGTTATAAAAATATTAATTACTTGCTCGGCGAAAATGTGGAGGACAAAGTAAAAGCACAAGAAAGGTACCAATTTGAAATATAACTAAGTCTTCAAAAATCTAATACATCAAAACTACTTAATGAAAGATAGACTATTCTATGAGGGGGAATACATTAGCATATTTTTTATATTATATCATTAAACTGAACGTAAAAATGCAGCTACATAATAAAAGGTTTGGTTATACCATATTCATTACCAGTGAATAGAAAATCATAATTCACGAAGAAAATAATTGCATACATGTCTGATACTTTATCTATACAAAACAACAATGAGAAAGAGGATATAGGAGAATACAAAGAAAAAATATCACAACCTGTAACTCAAAGGATTGCCTTCTGAATAATTTTGTCGTATACTATATTAGAGGTAGAATGATCATCATCGCTACTTGGCGTAGACGATCAGATCAACAATTTCACACAACTTGAATTCTTTGCCCTCGATAAGGCAACATAAAGTTGACCATGTGAAAATACAGGTTCCCACAAATAAATTCCAACGAAATCTAAAGTTTGGCCTTGTGCTTTATTTATTGTCATAGCAAAGCATAGTCGAACAGGAAATTGCATTCTTTTAAATTGCACAGGCATTTTTCATCTTGCGATGATAATAATGGAATTCTGGGGATAAACACGTGCATATTTTTGAAAGCACCTGTCGTAATCTTAGCGCTGATAACATGGCTTTTAAAATCATAGCAAGTCAATCGCGTGCCATTACATAAACCTTCACATAGATTTAAATTTCGCAATAATATAATTGGACAATTTTTTTTAAACATAATTTGTAAGGAGGCAAACCAGGAGGATTTAAAGTGTTTAGTAGATCTTCAAATTGTGTTTGGTTATTAAATTCAATAGCTTCATCGATGCCAATAAATATTTTTTATTTTCTAGTAAATCGATCAATAAGCATGTCATTAATTTCATCGACGAAATCATTTTTTATTGTCAAGATCACACGGGAATCTATACAAGATGAATTAGAGCATAACGAATCCAAATTTGAATATGTCGCTGTGAATAGTTTATCCAGGGATTCTTTTTTGGTCGTGTAAGGAATAATCAAAGAATCTGGAATTTCAATCTTGTTTGCTGAATTGACTCGTTCTTGTCCATTTCCAATTCTTAACAAATAATCACAAAATGCAGGATCTATTTTTGCTCTCATATTCTCAGATAATTTTAATTTTTCAAGTTCATTCCAAATGCTAGAATATAATAAACTTTCGTTGATGAAATCTTCTTTTTTTCCCGTAGCACACAACAAGAAGAGTTTGTCTGAAGTCACCTCCTAAAACAACAACTTTTTCGCCAAATAATGCATTTGTATCCATCAGATCTTTTAAGAGTAGATCAAAAACTTCCAACATTCTCTTTTTGGCCATAAATACTTTATTTGTAATGACCCGGCCGGTCATTTCATGAGTTACCACTCCGTTTCCTCCATTTTTGCTTCTTATTGCATTGTTCAGCTATATTTTGTATTACCGGGTTGGTTGGCTCGGGTTCTAAGAAGTTTTTGTAAGGTTTGTAACACTTAGTCTTTTTTTTTTGGAAGCTTAAGTTGGAAAAGTCAACTGGATGTTGACTTATGTGCCAAAGGGCTCGGATGTGAGTTCTAATGGTTCAGATAGCTTCAGGAGGTGATTTGGGACTTAGGAGCGTGATCGGACTGTGTTTTGGAGGTCCGGAGTAGATTTAGGCTTGAATTGGCGAAATTAGAATTTCGGCGTTTTCCGGTTGATAGGTGAGATTTTGATATATGGGTCGAAATGGAATTCCGAAAGTTACAATTGGTCTGTTGTGTTATTTCGGATGTGTGTGCAAAATTTTAGGTCATTTGGACATGGTTATATAGACTTTTTTATCGAAAGCGGGATTTGGAAGATTTTGGAATTTTTAGGCTTGAATCCGATGAAAATTTGGTGTTTTGATGTTATTTTGAGAGTTCCAAAGGTTGGAACAAGTTTGAATGATGTTATGGGATATGTTGGTATGTTTGGTTGAGGTCCCGAGGGCCTCAGGTGAGTTTCGGGTGGTTAAACGAACCACTTCATGTTGAAAAAGATAACCGAAATCTGTTGTTGGGTGTTGCAGAAAATTGACCTTCGCGTTCGTGAGTGGGACCTCGCGTTCACGAAGGGTTAGGTTGGGAGGCTGTGAAGTTTTCATTTACATTTGCGAAGGAGGTCCCGCGATCGCGACGGGTTGAGCTCGTTGGTCATCGCGTTCGCGAGGTTGATGCTGCGTCCGCGCAAGAGGAAATTCTGGTCAACCTAAGTTTGTGCTTCGCGAATGCGAGGGATTGACCGCGTTCGCGAAGAAGGATTTGAATGCCTGGGCAGAATGTTTTAAAAGCTCATTTCTGTGATTTTGAGCATAAGTTCCTCCATTTTTGGGTGATTTTGAAGCTTTTTGAAGAGGATAGAAGAGGGAATCAAGGGCACTTGGAGGTAAGATTTATAGACTTAGTACTCAATCCTAATATGATTTCTACCTAATTATTTATGGAAATTGTTGAATTTAAACCTAAACATTGAAGAACTAGGGCTTGTAATTGGAGACCAAAAATTAGGGATTTGAGTGATCATTTGTGGTTGGATTTTGGTGATTTTGATATGAATGAACTCGGAGAGTGATAAGGAGCCTATTGGTGTAATTTTTATCGGAATCCGAGAGGTGTGCCCGGGGGTCGGGTTTGGCCAATTTAGGGATTTGTGTTGTAATTTGATTTCTTTCGAATGAGCCTTGTTCCCTTAGCATATTTTGATGGTTTTGCACTGATTTTTGTTAGATTTGGAGCATCCGGAGGCCGATTCGAGAGGCAAGGGCATCATGGGCTAGAGTTTGGACCGGATTGAGGTGAGTAATGATTGTAAATGTTATCTTGATGGTATGAAATCCCGAAATACACATCGTTTTGAGGGACGCACACGCTAGATGACGAGCGTGGGGCCGTGCACCATTGGGGATTGTGACTTAGTCCATCCCGAATAACTGTTTTACCGCGTATTTGATCTAAAACTGTTTGCTATCATCATGTTTTAGGCTGAATACCATATTTGGGCCTCGTGCCAACTATTTGGATCTTTAGGGGATTTTTTTACTGCTATTTCCTCACTGTTTAATTATATATCTGTACTTAGTCATGCTATATTATATTGTTTTCATAACTCAGCCATGTTTACTCGGTTTGAACACTTTAAATGATATTTTAGGTTGAGCTTCATATTTTACTGTGCCCGAGTGAATTTTAGAGATTTCTGACTGAGTAGGGTCGAGGGTCTGTGTTGTGAGGATTATTATCGGATCGGGCTGCATGCCACAGCAGTGTTGTACTGATTATGATTATGAGGTCGAGGGCCTGAATTGTACATCGCGAGGTGGCTTGATAGGAAACCGAGATAGATTATGCCACAAGATGGCTTGATATTGCGCTTGGACCGTAAGGGGCCCCTCCCAGAGTCTGTACACCCCCAGTGAGCGCGGGTACCCATTGTGATATGAGATATAGCCCGAGGGGCTGGTGTTGTTCTATGTTATTGCCCGAGGGGCTGATTCTGTTGACATTGTGCTCGAGGGAGGATTTTATGTGTTTATCTTTTCTAGCAGCTTTTCATTTACTTGTTTAACTGTTGAAAAGGTGTTTTAAAGAAACTTATTCTGAACCAAGGTGTTTTATAAGATTTCACTATTTTATTGCGTTTATTTGATTTTACTCTACTTTTTTATAGCATGTTGTTGTATTTTTACATGATTTCTTATCGCTTAGTCTTCATTTATTGTTATTACTCACTGAGTTGAAGTACTCACTTTACTCCCTGCACCCCGTGTGCAGATTCAGGAGATTTAGGTCCTGCCAGTGAGGGTTGATTGCTCAGCAGTCTATTCGGAGTCCACTAGGTAGCTGCTCGACGTTCGCAGCCCAGTGTTACTCCCTCCTATTTTATTTCCCTTGTCCCAGTTATGTAATAGACTGTATAAACTCTTTCTAACTTGTAGACTTATGATAGATGCTCATGACTGGTGATACCCCGATGTCGGGCTGTGTTTATTCCGTAAAATTGTACTATTTCACTGTTTATTTGGGATTTAATCATGTTAAAGACTTAAATTGTGTTATTTTAATTGCTTAAAAACGAATTGGGTGTTGTGTCGGCTGGCCTTGTCTTCACGAGAGGCGCCATCACGACTGGGTTTTGGTTCAGGGTCATGACAAGTTGGTATCAAAGCCTAGGTTACATAAGTCTTACAAGTCATGAGCAGGTTTATTATAGTCTCGCGGATCGGTACAGAGACGTCTGTATTTATCCTCGAGAGGCTTCAGAACCTTTAGGAAAAACTTCATATTCTTGAAATTCTTGTCTTGCGAATCTGTTGATCCGAGTACTAAACTTCTGTTATTTTATTCTCTCACAGATGGTGAGGACACACGCTACCGGTCAGGATGGACGACCACTAGTACCACCAACTATGGCCACTAGAGGTCGAGGACGCGGTCGTGGTCGTGGTAGGGGCAGGGGTGTGGCCCGCACAACAGCTAGGACAGCACATGCAGATCCACCAGCCACCCCAGTCCAAGATCAGGTCCTAGTTGTGGACGCTCCAGCAGCACCAACTCAGGCACCATTTGTGCCCATTGTGATTCCGGGTCTTCAGGAGGCCTTGGCTCAGATTCTATCAATATGCACTGGCCTAGCTCAGGCGGTCTCCGTTACTACAGCCGCAACTACTTCTCAGGACGGGGGAGGTACTCACACTCCCATAGCTCGCACACCTGAGTAGGTCATGCAGGGACTATAGACGTTGGGGTCATATCCAGCCCAGCCGGTTGCAGCTGCTCAGGACTATGCATCTCCTGCCATGCCAGAGGACGAGCAGCGCAGGTTGGAGAGGTTTGGTAGACTTCAGCCTCCGACTTTCAGTGGTGCAGAGGGCGAGGATGCCCAGGGTTCCTTGGACACGTGTTAGAGGATTCTTCGTACAATGGGTATACTAGAGACCAGCGGGGTCGCTTTCACTACCTTTCAGTTTTCTGGAGCTGCCTTCACTTGGTGGGAGGCTTATGAGAGGCAGCCTGTTGGTGCTACACCCCTTACCTGGCAGCAGTTTTCCGTTCTCTTTTTGGAGAAGTATGTGCCGCAGTCTCGCAGAGAGGAGCTGCATAGGCAGTTTGAGTGGTTGTGTCAAGGAGAGATGACTGTGACACAGTATGAGATGAGGTTCTCAAAGTTAGCTCGCCATGCTATTTGGTTGGTTCCGATAGATAGAGAGAGGATTAGGAGGTTTGTTGATGGCCTCACATATCAGCTTCGTATTCTCATGACCAGGGAGAGGGTGTCTGGTGCTACTTTTGAGAAGGTTGTAGACATTGCTCGTGAGATTGAGTCAGTTCGTCGCCAGGAACGAGATGAGAGGGAGGCCAAGAGGCCTCGAGGATCTGGTAGTTATGGTGGTGCTCCTTCGAGAGGTCAGTTTCAGCACAGCAGAGGCCGTCCATTCAGGCATGCTCAGCTAGCTCGCCCAGGTTATTGTGGGGCGACATCGGGTCATGGTTCTTACAGCTCTCATCAGGTCATCACTCAGTGCCCTTCTAGCTCAAAGTTCATCCCGTGCTCCATCAGTTTAGGGCTCTTCTATGCCAGGTGCATCTGCTAGTCATTTCGGTGCTAGGGGTTCCCTTCAGTCCCCGTCTCCAACACCCGAGAGTTGCTATGAGTGTGGAGAGATGGGTCATATGTAAAGGCAGTGTCCTCATCATCTGGGGGTTCATCTCAGCAGAGGATTCAGCCATCGGCTTTAGCGCCAGTTACTTCACCACTACCCACCCAACCAGCTAGGGGTGGAGGTCAGTCAGCTAGTGGTCGCCCTAAAGGGGGAGGTCGATCAGGTGGCGGTCAGGCCTATTTCTATGCACTTCCAGCTAGACCCGATGTTATTGCTTTCGATCCTATTATTACAGGTATTGTCTCAGTTTGCCACAAAGATGCCTCTATATTATTTGATCCTGGTTCCACTTATTCTTATATGTCATCATACTTTGCTCGTTATTTGGATATGTCCTCTTGTTTCACCTGTTCATATATCTACTCCGGTGGGCGATACTGTTGTTGTAGACCATGTGTACCGGTCGTGTGTGGTGACTATTGGGGGTCTGGAGACCCGAGTGGATCTTTTGTTGTTATGTATGGTAGACTTTGATGTTATATTGGGCATGGATTGGCTATCTCCGTGTCGTGCTATTTTGGACTGTCATGCTAAGACAGTGACATTGGCTATGCCGGGTGTGCCACGGATTGAGTGGCGAGGTTTGACTGATTATGTTCCCAGTAGGGTAATTTCATTCTTGAAGGCCCATCATATGGTTTAGAAGGGTTGTCTTTCGTATCTAGCCTTTGTGCGGGATGTCGGTGCAGAGACTCCTAGTATTGATTCTGTTCCTGTTGTGAGGGATTTTCCCGATGTGTTTCCTACAGACCTGTCGGGCATGCCACCGAACAGGGATATTGATTTTGGTATTGACCTGGTGCCGGGCACTCGGCCCATTTCTATTCTACCATATTGTATGGCACCACCGGAGTTGAAGGAGTAGCTTCAAGAACTCCTTGATAAGGGGTTCATTCGGCCTAGTGTGTCATCTTGGGGTGCGCCGATTCTATTTGTGAAGAAGAAGATGGCACTATGAGGATGTGCATTGATTATAGGTAGTTGAACAAAGTAACAATTAAGAACAAGTATCATCTGCCTCGCATTGATGATTTGTTTGACCAGCTTCAGGGAGCGAGAGTGTTCTCCAAGATTGATCTCCGTTCAGGTTATCACCAATAGAAGATCAGGGACTCGGATATTGTTAAGACAACTTTTAGGACCCGATACGATCATTATGAGTTCTTGGTGATGTCTTTTGGGCTGAGATCTATATCTGGGAGATTGTTCGTTTGCATGGTGCCCCAGTTTCCATCATTTCAGATAGGGGAACTCAGTTTACTTCACAGTTTTGGAGGTCTGTGCAACGAGAGTTGGGTACTCAGGTTGAGTTGAGCACAGCTTTTCACCCTCAGATAGACGGGCAGTCCGAGTGCACAATTTAGATATTGGAGGACATGTTGTGTGCTTGTGTCATTGATTTCGGAGGGTCATGGGATCAGTTTCTACCGCTCGCAGAGTTTGCTTATAACAACAGCTACCAGTCGAGTATTTCGATGCCTCCATATGAGGCTTCGTATGGGAAGCGGTGTAGATTTCCAGTTGGTTGGTTTGAGCCGGGTGAGGCTAGGCTATTGGGGACAGACTTGGTGCAAGATGCTTTAGAAAAGGTGAAGGTGATTCAGGAGAGGCTTCGTACAGCGCAGTCGAGACAAAAGAGTTATGCTGACAGGAAGGTTCAGGATGTGTCCTACATGGTTGGTGAGAAGGTTCTGTTGAAGGTTTCACCCATGAAGGGTGTTATGAGATTTGGGAAGGGTAAATTGAGTCCTCAGTTCATTGGGTCTTTTGAGGTGCTTCGGAGGATTAGGGAGGTGGCTTATAAGCTTGCTTTTCCATCCAACTTATCAAGTGTGCATCTGGTATTTCATGTTTCTATGCTTCGAAAGTATATTGGGGATCCGTCTCATGTTCTGGATTTCAGCACGGTGTAGTTAGATGGTGATTTGACTTATGATGTGGTGCCAGCAGCCATTTTGGAGCGTTAGGTTCGAAAGTTGAGGTCAAAGGATATAGCTTCAATGAAAGTGCAGTGGAGAGGTCGGCCCGTGGAGGAGGCTACCTAGGAGACCGAGCGGGAGACGCGGAGCAGATATTCTCACCTGTTTGAGGCTTCAGGTATGTTTCTTGACTCGTTCGAGAACGAACGTTTGTTTAAAAGGGGGAGGATGTAACGACCCGGCCGATCATTTCATGAGTTATCGCTTTGTTTCCCCCATTTTTGCTTCTTATTGCCTTGTTCAACTATATTTTGTGTTACTGGGTTGGTTGGCTTGGGTTCGAAGAGGTTTTGGTAAGGTTTGAGACAATTAGTCTCTTTTTTGGAAGCTTAAGTTGGAAAAGTCAGCTGGATGTTGACTTATGTGTCAAAGGGCTCGGATGTGAGTTCTGATGGTTCGGATAGCTTCGGGAGGTGATTTGGGACTTAGGAGTATGATCAGACTGTGTTTTGGAGGTCCGGAGTAGATTTAGGCTTGAATTGGCGAAATTAGAATTTCGGCGTTTTCCGGTTGATAGGTAAGATTTTGATATAGAGGTCGAAATGGAATTCCGGAAGTTGCAATTGGTCTGTTGTATCATTTCGGATGTGTGTGCAAAATTTTAGGTCATTCGGACATGGTTTGATAGACATTTTTGTCGAAAGCGGAATTTGAAAGATTTTGGAATTTTTAGGCTTGAATCTGATGCAAATTTGGTGTTTGGTTGAGGTCCCGAGGGCCTCGGGTGAGTTTTGGGTGGTTAAACGGACCACTTCATGCTGAAAAAGATTGCCGAAATTTGTTGTTGGGTGTTGCAGACAATTGACCTTCACGTTCGCGAGTGGGACCTTGCGTTCACGAAAGGTTAGGCTGGGAGGCTGTGAAGTTTTCCTTCGCATTCGCGAAGGAGGTCCCACGATCGCGACAGGTTGAGCTCGTTAGTCATCGCATTCGCGAGGTTGATGCCGCATCCATGAAGGGTTGCAAGTGTAACGACCCGGCCGGTCGTTTCATAAGTTACCGCTCCCTTTCCCCCATTTTTGCTTCTTATTGTCTTGTTCAGCTGTATTATGTGTTGTCGGGTTGGCTAGCTCGGGTTCGGAAAGGCTTTGGTAAGGTTTGCGACACTTAGTCTCTTTTGAGTAAACTTAAGTTGGAAAAGTCAACCGGATGTTGACTTATGTGAAAAAGGGCTCGGATATAAATTCTGATGGTTTGGATAGCTTTGGGAGGTGATTTGGGACTTAGGAACGTGATCGGAATGTATTTTGGAGGTCCGTAGTAGATTTAGGCCTGAATTGGCGAAATTAAAATTTTGACGTTTTCCGGTTGATAGGTGAGATTTTGATATAGGGACCGAAATGGAATTTTGGGAGTTGCAGTAGGTCCATTGTGTCAATTGGGATGTGTGTGCAAAATTTCAGGCCATTCAGACGTGGTTTGATAGACCTTTTGATCAAAAGCGGAATTCAAAAGGTTTTGGAACCTTAGGCTTGAATCCGATGTTATTTGGTTGATTCAATGTTGTTTGAGGTATTTTGAAGTTGCTATAAGTTTGGGTAGTGGTATATGACTTGTTCGTGCTTTTGGTTGAGGTCTCGGGGGCCTCGAGATGATTTCGGATGGTTGACGGAAAGTTAGAAGTTGGGAATTTGCAGTTGAAGGTGAGTTTTCTGTCTAACCGCACATGCGGCTTGGGGACCGCAGGTGCAAGCTCACAGAAGCACTCAGAGGGTCGTAGATGCGGAATTGGCCATGGGGAGCTGGAACCGCAGAAGTGGCTAAGTGAGCGCACTTGTGATAGCGCAGGTGCAGGTGTTTTATCGCAGATGCAGAACTTGGATTTTTAAGTGAAAATTGCAGATGCGGTGCTTTGGCTGCAGATGCGGTACCGCAGATGCGGTGTAGGGACCGTAGGTGCGAGAAGTCTGGGTCAGAAAGTATATATTTCATCCTTTGCGATTTTCAGCCTTTCTTCACCATTTTAAATAGACCTTGGAGCTTTTTGGGGGAGTTTGAAGAGGGAATCAGAGGGAACTTCATTGAGGTAAGATTTTTGAACATAAAACTCATTTCTATGGTGTTATTTCATTGATTAGGCCTGAAATTTATGGAAATTTGTGGGTTAATATTGAAGAAACTAGGGCTTGAGATTGGAGATCTTTGATTAAGGATTTGAGGGGTCATTTGTGGTCGGATTTTGGTACTTTTGATATGGATGAACTCGTGGGAGGATCAGGAGTTTGTTGATGTAACTTTTATCGGATTTCGAGACGTGGTCCCGGGGGTCGGGTTTGGTAAATTTCGGATTTGTGTTGTAATTTGATTACTTTCGAGTGGGCTTTGTTCCCTTAGCATATTTTAATGGTTATGTGCTGATTTTGGTTAGATTTGAAGCATCCGGAGGCCGATTTGAGAGGCAAAGGCATCGCCGGCTAGAGTTTGGACCGGATAAAGGTAAGTAATGATTGTAAATCCTGAGGGTATGAAACCCCGAATTTCACATTGTTATGCTGCTATGAGGTGGCTCACATGCTAGATGACGAGCGTGGGGTCGTGCACCGATGGGGATTATGACTTAGTCCATCCCGTATGACTGTTTAACTGCGTATCTGATTAAAAACTATTTGCTATCATTATATTTTGGGTTGAATGCCATATTTGGGCCTCGTGCCAACTGTTTTGGACCCTTAGGAGATTTTTTACTACTATTTCCTCACTGTTTTGACTTCGTATTTGTACTTAGTCATGCTATATTCTACTGTTTTAAAAACTTAGCGATATTTACTCGTTTTTTATATTTTAAATGATATTATGGGCTGAGCATCATGTTTTACTGTTGCCCGAGTGGCTTGTGAGATTCTGACTGAGTAAGGCCGAGGGCCTATATTGTGAGGATACTATGGGATCGGGTTGTACGCCGCAGTAGTATTATACTGATTCATGATTATGAGGTCGAGGGCCTAATTTGTTATGCCACGAGGTGGCTTGATATGAGGCCGAGAGCCTATTTGATTATGCCATGAGATGGCTTGTTGTTGCGCTTGGGTCGTAAGGGGCCCCTCCCGGAGTCTGTACACCCCAAGTGAGCGCGGGTACCCTGTGTGAGATGTGATATAGCCCGAGGGGCTGAGGTTGTTTTGTGTTATTGCCCGAGGGGCTGATACGAGTGATTGTGAGATAGCCAGAGGGGCTGATTCTGTTGGTATTTTGCCCGAGAGGTTAATTTTATGTTTCTATCTTTTCTCACTGCCTTTCATTCACTCGTTTAGCTGCTAAAAGATGTTTAATGAGGTTTTTACTGAACTAAGGTGTTTCTATGAGTTTTTACTAATTATTGCCTAGTTCTGGTTTTACACTGCCTCTTTATAGCATTTTGCTATATTTTACGTGTTTTCTTATTGCTCAGCTGCCTTTACTTTTATTACTTACTGAGTTGGTGTACTCACATTACTCCTGCACCCTGTGTGCAGATTCAAGAACCTCGAGTCACGCTAGTGAGGGTTGATTGCTTCCAGCAGGCTGTTCGGAGTTCACTAGGTAGCTGACTTTAGATACTCATGACTAGTGGCACCCTGATGTCGGGCTGTGTTGTTTCCGCAAATTATTCTATTTCACTTTTATTTTGGGATTTATGGCATATTAATGACTTAAATTGAATTATTATAACTTTTAAATTGATATTGGGGGTTTGTGTCGGCTGGCCTTGTTTCACGATAGGCGCCATCACGATCGGTTCCGGTTTAGGGTCGTGACAAGTTGGTATTAGAGCCTAGGTTACATAGGTCTCATGAGTCATGTGCAGGTTTAGTAGAGTCTCGCGGATCGGTACAGAGACGTCTGTATTTATCCTCGAGAGGCTGCAGAACCTTTAGGAAAACTTCATATTCTTGAAATTCTTGTCGTGTGAATCTGTTGATCCGAGTACTAAACTTCTGTTATTCTATTCTTTCACAGATGGTGAGGACACGCGCTACTGGATCTGGATGGATGACCACCAGTACCACCAGTTGGGGCCTAGGATGCAGTCGAGGTCGAGGACACGGTCGAGGACATGGTAGGGGCAGGGGTGTAGCCCGCACAACAGCTAGGGCAGCACCTGCAGGTCCACTAGCCGCCCTAGTTCAGGATCAGGTCCCAGTTGTGGATGCTCAGCAGCACCATCTTAGGAACTAGTTGTGCCCATCGTGATTCCGGGTCTTCAGGAGGCCCTCACCTAGATTCTATCAGTATACACTAGCCTAGCTCAGGTGGTCTCAGTTACTACAGCTGCAGCTACTTCTCAGGCCGGGGGAGGCACTCAGACTCCCGCCGCTCACACACCTGAACAGGTCGTGCAGGGACTTTAGACACCGGGGGTGCCTCCAGCCCAGCCGGTTGCATCTTTTTAGGACTATGTAGCTCCTGCTATGCTAGAGGATGAGCAACGCAGGTTGGAGAGGTTTGGTAGACTTCAGCCTCCAACTTTCAGTGGTGCAGAGGGCGAGGATGCCCAGGGTTTCTTAGACAAGTGTTAGAGGATTCTTCGTACAGCAGGTATTCTGGAGACCAGCGGGGTCGCTTTCATTACTTTTCAGTTTTCTGGAGCTGCCTTCACTTGGTGGGAGGCTTATGAGAGGCGTAGGCCTGTTGGTGCAACACCCCTTACCTGGCAGCAGTTCTCTGTTCTCTTTTTTGAGAAGTATGTGCCACAGTCTCGCAGAGAGGAGCTAACAGGCAGTTTGAGTGGTTGTGTCAGGGAGATATGACTGTGGCGCAGTATGAGATGAGGTTCTCGGAGTTAGCTCGTCATGCTATTTGGTTGGTTCCTATGGAGAGAGAGAGGAGATTAGGAGGTTTGTTGATGGCCTCACATATCAGCTTCGGATTCTCATGACCAGGGAGAGGGTGTCTGGTGCTACTTTTGAGGAGGTTGTTGACATTTCTCGCAAGATTAAGTTAGTTCGTCGCCAGGAACGAGATGAGAGGGAGGCCAAGAGGCCTCGGGGATTTGGTAGTTATGGTGGTGCTCCTTCGAGGGGTCAGTTTCAGCACGGCAGAGGCCGTCCATTCAGACATGCTCAGTCAGCTCGCCCAGGTTATCGTGGGGCGTCATTGGGTCATGGTTCTCACAGTTCTCATAGGGCCAATAATCACTCAGTGCCCTTCCAGCCTAGAGTTTGTCCCGTGCTCTATCAGTTTAGGGCTCTTCTATGCCAGGTGCATCTACTAGTCATTCTGGTGCTAGGGGTTCCCTTCAGCCCTCGTCTCCAGCACCAGGGAGTTGCTATGAGTATGGAGAGTTGGGTTATATGTGGAGGCAGTGTCCTCATCGTCTTGGGGGTTCATCTCAGCAAAGGAGTCAGCCATCGACTTCAACGCCAGTCACTTCGCCACCACCCACCCACCCAGCTAGGGGTAGAGGTCAGTCAGCTAGGGGCCGCCCCAGAGGAGGAGGTCGATCAGGTGGTGGCCAGGCCTGTTTCTATGCACTTCCAGCTAGACCCGATGTTATTGCTTAAGATGCTGTGATTACAGGTATTGTCTCAGTCTATCGCAGAGATGCCTCTATGTTATTTGATCCCGGTTCCACTTTTTCATATGTGTCATCATATTTTGCTCGTTATTTGTGTTCGCCCTGTGAGTCTCTTATTTCATCTATTCGTGTATCTACTCTGGTGGCGATACTATTATTGTGGACCGTGTGTACCGGTCATGTGTGATGACTATTGGGGGTCTGGAGATCCGAGTGGATCTTTGGTTGTTATGTATGGTAGACTTCGATGTTATATTGGGCATAGATTGGCTATCTCCGTGTCGTGCTATTTTGGACTGTCATGCTAAGATAGTGATATTGGCTATGCCGGGTGCACCACAGATTGAGTGTTGAGGTTCGACTGATTTTGTCCCCAATAGGGTGATTTCGTTCTTGAAGGCACAACGAATGGTTGGGAAGGGTTTCCTCTCATATTTAGCCTTTGTGAGGGATGTCGGTGCAGAGACTCCTAGTATTGATTCTGTTCCTATTGTGAGGGATTTTTCTGATATGTTTCCTGCAGACCTGCCGGGCATGCCACCGGACAGGGATATTGATTTTGGTATTGATCTGGTGCCGGACACTCAGCCCATTTCTATTCCACTATATCGTATGGCACCAGCGGAGTTGAAGGAGCAGCTTCAGGAACTCCTTGTTAAGGGGTATATTCGGCCTAGTATGTCACCTTAGGGTGCACCTGTTCTATTTGTGAAGAAAAAAGGATGGCACAATGATGATGTGCATTGATTATAGGCAGTTGAACAGAGTAACAGTCAAAAACAAGTATTATTTGCCTCGTATCAATGATTTGTTTGACAAGCTTCCGGGAGCGAGAGTGTTCTCCAAGATTGATCTCCGTTCAGGTTATCACCAGTTGAAGATCAGGGACTCGGATATTCTTAAGGCATCTTTCAAAACACGATATGGTCATTATGAGTTTCTGGTGATGTCTTTTGGGCTGACCAATGCCCTAGCAGCGTTCATGCATTTGATGAACAACATGTTTCGACCTTATCTCAACTCATTTGTCATAGTTTTCATTGATTATATTTTGGTATACTCGCGTAGTCAGGAGGAGCACGCGGAGCATTTGAGAGTTGTGTTGCAGAGATTGAGAGAGGAGAAGCTTTATGCAAAGTTCTCCAAGTGTGAGTTTTGGCTCAGTTCAGTGGCTTTCTTGGGGCACGTGGTGTCCAGCGACGATATTCAGGTAGATCCGCAGAAGATAGAGGCAGTTCAGAGTTGTCCTAGACCGTCCTCAACCATAGAGATTCGCAGCTTTCTTAGTTTGGTGGGTTATTACCATCGGTTTGTTCAGGGATTTTCATCTATTGCATCGCCCTTGACCAAGTTGACTCAAAAGGGTGCTCCATTTATATGGTCAGATGAATGCGAGGAGAGCTTTCAGAAGCTCAAGACTCCCTTGAACACAGCTCCAGTGTTAGTTTTGCCATCAGCTTCAGGTTTAGATATCGTGTATTGTGATGCTTCGAGAGTTGGTATTGTGTGTGTGTTGATGCAGGAGGGTAGAGTTATTGCTTATGCTTTTTGTTAGTTGAAGCCCCATGAGAAGAACTACCATGTTCATGATTTGGAGTTGGCTACAATTGTTCACGTGTTGAAGATTTGGAGGCATTATTTGTATGGTGTGTCTTGTGAGGTGTTTAATGATCATCGTAGCCTCTAGCACTTGTTCAAGTAGAAGGATCTCAATTTGAGGCAGCGAAGATGGTTGGAGTTGCTAAAGGATTATGATATTACTATTTTGTACCATCCGGGGAAGGCCAATGTGGTGGCCGATGCCTTGAGTAGGAAGGTGGTGAGTATGGGGAGTTTGGCATATATTCCAGTTGAGGAGAGACATCTTGCATTTGATGTTCAAGCCTTGGTCAATCGGTTCGTGAGGTTGGATATTTCGGAGCCCAGTCGGGTATTGGCTTGTGTGATTTCTCGGTCTTCCTTATTTGATCGCATTAAAGAGTGCCAGTTGATGATCCTCATTTGCTTGTCCTCAGGGACAGAATTCAGCACGATAATGCGAGAGATGTGACCATTGGTGATGATGGGGTGTTAGGAAGCAGGGCAAGATATGTGTGCCCAATGTAGATGGGCTTCGGGAGTTGATTCTAGAGGAGGCCCATAGCTCACGGTATTCCATTCATCTAGGTGCCGCGAAGATGTATCAGGATCTGAGATAGCATTATTGGTGGAGGAGAATGAAGAAGCACATTGTGGGATTTGTAGTTCGGTGTCTCAATTGTCAGCAGGTGAAATATGAGCATCAGAGGCAAGGTGGCTTGCTTTAGCAGATGGATATTCCAGAGTGGAAGTGGGAGCGGATCACCATGGACTTTGTAGTTGGGCTCCCACGGACTTTGAAGAAGTTCGATGCTATTTGGGTGATTGTGGATTGGCTGACCATGTTCGTGCACTTCATTCCTATGTGTACTACATATTCTTTAGAGCAGTTGGTAGAGATCTATATCCGAGAGATTGTTCATTTGTAAGGTGTCCCAGTTTCCATCATTTCAGATAGGAGCACTCAGTTTACTTCACAGTTTTGGAGGTCTGTGCAGCGAGAGTTGGGTACTCACGTTGAGTTGAGTACAACTTTTCACCCTTATACAGTCGGGTAGTCCGAGCACACTATTCAAATATTGGATGACATGTTGCGCGCTTGTGTCATGGATTTTGGAGGGTCATGGGATCAGTTTCTACCGCTCGCAGAGTTTGCTTATAACAACAGTTATCAGCCGAGTATTCAGATGGCTCCATATGAGGCTTTGTATGGGAGGCGGTGTAGATCTCCAATTGGTTGGTTTGAACCGGGTGAGGTTAGGCTATTGGCTACAGACTTTTTGCAGGATGCTTTAGACAAGGTGAAGGTGATTCAGGAGAAGCTTCATACAGCGCAGTCGAGACAAAAGAGTTGTGCCGACAGGAAGGTTCGGGATGTGTCCTACATGGTTGGTGAGAAAGTTCTTGTCATGACCCTAAATTCGGCCCGGTCGTGATGGCGCCTCTCATGAAGACAAGGCCAGCTGACACTTTCCCATTTCAATTTTAAGCAATTAAACAATAAGAATTAAGTCTAAAATGTAATAAATAACCCAAAGGTAAGCAGTTAACTGAACAGTTTGCGGAAAATAAACCCAACACAGCCCGATACCGGGGTGTCACTAGTCATGAGCATCTACCAATTCTAACACAAGTTTGAAAAGTCTACAAAGCTATTACAAAGCCACTAATAAGGGAAAAGAAATGAGATAAGGGGAGAGAAACACGAGACTGCGGACCTCAAGCAGCTACCTCGTGAACTCCGAAGTCTGCCGGGAGCTCTAAACTCTCGCTAGCAGGATCATCAATGCTTGAATCTGCACACAGTGTGTAGGGAGTAAAGTCAGTACTCCAACTCAGTGAGTAATAATCATAAATAAAGACTGAAAGCAAGAAATCATGTAAGGCACATTACAGGCTATAATGAAGCAGTAAAAAAGTCAGTAAAACAGTGAATCAGTAAAGATATGTAAAAATCACTTCAGTTCAGTTTAAACTTCATAAAAGGCCTTTTTAACAATTAAGCAGGTAAATGACAGGCAATAAGGAAGATAAGCACATAAAGGTTCGCCCCTCGGGCACAATGTCAACAAATCTGCCCCTCGGGCAATATCTCAGAACAGTACCAGCCCCTCAGGCTATATCTCACATCACAATGGGTACCCATGCTCACTGGGGGTGTGCAGACTTCTGGAGGGACCCCTTACGACCCAAGCACAATATCAAGCCATCTCGTGGCATCATCACTAGGCTCTCAGCCTCATATTAATAAGCCACCGCGTGGTGTACAAATCTCAGGCCCTCAACCTCATAATCATAATAAGTGTTTCCTCACAACATAGGCCCCCGGCCTTACTCAGTCAGAATCTCACAGCCAGTCGGGCAACAGTAAAACATAGTGCTCAGCCCAAAATATCATTTAAGTATTAAAGCAGAGTAAACATGGCTGAGTCATGAAAAAAAGTAGAATATAGCATGATTGAGTTCAAGTATAAAGTCAAAACAGTGAGGAAATATCAATAAAAATCCCCCTAAGGGTTCAAATAGTTGGCACGAAGCCTAAATATGGCATTCAACCCAAAACATGATGATAGCAAATAGTTTTCAGTCAAATACATGGTAAAACAGTCATTCGGGATGGACTTAGTCATAATCCCAATAGTGCACGACCCCACGCTTGTCATCTAGTGTGTGTATCACCTCAATATAGCACTACGATGTGCAATCCGAGGTTTCATACCCTCAGGACATTATTTACAATCATTACTCACCTCAATCTGGTTAATCTCTAGCCCCCGCCGCCTTTGCCCCTCGAATCAGCCTCCACTTGCATCGAATCTATCCAAAATAAGAATCACATCGTCAAAATATGCTAAGGGAACGAAGCCCAAGCAAAAATAATCAATTTACAACTTAAATCCCGAAATTACCAAAACCCGACCCCCGGGCCCACGTCTCGGAATTCGATAAAATTCACATTAATAGGTTCTTATCTCCCCATAAGTTCGTACATATCAAAAGTACCAAAATCCGATCACAAATGATCCCTAAAATCCTCAAGTCTAGGTCTCCAATATCAAGCCCTAGTTTCCCCAATTTTAACCCTTAAATTCCATTAACTATAGCTCTAATCCGTGAAATAATACCATAGGAATGAGTTTTAGGTCCAAAATCCTTACCTTAATGAAGTTCTCTTGAAACCCTTCTTCAAAATCGTCCAAAAAGCTCCAAAGCCGATTTAGAAATGGTGGAATAGCTCAAAAATCGCGAAGGAAACAATTTATATATTCTGGCCCAGGGATTTTGCATCTGCGGCCCAATTCCCGCTTCTGCGGTACCGCATTTGCGGTCAACGAACTACTTTTGCGGTTTTCACTTAAGTTACCAATATCGCATCTGCGATGAACCAGCCACACCTGCGCCATCACAGGTGCGGTTCACCAACCGCTTCTGCGGTGACAACCTTTCCAGCCTATCTCCGCTTCTGCAACCGATCGTCCACATATGCGGCGTCGCACCTGCGGTCCCCAATCCGCAGGTGCGGAAACAATAGAAGCAGCAAATCTGCAGCTTCACCAAAATTCCAAACTTCTCCGTCAACCATCCGAAATCACCCCGAGGCCACCAGGACCTCAACCAAAAACACAAACATAACCCATAACATTATTCAAACTTATACCAACCTTCAAAACACCTCAAACAACATCGAATCAACCAAAACACATCGGATTCAAGCCTAAGTTTCCAAAAATCTTCCGAATTTCGCTTTTGATCAAAAACTCAACTAAACCACGTTCGAATGACCTGAAATTTTGTGCACACATCCCAAATGACACAACGGAACTACTGCAACTCTCGGAATTCCATTCCGACCCCTATATCAAAATCTCACCTATCAACCGGAAAACGCCAAAAATCCAATTTTGCCAATTCAAGCCTAAATCTACACCAGAGCTCCAAAACACATTCCGATCATGCTCCTAAGTTCCAAACCACCTCCCGAAGCTATCCGAACAATAGAAATCACATCCGATCCCTCTAACACATAAGTCAATATCCGGTTAACTTTTCCAACTTAAGCTTCCTCAAAAGAGACTAAGTGTCTCAAACCTTACCAAATCCTTTCTGAACCCGAGCCAACCAACCCGATCACATATAGAACCGATAGAAAAAAGCAATAAGAAGCAAAAATGGGGGAAACGAAGCGGTAACACATGAGACGACGGGTCGGGTCGTCACAGTCTATTGAAGGTTTCACCTATGAAAGGTGTTATGAGATTTGGGAAGAAGGGTAAATTGAGTCCTCAGTTCATTGGGCCTTTTTAGGTGCTTCGGAGGATTGTGGAGGTGGCTTATGAGCTTGCTTTGCTGCCCAGCTTGTCGAGTGTACATCCAATATTTCAAGTTTCTATGCTTCGAAAGTATATTAGCGATCCGTCTCATGTATTGGATTTCATCATGGTTAAGTTAGATGATGATTTGACTTATGATGTGGAGCCAGTAGCTATTTTAGAGCGTCATGTTCGAAAGTTGAGGTCAAAGGATATAGCTTCAGTGAAGGTTCAGTGGAAAGGTCGGCCCGTGGAGGAGGCTACTTGGGAGACTGAGCGGGAAATGCGGAGGAGATATCCTCACCTGTTTGAGGATTCAGGTATGTTTCTTGACTTGTTTGAGGATGAATGTTTGTTTAAGAGGCGGAGGATGTAACGACCCGGTCGGTCGTTTCATGAGTTACCGCTCTGTTTTACCCATTTTTGCTTCTTATTGTCTTGTTTAGCTGTATTATATGTTGTCGGGTTGGCTGGTTCGGGTTCGGAAAGGCTTTGGTAAGGTTCGAGACACTTAGTCACTTTTGAGTAAGCTTAAGTTAAAAAAGTCAACCGGATATTGACTTATGTGGAAAAGGGCTTGGATATGAATTTCGATGGTTCGGATAGCTTCGGGAAGTGATTTGGGACTTAGCAGCGTGATCAGAATGTGTTTTGGAGGTCTGTAGTAGATTTAGGCCTGAATTGACAAAATTGGAATTTTGGCGTTTTCCGGTTGATAGGTGAAATTTTGATATAGGGGTCGGAATGGAATTACGGGAGTTGCAGTAGGTCCATTGTGTCAATTGGGATGTGTGTGCAAAATTTTAGGTCATTCGGACGTGGTTTGATAGACTTTTTGATCAAAAGCGGAATTCGGAAGATTTTGGAACCTTAGGCTTGAATCCGATGTTATTTGGTTGATTCGATGTTGTTTGAGGTATTTTGAAGATTGGTATAAGTTTGGGTAGTGGTATATGACTTTTTTGTGCTTTTGGTTGAGGTCCCGGCGGCCTCGGGGTGATTTCAGATGGTTGACGGAAAGTTAGGAGTTGGGAATTTGCAGCTGAAGGTGAATTTTCTATCATAACCGCACCCGCAGCTTGGGGACTCAGGTGCAAGCTTGCAGAAGCGCCCAGAGGGTCACAGATACGGAATTGGCCATGGGGGGCTGGAATCGCAGAAGCGGCTAAGTTAGTACACCTGTGATAGCGCAGGTGCGGGTGTTTTATCGTAGATGCAGAACTTGGATTTTTAAGTGAAAACCGCAGATGCGGTGCTTTGGCCACAGATGCGGTGTAGGGACCGCATGTGCGAGAAGCCTGGGTCAGAAAGTATATATTTCATCCTTCGTGATTTTTAGCCTTTCTTCACCATTTTAAATCGACCTTGGAGCTTTTTGGGGGAGTTTGAAGAGGGAATCAGAGGGAACTTCATTGAGGTAAGATTTTTGAACATAAAACTCATTTCTATGGTGTTATTTCATTGATTAGGCCTGAAATTTATGGGTTAATATTGAAGAAACTAGGGCTTGAGATTGGAGACCTTTGATTATGGATTTAAGGGGTCATTTGTAGTCGGATTTTGGTACTTTTGATATGGATGAACTCGTGGGAGGATAAGGAGTTTGTTGATGTAATTTTTATCGGATTCCGAGACGTGGGCCCGAGGGTCGGGTTTGGTAAATTTCGGGATTTGTGTTGTAATTTGATTACTTTCGAGTGGGCTTTGTTCCTTTAGCATATTTAAATGGTTATGTGCTGATTTTGGTTAGATTTGGAGTATCCGGAGGCCGATTCGAGAGGTAAAGGCATTGCGGGCTAGATTTTGGACTGGATAGAGGTAAGTAATGATTGTAAATACTGTCTTAAGGGTATGAAACCCTGGATTTCACATCGTTGTGCTGCTATGAGTTGACGCACACGCTAGATGACGAGCGTGGAGTCGTGAACCGATGGGGATTGTGACTTAATCCTTCCCGTATGATTGTTTAACTGCCTATCTGATTGAAAACTGTTTGCTATCATTATGTTTTGGGCTGAATGCCATATTTGGGCCTCGTGCCAACTGTTTTGGACCCTTAGGGGATTTTTACTACTATTTTCTCACAGTTTTGACTTTGTATTTGTACTCAGTCATGCTATATTCTAATGTTTTCACAACTCAGCCATATTTACTCATTTTTGATATTTTTAAATGATATTATGGTCTGAGCATCATGTTTTACTGTTGCCCGAGTGGCTTGTGAGATTCTGACTGAGTAAGGCCGAGGGCCTATATTGTGAGGATACTATGGGATTGGGTTGCACGCCGCAACAGTATTATATTGATTCGTGATTATGAGGCCAAGGGCGTGATTTGTTATGCCACGAGGTGGCTTGATATGAGGCCAAGAGCATGTTTGATTATACCACGCGATGGCTTGTTGTTGCGATTGGGTCGTAATGGGACCCTCCCGGAGTCTGTATATTCCAAGTGAGCGCGGGTACCCAGTGTGAGATGTGATATAGCCCGAGGGGCTGATGTTGTTTTGTGTTATTGCCTGAGGAGCTGATACGAGTGATTGTGAGATAGCCCGAGGGGTTGATTTTATGTTTCTACCTTTTCTCACTGCCTTTCATTCACTCGTTTAGCTTCTAAAAGATGTTTTAAAGAGGTTGTTACTTAACTAAGGTTTTTTACGTGTTTTTACTGATTATTGCCTAGTTTTAGTTTTACACTGCCTCTTTATAGCATTTTGCTGTATTTTACGTGTTTTCTTATCGCTAGCTGCCTTTACTTTTATTACTTACTGAGTTGACGTACTCACATTACTCCCTGCACCCTGTGTGTAGATTCAGGAGCCTCGGGTCACACTAGAGAGGGCTGATTGCTTCCAGCAGGCTATACGGAGTTCACTAGGTAGTTGCTCGGCGTTCGCAGCCTAGTGCTTCTCCCTCCTATCCTTACTTTTCTTTTGTACTAGCTCTATAATAGATTGTGTAGTCCTTTTTCATACTCTTAGTCGGACGTTTAGATGCTCATGACTGGTGACACCCCAATGTCGGGCTGTGTTGTTTCTGCAAATTATTCTATTTCACTTTTATTTTGAGATTTATAGCCTATTAATGACTTAAATTGAATTATTATAACTGTTAAATTGATATTGGGGGTTTGTGTTGGTTGGCCTTGTTTCACGATAGGTGCCACCACGACGGGGTCCTGTTTACGTTCGTGATAGCAAGAAGGCGATTAGTTGTTGTCTCGTGAATTTTCAAGAGTCGTTGCAATAATATTTCTTCTTTCAAGGTCATTCTCAAACAGTCGTCTAATTTACGGTGTTTGCTATTCTTATCATGAGCTTCCATCACCGAGCGATGACCGTTTTTTGATTGTCGAATATCCATTAATTTAATTTTGTTACAACTATTGGTACTCCGGTTGTCCTAAACATCATTATACAACAATATAATTATGATTTTTTCATCAAATAGCAAGAAATATAGAAGAAATAACAATTAAGTATAATGAGCAGAAACGATACAACTATTTCACCTTATTTATTTTGGTGTAAACACATATGGGAGATGGAAAGTTAACTTTTTGTATCTTACTGTCAAAGCCACTGAGGAAAGCGATAAATTATTGCCATGTTGACCACAAAAATAGTTCATTATTTCACCCTTCAAGCCATTCAAAACCTCTGCTTTTTCCATATGGTAACCACTACTACTAACTAAAGCTTTGTGCTTAACTGCTTGTGTACAAGCATATATTATGTTGAAAAGTAAGCTGCATATTCTATTCATATGTCACCCCATTTTTCCTCTTTTTCTTTTCGGGTATTTTTTGGTGACTTAAAGCAGTATAAATATGTTAAAATTCACTGTAAATTTAATGATAGAATTTGGGTTTTTGCTTATTCATTTGCTTCATTTGTTAGGTTCTTGATCCTGCAAGGAAGGCTACTATTCTAGATCTTGAAGTGATAAGTTGTTCATTATTTCTCTTGCATTTACATGTTGTACTTGTATTGGGATACTAATGCAGGTTTCTGAAGTTCTATTTTTCTTGACTATTGAAATGTTTTATTGCTATTTTGACATATTTCTGCTACTTTCTTGTTTAAAAATATGTTCTTTTTAATGAAAGTTTGTGTTATAACAAAATTCAGTAAACTATTCTAAATTAGTTGTAGTTACCTAAGATAACTCAAAAGAGCCTCTGTCTTATTATAAAAACTGACAATTATAAACAATATTCATATAGGAGAAGTATTACATGAAGTAACATGAAATTCATTGAGTTGTTTCCATGATAAATCATTACCCATTTGCTGCTATTAAAAGCGACATAGGGGAAGGCAAAAAGAAGAAGCTATGAGCAGTGCTTTTAGAAAAGATAAAATCGTTGAAAATTTAACCAAACAAACATTGTAATTCAATTTAATTTAGTGTATAAATTGTTCTCTGTCTAAACACACAAAAAAATCATTCTATAAGCTAAATATGGAGAAACTCTACTTTGTTAGACTAATGAATAAAATTGTGCTACTCCAAGGGTCATATGATACTCAAAGAATCTGCAAAAACCATTCTATGTAAAAGTGGAGCAGTCGACATCAATTTTTACACAGTGTAGACAACTGGCAGGTGAGTTAATCAAAGAAAAAAAGAATAATATAAGCAAGCAACTAAAAAGCTTACCCTTTTTTAACTAAGAAGCAGAGAACTCCAAGAAACTCAGTATAAGTATGAAGCAGAGAACTTGAAGAAACACAATCCTCAGTGTTTATAGTAAGGATTGGAGATAATAGATAGGTGAAATTGGGATTTTTTAACATATAAAGAAAATAGAGAAGAAAGTCACAAAGGAAAACAGAGCAGGCGGTGATAAGATGACGATGATCCTACAGAGAACAGCACAGGCGCGATAAAATTTGCTAAGAACACACGCGTCAAAGCGAGAAAAAAAGCGTGTATCTTATTTTGTATGATGGAGGCCTTAGGGTTTTTTTAAATTTTTTAGCCACTGCTATGTTCAGGAATAGGGGCAAAACAAGAATAAAAAGGAGTTTTATCGGTTTTGTGTAAAATCACATTGACCAGAAGCTGTTGTCGATTCCCCTCTCTATAAAGTAGTAAAATTAACAATGACATTGGAGACAGGTTGGAGCTGAGCAGAAGCGAAGCCTCTCTTTTCAGCATTCACAATTGTCCTCAATGCATCGTTCAGTATTCTCCGGCCTATTTCCACCGCCGCCGCCGCCGCTGCAACTTATTCTTCTTCGGTGACGGTAAAACCCCTTCTGTTGAGGAAAAATAGAGGCCCAATGGAAATGAATCACATAAGAAATTAAATATTGCGTGAGATAGCCACTTTTTAAAGTGGTATTTAGTTTTTATCCAGCATTTTTAATGCTAAGCAAAAGTAGCCACTAGTCTATTAAATTAATATGAAAAGACAGTATTACCCTTTTTCTATCTCTTTTCTGTCCATGTTCTCTTCCTTGCCAGTGAACCTCCATGGCTTTGATCCCGCCGCATAGTAGTGAACAACTTTCACCTTCTTAAGTTCCACATTCCCTGGGTGACGCCACAACATAGCTAATACCAAGTTTCCTCTATATCGACGAGAATTGAGAAATATCAAAAGACAGAAACGATGTTACGTTCATTTAACATTGTTGATCTCGTTATGGGTTCATTTATTGGATAGAAGTGCTTTGGTTCAGAGTATCGATACAGATATACATTCTTAAAATGTGTAGTATGGGTTACTACCATTTTTGGTTTTATTTATTGGAACAATCAATAGCAAACTACAATGATTCTGGAAGAATTTGCACTTCATTTGACATCAATCTTATATGTAAATTACAATTATTATTATTTTTATTTTTTGTGAAAAGATACAAATAACATTTGATTTTCTGCTACGTTATGGATCCTGAACTTACAGTTACAAGTTCAAAAGTTAAGGATACTTAGTCCTAAACTTTGATTTCTAATTTCAAAAGTTAAAGACACTTGGTCCTGAACTTAGACTAACAAGCTCAAAAGTTAAGGACAATAGGTTCTGAACTTACAGTTACAAGTTCAAAAGTTAAGGACAATAGGTCCTGAAGTCCTGAACTTAGACTAACAAGCTCAAAAGTTAAGGACAATAGCTCCTGAACCTAGGCTAAGAAGCCCAAAAGTTAGGGACAATAGGTCCTGAACTTACAGTTACAAGTTCAAAAGTTAAGAACAATAGGTCCTGAAGTCCTGAACTTAGACTAACAAGCTCAAAAGTTAAGGACAATAGGTCTTGAACTTAGGCTAAGAAGCCCAAAAGTTAAGGACAATAGGTCCTGAACTTAGACTAACATGCTCAAAAGTTAAGGACACTTGGTCCTGAACTTACAGTTACAAGTTCAAAAGTTAAGGACATGTAGTCTTGAAGTCCTGAAGTTAAGTTCAAAAGTTAAGGACATGTAGTCCTGAAGTCCTCAACTTAGAGTTTCAAGTTCAAAAGTTAAGGACATGTAGTTCTGAAGTCCTGAACTTAGAGTTACAAGTTCAAAAGTTAAAGACATGTAGTCCTGAAGTCGTGAAGTTAAGTTCCAAAGTTAAGGACATGAGCAAAAGGGTATTTTCGTCCGGGCAGTTAAAATTTATTAAAGCAGTGGTTAAAGACTAAAGACATTTTAAACAGTGGCTTTAAAGTAAATACATATGTTATTAATGGCTAGCTGTGTAGTTCCCCCCAGAAGAAAAGAAAGGGGAGAAATTCAAAAATAGCCAGATTTACAAGTGGCCATTCAAAAATAATCACAGTTTCAAAAGTAATTGAAATTTAGCCACTTTTTAGGTAAAGATAAATTTGAACGAAAATACTGTTCAAAATCTAGAAAATACTCCAGCATAATATACTGGAGTTCCAGCATAAGTATACTGGAACTCCAGTATATTATAATGGAGTTCCAAGCATAAGTATACTGGAACTCCATCATAATATACTGGAGTTCCAGTATAATATACCGGTCCAACATAATATGCTGAAAGTTCATACACAGGTGCTCCAATCTCTAGTATATTATGCTGGAACTTTCCGCGTGTTGGAGTTCCAGCATAATATGCTGGAAGTTCATACACAGGTGCACCGATCTCCAGTATATTATGTTGGAACTTTTTGTGTTGCAGCAAAATAGTGGTTATTTTTCAATGACTTTGTAAACGTTGGCTATTTTTGAATGACCAATCTGAAAACTGGCTAGCCCGTGCTATTTTAACAAAAGAAAAACCCATCAAATAGTAGTCCATATATGGAAGTCCGTGTGCTGTTGGAGTTACTTTTCTTTTTCCTTCATTTTTCATTTAATTATAGAGTCTACCAAAATTAAATGACAAAATAAGTCAATTAAAAATATATAAGTATAATAAGTAGAAAAATATACTAAAAATAGAACTTATTGTATGTATCCATTTACCAAAAAATAGAACCTTGCAGTCCTGCCTTTTCCCAAACCCCGCACATAGAAAGTGTTTAGTGCATCAGGCTGCTCTTTATCTATTTTATTTTTATTTTTACTTTGGAATAATTTGGTTGAGGAGAAGTTATGCTATAATTTTCCTGAACTATCTTCCATATGCTTACATTATCATAATAGGTTAATCGACATGGATAGTATAACAATAATTAATTTAGGACAAATCTATGTATGTATATATATATATATATAGGCGACATACATAAACCGCCTTTTTAAGTTGTCTTCAATGATCAGACAAGCACCTCAACTGACCCTTTTATCATTTTAGAACTTATAGTCCGTAAAAAATAAGCCTCATGAACACCCGAGTCCAACAGGCCATATGCGTGAGTTACACTCGTCAATGACTACTCAAATTAACCAATAAGAAAATGACACCTATAATTGTACATAAAAATCTGATAAACGTAATTAACAAATAAACACATTTAAAACAATCCCCCCATACACATATTCTTCTTCATCCCCCCTGAATTCCCCTTTCTTTCATCCCAATTTTTCCTTATTGTACAACTAACCAAGTAAAGACCCCAACTAACCAATTTCATCCCAACCTTTCTGACAGAAGCACGGCAGCTCCGGCAACCTGTATCTTTCAACCTTTTCGTCTTCAGTCTTCTATCTCTCTTATTTATTTGATTCATAACTTGGGTTTTCAATTATTCTTTGTAGAGTAGTTTAGATTTTTGAGTAAATTTTTCTTTAATTGGTGTCTAGTTTG
This sequence comes from Nicotiana tabacum, assembly GCF_000715075.1. Taxonomy (NCBI): domain Eukaryota; kingdom Viridiplantae; phylum Streptophyta; class Magnoliopsida; order Solanales; family Solanaceae; genus Nicotiana; species Nicotiana tabacum. The sequence continues at coordinate 140,288,759 of NC_134099.1, read as the reverse complement.
ATTTTTTGATTCAAGCAACCGGATGTCAAATGTTTCTAAAATGGACGGATGAAGTAATTCTGCTGAGATTCCATTTATGAATTATGAGTTTAACAATTTTCTGGTTAATGATTTGCTTTAATCTGATAAAAATTTTGTTTTGCTAATGCGAGTTTGACAACCACGGTGGCAGCGAAGGCGACGATAATGGCCAACTGATTCTGTAATGGTTGGAAGAAGATGTTTCCCACTTCAAAATAATTCTAAAAAAAATTGGTAGGCAACGTGCGTTTCAGACTGTGTCACATGCGAGATAGGCTGACTAGGACGGGCATTTACTTGATACATTTTATAGCTACTTGAAGTGTTAAAATGGTAAAAGGGCTAGTTGAGGTGTTTGTTTCATTGTTGAGGACAACTTAAAGGGGTCTTTTTATATTATATATATATATATATATATATATATATATATATATATATATATATATATATATATATATATAGTATGTATGTATGTATGTATGTATATATATATGTATGTATGTATGTATATATATATATATATATGTATGTATGTATGTATGTATATATATGTGTATATAAGAAAGTGAGGTGACACCTCTCTTAAGCCAAGAAACATATTTATCTTTTTTCTCCTTTTTTTGATTTTTCATCATTTTTTTCATTTATTTTATATTAAAAATTCTACCTTCATAACTCACACCTCTTTATTTTCATAACATATTCTTTTAATAATCATAATAACTCCCATGCCTTTCATATCCATAACCCCTCAAATGTTTAATGTATAAGTTTATGATAATTTATTGTAGTATTCCTCCATATGTACTTATATAAGGACTTCTATACAAGGAGAAATATCATGCTTTGAACAAAGATACTGAGGTTCATCTGTGCTTCTTCTTTTGAATGATAATAATGTGAGTTTTTCGTTACTAAATTTTTTTGGATGAATCAAACTTACGTTGACACGTCACTCATGCCTATAAAAGTTTTCACCTTAACATTTCTGATTATCACGGCTTGACTGGGGTAGTTGAAAAGTTGAAGGACATTTTTTGAACTATAAATCATCCAAAGGTAACAATTCACTCCATTCTATATAATAGGCTGGGAATTAGATACGTTTAACATTAATTTGAGGAACCCTTATATGTTTTCTGCAGATCATAAAAGGATGATATTGCATAGTTTGAAGAAAATTATAGAAGATTCAAGTCAAAGAGAAAATATTTGATTGATTTATACAAGAAGTTTAAGAGTGAAATAAAGAGGTAGAAGCACAAGGACACTTCAAATTATCTCTTTCCTTTTTAATTCTTTGATTTCTAGGTTGCCGCCTAATTAACATTATTTCTACGTACTCTTTTTCTCCATAATTTACTTTAAGCCCAAGTTAGATTCACACAACCATAAAGTTATTCTAGATGAGGTTATAGTTGCAAGTAGAGTTTAGCTGATGACGTTTCTTATTCAAATTCTTTATTTTTGATGTTGCCAATCATATAAAATATTTTATGGAGATCCAACTTATGCATAGACATTATCAGATTTTAGGATAACTTAAAAAAATACAGTTCCTCTATGATGTCATTAAACTACAAGTGGGGGGAATGTATGTGTCTACTTATCTAATTATATGACTATCGACATACTATTTAGCTATTTGTTTATTGCATCAAAATTTTATAATTATTTTATTTTAGTAATAGTATTGTCACGACCCCAAATACCCCGGTAGTGATGACGCCTATCACAATACTAGGCAAGCCAACCCAACATTTAACCACAACGAGTTCTTTTAATGAAACCATTTTCTAAAACCGATTAAGTCTCAATTTCTCATATGAAATATATATATCAACGAAAAATGTGGAAATTAGTACAAAATATACCAACACAGCCCAACAATCCGATGTCACAAGTCAAGAACCTCTAAATACAATCCAAACTAATTGAATAATACATCATAAATCTGAAATAACATAAAACTAAGATAGGAAGGAGGAAAATAGGGTTGCGAACGTCGTGCAGCTACCTTGCAATCTCCGTTAAAGCTCTGAGAGTGCTGGAAGCTCTCACTCTGATGTCTGGGCACCTGGATGTGCACACAAGGTATAGAGAGTAACGTGTGTATGCCAACTCAGTAAATAACTAAAGTAAATAAGGTCTGAGTGCAGTGACGAGCAGTTAAAAATCATATAAGAGTGTTCAACAGAATCTCAAGTCAAACTCAACAGTTTAATGACCAGTTACTTCGTAAAAACTTCAGTTTCAATTAAAATACTTTGAAATCATTTATTCAACATCTTTCAACAGAGGCTCAGTATAAAAGAAAAGTGAAAATATGAAAATGTCATAAACGGGCTCCTCGGGCAAGGTATCACTCATAGTATAGCCTCTCGGGCAAGCCTCTCAGTCACTTGTATCCCAGCTCTCGTCAACAGTATTCACACTCAGCACTCCGGGTTAGTAATATCTCATAATAGTAATAATCATAATAACCATTGTAGCATGAAGCCCGATCCATAGTTTATAGTCGACTACGCTCACTGGGGGTGTACAGACTCCGGAGGGGCTCCTATAGCCCAAGCGTCATATCGCTGCATCACGCAGCCCGATCCAATATACATATCTCTGCGGCGTGCAGCCCGATCCATATAAGTATCGCTGCGACGTGCAGCCCGATCCATAATATATATATATATATATATATATAATCCTCACCATTATATAATATATATATATAATCCTCACCATTAGGCCCTCAACCTCTCTCAGTCATTTACCTCACAATCACTCGAGCATATCAATGGATAATCATGGAACTCAGCCCAAACAGTTTTCATATATTAAGAAGTAGAGTGATAAAATTAGATTTAAAAAATAAACAGGTAAAACATGACTGAGGATATGCTTTCAAAACAGATAGCGTGAGGAAAGTAGTAAAAATTACCCATAGGGTCTAAACAGGTCGGCACAAGACCCCAAACATGACGTACAACCCAAAGTATAGTATCAATCTCAAAAATACGGAATATCATAAGATTTCAAATCATATACGCGGCTTAATAGTCGCTACGGGACGGACCAAGTCACAATCCTTATTGGTGCACGCCCACACACTCGTCACCTAGCATGTGTGTCACCTCATTTATCAAAACAATACGAAATATCGGGGCTTCATACCCTCAGGTCCAGATTTACAATGGTTACTTACCTCAAATCGGATGAAATACTACTCCGCGATGCCCTTGCCTCTCGAATCGGCCTCAACTCACGTCGAATCTATCCAAAATCAGAATCACAACATCAATATATGCTTAGGGAACAAAGACTATGCGAAAATAATCAAATTATATCAAAAATTCCAAAATTGGTCCAATCCGACCCCTGGGCCCACATCTCGAAATTCGATAAAAGTCACATCAATGGAATCCTTATCCTCTTACGAGTTCATACATACCAAGAATACCAAAATCCGGCCACAAATGGCCCCTCAAATCCCTAGATTAAGGTCTCCAATTTTCAAGCCTTAACTCCCCAATTTTAGGCTTCAAATCCCCCAAATTTCATGTTTAAATAGGTAGAAATCACAATAGGATCTAGTATTAAGTTCATAAATCTTACCTCCAAGTGTTTCCCTTTGATTCCCTCTTCAATCCTTCTCAAAAAGCTCCAAAATCGCTCAACAATGGTGAAATTTAGACCTAAAATCGCGAAAGGGGTCTTTTTAACATTCTGCCAAGCACTTGAAATCCCTTCTTCGCGAACGCGGTCAACGCCTCGCGTTCGCGAAGCACAAAATTCCATTGACCACTTAATCCTTCATCGCGAACGTGACACCCTGTATGCGAACGCGAAGCTTCAGTTTTTCAACCCATCGCGAAAGCGACACCTAGTTCATGAACGCGAAGGTCAAACTTCCTGCCTCACACCTTAACCCTTCATGAACGTGAGAGCCCACTCGCGAGCACGAAGACCAAATGTCTGCAACACCAACAACAGATTTCTTCAACTTTTCCAACATGAATTTGATCCGTTCAACCATCCGAAACTCACCCGAGGCCCTCGGGACCTCAACCAAACATGCCAACATACCCCATAACATCATTCAAACTTGTTCCAATCCTCGGAATGCTCAAAACAACATCAAAACACCAAATTAACATCAGATTCAAGCCTAAGAACTCCAAAAACTTCCAAATTCCGCTTTTGATCAAAAGGTCTATCAAACCTCGTCCGAATGACCTGAAATTTTGCACACATGTCACAAATGACACAACGGACCTACTCTAACTTCCGAAATTCCATTCTGACCCCTATATCAAAATCTCACCTATCAACCGGAAACTGCCAAATTTTTTAATTTTGACAATTCAAGCCTAAATCTACTCCGGACCTCTAAAATACATTCCGATCACGCTCCTAAGTCCCAAGTCACCTCCCAAAGCTATTCGAACCATCATAATTCACATCCGAGCCCTAGTTCACATAAGTCAACATCCGGTTGACTTTTCCAACCTAAGCTTACTCAAAAGAGACTAAATGTCTCATTCCTTTCCAAAACGTCTCTGAACCCAAACCAACCAACCAACCCGATGTAATGACCCGCCAGTCGTTTAAAGAATTAACAACCTGATCCCCTATTATTTTCTTTTCCCATGTCTGTTCTGCTATTTTGATTTACCGGGATGTTTGGTTTTGAGTTTCGGAGTGTTTTTGAACACTTAGTCCCTAAAAGAGAGCTTAAGCTTTAGAATTTGGATCGTAGTTGGAGCTGTGTGAAGACGGCCTTGGAATGGAATTCTGTTAGCTCTGTTGGATGATTTCGGGCTTAGGGGCGTGTTCGGATTGTGTTTTGGAGGTTCGTAGCTTATTTAGGCTTGAAATGCCGAAAGTTGAATTTTTGAAGTTTTCGGTTCGATAGTAAGATTTGGATATTGGGGTCAGAATGGGATTCCGGATGTTGGAGTAGATCCATAGTGTTGAATGTGATATGTTTGCAAAATTTCAAGTCATTCGGACGAGGTTTGATAGACGTTTTGATCGAAAGCGTAATTTGAGAGTTTTAGAGTTCTTAGGCTTGAATCCGATGTAAATTGGTGCTTTGATGTTGTTTTGAGAGTTCCGAAGGCTGGAACAAGTTTGAATGATGTTTTAGGATTAGTTGGAATGTTTGGTTGAAGTCCCAGGGGCCTCAGGTGTGTTTCATATGCTCAACGGGTCATTTTTGGAACTTAGAGAATTGCAAAAAAATTACAGCAGGTCAGTTCTGGTTTCCTTCTTCGCGTTCGCGAGTGGGGTCTCTCGTTCGTGAAGAGGAACTGGGGCTGGTGGAAGCTTAATGCTTCGCATTTACGAAGGTGTTCCCGCATTCGCGAGGCTGTGGGGTCTTATACCTACGCGTTCGTGAAGATGGTCCCGCTTTCGCGTAGGAGGAGGGAAGATGGTCACCGCATTCGTGACATGGACATCGCGTTCGCGATGAAGGAAGATTGGACCAAGTGAAGTTGTGCTTCGCGAATGCGAGGGTCCTTCCGTGTTCGCGAAGAAGGAATTATCTGGGCAGAATATAAAATTTCAAACTCCAGGGTTTGGCCATTTTTATCAAAACTAGAGCTTGGGAGCTCGGATTTGAGCGAAATTTTTAGGGATTTTCAGAGATATCGATTGGGTAATGATTCTTAACTCCTTTTTTCTTATAACCCATTAATCTAAACTTTAATTCATCATCTAATTTTGGATTTGGGGTGAGAAATTGTGGAAAAAATTGGAAAAGTTCTTATACCTAAATTTTGAGTTTTGATTGGGGATTTGACATCGGATTTGGATAATTTTGGTATGGTTAGACTTGTGAGTGAATGAGGGTTCATAATCTGTAACTTTTAACCCGATTCCAAGGCGTGAGCCCGGGGGCATTTTGGTCATTTTACCTAATTTCGTGTATTAGCTTAGAATTTATTTGTGGAATCAGTTACTTGAAGTTATATTTACACTATGCAATTGAATTGATTAGATTTGAGCCATTTGGAGTCGAGTACTCATGGAAAGAACGTGGTTTCAGGTAGATTTCTGGGTTTTGGGAAATGTTTAGTTTCTGAGATCTTGTATTGGTATATGTCGACCGACATCTTAAACACTTCTATATTTGTTTATCTTCAGTTGTTTTTAGTTTTCCGCATTTTGGTTCTTTTTCAGCAATTGTTAGGCTTACCTAGTCATAAATACTAGGTGTCGTCTGATAACTAGGGATTTTGATACATTTTATACTCCTTCTTGCTTAAGTTTTGATTAGAAATGTGTACAAAATAGTCCCAAAGGCTCATAAGTTGTGCTTGATTGCAGGTTCGATCAACAAGGTGACAAGATGTCAAAGATCAGCTCAAAGAGGAGTGAAACTTGCACAAGTATCAAGATAAGACAAAGCTCAGGCAAAATAGGGCTAGTGCGGCCGCACACCATTTTGTGCGGTCCGCACAAGTGAGGTTCAGAGAGTATGCAACTCAGGCAATGCGGCCGCATGGGATTTACTGCGGTCCGCATTGGAGTCACCGCAGCCGCACTCGATTTAGTGCGGTCCGTAGAGCCAAGAATCAGAGAAGTGCCAGTTTGGAGTTTGAAGCCCAATACGGTCCGCGCTCCATTTCATGCGGACAACACTAGAAGCCATCGCGACCGCACTCCATTCTGTGCGGTCCGCATTGCCCGAGTTCAGAGAACTGGATTTTTATGTCATGAGCCTTAGTGCGGCCGCACGTAATTTTGTGTGGTCCGCACTAGCCTCGCAGGGGTATTTTTGTCTTGATTTTTCAGGATAGTATAAATAGCTTCTTTTCTCATTTTTAGGTTATCAGATAGTTTTTGTACTGAGTTGCGCTCGTTACCTCCGTTTCTTTAGCTATTTTGGGCAATTTTAGCTTCATTTCAACATTGAATTTTCTAGTTTATCATAAAAATTAATTAATATGAGTTTTTCTTCATCTATTTCTTTGTTTTCTTCTTCAATTATGAGTAGCTAGACTCATAAGCTAGGGTTATGGCTCAACCCTAGTATGGGTAATTGATGGGTCTTGTATTTTGATGCTTGATTGTCTATGGGTGTTTGATATTTGGACTAATTTCATGTTTAATTTTTGAATTAGTGGTTGCAAACACTAGTTTGTGTTTAGTTGACTTTGGCTCTTCTTGAGAAAGAGAGCCTAAGTCTCTGAAATTGGTCCAACAAGGAATTAGGGCGTACTCAAGAGATTGATAGCCCCAATTAAAGGGTTAAATCTAGAGATAGTAATACCCGACTTGAACCTTGATTGCTTGTGCAAATGTGCATACCCAATTGGTCTTGAGAAAGTCAATTCGGGAAAAATCACTCAAACCACCGAGAGATGTAGAGTGGGTAGAATCGTGCAACGGTTATATCATACTCCCCAAATGTGTCAATCATGCCTTAGACTCAAGTATCCGTCAATTGGCCACCTTTTGGTTTAGGGTAGGTAATATTTGGTCTAAGTAGGTTCTATATTTCCTTAAGCACTTCTTTTGTTTCATTTTGGCTCAAATTCATTTAACTTTTTGAGTCTTTTCACTTCTTTTTAAGGGGTTAGAGAGACACACTGTCACTCTTTCTTATACATTTCAAATCTTTTATCCTTTCTCAACTTTCCACACCTTTCATTCTTTGCTTTTCTTGAATCCCGTTTTATTCAATTCTACTTTGAACATTCTTTTTGTCTTTTTGCTTTTCTTTCTTTTTCATTGCCTTTCCTTTTCTTCATTTTGTACCTTTTTACCACTTTGTTTCCATCCTTATCTCTCCCCCCAAACTTATACTTTTGCCATGTGCTAAAGGAAAGATCGGGTGCCAAGAGAGGGTATCTTTTAGAACGGGTAAAGGCTTGTATCATGGTTCTTTGAAGGAAAAAGGTCTAAGGCTCAAAAGGGTTGACTAGGGATATTATCATTGGTAGGTTATGGAAGTGTTAAAGCTATCATTTGGACCAAGGAGAGCCTATAATCATGTCTCAAGTCAAAATTCACTTAGAATTTTGCCTCAACAAATATTTAGGGCAAGTTCTAGACCAATGGCTCGAGACTTGGTCTTGCAATGTAATTTCTCACCACACAAGCTATGGGATCACTGAAGACATAGAGTCGGGGGCCCACAACAACCTTAGATAAGATTTGAGCACATAATGGTCCCGAAAAATCACTTTATGATTATCGGTCAACACAAGAGTCTCAAGGTCATGACTTTCACCATCCTAAACACAACAATTTGTTTTTAACCATGAGATCAAAGGCAAATGTGCTAGGCCCAAGTGAAGCTTTGCTTGAGGCACCCTTAACCACTAACTACTAAAAACAAAAGGAAAAATGGACTCAAACCCTTAAGAAGGTTGTCACGCCATCCATCATTGGGAAGAGCCACCCGGTTCACACGAACTCCACCTTTAGAAAGAACTGTGGCATTAAGAAAATCAAAGGCTTATTGCAAATGTTCAAAACAAGAAGCTACGAACATAAATACGAAGCTAAGAAAGAAAAATTGCAGAACGTAAATTGAATATTTACAAGAGGGGATTTAATCGAACACACAATAGAGGGGATGAATATATACAATGTAGCATAACTTTATATACAGACCCAAAGTGAAATAAAAGTACGAGAAATGTAACGAAATGTTAAAATTATATAAAAACCAAAGATGAAAAATAAAGAAAGCATAAAAACTGTCAAATATATACAATTAACCAAAAAATCAATGTAGGGTCTACCCCTGGCATTGTCCTTAATTCCAACTAAACCAAATAAGCACCAAAAATAAAAAGGGAAAAGGATATAGAGACTCCCTATGAACCGTCTATCTGCATGGGATCCTGAGTGGTCCCAGGGTCCTCAATGTGCTTGGGAACCTCAGATTGGTTCACTGTAGCCTGCTGCTGGGACCTGGGCCTGGACCCGGATAGGCTCCTGGGCTGCATCCTGTGGCTGACTGAAGGAGGTCTCCGGTGGGTCTGCCAATTGGATGACTGCATCATCTGCTCAGGGAATCATCCTCTTCCTCTTGGGAGGCCTCTGAGACTGCTCTGGCTGGGGTTGAGCTGCTGGCACAGAGTCCTGTAACAATAAATCCAAAGGTAGATGATCTGCCTTCAACCTGTCAACCTCAACCCTCAACTCCTTTACGGACTCCTTGGAAGCTCGCGTCTTTCTCATATTCTTGGCCTCCCTAGCAAGCTCCTTGAGAGCTCTCCCATGAGACTACATAGCATCCGTAAGAACTTTTTGAGTGTCAAGGATTTTCTACTGGTTGTACAGAATATCCTTGAGGGCGTCCTCAATAGACTATGGGACCTGTGCAGGTGGGGGTGCCGACTGAGCTGCTACTGTAGTAGTGAGGACAGACAACTTAGAGGAACCTGTCTACATCCAGTTGTTGATGCTGAGAAGGGCCTGGCTCAGTCGGTGTGCAATCACTGGGTAGGCTCGGGAAGAGGGGATATCTGGATCTGTTGAAGTGGATGGACCAGGGGGAATGTCCACTGAGGTGGAGACAGGTTGAGTAGGAGCCACTACCACAACTGGCTCTTTAGACTGGCTAGGTAAAGCAATAGTTGTTCCCTTGAAGTTCTTGATTTTTGGGTTGTCATCCCCTTGCATGATGTACCATGAGAATGGGACCTTTGCTTTCACTTTGATATCAAACGGCCGCTTTTCAACTTTGAGGTCCCTGAAGTACATGGTCAAGAAGCTGGGGAAGGGGTAGTTTTTGTCACCCTCACTAACTACCTACGTAATTACCCGAGACATTACCATCCTGACATTAATCGGGTACCCCGCCATGATCGATGCCACCAAAACTGCTCGGTGAAGAGGGAGGGAGTTGTCATGAGTAGTGGGGTCCAATCTGCTGCATACAAATGTTTCCCACCCCTTGGCCTCAAAGTTCAAACTTCTTCTCAAAATCTTTACACCCACATCAACCAATCGGGGTGGTACCTAGGATTGGCAGATATTGTGCCAACCAGGGACGAACTTTCTCGCCCAATTCTATCTTTGATAAATACAGTGCATCATCCTCCTCATCAAAGCCCGCGTAATCATATATGGTTTTCCCATCGAACATCACTTTCAAATTGCGCATTGGTCACTTTGGTGCCCTTCTTGATGTGGGCAATATTGGTGTAGAATTCCTTGACCAGGTGCTCGTTTGCATCCTCACAGTTGTTTAAAATATACTCCCAGCTCGCTCTCTCTCTCTCTCTAAACTGCCTTCTCACATTAGGGTTGTAAGGCAAAAGGTCTCTATCTACAAAACTTCTCTCCGGAATTAATTTCCTCATAGGCCACCATTCTCTGAATTTATTGTAGGCCACCTCGCTCACAAAGCGGTATTTCCACACCTCCGGGTTTCTAGTTCATTCTACCCCACCAACCTGGGGCTCACCCCTTTCTCCTACTACCTCTTCTTCTCCTACTGCACCATCTCCAGATACTGAAGTTGTGGGAGAGGTGGAGTATTCATCCCCACTACCTTCAGCTGAGCCCTCAGACGACCCAGAAGATACATTTAATGACGCTTGGACAGCAGGGAAAGGTGGAAGAGTGTCTCTTAGTCTGTTTCTATCCGGCTAGTTAGGGATGTACTCTGGGATTGAGTCTGAAGATATATCCCAGGAGGGATTGTATTCACTCCTAGACTGGTCAATGTCCCTATCAGTAGCTTTAATGATCTTCCTCATGTTTTTAATGTTTTGCCGGGCTTGAGGAGTCAGGCTTATCATTTTCTGTTTCCCTCCCCGGGAGGATTCACCTCGACCAGCTTGTTTAGAACCCTCGCCTCTTTGTTTCACTATTTTGTGCAAACAATATCCATTAGGCTTGTTAGTATCAGTAGAAGTAATTAAGATCAGAGTTGCAGAAAAGAAAAGGTTGCAGGCAGTTGCAGATATTACATAGTGCGGACTGCACAAAATGTAGTGCGGCCGCACAGAGGTCAGTGCGGCCGCACAGAGGTCAGTGCGGCCGCACAGAGGTCAGTGCGGACCGCACAAAATACCAATGTCGTCCGGACAGAGGTGGGGTTCAGACTACCCACTCTCTGAACAATTGCTCCGCGGACCGCACAAAATGGCATTGCGGTCCGCATTGAGGCACCGTGGACCGCACAAAATGTAATGCGGTCGCGGTCCTCAATGATTAGGCTTCAGGTCTTTCAACAATGCGGTCCACACAAAATGTTATTGCGGAACGCACAAGTGTACCACGGACCGCACAAACTCGACTGCGGTCCGTACTGAGTGCCCAAAAGCAACACTAACTTAGGGTTAAATGTATTTTGATTGCAAGTCCAATTTTACACCTAAGAAAGGTTCCTATGTGTTTGCCCAGTGTTATTCACTACCTAATGCTACTTTAATCAAGAAATTAACTAACCTAATTTTACCAAATCAAAAGAAGTACGGGAAGCTAGGAAGACAAAAATTAAATGAAAATAATAAACTTAAACAACTAACAAGAAGTAAAAGTTTACTAGATGCAAGATGTTGATGATTAATCGAGATTTTACAGATGAAATCGTGCAATTCTTGTGATGAACAGTGATTGTTTTACGGTTTTGAGAGCAAAAGGTCGAAAAGTGTAAAGGAGGGCCTCAGGCCCTATTTATAGAAAAGGACCTGGGGCCCAGCTTACCTACCCCAAGGCGGACCGCACAAAATGCAATGCGGTCCGCACCACATAGTGTAATTTGAAGTTTGAGAAGGCAACCACTGCAGTCCTTACAAAATGTAATGCGGGCGTAGTGGTCCACCGCAGACCGCATAAAATGTAACCAGCCGCGGTGGCAAACTTCAGAGAGCTGATATTTTCACCTCCATCAATGCGGTCCGCACTAATTTTTATGCCCCCCACACTGAGTTCTTTGCGGCCTCACACAATGTAGTGCGGTCCGCATTAAAAACTTCATAGGCTTGACAATTTTTTCACTGTGTCATGCACTGCATCAACACAAACCTGTAACATCTCACAACCAGTCAGTCCAAAAATAAATCCTATCCTACAATGAAAAACAAAGAAAAACAAGAAGAAAAACACATGAGTTGACTCCCAAGAAGTGCCTGATTTAACGTCGCGACACGACGCAGGTTACCATCAAATTATTTGAGGTGAAGAAGTGTCACCACGTGGTTGTCATCAATTTATCCCAAGTAGTGCTTGACCCTATGCCCATTCACTCTGAAAACTTCCCCATATTTTTCTTTAAATCAAGTGCATCAAACGGGGTCACACATACCACTTCAAAAGGTCTATTCCATTTTGACTTGAGCTTTCCCAGAAACAGATGTAACCGGGAGTTGAACAAAAGAACCAAATCACCCACTTTGAACTCCTTGCTACGAGTATATTTATCATGAAGGTACTTCATCTTGTCCTTGTACAAGGAAAAACTGGAGTAGGCATGGAATCGGAATTCATCAAGTTCATTAAGCTGCTCCACACGAAGATTTGCTGCAATATTCCATTCAAGATTTAGCTTCCTCAATGCCCACATGGCCTTGTGCTCTAAATCGACTGGTAGATGGCAAGCTTTCCCAAACACCAATTGATACAGAGACATACCAATCGGAGTCTTGTAAGCAGTCCTATAAGCCCATAGAGTGTCATCCAACTTCTTTGACCAATTGGTCCTATTTGCATTGACCGTCTTTGACAATATGCTTTTGATTTCCCTGTTGGAGACTTCAACTTGACCGCTTGCTTGAGGATGATAGGGAGTAGAAACTTTGTGATTGACACCATACTTTGCAAGCAAAGTGTCAAAAGCTCTATTGCAAAAATGAGACCCCCCATCACTTATGATTGCACGAGGAGTGCCAAACCTTGTAAAAATGCTCTTCTTGAGAAATGCAACAACACTCCGGGCCTCATTGTTGGGCAAAGCCACGGCTTCAACCCACTTTGAAACATAGTCCACCGCCACAAGAATGTATGTGTTCCCACACGAGCTAACAAACGAGCCCATAAAATCAATGCCTCATACATCAAAAATATCAACCTCAAGAAGGTATTGAGAGGAATATCATCTTTCTTCGAAATTCCACCCGCTCTTTGACATTCATCACACCTCTTCACTAGTTTGCTTGCATCTTTGTACAAAGTTGGGCAATAAAACCCGCAACTAAGAACTTTGGAAGCCGTCCTCACCCTGCCATGATGACCACCATAGGGAGAGGAATGACAAGCCTCCAAGATACTCAATTGCTCTTCCTCCGGGACACACCTTCGGATCACACCATCCGTACAAATTTTGAACAAGTATGGCTCATCCCAATAGAAATCCAAACCATCCCGCTTGAGCTTCTTCCTTTGGTTAGAAGAGAGCTCACATAGGATTATACCAGTCATAAGGAAATTAGCAACATCTGCAAACCATGGCATACCATTCATCGACACCGAAAGGAGTTGTTCGTTGGGAAAAGAATCATTGATCTCTAGGCCATCACGAGGCCTCCCCTCCTCCTCCAAGTGGGACAAGTGGTCCGCCACTTGGTTCTCACTACCCTTCTGGTCCACAATCTCCAAATCGAACTCTTGAAGTAACAAGACCCACCGCATCAGTATAGCTTTGGAGTCCTTTTTCGTTATTAAGTACCGGAGTGCGGCATGGTCGGTATGGATTATGACATTGGCACCCATGAGATACGGCCGAAATTTTTCCATTGCGAACACAATAGCCAAAAGTTCTTTCTCGGTCACTGTGTAGTTCACTTGAGCATCATTATTATCTTGCTCGCATAGTACACTGGATGAAATATTTTGTTCACTCTTTGACCCAAAACCGCCCCAACCGCAACATCGCTCGCATCACATATGAGCTCAAAGGGCAAGCTCCAATTAGGTGTGGTAATGATAGGAGTGGTGGTCAACTTATGCTTGAGAAGTTCAAAGGCTTGCATACATTTTTTATCAAACACGAACTTAGCATCTTTTTCCAACAACTTGCACAAGGGATTCACTACCTTCGAAAAGTCTTTGATAAATCTCCGGTAGAACCCCGCATGCCCAAGAAAACTTTGAACTCCCTTGACAGATGTAGGGGGAGGGAGCCTTTAAATCACATCAACTTTTGCTTTGTCCACCTCAATACCATGCTTTGAAATTTTATGTCCCAGAACTATGCCCTCTTCCACCATAAAGTGGCATTTCTCCCAATTGAGAACAAGATTAGTTTCTTCACAACGGGCCAAAACTCTATCAAGATTCTTTAAGCATTCATCAAATAAGTCTCCCACAACACTAAAGTCATCCATGAACACCTCCAAAATGTCTTCTACCATATCAGTGAAAATGACCATCATACACCGCTGAAATGTAGCCGGTACATTACACAATCCAAAAGGCATCCTAGAAAAGGCAAAAGTGCCATATGGACACGTGAATGTGGTCTTCTCCTGATCTTTCAGAGCAATCAAGATTTGGTTGTACCCAGAATACCCATCCAAGAAACAGTAGAAGGCACGCCCAGTAAGTCGGCCTAACATCTGATTAAGAAAAGGCAAAGGAAAGTGATCCTTGCGGGTCACTTTATTCAACTTGCGGTAGTCCATGCATACCCTTCAACCGGTGACGGTTCTGGCAGGAATCAACTCATTTTGTGAATTTGCAACCACGGTCATGCTACCCTTCTTCGGTACACATTGCACCAGTGAAGTCCAAGAGCTACTAGAGATGGGGTACACAACCCCGACATCCAACCACTTGATCACCTCCTTTTTCACAACTTCTTACATTGCCTCGTTCAACCTCCTTTGATTCTTCAAGGAGGGCTTTGCATCATCTTCTAGAATAATCTTGTGCATATAGAATGTGGGGCTTATCCCCCGAATATCAGCTAAAATCCATCCAATTGCCTTTTTCTGCTTTTGAAGCACCGCCAATATGGCATCAACCTGCATGTTAGTAAGACAAGAGGAAAGAATAACTGGCAAAGTAGAATTTGATCCTAAGAACTCATACCTGAGGTGTAGAGGCAGCGGTTTCAACTCCAACACCAGAGGCTCCTCAATTGAAGGTTTTGTTGGTGGAGTCTTCCTATTTTCAAGGTCCAAAGATAATTTCCTAGGCTCATAAGAGTAAGAGCCCATTCCATATAAAGCGTTCACGCACTCCACTCGGAACTTCATAATCCACCTCGCAATCCAAGATCACAAAGTCAGCTGGCAAGATAAATTTGTCCACCCGGATAAGCACATCATCAATAATACCCAATGGTCTCTTCATCATTCTATCTACCATTTTTAATCTCATGGAAGCCGGTCTCGGCTTCCCAATACCCAAAGTCTTGAAAATGGAATAGGGCATCAAATTGATACTAGCCCCCAAATCACATAGAGCTTTAGCAAAATCCGCACTCCCAATGTTGCAAGGAATGGTGAAAGCACCGGGATCTTCAAGCTTCGGGGCCATTAAATGCAATATTGCACTAACTTGGTGAGTCATCTTTATAGTTTCACAATCCATAGACCGTTTCTTTGTTACCAAGTCCTTCATGAATTTAGCATAGCCCGACATTTATTCAAGAGCCTCCACCAAAGGCACATTGTTGGATAAGCTCTTCATCATGTCAATGAACTTTTTAAACTGATTCTCATTTTTTTGCTTCGCGAGCCTTTGAGGATAAGGTGTAGGTGGCCTTGGCAAAGGAGCCTTGGCAAAGGAGCCTTGGCTTTAGGCACAACCAGCTCCGGCATGTTTATTATGTGTTCCCTAGATGGATTCACATCATTTTGAGTTTCCACCTCGACATCTTGAATATCAATCCTCACTTCTTCATTAACATTTTCATCAATCACATTTTCAACCACCAAAGGAACTTCATCTTCTTGAACTCAACATCATCATCCACAATTTGCTTTTGTTTAGAGGCATGCACATCACCGCCTCTCCCACTTCTTGTTGTTACCGCCATAACATGATTTTTCACAACCTTCGGGTTTACTACCGTATCACTTGGTAGATCATCCTTAGGGCGAGTATTTAAAGATTGTGAGATTTGGCCTAACTGCACCTCCAAGTTTCTGATAGAGGTATTGTGGGAAGCCAACTGTGCATCCGAGTCCGCATTCTTCTTCATCATCTGTTCGAACATCATTTAAATTCTACCCATATCATTGCTAGAAGAACTAGGACCTTGATATGGAAATAGGGGTAGATTGTTTGGTTGTTGGTACATTGGGGGCCTTTGAAAGCCTTGCCCCCAGTTTCCTTGGTTTCCATTGTTCCATATACCTTGATGGTTATTACCACCCAAATTGTTGTTATTACCATTCCAATTTCCTTGGTCGTTTTGATTGTTGTTCTGATTGCCCCAGTTGTTGTTTTGGTTGTTGTTTCCCCAATTACCATTGCCTTGTTGTTGATTGCCCCAGTTGCCTTGGGGTCTCCATTGTTGTTGGTTGGAAGAATTGCCCCTTTGGCCTTGATAATTATTCACATATTGCACCTCCTCATTTTGTTCATCATACCCATCATTTTGGAATCCACTACAATCATTGTCAAATTGCTCCGAATTCCCTTGGTTTTGTTGTCCTCTTTGTCTTCTTTTGTTGACAAGCATATTGACACCCTCCATAGCATTCGCTTGGCGAGGATTTTGAACTTGTTGCAACTGTGCCTTCGTTAGTTGGTTCATCATGGTTGTCAACTCAGCTATAGTCTGCCCATGATCATGTAATTTCTTGTGCAAATGAATAACCGTGGGGTCACCCTGGGGCACATTGGCTCTACTTTGCCAAGCGGAAGAAATGTCAGTCATCTCGTTAAGAATGTCACAAGCTTCATCATAAGACGGCTTCATGAAGTTGCCCCCAGCATGTTGGTTCACTATGCACTGGTTTGTGGTGTTAATACCCCGGTAGAAAGTCAGTTGGATCATTACCTCAGTCATATCATTGATGGGGCATTCCTTCACTATTGTTCTATATTGCTCTCAAATCTCATGCAAAGGTTCCATGGACTCTTGCTTGAACGCCAAGATCTCATCTCTCAATGTAGCCATATGCCCCGGTGAGAAAAATTTTGCAATGAACTTGTCCGCCAACTCATCCTAAGTAGTGATGGAATGGTTGGGAAGTTGCTGGATCCAATCCAACGCCTTCCATCTAAGTGAGAATGGGAAGAGTCTTAACTGGAGAGCATCTTCGGACACATTAGTTTGCTTGTTCCCCCAACATGTATCCACGAACCCCTTGAGATGTTTGTAAGCATTTTGATTTGCAGCGCCCGTGAAATACCCACGCTGCTCTAGCAAAGTCAGCATCACATTGGTTATTTGAAAATTACCCGCCTGGATTCGGGGTGGGACAATAGCACTTGCAAAGCCTTGGTTCGGAAGCACTCTAGGAGCCACTCTTGGAGGTGGCGGAGGAGGGTCTGGAATATTGTCATTTGCATTAGCATTAGCCTGGTGGCCTCTACGTTATCCTTGAGGTATAGACGCACCTCATCATCTCCGACGTCATTTACCTCCTCTCTCGCAATTACATTTCCAAGAGGTTCATTGGCGTTGTTTGCTGCCATTTGGTACCTGAAGTTGAGACACACACAAATTAGTAAAGTGGAGTTGTATATGTTCCAAATTGCACTTCTTAACATTTTTGGTTTTTTGATTTACTTCTAATTATATAAAACTACAATGCTAAATTAAACTAAAGTAAGCTAAGATTAAACTATTGCGAGTTGTTCAAATGAGGCACTAGGGTAGTGACTTTCACCTAGGTGGTCAATTGATAGACACTTGAGTCTAAGGCATGATTGACACATTTGGGGAGTGTGATATAACCGTTGCACGATTCTACCCACTCTACACCTCTCTGTGGTTCGAGTGATTTTGCCCGAATTGAATTCTTCAATACCAATTGGGTATGCACATTTGCACAAGCAATCAAGGTTCAAGTCGGATATTACTATCTCTAGATTTAACCCTTTAATTGGGGCTATCAATATCTTGAGTACGCCCCAATTCCTTGTTGGACCAATTTCAGAGACTTAGGCTCTCTTTCTCAAGAAGAGACAAAGTCAACTAAACACAAACTAGTGTTTGCAACCACTAATTCAGCAATTAAACATGAAATTAGTCCAAATATCAAACACTCATAGACAATCAAGCATCAAAACACAAGACCCATCAATTAGTCACACTAGGGTTGAGCCACAACCCTAACTTATAGGTCTAGCTACTCATAATTGAAGAAGAAAACAAAGAGATAGATGAAGAAAAACTCATATTAATTAATTGCTAAGATTAACTAGAAGATTGAATGTTGAAATAAAGCTAAAATTGCCCAAAATAGCTAAAGAAACGGAGGTCACGAGCGCAGCTCAATACAAAAACTATCTGATGACCTAAAAATGGGAAAAAAAGCTATTTATACTTAGCTGAAAAATCTGGACAAATATACCCAAACGGGGCTAGGGCGGACTGCACAAAATCATGTGTGGCCATACTAAGGCTCTTGACTTAAAATCCATCTCTCTGAACTCGGGCAATGCGGACTGCATAGAATCGAGTGCGGCCGCGGTGGCTTCTAGTGCGGTTTCCATGAAATGGAGTGCAGACCACATTAAGCTTCAATCTCCAAATTGTCACTTCTCTGATCCTTGGCTCTGCGGACCACACTAAATCGAGTGCGACTGCAATGACTCAAATGTGGACCGCAGTAAATTCCATGTGGCCCCATTGCCTGTTTTGCCTGAGTTGCATACTCTCTGAACCTCACTTGTGCGGACCACACAGAATGGTGTGTGGCTGCACTGGCCTTGTTCTGCTTGAGCTTTGTATTGTCTTGATACTTGTGCAAGTTTCACTCCTTTTTGAGCTGATCTTTGACATTTTGTCACCTTGTTGATCAAATCTATAATCAAGCACAACTTGTGAGCCTTTGAGACTATTTTGTATGAGTTTTTCTTCATCTATCTCTTTGTTTAGTTCTTCTATTATGAGTAGCTAGACCCATAATCTAGGGTTGTGGCACAACCCTATTGTGGGTAGTTGATGGTTCTTGTATTTTGATGCTTGATTGTCTATGGGTGTTTGATATTTGGACTAATTTCATGTTTAATTGTTGAATTAGTGGTTGCAAACACTAGTTTATGTTTAGTTGACTTTGGATCTTCTTGAGATAGATGAATAAAAACTTGTACTCATTTCTATTTTGTAAACACTTGTGAGCCTTTGGGACTATTTTGTACTCATTTCTAATCAAAACATAAGCAAGAAGGAGCATAAAATGTATCAAAATCCCTAGTTATCAGCCAACCCTGCACTACTATTGAGTAGCAAGAGAGGGTCGAAGCAGCTTTTACCCGATTAAGGTCGGGATCGATTTCCACAGAGAGCTAGAAGTTGGAGTCGGGTCTCTATCTAAAGTAGAGTTGTATATGTTCCAAATTGCACTTCTTAACATTTTTGTATTTTTGATTTACTTCTAATTATATAAAACTACAATGCTAAATTAAACTAAAGTAAGCTAAGATTAAACTATTGCGAGTTGTTCAAATGATTAAAAGATATTAGGGTAGTGACTTTCGCCTAGGTGGTCAATTGACAGATACTTTATTTTAAGGCATGATTGGCACATTTGGGGAGTATGATATAACCGTTGCACGATTCTACCCACTCTACACCTCTCGGTGGTTCGAGTGATTTTGCCCGAACTGACTTTCTTAAGACCAATTGGGTATGCACATTTGCACAAGCAATCAAGGTTCAAGTCGGATATTACTATCTCTAGATTTAACCCTTTAATTGGGGCTATCAATATCTTGAGTACGCCCCAATTCCTTGTTGGACCAATTTCAGAGACTTAGGCTCTCTTTCTCAAGAAGAGACAAAGTCAACTAAACACAAACTAGTGTTTGCAACCACTAATTCAACAATTAAACATGAAATTACCCCAAATATCAAACACCCATAGACAATCAAGCATCAAAATACAAGACCCATCAATTACCCACACTAGGGTTGAGCCATAATCCTAGCTTATGGGTCTAGCCACTCATAATTGAAGTAGAAAACAAAGAAATAGTTGAAGAAAAACTCATATTAATTAATTGCTAAGATAAACTAGAAGATTCAATGTTGAAATGAAGCTAAAATTGCTCAAAATAGCCAAAACTATCAAAGTCACGAGCGCAGCTCAGTACATAAACTATCTGATAACCTAAAAAGGGGAAAAGAAGCTATTTATACTAAGCTGAAAAATCTAGACAAAAATATTCCTACGGGGCTAGTGCGGACCACACAAAATCACGTGCGGCCGCACTAAGGCTCTTGACATAAAAATCGAGCTCTCTAAATTCGGGCAATGCGGACCGCACAGAATGGAGTGCAGTAGCGGTGGCTTCTAGTGCGGTCCGCAGAGCCAAGAATCAGAGAAGTGCCAGTTTGGAGTTTGAAGCCCAATGCGGTCCTTGCAGCTTTTACTCGATTAAGGTCGGGATAAATTTCCACAGGGAGCTAGAAGATGGAGTCTGGTGTCTATCTAAAGTGGAGTTGTGTATGTGTTCCAAATTGCACTTCGTAGCATTTTGGGTTTTTGATTTACTTCTAATTATATAAAACTACAGTGCTAAATTAAACTAAAGTAAGCTAAGTTTAAACTATTGCAAGTTGTTAAAATGATTAAAAGGCACTAGGGTAGTGACTTTTGCCTAGGTGGTCAATTGACGGGTACTTGAGTTTAAGGCATGATTGACACATTTGGGGAGTATGATATAACCGTTGCATGATTCTACCCACTCTACACCTCTTTGTGGTTCAAGTGATTTTGTCCGAATTGACTTTCTCAAGACCAATTGGGTATGCACATTTGCACAAGCAATCAAGGTTCAAGTCGGGTATTACTATCTCCAGATTTAACCCTTTAATTGAGGCTATCAATCTCTTGAGTACGCCTCAATTCCTTGTTGACCAATTTCAAAGATTTAGGCTCTCTTTCTCAAGAAGAACCAAAGTCAACTAAACACAAACTAGTATTTGCAACCACTAATTCAGCAATTAAACATGAAATTAGTCCAAATATCAAACACCCATAGACAATCAAGCATCAAAACACAAGACCCATCAATTACCCACACTAGGGTTGAGCCATAACCCTAGCTTATGGGTCTAGCTACTCATAATTAAAGAAGAAAACAAAGAAATAGATGAAGAAAAACTCATATTAATTAGTTTCTAAGATAAACTAGAAGATTCAATGTTGAAATGAAGCTAAAATTGTTCAAAATAGCCAAAACTATCGAAGTCCCGAGCGTAACTCAGTACATAAACTATCTGATAACCTAAAAATGGGGAAAAAAGCTATTTATACTAAGCTGAAAATCTAGACAAAAATACCCCTGCGGTGATAGTGAGGATCGCACAAAATCACGTGCAGCCGCACTAAGGCTCTTGACATAAAAATCCAGCTCTCTGAACTCGAGTAATGTGGACCGTACAGAATGGAGTGCGGTCGCGTTGCGGTCCGCATGAAATGGAGCACGGACCGTATTGGTCTTCAAACTCCAAACTGGCACTTCACTGATTCTTGGCTCTGCGGACCATACTAAATTGAGTGCGGCCGCAGTGACTCCAATGCAGACCGCAGTAAATCCCATGTGGCCGCATTGCCTGTTTTGCCTGAGTTGTATACTCTCTGAACCTCACTTGTGCGGACCGCACAGAATGGTGTGCAGTCGCACTGGCCCTGTTTTGACTGAGTTTTGTCTTGTCTTGATACTTGTGCAAATTTCACTCCTTTTTGAGTTGGTCTTTGACATCTTGTCACCTTGTTGATCAAACCTACAATCAAGCACAACTTGTGAGTCTTTGGGACTATTTTGTATGAGTTTTTCTTCATCTACCTCTTTGTTTAGTTCTTCAATTATGAGTAGCTAGACCCATAAGCTAGGGTTGTGGCTCAACCCTAGTGTGGGTAGTTGATGGTTTTTGTGTTTTGATGCTTGATTGTCTATGGGTGTTTGATATTTAGACTAATTTCATGTTTAATTGCTGAATTAGTGGTTGCAAACACTAGTTTATGTTTAGTTGACTTTGGCTCTTCTTGAGAAAGAGAGCTTAACTCTCTGAAATTGGTCCAACAAGGAATTGGGGCGTACTCAAGAGATTGATAGCCCCAATTAAAGGGTTAAATCTAGAGATAGTAATACCCGACTTGAACCTTGATTGCTTGTGCAAATGTGCATACCCAATTGGTCTTGAGAAAGTCAATTCGGGCAAAATCACTCGAACCACCGAGAGGTGTAGAGTGGGTAGAATCGTGCAACGGTTATATAATACTCCCCAAATGTGTCAATCATACCTTAGACTCAAGTATCCGCCAATTGACCACCTAGGTGAAAGTTACCACCTTAGTGCCTTTTAATTATTTGAACAACTTGCAATAGTTTAATCTTAGCTTACTTTAGTTTAATTTAGCAATGTAGTTTTATATAATTAGAAGTAAATCAAAATCCCAAAATTTTAAGAAGTGCAATTTGGAACACATACACAACTCCACTTTAGAAAGACACCCGACTCCTACTTCTAGCTCCTTGTGGAAATCGATCCCGACCTTAATCGGGTAAAAGCTGCTTCGACCCTCTCTCGCTACTCAATAGTAGTGCAGGGTTGGCCTCGATCAATTTTTTGGTGCCTCTGTCGAGGAGCTAACGGTATTGGATATCTATCTAAATAGTTTTGTGTGTTGTTCTTCTTTCCTTCTTTGTTAGTAATTTGTGTGTGTCACAACTTCAGGTACCAAATGGCAGCAAACAACGCCAATTACCCTCTTGGAAATGTGATTGCAGGGGAGGAGGTAGATGACGTCGGAGATGATGAGGTGCCTCTTGTACCTTAAGGACAACGTAGAGGCCGCCAGGCCAATGCTAATGCAAATGACAATATTCCAGACATTCCTCTGCTCCTAGAGTGCTTCCGAACCAAGGCTATGCAAGTGCTATTGTCCCACCCTGAATCCCGGCGGGCAATTTTCAAATAACCAATGTGATGCTGACTTTGCTAGAGCAGCGTGGGTATTTCACGGGCGCTACAAATCAAAATGCTTACAAATATCTCAAGGGGTTCGTGGATACATATTGGGGGAGCAAGAAAACTAATGTGTCCGAGGATGCTCTCCGGTTAAGACTCTTCCCATTCTCACTTCGAGGGAAGGCATTGGATTGGCTCAAGCGACTTCCCAACCATTCCATCACTACTTGGGATGAGTTGGCGGACAAGTTCATTGCAAAATTTTCTCACCGAGGCATATGGCTACATTGAGAGATGAGATCTTGGTGTTCAAGCAAGAGCCCACGGAACCTTTGCATGAGATTTGGGAGCGATATAGAACAATCACAACCCAGTGCATAGTGAACCAACTTGTTAGGGGCAACTTCATGAAGCTGTCTTATGATGAAGCTTGTGACATTCTTGACGAGATGACTGACACTTCTTACGCTTGGCAAAGTAGAGCCAATGTGCCCTAGGGTGACCCCATGGTTATTCATTTGCACAAGGAATTACATGATAATGAGCAGGCTATAGCTGAGTTGACAACCACAATGAACCAACTAGCAAAGGCACAGTTGCAACAAGTTCAAAATCCTCGCCAAGTGAATGCTATGGGGGGTGTCAATATGCTTGTCAACAGAAGAAGACAAAGAGGGCAACAAAACCAAGGGAATTCGGAGCAATTTGACAATGATTGTAGTGGATTCCAAAATGATGGTTATGATGAACAAAATGAGGAGGTGCAATATGTGAATAATTATCAAGGCCAAAGGGGCAATTCTTCCAACCAACAACAATGGAGACCCCAAGGCAACTGGGACAATCAACAACAAGGCAATGGTAATTGGGGGAACAACAACCAAAACAACAACTGGGGCAATCAGAACAACAATCAAAACGACCAAGGAAATTGGAATGGTAATAACAACAATTTGGGTGGTAATAACCATCAAGGTATATGGAACAATGGAAATCAAGGAAACCGGGGGCAAGGCTTTCAAAGGCCCCCAATGTACCAACAACCGAATAATCCACCCATATTTCCATCTTAAGGTCCTAGTTCTTCTGGCAATGATATGGGTAGAATTGAAATGATATTCGAACAGATGATGAAGAAGAATGCGGTCTCGGATGCTCAGTTGGCTTCCCACAATACCTCTATCAGAAACTTGGAGGTGCAGTTAGACCAAATCTCACAGTCTTTAAATACTCACCTTAAGGGTGCTCTACCAAGTGATACGGTAGTGAACCTGAAGGGTGGGAACAAACATGTTATGGCGGTAACAACAAGAAGTGGGAAAGACGGTGATGTGCATGCCTCCAAATAGAAGCAAATTATGGATGATGATGTTGAGTTGCAAGAAGATGAAGTTCCTTTGGTAGTTGAAAATGTGATTGATGAAAATGTTAATGAAAAAGTGAGGATTAATATTCAAGATGTCGAGGTGGAAACTCAAAATAATGTGAACCCGTCTAGGGAACACATAATAGACATGCTGGAGTTGGTTGTGCCTAAAGACATGGATCATTTGCCAAGGCCACCTCCACCTTATCCTCAAAGGCTCGCAAAGAAGAAAAATGAGAATCAATTTAAAAAGGTCATTGACATGATGAAGAGCTTATCCATCAATGTGCCTTTGGTGGAGGCTTGCCGGGCTATGCTAAATTCATGAAGGACTTGGTAACAAATAAATGTCGGTCTATGGATTGTGAAACTATAAAAATGACTCACCAAGTTAGTGCAATAGTACATTCAATTGCCGCGAAGCTTGAAGATCCCGGTGCTTTCACCATTCCTTGCACCATTGGGAGTGCGGATTTTTCTAAAGCTCTATGTGATCTGGGGGCTGGTATCAATTTGATGCCCTATTCCGTTTTCAAGACTTTGGGTATTGGGCAGTCGAGGTCGACTTCCATAAGATTACAAATGGCAGATAGAACGATAAAGAGACCATTGGGTATTATTGATGATGTGCTTGTCCGGGTGGACAAATTTATCTTGCCAGCTGACTTTGTGATCTTGGATTGCGAGGTAGATTATGAAGTTCCTATCATATTGGGAAGACCTTTGCTTGCTACAGGGAAGGACTTAGTTGATGTGGAAGCAGGGGAACTCACCTTCCGGGTGGGTGACGAGAAAGTGGTCTTTCATGTTTGCAAATCAATGAAGCAGCCCAACAGTACCGAGGTGTGCTCTTTTGTGGACCTCGTCACAGCAGTGATAGTTGATGACACCAGTGCAATGATTAATGTGGAGGATCCATTGGAGGCTGTATTGTTGAATCTTGATGTCAATGATGATGAGGGCCGAGTGGAGTGCGTGAATGCTTTACATGGAATGGGTTCTTACTCTTATGAGCCTAGGAAATTATCTTTGGACCTCGAGAATAGAAAAACTCCACCAACAAAACCTTCAATTGAGGAGCCTCTGGTGTTGGAGTTGAAACCACAGCCTCCACACCTCAGGTATGAGTTCTTAGGCTCAAATTCTACTTTCCCAGTTATTCTTTCCTCTTGTATTACTAACATGCAGGTTGATGCCACATTGGCGGTGCTTCAAAAGCGAAAAAAGGCAATTGGATGGACTTTAGCTGATATTCGGGGGATAAGCCCTGCATTCTATATGCACAAGATTATTCTGGAAGATGATGCAAAGCCCTCCTTGGAGCATCAAAGGAGGTTGAACGAGGCAATGCAAGAAGTTGTGAAAAAGGAGGTGATCAAGTGGTTGGATGTCGGGGTTGTGTACCCCATCTTTGATAGATCTTGGACTTCACCGTTGCAATGTATACCAAAGAAGGGTGGCATGACCGTGGTTGCAAATTCACAAAATGAGTTGATTCCTACAAAAACCGTCACCGGTTGGAGGGTATGCACGGACTACCACAAGTTGAATAAAGTGACCCGCAAGGATCATTTTCCTTTGCCTTTTCTTGATCAGATGTTAGATCGACTTGCTGGTTGTGCCTTCTACTATTTCTTGGATAGGTATTCTGGGTACAACCAAATCTTGATTGCTCCGAAAGATTAGGAGAAGACTACATTCACGTGTCCATATAGCACTTTTGCCTTTTCTAGGATGCCTTTTGGGTTGTGTAATGCACCGGCAACATTTCAGCGGTGTAGGATGGCCATTTTCCCTGATATGGTGGAAGAAATTTTGGAGGTGTTCATGGACGACTTTAGTGTTGTGGGAGACTCATTTTATGAATGCTTGAAGAATCTTGATAGAGTTTTGGCCCGTTCTGAAGAAACCAATCTTGTTCTCAATTGGGAGAAATGCCACTTTATGGTGGAAGAGGGCATAGTTCTGGGGCATAAAATTTCAAAGCATGGTATTGAGGTAGACAAAGAAAACGTTGATGTGATTTCAAGGCTCCCTCCCCCAACATCTGTCAAGGGAGTTCAAAGTTTTCTTAGGCATGCGAGGTTCTACCGGAGATTTATCAAAGACTTTTCGAAGGTAGTGAATCCCTTGTGCAAGTTGTCGAAAAAAGATGCTAAGATCGTGTTTGATAAAAAATGTATGCAAGCCTTTGAACTTCTCAAGCATAAGTTGACCACCACTCCTATCATTACTGCACGGAGCTTGCCCTTTGAGCTCATATGTGATGCGAGCGATGTTGCGGTTGGGGCGATTTTGGGTCAAAGAGTGAACAAAATGTTTCATCCGGTGTACTATGAGAGTGATAACTAGTTATTTTGACGCGTTTTATGCTCCTTCTTGCTTGCGCTTTGATTATAAATTCATACAAAATAGTCCCAAAAGGCTCGTAAGTTATGCTTGATTGCAGGTTTGATCAACAAAGTGACAAGATGTCAAAGTTCAGCTCCAAAGGAGTGAAACTTGCACAAGTACCAAAGACAAGACAAACACAGGACAAACAGGCCTAGTGCTGCCGCAATACACTTTGTGCGGTCCGCACAAGGGAGATTCAGAGACCTCGATTTGAAGGCATCAAAGCAGTACGGCCGCAGTAGATATTGTGTGGCCCGCACCGAAGACACCGCGGCCGCACCACCATTTCATGCGGTCCGCAGAAGCAATGTTCAGAGAGATGTCAAGTGCTAGGGTTCAAGCCTGTGCGGTCCACAGTCCATTCTGTGCGGACCGCATAAGAAGCCTCCGCGGCTGCGGTCCATTCTGCGTGGTCCGCGGAGCCTGGGTTCAGAGAGTTGGAATTTCAGAGTCAAGAGCTTAGTGCGGCCGCACACCATTTTGTGCGGTCCGCACTAACCCCGCAGGGGCATTTTCGTCCAATTTTTTCAGCTTAGTATAAATAGAACCTTTTCCATTTTTAGGGTATCAGATATTATCAGACATTAGCTGCGCTCGTGAGAAGACCATCTGTAGCCATTTTGGGCATTTTAACTTAGTCTTAACGATAGAATCTCTATATTTACTTTAGTGTTTAATTAATATGCCTTTATCTTCATCTATTTCTCTGTTCTTCTCTTCAAGTATGAGTAGTTAAACCCATTATCTAGGGTTGTGGCTCAACCCTAGTGTGAATAACTGATGGGTATTATGATTTAGGGCTAGATTGACTATGGGTGTTTGTTATTTGGGTCAATTTTATGGTTGAACTTATGAATTGGTGGTTGCAAACACTGGTTTGTGCTGAGTTGACTTGGCTCTTCTTGAGAAAGAGAGCCTAAGTCTCCAAAATTGACCCAACAAGGAATTGGGATGGACTCAAGAGAATTGATAGTCCCAATTAAAGGGTTAAACCTTGAGAGAGTAATTACCCGACTTGAACCCTAGTTGCTTGAGCAAATTTGCCTACCCCTTTGGTCTTGAGAAAGTCAATTGGGCAAAATCACTCTCTCTGCCAAGAGGTGTGAGAGTGGGTAAAATTGTGCAACAATTATAGCATATTTCTCCAATCATGTCAATCGTGCCTTAAACGCAATTACCCGTCAATTAGCCACCTAGGTGAAAGTCACTACCCTAGTCCCTTTTTATCTATTAGATACAACTTTTAGCAATTCTCATTTAGCATAATCTAGTTGCATTTATAATTAGTAGTTGATAATAGTAGTTTGTTAAAGAAAAACCAAAAATGATTGGAAGTGATATTTGGAACAAACACACAATTCCACTCTAAATAGATACTCGACTCCATTCCTAGCTCCCCGTAGAAATCGATCCTGACCCACAAATCGGGTAAAAGCTATTGCGACCCTCTCTTCCTACTTTTTTTAGTAGTGTAGAGTAGGCTGTGATCACTTTTTGGCATCGTTGCCGGGGAGCTAATGGTTTTGGCTATCTATTTAGTTAGTTTTGTGTATTGTTCTTCTTTCCTTCTTTGTTACTTACTTGTTTGTGTCATTACTCAGGTACCAACATGGCTTTAAACAACGCTAATGACCCTCTTGGAAATGTGATAGCAGGGGAGGAGGTAGATGACTTGAGCAAGATGAGGCGCCCCTTGCACCTCAAGGTCAACGGAGAGGCCGGAATGCCAATGCTAATCCAAATGACAATATTCCAGACCCTCCCCCGGTTCCTCCAAGAATGGCTCCTAGAGTATTATCGAACCAGGGCTACGCAAGTGCTATTGTCCCACCTCGAATCCAGGCGAGCAACTTTCAGATAACCAATGTAATGTTGACCTTACTTGAGCAGCGTGGGTACTTCACGGGCGATGTAAATCAAAATGCCTACAAACATCTCAAGGGGTTCATAGATACATGTTGGGGGAGCAAGAAGATGAATGTATCCAAGGATGCGCTGAGATTAAGACTTTTCCCGTTCTCACTTCGGGGGAAGGCATTAGACTGGCTCGAGAGACTCCCCGACCAGTCCATCACAACTTGGGATGAGTTGGCGGATACATTTATTGCCAAATTCTTCTCTCCTAGTCATATGGCGGCACAACGAGATGAAATATTGGCCTTCAAGAAAGAGCCAACGGAACCTTTGCATGAGTTTGGAAGTAGTATAGAATGATGGTGAAGGAGTGCCCAAATAATGATATGACCGAGGCCATGATCCAACAAACCTTCTACCGGGGCATAAATACTACAAATCAATGCATTGTTAACCAATTGGCCGGGGGCAATTTTATGAATCTTTCTTATGAGGAGGCATGCGATGTACTTGATGAAATGGCGGACACTTCTTCAGCATGGCAGAGTAGAGCAATTGTGCCTCAAGGTGACCCTACGGTTATCCATTTGCACAAGGAATTACATGATCACGGGCAAGCAATAGCTGAGCTTACAACTACTATGAACCTATTGGCTAAGGCGCAGTTGCAACAAGTTCAGAATCCTTGCCAAGTGAATTCCATGGAGGATGTTAGTATGCTTGTCAACAAGACAAGGCAAAGGAGGCAACAAAATCAAGGGAATTCTGTGCAATATGATGATACATGTGATGAGTTTCAAAATGAGGGTTATGATGATCAAAGTGAAGAGGCACAATATGTCAACAACTATCAAGGCAATAAAGGCAACTCTTCAAACCAACAATGGCAACCCCAAGGAAATAGGGGCAATCAACAACAAGGTGGTGGTAATTGGAACAACCACAACCAAAACAACAATTGGGGTAATCAAAACAACAACCAAGGCAATTAAAATGGAAATAACAACAATTGGGGCAACAAAAATAATTAAGGCGGGTGGAACAACAATGGAAACCAAGGCAACCGGGGGAAAGGCTTTCAAAGGCCCCCAATGTACCAACAACCAAACAATACACCCCATTTCCCTTCTTAAGGTCCTAGTTCTTCTGGTAATTATATGGGTAGAATTGAAATAATGTTCGAGCAGATGATGAACAGGAATGTGGATTCTGATGCATTGTTAGCTTCTCACAACACCTCTATATGAAACTTGGAGGTGCAATTAGGTCAAATCTCTCAGTCATTGAATACTCGCCCGAAAGGTGCTCTACTAAGTGATACGGTAGTGAACCCAAAGTGTGGGAACAATCATGTTATGGCGGTCACAACAAGAAGTGGGAGAGGCGGTGATGTGAATGCCTTTAAGCAAAAGCAAGTCGTGGATGATGATGTTGAGTTGCAAGATGACGAAGTCCCTTTGGTAGTTGAAGATGTGGTTGATGGAAATGTGAACAATGAAGTGAGGATTGATATTCAAGAAGTCGAGGTAGAAACCCAAAATGATGTGAACCCGTCTAGGGAACACATAATTGACATGCCAGAGCCGGTTGTGCCAAAAGCCAAGGCTCCTTTGCCAAGGCCACCTCCACCTTATCCTCAAAGGCTCGCGAAGCAGAAGAATGATAATCATTTTAAAAAGTTCATTGATATGATGAAGAACTTATCTATTAATGTACCTTTGGTGGAGGCACTTGAACAAATGTCGGGCAATGCAAAATTCATGAAAGACTTGGTTACAAAGAAATGTGTTCTATGGATTGTGAAACTATAAAGATAACTTACCAAGTTAGTGTTATATTGCATTTAATGGTCCCAAAGCTTGAAGATCCCGGTGCTTTCACCATTCCTTGCACCATTGGAAGTGCGGATTTTGCTAAGGCTCTATGTGACTTGGGAGCTAGCATCAATTTAATGACCTACTCAGTTTTTAAAACTTTG
This sequence comes from Nicotiana tabacum, assembly GCF_000715075.1. Classification (NCBI taxonomy): domain Eukaryota; kingdom Viridiplantae; phylum Streptophyta; class Magnoliopsida; order Solanales; family Solanaceae; genus Nicotiana; species Nicotiana tabacum. Next base: position 140,258,138 of record NC_134099.1, on the reverse strand, counting down.
GGTATCGGGCAACCTAGGCCAACCTCAATGACACTTCAAATGGCGGATCGATCGATGAAGCAACCTTTGGGCATTATTGATGATGTGCTTTTCCGGGTGGACAAATTCATTTTGCCGGCCGACTTTGTCATTTTGGATTGTGAAGTGGACTATGAGGTTCCTATTATCTTGGGAAGACCTTTCCTTGCAACGGGGAAGGCATTGGTTGATGTTGAAGTGGGTGAGCTCACTTTCCGAGTGGGAGATGAAAAGGACGTTTTCCATGTTTGCAAATCTATGAAGCAACCCAATAGCACCGAGGTATGCTCATTTGTAGACCTTGTCACAACTATGATTGTGGATGATACCAGTGTTATGATCAATGTGGAGGATCCTCTTGAGGCCGTGCTATTAAATCTTTATGTCAATGAGGATGCAAGTAGAGTGGAGTGCGTGAATGCCTTACATGGGATGGGCTCTTATTCCTATGAGCCTAGAAAATTGTCTTTGGATCTTGAAAATCGGAAAACTCCACCAACAAAACCATCAATTGAGGAGTCACCGATGTTGGAGTTGAAACCACTTCCACCACACCTCAGGTATGATTTCTTGGGATCAAACTCTACTTTACCAGTTATTCTTTCTTCTTGCCTTACTAACATGTAGGTTGAGGCTACTTTGGCGGTGCTTCAAAAGCGGAAAAGGGCAATTGGATGGACTCTAGCTGACATTTGGGGAATAAGCCCCGCATTTTGTATGCACAAAATTATATTGGAGGATGATGCAAACCCTTCCTTGGAGCATCAAAGAAGATTGAACGAGGCTATATAAGAAGTGGTGAAGAAAGAAGTGATCAAATGGTTGGATGCCGGGGTTGTGTACCCCATTTTTTATAGCTCATGGACTTCTCTGGGACAATGTGTACCGAAGAAGGGTGGTATGACTGTGTGACCAATGACAACAATGAACTTATTCCTACTCGGATAGTCACAGGTTGGAGGGTTTGCATGGACTATCGGAAGCTAAACAAGGTGACCCGAAAGGACCATTTCCCATTGCCATTCCTTGATTAGATGCTTGATAGTCTCGCGGGGTGTGCTTTTTATTACTTTTTGGATGGGTACTCTGGGTATAATCAAATCTTAATTGCCCCGGAGGACCAAGAGAAGACCATATTTACTTGTCAGTATGGAACCTTCGCTTTTTCTCGGATGCCGTTCGGATTGTGTAATGCTCTGACAACATTCCAAAGATGTATGATGGCTATTTTCACCGACATGGTGGAAGATATATTGGAGGTCTTCATGGATGATTTCAGCATGGTTGGTGATTCTTTTGGAGAATGTTTGGGTAATTTGGATAGAGTGTTGGCCCGGTGTGAAGACACAAACCTCATACTCAATTGGGGAAAATGCCATTTCATGGTTGAAGAGGGTATAGTGTTGGGTCACAAAATTTCAAAGCATGGAATTGAAGTTGATAAAGCCAAGATAGAGGTGATTTCAAGGCTTCCTCCCCCCATTTCTGTCAAAGGGTGAGGACTGCCTCTAAAGTTCTTAGTTGTGGATTCTATTGGCCCACCTTGTTCAAAGATGCGGGTGATTTTGTGAAGAGGTGTGACGATTTCCAAAGAGCGGGAGGAATTTCAAAAGAGATGAGATGCCTCTCAATACCATTCTTGAAGTGGATATCTTTGATGTTTGGGGCATCAACTTCATGGGTCCATTTGTTAGCTCTTGTGGGAATACTTACATTCTCGTGGCGGTTGACTATGTCTCAAAATGGGTTGAAGCTATGGCTTTGCCTAACAATGAAGCCCGGAGTGTTGTTGCATTTCTTAAAAAGAGCATATTCACAAGGTTTGGCACTCCTCGTGTGATTATTAGTGATGGGGGGTCTCACTTTTGCAATAAAGCTTTCGATACATTGCTTTCCAAGTACGGTGTCAATCATAAGGTTTCGACCCCTTATCATCCTCAAGATAGTGGTCAAGTGGAAGTCTCCAACAGAGAAATCAAAAGTATCTTGTCAAAGATAGTCAATGCAAATAGGACCGATTGGTCGAAGAAGTTGAATGACGCTCTATGGGCTTATCGGACGGCTTACAAAACTCCGATTGGGATGTCTCTGTATCGGTTGGTATTTAGGAAAGCATGCCATCTTCCGGTTGAGTTAGAGCACAAGGCCATGTGGGCTTTGAGGAAGTTGAAGCTTGAATAGGATGTTGCAGCTAATCTTCATGTTGAACAACTCAATGAACTTGATGAATTTAGATTCCATGCCTACTCCAATTCGTCCCTGTATAAGGACAAGATGAAGTACCTTCATGACAAATATGCTCGTGGAAAGGAGTTCAACGTAGGTGATTTGGTTCTCTTGTTCAACTCCTAGTTACGTTTGTTTCGGGGAAAGCTCAAATCCAAATGGAGTGGACCGTTTGAAGTTGTGTTTGTGACCCCTTTTGGTGCTCTTGATTTGAAAAACAAAAATGGTGAAGTCTTTAGAGTTAATGGGCACCGGGTAAAGCATTATCTTCGAAAGTTTGATGACAGCCACGTGGTGGCGCTCCTTCATATCAAGTGATGTGGTGGTAACATGCGTCGTGCCATGATGTTAAATTAGGCGCTTCTTGGGAGGCAACCCATGTGTTTTTCTTCTTGTTTTCCTTGATCTTTTTTTTGTTTTTTTGTAGTATAAGATTGATTTTTGGGCTAATTCGTTGTGAGATGCTGCAGGAATTGTGTTGATGCAGTTGCAAGACATAGTGAAGAAAATATTCAGTCTCTGAAGTTGCCAGTGCGGCCACACTACACTTTGTGCGGTCCATACTGGTGAAGGCCAAAATGATACCTCTCTAAAGTTTGCCACTGCGGCCGCACTACACTTTGTGCGGTCCGTGGTGGGCCACTACGGCCGCGGTCTGTTTTGTGTGGACCACAGTGGGATACTGGGCCAAGCTTGATCATAACAGCCCAGTGCGGACCGCGGTCCATTTTGTGCGGTCCGCACTGGTAGGTGAGGCTTGGGCCCCAGGGGCTTTTCTATAAATAGACCCTGAGGACCCCTTTTTTGCTCTTTTCACAAAATTGAATCTCAGAGCATATTATTACTGTTCACTACCTGAAATTGATCGTGAAAACTTGCTTAGCATTGATTAACTTCACTCCACCTCATAATCTGGTAACATTACACTCATTTCTTCCATGTTTAATTTTGTAACTTTGTTCTATTTTCACTTTCCTTTTCTTAGCTTATACTTCTTCTTCTTCCTTCTGTAATTAGTTCAACTCTAGGATTAGATTAGTTTAAAGGTAGATTTTTGTGAACTTAGTAGTTTTATGGACTGGGTAAATCATTTAGGGACAATAATTTAGTGGAAAATTGGACTTTAAGGCAAATCTAAGAACCCTAACTCAGTACCACTTCTGGGCATGTTGTGCGAACCGAGCTCATATTTATGCGGTCCGTGGTGCCCTAGTGCGGTCTGCAATACCACTTTGTGCGGACCGCACTAATGATCTTATGTCAAAGTGACCCTTGCCTAGTGCGGCCGCACTATATTTTGTGCGGTCCGCACTGGCCCAGTGCGGCCGCAGTACCATTTTGTGCGGGCTGCACTGGTCAGATTCAGAGGAAGGGTAGTTTGAACCCCATCCCTGTGCAGACCGCGGTCGTTATTGTGCGATCCGCAATGGTCCCTCTGCGGCCCACTCCATTTTGTGCGGTCCGCACTATGCTGTTTCTGCAACCTGGCTGTAACTTTTCAATTCGGTCTGCAATTCTTTCTGCAGAAATGTTGCTCACTGCTTCTATTGATACTAACAATGTGAGATGACTGTGTTTGCAAATAATGGTTAAACAAAGAGGTAAAGGCTCCAAACAACCCGACATAGGCGATTCCGCCCGGGGAGGGAAGCAGAGATTGGTTAAACTCACTCCCCAGGCTAGTCAAAACATAAAGAAGATGAGAAAGGCAATTAAGGCAGCTGATAGAGCATGTGATCTGTCGGGGAGTGAGTATCTTCCCTCCCAAGATATCTCGTCAGACTCAGCACCAACACATTTCTACTCAAGTTTCAGATTGACAGATGACACTCCTCCACCATCACCCACTGCCCAAGCACCAGGGCATATTTCTACTGAGTCATCTGAGGGCTCAGCAGCCGGCAGTGGTGAATACTCCACCTCTCCCACAGCTTCATTATCTGGGGAGGGAGCATATGGAGGTGAGGAGGAAGTGCGAGGGGATGAGGAGGTAGTTGAGGGTGGTGAGCCTCAGGTTGGGGGCATTGCCCGAATTAGAAAACTCAAAGTTTGGGAGGATAGGTTCGTGAGCTAGGTGGCGTACCACAAATTTAGGGAGTGGTGGCCGGTGAGAAAATTGATACCGGAGCGGAGTTTCATTGACATATATCTTTTACCCCACAACCCTAACGTGCATAGACAGTTCAGAATGAGAGTGGGTTGGGAGCACTTCTTAGATGACTGTATGGATGCCAGTGAACACTTGGTCAAAGAGTTCTATTGTAATGTAGCCATCATCGTAAAGGGTTCCAAAGTGACCAAGGTTCGGAACCTCAAGGTGTTGTTTGATGGGAAGTCGCTCAATGAATACTTGAGTTTCAATGAGGAAGATGAGTCTCTTTATATGGCAAAGCTGGAGATGGGCGAGGAGGTCCGTCCATGGTTAGCTCAGTACTTGGCAATCCCAGGTACCATTCTGGAGTGGTTGACTGTTGGGGTCAAAATACTACGGAGGACCCTAAACTTTGAGGCGATGGGCTGGGAGACATTTGTGTGCAGCCAGTTAGACCCTACTACCCATGACCGGACACTTCCTCTCCACCGGGATATTTTGGTTGCTTCCATTATGGCGGGGTACCCCATCAACATGGGGAATGTGATATCCCAGATCATTTCTATAGTGGGTGCCAAGAGAGACCGGAACTATCCTTTCCCCAACACCCTTACTATGTACTTCCGGGACTTGCAGGTGGACAAGAGGCCATACGATATTAAGGTCAAGGCGACAGCCCCGTTCTCCTGGTACAGCTTGAAGGGGAATGACAACCCCTAGGACAAGAACTACAAAGCCCCTGCTTCTTCCCCAACTGGCCATTCTGAAGAGCCAGTTGTAGTAGAGACCCCAGTTGAGCCTGCCTCCATTCATACTGAGATGCCTCCCGGACCTTCCACATCAGCAGGCCTGGAGATCCCATCTACCCGGGCCCATCCCATCTCTGCCCACCGGCTGAGCCAGGCCCTTCTGAGTATAAACAACTGGATGCAGACTGCCTCATCCAAGTTGTCCACATTGACTACCATGGTAGAGGCTCAGTCGGCTCCTCTAGCCCCACAGGTGCCCCAGTCAATAGAGGATGCTTTGAAAGTGATACTTGAGAACCAGAAGGAAATCCTCACTACTTAGGAGACATTGACCAAGGCAGTCTATTCACACAGCAAGTCTCTCAAGGAGCTTGCTTGGGAGCATAAGAAGCTTAGGAAGACACGAGCCTCCAAGGAGTCCGTGAAGGAGCTGCGGGCAGATGTAGATAGACTGAAGGCAGACCAGCTGCCTTTGGACCTGTTGCTCGATGACCCAGTCTCAGTAGCTCATCCACAGCTAGAGCAGCCCTACAGGACTCCGAAGAGGAGGAAGATCCCAAGAGCAGATGATGCCATCATCCAGTTGGCGGACCCACCAGAGGCTTCCTCAAGTCAGCCACAGGATGTACCAATTCCACAGCCTGTCGAGGTCCAGGCCCAGGTCCCAGTAGCAGCAGAGCAGATCACCGGGAACCAGTCTGAGATTCCCGAGCACAAAGAGGACCCAGGGACCACCCATGAGCATATGCAGACAGACACGGCTTAGGGAGTTTTCATATCCTTTTTCTATTATTTTGATGCTTATTTGGACTAGTTGGCATTGGGGACAATGTCAGCTTTTATTTGAGGGGGTGCGCACTACATTATTGGATGACTGTATATATTGATTCATTTTTTGGTTTCTTGATTTTCACATTTGGTCTGTATATAATTTGATATTTAGTTACTTTTATCGCATTTTTCATCTTTCTTTAGGTTTGTATATAAAGTTACATCATTTTATATATTCATCCCCGTTGTATATTCAAATCCTCTATTGTATATATTCGTTCTATTTTCGCAAAAAATTTCTGTTTTTATCCTCTTATTTATGTTCGTAGCTTTTGTTTTGTTTTGGACATTTTCAATAAGCCTTTGCTTTTCTTAATGCCACGGTTCTTTCCAAAGGTGGAATATTGTGCGAACCGGGTGGCTCTTCCCAATGATGGATGGTGTGACAACCTTCTTAAGGGTTTGTGTCCGTTTTTGTTTTTGTTTTTAGTAGTTTATAGTTAAGGATACCTCAAGCAAAGCTTCACTTGGGCCTAGCACATTTTCCTTTGATCCCATGATCAAAGACAAAATGTTGTGTTTAGGATGGTGAAAGTCGTGACCTTGAGACTCTTGTGTTGACCAATAATCATCAAGTGATTTTTCGGGACCATTGGGTGCCCAAATCGTATCTAAGGTCGTTGTGGGTCCCCGACTCTATGTCTTTAGCGATCCTTTAGCTTGTGTGGTGAGTAATTGAATTGCAAATCCAAGTCCCGAGCCATTGGTCTAGAACTTGCCCCGAATGTTTGTTGAGGCGAAATCCTAAGTGAATTTTGACTTGAGACGTGATTATAGGCCCTCCTTGATCTAAATAATAGCTTGAAAAATTCCATAGCCTACCAATGATATGATCCCTAGTTAACCCTTTTGAACCTTAGACCTGTTTCTTTCAAGAACCATGAGACAAGCCTATACCCATTCTAAAAGATACCCTCTCTTGGCACCCGGTCTTTCCTTGAGCACATGGTAAAAGTATAAGTTTGGGGGGAGAGACGAAGGTGGCAACAAAGTGGTAAAAGGCACAAAAATGAAGAGAAGGAAAGGCAATGAAGAAGAAAGAAAAGCAATAGACAAAAAGAATGTTGAATGTCAAAAAAAAAGGGATTCAAGAAAAGCAAAAGAATGAAAGGTGTGGAAAGTTAAAAAAGGAGAAACAGTTTGAATTGCATAAGAAAGAGTGACAACATGTCCCTCTAACCCCTTAGAAAGAGGTGAGATGACTCAAAAAGTCAAGAGAATATATGCCGAATGAATCAAAAGAAGTGCTTAAGGGAAGATGGAACCCATTTAGATCAAAACATTCTCTGCCCTGAACCAAAAGCCTTCACAATGACTCCACAAAAGCCCTATATGATCTTGAGTTGAATGATGCTTATATTAGTGGATACTCACATGAGGGGCAAGCATATGGTACTTAGAGCCGGACTTGTGACCTTTTCTTGAGAGAGATGAGTGAATTTCTATTAACCTCGGTTTGTGTGCCAATATTCTAAAAGGTGAGGTTTGCCTAGGGAGAGTTGAGGATGTGTGAGTTTGGCTTCCACAATGACCAAAGTAATTGAGAGAGTTCTTTGATGTGTTGAGTCAACTCTTGATGCTCTTGTGTCGTACTTGATCCATGGTTTTTCAAAGGTTAAATGTTGTTAATGATTCATTTGTATTGAGGGCAATTGTTAGTCCCAATTGATGCTAGTTGAAGTTGCTTTAGGACAGCTGAAAATTTCTTGAATTTTCCCTTAAGGGGTGGGTCTTATTTTGTTTGCTTGAGGACAAGCAAAAGCTTAAGTTTGGGGGAGTTGATAAGTAGGGATTTGACGCATTTTATGCTCCTTCTTGCTTGCGCTTTGATTATAAATTCATACAAAATAGTCCCAAAAGGCTCATAAGTTATACTTGATTGCAAGTTTGATCAACAAAGTGACAAGATGTCAAAGTTCAGCTCAAAAGAAGTAAAACTTGCACAAGTAAAAAAGACAAGACAAACTCAGGACAAACAGGCCTAGTGCGACGCAGTACACTTTGTGTGGTCCGCACTAGGGAGATTCAGAGACCTGTATTTGAAGGCATCAAAGCAGTGTGGCCGCATTAGATATTGTGCAGCCCGCACCGAAGACACTGCGGCCGCACCACCATTTCATGCGGTCCGCAGAAGCAATGTTCAGAGAGATGTCAAGTGCCAGGGTTCAAGCCTGTGCAGTCCGCAATCCATTCTGCGCGGCCACATTGGAAGCCTCCGCGGCCGCGGTCCATTCTACACGGTCCGCGGAGCCTGGGTTCATAGAGTTGGAATTGCAAAGTCAAGAGCTTAGTACTACCGCACACCATTTTGTGCGGTCCGCACTAACCCCGTAGGGCCATTTTCTTCTAGTTTTTTAGCTTAGTATAAATAGAACCTTTTCCATTTTTAGGGTATCAGATATTATCAAACATTAGCTGCGCTCGTGAGAAGACTATCTGTAGCCACTTTGGGCATTTTAACTTAGTTTTAACGATAGAATCTTTGTATTTACTTTAGTGTTTAATTAATATGCCTTTATCTTCATCTATTTCTCTGTTCTTCTCTTCAAGTATGAGTAGCTAAACCCATTAGCTAGGGTTGTGGCTCAACCCTAGTATGGGTAATTGATGGGTATTGTGATTTAGGGCTAGATTGACTATGGGTGTTTGTTATTTGGGTCAATTTTATGGTTGAACTTATGAATTGGTGGTTGCAAACACTGGTTTGTGCTGAGTTGACTTGGCTCTTCTTGAGAAAGAGAGCCTAAGTCTCCAAAATTGACCCAACAAGGAATTGGGATGGACTCAAGAGAATTGATAGTCCCAATTAAAGGGTTAAACCTCGAGAGAGTAATTACCCGACTTGAACCCTAGTTGCTTGAGCAAATTTGCCTACCCATTTGGTCTTGAGAAAGTCAATTGGGCAAAATCACTCTCTCTGCCGAGAGGTGTGAGAGTGGGTAAAATCGTGCAACGGTTATAGCATATTTCTCCAATCATGTCAATCATGTCTTAGAAGCAATTACCCTTCAATTAGCCACCTAGGTGAAAGTCACTACCCTAGTCCCTTTTTATCCATTAGATACAACTTTTAGCAATTCTCATTTAGAATAATCTAGTTGCATTTATAATTAGTAGTTGATAATAGTAGATTGTTAAAGAAAAATCAAAAATGATTGGAAGTGATATTTGGAACAAACATGCAATTCCACTCTAAATAGATACTCGACTTCATTCCTAGCTCCCCGTGGAAATCGATCCTGACCCACAAATCGGGTAAAAGCTATTGCGACCCTCTCTTCCTACTTTTTTTAGTAGTGTAGAGTAGGTTGTGATCACTTTTTGGCATCGTTGCCGGGGAGCTAATGGTTTTGGCTATCTATTTAGTTAGTTTTGTGTATTGTTCTTCTTTCCTTCTTTGTTACTTACTTGTTTGTGTCATTACTCAGGTACCAACATGGCTTTAAACAACGCTAATGACCCTCTTGGAAATGTGATAGCAGTGGAGGAGGTTTGCACGGATGGTGTGATCCGAAGGTGTGTCCCGGAGGAAGAGCAATTGAGTATCTTGGAGGCTTGTCATTCCTCTCCCTATGGTGGCCATCATGGCAGTGTGAGGACGACTTCCAAAGTTCTTAGTTGCAGGTTTTATTGGCCAACTTTGTACAAAGATGCAAGCGAACTAGTGAAGAGGTGTGATGAATGTCAAAGAGCAGGTGGAATTTCGAAGAAAGATGAGATGCCTCTCAATATCATTCTTGAGGTTGATATTTTTGATGTATGGGGCATTGATTTTATGGGCCCGTTTGTTAGCTCGTGTGGGAACATATACATTCTTGTGGTGGTGGACTATGTTTCAAAGTGGGGTAAAGCCGTGGCTTTGCCCAACAATGAGGCCCGGAGTGTTGTTGCATTTCTTAAGAAGAGCATTTTTACAAGGTTTGATACTCTTCGTGCAATCATAAGTGATGGGGGGTCTCATTTTTGCAATAGAGTTTTTGACACTTTGCTTGCAAAGTATGGTGTCAATCACAAAGTTTCTACTCCCTATCATCCTCAAGCAAGCGGTCAAGTTGAAGTCTCCAACAGGGAAATAAAAAGCATATTGTCAAAGACGGTCAATGCAAATAGGACCGATTGGTCAAAGAAGTTGGATGACGCTCTATGGGCTTATAGGACTGCTTACAAGACTCCGATTGGTATGTTTCCGTATCGGTTGGTATTTGGAAAAGCTTGCCATCTACGGTTGAGTTAGAGCACAAGGCCATGTGGGCTTTGAGGAAGCTAAATCTTGAATGGGATATTGCAGCAAATCTTCGTGTGGAGCAGCTTAATGAACTTGATGAATTTCGATTTCATGCCTACTCCAGTTCTTCCTTGTACAAGGACAAGAAGTACCTTTATGATAAATATGCTCGTAGCAAGGAGTTCAAAGTGGGTGATTTGGTTCTCTTATTCAACTCCCAGTTACGTTTGTTTTCGGGAAAGCTCAAGTCAAAATGGAGTAGACCTTTTGAAGTGGTGTGTGTGACCCCGTTTGGTGCACTTGATTTAAAGAACAAAAATGGGGAAGTTTTTAGAGTGAATGGGCATAGGGTCAAGCACTACTTGGGAAAAATTGATGACAGCCACGTGGTGGCACTTTTTCATCTCAAATGATGTGATGGTAACCTGCGTCGTGCCGCGACGTTAAATCAGGCACTTCTTGGGAGGCAACCCATGTGTTTTTCTTTGTTTTTCATTGTAGGATAGGATTTATTTTTAGACTGACTAGTTGTGAGATGCTACAGGATAGTAATGATGTAGTGCAGGACACAATGAAAAAATTATCAAGTGTCTGAAGTTTTCAATGCGGACCACACTACATTGTGTGCGGCCGCAAAGAACTCAGCGTGGGGGGCACAAAAATCAGTGCGACCACACTGATGATGGATGAAATGAACAGCTCTCTAAAGTTTACCACCGCGGCCGCATTGCATTTTGTGCGGTCCGCGGTGGTCCACTACGGCCGCAGTACATTTAGTGCAGACCGCAGTGGCTGCCTTGGTTTGTACCTCATGACTTTGAGCAATGCGGACCGCATTGCCATTTTGTGCGGTCCGCATTGGGGTGGTAAGCTGGGCCTCAGTTCCTTTTCTATAAATAGGACCTGAGGCCCTCTTTTTACACTTTTCGACCTTTTGCTCTCAAAACCGTAAAAAAATCACTGTTCATCACAAGAATTGCACGATTGCATCTGTAAAATCTTGATTAATCATCAGCATCTCACATCTGGTAAACTTTTACTTCTTGTTAGTTGTTTAAGTTTATTATTTTCATTTAATTTTCGTCCTCTTAGCTTCCCTTCTGTTTTTCCGTTCTTCTCTTGATTTGGTAAAATTAGGTTAGTTAATTTCTTGGTTAGTGTAGAATTAGGTAGTTAAAAACACTGGCCATTTAGGGACCTTTCTTAGGTGTAAAATTGGACTTAAAATCAAAATACATTGAACCCTAAGTTAGTGTTGCTTCTGGGTACTCAGTGTGGACCGCAGTGGATTTTGTGCGGTCCGCAATGACATTTTGTGCGGACCGCATTGCTGAAAGTCCTAAAACTTGATCTTCGAGGACTGTAGTCGCATTGCATTTTGTGCGGTCCGCGGAGCAATTGTTCAGAGAGTGGGTAGTCTGAACCCCACCTCTGTGCGGACCGCATTGGCATTTTGTGCGGTCCGCATTGACCTTTGTGCGGCCGCACTACATTTTGTGCGGTCCGCACGGTGTAATATCTGTAACTGTATGCAACACTTTCTTTTCTGCAACTCTGATCTTAATTACTTCTACTGATACTAACAAGCCTAATGGATGTTGTTTGCACACAATGGTGAAACAAAGAGGCAAGGGTTCTAAACAAGCTGGTCGAGGTGAATCCTCCCGGGGAGGGAAACAAAAAATGATAAGACTGACTCCTCAAGCCCGGCAAAACATTAAAAACATGAGAAAGATCATTAAAGTTGCTGATAGGGCCATTGACCATTCTGGGAGTGAATACGAGCCCTCCCGGGATATATCTTCAAACTCAATCCCAGAGTACATCCCTGACTGGTAGGAGAGAAACAGACTAAGAGACACTCTTCCACCTTCCCCTGCTGCCCAAGCGTCAGTAAATGTATCTTCTGGGTCGTCTGAAGGCTCAGCTAAAGGCAGTGGGGATGAATACTCCACCTCTCCCGCAACTTCATTATCTGGAGAGGGTGCAGTAGGAGAAGAAGAGGTAGTAGGAGAAGGGGGTGAGCCCCAGGTTGGCGGGGTAGAACGAACTAGAAACTCGAAGGTGTGGCAAGACCGTTTTGTGAGTGAGGTAGCCTACCATAAATTCAGAGAATGGTGGCCTGTGAGGAAATTAATTCTGGAGAGAAGTTTTGTAGATAGAGACCTTTTGCCTCACAATCCCAATGTGAGAAGGCAGTTTAGAGAGAGAGTGGGCTGGGAGTATTTCTTAAACAACTATGAGGATGCGAATGAGCACCTGGTCAAGGAATCCTACACCAATGTTGCCCACATCAAGAAGGGCACCAAAGTGACCAAGGTGCGCAATTTTAAAGTGTTGTTCGATGGGAAACCATAAATGACTACTTGGGCTTTGATGAGGAGGATGAGTCGTTGTATTCGGTGAAGATGGAATTAGGTGAGGAGTTCCGTCCCTGGTTGGCACAGTATTTGGCAATCCCAGGTACCACCCCTGATTGGTTGAATGCGGGCATAATGATTTTGAGAAGAAGTTTGAACTTCGAAGCCAAGGGGTAGGAAACATTCGTGTGCAACAGATTGGATCCCACTACTCATGAAAACTCACTCCCTCTTCACCGGGCAGTATTGGCAGCATCAATCATGGTGGGGTACCCGATTAACATCGGGAAGGTGATGTCTTGGGTGATTACATAGGTAGGTAGTGAAGGTGATAGAAACTACCCCTTCCCCAACTTCTTAACCATGTACTTCACAGACTTAAAGGTAGAAAAGCGGCTGTTTGATATCAAAGTGAAAGCAAAGGCCCCATTCTCATGGTATAGAATGCAGGGGGATGACAACCCAAAAAACATGAACTTCAAGGGAACGACTACTACTCTAACTAGCCAGTCTGAAGAGCCAGTTGTGGTAGTGGCTCCTACTCAGCCTGCCTCCACCTCAGCGAACATTCCCCCTCGTCCATCCACTTCAGCAGATCCAGATATACCCTCTTCCCGAGACTACCCAGTGACTGCATATCGACTGAGCCAGGCTCTTCTCAGCATCAACAATTAGATTCAGATAGCTTCATCCAAGTTGTTTGTCCTCACATCTACCGTAGCAGCTCAGTTGGCACCTCCACCTCCACAGGTCCCACATTCTATTGAGGACGCCCTCAAGGATATTCTGGACAACCAGAAGAAAATCCTTGACACACAGAAGGGTCTTACGGACATTGTGGAGTCTCATGGGAAAGATCTCAAGGAGCTTGCGAAGGAGGTTAAGAAGATGAGAAAGACGCACGCTTCCAAGCAGTTCGTAAAGGAGTTGAGGGTTGAGGTTGATAGGTTGAAGGCAGATCATCTGCCTTTGGATTTATTGTTATAGGACCCTGAGCTAGCAGCTTACCCCCAGCCAGAGCAGTCCCAGAGGCCTCCCAAGAGGAAGTGGATGATTGCTCGAGCAGATGATGTAGTCATCCAGTTGGCAGACCCACCGGAGACCTCCTCTAGTCAGCCACAGGATACAGCCTAGGAGCCTATTCAGGCCCAGGTCCCAACAGCAGAGCAGCAGGTTATAGGGAACCAATCTGAGGTTCCCGAGCATATTGAGAACCCTGGGACCACTCAGGATCCCATGCAGACAGACGGGCCATAGGGAGTCTCTATATCCTTTTCCCTTTTATTTTTGGTGCTTATTTGGTTTAGTTGGCATTGAAGACAATGTCATCTTTCACTTGAAGGGGTAGGCCCTACATTGATTTATTGGATGATTGTATATATTTGACAGTTTTTATGCTTTCTTTATTTTTCATCTTTGGTTTGTATATAATTTTAACATTTCGTTACATTTTTCGTACTTTTATTTCACTTTTGGTCTGTATATAAATTTATGCTACATTGTACATATTCATCCCCTCTATTGTATATTCGATTAAATCCCTTCTTGTATATATTTAATTTACTTTCCGCAATTTTTCTTTCTTAGCTTTGTATTTATGTTCGTAGCTTCTTGTTTTGAACATTTGCAATAAGCCTTTGGTTTTCTTAATGTCACGTTTCTTTCTAAAAGTGGAGTTCGTGTGAACCGGGTGGCTCTTCCCAATGATGGATGGCGTGACAACCTTCTTAAGGGTTTGAGTCCGTTTTTCTTTTTGTTTTTAGTAGTTAGTGGTTAAGGGTGCCTCAAGCAAAGCTTTACTTGGGCCTAGCACATTTTCATATGATCTCATGGTTAAAAACAAATTGTTGTATTTAGGATGGTGAAAGTCGTGACCTTGAGACTCTTGTGTTGACCGATAATCATCAAGTGATTTTTCGGGACCATTGTGTGCTCAAATCTTATCTAAGGTCATTGTAGCCCCCGACTCTATGTCTTTAGTGATCCCATAGCTTGTGTGGTGAGAAATTGCATTGCAAGTCCAAGTCCCGAGCCATTGATCTAGAACTTGCCCTGAATGTTTGTTGAGGCAAAATGCTAAGTGAATTTTGACTTGAGACATGCTTATAGGCTCTCCTTGATCCAAATGATAGCTTGAACACTTCCATAACCTACCAATGATAAGATCCCTAGTCAACCCTTTTGAGCCTTAGACCTTTTTCCTTCAAAGAACCATGATACAAGCCTTTACCCATTCTAAAAGATACCCTCTCTTGGCACCTGATATTTCCTTTAGCACATGGAAAAAGTATAAGTTTGGGGGGAGAGACGAGGATGGCAACAAAGTGGTAAAAAGGTACAAAATGAAGAAAAGGAAAGGCAATGAAAAAGAAAGAAAAGCAAAAGACAAAAAGAATGCTCAAAGTAGAATTGAATAAAAAGGGATTAAAGAAAAGCAAAGAATGAAAGGTGTGGAAAGTTGAGAAAGGAGAAAAGATTTGAAATGTGTAAGAAAGAGTGATAGTGTGTCTCCCTAACCCCTTAGAAAGAAGTGAAAAGACTCAAAAAGTCAAATGAATTTGAGCCAAAATGAAACAAAAAAAGTGCTTAAGGGAAGATGGAACCTACTTAGACCAAACATTATCTACCCTAAACCAAAAGCCTTCATTATGTCTCCACAAAAGCCCTATATGATCTTGAGTTGAATGAAACTTACATTAGTGGTGACTCACATAAGGGGCAAGCATATGGTACTTAGAGCTGAACTTGTGACTTTTCCTTGATAGAGATGAGTGATTTTCCATTAACCTCGTTCTGAGTGCTACTATTCTAAAGGTGAGGTTTGCTTAGGGAAAGCTGAGGATGTGTGAGTTTGGGTTCCACGATGACCAAAGTAATAAAAAGAGTTCTTTGATGTGTTGAGTCAACTCTTGATGCTCTTGTGTCGCACCTAATCCATGGTGTTTAAAAGGGTAAATGTTGTTAATGATCCATTTGTATTAAGGGTAATTGTTAGTCCCAATTGATGTTAGATAAGGTCACTTTAGGACAGCAAAATTTTCTTGGATTTTCCCTTGAGTCACTCTTGATGAGGTCTTATTTTGTTTGCTTGAGGACAAGCAAAAGCTTAAGTTTGGGGGAGTTGATAACTAAGGATTTTGATACATTTTATATTCCTTCTTGCTTAAGTTTTGATTAGAAATGTGTACAAAATAGTCCCAAAGGCTCACAAGTTGTGCTTGTGCAGGTTTGATCAACAAGGTGACAAGATGTCAAAGATCAGCTCAAAAAGGAGTGAAACTTGCACAAGTATCAAGACCAAACAAAGCTCAGGCAAAATAGGGCCAGTGCGGTCGTACACCATTCTATGCGGTCTGCACAAGTGAGGTTCAGAGAGTATGTAACTTAGGCAAAACAGGCAATGCAGCCACATGGGATTTATTGCGGTTCGCATTGGGGTCATTGCGGCCGCAATCGATTTAGTGTGGTCTGCTGAGCCAAGGATCAGAGAAGTGCCAGTTTGGAGATTGAAGCTCAATGCAGTCCGCGCTCCATTTTATCTGGACCGCACTAGAAGCCACCGCGGCTGCACTCGATTCTGTGCGGTCCGCATTGCCCGAGTTCAGAGAGCTTGATTTTAAGTCAAGATCCTTAGTGCGACCGCACGTGATTTTATGCGGTCCGCACTAGCCCCACAGGAGTATTTTTGTCCAGATTTTTTAGCTTAGTATAAATAGCTTCTTTTCCCATTTTTAGTTCATCAGATAGTTTGTGTACTGAGCTGCACTCGTGACTTCAATAGTTTTGGCTATTTTGAGCAATTTTAGCTTCATTTCAACATTGAATCTTCTAGTTTATCTTAGCAATTAATTAATATGAGTTTTTCTTCATCTATTTCTTTGTTTTCTTCTTCAATTATGAGTAGCTAGACCCATAAGCTAGGGTTGTGGCTAAACCCTAGTATGGGTAATTGATGGGTCTTGTGTTTTGATGCTTGATTGTCTACGGGTGTTTGATATTTGGACTAATTTCATGTTTAATTGCTGAATTAGTGGTTGCAAACACTAGTTTTTGTTTAGTTGACTTTGGCTCTTCTTGAGAAAGAGAGCCTAAGTCTCTGAAATTGGTCCAACAAGGAATTGGGGCGTACTCAAGAGATTGATAGCCCCAATTAAAGGGTTAAATCTAGAGATAGTAATACCCGACTTGAACCGTGATTGCTTGTGCAAATATGCATACCTAATTGGTCTTGAGAAAGTCAATTCGGGCAAAATTACTCGAACCACCGAGAGGTGTAGAGTGGGTAGAATCGTGCAACGGTTATATCATACTCCTCAAATGTGTCAATCATGCCTTAGACTCAAGTATCCATCAATTGACCACCTAGGCGAAAGTCACTACCCTAGTGCCTTTTAATCATTGAACAACTCGCAATAGTTTAATCTTAGATTACTTTAGTTTAATTTAGCATTGTAGTTTTAAAGTAAATCAAAAACCCAAAAATGTTAAAAAGTGCAATTTGGAACACATACAAAACTCTAATTTAGATAGACACCCGACTCCAACTTCTAGCTCCCTGTGGAAATCAATCCCGACCTTAATCGGGTAAAAGCTGCTTCGACCCTCTCTCGCTACTCAATAGTAGTGTAGGGTTGGCCTCGATCACCGTCACGACAGTTCACGAAGGGTGAACTTGGGTCGTGACAAGTTGGTATCAGAGCTCTAGGTTCATAGGAGTAATGAATCACAAGCCAGTTTATTAGAGTCTCGCGGATCGATACGTAGACATCTGTACTTATCTACGAGAGTCCATGTAACTGTTAGGAAAATTTCCATTTCATATATCTCTTATATTGCTGTTACTTTGTTTTTATGGTATTTATGTTATGTTATGGATTTTATGGTATTTTATAGTGTTTTATTATGAGTCTATTGATAGTACTAATATAGTGTCTCTTGTTGCCTCTTTGAGCCAAGGGTCTCCTGTAACCTCTCTGCCCCTCGGGGTAGAGGTAAGGTCTGCGTACATATTACCCTCCCCAGACCCCACTTGTGGGATTACACTGGGTTGTTGTTGTTGTTGTATTTGATTTCCTAGTCATGCAAGATTTTTGATATCACAATTCTAAACTTTTATCTTTTATTCTCTCACTGATGGTGAGGACACATGCGACCAGAGATGATTAGGCACCTGCACCCCCTACTGGAGCCATTGGAGGTCAGGGACGGGATAGAGGCCGAGGACGCGCACGTGGTGCAGCCAGAGCACCCGCGTGAGCTACCACCGAGGTGCCACCAACAGTTCCAGCTAGAGTCCAGGCACCTGATACGCCTACTGCTACTACTACTCCAGCTTTCCAGGAGACTCTTGTGCAGTTCATGAGTATGTACACCACTCTGGCTCAGGTAGGGTTGCTTCCCCTTGCTGCAACTACATTTCAGGACAAGGGAGGAGCACAGACTCCCGCCGCCCGCACTATTGAGAAGCAAGTGCATGTTGACCAGGTCCCAGAGATTATTCATGTACAGCCTGCAGTCTCAAACCATCCCGAGGATAGGGCAGCGGGTTCCGAGGATGAGCAGCTGAGACTTGAGAGGTTCAAGAAGTACAAGCCTCCTGTATTCAGTGGTCCAGCATCTGATAATGCTTTGGGATTTCTAGATGAGTGCTACTGTATCCTACGTACCATGGGTATATCCAGATCGAACGGGGTTTCCTTCACTACCTTCCAGCTTCGAGGAGCCGCCTATGAGTGGTGGCGTACCTATGAGTTAGACAGTCCGAATGAGGCAGCTTTCCTGACTTGGACTCAGTTTTTAGATATGTTCCTCAGAGCCTTAGGGACGCATGGCACGCGGAGTTGGAGCATTTGTGCCAAGGTACTATGATTGTCTCGGAGTATACTATCCGTTACACTAGTTTGGCTAGATATGCCCTAACCTTGGTTTCTACTGTTCGCGAGAGGGTTCATCGGTTTATTGAGGGGTTTATTCCCAGCATCAGGTCTAGTATGGCTCGTGAGTTGGATATGGATATTTCTTATCAGCAGGAGGTGAGAATTTCTAGGAGGATAGAGGGTATACATTCTAGGGACAGAGAGGAAAGGGAAGACAAGAGGTCTCGGGAGTCGGGCCATTATTCTGGTGCCTGTGCTCTAGCTGCAGTTTGTCATGGTAAGGGGTTATATGAGTTGCCCCATTCATTCAGCTCTTCCAGCAGCCAGTGGTATTCCAGCTCCTCCTAGGCCTCAGGAGCCTTATTATGCACCTCCAGTATCTAATGCACCTCCTGTGCGGGGTGCTTTCAGAGGTCAGTCCAACAGACCTGGCCCGAGACATCCACAACCGGCACGTCCTCTCAAAGCTTGTTTTGAGTGTGGTGAGACACGCCATGTGGTGAGGGATAATCCTAGACTTGGAGGAGTGCACCTCCACAAACTTCTCAGCCACAGCGTGCCCCGCAGAGTTCTCAGGCTATGGTTACAGCTCCAGTTTCTCCCCCACCTGCTCAGCTAGCTAGAGGTAGAGGTCGCCCTAGAAGGGGAGGCCAGGCCAGATATTATGCCCTTCCTGCCCATACCGAGGTTGTCGCCTCTGATTCTGTCATCACAGGTATTGTCTTGGTTTGTCATAGGGATGCATCGGTTTTATTCGATCCAGGCTCCACCTATTCTTAGGTGTCTTCTTATTTTGCCCCGTATTTGGGTGTACCTCGGGATTATTTGAGTTTCTCTGTTTATGTTTCTACTTTGTGCATGTTTTTCATGTGCAGATCCAGGTACTTCGACTCACTCCTACTACCCTTTAGGCGAGGCAATTCTCCAGAGACTTCAAGGTATATCTACTGCATCCGCAGACCGGGGAGTCCCTTTCCATTCTCTCTTCTAGTTTTAGCCCTTTTGTATTTATCTTGATTTAAATATTCTGGAGTTAGAGCACAATGTAGCATTCATAGCTTGTGATTTCATGAGATTCCGGGTTTTGGAAATTGTTTAGTTTCTGAGATCTTGTATTGTTATATGCCGAGCGGCATCTTAAACACTTCTATATTTGTTTATCTTCAGTTTTTATTAGTTTTCGGCATTTTGGTTCTTTTTCTGCAATTGTCAGGCTTACCTAGTCATAGAGACTAGGTTCCGTCACGATAGTTCACGGAGGGCGAACTTCAACTAACCCAATATCACATAATACAGCTGAACAAGACAATAAGAAGCAGAAATAGGGAAAACGGAGTGGTAACTCATGAAACGACCGGTAGGGTCGTTACATCCTCCCCCTATTAATCAAACGTTTGTCCTCAAACGAGTCAAGAAACATACCTGAAGCCTCAAATAGGTGAGGATATCTGCTCCGCATCTCCTGCTCGGTCCCCCAGGTAGCATCCTCTACGGGCCGACCTCTCCACTACACTTTCACTGAAGCTATATCCTTTGACCTCAACTTTAGAACCTGATTCTCCAAAATAGCAACTTGGCTCCATATCATAAGTCAAATCATCATCTAACCGAACCGTGCTAAAATCCAAAACATGAGAAGGATCACCAATATGCTTTCGGATCAAAGAAACATAAAATACCGGATGCACACTCGATAAGCTGGGTGGCAAAGCAAGCTCATAAGCCACCTCCCCAATCCTCCAAAGCACCTCAAAAGGCCCAATGAACCGAGGACTCAATTTACCATTCTTCCCAAATCTCATAACGCTCTTCATGGGTGAAACCTTCAATAGAACCTTCTCACCAACCATGTAAGACAGATCACGGACCTTCCTGTCAATATAACCCTTTTGCCTCAACTGCGTTGTACGAAGCCTCTCCTGAATCATCTTCACCTTGCCTAAAGCTTGCACCAAGTCTGTACCCAAAAGCCTAGCCACAGCCGGCTCAAACCAACCGACCGGAGATCTACACCGTCTCCCATACAAAGCCTCATATGGAGCCATCTGAATACTCGACCGATAACTGTTGTTATAAGTAAACTCTACAAGCGGTAGAAACTGATCCCATGACCCTCCAAAATAAATGACACAAGCATGCAACATATCCTCCAATATCTGAATAGTGCGCTCAGACTGCCCTCCGTCTGAGGGTGAAAAGTTATGCTCAACTCAACCTGAGTACCCAACTCTCACTGCACAGACCTCCAAAACTATGAAGTAAACTGAGTACCTCTATCTGAAATGATGGAAACTGGGATACCATGCAAACGAACAATCTCCTGGATGTATATCTCTGCCAACCGCTCCGAAGAATAGGTAGTACACACAGAAATGAAGTGCGCGGACTTGGTCATCCGATCCACAATTACCCAAATTGCATCGAACTTCTTCAAAGTCCGTGGGAGCCCAAGTACAAAATCCATGGTGATCCGCTCCCACTTCTACTCTGGAATATCCATCTGTTGAAGCAAGCCACCCGGTCTCTGATGCTCATATTTCACCTACTGACAATTGTGACACCGAGCTACAAATCCCCAATGTCCTTCTTCATTCTTCTCCACCAATAATATTGTCTCAGATCCTAATATAACTTCGCGGCACCCGGATGAATGGAATACCGCGAGCTATGGGACTCCTCTATAATCAACTCTTGAAGCCCATCCACATTGGGCACACATATCCAGCCATGCATCCTCAATACCCCGTCATCACCAATAGTCACATCTCTAGCATCATCGTGCTAAACTCTATCCTTTTGGACAAACATATGAGGATCACCATACTGGCACTCTCTGATGCGAGCAAATAAGGAAGACCGAGAGATCATACAAGCCAATACCCGACCAGGCTCCGAAATATCCAACCTCATGAACTGACTGGCCAAGTCTTGAACATCAACTGCAAGGGGTCTCTCCCCAACAGGAATATACGGCAAACTC
This sequence comes from Nicotiana tabacum, assembly GCF_000715075.1. Classification (NCBI taxonomy): domain Eukaryota; kingdom Viridiplantae; phylum Streptophyta; class Magnoliopsida; order Solanales; family Solanaceae; genus Nicotiana; species Nicotiana tabacum. The sequence continues at coordinate 140,236,781 of NC_134099.1, read as the reverse complement.
CCCATACTCACCGCCTTCCTATCTGCCACCACATTGGCCTTTCCTGGATGGTACAAGATAGTAATATCATAATCCTTTAGTAGCTCCAACCATCTTCGCTGCCTCAATCTAAAATCCTTCTGTTTGAACAAGTGTTGGAGGATACGATGATCAGTAAACACCTCACAATACACACAATACAAATAATACTTCCAAACCTTCAACGCGTGAACAATGACAGCTAACTCTAGATCATGAACGAGGTAGTTCTTCTCATGGAGCTTCAACTGACGAGAAGCATAAGCAATAACTCTACCCTCCTGCATCAACACACACCCAGTACCAACTCTCGAAGCATCACAATACACTGTATATGAACTTGAAGCTGATGGCAAATTTAACACTGGAGCTGTGGTCAAGGCAGTCTTGAGCTTCTGAAAGCTCTCCTCACACTTATCCAACCACCTTAATGGAGCACCCTTTTGAGTCAACTTGGTCAAGGGTGATGCTATAGATGAAAATCCCTAAACAAACCGACGGTAATAACCCGCCAAACTAAGAAAGCTGTGAATCTCTGTGGCTGAGGATGGTCTGGGCCAACTCTGAACCGCCTCTATCTTCTTCGGATCAACTTGAATACCCTCACTGGACACCACGTGCCCCAAGAATGCCACTGAACTAAGCCAAAACTCACACTTGGAGAACTTTGCATAAAGTTTCTCCTCCCTCAATCTCTGCAACAAAACTCTCAAATGCCCTGCGTGCTCCTCCTGACTACGCGAATACACCAGAATATCATCAATGAAAACTATGACAAACGAGTCGAGATAAGGCTGAAACACGTTGTTCATCAAATGCATGAATGCTGCTGGGGCATTGGTCAGCCCAAAAGACATCACCAGGAACTCATAATGACTATATCGGGTCCTGAAAGTTGTCTTAAGATTATTCTAGTCCCTGATCTTCAAGTGGTGATGCCTTGAACGGAGATCAATCTTGGAGAACATCCTCGCTCCCTAAAGCTTGTCAAATAAATCATCAATGCGAGGCAATGGGTACTTGTTCTTGATTATAACTTTGTTCAACTGCCTGTAATCAATGCACATTCTCATCGTGCCATATTTCTTCTTCACAAATAGAATAGGCGCACCCCACGGCGACACACTAGGCTGAATAAACCCCTTATCAAGGAGTTCCTGAAGCTGCTCATTCAACTCTTCCAACTCAACTGGTGCTATACGATATGGTGGAATAGAAATAGGCTGAGTGTACGGCACCAGATCAATACCAAAATCAATATCCCTATCCGGTGGCATGCCCGGTAGGTCTGCAGGAAACACATCGGGAAAATCCCTCACAACAGGAACAGAATCAATACTACGAGTCTCTGCACTGACATCCCTCACAAAGGCTAAGTATGAAAGACAACCCTTCCCAACCATCCGTTGGGCATTCAGAAATGAAATCACCCTACTGGGGACAAAATCAGTCGAACCTTGCCACTCAACCGTGGCACACCAAGCATAGCCAACATCACTATCTTAGCATGACAGTCCAATATAGCATGACACGGAGATAGCCAATCCATGCCCAATATCACATCAAAGTCCACCATACAAAGCAACAACAGGTCCACTCAGGTCTCCAGACCTCCAATAGTCACCATACACGACCGGTATACACAGTCTACAACTATAGTATCGCCCACCAGGGTAGATACATGAACAGATGAAACAAGAGACTCACGGGGCGTATCCAAATAACGAGCAAAGTATGATAACACATATGAAAAAGTGGAACTAGGATCAAATAATACAGAGGTATCTCTGCGGCAGACTAAGACAATACCTGTAATCACAACATCTAAAGAAATAGCATCTAGTCTGGCTGGGAGTGCATAGAAACGGGCCTGACCACCACCTAATCGACCTCCCCCTAGCTGACTGACCCCCACCCCTAGTTACCTGAGCGGGTTGTAAAGTAACTGGAGCTGAAGTCGAGGGCTGACCCTTCTACTAAGACGGACCCTCAAGAAGACGAGGACACTTCCTCCTCATATGCCCAAACTATCCACACTTGTAATAACTCCCTGGTGCTGGAGACGGGGACTGAAGGGAACCCCTAGCACCGGGATGACTAGTAGATGCACCTGGCATAGAAGAGCCCTAAACTGATGGAGCATGGGACGAACTCTAGCCTGAAAAGGCACTGAGTAATGAATGGCCCTAATGATAACTATGAGAACCATGACCCAATGATGCCCCACAATAACCTGGGCGAGATGACTGAGCATGCATTAATGGATGGCTTCTGCTATGCTAAAACCGACCCCTCGAAGGAGCACAACCAAAACTACCAGATCCCTGAGGCCTCTTGGCCACCCTCTCATCTCGCTCCTGGTGACAATCTGACTCAATCTCACGGGCAATGTCAACAACTTCCTCAAAAGTAGCACCTGATACCCTCTTCTTGGTCATGAGAATCCGAAGCTGATATGTGAGGCCATCAATGAACCTCCTGATCCTCTCTCGATTTGTGGGAACCAACTAGGCCGCATGACGAGCTAACTCAGAGAACTACATCTCATATTGCATCACAGTCATATCTCCTTGATAGAACTGTTCGAACTGCCTACGCAGCTCCTCTCTGCGAGACTATGGCACATACTTCTCCAAAAAGAGAATGGAGAACTGCTACCAAGTAAGGGGCGCTGCATCAACATGCCTACGTCTCTCATAAGCCTCCCACCAAGTAAAGGTAGCTCCAGAAAATTGAAAAGCAGTAAATGCTATACCACTGGTCTCTAGAATACCTGTTATACGAAGAATCCTCTAACACTTGTCCAAGAAACCCTGGGCATCCTCACCCTCTGTACCACTGAAAGTCAGAGTCTGAAGTCTACCAAATCTCTCCAATTGACATTGCTCGTCGTCAGGCATAACTGGTACCACATACTCCTGAGCTGGTGCAACCGGCTGGGTTGGAGGTGCCCCGGTGTCTGAAGTCCCTGCACAACCTGCTCAGGTGCATGAGCAACGGGAGTCTGAGTACCTCTCCCGGCCTGAGAAGTAGTTGCGGCCGTAGTAACTGATACCGCCTAAGCCAGGCCAGTCCATACTGATAGAATCTGAGCTAAAGCCTCCTGAAGGCCTGGAATCACAATAGGCACAGTCGGTGCCTGAGCTAGTGCTACTAGAGCATCCGCAACAGGGACCTGATCCTGAACTGGGGCGGCTGGTGGATCTACAAGTACTGCCCTAGCTGCTGTGCGGGCTACACCCCTGCCCCTACCATAGCCTTGACCGCGTCCTCGGCCTCTAGTGGCCCCAACTGGTGGTACTGGTGGCCGTCCATCCTGACCAGTAGCGCGTGTCCTCACCATCTGTGAGAGAATAAATATATATATATATATATATATATATATATATATATATATATATATATATATATATATATATATATATATATATATATATATATATATATATATATATATATATATATATATATATATATATATATATATATATATATATATATATATATATATATATATATATATATATATATATATATATATATATATATATATATATATATATATATATATATATATATATATAGCGAAATACATAAACTGCCCCTTTAAGTTGTCTTCAACGATCAGACAAACACCTCAACTGACCCTTTTATCATTTTGGCACTTATAGTCCATAAAAATAAGCCTCATGAACACCCGAGTCCAACAGACCATATGCGTGAGTTACACTTGCCAATGACTTGTCAAATTAACCAACAAGAAAATGACACCTATAAATTGTACATAAAAATCTGATAAACATAATTAACAACAAATAAACACATTTAAAGCAACCCCCCCCCCCCCCACATATTCTTCTTCATCCCCCCTGACTTCCCCTTTCTTTAATCCCAATTTTTCCTTATTGTACAACAAATCAAGTTAAGACCCCAACTAACCAATTTCATCCCAACCTTTCTGACAGAAGCTCGGCAGCTCTAGCAACCTGTATCTCTCTACCATTTCGTCTTCATTCTTCTCTCTCTCTTATTTATTTGATTCAGAACTTGGGTTTTCAATTATTATTCTTTGTAGAGTAGAGTATGGTGTCTAGTTTGATTTTTTGATTCAAGCAACCGGATTTCAAATGTTTCTAAAATGGACGGATGAAGTAATTCTGCTGAGATTTCATTCATGAATTATGAGTTTAACAATTTTTTGGTTAATGATTAGCTTTAATCTAATGAAACATTTTGCTTTGCTAATGTGGGTTTGACAACCACGGTGGCGGCAAAGGCGACGATAATGGCGAACTGATTCTTTAATGGTTGGAAGAAGATGTTGCCCACTTCAAAATAATTCTAAAAACAATAGTAGGCAGCGTGCGTTTTAGACTGTGTCACACGCAAGATGAGCTGACTAGGCCCGGTATTTACTTGAAATATTTTATAGCTACTTGAAGTGTTAAAATGGTAGGGCTAGTTGAGGTGCTTGTCTGATCGTTGAGGACAACTTAAAGGGGCAGTTTATATATTTCGCCTATATATATATATGTAAGAGGGCAATAAAAAAGGTGAGGTGACAACTCTCTTAAGCCAAGAAACATATTTATCTTTTTTCTCATTTTTTCTCATTTTTCATTATTTTTTTCATTTATCTTATATTAAAAATCTTATCTTCATGACTCACACCTCTTTATTTTTATAACCTATACTTTTAATAATCATAATAACTCCCATGTCTTTCATATCCATAACCCCTCAAATGTTTAATGTATAAGTTTATGACAATTTATTATAGTATTCCTCCATATGTACTTACATAAGGACTTCTATACAAGGACAAATATCATGCTTTGAACAAAGATACTAAGGTTCAACTGTGCTTCTTCTTTTGAATGATAATAATGTGAGTTTTCCATTACTAAATTTTTTTGGATGAATCAAACTTACTTTGACACCTCACTCATGTCTATAAAAGTTTTCACCTTAACATTGTTGATTATCACTGCTTGACTGGGGATATAGTTGAAAAGTTAAAGGACATTTTTTGAACTATAAATCATCCAAAGGTAACAGTTTACTCCATTCTATATAATAGGCTGGGAATTAGATACGTTTAACATTTATTTGAGGAAACCTTATATGTTTTCTGCAGATCATAAAGGATGATATAGCATAGTTTGAAGAAAATTATAGAAGATTCAAGTCAAAGAGAAAATATTTGATTGATTTATACAAGAAGTTTAAGAGTGAAATAAAGAGGTAGGAGCATAAGGACACTTCAAATTATCTCTTTACTTTTTAATACTTTGATTTCTAGGTTGCCGCTTAATTAACATTCTTTCTACGTACTCTTTTGCTCCATAATTTACTTTAAGCCCAAGTTAGATTCACACAACCACAAAGTTATTCTATATGAGGTTATAGTTGCAAGTAGAGTTTGGTTGATGACGTTTCTTATTCAAATTCTTTGTTTTTGACGTTGCCAATCATATAAAATATTTTATGGAGATCCAACGTATGCTGATACATTATCAGATTTAAGGACAACTTAAAAAAATACACTTCCTCTATGATGTCATTACAATTACAAGTGGGGGGAATATATGTGTCTATTTATCTAATTATATGACTATCGACATACTATTTAGCTATTTGTTTATTGCATCAAAATTTTATAATTATTTCCTTATTTTAGTAATAGTATTGTCATGACCCTAAATACCCCGGTCGTGATGGCGCCTATCACATTGCTAGGCAAGCCAGCCCAACATTTAACCACAGTTTCTTTTTATAAAACCATTTTCTAAAACCGATTAAGTCTCAATTTCTTATATGAAATATATAAATCAACGAAAAATGCAGAAATTTGTACAAAATATACCAACACAGCCCAAAAATCAGGTGTCACAAGTCAAGAGCCTCTAAATACAACCCAAACTGACTGTATAATTCATCATAAGTCTGAAATAATAGAAAACTAAGATAGGAAGGAGGAAAATAGGGCTGCGGACACCGTGCAACTACCTTGCAATCTCCGGTAAAGCTCTGAGAGTGCTGGAAGCTCCCACTCTGATGTTCGGGTACCTGGATCTGCACACAAGGTGCAGGGAGTAACGTGAGTACGCCAACTCAGTAAGTAACTAAAGTAAATAAGGTCTGAGTGCAGTGATGAGCAGTTAAAATCATATAAGAGTGTTCAACAGAATCTCAAGTCAAACTCAACAGTTTAATAGCCAATTACTTTGTAAAACTTCAGTTTCAATTAAAATACTTTGAAATCATTTATTCAACATCTTTCAACAAAGGCTCAGTAAAAAGAAGAGTAAAAACATCAAAATGTCATAAACGGGCCCCTCGAAAAAGGTATCACTCACAGTATAGCCTCTGGGGCAAGCCACTCAGTCACTTGTGTCCCAGCTCTCGTCAACAGTATTCACACTCCGAACTCCGGTTCAATAATATCTCATAATAGTATAATCATAATAACTGCTGCGGCGTGCAGCCCGATCCATAGTTTATAGTCGACTACGCTCACTGGGAGTGTACAGACTCTGGAGGGCTCTTACAGCCCACGCTTCATATCGTTGTGGCGCGCATCCCGATCCAATATATATATTGTTGCGACGTGCAGCCCGATCCATATAAGTATCGCTGCGGCGTGCAGCCTGATCCATAATATATATAATATTATTGTGGTGTGCAGCCCGATCCATAATATATATAATCCTCACCATTAGGTCCTCAACCTCTCTCAGCCATTTACCTCATAGCCACTCGGGCATATCAGTGGAAAATCAGGGAACTCAGTCCAAACAGTTTTCATATGTTAAGAAGTAGAGTGATAAAATCGGATTTAAACAATAAACAGGTAAAACATGACTGAGGATATGCTTTCAAATCAGATAGAGTGAGGAAATTAGTAAAAATTACTCATAGGGTCTAAACAGGTCGGCACAAGGCCCCAAACATGGTGTACAACCCAAAGTATAGTATCAATCTAAAAAATACGGAATATCATAAGATTTCAAATCACATACACGACTTAATAGTCGCTACGAGACGGACCAAGTCACAATTCCTACCGATGCACGCCCACACGCTCGTCACCTAGCATGTGCATCACCTCATTTATCAAAACAATACGAAATACCGGGGTTTCATACCCTCAGGTCCAGATTTACAATGGTTACTTACCTCAAACTGGATGAAATACTACTTTGTGACGCCCTTGCCTCTTGACTCGGCCTCAACTCACGTCAAATCTATCCAAAATCAGAATCACAACATCAATATATGCTAAGGGGACGAAGCCCATACGAAAATAATCAAATTATATCAAAACTCTCGAAATTGGTCCAACCCGACCCCCGGGTCCATGTCTCGAAATTTGATAAAAGTCACATCAATGGAATCCTTATCCTCCCACGAGTTCATACATACCAATAATACCAAAATCCAACCACAAATGGCCCCTCAAATCCCTAGATTAAGGTCTCCAATTTCCAAGACCTAACTCCCCAATTTTAGGCTTCAAATCCCCCAAATTTCATGTTTAATTAGGTAGAAATCACAATAGGATCGAGTATTAAGTCCATAAATCTTACCTCCAAGTGTTTCCATTTGATTCCCTCTTCAATCCTTCTCAAAAAGCTCCAAAATCACTCAACAATGGTGAAATTTAGACCCAAAATCGCGGAAGGGGTCTTTTAAACATTCTGCCCAGCACTTGAAATCCCTTCTTCGCGAACACGGTCAATGCCTCGCGTTCGCGAAGCATAAAATTCCGTTGACCACTTAATCCTTCATCGCGAACGCCACACCCTGTACGCGAACGCGAAGCTTCAGCTCCTCAACCCATCCCGAGCGCGACACCTAGCTCGCGAATGCGAAGGACAAACTTCCTGTCTCCCACCTTAACCCTTCGCGAACGCGACATCCCACTCGCAAACGCGAAGGCCAAATGTCTGCAACACCAACAGCAGATTTCTGCAACTTTTCCAACATAAATTTGATCCGTTCAACCACCCGAAACTCACCCGAGGCCCTCGGCACCTCAACCAAACATGCCAACATACCCCATAACATCATTCAAACTTGTTCCAACCCTCGGAATGCTCAAAACAACATCAAAATACAAAATTAACATCGGATTCAAGCTTGAGAACTCCAAAAACTTCCAAATTCCACTTTCGATCAAAAATTCTATCAAACCTAGTCCGAATGACCTGAATTTTTGCACACACATCACAAATGACACAACGGGCCTACTCCAACTTCCAAAATTCCATTCCAACCCCTATATCAAAATCTCACCTATCAACCGGAAACCGCCAAAAATTTCAATTTCGCCAATTGAAGCCTAAATCTGCTCCGGACCTCCAAAACACATTCTGATCACGCTCCTAAGTCCCAAATCACCTCCCGAAGCTATCCATACCATTGAAATTCACATCTGAGCCCTTGTTCATATATGTCAACATCCGATTGACTTTTCCAACCTAAGCTTGCTCAAAAGAGACTAAGTGTCTCATTCCTTTCCAAAACCTCTCCGAACCCGAACCAACCAACCCGATATCACATAATACAGTTGAACAAGACAATAAGAAGAAAAAATGGGGGGAACGGAGCGGTAACTCATGAAACGATCGGCTGGGTCGTTATATCATCCCCTTCTTAAACAAACGTTTGTCCTCGAACAACATACCTGAAGCCTCAAATAGGTGAGGATATCTGCTCCGGATCTCCCCTAGATCTCCCAGGTAGCCTCCTCCACAGGTCGACCTCTCCACTACACTTTCACTAAAGCTATATCCTTTGACCTCAACTTTCAAACCTGGCGCTCCAAAATAGCTACTGGCTCCACATCATAAGTCAAATCATTATCTAACCGAATCGTGCTAAAATTCAAAACATGAGACGGATCGCCAATATACTTTCGGATCATAGAAACATGAAATACCGGATGCATACTTGATAAGTTTGGTGGCAATGCAAGCTCATAAGCCACCTCCCCAATCCTCTGAAGCACCTCAAAAGGCCCAATGAACCGAGGACTTAATTTACCCTTCTTCCCAAATCTTATAACGCCCTTCATGGGTGAAACCTTTCATAGAACCTTCTCACCAACAATGTAAGACACATCACGGACCTTCCTGTCAGCATAACTCGTTTGCCTCGATTGTGTTGTACGAAGCCTCTCCTAAATCACCTTCACCTTGTCTAAAGCAACCTTTCAAGTCTGTACCTAAAAGCCTAGCCTCACCCGGCTCAAACCAACCGACCGGAGATCTACACAGTCTCCCATACAAAGCCTCATATGGAGCCATCTGAATACTCGACAAATAATTATTGTTATAAGTAAACTCTGCGAGCAGTAGAAACTAATCTCATGACCCTCCAAAATCAATGACACAAGCGCGCAACATATCCTCCAATATCTAAATAGTGCGTTCGGACTGCCCGTCCATCGGATGGTGAAAAGTTGTGCTCAACTCAACCTGAATACCCAACTCTCGCTGCACAGACCTCTAAAACTGTGAAGTAAATTGAGTACCTCTATCTGAAATGATGGAAACTGGGACACCATGCAAACAAACCATCTCCCGGATGTATATCTCTGCCAACCGCTCTGAAAAATAGGTAGTACACATACGAATGAAGTGTGCAGACTTGGTCAGCCGATCCACAATCACCCAAATAGCATTGAACTTCTTCAATGTCCGTGGGAGCCCAACTACAAAATCCATGGTGATCCGCTCTCACTTCTACTCTGGATTATCCATCTGCTGAAGCAAGCCACCCGGTCTCTAATTCTCATATTTCACTTGCTGACAATTGAGACACCGAGCTACAAATCCCACAATGTCTTTCTTCATTATCCTCCGCCGATAGTGTTGTCTTAGATCCTGATACATCTTCACGACACCCGGAAGAATGGAATACCGCGAGCTATGGGCCTCCTCTAGGATCAACTCCCGAAGCCTATCCACATTGGGCACACATATCCGGCCATGTATCCTCAATACCCCGTCATCACCAATAGTCACATCTCTAGCATCATCGTGTTAAACTCTATCCTTTAGGACAAGCAAATGAGGATCATCATACTAGCGCTCTCTAATGCGATCAAATAAGGAAGACCGATAGATCACACAAGCCAATACCCGACTGGGCTCCGAAATATTCAACCTCACGAACCGATAGGCCAAGGCCTGAACATCAACTACAAGAGGTCTCTCCACAATAGGAATATATGCCAAACTCCCCATACTCACTGCCTTCCTACTCAAGGCATCGGCCACCACATTGGCCTTTTCGGATGGTACAAGATAGTAATAGCATAATCTTTTAGCAGCTCCAACCATCTCCGCTGCCTCAATTTGAGATCCTTCTGTTTGAACAAGTGCTGGAGGCTACTATGATCAGTAAACACCTCACAAGACACACCATACATATAATGCTTCCAAATCTTCAATGCATGAACAATGGCAGCCAACTCTAGATCATGAACGGGGTAGCTCTCCTCATGGGGCTTCAACTGACGAAAAGCATAAGCAACAACTATACCCTCCTGCATCAACACACACCCAATACCAACTCTCGAAGCATCACAATACAATGTATATGAACCTGAAGCTGATGACAAAACTAACACTGGAACTGTGTTTAAGGCAGTCTTGAGCTTCTGAAAGCTCTCCTCACACTCATCCGACCACCTGAATGGAGCACCCTTTTGAGTCAACTTGGTCAAGGGTAATGTTATAGATGAAAATCCCTGCACAAACCGACGGTAATAACCCGCCAACCCAAGAAAGCTGGGAATCTCTATGGTTGAGGACGGTCTGGGCCAACTCAGAACCGCCTTTATCTTCTTCGGATCAACCTGAATACCCTCATTGGACACCACGTGCCCCAAGAATGCCACTGAACTGAGCCAAAACTCACACTTGGAGAACTTTGCATAAAGTTTCTCCTCCTTCAATCTCCGCAACACAACTCTCAAATGCCCCACGTGCTCCTCCTGACTATGTGAATACACCAGAATATCATCAATGACAACAATGACAACTATGACAAACGAGTCAAGATAAGGTCAAAACACGTTGTTCATCAAATGCATGAACGCTGCTGGGGCATTGGTCAGCCCAAAAGACATCACCAGGAACTCATAATGACCATATCGGGTCCTGAAAGCTATCTTAAGAATATTCGAGTCCCTGGTCTTCAACTGGTGATACCTTGAGCGGAGATCAATATTGGAGAATACCCTCGATCCCTGAAGCTGGTCAAATAAATCATTAATGCGAGGCAACATGTACTTGTTCTTGATTGTAACTTTGTTCAACTGCTTGTAATCAATTTATATTCTAATTGTGCCATCTTTCTTCTTCACAAATAGAACAGGCGTACCCTATGGCGACACACTAGGCCGAATAAACCCTTTATCGAAAAGTTCTTAAAGTTACTCGTTCAACTCCGTTGGTTCCATACATTTGGGTGGAATAGAAATAGGCTGAGTGTACGGCACCAGATCAATACCAAAATCAATATCCCTATCCGGTGGCATTCCCGGTAGGTCTGCAGGAAACACATCGGGAAAATCCCTCACAACAGGAACAGAATCAATACTACGAGTCTCTGCACTGACATCCCTCACAAAGGCTAAGTATGAAAGACAACCCATCCCAATCATCCGCTGGACCTTCAAAAATGAAATCACCCTACTGGGGACAAAATCAGTCGAACCTCGCCACTTAATCCGTGGCACACCAGGCATAGCCAACGTCATTGTCTTAGCATGCCATGGAGATGGCCAATCCATGCCCAAAATCACATCAAAGTCCACCATACAAAGCAACATCAGGTCCACTCAGGTCTCCAGACCCCCAATAGTCACCACACACGATTGGTATATGCAGTCCACAACTATAGTATCGCCCACCGGGGTAGATACATGAACAGATGAAACAAGAGACTCCTGGGGCATATCCAAATAACGAGCAAAGTATGATGACACATATGAAAAAGTGGAACCAGGATCAAATAATACAGAGGCATCTCTGCAGGGAAACAATACCTGTAATCACAACATCTGAAGCAATAACATTTGGTCTGGCTGGGAGTGCATAGAAACGGGCCTGACCACCACCTGATCAACCTTCCCCTATAGGGAGACCCTTAGCTAACTGACCCCCAACCCTAGCTGCCTGAGCGGTTGGTGAAGTAACTGGAGCTGAAGTCGAGGGCTAACCCCTCTACTGAGATGGGCCCTCAAGAAGACGAGGACATTGCCTCATCATATGCCCAAATTCTCCACACTCGTAATAACTGCCTAGTGCTGGAGACGGGGACTGAAGGGAACCCCTAGCACCGGGATGACTAGCAGATGCACCTGGCATAGAAGAGACCTGAATTGATGGAGCACAGGATGAACTCTAGGTTAGAAGGGCACTGAGTAATGAATGGCCCTGATGAGAATTGTGAGAACCATGACCTGATGATGCCCTACGATAACCTGGGCAAGCTGACTGAGCATGCTTGAATGGACGGCCTCTACTGTACTGAAACTAACCTCTCGAAGGAGCACCACCAAAACTACAAGATCCCCGAGGCCTCTTGGCCTCCCTCTCTTCTTGCTCCTGCAATGAACTGACTCAATCTCGCAGGCGATGTCAACAACTTCCTCAAAAGTTGCACCTGACACCCTCTCGCTGGTCATGAGAATCCGAAGCTGATATGTGAGGCCATCAATGAACCTCCTGATCCTCTCTCGATCTATGGGAACCAACCAGACCGCGTGACGAGCTAACTCAGAGAATCGCATCTCATACTGCATCACAGTCATATCTCCCTGATGCAACTACTCAAACTGTCTGCGCTGCTCCTCTCTACGAGACTATGGCACATACTTCTCCAAAAAGAGAATGACAAAATGGTGCCAGGTAAGGGGCGCCGCATCAATAGGACTATGACTCTCATAAGCTTCCCACCAAGTAAAGGCATCTCAAGAAACTGAAAAGTAGTAAATGCTACACCACTGGTCTCCAGAATACCCGTTGTCCGAAGAATCCTCTAACACTTGTCCAAGAAGCCCTGGGCATCATCGCCCTCTGTACCACTGAAAGTCGGAGGTTGAAGTCTACCAAATCTCTCCAATCGATGTTGCTCATTGTCAGGCATAACTGGTATCATATACTCCTGAGTCGGTGCAACCGACTGGGCTGGAGGTGCCCCCAGTGTCCGAAGTCCCTACACAACCTGCTTAGGTGTGCGAGCAAAGGGAGTCTGAGTACCTCCCCCAGCCTGAGAAGTACTTGCGGCTGTAGTAACTTAGACTGCTTGAGCCAAGCCAGTGCATACTGATATAATCTGAGCTAAAGCCTCCTAAAGGCCTGGAATCAAAATAGACACAGCTGATGCATGAGCTGGTGCTGTTGGAGCATGCGCAACTAGGACCTGATCCTGAACTGGGGCGGCTGATGGATCTACAGGTGCTGCCCTAGCTGTTGTGCGGGCTATACCCCTGACCCTACCACGACCTCGACCGCGTCCTCAACCTCAAGTGGCCCCAGCTGGTGGTACTGGTGGTCGTCCATCCTGACCGGTAGCACATGTCCTCACCATCTGTGAGGAGAAGTTATGATATAAGTTTCCTGAACTATCTTCCATATGCTTACGCTATCATAATAGGTTAATCAGCATGGATGGTACAACAATAATTAATTTAGGAGAAAGCTATTTGTGTGTGTATATATATATAGGCAAAATACATAAACCGCCCATTTAAGTTGTCTTCAACGATCAGACAAGCACCTCAACTGACCCTTTTATCATTTTGGCACTTATAGTCCATAAAAATAAGCCTCATGAACACCCGAGTCCAACAGGCTATATGCGTGAGTTACACTCGCCAATGACTTGTCAAATTAACCAATGAGAAAATAACACCTATAAATTATACATAAAAATCTGATAAACGTAATTAACAACAAATAAACACATTTAAAGCAACCCTCCCCCCCCCTCCCCACATATTCTTCTTCATCCCCCCTGACTTCCCCTTTCTTTCATCCCAATTTTTCCTTATTGTACAACTAACCAAGTAAAGACCCCAACTAACCAATTTCATCCCAACCTTTCTGACAGAAGCTCGGCAGCTCCGGCAACCTATATCTCTCTACCATTTTGTCTTCATTCCTCTCTCTTTATCTCTATCTCGCTCTCTCTCTCTCTCTTTCTCTCTTATTTATTTGATCCAAAACTTGGGTTTTAAATTATTATTCTTTTTAGAGTAGTCTAAATTTTTGAGTAAATTTTTCTTGAATTGTGTCTAGTTTGATTTTTTGATTCAAGCAACCGGATTTCAAATGTTTCTAAAATGGACAGATGAAGTAATTCTTCTGAGATTCCATTCATGAATTATGAGTTTAACAATTTTTTTGGTTAATAATTGGCTTTAATCTGATGAAACATTTTGTTTCACTAATGTAGGTTTGACAACCACGGTGGCGTCGAAGGCGACGTTAATGGCCAACTGATTTTGTAATGTTGGAAGAAGATGTTGTCCACTTCAAAATAATTCTAAAAATAAAATAAAATTAGTAGGCAACGTGCGTTTCAGACTATGTCACACGCGAGATGGGCTGACTAGGCTGGGTATTTATTTGATACATTTTATGGCTACTTGAAGTGTTAAAATGGTAAAAGGGCTAGTTGAGGTGCTTGTCTGATCGTTGAGGACAACTTAAAGGGGCAGTTTATATATTTCGCCTATATATATATATGTAAGAGGGCAATAAAAAAGGTGAGGTGACAACTCTCTTAAGCCAAGAAACATATTTATCTTTTTTCTCATTTTTTCTCATTTTTCATTATTTTTTTCATTTATCTTATATTAAAAATCTTATCTTCATGACTCACACCTCTTTATTTTCATAACCTATACTTTTAATAATCATAATAACTCCCATGTCTTTCATATCCATAACCCCTCAAATGTTTAATGTATAAGTTTATGACAATTTATTATAGTATTCCTCCATATGTACTTACATAAGGACTTCTATACAAGGACAAATATCATGCTTTGAACAAAGATACTAAGGTTCATCTGTGCTTCTTCTTTTGAATGATAATAATGTGAGTTTTCCGTTACTAAATATTTTTGGATGAATCAAATTTACTTTGACACCTCACTCATGCCTATAAAAGTTTTCACCTTAACATTGCTGATTATCACTGCTTGACTGGGGATATAGTTGAAAAGTTGAAGGACTTTTGAACTATAAATCATCCAAAGGTAACAGTTTACTCCATTCTATATAATAGGCTGGGAATTAGATACGTTTAACATTTATTTGAGGAAACCTTATATGTTTTCTACAGATCATAAAGGATGATATCGCATAGTTTGAAGAAAATTATAGAAGATTCAAGTCAAAGAGAAAATATTTGATTGATCTATACAAGAAGTTTAAGAGTGAAATAAAGAGGTAGGAGCACAAGGACACTTCAAATTATCTCTTTCCTTTTTAATACTTTGATTTCTAGGTTGCCGCCTAATTAACATTCTTTCTACGTACTCTTTTGCTCCATAATTTACTTTAAGCCCAAGTTAGATTCACACAACCACAAAGTTATTCTATATGAGGTTATAGTTGCAAGTAGAGTTTGGTTGATGACGTTTCTTATTCAAATTCTTTGTTTTTGACGTTGCCAATCATATAAAATATTTTATGGAGATCCAACGTATGCAGATACATTATCAGATTTAAGGACATCTTAAAAAAAATACACTTCCTCTATGATGTCATTACAAATACAAGTGGGGGGAATATATGTGTCTATTTATCTAATTATATGACTATCGACATACTATTTAGCTATTTGTTTATTGCATCAAAATTTTATAATTATTTCCTTATTTTAGTAATAATATTGTCACGACCCCAAATACCCCGGTCGTGATGGCACCTATCACAATGCTAGGCAAGCCAGCCCAACATTTAACCACAGTAAATTATTTTTATAAAACCATTTTCTAAAACCGATTAAGTCTCAATTTCTCATATGAAATATATACATCAACGAAAAATGCAGAAATTTGTACAAAATATACCAACACAGCCCAACAATCAGGTGTCACAAGTCAAGAGCCTCTAAATACAACCCAAACTGACTGAATAATACATCATAAACCTAAAATAATAGAAAACTAAGATAGGAAGGAGGAAAATAGGGTTGCGGACGCCGTGCAATTACCTTGCAATCTCCGATAAAGCTCTGAGAGTGCTGGAAGCTCCCACTCTGATGTCCGGTACCTGGATCTGTACACAAGGTGCATGAAGTAATGTGAGTACGCCAACTCAGTAAGTAACTAAAGCAAATAAGGTTTGAGTGCAGTGACGAGCAGTTAAAAATCATATAAGAGTGTTCAACAGAATCTCAAGTCAAACTCAACAGTTTAATGACCAGTTACTTCGTAAAAACTTCAGTTTCAATTAAAATACTTTGAAATCATTTATTCAACATCTTTCAATAGAGGCTCAGTATAAAAGAAGAATGAAAACATCAAAATATCATAAACGGGCCCCTCGGGCAAGGTATCACTCACAGTATAGCCTCTCGGGCAAGCCTCTCAGTCACTTGTGTCCCAGCTCTCGTCAACAGTATTCACACTCAGCACTCCGCTCAATAATATCTCATAATAGTAATAATAACAATAACCGATGCGGAGTACAACCCGATCCATAGTTTATAGTCGACTACGCTCACTGGGGTGTACAGACTCTGGAGGGCTCCTACAGCCCAAGCGTCATATCGCTGCGACGCGCAGCCTGATCCATATAAGTATCGATGTGGCGTGCAGCCTGATATATATAATATTGTTGCGGCATGCAGCACGATACATAATATATATATATATATATATATATATATATATATATATATATATATATATATATATAATCCTCACCATTAGGTCCTCAACCTCTCTCAGTCATTAACCTCACAGTCACTCGGGCATATCAGTGGAAAATCAGGGAAATCAGCCCAAACAGTTTTCATATATTAAGAAGTAGAGTGATAAAACCAGATTTAAACAATAAGCAGGTAAAACATGACTGATGATATGCTTTCAAAACAGATAGAGTGAGAAAAGTAGTAAAAATTACTCATAGGGTCTAAACATGTCGGCACAAAGCCCCAAACATGGCGTACAGCCCAAAGTATAGTATCAATCTAAAAAATACGAAATATCATCAGATTTCAAATCACATACGTGGCTTAATAGTCGCTACGGGACGAACCAAGTCACAATCCCAACTGATGCACGCCCACACGCTCGTCACCTAGCATGTGCATCACCTCATTTATCAAAACAATACGAAATACCGGGGTTTCATACCCTCAGGTCCAGATTTACAATGGTTACTTACCTCAAACCGGATGAAATACTACTCTGCGATGCCCTTGCCTCTTGACTCGGCCTCAACTCACGTCGAATCTATCCAAAATCAGAATCACAGCATCAATATATGCTAAGGGGATGAAGCCCATACGAAAATAATCAAATTATATCAAAACTCTCGAAATTGGTCCAACCCGACCCCCGAGCCCATGTCTCGAAATTTGATAAAAGTCACATCAATGGAATCCTTATCCTCCCACGAGTTCATACATACCAATAATACCAAAATCCGACCACAAATGTCCCCTCAAATCCCTAGATTAAGGTCTCAAATTTCCTAGACCTAACTCCCCAATTTTAGGCTTCAAATCCCCCAAATTTCATGTTTAATTAGGTAGAAATCACAATAGGATCGAGTATTAAGTCCATAAATCTTACCTCCAAGTGTTTCCCATTTGATTCCCTCTTCAATCCTTCTCAAAAAGCTCCAAAATCGCTCAACAATGGTGAAATTTAGACCCAAAATTGCGGAAGGGGTCTTTTAAACATTCTGCCCAGCACTTGAAATCCCTTCTTCGCGAACGCGGTCAATGCCTCGCATTCGCGAAGCACAAAATTCCGTTGACCACTTAATCCTTCATCGCGAACGCAACACCTTATACGCGAACGCGAAGCTTCAGCTCCTCAACCCACCGCGAGCGCGGCACCTAGCTCGCGAACGCGAAGGCCAAACTTCCTGCCTCACAACTTAACCCTTCGCGAACGCGAGAGCCCACTCACAAACGTGAAGGCCAAATGTCTGCAACACCAACAGCAGATTTCTCCAACTTTTCTAACATAAATTTCATTCGTTCAACCACCTGAAACTCACCCGAGGCCCTCTGGACCTCAACCAAACATGCCAACATACCCCATAACATCATTCAAACTTGTTCAAACCCTCGGAATACTCAAAACAACATCAAAATACTAAATTAACATCGGATTCAAGCCTAAGAACTCCAAAAACTTCCAAATTCCGCTTTCAATCAAAAAGTCTACCAAACCTCGTCTGAATGGCCTGAAATTTTGCACACACGTCACAAATAACACAACGGGCCTACTCCAACTTCCAGAATTCCATTCCGACCCCTATATCAAAATCTCACCTATCAATCAGAAACCGTCAAAATTTTCAATTTTGCCAATTCAAGCCTAAATCTACTCCAGACCTCCACAACACATTCCGATCACTTTCCAAAGTCCCAAATAACCTCTTGAAGCTATCCAAACCATCAGAATTCACATCCGAGCCCTCGTTCATATAAGTCAACATCTGATTGACTTTTCCAACCTAAGCTTACTCAAGAGAGACTAAGTGTCTCATTCCTTTCCAAAATCTCTCCGAACGCGAACCAACCAACCTGATATCACATAATACAGCTGAACAAGACAATAAGAAGCAAAAATGGGGGAAATAGTGTGGTAACTCATAAACGACTGGCCGGGTCATTACATCCTCCACCTCTTAAACAACCTGAAGAGGTAGCATAGAAACATAATCCGTTGACCACTTAATCCTTCATCGCGAACGCAACACCTTATACGCGAACGCGAAGCTTCAGCTCCTCAACCCACCGTGAGCGCAACACCTAGCTCGCGAACGCGAAGGCCAAACTTCCTGCCTCACAACTTAACCCTTCGCGAACGCGAGAGCCCACTCACAAACGTGAAGGCCAAATGTCTGCAACACCAACAGCAGATTTCTCCAACTTTTCTAACATAAATTTCATCCGTTCAACCACCTGAAACTCACCTGAGGCCCTCGGGACCTCAACCAAATATGCCAACATACCCCATAACATCATTCAAACTTGTTCAAACCCTCGGAATACTCAAAACAACATCAAAATACTAAATTAACATCGGATTCAAGCCTAAGAACTCCAAAAACTTCCAAATTCTGCTTTCAATCAAAAAGTCTACCAAACCTCGTCTGAATGGCCTGAAATTTTGCACACACGTCACAAATAACACAACGGGCCTACTCCAACTTCCAGAATTCCATTCCGACCCCTATATCAAAATCTCACCTATCAATCAGAAACCGTCAAAATTTTCAATTTTGCCAATTCAAGCCTAAATCTACTCCAGACCTCCACAACACATTCCGATCACTTTCCAAAGTCCCAAATCACCTCTCGAAGCTATCCAAACCATCAGAATTCACATCCGAGCCCTCGTTCATATAAGTCAACATCTGATTGACTTTTCCAACCTAAGCTTACTCAAGAGAGACTAAGTGTCTCATTCCTTTCCAAAACCTCTCCGAACGCGAACCAACCAACCTGATATCACATAATACAGCTGAACAAGACAATAAGAAGCAAAAATGGGGGAAATAGTATGGTAACTCATAAACGACCTGCCGGGTCATGACATCCTCTACCTCTTAAACAACCTGAAAAGGTAGTCAAATCATTATCTAACTAAACCGTGCTAAAATCCAAAACATGAGACGGATCGCCAATATACTTCCGGAACATAGAAACATAAAATACCGGATGCACACTCGATAAGCTGGGTGGCAAAGCAAGCTCATAAGCCACCTCCCCAATCCTCTGAAGCACCTCAAAAGGCCCAATGAACCGAAGACTCAATTTACCCTTCTTCCCAAATCTCATAAATGCCCTTCTTGGGTGAAACCTTCAATAGAATCTTCTCACCAACCATGTAAGACACATCACAGACCTTCCTGTCAACATAACTTTTTTGCCTCGACTGCGCTGTACGAAGCCTCTCCTGAATCACCTTCACCTTGTCTAAAGCATCCTGCACCAAGTCTGTACCCAAAAGACTAGCCTTACCTGACTCAAACCAACCGACCGGAAATCTACACAGTCTCCCATACAAAGCCTCATATGGAGCCATATGAATACTCGACTAATAATTGTTGTTATAAGCAAACTCTGCGAGCGGTAGAAACTGATCCCATGACCCTCCAAAATCAATGACACAAGCGCGCAACATGTCCTCCAATATCTGAATAGTGAACTCGGACTGCCCGTCCATCTGAGGGTGAAAAGTTATGCTCAACTCAACCTAAGCACCCAATTCTCGCTGCACAGACCTCCAAAACTGTGAAGTAAACTAAGTACCTCTATCTGAAATGATGGAAACTGGGACACCATGCAAACGAACAATCTCCCGGATGTATATCTCTGCCAACCGCTCTGAAGAATAGGTAGTACACATAGGAATGAAGTGTGCAGACTTGGTCAGCCGATCCACAATCACCCAAATAGCATCGAATTTCTTCAAAGTCCATGGGAGCCTAGCTATAAAATCCATGGTGATCTGCTCCCACTTCTACTCTGGAATATCTATCTGCTGAAGCAAGCCACCCAGTCTTTGATGCTCATATTTCACCTGCTAGCAATTGAGACACCGAGCTATAAATCCCACAATGTCCTTCTTCATTCTTCTACACCAATAATGTTGTCTCAGATCCTAATATAACTTCGCGGCACCCGGATGAATGGAATACCGCGAGCTGTGGGCCTCCTCTAGAATCAACTCCCGAAGCCTATCCACATTGGGCACACATATCCGGCCTGCATCCTCAATACCCCATCATCACCAATAGTCACATCTCTAGCATCATTGTGCTAAACTCTGTCCTTTAGGATAAGCAAATGAGAATCATCATACTGGCACTCTCTAATGCGATCAAATAAAGAAGACTGAGAGATCACACAAGCCAATACCCAACTGGGCTCCGAAATATCCAACCTCACAAACCGATTGGCCAAGGCCTGAACATCAACTGCAAGAGGTCTCTCCCCAACAGGAATATATGCCAAACTCCCCATACTCACCGCCTTCCTACTCAAGGCATCGGTCACCACATTGGCCTTTCCTGGATGGTACAAGATAGTAATATCATAATCCTTTAGCAGATCCAACCATCTCTCTGCCCCAATTTGAGATCCTTCTGTTTGAACAAGTGCTGGAGGCTACGATGATTAGTAAACACCTCACAAGACACACCATACAAATAATTCCTCCAAATCTTCAATGCGTGAACAATGGCAGCTAACTCCTGATCATGAACGGGGTAGTTCTCCTCATAGGGCTTCAACTGACGAGAAACATAAGCAATAACTCTACCCTCCTGTATCAACACACACCCAATACCAACTCTCGAAGCCTCACAATACACTATATATGAACGTGAAGCTAATGGCAAAACTAACACTAGAGCTGTGGTCAAGGCAATCTTGAGCTTCTAAAAGCTCTCCTCACACTCATCTGACCACCTGAATGGAGCACCCTTTTGAGTCAACTTGGTTAAAGGTGTTGCTATAGATGAAAATCCCTACACAAATTGACAGTAATAACCTGCCAAACCAAGAAAGCTACGAATCTCTGTGGTTGAGGACGGTATGGGCCAACTCTGAACCGCCTCTATCTTATTCGGATCAACCTAAATACCCTCACTGGACACCACGTGCCCCAAGAATGCCACTGAACTGATCCAAAACTCACACTTGGAGAACTTTGCATAAAGCTTCTCCTCCTTCAATCTTTGCAACAAACTCTCAAAACCCTGCGTGCTCCTCCTGACTACGCGAATACACCAGAATATCATCAATAAAAACTATGAAAAACGAGTTGAGATAAGGTCAAAACACGTTGTTCATCAAATGCATGAATGTTTTTGGGGCATTGGTCAGCCCAAAAGACATCACCAGGAACTCATAATGACCATATCGGGTCTTGAAAGCTATCTTAAGAATATCCGAGTCCCTGATCTTCAACTGGTGATACCTGAATGGAGATCAATCTTGGAGAACACTCTCGCTCCCTGAAGCTGGTCAAATAAATCATCAATGTGAGGCAGCAGGTACTTGTTCTTGATTGTAACTTTGTTCAACTGCCTGTAATCAATGCACATTCTCATCATGCCATCTTTCTTCTTTACAAATAGAACATGCATAAACCACGGTGACACGCTAGGCCGAATAAACCCCTTATCGAGGAGTTCCTAAAGTTGCTCATTCAACTCCGTCGGTGCCATACAATACGATGGAATAGAAATGAGTTGAGTGCCCGACACCAGATCAATACCAAAATCAATATCCATGTCCGGTGGCATGCTCGGTAGGTCTGAAAGAAACACATCGAGAAAATCCCTCACAACAGGAACATAATCAATACTAGGAATCTCTACACTGACATCCCTCATAAAGACTAAGTATGAAAGACAACCCTTCCCAACTTTCCGCTGGGCCTTCAGAAATGAAATCACCCTACTGGGGACAAAATCAGTCGAACCTCGCCACTCAATCCGTGGCATACCAGGCACAGCCAACGTCACTATCTTAGCATGATAGTCCAATATATCATGACACAGAGATAGCTAATCCATGCCCAATATCACATCAAAGTCCACCATACAAAGCAACAGCAGGTCCACTCAGGTCTCCAGCCCCCCAAGAGTCACCACACATGACCGGTATATATAGTCCACAACTATAGTATCACCCACCTAGGTAGATACACAGACAGATGAAACAAGAGACTCATGGGGCGCATCCAAATAATGAGCAAAGTATGATGACACATATGAAAAAGTGGAACCAGGATCAAATAAAACAGAGGCATCTTTGCGGTAGACTGAGACAATACTTGTAATCATAGCATCTGAAGCAATAGCATCTGGTCTGGCTGGGAGTGCATAAATTTGGGTATGACCACAACCTGATCGACCTCGCCCTCTAGGGCAACCCCTAGCTAACTGACCCGTACTCCTAGCTGCTTGAGTTGGTGGTGAAGTAACTGGAGCTGAAGTCGAGGGATGACCCCTCTGCTGAGACAGACCCTCAAGAAGACGAGGACACTACCTCCTCATATGCCCAAACTCTCCACACTCGTAATAACTCCCTGGTGCTGGAGACGGGTACTGAAGGGAACCCTTAGCACCGGGATGACTAGCAGATGCACCTGGCATAGAAGAGCCCTGAAATGATGGAGCAAGGGACGAACTATGGGCTAGAAAGGCACTGAGTAATGAATGGCCCTGATGAGAACTGTGAGAACCATGACCCGATGATGCCCCACAATAACTTGGGCGAGCTGACTGAGCATGCCTGAATAGACGGCCTCTGTCGTGTTAAAACTGACCCCTCGAAAGAGCACCGCCAAAACTACCAGATCCCCGAGGCCTCTTGGCCTCTCTCTCATCTCGCTCCTGGTGACAATCTGACTCAATCTCGTGGATGATGCCAACAACTTCCTCAAAAGTAGCACCTAACACCCTCTCCCTGGTCATGAGAATTTGAAGCTGATATGTAAGGCCATTAACGAACCTCTTGATCCTCTATCGATCTGTGGGAACCAACCAGACCGCATGACGAGTTAACTTAGAGAACCGCATCTCATACTACATCACAGTCATATCTCCCTGATGCAACTACTCGAACTGTCTGCGCAGCTCCTTTCTGCGAGATTGTGGCACATACTTCTCCAAAAAGAGAACGGAGAACTGCTGCCAGGTAAGGGGCGCCGCATCAACAGGCCTACACCTCTCATAAGCTTCCCACCAAGTAAAGACAACTCCAGAAAACTGGAAAGTAGTAAATGCTATACCACTGGTCTCCAAAATACCCGTTGTACAAAGAATCCTCTGACACTTGTCCAACAAACCCTGGGCTTCTTCGCCCTCTGTACCACTGAAAGTCGGAGGCTGAAGTCTACCAAATCTCTCCAATCAATGCTACTCGTCACCAGGCATAACTGGTACCACATACTCCTGAGTTGGTGCAACCGGCTGGGCTAGAGGTGCCCCCGGTGTCTGAAGTCCCTGCACAACCTGCTCAGGTGTGCGAGCAATGGGAGTCTGAGTACCTCCCCCGGCCTGAGAAGTAGCTGCGGCCGTAGTAACTGAGACCGCCTGAGCTAGGCCAGTGCATACTGATATAATCTGAGCTAAATCCTCCTGAAGGCTTGGAATCAAAATAGGTACAGCCGGTGCCTGAGCGGGTGCTGCTAGAGCGTCTGCAACTGGGACCTAATCCTGAATTGGGGCGGCTGGTGGATCTACAGGTGCTGCCCTAGCTGCTATGCGGGCTACACCTCTGCCCCTACCACGGCCTCCACCGCGTTCTCGGCCTCTAGTGGCCCCAACTGGTGGTACTGGTGGTCGTCCATCCTGACCGATAGCACGTGTCCTCACCATTTGTAAGGAGAAATGCTATAATTTTCATGAACTATCTTCCATATGCTTACACTATCATAACAAGTTAGTAAGCATGGATAGTATAACAATAATTAATTTAGGAGAAATCTAGGAGAAAGCTATTTGTGTGTGTATATATATATAGGCAAAATACATAAACCGCCCATTTAAGTTGTCTTCAACGATCAGACAAGCACCTCAACTGACCCTTTTATCATTTTGGCACTTATAGTCCGTAAAAAATAAGCCTTGTGAACACCAGAGTCCAACAGGCCATATGCGTGAGTTATGCTCGCCAATGACTTGTCAAATTAACCAATAAGAAAATGACACCTATAAATTGTACATAAAAATCTGATAAACGTAATTAACAACAAATAAACACATTTAAAGCAACCCCCCCCCCCACACACACACATATATTCTTCTTCATCCCCCCTAACTTCCCCTTTCTTTCATCCCAATTTTTTCTTATTGTACAACTAACCAAGTAAAGACCCCAACTAACCAATTTCATCCCAACCTTTCTGACAGAAGTTTGGCAGCTCCGGCAACCTGTATCTCTCTACCTTTTTGCCTTCAGTCTTCTCACTCTCTCTTATTTATTTGATTCAGAACTTGGATTTTCAATTATTATTCTTTGTAGAATAGTCTAAATTTTTGAGTAAATTTTTCTTGAATTGTTGTCTAGTTTTATTTTTTGATTCATGCAACCAGATTTCAAATGTTTCTAAAATGGACAGATGAATTAATTTTGCTGAGACTCCATTCATGAATTATGAGTTTAACAATTTTTTAGTTAATGATTGCCTTTAATCTGATGAAAAAAATTTGTTTTGCTAATGTGGGTTTGACAACCACGGTGGCGGCGAAGGCGACGATAATGGCCAACTGATTCTGTAATGGTTGGAAGAAGATATTGCCCACTTCAAAATAATTCTAAAAAGAAAATAAAATTAGTAGGCAAAATGTGTTTCAGACTGTGTCACATGCAAGATGGGCTGACTAGGCCGGGTATTTACTTGATACATTTTATAGCTACTTGAAGTGTTAAAATGGTAAAGGGGCTAGTTGAGGTGCTTGTCTGACCGTTGAGGACAACTTAAAAGGGCAGTTTATATATATATATATATATATATATATATATATATATATATATATATATATATATATAAGAGGGCAATAAAAAAGTGAGGTGGCACCTCTCTTAAGCCAAGAAACATATTTATCTTTTTTCTCATTTTTTTGAGTTTTTCATCATTTTTTTCATTTATCTTATATTAAAAATCCTATCTTCATAACTCACACCTCTTTATTTTTATAACCTATACTTTTAATAATCATAATAACTCTCATGCCTTTCATATCCATAACCCCTCAAAGATACTGAGGTTCATCTGTGCTTCTTCTTTTGAATGATAATAATGTGAGTTTTCCGTTACTAAAATTTTTTGGATGAATCAAACTTACTTTGACACCTCACTCATGCCTATAAAAGTTTTCACCTTAACATTGTTGATTATCATGGGTTGACTGGGGATATAGTTGAAAAGTTGAAGGATATTTTTTGAACTATAAATCATCCAAAGGTAACGGTTTACTCCATTCTATATAATAGGCTGGGAATTAGATAAGTTTAACATTTATTTGAGGAACCCATATATGTTTTTTGCAGATCATAAAGGATGATATTGCATAGTTTGAAGAAAATTATAGAAGATTCAAGTCAAAGAGAAAATATTTGATTGATTTATACAAGAAGTTTAAGAGTGAAATAAAGAGGTAGGAGCACAAGGACACTTCAAATTATCTCTTTCCTTTTTAATTCTTTGATTACTAGGTTGCCGCCTAATTAACATTCTTTCTACGTACTCTTTTGCTCCATAATTTACTTTAAGCTAGGGGTGGTCATAAAATCCAAAAAATTGAATTCCGAACCGGACCGAATTAGTTCGGTATTTCGGTTTCGTTATTTCGGTATTTCGGTATAATTCGGTATTAAATTTTCGGTTATTCGGTATATCGGTACGGTTCTCGGTATTAAGATTTCGATATTTCTGTACGGTATATCGGTACGGTTCTCGGTATACCGAAATACCGAATTATTTATGTGCTTTTCCAATCCTAGTCCTACCTACACTGCCTTAACCCAGCCCAAGTTTCTATTTGTATCCCAATAAGATTAAGCCCAATCTCTTACTCTCTTACTCACTTTCCCTTGTTTCCAAGTTAGAATTAGGTTTCTCTTGTCAAACAAAGAAGTGAAGAACAGAGTACACACCGACTGCTGCGAGTGAAGAACTTTTCAACCTTTTTTTTTACCTTCATTCTTCTGTCTTCAACTTTTCAACGTGTTTGCAACTTCTTCTTCTTTAACATTCAATTTGTATTTTTACAATTTATAGTAATCGTATTTAGTATCTTATATACAATTATAAGCTACTAGTAGTAATACGTTGCAGTGGTGTTGATAAATTTTCCTTCTCATTGTAAATCCTTTCTCTTTGCAGTGGTGTTGATAAATTAGCACAACGTGATTCATTATGTATCAAACTGAAACCGTACCAAAACCGTACCGAACCAAAATAAGAAATACCGAACCGTACCAAATTACTTTGGTACGGTATTTGGTGTAAGCACGTGATTTTTGCTTCACGGACAATCACTCCAAAAGAAAGCAAAAATATTGACAAATGGCCTCGCTGTACAATTTTTCGATTTTACGTGATATGTGCTGGTAGTCATTTGTGGTTCTGTCCATTTTTCATTTAATCTTATCGAGCAAAATACAAAATATGTATGTCATGTGTAATTAAACCATAATTCGGTCATTAAAAGAAAATTCACAAAAAAAAAATATATGCATCTTTTATTCTAGGGTGTGATTTAACCTATTTAAATATTTTAATATGGGTGTGATAATTATGTTAAGTGTTAAATTAATGGTTGTTTTAATTTCATTTTTATTTAGTTTTAAAATTAGAAAACAAAAGAAAAGAGTGATGAAAATCGGTTTGGGCCAAGAAATGAAACAAAAAATAGGCCCAAAAGCAACCCACATCAGCCAGCCCAAGCAACCCGTCCCCAGGCCATCAAAACGACGTAGTTCAACACCAAAACTACGGCGTTTCAGGGACGGTTCATCTCAGCCGTTCCAACCAGTCCAATCCAACGGCCCTAGACCCCTTTCCGCGACCCATTTCCAAACCCGACCCATTTAACCCCGGACCAGCCCGACCTCCTTTAGATGGAACGACACCGTTCCCCTTAAGTGAAGGGATCTTAGCCCTCGATTTCACTTGATCTGACAGCCCTAATCTATTTTCCCCTTCCGTATATAAACCATCCATCACACCCCACGCCCCCTATCCAAGCCCACACCCTGTTCCTCCGTCTCTCAGAACGGAACCTCAAAATACCCCCAAACCCTAGCAGACGCCATAGCTTCCCTTTCACCTGAACCCGGCGGCAACAACGCCAATGACCACCAGACTAACACCCTTAAGACACAAGACCACCCTCAACCCCGATCTGGTAATGGTTTGGCTCGAATCTTCCTGGAACGTCTCGAATAATCATTCGAAGGTCCGAGCCGAAACCCTAAGTCACCGGATGAGTCCCAAATTCACCCTAGTCACTCCCCTGACATCCCTCATACCCTAATCAGCTTTGGTTCCGGTCGAATATAAGCAGAACTCTTCGAACCCCAAATCTGAGTTCAAGAACCCTAAAAACCAAACCTGGTTCGTGTTGAGGTAAATTCCCGGTGTAATCTTCTTTTCTTTCCTTTTGTGTTGTGCATATGTTCGTAGATTTGTTCTGAATTTTTTTTTTTGATTATTTTCTGTCAATTCCCCCCATCTTCAAAGACCCTTTTGTTTGGTCGATTTCTTTTCTTAAGTGTTACTTGAGTGTTATAAGATGTCTATTCGCTTCGATTGATGTTGTCGACTAGTTAAGTTTTGTAAACTCTATGATAAATGCCCCGAGTTTTGAAATAAATTGGTGCCCTGTTTAATCTATGTTGTTTGTCGATTAATTGTTACGTATAATAGTTCGTGTAGTCGATTTGAGTGACATCGTCAAATAATTAAGTTTCGTAAGTTCCATTGTTGTCCGAAAAATGCCTGAATCACTCAATTGTCCTGTTTTTGAGTTTAGTTGATTAGCGACTAATTAGTATACGCTATAACTCGCAAAGTCGACTCGGCACATGTTGTCGTTTGTTTCGCAGTATTAAAAAACAAACGACCTAACTCTTACTGGCTGATTTTGTTGAATGGTTGTATTGGGCTGATTATAGGTCTGTTTGTTAGCTGTGGGGGGTTCGAACTAGTTCTCAAAGGGTCATAACTGGTAGATCCAATAGAATGAAAGGGTGGGGCAAAGCAGCAATGATCAAGGGTCTGTTGGGTAACTTTGGTTGGGGAAAGACTAATTAAGTGTTCAGGATTAAGGGGGCTATCAATTGTTTAATCAAAATACTATTAATCTAGTATTAGTGGGGACAAAACATAAGAGCATGGGAGTTTAAAATGAATACTTAAATGAACCCATGACTCTTGATTAGAGCAATGGGCCAGGCATGGGGAACCAAATGACTTGCATCAAGAAGATGCTTAGGCATGGGAAATGAAGGGGATGGGCAGACCTGGGGGCTGTGAAATTCTAGGCAGACCTTAGGGGTTCTCTTTCAGATTATAAATAGAGCTATTTTTAGCTAAGAAAGGGCTGGACATTTTCTAGTCTTCAGAGAAAAAGAAAAGGGGCTGGTCTTTCAATCTTAGGAAGGCAGTCTAGTTTTCAGAGTAAGATAGTGTTAGGATTGTGCTGTTTTGCATCATAGCAACCAGAGGATACCATTTTCTTGCATCTTTCCCCTCATTGCTTAGCCTGCAATTGTTTAGTATCATTGGTTGCAACTGGATTTTCTTACCTGGGTTATAAAGATCTGTGTCTGGGATTTTGTTGCTGTTCGACTGAGTGTGCTTCTGTTTGCTGCTGTTGCTGTGTTCGTTGCATACTACTCGGCTGATCATTCTCCTTCTTCTTTTGCTTTTCTATACCAGGTACACGACTAATACTGTCAATGTAACTTGAAAGTTGAGCATGAATACAAAAGAGAAGAGTTGAAGATGT
Organism: Nicotiana tabacum; assembly: GCF_000715075.1. Lineage (NCBI taxonomy): Eukaryota > Viridiplantae > Streptophyta > Magnoliopsida > Solanales > Solanaceae > Nicotiana > Nicotiana tabacum. The sequence goes on along the minus strand of NC_134099.1, from coordinate 140,207,010 downwards.
TTATTTTCATACATAGCCTGTATATTGAATATCATGTGATGGATAATAGTTTACATTTTTGCTTGGATACTGGAGGTAGCCCTCATACATAGTAAATGTCAACGTATGGTAACTTGATATCCTATTGTGTATGTAGGCTAATAGATAAAAGGATTGACAGTGTAGTAGGCTATATCTTAGAAATTAGCTATGTTTGTGATTAGCATGTCCTTTAATGCATGTTAAGTATGAAAACTATCCATTATTAGTTAATTTCCTTCCCTTTTGATAAACTGCCTCGTTATAACTGGCAAACCACGCCTTTAGAACAAAGAACACAAGTTTACGGTCTCAACCTCACGAAGGTCGAGCCCAAGTCGAAACGAACTAAGCAGGCTTTAATCGGAAAAACAGTGGTCCAGGCATGGCCAATCCTGCATGAGCTGGGCTTGGGCCCATAATATTCGATCAGCTGCCCGTGTGCGTGGCCATGTTTCTGATTTTGTGAAAGCATTCGGAATCCCGCTGTAAATAACCTGCAAGCATGTAATTAAGTAGGATCATTTTTGCTTTCAATTAGTAGAGACAAATGCGACAAGAAACGTAGCTACTATAGGATATCCTTTTAAAATAAAGATGAGATGAGCCTCGACAAATAAAAATGCACAATTTGCGGGGCCCTCTAAATATATAAATTAAAATACTTAGAATTCAGGACAGGCCGTTTAGCGAATTTTACGGCCTTCCCCAAAATAACAATACGCTAGTTGCTTTAGGCGCGCCTTTAATAATTTATTTTCCTTAACTCGGGTGCACATTTATGTGACCTAAATCCAAATCTCAACCGAGTCGAGATATGTCAACAACCACGGGTGCATTGATGTAACGTGGTTCGAGATATGTTTTCACGAAGTTGCAATTCTCGTAAAATAATAATAACGACAAAAGCGGTTAAAGTTAAAATTCGCACACAGGTTCAATATGTATAAAATCAGATAATCAAGCCGAATATGACAGTTGAGCGACCGTGCTAGAACCACAGAAATCGGGAATGCCTAACACCTTCTCCCGGGTTAACAGAATTCCTTATCCGGATTTCTGGTGCGCAAACTGTTAAATAGAATCATTCGTTTCCTCGATTCGGGATTCAACCGGTGACTTGGGACACTCTAAAATCTCCCAAGTGGCGACTCTGAAATAAACAAATAAATCCCGTTTCGATTGTCCTTTAATTGGAAAAAACTCCTTTGTACCCTCGCGGGTATGTAAAAAGGAGGTGTGACAGCTCTGGCGACTCTGCTGGGGATACTTATACCCAGAACAACTGGTTCAGGGTTAGAAATTCGAGCTTATATAAATTGTTATATTTGGTTTTAGCTGATTTTTACATGTTTGAGCCTAATGTGCAAAATGATATTTTTTTTACTGCTTTGATATTATTTGAATTGTACGTTTAAACTGTGCCGAAACCCTTCTCTTCTTACCTCCGGGGATGTGCTTACTGGTTGAGACTCCCTATTCTGTTAGTGTCATACCCTAAATAAAAGAGGCTCGGAAAGTTTCTAAGCCGGCTGACCTTTTGGTTCCCGGAAAGGAGCTCCTTCCTCAGCTCGAGTTGTCCGCTCGGGTGCACTGTCTAGAACAAAGACCCAGGTTTTTGAACATAGAATAACGTAACTTCATGCCGGATCCCTAGTAGGAATGCTTATTTGCATCATGTTGCATTTGACTTAGGGGGATCAACACAGGGGTTGAGTTCATCTAGGACTAGCAACCTGAAATGGAAAAAAGACCATCCTGCTGCATCCCATACGTTGTATGCATTTGTCTGTTTTAAACCTGCATGCTGATCGGTTTTTGGAATCAAGAATTTCTGAAAATAAAAAGAGGAAAAATAGCAGTGTAGGGAGATAACTAATTTTGAATAAAACCAATGTCCGAGTAGTATCCAAACTCTGCCGAAATCTGGAAAAAAAAATGAATCAGTTGTAGTCTCTTTTAAGAAAAAACCTTGTCTACAAGTTTAGTTTGCATTGGGCGAACTACGCCGGTTTGATTGTCACAGGGTGTGAGATACGTAGGCAACCCCCGTCGGGTCCAACCTCCCATTTTTTTGAAAATTAATAAAGTGGCAAAAACGTCAATGTGTGTTTTTCTGTCATAGGGTCGGGTGACGCCGTTTATATCAAAAATAGCCAAATGTTCCAAAAGGAACTCCGGAAGGCTGCCTTTGTACAAACGGCCACCTCTTATTTTTTTAATCACACAACCTTAAAAATCTTCGTCCCTGAAGTGCTGAGAGGTCGTGTTCAGAAATCCTTTTGAGAAAAGTGATCATGTGTTTTGTTGTTTTTATCAAATAAAGTTTCGTTTGTTCAAATTTTATTAATAAATGTGCAGAATGAGCACGACTCCAAACGAACTCTTTTCAATCATGAATAAAATTCCCCTCCAATTGTGGCTCTGGTGGAATGATTTGGGCAAAGAAGGGCATGACGAAATCAAGAAACATCTGAAAGGCCTCACGAGTTTGTTGGATATCAGGCCTCGGGGAGATATCATAAGGGCACTAGTCCCTCACTGGGATCCTACGCACAATGTCTTCCACTTCTCAGACTTTGAACTCACTCCAACGTTAGAGGAAATAGCAGGGTATATCGATAGTGCTGAGGCTCCATTGAGGCACAAATACCTGGTTGCTCCAAGAGCCGTGGCAATACACCGGTTTCTGGACTCCTTAAAGATAGTCAGAACAATTCATAACCCTGACTTGGCAAAAGGTTTTTGCACTATGAGTTTCATATACCAAAGATATGGTCACATAGGAGGATTCGACAAGCCAGAAAACCAGTTGTGCAGCAAAAGTAACCGTCGAAAGTGGGATGAACATAGACGGGTTGCTTTCATGATAACTTTCTTAGGGCTCGTAGTATTCCCAAGAAAAGACGGGAATATCGCATAAAGATAGCAGGGGTCGTCAGTACTTTGCTCACACAGAAAGATAGCACGCTGGCGCCCATGATTGTATCTGATATGTTCCGGGCTCTCATGTCCTGCAAGGCCGGAGGAAACTTTTTCGAAGTTTGCAACTTGTTGTTGCAAATGTGGATGGTTGAACACCTATGTCACCGAGCCCAGTATCTGACCCATGGATCCTCTAAAAAGACCTGCATAGAGGAGTTCTATACTAGAGTTAATGAGGCCCACCTACCTAAAGGAGTCTCGGCATGGACCTCATATTTCCGTACCCTCAACGCCAGTCAAATACAGTGGACGCTGGGGTGGTTACCGATCGACGAAGTTATATACATGCCAGCAGCCAGGCCCCATTTTCTCTTAATGGGACTTAAGAGCATTCAACCTTATGCGCCGCATATGGTTTTAAGGCAGCTTGGGAGGTGTCAAATAGTGCCAAAAGACGAGGATCTAAGCACCCAGGTGATTGAGATCAGTCCCGATGGCCAGTTTCCAGATGCAAGGGTTCGCCAAATTTGGAGCCAATGTCAATACTTAGAGGCAAATACTTGTGTATTGAATCGGGCAAAAGGGGAAGTTTCGCCCAGATATCAGGTTTGGTACAAAGGGGAAACGTCATCTGGAAGGCCGGCTAAAAGACCTCACCTGCAAGAATTTGCCAGGTCTTCACAAGAGCAGTGGGGCTGGTTGGCCAAAGAGCGGGAATATCTTGCCGAAACAGGCAAACTGAAACAACAAATCCAGGATATGAAGTTTGAAAGCCAATTACAGTTCGCTGCCCACAAGGGAGAAAAGAACAGATTAATCAGAGAAGGCGAGATCCTCAAAGCTCAGATCCGGAAAATAAAAAGGGAGGCCGACAACCAACTAAGAAGCCGGGCGGATAAAAGGTTGATAGCAGGGTTAAGGAATCAGGTTGCGGAATGCCAGGAAGATTTGGAAAGATCCAAGGCTAGCACAGCGAGATTACGGACCAAGTGGGCAAAAGGTACAATGGCCCGGAGGCAGCGCCTGCAACAAGTCATAAGGGATTATGAACTGAGCATCGGGACCTTAAGGGAAACGAACTCCACTCTTCAAGAGCGGATCTTCAAGCAAACACGAGATGCCCAAGCAGACAGAAGGCGCTGTTACGACGCAATGACCAGAATGGAAAGGCAAATGGAGATGTTCCAGGACCAACTTGCCAACAATGCGCAAACACTAGGATTAAAAAACCGACAAATAAGGCAGTTGTTCTTTGAAAGGGACAACATTCGAGGAAGGATCGACGAGATTGGGCACTACATCTACATGAGATGCCTAGCATGCGAGCAAATGCCTCGGAAAACCCTCCTTGTTTCCATCATGGGCTGCGTCCACCGGATCACGAATGAATTGAAAGGCTTGCAGCGAGACCTTACACCTAGAGCCGCGAAAAGGCCGAATGATGCCTCGTGAGCCCCTGAGTTGGAAAATTAATCTTTGGTCGAGTCCTGTTCATTTGGCTTTGTGCTTTCCCATATGTTGTTTTCTTTTCTTTTAGCCAGATCAAGTTAAAAACTGTGGAGTCTGTACTGTTGCTATTCTTTGTTTGAAGTAATTTGTAATAGCAAATTTTGATGATGAATTCAATGATTCCAAAAAGAATTTTGTGTGTCCTTACTTTATGGCAGAACTACGCCCGGTCTGATTCGCGCGGGGACGTGATACGTAGGCAATCCACATAAGATTCGACCGCCTTTACTAAAGAAAGAAAAAAGAGAGAAAAAAAAGAGGGAAAAGAGAATACAAGAATAAAATAAAATATAGGGTTTCCCAAAGTACTTTAAAAGGGCAAATGAGCAAGCCGGGATGACGCATGTTGTTTGAAATAAAGCATGTTAGAAACGATTAACTGCCTAGGAGCATTGCATCCTCAATGTGTTGTTATCAAATCTGTTAAACTCTAACGCTAACAAGGTTTGTTGTTGTCTGAATCCAGATAGTTAGTTGTTAAAGAATTCTGGCAACACACCCTTACCAAACCAGATCCAAAGGACCGGTAACAACAAGCATGACTACTTCAGAGAATAGTACTGAGGAAGAAAGGCCGATGAGTCAGTTGTTAAAGGAAGTGATGGAAAAGATAGAAAGGATGGGACTAGAGATGAATGCAATGCAGTTAGCTCTGGCCAAAGCACAAAAGAGCCCCGAGCCACTAGGGCACATGCCGGAATACCCTCACTCCGGCCCTTCAACAAGCCTCCCAAATCCCCGCTATCATCAGGAAAGAAGCCCCCATGATTCCCAAGCTCCACCACCCCATCAACCTCCCCCAACACCAAATGTTCCCATTTTTGTGGGACCCACATCAGCCACCCTACATCAGATGGTCAAGTTCGAGTGGGATAGACAAGAGGTCGTACTACACGGCGAGGACACGTCATGCACCATGGGTGGCGCCATTGTGCCATTCATAGAGACCGATGATGACAAAGGTCCTTGGGTCTACCAGATTTTCGATACAATGTCGGCAAACAAGATTTCTGAGGGTGAGATCCTTCAGTACCCTAGGGTAGCTTCCGCAACAATCATGATGGTCTCGGAAATGCTGGGCAACGGGTTTGTGCCGGGAAAAGGCCTGGGAGTTGAGCTTCAGGGGATTGTCCAACCTGTCTCCCTGCCCAAGAACTTGGAAAACTTCAGTTTTAGGTTCAAACCAACCGCGGCATATAGGAAGCAAGCGCGAAAAATGAAGAAGAAAGTTTGGTTTCTGCCCAAGCCTGTGCCACGTCTCTCAAGATCTTTTGTCAGAGCAAGTGCCAAGGGGCCATCGATCCCAAAGATTCTCGGACCATTGATTGGGATAGACAGGGACCTAAATCAGAGTTTCGAGAGGCTATTCGCTGATGTCAGTATGGTAGAAGCTGGAGAGAGTTCCTGCAGAGCGGAGATACAGTTTGTGGAGCCTGAGGCCAAGACCAACAATTGGACGGTTACTCCTCTTCCTATCCGGGGGGAGTCTTGGTAGTAGGCTTTGATTTATGCTTTTCTTGTTCGAATTATTCCAGGGTGTAATCCCAATTTTGTTTTGTAAAAGTGTGAACCCTGTTATCCCGCAAATTTAATAAAGTTCTCTTCTTTTGTCTCGTTTTAATTTTGTTTTTGTTCTTTTTCTTTCTGAACAGTTCTCTTTTTACTGGTTCTAATGACATGGCATGCACAGCGGATCTTCGACCTAGTCTAATAAATCAATCCGAGCCCGACTTAATGCTACAAGAGGTTGTTTGTGACAATGAGTCTGAATACGACGAAGATGAAGCCTTCGAAGAGATAAACCAAGAACTGTGCCAATTTGAAAAGAAACCCAAGCCTAACCTAAATGACACTGAGGCTGTAAACCTAGGAGATGCGGATAATGTCAGAGAAACCAAAATCAGCATCCACATTGAGCCAAATGTCAGGGGAGAACAGATCAAAATCCTCGTAGAATTCAAAGATGTTTTTGCATGGTCCTATGATGATATGCCGGGATTAAGCACCAATTTAGTGGTTCACAAATTGCCCACTGACCCGGCATACCCTCTGGTCAAGCAAAAGCTAAGGAAATTTAAAACAGAAATGAGTGTAAAGATCAAAGAAGAGGTGATTAAGCAGCTGCAGGCGAAGGTCATTCGGGTCACTCGATATCCCGAGTGGTTGGCCAATGTGGTACCAGTTCCGAAGAAGGACAGGAAAATCAGGGTGTGCGTCGACTACCGCAATCTCAACAAAGCAAGTCCCAAGGACAATTTTCCATTGCCCAATATCCATATCCTGATCGATAATTGCGCTGGACGCGAGATCGGATCCTTTGTGGATTGCTATGCAGGTTATCATCAGATCCTAATGGATGAGGAAGATGCGGAAAGGACAGCATTTATTACGCCATTGGGAACATACTGCTATCGGGTAATGCCGTTCGGATTGAAGAACGTCGGGGCAACGTACATGCGAGCAATGACTACTGTGTTTCACGACATGATACACAAAGAAATTGAGGTGTACGTAGATGATGTGATCATAAAGTCCTGGCGTCAGGAAGACCATGTAGCGGACCTAAGGAGATTTTTCCAAAGACTCCGAAGGTATGATATCAAGCTCAACCCGGCCAAATGCGCATTCGGGGTTCCATCGGGAAAGCTGTTAGGATTCATCGTCAGTCGACGGGGTATTGAGTTAGACCCATCCAATATCAAATCCATCCAAGATTTGCCACCGCCAAAGAACAAAACAGAGGTAATGAGCCTGTTGGGGAGACTCAATTACATCAGCAGGTTCATCGCTCAACTCATGGCAACTTGTGAACCCATATTTCGGTTGCTGAAAAAAGATGTTGCGGTAAGCTGGATGGCAGAATGTCAAGAGGCTTTCGACCAAATCAAAGGGTATCTGTCTAATCCACCCGTGTTGGTTCCGCCTAAGCCCGTGTTAGCAAGAAATTCACAGCATATGAGGTCAAGTACACTCAACTCGAGAAAACATATTGCGCCCTAACTTAGGTGGCTCAGAAGTTGAAGCACTACCTGTCCTCGTATACTACTTATCTCATATCTCGTTTGGACCCATTGAAGTATATCTTTCAGAAGCCTATGCCCACAGGAAGGTTGGCAAAATGGCAAATTCTGCTCACAGAGTTCGATATCGTCTATGTGACAAGGACAGCCATGAAAGCCCAAGCGTTGGCCGACCATTTGGCAGAGAATCCCGTTGATGAAAAATACGAGCCTTTAAGAACGTATTTTCCGACGAAGAAGTGATGCATACAAGTGAGCTGGAGTTACCCGAGGAACCGGGTTGGAAGCTTTTCTTCGATGGAGCCGCGAACACGAAAGGGGTTGGAATAGGAGCAGTACTCATTTCTAAAACAGGACGCCATTATCCTGTTACGGCTCAACTACGCTTCTATTGCACCAATAATATGGCCGAGTATGAAGCTTGCATTTTGGGTCTGTGATTAGCTGCGGACATGGATGTCCAAGACGTTTTGGTCTTGGGAGACTCGGACCTCTTGGTACATCAGATTCAGGGTGAATGGGAAACACGGGATTTGAAACTCATACCATATCGACAATGTTTGCACGATCTGAGCAAGCGATTTGGATCAGTGAAATTCAAATATATCTTGAGAGTTCATAACGAGGTTGCGGATGCATTGGCCACCTTAGCATCAATGTTACACCACCCTGACAAAATGTATGTTGACCCTTTGCATATCCAGGTTCGTGATCATCATGCTTATTGCAATACGGTGGAAGAGGAAGTAGATGGCAAGCCCTGGTGTCATGATATCAAGGAATACCTCAGAATAGGGATATATCCGGAATAGGCCATTGGAGACAAAAAAAGAGCCCTTCGGCGTTTTTCGAATGGTTTCTTCCTCAGCGGAGGAGTTTTGTACAGAAGAACCCCGAACTTGGGATTGTTGAGATGTATAGACGCCGGTCAAGCCACGACGGTTATGGAAGAAGTACATGCGGGAGTTTGTGGCCCACATATGAGCGGATATGTATTGGCAAGGAAGATCCTACGAGCAGGGTATTATTGGCTCACCATGGAGCATGACTGTATCACTTTCGTGAGGAAATGCCATCAGTGTCAGATACATGGAGATCTGATCCATTCTCCGCCAACAGAGTTACATACGATGTCAGCACCCTGGCCGTTTGTTGCATGGGGTATGGATGTCATTGGGCCTATCGAGCCGGCAGCATCTAACGGCCATAGGTTCATTCTGGTGACCATTGACTACTTCACCAAATGGGTCGAGGTTAAAACCTTCAAGGTGGTAATTAAAAAGTCAGTGGTGGATTTTGTTCATTCCCATATCATCTGCAGATTTGGGATCCCAAAAGTGATCATTACGGACAACGGTGCAAATATTCACAGCAGCCTGATGAGAGAAGTATGCCAACAATTCAAGATTACACACCGCAATTCCACCCTATATCGTTCCAAGGCGAATGGAGCAGTCGAAGCAGCCAATAAGAACATCAAGAAGATACTGCGGAAGATGGTGGAAGGATCCAGACAATGGCACGAGAGATTACCCTTTGCTTTGTTGGGTTATCGCACTACCGTCCGGACCTCCATAGGTGTAACTCCTTATTTGTTGGTGTACGGAACTGAGGCCGTAATACTAGCGGAGGTCGAAATTCCGTCCCTCCGGATTGTCGCTGAAGCCGAAATTGATGATGATGAATGGGTCAAAGCTCGACTAGAACAGTTGAGCTTGATAGACGAGAAAAGATTGGCAGCAGTGTGCCATGGTCAGATGTATCAGAAGAGAATGGCAAGGGCATATAATAAGAAGGTACGCCCCAGGAAGTTTGAAGTAGGGCAGCAGGTATTGAAGCGGATCCTCCCGCATCAGGTCGAGGCAAAAGGCAAATTCGCCCAAAATTGGCAAGGGCCTTATATCGTGACCAGAGTGTTGTCCAACGGTGCTTTATGTTTGACGGATATCGAAGGAAGATGTGTCGACATGGCTATCAATTCTGATGCAGTCAAAAGATATTATGCGTGATTTCTTTGATTATGGTAGTTATTGGTGCGTTTGTTTGTATTTGGTACTTATTGGATAATGAAATGACGGAGGCAATTCTTTCTTCTATCCAAACACTTTTAACCCTTGTTTCCCCCTTTTAAGCCTTAAGTTATTCTTTCATACCCCTCTTTTGGAATCACTAATGGAAAAGATATGGAAAAAAAAATGAAAAAAGAAAAAAAATCTTTAAGATGAAAAAAAAAGAAAAGATAAAAATCACAAGAAAAACAAAACCGTTAGGAACTACGTTTGACCTGATTCCTCGAAGAGGATACGTAGGCGCCTCACGGCTCGGTCATTAATGTGCATAGTGTGCATAGTATGCACAGTGTGCGTAACGCACGTAGCTCAACATAGTGTAAAAATAAAATCCCCCAAGCAAGAAAACTGGGGCAGAGGTTATGCTTTAAAAAGTTTCAACAAAGGTTCGGTTCCAAGAGTTGTAGTGGCTCACCCGTCAAATTATTTCAAATTTTTTATAACCTTTCTTTTAGCCCCACACCAAAACCAACATCGATGTCCAAAAAGACCTCCCGATCAATATCCAAGAGGTGCCAAGTCAGGCAAATAAAACCGAGAATAATACACTGATCCCCAGCAAAGAAGAGGATCATAAAACTGGGACTGAATGGATAGTCAAAAGGAATCTCCAGAAGAGAGGGTCATATCGACAGCACTCCAATTCCCCAGTGAAGAAATAAAATGAGAGAGTCTTATCGAGGAAAACCTTCGCAGGCACCATAAGGCGACGAAAGATGAGATATATAAAACGAGAGAGTCTTATCGGTGAAAACCTTCACAGGCACCATAAGGCGCCGGGAGCTGAGAGAAAAGAGAGAGTCTCATTAGTGAAAACCCCTCGAAGGGCACTATGAGGCGACAAGACAGATCGACAAAAGGGTCCACGTTCGCAAAGAAATGGACACTCATTTATCCCCAGCAAGTAAGGCCATCAGGCAAGTTGATTGATACAAATAGACTGGGTCGGGAATCTATGGTGCACGTCATTATCACAAGGACCAGTCATGTCATCCAGATAAGTTCTTCTCTTTTCCTTTTTCCACCAAGTATTGGTTCAGAAAGATTTTTCTCCTTTTCTATCTTTTTCATTTCTTTCTAAAAATTCGTTTTGAAAAGGATTTTTCAAAGTTTACTACCAGAGGCCGAAGGGGTACAAAAGCAAAATACGAAAGGGATAGGCCAAAAGCCGAGGCAATAAGGCAAAAGGCGTCGGTTGCAAAACCAAAGGACGAATTGTGTAGAAAGTTAAGGGTGACGTAAAGAGAGCGGAAAATGACGGGTGAAGGACTTGTGGACCAAGTTCCGAAAAGGATTCCCCGCAGAATATCGATAAATCACGGACCCAAGTCCGAAGTGGTCAGACACCACAGGAAAGGAAAATTAATCTGATGCAAGATAACCCTAACAGTCCTAAAGGTTATCCCCAGGCGACGCAATTATGTGCCTTGCAGTTCTGAGAGGAAATAAACTCCTAAGGGAGTGATGTAAGGATCGAAGCGGACTCCCCACAACGTGTTCTGCAAAGAGAAAGCAGGAAAGGGGATAAATGGAAAACCATACCCAGCAGGCAGGGCACCCCCAGCAAGCAACTTTATCCACCAACCAATTGTTGGAGCACAGAGCAAGGAACAGAAAAGGAAAAATCATCCTCCAGCAAGGACACCACTGCCCACCATAATTAAAACTAACTAAATCCTTTTGTCTGCTGCAGGAAAATAAAGGTTGATGATGGCAGCAGGACACGATGCCAGAAAGGTCACCAAAACCGGGGCAGAAAATTTTCTGCAGTTGTCAAAATTTTCTCGGAGGAACGAGGAAACAAATTCAAATATGTCTTAGTTTAAATAGGCGCCCACCTGTATAACGAGAGGAATAATTTTCAGTCTTAGTTTAAATAGGCGCCCACCTGTATAACGAGAGGAGTAATTTTCAGTCTTAGTTTAAATAGGCGCCCACCTGTATAACGAGAGGAATAATTTTCAGTCTTAGTTTAAATAGGCGCCCACCTGTATAACGAGAGGAATAATTTTCAGTCTTAGTTTAAATAGGCGCCCACCTGTATAACGAGAGGAATAATTTTCAGTCTTAGTTTAAATAGGCGCCCACCTGTATAACGAGAGGAATAATTTTCAGTCTTAGTTTAAATAGGCGCCCACCTGTATAACGAGAGGAATAATTTTCAGTCTTAGTTTAAATAGGCGCCCACCTGTATAACGAGAGGAATAATTTTCAGTCTTAGTTTAAATAGGCGCCCACCTGTATAACGAGAGGAATAATTTTCATGTCTTAGTTTAAATAGGCGCCCACCTGTATAACGAGAGGAATAATTTTCAGTCTTAGTTTAAATAGGCGCCCACCTGTATAACGAGAGGAATAATTTTCAGTCTTAGTTTAAATAGGCGCCCACCTGTATAACGAGAGGAATAATTTTCAGTCTTAGTTTAAATAGGCGCCTACCTGTATAACGAGAGGAGTAATTTTCAGTCTCAGTTTAAATAGGCGCCCACCTGTATAAAGAGAGAAATATTTTCATGTCTTAGTTTAAATAGGCGCCCACCTGTATAACGAGAGGAATAATTTTCAGTCTTAGTTTAAATAGGCGCCCACCTGTATAACGAGAGGAATAACTTTCAGTCTTAGTTTAAATAGGCGCCCACCTGTATAACGAGAGGAATAATTTTCAGTCTTAGTTTAAATAGGCGTCCACCTGTATAACGAGAGGAATAATTTTCAGTCTTAGTTTAAATAGGCGCCCACCTGTATAACGAGAGGAATACTTTTCATGTCTTAGTTTAAATAGGCGCCCACCTGTATAATGAGAGGAATATTTTCAGTCTTAGTTTAAATAGGCGCCCACCTGTATAACGAGAGAAATACTTTTTCAGTCTTAGTTTAAATAGGCGCCCACCTGTATAACGAGAGGAATATTTTCAGTCTTAGTTTAAATAGGCGCCCACCTGTATAACGAGAGGAATACTTTTCATGTCTTAGTTTAAATAGGCGCCCTCCTGTATAACGAGAGGAATACTTTTCAGTTTTAGTTTAAATAGGCGCCCACCTGTATAACGAGAGGAATACTTTTCATGTCTTAGTTTAAATAGGCGCCCACCTGTATAACGAGAGGAATACTTTTCATGTCTTAGTTTAAATAGGCGCCCACCTGTATAACGAGAGGAATACTTTTCATGTCTTAGTTTAAATAGGCACCCACCTGTATAATGAGAGGAATACTTTTCATGTCTTAGTTTAAATAGGCGCCCACCTGTATAACGAGAGGAATATTTTCATGTCTTAGTTTAAATAGGCGCCCACCTGTATAACGAGAGGAATACTTTTTATGTCTTAGTTTAAATAGGCGCCCACCTGTATAACGAGAGGAATACTTTTCATGTCTTAGTTTAAATAGGCTCCCACCTGTATAACGAGAGGAATATTTTCAGTCTTAGTTTAAATAGACGCTCACCTGTATAACGAGAGGAATACTTTTCATGTCATAGTTCAAATAGGCGCCCACCTGTATAATGAGAGGAATATTTTCAATCTTAGTTTAAATAGGCGCCCACCTGTATAACGAGAGAAATATTTTCAGTCTTAGTTTAAATAGGCGCCCACTTGTATAACGAGAGGAATACTTTTCATGTCTTAGTTTAAATAGTCGCCCACCTGTATAACGAGAGGAATACTTTTCAGTTTTAGTTTAAATAGGCGCCCACCTGTATAACGAGAGGAATACTTTTCAGTCTTTGTTTAAATAGGCGCCCACCTGTATAACGAGAGGAATACTTTTCAGTCTTAGTTTAAATAGACGCCCACCTGTATAATGAGAGGAATACTTTTCATGTTTTAGTTTAAATATTTCAGATTTTGAGAGCAGTAACCCCATCGGAAGGCAGAAGGTTACAACAGGAATACCCAGCAGGAAACAATAAAAAATCCCCAGCACCGGGAAGCAGGAGGTTGCAACAAGAAGTCCCGGCATAAGTTCAGGCGCAAGAGTCAAAAGGAAGAAAGGACGCGTCTTGAAAGAAGTGGCTTGTGAACATTAAATCATGCCCAGCATAGCAAATGAAGAAAGCTTAATGAAGAGAGTCGTACCACCAGAGGAACCACTGAAAAGCTTAATGAAGAAAGCCATGTCCCCAGCGGACCAAGCAAAATGATGAAAACTGGCATTCAGAAAGGCAAAGGACCAGTGTCATCCCCCAAGTTCAAAAAATAAAAGCATCAGAGGAAAACGCAAGCCGACAAGAAAGCAAGGCGACAAGAACAAGTTGAAGATAGATGAGATCTTATGATCCATAGTCTAGCCTAGCTTCTTGTTTTTCCTTTTGGCACAATGTAACAAGGAGATCGGTAAGCGATAACAGAAAAAGCAGCATGTAACAGCACGCAATAACAGTGATCGTTACAGTCACACGGTAGTCCCAGCTACTAAAACTTCCCGAACTACATTGACCTGATTCCTGTTCAGCCCAGGATAGGTAGGAAACCTATGAAGCAAAGGTTCGGTCAAATCTTTTTCAAAAAAATTCTTCACACGTAGAACTCGGACGAGCAAAAATAGCCCGCTTTATCTTTGCGCGAAAACCCTTCGTGTCTTCGGGAAAAGAGGGGCAGCTATAAGCACGTTATTTTTGCTTCACGGACAATCACTCCAAAAGAAAGCAAAAATAATGACAAATGGCCTCGCTGTACAATTTTTCGATTTTACGTGACATGTGCTGGTAGTCATTTGTGGTTCTGTCCATTTTTCATTTAATCTTATCGAACAAAATACAAAATATGTATGTCATGTGTAATTAAACCATAATTCGGTCATTAAAAGAAAATTCACAAAAAAAATATATGCATCTTTTATTCTAGGGTGTGATTTAACCTATTTAAATATTTTAATATGTGTGTGATAATTGTGTTAAGTGTTAAATTAATGGTTGTTTTAATTTCATTTTTATTTAGTTTTAAAATTAGAAAACAAAAGAAAAGAGTGATGAAAATCGGTTTGGGCTAAGAAATGAAACAAAAAATAGGCCCAAAAGCAACCCACATCAGACAGCCCAAGCAACCCGTCCCCAGACCATCAAAACGACGTAGTTCAACACCAAAACTACGTCGTTTCAGGGACGGTTCATCTCAGCCGTTCCAACCAGTCCAATCCAACGGCCCTAGGGCCCTTTCCGCGACCCGTTTCCAAACCTGACCCATTTAACCCCGGACCAGCCCGACCTCCTTTAGATGGAACGACACCGTTCCCCTTAAGTGAAGGGATCTTAGCCCTCGATTTCACTTGATCTGATGGCCCTGATCTATTTTCCCCTTCCGTATATAAACCCTCCATCACACCCCACGCCCCCTATCCAAGCCCCCACCCTGTTCCTCCGTCTCTCAGAACGGAACCTCAAAATACCCCCAAACCCTAGCAGCCGCCATAGCTTCCCTTTCACCTGAACCCGGTGGCAACAACGCCAATGACCACCAGACTAACACCCTTAAGATACAAGACCACCCTCAACCCCGATCTGGTAATGGTTTGGCTCGAATCTTCCTGGAACGTCTCGAATAATCATTCGAAGGTTCGAGCCGAAACCCTAAGTCACCGGATGAGTCCCAAATTCACCCTAGTCACTCCCTTGACATCCCTCATACCCTAATCAGCTTTGGTTCCGGTCGAATATAAGCAGAACTCTTGAACCCCAAATCTGAGTTCAAGAACCCTAAAAACCAAACCTGGTTCGTGTTGTGGTAAGTTCCCGGTGTAATCATCTTTTCTTTCCTTTTGTGTTGTGCATATGTTCGTAGATTTGTTCTGAATTTTTTTTTTGATTATTTTATGTCAATTCCCCCCATCTTCAAAGACCCTTTTGTTTGGTCGATTTCTTTTCTTAAGTGTTAATTGAGTGTTATAAGATGTCTATTCGCTTCGATTTATATTGTCGACTAGTTAAGTTTTGTAAACTCTATGATAAATGCCCCGAGTTTTGAGATAAATTGGTGCCCTGTTTAATCTATGTTGTTTGTCGATTAATTGTTACGTATAATAGTTCGTGTAGTCGATTTGAGTGACATCGTCAAATAATTAAGTTTCGTAAGTTCCATTGTTGTCTGAAAAATGCCTGAATCACTCAATTGTCCTGTTTTTGAGTTTAGTTGATTAGCGACTAATTAGTATACGCTATAACTCGCAAAGTCGACTCGGCACATGTTGTCGTTTGTTTCGCAGTATTAAAAAACAAACGACCTAACTCTTACTGGTTGATTTTGTTGAATGGTTGTATTGGGCTGATTATAGGTCTGTTTGTTAGCTGTGGGGGGTTCGAACTAGTTCTCAAAGGGTCATAACTGGTAGATCCAATAGAATGAAAGGGTGGGGCAAAGCAGCAATGATCAAAGGTCTGTTGGGTAACTTTGGTTGGGGAAAGACTAATTAAGTGTTCAGGATTAAGGGGGCTATCAATTGTTTAATCAAAATAATATTAATCTAGTATTAGTGGGGAAAAAACATAAGAGCATGGGAGTTTAAAATGAATACTTAAATGAACCCATGACTCTTGATTAGAGCAATGGGCCAGGCATGGGGAACCAAATGACTTGCATCAAGAAGATGCTTAGGCATGGGAAATGAAGGGGATGGGCAGACCTGGGGGCTGTGAAATTCTAGGCAGACCTTAGGGGTTCTCTTTCAGATTATAAATAGAGCTATTTTTAGCTAAGAAAGGGCTGGACATTTTCTAGTCTTCAGAGAAAAAGAAAAAGGGCTGGTCTTTCAATCTTAGGAAGGCAGTCTAGTTTTCAGAGTAAGATAGTGTTAGGATTGTGCTGGTTTTGCATCATAGCAACCAGAGGATACCATTTTCTTGCATCTTTCCCCTCATTGCTTAGCCTGCAATTGTTTGGTATCATTGGTTGCAACTGGATTTTCTTACCTGGGTTATAAAGATCTGTGTCTGGGATTTTGTTGTTGTTCGACTGAGTGTGCTTCTGTTGTGTTCGTTGCATACTACTCGGCTGATCATTCTCCTTCTTCTTTTGCTTTTCTATACCAGGTACACGACTAATACTGTCAATGTAACTTGAAAGTTGAGCATGAATACAAAAGAGAAGAGTTGAAGATGTTTATTTTCATACATAGCCTGTATATTGAATATCATGTGATGGATAATAGTTTACATTTTTGCTTGGATACTGGAGGTAGCCCTCATACATAGTAAATGTCAACGTATGGTAACTTGATATCCTATTGTGTATGTAGGCTAATAGATAAAAGGATTGACAGTGTAGTAGGCTATATCTTAGAAATTAGCTATGTTTGTGATTAGCATGTCCTTTAATGCATGTTAAGTATGAAAACTATCCATTATTAGTTAATTTCCTTCCCTTTTGATAAACTGCCTCGTTATAACTGGCAAACCACGCCTTTAGAACAAAGAACACAAGTTTACGGTCTCAACCTCTCGAAGGTCGAGCCCTAGTCGAAACGAACTAAGCAGGCTTTCATCGGAAAAACAGTGGTCCAGGCATGGCCAATCCTGCATGAGCTGGGCTTGGGCCCATAATATTCGATCAGCTGCCCGTGTGCGTGGCCATGTTTCTGATTTTGTGAAAGCATTCGGAATCCCGCTGTAAATAACCTGCAAGCATGTAATTAAGTAGGATCATTTTTGCTTTCAATTAGTAGAGACAAATGCGACAAGAAACGTAGCTACTATAGGATATCCTTTTAAAATAAAGATGAGATGAGCCTCGACAAATAAAAATGCACAAGTTGCGGGGCCCTCTAAATGTATATCTTAAAATACTTAGAATTCAGGACAGGCCGTTTAGCGAATTTTACGGCCTTCCCCAAAATAACAATACGCTAGTTGCTTTAGGCGCGCCTTTAATAATTTATTTTCCTTAACTCGGGTGCACATTTATGTGACCTAAATCCAAATCTCAACCGAGTCGAGATATGTCAACAACCACGGGTGCATTGATGTAACGTGGTTCGAGATATGTTTTCACGACGTTGCAATTCTCGTAAAATAATAATATTGACAAAAGCGGTTAAAGTTAAAATTCGCACACAGGTTCAATATGTATAAAATCAGATAATCAAGCCGAATATGACAGTTGAGCGACCGTGCTAGAACCACGGAACTCAGGAATGCCTAACACCTTTTCCCGGGTTAACAAAATTCCTTATCCGGATTTCTGGTGCGCAGACTGTTAAATAGAATCATTCGTTTCCTCGATTCGGGATTCAACCGGTGACTTGGGACTCCCCAAAATCTCCCAAGTGGCGACTCTGAAATAAACAAACAAATCCCGTTTCGATTTTCCTTTAATTGGAAAAAACTCCCTTTACCCTCGCGGGTATGTAAAAAGGAGGTGTGACAGCTCTGGCGACTCTGCTGGGGATAGTTATACCCAGAACCACTGGTTCAGGCTTAGAAATTCGAGCTTATATAAATTGTTATATTTGGTTTTATCTGATTTTTACATGTTTGAGCCTAATGTGCAAAATTATGTGCTTTTACCGCTTTGATATTATTTGAACTGTATATAAACTGTGCCGAAACCCTTCTCTTCTTACCTCCGGGGATGTGCTTACTGGTTGAGACTCCCTATTCTGTTAGTGTCATACCCTAAATAAAAGAGGCTCGGAAAGTTTCTAAGCCGGCTGGCCTTTTGGTTCCCGGAAAGGAGCTCCTTCCTCAGCTCGAGTTGTCCGCTCGGGTACACTGTCTAGAACAAATACCCAGGTTATTTGAACATAGAATAACGTAACTTCATGCCGGATCCCTAGTAGGAACGCTTATTTGCATCATGTTGCATTTGACTTAGGGGGCTCAACACAGGGGTTGAGTTCGTCTAGGACTAGCAACCTGAAATGGAAAAAAACCATCCTGCTACATCCCATACGTTGTACGCATTTGTCTGTTTTAAACCTGCATGCTGACCGGTTTTTGGAATCAAGAATTCCTAAAAATAAAAAGAGGAAAAATAGCAGTGTAGGGAGATAACTACTTTTGAATAAAACCAATGTCCGAGTAGTATCCAAACTCTGCCGAAATCTGGAAAAAAAATGAATCAGTTGTAGTCTCTTTTAAGAAAAAACCTTGTCTACAAGTTTAGTTTGCATTGGGCGAACTACGCCGGTTTGATTGTCACAGGGTGTGAGATACGTAGGCAACCCCCGTCGGGTCCAACCTCCCATTTTTTTGAAAATTAATAAAGTGGCAAAAACGTCAATGTGTGTTTTTCTGTCATAGGGTCGGGTGACGCCGTTTATATCAAAAATAGCCAAATGTTCCAAAAGGAACTCCGGAAGGCTGCCTTTGTACAAACGGCCACCTCTTGTTTTTTTAATCACACAACCTTAAAAATCTTCATCCCTGAAGTGCTGAGAGGTCGTGTTCAGAAATCCTTTTGAGAAAAGTGATCATGTGTTTTGTTGTTTTTATCAAATAAAGTTTCGTTTGTTCAAATCTTATTAATAAATGTGCAGAATGAGCACGACTCCAAACGAACCCTTTTCAATCATGAATAAAATTCCCCTCCAATTGCGGCTCTGGTGGAATGATTTGGGCAAAGAAGGGCATGACGAAATCAAGAAACATCTGAAAGGCCTCACGAGTTTATTGGATATCAGGCCTCGGGGAGATATCATAAGGGCACTAGTCCCTCACTGGGATCCTGCGCACAATGTCTTCCACTTCTCGGACTTTGAACTCACCCCAACGTTAGAGGAAATAGCAGGGTATATCGGTAGTGCTGAGGCTCCACTGAGGCACAAATACCTGGTTGCTCCAAGAGCCGTGGCAATACATCGGTTTCTGGACTCCTTAAAGATAGTCAGAACAATTCATAACCCTGACTTGGCAAAAGGTTTTTGCACTATGAGTTTCATATACCAAAGATATGGTCACATAGGAGGATTCGACAAGCCAGAAAACCAGTTGTGTAGCAAAAGTAACCGTCGAAAGTGGGATGAACATAGACAGGTTGCTTTCATGATAACTTTCTTAGGGCTCATAGTATTCCCAGGAAAAGACGAGAATATCGACATAAAGATAGCAGGGGTCGTCAGTACTTTGCTCACATAGAAAGATAGCACGCTGGCGCCCATGATTGTATCTGATATGTTCCGGGCTCTCACGTCCTGCAAGGCCGGAGGAAACGTTTTCGAAGGTTGCAACTTGTTGTTGCAAATGTGGATGGCTGAACACCTATGTCACCGAGCCCAGTATCTGAGCCATGGATCCTCTGAAAAGACCTGCATAGAGGAGTTCTATACCAGAGTTAATGAGGCCCACCTACCTAAAGGAGTCTCGGCATGGACCTCATATTTCCGTACCCTCAACGCCAGTCAAATACAGTGGACGCTGGGGTGGTTACCGATCGACGAAGTTATATACATGCCAGCAGCCAGGCCCCATTTTCTCTTAATGGGACTTAAGAGCATTCAACCTTATGCGCTGCATCGGGTTTTAAGGCAGCTTGGGAGGTGTCAAATAGTGCCAAAAGACGAGGATCTAAGCACCCAGGTGATTGAGATCAGTCCCGATGGCCAGTTTCCTGAAGCAAGGGTTCGCCAAATTTGGAGCCAATGTCAATACTTAGAGGCAAATACTTGTGTATTGAATCGGGCAAAAGGGGAAGTTTCGCCCGGATATCAGGTTTGGTACAAAGGGGAAACGTCGTCTGGAAGGCCGGCTAAAAGACCTCACCTGCAAGAATTTGCCAGGTCTTCACAAGAGCAGTGGGGCTGGTTGGCCAAAGAGCGGGAATATCTTGCCGAAACAGGCAAACTGAAACAACAAATCCAGGATATGAAGTTTGAAAGCCAATTACAGTTCGCTGCCCACAAGGGAGAAAAGAACAGATTAATCAGAGAAGGCGAGATCCTCAAAGCTCAGATCCGGAAGATGAAAAGGGAGGCCGACAACCAACTAAGAAGCCGGGCGGATAAAAGGTTGATAGCAGGGTTAAGGAATCAGGTTGCGGAATGCCAGGAAGATTTGGAAAGATCCAAGGCTAGCACAGCGAGATTATGGACCAAGTGGGCAAAAGGTACAATGGCCCGGAGGCAGCGCCTGCAACAAGTCATAAGGGATTATGAACTGAGCATCAGGACCTTAAGGGAAACGAACTCCACTCTTCAAGAGCGGATCTTCAAGCAAACACGGGTGGCTCCATTGTGCCCTTCATAGAGACCGATGATGACAAAGGTCCTTGGGTCTACCAGATTTTCGATACAATGTCGGCAAACAAGATTTCTGAGGGTGAGATCCTCCAGTACCCTAGGGTAGCTTCCACAACAATCATGATGGTCTCGGAAATGCTGGGCAACGGGTTTGTACCGGGAAAAGGCCTGGGAGTTGAGCTTCAGGGGATTGTCCAACCTGTCTCTCTGCCCAAGAACTTGGAAAACTTCGGTTTGGGGTTCAAACCAACCGCGGCAGATAGGAAGCAAGCGCGAAAAATGAAGAAGAAAGTTTGGTTTCTGCCCAAGCCTGTGCCACGTCTCTCAAGATCTTTTGTCAGAGCAAGTGCCAAGGGGCCATCGATCCCAAAGATTCTCGGACCATTGATTGGGATGGACGGGGACCTAAATCAGAGTTTCGAGAGGCTATTCGCTGATGTCAGTATGGTAGAAGCTGGAGAGAGTTCCAGCAGAGCGGAGATACAGTTTGTGGAGCCTGAGGCCCAGACCAACAATTGGACGGTTACTCCTCTTCCTATCCGGGGGGAGTCTTGGTAGTAGGCTTTGATTTATGCTTTTCTTGTTCAGATTATTCCAGGGTGTAATCCCAATTTTGTTTTGTAAAAGTGTGAACCCTGTTATCCCGCAAGTTTAATAAAGTTCTCTTCTTTTGTCTCGTTTTAATTTTGTTTTTGTTCTTTTTCTTTCTGAACAGTTCTCTTTTTACTGGTTCTAATGACATGGCATGCACAACGGATCTTCGACCTAGTCTAATAAATCAATCTGAGCCCGACTTAATGCTATAAGAGGTCGTTTGTGACAATGAGTCTGAATACGACGAAGATGAAGCCTTCGAAGAGATAAACCAAGAACTGTGCCAATTTGAAGAGAAACCCAAGCCTAACCTAAATGACACTGAGGCTGTAAACCTAGGAGATGCGGATAATGTCAGAGAAACCAAAATCAACATCCACATTGAGCCAAACGTCAGGGAAGAACTAATCAAAATCCTCGTAGAATTCAAAGATATTTTTGCATGGTCCTATGATGATATGCCGGGATTAAGCACCAATTTAGTGGTTCACAAATTGCCCACTGACCCGGCATACCCTCTGGTCAAGCAAAAGCTAAGGAAATTTAAAACAGAAATGAGTGTAAAGATCAAAGAAGAGGTGATTAAGCAGCTGCAGGCGAAGGTCATTCGGGTCACTCGATATCCTGAGTGGTTGGCCAATGTGGTACCAGTTCCGAAGAAGGACGGGAAAATCAGGGTGTGCGTCGACTACCGCAATCTCAACAAAGCAAGTCCCAAGGACAATTTTCCATTGCCCAACATCCATATCCTGATCGATAATTGCGCTGGACGCGAGATCGGATCCTTTGTGGATTGCTATGCGGGTTATCATCAGATCCTAATGGACGAGGAAGATGCGGAAAGGACAGCATTTATTACGCCATGGGGAACTTACTGTTATCGGGTAATGCCGTTCGGATTGAAGAACGCCGGGGCAACGTACATACGAGCAATGACTACTGTGTTTCACGACATGATACACAAAGAAATTGAGGTATACGTAGATGATGTGATCATAAAGTCCTGGCATCAGGAAGACCATGTAGCGGACCTAAGGAGATTTTTCCAAAGACTCCGAAGGTATGATATCAAGCTCAACCCGGCCAAATGCACATTCGGGGTTCCATCGGGAAAGCTGTTAGGATTCATCGTCAGTCGACGGGTTATTGAGTTAGACCCATCCAAGATCAAATCCATCCGAGATTTGCCACCGCCAAAGAACAAAACAGAGGTAATGAGCCTGTTGGGGAGACTCAATTACATCAGCAGGTTCATCGCTCAACTCACGGCAACTTGTGAACCCATATTTCCGTTGCTGAAAAAAGATGCTGCGGTAAGCTGGACGGCAGAATGTCAAGAGGCTTTCGACCAAATCAAAGGGTATCTGTCTAATCCACCCGTGTTGGTTCCGCCTAAGCCAGGGAAGCCCTTAATTCTTTATCTGACGGTCCTGGAAAATTCATTTGGTTGTGTACTGGGGCAACATGATGACACAGGAAGGAAGGAGCAGGCCATTTA
Organism: Nicotiana tabacum; assembly: GCF_000715075.1. Lineage (NCBI taxonomy): Eukaryota > Viridiplantae > Streptophyta > Magnoliopsida > Solanales > Solanaceae > Nicotiana > Nicotiana tabacum. Next base: position 140,184,213 of record NC_134099.1, on the reverse strand, counting down.
TTATCTTAGCAAGAAATTCACAGCATAAGAGGTCAAGTACACTCAACTCGAGAAAACATGCTGCGCCCTAACTTGGGTGGCTCAGAAGTTGAAGCACTACCTGTCCTCGTATACTACTTATCTCATATCTCGTTTGGACCCATTGAAGTATATCTTTCAGAAGCCTATGCCCACAGGAAGGTTGGCAAAATGGCAAATTCTGCTCAAAGAGTTCGATATCGTCTATGTGACAAGGACAGCCATGAAAGCCCAAGCGTTGGCCGACCATTTGACAGAGAATCCCGTTGATGAAAAATACGAGCCTTTAAGAACGTATTTTCCCGATGAAGAAGTGATGCATACAAGTGAGCTGGAGTTACCCGAGGAACCGGGTTAGGCGTTTTTCTTCGATGGAGCCGCGAACACGAAAAGGGTTGGAATAGGAGCAGTACTCATTTCTGAAACAGGACGCCATTATCATGTTACGGCTCAACTACGCTTCTATTGCACCAATAATATGGCCGAGTATGAAGCTTGCATTTTGGGTCTGCGATTAGCTGCGGACATGGATGTCCAAGACGTTTTGGTCTTGGGAGACTCGGAACTCTTGGTACATCAGATTCAGGGTGAATGGGAAACATGAGATTTGAAACTCATACCATATCGACAATGTTTGCACAATCTGAGCAAGCGATTTCGATCAGTGAAATTCAAACATATCTCGAGAGTTCATAACGAGGTTGCGGATGCATTTGCCAACTTAGCATCAATGTTACACCACCCTGACAAAATGTATGTTGACCTTTTTGCACATCCAGGTTCGTGATCAGCACACTTATTGCAACGCGGTGGAAGAGGAAGTAGATGGCAAGCCCTGGTGTCATGATATCAAGGAATACCTCAGAATGGGGATATATCCGGAACAGGCCACTGGAGACCAAAAAAGAACCCTTCGGCGTTTGTCGAATGGTTTCTTCCTCAGCGGAGGAGTTTTGTATAGAAGAACCCCGGACTTGGGATTGTTGAGATGTATAGACGCTGGTCAAGCCACGACGGTTATGGCAGAAGTACATGCGGGAGTTTGTGGCCCACATATGAGCGGATATGTATTGGCAAGGAAGATCCTTCGAGCAGGGTATTATTGGCTCACCATGGAGCATGACTGTATCACTTTCGTGAGGAAATGCCATCAGTGTCAGATACATGGAGATCTGATTCATTCTCCGCCAACAGAGTTACATACGATGTCAGCACCCTGGCCGTTTGTTGCATGGGGCATGGATGTCATTGGGCCTATCGAGCCGGCAGCATCTAACGGCCATAGGTTCATTCTGGTGACCATTGACTACTTCACCAAATGGGTCGAGGTTAAAACCTTCAAGGTGGTAATTAAAAAGTCAGTGGTGGATTTTGTTCATTCCCATATCATCTGCAGATTTGGGATCCCAAAAGTGATCATTACGGACAACGGTGCAAATCTTAACAGCAGCCTGATGAGAGAGGTATGCCAACAATTCAAGATTACACACCGCAATTCCACCCCATATCGTCCCAAGGCGAATGGAGCAGTCGAAGCAGCCAATAAGAACATCAAGAAGATACTACGAAAGATGGTGGAAGGATCCAGACAATGGCACGAGAGATTACCCTTTGCTTTGTTGGGTTATCGCACTACCGTCCGGACCTCCATAGGTGCAACTCCTTATTTGTTGGTGTACGGAACTGAGGTCGTAATACCAGCGGAGGTCGAAATTCCGTCCCTCTGGATTGTCGCTGAAGCCGAAATTGATGATGATGAATGGGTCAAAGCTCGACTAGAACAGTTGAGCTTGATAGACGAGAAAAGATTGGCAGCGGTGTGCTATGGTCAGCTGTATCAGAAGAGAATGGCAAGGGCATATAATAAGAAGGTGCGCCCCAGGAAGTTCGAAGTAGGGCAGCAGGTATTGAAGCGGATCCTCCCGCATCAGGTCGAGGCAAAAGTCAAATTCGCCCCAAATTGGCAAGGGCCTTATATTGTGACCAGAGTGTTGTCCAACGGTGCTTTATGTTTGACGGATATCGAAGGAAGATGTGTCGACATGGCTATCAATTCTGATACAGTCAAAAGATATTATGCGTGATTTCTTTGATTATGGTAGTTATTGGTGCGTTTGTTTGTATTTGGTACTTATTGGATAATGAAATGACGGAGGCAATTCTTTCTTCTATCCAAACACTTTTAACCCTTGTTTCCCCCTTTTGAGCTTTAAGTTATTCTTTCATACCCCTCTTTTTGAATCACTAATGGAAAAGATATGAAAAAAAAAGAAAAAAGAAAAAAAATCTTTAAGATGAAAAAAAAGAAGATAAAAATCACAAGAAAAACAAAACCGTTAGGAACTACGTTTGACCTGATTCCTCGAAGAGGATACGTAGGCGCCTCACAGCTCGGTCATTAGTGTGCATAGTGTGCATAGTATGCAAAGTGTGCGTAACGCACGTAGCTCAACATAGTGTAAAAATAAAATCCCCCAAGCAAGAAAACTGGGGCAGAGGTTATGCTTTAAAAAGTTTCAACAAAGGTTCGGTTCCAAGAGTTGTAGTGGCTTACCCGTCAAAGTTATTTCAAATTTTTGATAACCTTTCTTTTAGCCCCGCACCAAAACCAACATCGATGTCCAAAAAGACCTCCCGATCAATATCCAAGAGGTGCCAAGTCAGGCAAATAAAACCGAGAATAATACACTGATCCCCAGCAAAGAAGAGGATCATAAAACTGGGAATGAATGGATAGTCAAAAGGAATCTCCAGAAGAGAGGGTCATATCGACAGCACTCCAATTCCCCGTTGAAGAAATAAAATGAGAGAGTCTTATCGGGGAAAACCTTCGCAGGCACCATAAGGCGACGAAAGATGAGAGATATGAAACGAGAGAGTCTTATCGGTGAAAACCTTCACAGGCACCATAAGGCGCCGGGAGCTAAGAGAAAAGAGAGAGTCTCATTAGTGAAAACCCCTCGAAGGGCACTATGAGGCGACAAAACAGATCGACAAAAGGGTCCACGTTCGCAAAGAAATGGACACTCATTTATCCCCAGCAAGTAAGGCCATCAGGCAAGTTGATTGATACAAATAGACTAGGTCGGGAATCTATGGTGCACGTCATGATCACAAGGACCAGTCATGTCATCCAGATAAATTCTTCTCTTTTCCTTTTTCCACTAAGTATTGGTTCAGAAAGATTTTTCTCCTTTTCTATCTTTTTCATTTCTTTCTAAAAATTCGTTTTGAAAAGGATTTTTCAAAGTTTACTACCAGAGGCCGAAGGGGTACAAAAGCAAAATACGAAAGGGATAGGCCAAAAGCCGAGGCAATAAGGCAAAAGGCGTCGGTTGCAAAACCAAAGGACGAATTGTGTAGAAAGTTAAGGGTGACGTAAAGAGAGCGGAAAATGACGGGTGAAGGACTTGTGGACCAAGTTCCGAGAAAGTTTCCCCGCAGAATATCGATAAATTACGGACCCAAGTCCGTAGTGGTCAGACGCCACAGGAAAGGGAAATTAATCCGATGCAAGATAACCCTAACAGTCCTAAAAGTTATCCCCAGGCGACGCAATTTTGTGCCTTGTAGTTCTGAGAGGAAATAAACTCCTAAGGGAGTGATGTCGGGATCGAAGCGGACTCCCCACAACGTGTTCTGCAAAGAGAAAGCAGGAAAGGGGATAAATGGAAAACCATCCCCAGCAGGCAGGGCACCCCCAGCAAGCAACTTTATCTACCAACCAATTGTTGGAGCACAGAGCAAGGAACAGAAAAGGAAAATTCATCCTCCAGCAAGGACACCGCTGTCCACCATAATTAAAACTAACTAAATCCTTTTGTCTGCTACAGGAAAATAAAGGTTGATGATGGCAGCAGGACACGATGCCAGAAAGGTCACCAAAACCGGGGCAGAAAATTTTCTGTCGTTGTCAAAATTTTCTCGGAGGAACGAGGAAACAAATTCAAATATGTCTTAGTTTAAATAGGCGCCCACCTGTATAACGAGAGGATTAATTTTCAGTCTTAAATTAAATAGGCGCCCACCTGTATAACGAGAGGAATATTTTCAGTCTTAGTTTAAATAGGCGCCCACCTGTATAACGAGAGGAATACTTTTCAGTCTTAGTTTAAATAGGCGCCCACCTGTATAATGAGAGGAATACTTTTCATGTTTTAGTTTAAATAGGCGCCCTCCTGTATAACGAGAGGAATACTTTTCAGTTTTAGTTTAAATAGGCGCCCACCTGTATAACGAGAGGAATACTTTTCATGTCTTAGTTTAAATAGGCGCCCACATGTATAACGAGATGAATACTTTTTATGTCTTAGTTTAAATAGGCGCCCAACTTTATAACGAGAGGAATACTTTTTAGTCTTAGTTTAAATAGGCGCCCACCTGTATAACGAGAGAAATAATTTTCAGTCTTAGTTTAAATAAGCGCCCACCTTTATAACGAGAGGAATATTTTCATGTCTTAGTTTAAATAGGCCCCCACCTGTATAATGAGAGGAATAATTTTCAGTCTTAGTTTAAATAGGCGCCCACCTGTATAACGAGAGGAATACTTTTCAGTCTTAGTTTAAATAGGCGTCCACCTGTATAACGAGAGGAATAATTTTCAGTCTTAGTTTAAATAGGCCCCCACCTGTATAACGAGAGGAATAATTTTCAGTCTTAGTTTAAATAGGAGCCCACCTGTATAACGAGAGAAATACTTTTCATGTCTTAGTTTAAATAGGCGCCCACCTGTATAACGAGAGGAATAATTTTCAGTCTTAGTTTAAATAGGCACCCACCTGTATAACGAGAGGAATAATTTTCAGTCTTAGTTTAAATAGGCACCCACCTGTATAACGAGAGGAATAATTTTCAGTCTTAGTTTAAATAGGAGCCCACCTGTATAACGAGAGGAATAATTTTCAGTCTTAGTTTAAATAGGCGCCCACATGTATAACGAGAGGAATACTTTTCATGTCTTAGTTTAAATAGGCGATCACCTATATAATGAGAGGAATATTTTCAGTCTTAGTTTAAATAGGCGTCCACCTGTATAACGAGAGAAATACTTTTTCAGTCTTAGTTTAAATAGGCGCCCACCTGTATAACGAGAGGAATATTTTCAGTCTTAGTTTAAATAGGCGCCCACCTGTATAACGAGAGGAATACTTTTTATGTCTTAGTTTAAATAGGCGCCCACCTTTATAACGAGAAGAATACTTTTTAGTTTAAGTTTAAATAGGCGCCCACCTGTATAACGAGAGGAATACTTTTCATGTCTTAGTTTAAATAGGCGCCCACCTGTATAACGAGAGGAATATTTTCATGTCTTAGTTTAAATAGGCGCCCACCTGTATAACGAGAGGAATACTTTTCATGTCTTAGTTTAAATAGGCGCCCACCTGTATAACGAGAGGAATACTTTTCAGTCTTAGTTTAAATAGGCGCACACCTGTATAACGAGAGGAATAATTTTCAGTCTTAGTTTAAATAGGCGCCCACCTGTATAACGAAAGGAATAATTTTCAGTCTTAGTTTAAATAGGAGCCCACCTGTATAACGAGAGGAATACTTTTCATGTCTTAGTTTAAATAGGCGCCCACCTGTATAACGAGAGGAATAATTTTCAGTCTTAGTTTAAATAGGCGCCCACCTGTATAACAAGAGGAATAATTTTCAGTCTTAGTTTAAATAGGAGCCCACCTGTATAACGAGAGGAATAATTTTCAGTCTTAGTTTAAATAGGCGCCCACCTGTATAACGAGAGGAATACTTTTCATGTCTTAGTTTAAATAGGCGCTCACCTATATAATGAGAGGAATATTTTCAGTCTTAGTTTAAATAGGCGTCCACCTGTATAACGAGAGAAATACTTTTTCAGTCTTAGTTTAAATAGGCGCCCACCTGTATAACGAGAGGAATATTTTCAGTCTTAGTTTAAATAGGCGCCCACCTGTATAACGAGAGGAATACTTTTTATGTCTTAGTTTAAATAGGCGCCCACCTTTATAACGAGAAGAATACTTTTTAGTTTAAGTTTAAATAGGCGCCCACCTGTATAACGAGAGGAATAATTTTCAGTCTTAGTTTAAATAAGCGCCCACCTGTATAACGAGAGGAATATTTTCATGTCTTAGTTTAAATAGGCACCCACCTGTATAACGAGAGGAATAATTTTCAGTCTTAGTTTAAATAGGCGCCTACCTGTATAACGAGAGGAATACTTTTCAGTCTTAGTTTAAATAGGCGCACACCTGTATAACGAGAGGAATAATTTTCAGTCTTAGTTTAAATAGGCGCCCACCTGTATAACGAAAGGAATAATTTTCAGTCTTAGTTTAAATAGGAGCCCACCTGTATAACGAGAGGAATACTTTTCATGTCTTAGTTTAAATAGGCGCCCACCTGTATAACGAGAGGAATAATTTTCAGTCTTAGTTTAAATAGGCGCCCACCTGTATAACAAGAGGAATACTTTTCAGTCTTAGTTTAAATAGGCGCCCACCTATATAACGAGAGGAATATTTTCATGTCTTAGTTTAAATAGGCGCCCACCTATATAACGAGAGGAATAATTTTCAGTCTTAGTTTAAATAGGCGCCCACCTGTATAACGAGAGGAATAATTTTCAGTCTTAGTTTAAATAGGCACCCACCTGTATAACGAGAGGAATAATTTTCAGTCTTAGTTTAAATAGGCGCCCACCTGTATAACGAGAGGAATAATTTTCAGTCTTAGTTTAAATAGGCGCCCATCTGTATAACGAGAGGAATAATTTTCATGTCTTAGTTTAAATAGGCGCCCACCTGTATAACGAGAGGAATAATTTTCATGTCTTAGTTTAAATAGGCGCCCACCTGTATAATGAGAGGAATATTTTCAGTCTTAGTTGAAATAGGCGTCCACCTGTATAACGAGAGAAATACTTTTTCAGTCTTAGTTTAAATAGGCGCCCACCTGTATAACGAGAGGAATATTTTCAGTCTTAGTTTAAATAGGCGCCCACCTGTATAACGAGAGGAATACTTTTCATGTCTTAGTTTAAATAGGCGCCCACCTTTATAACGAGAGGAATACTTTTTAGTTTTAGTTTAAATAGGCGCCCACCTGTATAACGAGAGGAATACTTTTCATGTCTTAGTTTAAATAGGCTCCCACCTGTATAACGAGAGGAATACTTTTCATGTCTTAGTTTAAATAGGCGCCCACCTGTATAATGAGAGGAATACTTTTCATGTCTTAGTTTAAATAGGCGCCCACCTGTATAACGAGAGGAATACTTTTCAGTTTTAGTTTAAATAAACGCCCACCTGTATAACGAGAGGAATACTTTTCATGTCTTAGTTTATATAGGCGCCCACCTGTATAACGAGAGGAATAATTTTCAGTCTAAGTTTAAATAGGCGCCCACCTGTATAACGAGAGGAATAAGTTTCAGTCTTAGTTTAAATAGGCGCCCACCTGTATAAAGAGAGGAATAATTTTTAGTCTTAGTTTAAATAGGTGCCCACCTGTATAACGAGAGGAATAATTATCAGTCTTAGTTTAAATAGGCGCCCACCTGTATAACGAGAGGAATATTTTCATGTCTTAGTTTAAATAGGCGCCCACCTGTATAACGAGAGGAATAATTTTCAGACTTAGTTTAAATAGACGCCCACCTGTATAACGAGAGAAATAATTTTCAGTCTTAGTTTAAATAAGCGCCCACCTGTATAACAAGAGGAATATTTTCATGTCTTAGTTTAAATAGGCCCCCACCTGTATAACGAGAGGAATAATTTTCAGTCTTAGTTTAAATAGGCGCCCACCTGTATAACGAGAGGAATAATTTTCAGTCTTAGTTTAAATAGGCTCCCACCTGTATAACAAGAGGAATATTTTCAGTCTTAGTTTAAATAGGCGCCCACCTGTATAACGAGAGGAATACTTTTTATGTCTTAGTTTAAATAGGCGCCCACCTTTATAACGAGAAGAATACTTTTTAGTTTAAGTTTAAATAGGCGCCCACCTGTATAACGAGAGGAATACTTTTCATGTCTTAGTTTAAATAGGCGCCCACCTGTATAACGAGAGGAATATTTTCATGTCTTAGTTTAAATAGGCGCCCACCTGTATAACGAGAGGAATACTTTTCATGTCTTAGTTTAAATAGGCGCCCACCTGTATAACGAGAGGAATACTTTTCAGTCTTAGTTTAAATAGGCGCACACCTGTATAACGAGAGGAATAATTTTCAGTCTTAGTTTAAATAGGCGCCCACCTGTATAACGAAAGGAATAATTTTCAGTCTTAGTTTAAATAGGAGCCCACCTGTATAACGAGAGGAATACTTTTCATGTCTTAGTTTAAATAGGCGCCCACCTGTATAACGAGAGGAATAATTTTCAGTCTTAGTTTAAATAGGCGCCCACCTGTATAACAAGAGGAATAATTTTCAGTCTTAGTTTAAATAGGAGCCCACCTGTATAACGAGAGGAATAATTTTCAGTCTTAGTTTAAATAGGCGCCCACCTGTATAACGAGAGGAATACTTTTCATGTCTTAGTTTAAATAGGCGCTCACCTATATAATGAGAGGAATATTTTCAGTCTTAGTTTAAATAGGCGTCCACCTGTATAACGAGAGAAATACTTTTTCAGTCTTAGTTTAAATAGGCGCCCACCTGTATAACGAGAGGAATATTTTCAGTCTTAGTTTAAATAGGCGCCCACCTGTATAACGAGAGGAATACTTTTTATGTCTTAGTTTAAATAGGCGCCCACCTTTATAACGAGAAGAATACTTTTTAGTTTAAGTTTAAATAGGCGCCCACCTGTATAACGAGAGGAATAATTTTCAGTCTTAGTTTAAATAAGCGCCCACCTGTATAACGAGAGGAATATTTTCATGTCTTAGTTTAAATAGGCACCCACCTGTATAACGAGAGGAATAATTTTCAGTCTTAGTTTAAATAGGCGCCTACCTGTATAACGAGAGGAATACTTTTCAGTCTTAGTTTAAATAGGCGCACACCTGTATAACGAGAGGAATAATTTTCAGTCTTAGTTTAAATAGGCGCCCACCTGTATAACGAAAGGAATAATTTTCAGTCTTAGTTTAAATAGGAGCCCACCTGTATAACGAGAGGAATACTTTTCATGTCTTAGTTTAAATAGGCGCCCACCTGTATAACGAGAGGAATAATTTTCAGTCTTAGTTTAAATAGGCGCCCACCTGTATAACAAGAGGAATACTTTTCAGTCTTAGTTTAAATAGGCGCCCACCTATATAACGAGAGGAATATTTTCATGTCTTAGTTTAAATAGGCGCCCACCTATATAACGAGAGGAATAATTTTCAGTCTTAGTTTAAATAGGCGCCCACCTGTATAACGAGAGGAATAATTTTCAGTCTTAGTTTAAATAGGCACCCACCTGTATAACGAGAGGAATAATTTTCAGTCTTAGTTTAAATAGGCGTCCACCTGTATAACGAGAGGAATAATTTTCAGTCTTAGTTTAAATAGGCGCCCATCTGTATAACGAGAGAAATACTTTTCATGTCTTAGTTTAAATAGGCGCCCACCTGTATAACGAGAGGAATACTTTTCATGTCTTAGTTTAAATAGGCGCCCACCTGTATAATGAGAGGAATATTTTCAGTCTTAGTTGAAATAGGCGTCCACCTGTATAACGAGAGAAATACTTTTTCAGTCTTAGTTTAAATAGGCGCCCACCTGTATAACGAGAGGAATATTTTCAGTCTTAGTTTAAATAGGCGCCCACCTGTATAACGAGAGGAATACTTTTCATGTCTTAGTTTAAATAGGCGCCCACCTTTATAACGAGAGGAATACTTTTTAGTTTTAGTTTAAATAGGCGCCCACCTTGATAACGAGAGGAATACTTTTCATGTCTTAGTTTAAATAGGCTCCCACCTGTATAACGAGAGGAATACTTTTCATGTCTTAGTTTAAATAGGCGCCCACCTGTATAATGAGAGGAATACTTTTCATGTCTTAGTTTAAATAGGCGCCCACCTGTATAACGAGAGGAATACTTTTCAGTTTTAGTTTAAATAAACGCCCACCTGTATAACGAGAGGAATACTTTTCATGTCTTAGTTTATATAGGCGCCCACCTGTATAACGAGAGGAATAATTTTCAGTCTAAGTTTAAATAGGCGCCCACCTGTATAACGAGAGGAATAAGTTTCAGTCTTAGTTTAAATAGGCGCCCACCTGTATAAAGAGAGGAATAATTTTTAGTCTTAGTTTAAATAGGTGCCCACCTGTATAACGAGAGGAATAATTATCAGTCTTAGTTTAAATAGGCGCCCACCTGTATAACGAGAGGAATATTTTCATGTCTTAGTTTAAATAGGCGCCCACCTGTATAACGAGAGGAATAATTTTCAGACTTAGTTTAAATAGACGCCCACCTGTATAACGAGAGAAATAATTTTCAGTCTTAGTTTAAATAAGCGCCCACCTGTATAACAAGAGGAATATTTTCATGTCTTAGTTTAAATAGGCCCCCACCTGTATAACGAGAGGAATAATTTTCAGTCTTAGTTTAAATAGGCGCCCACCTGTATAACGAGAGGAATACTTTTCAGTCTTAGTTTAAATAGGCGCCCACCTGTATAACGAGAGGAATAATTTTCAGTCTTAGTTTAAATAGGCGCCCACCTGTATAACGAGAGGAATAATTTTCAGTCTTAGTTTAAATAGGAGCCCACCTGTATAACGAGAGGAATACTTTTCATGTCTTAGTTTAAATAGGCGCTCACCTGTATAACGAGAGGAATAATTTTCAGTCTTAGTTTAAATAGGCGCCCACCTATATAACGAGAGGAATACTTTTCAGTCTTAGTTTAAATAGGCGCCCACCTATATAACGAGAGGAATATTTTCATGTCTTAGTTTAAATAGGCGCCCACCTGTATAACGAGAGGAATAATTTTCAGTCTTAGTTTAAATAGGCGCCCACCTGTATAACGAGAGGAATAATTTTCAGTCTTAGTTTAAATAGGCGCACATCTGTATAACGAGAGGAATACTTTTCATGTCTTAGTTTAAATAGGCGCCCACCTGTATAATGAGAGGAATATTTTCAGTCTTAGTTGAAATAGGCGTCCACCTGTATAACGAGAGAAATACTTTTTCAGTCTTAGTTTAAATAGGCGCCCACCTGTATAACGAAAGGAATAATTTTCAGTCTTAGTTTAAATAGGAGCCCACCTGTATAACGAGAGGAATATTTTCAGTCTTAGTTTAAATAGGCGCCCACCTGTATAACGAGAGGAATAATTTTCAGTCTTAGTTTAAATAGGCGCCCACCTGTATAACGAGAGGAATAATTTTCAGTCTTAGTTTAAATAGGCGCCCACCTGTATAACGAGAGGAATAATTTTCAGTCTTAGTTTAAATAGGCGCCCACCTGTATAACGAGAGGAATAATTTTCAGTCTTAGTTTAAATAGGCGCCCACCTGTATAACGAGAGGAATAATTTTCAGTCTTAGTTTAAATAGGCGCCCACCTGTATAACGAGAGGAATACTTTTCAGTCTTAGTTTAAATAGGCGCCCACCTGTATAACGAGAGGAATAATTTTCAGTCTTAGTTTAAATAGGCGCCCACCTGTATAACGAGAGGAATAATTTTCAGTCTTAGTTTAAATAGGAGCCCACCTGTATAACGAGAGGAATACTTTTCATGTCTTAGTTTAAATAGGCGCTCACCTGTATAACGAGAGGAATAATTTTCAGTCTTAGTTTAAATAGGCGCCCACCTATATAACGAGAGGAATACTTTTCAGTCTTAGTTTAAATAGGCGCCCACCTATATAACGAGAGGAATAATTTTCAGTCTTAGTTTAAATAGGCGCCCACCTGTATAACGAGAGGAATAATTTTCAGTCTTAGTTTAAATAGGCGCACATCTGTATAACGAGAGGAATACTTTTCATGTCTTAGTTTAAATAGGCGCCCACCTGTATAACGAGAGGAATACTTTTCATGTCTTAGTTTAAATAGGCGTCCACCTGTATACTGTGAGGAATATTTTCAGTCTTAGTTTAAATAGGCGTCCACCTGTATAACGAGAGAAATACTTTTTCAGTCTTAGTTTAAATAGGCGCCCACCTGTATAACGAGAGGAATATTTTCAGTCTTAGTTTAAATAGGCGCCCACCTGTATAACGAGAGGAATACTTTTCATGTCTTAGTTTAAATAGGCGCCCACCTTTATAACGAGAGGAATACTTTTTAGTTTTAGTTTAAATAGGCGCCCACCTGTATAACGAGAGGAATACTTTTCATGTCTTAGTTTAAATAGGCGCCCACCTGTATAACGAGAGGAATACTTTTCATGTCTTAGTTTAAATAGGCGCCCACCTATATAACGAGAGGAATACTTTTCAGTTTTAGTTTAAATAGGCGCCCACCTGTATAACGAGAGGAATACTTTTCATGTCTTAGTTTAAATAGGCGCCCACCTGTATAACGAGAGGAATACTTTTCATGTCTTAGTTTAAATAGGCACCCACCTGTATAATGAGAGGAATACTTTTCATGTCTTAGTTTAAATAGGCGCCCACATGTATAACGAGAGGAATACTTTTTATATCTTAGTTTAAATAGGCGCCCACCTGTATAACGAGAGGAATACTTTTCATGTCTTAGTTTAAATAGGCGCCCACCTGTATAATTAGAGGAATTTTCAGTCTTAGTTTAAATAGGCGCCCACCTGTATAACGAGAGGAATAATTTTCAGTCTTAGTTTAAATAGGCGCCCACCTGTATAACGAGAGGAATATTTTTCATGTCTTAGTTTAAATAGGCGCCCACCTGTATAACGAGAGGAATACTTTTCAGTTTTAGTTTAAATAGGCGCCCACCTGTATAACGAGAGGAATACTTTTCAGTCTTAGTTTAAATAGGCGCCCACCTGTATAACGAGAGGAATACTTTTCAGTCTTAGTTTAAATAGGCGCCCACCTGTATAATGAGAGGAATACTTTTCATGTTTTAGTTTAAATATTTCAGATTTTGAGAGCAGTAACCCCACCGGAAGGCAGAAGGTTACAACAGGAATACCCAGCAGGAAACAATAAAAAATCCCCAGCACCGGGAAGCAGGAGGTTGCAACAAGAAGTCCCGGCATAAGTTCAGGCGCACGAGTCAAAAGGAAGAAAGGACGCGTCTTGAAAGAAGCGGTTTGTGAACATTAAATCATGCCCAGCATAGCAAATCTAATGAAGAGAGCCGTACCACCAGAGGAACCACTGAAAAGCTTAATGAAGAAAGCCATATCCCCAGCGGACAAAGCAAAATGATGAAAACTGGCATTCAGAAAGGCAAAGGACCAGTGTCATCCCCCAAGTTCACAAAATAAAAGCATCGGAGGAAAATGCAAGCCGACAAGAAAGCAAGGCGACAAGAACAAGTTGAAGATAGATGAGATCTTATGATCCATAGTCTAGCCTAGCTTCTTGTTTTTTTCTTTTGGCACAATGTAACAAGGAGATCGGTAAGCGATAACAGCATACAGCAGCATGTAACAGCACGCAATAACAGCAAACGTTACAGTCACACGGTAGTCCCAGCTACCAAAACTTCCAGAACTACATTGACCTGATTCCTGTTCAGCCCAGGATATGTATGAAACTTTTGAAGCAAAGGTTCGGTCAAATCTTTTTCAAAAAAAAATGCTTCACACGGAGTACTCGGACGAGCAAAAATCGCCCGCTTTATCTTTGCGCGAAAACCCTTCGTGTCTTCGGGAAAAGAGGGGCAGCTGTAAGCACGTGATTTTTGCTTCACGGACAATCACTCCAAAAGAAAGCAAAAATAATGACAAATGGCCTCGCTGTACAATTTTTCGATTTTACGTGACATGTGCTGGTAGTCATTTGTGGTTCTGTCCATTTTTCATTTAATCTTATCAAACAAAATACAAAATATGTATGTCATGTGTAATTAAACCATAATTCGGTCATTAAAAGAAAATTCACAAAAAATATGCATCTTTTATTCTAGGGTGTGATTTAACCTATTTAAATATTTTAATACCAGTGTGATAATTGTGTTAAGTGTTAAATTAATGGTTGTTTTAATTTCATTTTTATTTAGTTTTAAAATTAGAAAACAAAAGAAAAGAGTGATGAAAATCGGTTTGGGCCAAGAAATGAAACAAAAAATAGGCCCAAAAGCAACCCACATCAGCCAGCCCAAGCAACCCGTCCCCAGGCCATCAAAACGACGTAGTTCAACACCAAAACTACGTTGTTTCAGGGACGGTTCATCTCAGCCGTTCCAACCAATCCAATCCAACGGCCCTAGACCCCTTTTCGCGACCCGTTTCCAAACCTGACCCATTTAACCCCGGACCAGCCCGACCTCCTTTAGATGGAACGACACCGTTCCCCTTAAGTGAAGGGATCTTAGCCCTCGATTTCACTTGATCTGACGGCCCTGATCTATTTTCCCCTTTCGTATATAAACCATCCATCACACCCCACGCCCCCTATCCAAGCCCCCACCCTGTTCCTCCGTCTCTCAGAACGGAACCTCAAAATACCCCCAAACCCTAGTAGCCGCCATAGCTTCCCTTTCATCTGAACCCGACGGCAACAACGCCAATGACCACCAGACTAATACCCTTAAGACACAAGACCACCCTCAACCCCGATCTAGTAATGGTTTGGCTCGAATCTTCCTGGAACGTCTCGAATAATCATTCGAAGGTTTGAGCCGAAACCCTAAGTCACCGGATGAGTCCCAAATTCACCCTAGTCACTCCCCTGACATCCCTCATACCCTAATCAGCTTTGGTTCCGGTCGAATATAAGCAGAACTCTTCGAACCCCAAATCTGAGTTCAAGAACCCTAAAAACCAAACCTGGTTCATGTTGAGGTAAGTTCCCGGTGTAATCTTCTTTTCTTTCCTTTTGTGTTGTGCATATGTTCGTAGATTTGTTTTGAATTTTTTATTTTATTTTATGTCAATTCCCCCCATCTTCAAAGACCCTTTTGTTTGGTCGATTTCTTTTCTTAAGTGTTAATTGAGTGTTATAAGATGTCTATTCGCTTCGATTGATGTTGTCGACTAGTTAAGTTTTGTAAACTCTATGATAAATGCCCCGAGTTTTGAAATAAATTGGTGCCATGTTTAATCTATGTTGTTTGTCGATTAATTGTTACATATAATAGTTCGCATAGTCGATTTGAGTGACATCGTCAAATAATTAAGTTTCGTAAGTTCCATTGTTGTCCGAAAAATGCCTGAATCACTCAATTGTCCTGTTTTTGAGTTTAGTTGATTAGCGACTAATTAGTATACGCTGTAACTCGCAAAGTCGACTCGGCACATGTTGTCGTTTATTTCACAGTATTAAAAAACAAACGACCTAACTCTTACTGGCTGATTTTGTTGAATGGTTGTATTGGGTTAATTATAGGTCTGTTTGTTAGCTGTGGGGGGTTCGAACTAGTTTTCAAAGGGTCATAACTGGTAGATCCAATAGAATTAAAGGGTGGGGCAAAGCAGCAATGATCAAGGGTCTGTTGGGTAACTTTGGTTGGGGAAAGACTAATTAAGTGTTCAGGATTAAGGGGGCTATCAATTGTTTAATCAAAATACTATTAATCTAGTATTAGTGGGGACAAAACATAAGAGCATGGGAGTTTAAAATGAATACTTAAATGAACCCATGACTCTTGATTAGAGCAATGGGCCAGGCATGGGGAACCAAATGACTTGCATCAAGAAGATGCCTAGGCATGGGAAATGAAGGGGATGGGCAGACTTGGGGGCTGTGAAATTCTAGGCAGACCTTAGGGGTTCTCTTTCAGATTATAAATAGAGCTATTTTTAGCTAAGAAAGGGCTGGACATTTTCTAGTCTTCAGAGAAAAAGAAAAGGGGCTGGTCTTTCAATCTTAGGAAGGCAGTCTAGTTTTCAAAGTAAGATAAAGTTAGGATTGTGCTGGTTTTGCATCATAGCAACCAGAGGATACCATTTTCTTGCATCTTTCCCCTCATTGCTTAGCCTGCAATTGTTTGGTATCATTGGTTGCAACTGGATTTTCTTACCTGGGTTATAAAGATCTGTGTCTGGGATTTTGTTGTTGTTCGACTGAGTGTGCTTCTGTTTGCTGTTGTTGCTGTGTTCGTTGCATACTACTCGGCTGATCATTCTCCTTCTTCTTTTGCTTTTCTATACCAGATACACGACTAATACTGTCAATGTAGCTTGAAAGTTGAGCATGAATACAAAAGAGAAGAGTTGAAGATGTTTATTTTCATACATAGCCTGTATATTAAATATCATGTGATGGATAATAGTTTACATTTTTGCTTGGATACTGGAGGTAGCCCTCATACATAGTAAATGTCAACGTATGGTAACTTGATATCCTATTGTGTATGTAGGCTAATAGATAAAAGGATTGACAGTGTAGTAGGCTATATCTTAGAAATTAGCTATGTTTGTGATTAGCATGTCCTTTAATGCATGTTAAGTATGAAAACTATCCATTATTAGTTAATTTCCTTCCCTTTTGATAAACTGCCTCGTTATAACTGGCAAACCACGCCTTTAGAATAAAGAACACAAGTTTACGGTCTCAACCTCACGAAGGTCGAGCCCAAGTCGAAACGAACTAAGCAGGCTTTCATCGGAAAAACAGTGGCCCAGGCCTGGCCAATCCTGCATGAGCTAGGCTTGGGCCCATAATATTCGATCAGTTGCCCGTGTGCGTGGCCATGTTTCTGATTTTGTGAAAGCATTCGGAATCCCGCTGTAAATAACCTGCAAGCATGTAATTAAGTAGGATCATTTTTGCTTTCAATTAGTAGAGACAAATGCGACAAGAAACGTAGCTACTATAGGATATCCTTTTAAAATAAAGATGAGATGAGCCTCGACAAATAAAAATGCACAAGTTGCGGGGCCCTCTAAATGTATATATTAAAATACTTAGAATTCGGGACAGGCCGTTTAGCGAATTTTACGGCCTTCCCCAAAATAACAATACGCTAGTTGCTTTAGGTGCGCCGTTAATAATTTATTTTCCTTAACTCGGGTGCACATTTATGTGACCTAAATCCAAATCTCAACCGAGTCGAGATATGTCAACAACCACGGGTGCATTGATGTAACGTGGTTCGAGATATATTTTCACGACGTTGCATTTATCGTAAAATAATAATAACGACAAAAGCGGTTAAAGTTAAAATTCGCACACGGGTTCAATATGTATAAAATCAGATAAGCAAGCCGAATATGACAGTTGAGCGACCGTGCTAGAACCACAGAACTCGGGAATGCCTAACACCTTCTCCCGGGTTAACAGAATTCCTTATCCGGATTTCTGGTGCGTAGACTGTTAAATAGAGTCATTCTTTTCCTCGATTCGGGATTCAACCGGTGACTTGGGACACCCTAAAATCTCCCAAGTGGCGACTCTGAAATAAACAAACAAATCCCGTTTCGATTGTCCTTTAATTGGAAAAAACTCCCTTGTACCCTCGCGGGTATGTAAAAAGGAGGTGTGACATTTGGTATATAGAATTGATAAACCGAATACCAAACCGAAGTTCTTAAATACCGAACCGAAATACCGAATGTTCACCCCTACTTTAAGCCCAAGTTAGGTTCACACAACCACACAGTTATTCTTGATGAGGTTATAGTTGCAAGTAGAGTTTAGCTGATGACGTTTCTTATTCAAATTCTTTATTTTTGACGTTGCCAATCATATAAAATATTTTATGGAGATCCAACTTATGCAGATACATTATCAGATTTTAGGACAACTTGAAAAAATACAGTTCCTCTATGATGTCATTACAAATACAAGTGGGGGGAATATATGTGTCTATTTATCTAATTATATGACTATCGACATACTATTTAGCTATTTGTTTACTGCATCAAAAATTTATAATTAATTTATTTTAGTAATAGTATTGTCACGACCCCAAATACCCCGGTTGTGATGGTGCCTATCACAGTACTAGGCAAGCCAACCCAACATTTAACCATAGTGAATTCTTTTTATAAAACCATTTTCTAAAACCAATTAAGTCTCAATTTCTCATATGAAATATATAAATCAACGAAAAATACAGAAATTTGTACAAAATATACCAACACAACCCAACAATCAGGTGTCACAAGTCAAGAGCCTCTAAATACAACCCAAACTGACTGAATAATACATCATAAGTATGAAATAACAGAAAACTAAGATAGAAAGGAGGAAAACATGACTGCAAACGCCGTGCAGCTACCTTGCAATCTCCGGTAAAGATCTAAGAGTGCTGGAAGCTCCCACTCTGATGTCCGGGTACCTGGATCTGCACACAAGGTGCAGGGAGTAACGTGAGTATGCCAACTCAGTAAGTAACTAAAGAAAATAAGGTCTGAGTGCAGCGACGAGCAGTTAAAAATCATATAAGAGTGTTCAACAGAATCTCAAGTCAAACTCAACAGTTTAATAGCAGTTACTTCGTAAAAACTTCAGTTTCAATTAAAATACTTTGAAATCATTTATTCAACATCTTTCAATGGAGGCTCAGTATAAAAGAAGAGTGAAAACATTCAAATGTCATAAATGGACCCCTCGGGCAAGGTATCACTCACAGCATAGCCTCTCGGGCAAGCCTCTCAGTCACTTGTGTCCCAGCTCTCGTCAATAGTATTTACACTCAGCACTCCGGCTCAATAATATCTCATAATAATAATAATCATAATAACCGGTGCGGCGTGCAACCCGATCTATAGTTTATAGTCGACTACGCTCACTGGGGGTGTACAGACTCCGGAGGGGCTCCTACAGCCCAAACATCATATCGCTGCGGCGCGTAGCCCGATCCAATATATATCGCTGCGACGTGCAGCCCGATCCATAATATATAATATTATTGTGGCGTGCATTCTGATCCATAATTAATATATATATATATATATATATATATATATATATATATATAATCCTCACCATTAGGTCCTCAACCTCTCTCAGTCATTAACCTCACAGCCACTCGGGCATAACAATGAAAATCAGGGAAACTCAGCCCAAACAGATTTCACATATTAAGAGGTAGAGTGATAAAACCAGATTTAAATAATAAACAGGTAAAACATGACTGGGGATATGTTTTTAAAACAGATAGAGTGAGGAAAGTAGTAAAAATTACCCATAGGGTCTAAAGAGGTCGGCACAAGGCCCTAAACATGGTGTACAACCCAAAGTATAGTATCAATCTAAAAAATACGGAATATCATAAGATTTCAAATCACATATGCGGCTTAATAGTCGCTATGGGATGGACCAAGTTACAATACCTACCGGTGCACGCCCACACGCTCATTACCTAGCATGTGTGTCACCTTATTTATCAAAACAATATGAAATACCGGGGTTTCATACCCTCAGGTCCAGATTTACAATAGTTACTTACCTCAAACCGGATGAAATAATACTCCGCGATGCCCTTGCCTCTCGACTCGACCTCAACTCGCGTCGAATCTATCCAAAATCAGAATCACAACATCAATATATGCTAAGGGAACGTAACCCATGCGAAAATAATCAAATTATATCAAAAATCCCGAAATTGGTCCAACCCGACCCCCGAGCCCACGTCTCAAAATTTGATAAAAGTCACATCAATGGAATCCTTATCCTCCCACGAGTTCATACATACCAAGAATACCAAAATACGATCACAAATGGCCCCTCGAATCCCTATATTAAGGTCTCCAATTTCCAAGCCCCAACTCCCCAATTTTACGCTTTAAATCCCCCAAATTTCATGTTTAATTAGGTAGAAATCAAAATAGGATTGAGTATTAAGTCCATAAATCTTACCTCCAAGTGTTTCCCTTTGATTCCCTCTTCAATCCTTCTCAAAAAGCTCCAAAATCGCTCAACAATGGTGAAATTTAGACCTAAAATCGCGAAAGGGGTCTTTTTAACATTCTGCCAAGCACTTGAAATCCCTTCTTCGCGAACGCGGTCAACGCCTCGCGTTCGCGAAGCACAAAATTCCGTTGATCACTTAATCCTTCATCATGAATGCGACACTCTGTACGCGAACGCGAAGCTTCAGCTCCTCAACCCATCAGGAACATGACACCTAGCTCGCGAAGTCCAAACTTCCTGCCTCACACCTTAACCCTTTGCAAACGCGAGAGCCCACTCGCGAACGCGAAGGCCAAATGTCTGCAATACCAACAATAGATTTTCTGCAACTTTTCCTACATAAATTTGATCCGTTCAACCACCGAAACTCACCCGAGGCCCTCGGGACCTCAACCAAACATGCCAACATACCCCATAACATCATTCAAACTTGTTTCAACCCTCGGAATGCTTAAAACAACATCAAAACACCAAATTAACATCGGATTCAAGCCTAAAAAGTCCAAAAACTTCCAAATTCCGCTTTCGATCAAAAAGTCTATCAAACCTCGTCCGAATGACCTGAAATTTTGCACACACATCACAAATGGTACAATGGACCTACTCCAACTTCCGGAATTCCATTCCGACCCCTATATCAAAATCTCACCTATCAACCGGAAACCGCCAAAATTTCAATTTCGCCAATTCAAGCCTAAATCTACTCTGGAGCTCCAAAACATATTCCAATCGCGTCCTAAGTCCCAAATTACCTCCTGAAGCTATCCGAACCATCGGAATTCACATCCGAGCCTTCATTCACATATGTCAATATCCGGTTAACTTTTCCAACCTAAGCTTACTCAAAAGAGACTAAGTGTCTCATTCCTTTCCAAAACCTCTCCGAACCCGAACCAACCAACCTGATTTCACATAATACAGCTAAACAAGACAATAAGAAGCAGAAATGGGGGAAATGGAACGGTAACTCTTGAAACGACCGGCCGGTTCGTTACAAGTATTTGCTGAGTCTCGGACAAAGTCCTTCCATCTCATCAAGTTAGATCCTTCTTCGCCAAAAATTGGTTTACTTTTTATAATTTAATTTTGTAGTATATAATTTTGAAATAAGTGCACTGAAATTTTATATTGGCCAAGATTGTTTTACTATTTGTGCTTAGTCTTCTCATAGAAATATTAAATGGACAGGATCATTTGATTCCCAACATAAAATTTTGTAACTTACAACTTTTAGTCTTTCGAGTAATTAAAGAAACAAGAGAAAGAGAGAGAGAATGTTCCATGGTGTGTAACGTCCATGTATATATATATTTTTTTGGTTCAAGGGTTTGCTCAAGGGCATATATTAAAAGATCAAGAAGTACATATAGTGAAAAATACCATCATAAAACAGCTAGAGTGAAATAAGTTTTACTCTTACAATTCGACTTGGTGACAATTTGAGCTCACAAAAGGAGAAACTAAAAATTAGACTTAGTGTTAGCATCTGTACAATCAACAAGGATCAAAAGTGAAGGATCCCTTCTTCACACGAATCCTAAAGTTCGGATACCATGTTTCATGTATTCGTTCTTCAAAGTGTACATGTAGTAAATGAGTCACGCGAACGTGTACACAATCACAACAATAAGTTAAGCCACGCCTAAAAGCATTTCTAAGAGTATTTATTTTTAAATTGTACTCGTGTCACGCGAACGTGTAACACGATCCATATTATGGAGGCGATGTGATTTAGTTGACAAGAATTTATTGAAAAAAAGATGCTAAAAATTAGAGTTAATGTTACAACCCATAGTTTTATTCCTAATGTTTACTAATGTGACTATGTAGAAAAACAAAGCATGGAAAAATATTTTAAACTCAAAACTCTTTAAATTTTTTGGTCCAAAATCGACTCTCCATTCAAAATAAAATGGCCAGAATCCCATCTAGCCACAAATCCCTTAAACATTAGAATATCACCGTTAAAATTTAAACACCTATAATGAGACCTTTTTAACACGAGAATAACTTACTATAACAATTAAAATATTATCAATACATAGTCGCATTAAGTTCAAACAATAATAATGAAACGAGATCTCACCGATTCAAGCAACGTAATCGAATCACCAAACAATCGCATGATGATAAAATACTCACTTCTAACAGAGACATCTCAAATAGTATATGACTGTCACGACCCTAACCCGGACCCGATCGTGATGACGCCTCTCATGAAGACAAGGCTAGCCAACTACTCCCAATTCGACGTTAAATAGTTAAAATAGCAGTAAAACAGTCTAAGACATGATTAATAATGCGCAGTAGCAAATAATATCGATAAAAAAAATGCGGAAGTACAACCCAACACAGCCCTAACCGGGGTGTCACTAGTCATGAGCATCTATAAGTTTTAATACAAGTCTGAGAAGTCTATACATTATTACAAACTGTCTGAAAAGAGATAGAAGTGATAAAGGAGTAGAGACACGGGGCTGCAGACGCTAACAGATACCTCATGAACTCCGAATGTCCGCCTGAAGCTGGAGGGATCAGCACTCGGGAGCGGAACCAGCTACACCTGAATCTGCACACATGGATGCAGGGAGTAATGTGAATACTCCAACTCAGTGAGTAACAAATATAAATAAAGACTGAAAGCAAGAAATCACGTAAGGCATAAAACATTCTATAATGAAGCAGTAAAACCATTTAAAATCAGTAAATCAGTGAAATTACCTATCCTTTAACTCAATGTAGTTTCATGAAAAGCCTTTTTCAATACTTAAGCAGGTAAATTATGAACAGTAAACACATAAAGGCTCTCCCCTCGGGCACAGTATCAACAAATCCACCCCTCGGGCAACATCTCAAAACAGCACCAGCCCCTCGGGCAATCACATAGAACAATACCAGTCCCTTGGGCTCAATCTCACATCAGAATGGGTAACCGCACTCACTGGGGGTGTACAGACTCCTGGAGGGGCCCCTTACGGCCCAAGCGCAATATCAAGCCACCTCGTGGCATCATCACTAGGCCCTCGGCCTCATATCAATCAAGCCACCTCGTGGCGTACATATCTCAGGCCCTCGGCCTCATAATCAGTATCAAATGTTTCCTCACGACATAGGACCTTCGGCCTTACTCAGTCAAAAATCCTCACAAACCACCTCGTGACGTACATATCTCAGGCCCTCGGCCTCATATCAGTATCAGTGTTTCCTCACAACATAGGCCTTCGGCCTTACTCAGTCAAAAATCCTCACAAGCCACTCGGGCAATAATAAAACAGTGTTTCTCAGCCCAAACATCATTTAAAATATCATTTAAGTATCAAAAACCGAGTAAACATGGCTGAGTATGAAAAGAATGGGAAATAACATGACTGAGTTCAAGTATAAAGTCAAAACAATGAGGAAATATTAATAAAAATCCCCGAAAGGTTCAAATAGTTGGCACGAAGCCCAAATACGACATCCAACCCAAATAATGATGATAGCGAATAGATTTCAGTCAAATACGCGGCAAAATCATCAATCGGGACGAACCAAGTCACAATTTCCAATAGTGCACGACCACATGCTCGTCATCAAGCGTGTGTATCACCTCAATATAGCACTACGATGTGCAATCCGGGGTTTCAAATCCTCAGAACATCATTTACAATCATTATTCACCTCGAACCGCCTAAATCTCTAGCTCGCGACGCCTTTGCCCCTCGAATCGGCCTCCACTCGCGGCGAATCTATCCAAAATCAGAATGAGGACGTCAAAATATACTAAGGGAACGAAGCCCAAGCGAAAACAATCAATAAAGGGCACAAATCCCAAAATTACCAAAACCCGACCCCCGGGTCCACGTCTCGCAATTCAATAATTTTTACATCTATAGATTCCTTATCTCCCCACGAGTTCATACATATCAAAAGTTCTCAAATCCAACCCAAAATGGTCCTCCAAATCCCCAATCAAAAGTCCAAATTTCCAAGCCCTAGTTCTTCAATTTTTAGCTTGAGTTCCATGATTTTATAGGTGGAATTCACATAATAATCGAGTTTTTAGTCCAAAATTCTTACCTCCAAACGTTTCCCCTTGAATCCCTCTTCAATCTCCTTCAAAATTCTCCAAAAACGACCAACTATGGAGGAAATAAGCCCCAAATCGCGAACAAGACGAGCTTAGAAACATTGTGCCCAGACATTTATTCCTTCTTCGCGAATGCGGTCAAACCCTCACGTTCGCGAAACAAAAATTTACTTTGACCAATTTTCTCCTACGTGATCGTGACCAAGCCCTCGCGAACGCGAGGCTTTACCCAGATGAACCTTCGTGAACATGCTCCGTCCATCGCGAACGCGATGAGCAACCTCGACCTCAGACCAGCTGACCAAAAGACTCTACGCGAACTCGACTGCCATCTCGCGAACGCGATGCTCCAAATCCTTAGCCCTTCGCGAACGCGAATACCTTCTCGCGAATGCGAAGGCCAAAATTCCACTGACTTCCTCCGACTCTTCGCGAATGCGAAGAGTAAAAACCTGCAACAGCTGACCTGCAACTTCTGCAATTTTTCTAAACTCCAAAATGATTCGATTGACCACCCGAAACTCACCTGAGGCCCCCGAGACCTCAACCAAAGGCACCAACATAATCTAAAACCTTATTCAAACTTGTTCCAATCGTCAAAACACCTCAAATAACATCAAATCACCCAAAACACATCGGATTCAAGCCTAAGTTTCAAAAATCTTTCGAATTCTGCTTTTGATCAAAAACCCAACCAAACCACGTCCGATTGACCTGAAATTTTGCACACACATTTCAAATGACACAATGGAGCTACTGCAACTCTTGGAATTCCATTCCGACCCCTATATCAAAATCTCACCTATCAACCAGAAATCGCCAAAATATCAACTTCGCCAATTCAAGCCTAAAACTACTCCAAACCTTCAAAACCCCTTTCGATCACACTTTTAAGTCATAAATCACCTCCCAAAGCTAACCGAACCATCGAAACTCACATCCGAGCCCTCTAACATATAAGTCAATATCCGGTTGACTTTTCCAACTTAAACTTCCATAAAAGAGACTAAGTGTCTCAAATCTTACCAAAATCATTCCGGATTCGATCCGACCAATCAGATACCACAAAATACGGATAACGAAGTATAAAAAAGCAGAAATGGGGAAAATGGAGTAGTAACTCATGAGACGACTGGTCGGGTTGTCACAATGACAAATAAGAGCAAGTACGTAGCCTAATAGAAACAGTAGAGTAGAGGATGGACCTTTATTTGAGCAAGATCTTATTCAACAAAAATAGTTGTTCAGCTAGCAGAAACGGAATTCGGCGACAACACCAGAATTGCGAACAAAACCTCGACCCGAGAGCCACGACATGGACCTCAACTTGATGATTGGCAACGTCAAGAACAAAGACTTTGAATAAGAAACGTCACCAGCTAAACTCTACTTGCAACTATAACCTCATCTAGAATAACTTTGTGGTTGTGTGAATCTAACTTGAGCTTAAAGTAAATTATGGAGTAAAAGAGTACGTAGGAAGAATATTAATTAGGCGGCAACCTAGAAATCAAAGAATTTAAAAAGAAAGAGATAATTTGAAGTGTCCTTGTGCTCTTACCTCTTTATTTCACTCTTAAACTTCTTGTATAAATCAATCAAATCTTTTCTCTTTGACTCGAATCTTCTATAATTTTTTTCAAACTATCCAATATCATCCTTTATGATATGCAGAAAACATATAAGGGTTCCTCAAATAAATGTTAAACGCATCTAATACCCAGCTTATTATATAGAAGGGAGTAAACTGTTACCTTTGGATGATTCATAGTTAAAAAATGTCTTTGAAGTTTTCAACTATATCCCCAGTCAAACCGTGATACTCAGCAATGTTAAGGTGAGAACTTTTATAGGCATGAGTGAGGTGTCATAGTAAGTTTGATTCATCCAAAAAATTTTAGTAACAGAAAAATCACATTATTATCATTCAAAAAAAGAAGCACGGATGAGCCTAAATATCTTTGTTCAAAGCATGATATTTGTCCTTGTATAGAAGTCCTTATATAGGTACATATGGAGGAATACAACAATAAATTATCATAAACTTATACATTAAACATTTGAGGGGGTACGGATATGAAAGGCATGAGAGTTATTATGATTATTTAAAAGTATAGGTTATGAAAATAAAGAGGTGTGAGTTATGAAGATAGGATTTTTAATATAAGATAAATGAAAAAATTGATGAAAAACTCAACAAAATGAGAAAAAAGATAAATATGTTTCTTGGCCCAAGAGAGGTGCCACCTCACTTTCTTATTGCCTTCTTTTATTTATGGGAGGAGATGATCTCTCTCTCTCTCTCTCTCTCTCTCTCTCTCTCTCTCTATTTTACTATAGTATATTTCAAATTGAAGTAATCATTTAAGTATCTTGTATAATACTCTTGCCCTAGATCTTCTATTCTACCCCCATTCCTCTATTATTAATATTCAGTTAATTCGAACTTGAGCCCGAATGTTGAATCCACTTTTTTATTCTTTCTCTTTCCTCCCTTATTCTAAAAAGGGAAAAAAGAGAAAAGAGGGGGAGAGGGATTCATCACCAATATTTGATTGGATCTCTAATCTTCTTCATTCCTTCCCATGACAATAACTAGAATGAAAAAAAGGGGAATGTCAACGCATCCGGGAAAAAACGATTAATCTCTATCAATAGACCTGCTAAAGCCCTTAACTACATATGCATAATGTAGTACAAATAAATATTAGTATTAAAGAGGGAATATTAGAAAATAAATAGGAAAAAACAAAATAGAAAAATGTAAGTAAAGAGGAATGGCCAAGTTTCATGTGTACTGCTGATGGATGAATATTTATTCGTTTTTTTTTTATTTCTTTGGTCTTTTCTATTATTTCACATGTTTTCTTCTTTTTTTCAAATATTGAGAAACATTCGAAAAGTATTTTATAAACTAAAACTCAAATATGCATATATTAAATTTACTATTATTTTTTTATAACCGCACAAAGCGCGGACAAATTCACGGGAGAAATTTAAAAATAGCCTGATTTACAACTGGTCGTTAAAAAATAGTCCAATTTCAAAAGCGATCGAATTTTAGCCATTTTTCATGTAAAGATAAATCTGAGCGAAAACACTGTTCAAATACTGGAGTTCCAGGATAAGTATGCTGGAGTTGATGGAGTTCCAGCATAAGTACACTAAAACTCCAGCATAATATACTGGAATTCTAGCAAGTATACCGGTTCAACATAATATACTGGAGTTTGGAGCACCGGTGCTCCAGTCTCCAGTATATTATACTGGAGCCAGCAAAGTATACCGGTCCAGCATAATATGCTGGAGTTCATACACAGGTGCACCGAACTCCAGTATATTATGCTGGACCGGTCTCTGTTGCAGCAAAATAGTGACTATTTTTCATTGACTTGGTAAACGCTGGCTATTTTTGAATGACCAATCCGAAAACTGGCTATACCGTGCTATTTTTACCAAATTCACTAGTTATTAAAATAGCTCATCACATAAGGACGTATTAGATACCTATTTGAGAGTGAAATTGGTTCAAATGAATAGTAGGATTCATTTAATGAATCCAACTAACTCATTATTAACACATATATTTTTGTTGTTTTTGTAACTTGTAGTACTTGAAAAAATCAATATTACTTTCAATTACCCCTTTAATTTACCGGAAAAGATTAGACAGGTACTTATAAGTTATGTATATAACAAAATTAGAACGAAACAGTAACTGGAGTTATACTATACAGACTACAGTATACACTTGTACGTATTTACATCACATTTTTTAACCGTAGTTAGATAATATCTCGGAATAGACGAGTATAAATAACTCATCGGTGGCATTTGCCCTTCTCTTCAAGCAAACATCAAGGACCCAAATTCCAAACAGAGGAGTAACGAGAGAGAAACCTATTCCCCAGTCCCGATCCTGCAAACGCCGAAGCTCCTATAACCATGGTCACAGGTCTGAACTTCCGCCATAACTTTCTCGTGTCAGCTTTACTATACTCTAAATTTGAACTATAATACCACATTGATGTGAAAATTCACACTTAGGTATCGATTTTTTAACACAGAGATTTATTTTGTGTTCATGCTTTGGTTTCAAGTATTGGAGAACCTCGTAATCGTTCTCTATAAGCTTCTGGTTTAACAGATCCTAATTTTTCTTAGAAGCTCGAATTATTTTGTATTGGAATGAAATGAACCTGAATATTGTGGACGATACAGAGGAATTATTGTGGTATAGTTGATTGATTGATTGATAGTCTTAAGTAAGAAAAAGACCTATTGGAGATTATGGTGAAGCTTATACAGGAGCAGCTGGACTTGGTTTTCACAATATCTTTTTTGTTAAGGTTAGAATAAACCTGCTAAAATTTTTTACTTATCAAAATAAATAAATAAACTTGCTAGAATTTTTTTCAAGTTGGTGATTGTTTAAGTTTTTTCGATTGTTTTTTCCTTTGGTAAAAACGTTTTTGGCAAGAACTATATTTTGAAGTTGTGGTTTGAGAGTGTTTGTCAAATAATCTTTTCAAACAAACTCTCTTTTCAAATATCCGAACATCTTCAACTTCCACGAAATAGGTGACAACTGGATTAAATTTGGGGGGGGGGGAGTGGTTGATGGTGTATTAAGTTCAAACATCATTTATCTTTTTCTCTAGGAGCAGATTTTTAAATCATTATAGATACATTGCTTGATGTATGTTTGAGAAATACCATTGGTGTTTCATTTAGGCATCATCACTGTAATAGTTTGGTTAATGTTTTGTTAATTCATCATGGTGGTTCATTCAGACAGCATCATTCGGCTATGATGTTGATGTTGATTTGGTTACACAAGCAACTCATTGGTGGAAACAGTTTTCTAGGATACCCCTTTTATCATTTTCATTTGATTGTACCTCCTGTTTATTTTTGCACTTGGACAATTACGGGCTACAATTCTCTCCTTGCAAATCTGGTGATTGGTTGCAGTAAGTGTAAAGTGGCAAAAAGAAGTCTATCCTGCTGTGGAAATTGACACTAGCCAGCCTCCATATGTTTTCAAAGCCCAGCTGTATGATCTAACAGGGGTACCACCTGAAAGGCAAAAGATAATGGTCAAAGGTGGTTTGCTTAAGGTATAAAATTTCGTTTCTCTTAGCTTGTTATGCCATTTTTCACTTTGCAAATAAAGCACAAAACTCATTTGTGTTTTGAGGAACGCTGAAATTCTCAGCATCTGATGCTTTGCTTGTTAATTTTGTTGTTAACTCTTCGGTTATTTCTATGGTTGTTTAGGACGATGCCGACTGGTCGAAAGTAGGAGTAAAAGAGGTACACGGCTACTCATTGAATTACTCTCTATTTTTATGCAATGAAGTGCCAATTATCTAGAAGCATCTGTTATTTATTATTTCCAGGGTCAAAGGCTGATGATGATGGGAACTGCAGATGAGATTGTGAAGGCCCCCGAGAAGGGTCCTGTTTTTGCTGAAGATTTACCTGAAGAAGAGCAAGTGGTTAATGTAGTAAGTTTTTTGACACTGATGTTGTTGCATCAAATCGAATGATCCGGAGATGTGTGATTCCTTATGTTTAACTGCTTACATAGTTAGTCTTGTCTCATATGCTGTACTTATACCAGCACTGGATCCCTAGTAGATTTATTGGTATAACTTTACCGCAATTGCTTTGTTCATTTTTTTTCAAAAGCAGTTGCCTTTTCCAACTTCTACATGCAAATAAGCTTTAATATATAATTCTCTATTCTTTTTCCGCTGGCACAAGTGATTTTGTGGATGCCAAGCGCTTGTCGAATGCGTTTCTTGTTCCGCTGGCACAAGTGATTTTGTGGATTCCAAGCGCTTGTTGAATGCGTAATTTCTTCATTTACACATTATGAATCGGCCCTTCCCAAGACCCCGCACATAGCAGGAGCTTAGTGCACTGGGCTGCCTTTTTACACATTGTGAATCAGATTACTATGTTGTTTTAGAGTCCTGTCTAAAAGAACTGCTAACTTTTATAATGGCAAGGCTTAGTTTTGTACTTTTAATCAGTAAATGGGTGATGAGAATTTTTATAATTTTGTTTCCTCCAGGGTCATTCTGCTGGATTATTTAATCTCGGAAATACATGCTACATGAACTCCACAGTACAGTGCTTGCATTCAGTTCCAGAACTGAAGTCTGCTCTAACAGAGTGAGCATTTGCTTCTTTCATCCTTTCCTTCATTTTTGGGAGTCTTTTGGTTTAGGCTTTTTTTTGGTCCTTTTGCTTTAGCCTTGATTTCCCAAAACTTGATCAAATTCAATATGGTTGCTTTTAAGTCTAGTTCTGAAAATATTTAGGTCTATTTTGATTGCGTTGCACTTTTTTGGTTAGGCAATTCGATCTATTTGCACCTAATCCGTAATTCCTGTTTTTGCTAAAATTGATAATTCTGATTTTACTGTTTATATTTGTCAAATCTATTAATCATAATTTAACTTATATAATGTGTCGCGTTGTATACACCTAGATAGTATGTATTTACGGAGACAAAGCGGAGAAAACAGTAATTAGTAGAGGAGACATAAATTATCCTGTTTTAATTCCTATATATCCTCCCTTATATAAATATGGACTCGTTTCTCGGCATGTTCTCCTTTGGATGAAATCAATCCAAAATGTAATCCACTTTGAATCAATTTGGACTCCGAAACTGTGGATCTTTCCCGAACATTATCAGAAAAAAGATCAAAATGGCTCCTGTTAAATACCAAGTGTAGGAGTTCCAAAAACAACTCCGTTAGGTACATTTCTTTTTGTGTTCCTGAGATTCTGAGTTTATTTATTCTTCCTGTTAGGTATAACCAGCTTGGTAGAAGCAATGATTTGGATCACTCATCTCATCTCTTGACAGTTGCAACAAGAGATCTGTTTAATGACCTGGATAAAAATGTCAAACCAGTGGCACCAATGCAATTCTGGACGGTACTTTATTTGTCTTTATTCTACTCCTAATATTTTTGGTTACGACTTAGTATTCCTGACTTTGTATTCTTAGAAAATGTGTTTGGATTTCGAACAAAGTTACCATACCTTTGAAGGAGAATACGTATGCTGAGTAGGAGATAGTGTTTGCCAATAATTTCCTATTGGCAGACTTCAAAATATACTCGTTTAGCGTTGAACACTGAACTCGATATATTTTGTCATGACTTTTGTGTGCAAATGGATTTGCTCTTAGAGAGCAAGGATGAAGTACTTTGTATAGGATGCGAATAGAATGACTTAAGCTTGGGCCTGTTGTCTACATGGTCAAAACTTTGTGCATTATCATTCTTGCACAAGGTTACTTGGATTTATATGAGAACTATAAATGTAGCCTATGTTGATATGTTTGTCTTTTTAGTGTTTTCGTCACATGAGCTACTCGGGCATCAACATTTGATTAGGTTTATGTTCACAGGTTTTGCGGAAGAAATATCCTCAATTTGGCCAGCAGAGCAATGGAGCTTTCATGCAACAGGTTCCAAGCTTACCTAAGCTACCACAATGCTTCCTTGTTATTAAAAAAAAAAAAGTGTACCACTATTGCAATTGCTATATAGAGGTCCTACTGACATGTCCTGGATAATAACAGGATGCTGAAGAATGTTGGACGCAACTACTTTACACCCTTTCTCAGTCTCTTAAATCACCGAACTCTAGGTACTACATCTCCTCTCGGGATATTTCTTGCAGATGAAAGTCCCTTTTCTAAATAATTTCCATGTTTTGTTTCGCTAGTTGTTTTCTTTGTTTCAGTTTGGACATATGGTCCCTATTTTGTAAAAATGTGAAGGAAAACTCTCCTATATATACATTGTGCTTCTTTATGTCATGATTGTGACTGCTCTTTATCTCGGTACTTGCAGTGGAAGTCCGGATATTGTGAAGGCTCTCTTCGGTATTGAGTTTGACAACAGGTATTTCTGCAGTCAAATGTTGTTTACCTTCCAGTTATTCTGTTACCTTATCCCCTTTGCATAGAGTTGTTCTGCACCTAAATATTATAAGAGGCATGTGAACTTACTGCTGTATATGTATTGAGATAGGAAGGAATGCAGCTAGTGGTCCTAGTGGTCCTAGGATGTTCCCTGTTCTGACTTTGAGTATCTTCTGAGCAACTTGATGAGAATCAACATCCTCAACTTTTACTCTGTCATATTGTGAATCATGTAGTTGACAATAAGAGATGAATTACTGAAGTTGCTTTGAAAGGTGAAACTAAAAATCATGTTTATGTTAACTTCTTTTAGTTTCTCCTACTGTTAGTCTACTATTGAACTATAGTGCTACTAGTGTGTATTTGTATTACTGCTAATGAAAGGTCTGGCTGGTTTATGCCGTTCTAGGGTATTTTCAACAGGCTGTGCTTTTCTGCTGTAGCCTAGACCTCTGGGCTAATATTTCTTGTCTAGGACCTGACCTACTGCAATGAGGTTGGGAAGATCCCAATGCCCATCCCAGAGTTCTCATGTGCTCAAATTCATCTACTGATATACAAAATTTAATTTTCGATAGTGTGGGAAGCTGTTTATCATTCATGTCTGACTTGATCTATACTGTTCTGACTGGATTATGGTGGTTGTGCTAGAGTCCACTCTGTGACTATGTTCCATATCTGATATTAACTGCTAGATACTGAAGAAAAATGACTTAACTCTGCCCCTTATTCTCATGGTACTGATATGGACCAGGATTCATTGTGCTGAAAGTGGTGAAGAAAGCACAGAAACAGAAACTGTATATTCCCTTAAATGCCACATTTCACAGGAAGTGAACCATTTGCATGAGGGTTTGAAACGTGTAAGTTCGGTTCTTTTCCTCCTTGTATGTCCCAACTTCTAACTTTAGTCTTGTTTCCTCCCAAATGTTTCATATTACTGCTAAGTTCTGTCTCAATTTTTTCTGTTGTGCCAATCCAGTAATCATCCAATTTGATTAAGAGGACAGTCCCAAAGTGAAAAATGACGTATCTAATTCATAGAAATTCCTTTGGTAGCTGTAACCTTTAAGGATAACTAACAGTTAGTCCTGAAATGGTTGGTTGGATGGAGAAACTATTATATAAGATGCCTCACGGGCGGCACATTGGGGGGGGGGGGTCTTTTGCTTTAGAATTTTTTCATGCCATGATTGGACCAAATGTGGGGCCTGCATGTTGAGGTTCATGCAATAGTTTCACATCAGAGGTAGGCTGAGCCATTGGAGCCGACTCATAATGCTTTTGGTGGGAAAAGATGCTTTGGAGATTTTGTTTAACTTGGTGCAAAATCGTTGATGATGTTTATACTGGAAATCTGGTATTTATCCCCTCAAAATAATTTAAATGCACTCATATGGCCATTGCTTTTTCTGACAGGGTCTGAAATCAGAACTGGAGAAGGCGTCTCCGTCACTTGGACGGAGTGCAGTTTATGTGAAAGACTCCCGAATCAATGGCTTGCCAAGGTATTAACTGGCTCGATTAAATTCCATGGCGATGTAGCGACATATGTATGATCCGTAGCTTCTGCATATAGACTATCTTAATCCACGCCTTTCACATAACAAAAATGCCTTTTGATGTGTTGAAGTAGTTCACCTCATTTTTGGCATCACTTCTTTCTCATTCTCCTTTCTTTTTTTTTTTTGGGGGGGGGGGGGGGCTTTTAATTCTCACACTTTTCTGGATCGTTTCTTTACTATTCTGTGCTGATTATTGACTGGTCTATGTCAAAATCTTCTTCTATTTTTACTATTTCTTTTTCATTTGATGAATAGATACTTGACCATTCAGTTCGTCCGGTTTTTCTGGAAGAGGGAATCAAATCAAAAGGCAAAGATTTTGCGGGTATGTTGACTTACTCATCTTCCTTTTCACATTGATCAAATAGTTGGTCCTCCTTGAAAATGTGTCGGAAGAGGGAAAAAGGATCAGGTTACCATGTCCTGAACCGAGAAAGGGGGATGGAGAAAGGGAGTTCACTGTTTTACTTTGTTTTGTGAGGATGAGCGGTTCTGTCATGTTTAGGTGCTCTAAAGTCTCGCCTATTCTCTCGATTGTCAAATTCTGAACTGTATATTTTAACTTTAGGCTGGTTTGTGATGGTGTCGGTGTAGGAGTCTTGGTCTATAATCCCTTCCCAATAAAAAATTAACTGAAACTTCTCTTAAGTTTCTAATTGATCTTGGAGTAGGTGTAACTTGGGCACAATTACAAAGAGGAGTTCTTATGCACCAATGACTAGATTTCAGCTACTAGAAGTAAGAAGTAAGAGAAGGATGTGATATTAATACTTTGCTATTCTAGTGAGATAGTATGTACATAATATTTTTTTGAAAGAGAGTTCTGGTGAGAAGCTGATATGTTTTTTTTTCTTTTTTCCTTTGTGTTGATACAAGATCTTCTTAACAATCAAAAATATCTGAAAAGCTTTTTCCTGGATTCGGCCATTCGGGATAATAACCCACCCATTGCCATAAGTTCTGGGATCTATAAAGTAGTTGTACTGGGTGTTTCAGATATCTTTGTGTTTGTGAGAATGCACAGGAGAAATCTATTCTATTGATTAAAGTGTTGTACAACCCTATTTATATACAGTAATTACATAATAATAGGTATCTACTTCCCGATGTGGGACACTAAACATGACTAACTACTTAACATTCCCCTATGCTAGCTAATCATTCTACTTTACAAACTTTGTAACAATATCTCCTGAGAGTATCTTTTCTCTGCCAAAGTGACAGTTGATCTCAATGTGTTTAGTCCTCTCATGGAACACCAGATATGACGCAATATGAAGAGCAACTTGATTATCACACGCCAGTTCCATCGTGCTGATTTCTCCGAACTTCAACTCCTTAAGCAACCGCTTGATCCAAACTAGCTCACACGTTGCCACAGCCATGGCCCGATATTCGGCTTCGGCGCTAGATCAAGCAACTACATTTTGTTTCTTGCTCTTCCAAGACACCAAATTACTTCCTACTAGAACGCAATATCCAGACGTAGAACGTCTATCAGAAGGTGATCCTGCCCAATCAGCATCTGTGTACCCAACAATCTGCTCGTGGCCTTGATCCTCGAATAGTAACCCTTTGCCTAGAGCTGACTTTATATACCGAAGAATGCGAACAGCTGCAATCCATAACTGACTTACAACACTCACCGGAAAAGAAATGTCAGGTCTACTCACAGTGAGGTAATTCAATTTGCCAACCAACCTCCTATATCTTGTAGGATCTCTAAGAGGCTCCCCCTGTCCAGGCAGAAGCTTAGCATTCGGATCCATAGGAGTGTCAACCGGTCTACAGCCCATCATTCCCGTCTCCTCAAGAATGTCTTAAGGCATACTTTCGTTGTGAAATAACAATACCTGAGCTAGACTGAGCGACAGTCTCGAAGTGCTGAAAGAGTTGCTGCTTCAGATTAGTAATACCATCCTGATCATTGCCAGTAATAACAATATCATCAACATAAACCACCAGATAATACACAGATTAGGAGCAGAATGCCGATAAAACACAAAGTGATCAGGTTCACTACGAGTCATGCCGAACTCCTGAATAATTGTGCTGAACTTACCAAACCAAGTTCGAGGTGATTGTTTCAAACCATATAGTGACCTGCGCAATCGGCATACAAGATCACTAGACTCCCCCTAGCAATAAAACCAGGTGGTTGCTCCATATAAACTTCTTCCTCAAGATCACCATGGAGGAAAGCATTCTTAATGTCTAACTGATAAAGAGGCCAATGACGTACAACAACCATGGACAAGAAGAGACGAGCAGACTTTAGCCGCGGGAGAGAAAGTGTCACTATAATCAAGCCCAAAAATCTGAGTGTATCCTTTTGCAACAAGACGAGCCTTAAGACGATCAACTTGGCCATCCGGGCCGACTTTGACTGCATAAACTCAACGACAACCAACAATAGACTTACCTGAAGGAAGAGGAACAAGCTCCCAAGTGCCACTCGCATGTAAAGCAGACATCTCCTCAATCATAGCATGTCGCCATCCTGGATGAGATAGTGCCTCACCTGTAGACTTGGGATAGAGACAGTTGACAAAGATGATATAAAAGCATAATGAGGTGATGACAGACGATGATAACTTAAACCGACATAATGAGGATTAGGATTAAGAGTGGATCGCGCACCTTTCCAAAGTGCAATCGGTTTACTAGGAAGAGGCAAGTCCGCAGTAGGAGCAGGATTAGGTGCAAAACGTGAATCAGCTGGGCCTGATGCTGGCTGCGGACGACGATGATATGTCAAGAGTGGTGTTCCTGTGGCGGGGAATCTAGGAGGAGTCTGTGGCGAAAGGTGAAGGAGGAGCTATAGTAAGCTCCTTAAAGGTCGATACAGGTAAGACCTCAGATATATCAAGGTGGTCAGAAGAGGTAAAGAAAGGTTTAGACTCAAAAAATATGACGTCAGATGATATAAAGTACTTATGAAGATCAGGTGAGTAACAACGATATTCCTTCTGAACACGAGAATAACCAAGGAAGACACACTTGAGAGCACGAGGAGCTAACTTATCTTTCCCAGGGGCTAAGTTATGAACGAAGCAAATGCTCCCTAAAACACGAGGAGGAACAGAGTATAAGGGTGATTGGGGAACAATACTGCATACGGAATCTGATTCTGGATGGGAGATGAAGGCATCCGTTTAACCAAATAACAAGCTGTGAGAACTGCATCAGGTGGTCAGAAGAGGTAAAGAAAGGTTTAGACTAAAAAAATGTGATGTCAGATGGCATAAAGTACTTATGAAGATCAGGTGAGTAACAACGATATCCCTTCTGAACACGAGAATAACCAAGGAAGACACACTTGAGAGCACGAGGAGCTAATTTATCTTTTCCAAGGGCTAAGTTATGAACGAAGCAAGTGCTACCAAAAACACGAGAGGAACAGAGTAGAAGGGTGACTGGGAAATAGTACTGCATACGGAATGTGATTCTGGATGGGAGATGAAGGCATCCGATTAACCAAATAACAATCTGTGAGAACTGCATCGCCCCAAAAACGCAACAGAACATGAGATTCAATGAGAAGTGTGCGAGCAATCTCAATGATGTGCCTATTCTTTCTCTCTGCAACCCTATTTTACTGAGGGGTATAAGAACAAGAGGTCTGATGAATAATTCCTTGAGAAGTCATAAACTGCTGAAATTGAGAGGATAAATATTCTAAGGCATTATCACTGCGAAAAGTGCGAATGGAAACACCAAATTGATTTTTAATTTCAGCACAAAAATTCTGGAATATAGAAAACAACTCAGAACGATCTTTCATTAAGAAAATCCAAGTAATCTTGAATGATCATCAATGAGACTAACAAAATAACGAAATCCCAAGGTTGAACTGGCTCTACTAGGACCCCATATATCAGAATGAACTAAAGAAAAAACAGACTCTGCATGACTCTCAATACTACGAGAAAAGGTTTGGGAATGTTTTCCGAGCTGACATGACTCACACTATAATCTAGATAAACTAGACAAACTAGGCACCATCCTCTGAAGCTTGGATAAGCTTGGATGTCCTAAACTTATGTGAATTAGGTCCGGAGGATCTGTAGCTAGACATGTCTTGGAGGAATTGAGTGAGTTAAGGTAGTAAAGGCCTTCTGATTCAAGTCATGTTCCAATCGTCTGTCCCGTACTACGGTCCTGCATAATAAAAGAATCATCAATAAAATATATACCACAATGGAGGGCACGAGTCAAATGACTAGCAGATGCAAAGGACAGCCAGGGACATAAAGAACAGAATCTAGAGTGACAGAGGGTGGGGGATTTGCTTGTCCAACTCCTTTTGCTTTAGTTTGAGACCCATTGGCTAAAATAATAGTGGGAAGAGACTGTGAATATGCAATATTTGACAAAAGTGATTTATTACCAGAGATATGATCAGAAGCTGCTGAGTCCACAACCCATTATCCAAGAGTACTAGACTGGGAAACACAAGCAAAAGAATTATCAACAACAGAAGTATCAGTCTGAGCAATAGAGGCTACTTGTGGAGATGTCTGCTTGCTCGATACGGAGGGAACTCATTATATTCCCCTTCAAATAAAGAAAATCCCTGGTTACCTGTAGTCTCGGTCTGAGCAACATAAGCATTTTTGAGTGGACGACCTTGTAAAGAATAGCACACGTCACGAGTGTGTCCAAGTTTATGACAATAAGAGCAATTGGGCCTAGATCTTCCAAAACGACCACCTCCTCGTCTATTCTCCATAGTTTGAGATACCTGATTGTCCACTGACTGGGATACGAGAACAGATGAGTCAAGTGTCTGTGATGAGCTTACTAGGTGACTTGGTATTGCAGCAAGGCGAAGTAATTGAGAGAATAATTCATCAACATTGGGGACAGTCGGACTAGCCAAAATCTGGTCACATACTGAATCAAGGTCATTAGGGAGTTCAGCGAGTGTAAGAACTAGAAACATCTTCTGTCGTTGCTCTTGTTGCTTTTCAATACTAGCAGAAACTGACATCAATTGCTCAAATTCTTCCATGACTGCCTGTACTTGTCCTAAGTGTGTAGACATATCCAATTCCTGTTTCTTCAAGCTTGTCATTCGCGATATTACATCATAGAAACGAGATAGTCATTAGTGTATAAAGTACGAGCCTTCTCCCAAACTAAATAACATGTCTGGAATGGATGGAACAAAGGCATCAACTTGGAATCAATAGATCGCCACAAGATACTACATAACTGAGCATCGACCTTCTCCCAAAGTGTTTTGGCCTTTTCATCACCGTCGCTAGCCCTTTTTGTTAAATGATCTTGAACTCCTTGACCTTTACACCACAACTCGACAGACGAAGCCCAAGCTAAGTAGTTTGAACTTCCCATTAAAGGTTCTGAGGCAATCATAATACCATAACTTCCAGAACCCGTGTTTTTAGACCCAAATACATCCACTCCCAAAGACATTATTGGATTGAAAAGAGATCTAGCAAATTAGCACCAAATAAAACAAAGAATCAACTGTGGTTGCCGAAAAACTGCCGGAAAAAATACTGTAGTTGCAGGAAAATTTTCAAAGTGCTCGGAATCAAAAAATAAAAATATGGGAAGGCTCGGAATTGCAGGGCGATCAGACTGTTCTAAAGAAGTTTTCTGAAAAAATGGACGGAACGGGCTCCACGCGCCGGCGCGTGGAGTAGATCTTGCCGGCGAAAATTGTCTTCGGGCGGCGCGTGAGGCGGAGTCTGACGGAGTTGTTTGCTGGGGTTTGGTCGCCGGAGGTTGGGGACCTTATGGTGGTGTTGGTTTTTGCACAACACCGATGGAATTGGTTTTGACGAAAAAATAGCCCTAAAAGGTCACCGGGATGAAGCACGTCGACGACTGGGTTTTCATTCCCGGATGTTTTCTCACTGCCGCTCTGATACCATGTGAGAATGCACGGGAGAAAAATCTATTCTATTGATTAAAGTGTTGTACAACCCTATTTATATACAGTAATTACATAATAATAGGTATCTACTTCCCGATGTGGGACACTAAACATGACTAACTACTTAACAGTGTTGAACATGGGTAACCCAGGGGGGTCTTCACCTAATTCCAAAACTGAAGTGAAAAGAGGAAAAAGAAAGCAGGCTTGTGAGGTTCCGCGTTCCTCTCCATCTGATATGACCTTTCTATATATATATATTCTTTTAAATGATGCTTCCCGGCTAGCTTATGCGCACCTCGATTATTCTATTTAGTACATGCTACCTCCCATCAGAACATGCACAAGGTAACTCTGTCCATCAAGGCTTAGGAAAATAGAAGAAATCACCTACTCTCTCCGTTCCAATTTATGTGATCCTGTTTGACTGGGCACAGAGTTTAAGAAAAAATGAAGACTTTTAGAATTTGTGGTCCTAAACAAGTCAAAAAGGGGCCTAGATTATTTGTGTGGTTATAAAAGCTTCTCATTAATAGTAGAATTGTAAGTTTAAGCTAAATTGTTACCAAATTTAGAAATGGGTCATTCTTTTTGAAACGGACCAAAAAGGAAATAGGTTCACATAAACTGGAACAGAGGGAGTAGTATTTTTTGTTTCCATTGGGATTTGTGATTGAGATCTCATGGTTATGTATGCATATGTTGTGATGTAGTTCCATATCTTTACTGTTTAGATGGTTGACAGGGAAATAGTAAGTTCTTTTTTAACTTA
Organism: Nicotiana tabacum; assembly: GCF_000715075.1. NCBI lineage: Eukaryota > Viridiplantae > Streptophyta > Magnoliopsida > Solanales > Solanaceae > Nicotiana > Nicotiana tabacum. The sequence continues at coordinate 140,144,032 of NC_134099.1, read as the reverse complement.
ATTACGAAAATAAATTGTCTTCTTTTATTTAAGCTTATGTGACATTATTTCCTTTTTAGTTTGCTTATAAAAGAATTAACCCTTTCTAAGTTTGGAGAACTAAATGTTCTCATTTTACGCTTAATGGCAAGCATTTATAGCCACACATTCGTTCTGCATATTTAAAACCTGAAGTTTCAAAAGTCTTATTTAACCATAGCATGTTTAAGACTACAAGTTTCAAAAGTCATTCTTTTTTCCTTATTAAACTTCCTGTGTAGTTAAACAAGGTCGCAATAAAATGAAATAGAGGGAGTACTATATTTAAGAATGGTATCATACTTGGTAGTTTTTCTCTTCTCGTCTCTCCTTTTTTGGGTAGGGGATGCATCAAGCTGTAGGTTCAATTGTTTATAACTTTTAAATAGCTAAAGAACTTGCTCTAGTAGTGATTTCGGGGGTAAGATAATCTTTGTGGTTAAGAATCCATTGAATATGGGAATAATAAAAAAAAAAAAAGAAAAAGAATGCATTGGATTAGAGATCACAACCATTTTTAGCCGATATTGGCTGCGATGTGTTCTGGCTAATTTTTTCTTGAAAGGTAACAGAGGATCGGTTCTGGCGAATTAACTAAGGTTCATTTTAAATATCACCCATATCCAACCTAGCCACCCATCTGTCACGTATAAAACTTATTGTGGACAAAAATAGAATGGTCACTTCCTTTTCCACCCACCGCTAGTTGCGACGTGACAACAAGGAGTTGTAAATGTGATGTGATGGATTTTAGTTATAGCAGGAACTTAAATGATAATCTAGGAAGCTACAATTTTGCTATGCTTCAAACAACAGTCATATCTCGTATTAAAACTCAGCAAGTCTTGCTTTTTTAGTAATATAGGTTTGCTAATATTTCAAAATCCTATTTTATATTTTCTGCATGTATTGGATCTCTCATTGCTTTAAGATATAAGAAATGGTAATCTTAAACTATGTCTATGCCATCAGAAAGTGGATTACCCGCTGTCGTTGGATGTATATGATTTTTGTTCGGAAGACCTCCGCAAGAAACTGGAAGGTCCTCGCCAGGTAATGTCCTTTTCCCCATTGATCAATGTCTTTAAGAAATGAGGAAAAACCAGACCCCCTTTGGCCCCTCTTTCTCTTTCTTGTTCTATTATTACGTGACTCTAAATTTGCTGCTAGGTTTTGAGGGATGCTGAAGGTAAGAAGGCCGGTTTAAAAACCAGTGGGAAAACTTCAAGCTCAACTGACGGCGACGTTAAAATGACTGAGGCTGAGGTATGAATTAATCTTTGTAATGTAGGAGTGACTTAAGGGGATAAAGAGGGACCTTTCGGGCCCACCTATGGCGGATTGTACAAGGTGGTTTAAAGTGGGAAATTAAGAATGTCTATAAGTAACTTCTGCCTTTTCTCCTTTTTTTTCCTATTGTTTATGCAGGAATCATCTAGTGGAAGTGGAGAAGCGTCTAAAACAACCCAAGAAGGTAGAGAAACACCTCCTTTTCTTGATAACTTGATGACTTGATAAACATATGCTGCTGCTGTATTTTAATTGGTAACAATGTCTGGCATTAAAATTGTAATATTTGGGAGAGAAGTTATTGTCATGAAATTACCTTCCAACTCACATATCCTTTTCAATGCTTTAAATGAAACTCTGTTAGTTAATTGTCAGATATAATTCTGCAGTAATATTGCGGTTCCATGAGGTTTTACAGTTCTTATGACAACAATGTTCTGCCCTGGGTATTCAAACTTCTTTTCACAAAGTCACTGTTAGTATCTTTGATTACAAGCGATTGACCTTCTATTAACAATTTTGGGATCCCATAAAGATTATTAACTTGGATCAGATTTATTCCTTTTTAAATTACTATATGTCCCTAGACACCGGCGGACGTTTGCCAAGTTTCTTTTGAAGGGGGCGCCTTTTAATTTTTAGAACTATGGAAGATCCTTAAGGTTTAGCTCTGCTGATACAAGTACATTTTAATTTGTTTGGACATTTGTTTGTATGTAGAAAATGTAGAGAACCTCTAGCATAGATAACCCCGTACTTGCCTTTGAATTTATATAACTACGAAAGATTCTAAAGGTTTAGCTCTGCTGATACACTTACATTAAGTTGGTGTTTTCTCGGAGTCCTTTAATTTGTTTAGACATTTATTTGTATGTGGAAAATGTAGAGAACCTCTAGCATTGGATAACCCCATAAATTGTCTTAAAAGAAAATTTTCTGAGTATTGGAATGAACTAGGGCCCAGATGGAGCAGAATGAATGTCGGGGATTAAATAAGGGACTCTAACTGGTTCTGGATTGGGAGCAGTAGTTGTGAATGATCAATTTTATCAACAGTTTAGTGTTTCTGATATATAAGGGGAAGTTAGTCTAAGAGCTCAATTTTGGAATTCTGTTATGAATGAGGAGTCGCAATGATTAGTGCTTTTTTTTTTTTAATGATGCCCGATTAGTAAACTCCATTTCAGGTGTTCTGCCTGAGAAGGAACACCACTTGACTGGAATATATGATTTGGTGGCCGTGCTGACTCACAAGGGAAGAAGTGCTGACTCTGGGCATTATGTTGCCTGGGTCAAGCAAGAAAACGGTCAGTTTAACTGGGAAGAGATTTTGTTCTAGTAATCGTTGCTCTTGGACTACCATCTGATACAATATATTGAAAATCTCTTTGTAAACCACAGGAAAGTGGGTTCAATTTGATGATGACAATCCAATTCCGCAGAGAGAAGAGGACATCCCTAAACTTTCAGGAGGTGGTAAGTGAATCACTTGTGTATTACGTCTTCGGCAAATTTTCAAAGTCTGGCAAGCATATCCTTTCTTATAACAACAAGATGTAAAGCAGATGGAATATTTTGTTGCTTGTGTGCCTGAATGTGTTTTTCGTTCTGTCAGTTTATAGAAGTGCTTTATTTTTGGTTTCAGGTGATTGGCATATGGCTTATATTTGCATGTACAAGGCCCGTGTTGTTCCCATGTGATTTAAGTCGTCCGTTTGGGTTTGTTTCACATATTGGACATTCATGTATTAGAGTGAGTCACGTCGCACATGATTATTCTCTTACTTTTACTTCGACTTGAGTGTAATTTATTACATTTTGCATTGAATTGCACTTGTGCCTCCTTGGAAATTCAACGGGAATACTTTTTCGGACGTACTTGAATGGTTTATTTAGGCAAATATAGACTATTATTACAACTGGCTATTTTCTTGACCTAAGGGCTTTTGTCCTTTGGTACTAGCTATATGTTCATTATTGGCATCTGGTTCTTGTTTTCCACCAAAATTGCTTTCCAGCAGCTTATTATGAACCAAATCCAAAAGGAGCTCAAGTTCATGATCACATATTTGGGAAACTGTTAGGTGTTCGTCTATATACTGTAAGGTATATGTATGTATGCATGAAATACTAACCGTTAAATCCAAATGTATCATACATGTAGGTAAAACTTTTACCAATTTACTGAACTTATATTATAATAGACAAACCTTTTCTTTAGATATGAGGTTTAGAATTTCTGTCAGGTGAATTAGTTACTACTTTTGTTATTCTAACCTATTTTCCTCGGTTTGTTCTTTCCTATATAAACTTGTTCTTTCCATGTGTTATATCAGAATCGTGAAGCTTGGATGTTTCCTTTACATATTTAGGTCTTTATGTATCAACATATGGGATGATCGACTAGGCCTCCCGACTTTGTTAGATTCTTTCGTTGTTTTACGGTTTACAATCTCATAACATCATGACGGACATAAGCCTGCGCAATTTTACGTTGAATATTTTGCCTGGCAATTATCCAGTTAGTTCATAAGGCCATAGCTTACTCAAAACTGATGCTGCAGAGAGGTCCTTTTATGGAAAGCGAAGAGCGATTGGTATAGTTTGACTTGGATCGGAATTTAAGAAAGGTAGACTTTTGAAATTTATGGTCATAAATATGTCACAATATTTGTGCAACTATAAGGCTTTTGAAACTTGTGGTTTTAAACTTGTTATTTATATTGCTCAGAACTCTTAGAAAATGTCATCTGGTGCGTGTCGGATCCTCCAAAAGTAGTGTATTTTTAGAAGATCCGACACGGGGTGGGATAGCATTTTGGAGAGTCCATGCAACATAACTTGTTAACATTTGTGTGATTATAGAAGTTTGTCATTAAAGAAATATAAAGATGTCTTATTCTTTATTAAACGAACTAATAAGGGGATAGCTCAAAACAAAGTGGAAGGAAAGGAATAACAAAAGGAATAACAGAATTGCATTATTGGGATCTTGCAATATATGAGGAATAAGCTCAAGTAAAAACCCGGCCGATTAAGGTTTCATCTGATGTTGGCACACATATAGTACATGTGTGTATGTGCAGCTTTTGCTAACTTTAATGTATTTTGAAAAATCTGCACGAACTAACTACAGATCAAGGTAATTAAATAAAATCCATCAAACATAGCTCATCACCTGCATATAATTACTATTTTGAGGTTAATTCCCTACATATATATACATATAACTACAACAACGTTATTCCCTTCTCAATTCTCAGAAGAGATGAACATATCCATTTTCCAAGTAAAGAATACTACAGAAACACAATACCAGCTAGCCAAAGATCTGAACATTAGCTATGTACTCAGCAGGTAGAAGTAGTGGAACATTTTAGAGCACCAGCATTTCTAGTCAAGGCCTTGACATTTTTTCCATCTTCCACTGGAAAAGCTTGATCTGGCAGATAGTTTGGCTTCACGGACTCACGACCCGAACCCGATTCTCTGAAAGATGCTCCATTCTCAAATACATCTTCAACTGATTGGAAATTCCATGACACTTCACCAACTCCACCCTCCTTTCTCCATGTGATCTATAACACCATCATTTTCATCAATCAATCAACTTCTAAACTAGTCGGAGTCAATTGTATGAATCTCCTTTATATTCATTTCGTTCTATTTAGACTAAAGGCCAGCCCAGTGCATTAAGTTCCCGCTGTGCGCGGGGTCCGGGGAAGGGTCGGACCACAAGGGTCTATTGTACACAGCCTTATCTTGCATTTCTGCAAGAGGCTGTTTTCACGACTTGAACCTGTGACCTCCTGGTCACACAGCAACAACTTTACCAGTTACGCCAAAGGCTCCTCTTTGTTTTGATCTATTCACTCATTAGTTTATTCTGTTGCAAGATAAGTAAATAGATATGATCGTTTCATCTAAAAATTTAAGTTATTTGAGAATGAGCATTTTATTGTATTTATGTTGCTAAATTTTCATATAGATATATAATCGTCAATATTGTTTGAGAGAATCACTAAATAACAAATCCCTCAGAAATTCGAGACAATATTAACAAGAATGAAGAAAACTCCATGTTAAAAGGTTTACCTCTTTCTTTCCTCCTTTAGATGCAATAAAATAATTGGCTTGGCTCTTAATGCTAGGGTTCATGCTCCCCCCTATTGCGTAGTTTCCCCATCCTTCGTATAGATTGTTTACCACATGTGCATATCCATGACGAACCCTGCAAAATTAAGCATTGGAAATTCCAAAAATAAAATTAAGTAAAAATAAAAAAGTTCATGTAGACTAGGTATTAAAATGGCATAGTTCCTGTTTGGTCACAAATAAGTTACAGATTTAAGACGTGAATGAGAAGTTCATAGTTAATTATTTTCAAATATGAATGTATGAATCGTTTCAGAACAACTAATAAGAAAATAGTATCAGACAAATTGGAATAAATAGGGGAAATTATAAATGCATACATTCCTACACTAGTCAACTTTCCTTCTTTCAAAGAGAGGAGGACGAGTTATTCACGTCTCATTTGATGGTCAGAGATGAATTGAAAGATAAGCAGCGAAAATTTTCCACTTTTTTCGGAGGAAAAATAAAAATGTCTCCTATGTTACTCATATATATGGGGAGCACTTCATGTCAATGGCAAAGTCATTAATCTTGTAGTTTCGAAAAACTAAAAAATCTTAAACTTCAGCTTGAATGTAACCCGGTGCACTAACTCTTGTTATGCGCGGGGTCCGGGAAAGGGCTGAACCACAAAGGTCTATTGTACGCAGTCTTACCCTGCATTTCTGCAAGAGACTATTTTCACGGCTTAAACTCGTGACGTCGTGGTCACATGGCAGCAACTTTACCAGTAACTTCAGCTTGAATGTAACAATTATTTAATTTATAGGGTACCTCGGCATTCTCTGGTTGCAATTAGGACCAAAATAATTGAATGCAACAGTAACCTTCATATTCTTGTCTCTAAGAAATCCATCATCATGACCTAATAACATAACCTTATTTTGGGTCCTAAACCAATTATTGGATATTGTAATATCAGTAGAACCACGAGTAACATCAATTAAACCATCTTCACAATCGAAAAGGGTATTGTGGTCAATCCAAATCTTGGAAGAAGTCAACATTCTAATTGCATCTCCATCCACTGGACCCACATTTACTATTTTCTTATCAGGTCCCAAGACTGTTGATGCTGGTTGTGCCTTGCAATGGTGGATTCTTAGACCATGAATTATCACATTTGTTACCTAGAAAAAAAATCATGTTCAAAATCATATTATTTACTAAAAACCAAAACAAAACATGACAGTACATTACATAAATGTAGCCAGTTGTGAAGCTAAAAATTTTATTGAGGGATGTTAAAATATAAAGAAGTGTATGTACGAAGAAATTAAGGGGATTCAACATATAATGTATATGTATAATTTTTTTCTTTTCTAGGTATACAATGTAATTTTGTCATTATAAGGTGACTCCGCCACTGCATGTAGTAGTCAGAGGTGGATCCTAGATTTAGAACTAGTGAGTTCGTGTGTGCCTATTAATATATTATCTATGTCAGAGTTGGATTCAGGATTTAGATTCTGTGGATTCAACTTTTAAGATTTTTAGCATTGAACTTATTATATTTTCAAAGTTATGGGTTCAAACTTACCATTTATTCATTTTAATAAATTTTTACACATAAACTTTGTTCCACGTCGAAAATACTAGGTTCAGATAATTTTGATCTGATAGTGTAAAAAAAAATATTATATTATCGGTGCATATAAGTTAAAACGTTTAATAAAATTGTCTAGTGGTACATACCCTTTGGAGCATTAGACAAGCACCATCAGCAATGTTAACCTTAACTCCACGGCCATCAATGGTAGCGAAACTGCTAACTAAGAGGGGATTTTGGAGCCTAATAGTCATGTCTCTTTGGAAAGTTACCCAAACCTTTCCTTGGATATGTGTCATCGCATATCTGAGAGTTCCGGGTTTAGGGTTCAGGGGATCGTCACTAGGATCTGTAACCTTATATTCGGGTCCAATATTATTAGTCATTTTTCCAGAATAACCCACAGAACATTTAGCTAATTGTTGCCTGTGACTCCTCCAATTTGGTTTTGTTCTCCAGCATTTATCAATCACGTTAAATCCATGCACAAAACTTGTACTTGAAATTGTTATTACTATAGTAAATAGAATAGTTAACATGAAATATGAAGGCTTGTTAGTTTTCGTCATTTACAACAGCTTTTTAAACTTTCCTTGCTCCAAAGGTAGATTGGAACTGTTTTTGACTAGGAAGAGTGGAGATTGTAGGTATTTATACATGCAATTTCCTTTTTGGTTTGTGGTAGATGAGGAGGTTTTGATAAAAATGATAGAATTGTATGGAAACGGAATAGAGTTTACTATATTTATACATTAACGTAAATATAGTAGGGACGTTGCTATATTAATGCATGTGTAAATATAGTAAACCCTTATCCTCTTCCGTGTTATTCTTTCATCTCTATTTGCAAAAAATAATCCGTTAAAAAAATCTTTTTGTGTGGTGTGTGTGTTTCTATGAATTTAACCCGCGGAAGGAAATCACCTGATATTAAAGTTAATAACTCTCGATTTCAGATAATTAAGATCGACTTGATTCAAATCTAAAGGGGTCAAACTAGGGATTCAAAATTAGTTAAAATAGCACAGACTAATCAGTTTTCGGACTGATCATTTAAAAATAGTCAGCGTTTGCCAAGTCATTAAAAAATAGTCACTATTTTGCTGCAACGGAGACCAGTCCAGCATAATATACTGGAGTTCGGTGCACCTGTGTATGAACTTCCAGCATATTATGCTGGACCGGTATACTTTGCTGGCTCCAGTATAATATACTGCTCCAATCTCCAGTATATTATGTTGGACCGGTATATATACTTGAACTCCAATATATTATGCTGGAGTATTTTTCGAATTTTGAACAGTATTTTCATTCAGATTTATCTTTACCTGAAAAGTGGCTAAATTTCGATTACTTTTGAAACTGTGGCTATTTTTGAATGACCACTTGTAAATCTGGCTATTTTTGAATTTCTCTCTCAAAATTACTCCCTCAGGTCCATAATAATTAACCTTTTGGCCTATTTAATTTGGTCCAAAATAAGAGCCCGTTTGGATGAGCTTGTTGTAAGTGACTTTTAAGCCAAAAACCATAAGTTAGGAATTCTAGCTTTTGACTTTTGGTTTATTTTCGTTATTTTAGCTTAAAAATAAGTGCTTAAAAGCACTTTTTTACTTTATCCAAACACTACAAAATGGCTTAAAAACACTTAAAATAAGCTAATTCAAACGGAGCTCTAAGTGTCCTTTTACATAATCAAGAAAAAAATGATTTTATTTTTTCAAAATTTACCCTTATATACATCTCCTAATATGTTAAATAACAATTAATTAAATGTAATTTAGTGAATACATCTTTTTTCTCTCTAGGACTTCGTATCTTAAGGGGTGTATCAAAGGCATTATGGACGGGAGGGAGTATAACTTTCTTCTAGGTGATATGTATCAAGGAATTACAGGTGTCTCCTCGTAAGTAAATCTCGAATAAAGCAATTGTAGATCTTCAAGGGATATTAACATAGTCCCAATTTATTAGATAGAGTATGTTTTACTTATTGACGGTTAATTGGATTACTTTTAGACTAAATAGAATTAAATCAATTTTTTTATTTGTAAATTAGTATTCAAAAACAACGTAGAAGTTGCTACTGTCATTTTCTTCATCAAAATAGTTTGGCTATAGGTATTGAAACATGTTTACCGATCTATGTTCTTTACAACCCATAGTTTGACTACAAGGTGTTGAACGTTATCTTGGTATAAGATTTATTTCAAGACACAATTCATTATGAAGTGAGTTTTGACAGTCATGTTTGGACCATAATTTACTCCAAATATGCAATTTTTCTGATGAGGTTTTGATACACCAAAGTCAAATGGGACCAAGAAACTGATCACACTAAAGATCAACAATATTACAAAGGTTTCTTCCCATCTCAGAAAATCTTTCCAGGTAAAGTGAAAAATAGAAAATCTATCAATTAAACTGTTTAAACACAGATTCTGAAGTGACCGAAGTTTAGCAGTACCAACTTCACTTTACCAAAGTTAAAAAATACAGGTAAACAAATGCAGTTGCTCTTGAACTTCTTTTACAGTAGGGAAAAAATTTACTTCAGTTAATAATCTCTAACAAAAAGCACACTATGTTATCCTACAAAAAATAATGCTACCCAAGGAAAAAGGCGTAACATCCTGCCAGTTAGCAGTAGCTCCTTCTCGGCAAGATTCGGATAAAACTACATTTACCTTAGAACTAGTGGCAATTTTGCACATCCAACAGTTATGCTTGTAGGAGAATAACATTCTTTCCCAACTTCAACCCAACAAAATAGGAGATTTAGAGAAAAGGGTGAAGCAGAAACGGGAATAAGGGAGCGAGAATCCCAGGCCATCCGTCTACTCAAAAAGACTACGTCGCTCTGTTGGTGATCCTTTCAGCGACATCCGGACCTTGACATCAAAAGCATGTACTACACCTTTGCAAGGCACCTGGAAGTGAGAAATGGTAGAACCTCAAGTTGCTGCGAGAGAGATCTTTCTCGAAAAGCAACCCAAAAATGCTAACCAAGAAAACTACATCTCCCCTGTTATGACTTATGCGTAATACATATACAAGCTGTTTGCAGCAGCACAGGCTATGGAATTTTCAGTTGGATGCCATGCCAGATGAAGCAGTTTTGTTGTGAAATCAAATGAGTTTCCATTTGCATCAACACCTGCACTATCTGCTCCTGTAATGTGTACATAAAATATGACGTATAACTCAGAGCAGTGGGCGAAAAATTCATGCATCAAAAATAACTTACATAACACAAACTAAAATACATGCGTATAATATATGTGTGTGAAAATGCAGACCTCTCCGGACAACACGTGTTATACTGCTGCTCAGGGACCTGGAAGGCCTTGAAGGAGTCTGGACTTGCCTTCTGGAGGAGCACAATCAACGCCATCAGAAACCAAGGCATGTTACCACACAAAATCAAATGTGTTGCCAAAAATATTTTGACTTAGGTACCTCATAGGGTTTTTGCTTGCTTCCAGGGTAATTGCTTCAGTGCTCCCCGGAGGACAACCAAACACGCGGAAAAGATTGCTGATATGATAGTAATCATTTGTTTAAAAAATGAAGAGGTGGAGAATTGATATGTAAAACAAAGCTGAAAAATTCCACAGACCTGTAAGATCCAGTTGCTACTCGCATACCATCACCACTAAGGCAACACTCGAATTTATCAAAGATGGAATCATTCTCGTATAAGTCACAAAGCTGCACAAAATAGAAAATGCATTACTTATCAGCTCGACCTGTAAAAGGATAACCAAGTTCACATAACACTTTGATGGGGAGGGTAATTCACCTTTGGTCTTAAATATTCATGAACCTGGAATGTTGAAACTGGACCAGAGTCCATGTTTATGTCCCATAGCTGACAAAATAAAGCTTGCTCAGTAACAAAAGGAACAATTTTTATTGATAAAAAATGAAATTTCACTGACAAGGATGGAAAGAACATAAATTTCCTAGACCATAGCTGGAAAAAACTAGACCTACTCCGTGTAGGCGTGTCTCACACACAGAGAAACTACTTTTCGGATATGTTAAGTTTGCCAATGGGACGGAAGGAACAGAAAGTACCATACACAACCACGTAGATCAGTCTCTAGAAACCATAAAGACATTTTTTAAAATTAGTACCTCAAGAAAAACTCCAAATGTAAAGAGTACTTTTGCATTTTAAAAAGCAATTGACGCTGTATGGAGTTTACGATGAGCCATATTATTAATAAACATGAAAGCCCAAAACAACTGCTGGTAATGTGTCCAAGGAAAGACATGGCCATTCTAACATCACCTTCTCAAACTCTGCTTTACATAGGCACTCTTTTACAGATCAAGACATGCCTTCTACTGATTTAAAAATATGAACGCGAAGTACATAAGCAATTAAGCTGTGCACCTCTCCATTCACTGACTGGAATATGGAGATCCAGAAAAAACAAACAGAAACAAACCTTAAGGGTCATGTAGTCACGACTAAGTATGTATCGTCCATTCTTTGCAAATTTAATATCTGAAATTGAAGCAATTATCTCAGTGAAAAAAGATCTTGAACCAGGCGCTTCCTGTTCCTCAAACCTGCATAGAGGGAACACCAGAATTCCCAATTTATCAAAAGCTATGAAAAACTAATTCAAAATACAAACTCTGAACTTGAAAAATACATTTTCCAGTACTCCCACGTTGACAACACCTAGATCTTCCAGGATACTATCATGTACAGTTAAAAGTTCGTTTCAATGTAGAGACAGCATAAGAGAAGTACGCTCAGCAGAACAGAAAGACAAAACAATTACTGTGATACTCACAATTTAGAATGTGAGTCACATAATGCTGACTGCCGCAAATCTATTAGACGAACTGATCCTTTTGAACTACTATAAGCTAACATGTTACAATGTGTAGGATGGAATTCTGCTGAAGTTATCACCTCTGCAATAGCAAAAAACATTTAATTAAAGCCTAAGTACCTGCCGAAAAAAACAAGCATATTCTATTGTAGTGAAAGTCTCGCGCGGGGGGGGATGACCTAAGTCGAAATCAACACATGAAAAATGTACCAGTAAGATCTTCCATATTTGTTGGCTTGACATCGACAATATTGAAACTTTGATTACTTATTTCCAAGTTCCAAAGGTTTATTCGGAGATCATCGGCTGATATGAATGTTTCGCCATCACTAAATGGAGAGGAAAAGGACAGAAATTTTCATAAGCTCTGATAGACTAGACTCAGAAGAAGGTGAAGCAGATTTACTATTGTAAACAGGATCTTCACCTGTTATTTGATATAGAATTGATATGATAGTCATGAGCATGTGCATACACTCTTCTACACCTCGCAACAAGGCTGGCCTCGTTGCTTGTAACCTACAAGTTCACATACAAAGTTTTTAGATGCAGATGCAAGAGTTAAAAAGATATTCAAGACAATTTCATAAAAAACAACGCCTATCCTAGGGAGGAGGTAGGCTACATTCATTGGAAATTCCTAATACCCACAAGAAGAGATTCAAGGCACAAGGGAGGTGAATGTTAAGATAATCCATGCCTGGCATTTCAAGGACAATAGCACTTGTGTGTGGGCCAATATTCGTGCAAGCACATACGGACAATTAAAAGTGATGTAAAGGGCCTATGCATATAAAGGCTAGCTTGTATATTTGATTCCAACTTTAATAAATAGACATACATAAATACCCTAATCTTTCTGTTATACTCTCCATCATAGTTAAAAGAAGTTGCAGACATAGTATAAAGCATCCTTCAAATAACCTAGAGTGTAAAACGATCATATACATCAATCCAGTAAAACTACAGCTCCATGGAATTTTTTTTAATCTAAAATACCTTAGTTCGAACATATATTTTATAAAACTGAACATTATGATTAGACAAAGTCTAAGGACACCAAAGAAAAATGCACATAATTGATAGGCTAAATATTAACAAACTTGACATGTCATCAGCATCATAAAAAAAACATAATATAAAAGGTAAGGTTAAGCAAGTACAACAACCACCGGCAAACGTAGTGAGGGGATGCCCCCAGGTGGGAAGGACAAATCATTGCCCAAAGAACTGTACACTTTATCTCCATAGCCCCCATTTGCAAGACACTGTTTTGGGCTGGAACATACGCTCGAACTGGCTACACTGCCATTTCCAGCAGCTTTGGAAGAGTCAATATTCATTTCAGATATTTTCTTAACTTTCTTCTCTTGGATCTGAAATATTCAGGAAAAAGCAATTTGAAAGGAAATTAGCAAAGTGATACACAGCCGTGACATAAGATAGCCACATTCAGAAGTAGATGGTTTAAGAAATACATCATATCTTGATTATTTTACATTTATATCACGAACGAAGGAGTTGTTTCATCGCTGATACAAAACTATGAGCAGAAAGATATTTTACAAACAATTCGAGCAAACTGTTCAGCCAAATCTCACCGTTCAAAGGCATTACACCAACAAACAAATTCATATCATGTATCAACATTCCATTTACCACAACAATGTTTTAGTACAACAACGGAGTTGAAAGAGATAATGTCAAACTACAACCTTAAAATTAACTATTAATATCATTCCCCAATTATGTATCTTAAGCTAGAAAATAATTTACAAAATATTAAGAACTCATTTTCATTTAACTAGATAAACTGAGCAAGCAACCAAAACTCTACAATGCATTAATACCCAATAATCAGAGAGAAGCGAGTCAATAAAATAATTTTACCTTCCAATACTTAATAGTTTTGTCATTAGTAGAAAGAAGAAAGAGGGCACCATTTGCTGTTTGGCACCATCGGATCTTGTTGATTTTCTCCTCAATCTCCAAACTCTTCAGATAATCAAACTGAATGGAAAGATGCGGCAGAAGAAATTATAATTCTACTGGAGCAATAAAAAAGAAAGAAAACACAGCAGATGGAGGAATGCGACATAGCATAGAGGAGGCATTCAGCCAAGTCTACAGTTGCATCTTGACAGAGGAATCAGGCAGCTCGAAGGACCCCTTCTTACCAAAGTCATGAAATAGAATAATAACATCATCCTGAAGTTCTTTTGTATGATTGTTTCCAGGAAAGTTCAGCATTCATGAGTTTCCTATAGAGAAATTACACCAACAAATACGGCGAAAAAAGGAACGGCAAAGAACAGAGAAGAGGGGTGTACCTCAGGCTCATGGCTTTGAAATTCTGTCTTGTATCGAAACTCAGGATGCCGACTGACTGGATAATCCACTCTCTCTAACTCTCGTCGACTTCCAACATGCTAAAGAAAACAATGCACGCAGAAGAATGATCATCAAAACAATCAATTCTACAGTAACTAAACATTCTAAAACTAAAGAGAAGAAACCCACCTCCTTGGTATCGGTCCTTTCAAATAATACCACCCTACCCCCACGATCCCCGGTGGCAAGATGGTCACCAGTTTTATCAAACTCAATTGCTGAAATGATATCAACTGCAATCACAAAGACAAATACATACATCATAAGAGTCAAAGAAAGGCGTTCATTAAACAATCAAACATAGTGAGCCTAATAGAAGTTCTCCACTATTTGTGGAACTTGCATAAGTTCAGGCACATTAGCTGCATTTCTAATGCATTTTAATCTAAGGATGCTATTTTATAATATTAGGCCCATCTACATATCACTATATTATAGCTTGAAACAAAAGGCTCAACAAGTACTTTCTGATAACATGAAGTACCTATTATTAGTAGTCAAACTATGTTATACAATGCAGGGCACCAAATTATGAAGATGAATCATTGCACAGTTTTGAGTAACACATTCTCATTTCCTTGCTTTTTCATTCTGGATTTCTCTATATCAGCATAAATTACTAATTACCCGGAAAATATAAAGTCTATTAAATGAACTCACTAAAAGCCTTCATGATTAAATGCCTGAGAAAATGAATATTGGCACCCATAAAAATAGCTATAGAGTCAATCATTCAAACAACGATTCAAGCTAATTGGCATCCTATATGAATGCTCTATATCCATTCCGCTTCTACTTGAACCCATTCCTTTCTGTTACGCGCTCTGTTCCATTTTAAATATCTTTTCTTTTTAGTTTCTTCTAAAAGATAGTATCTTTCTATTTTTGTACACTCTTCAACTATAGACTTCCCATTTTATCTTTAATGACATGTTTAGATGTTCTTATAGGCATAGAAGTGATGTGTCATGTTTTTCTTGATAAGGTAAATTGTATTAATCAAAAGGGAGAGAAAATCCCGTATACAAGAAGTATACCAAAAAGTAGAGAATTTACATCAGAACATGAATCTCTATAAAAGACGCCAAATCTTCTATACAAATAGGGGCTATATGAGTGCACCAAAAAACGATCAAAGATAAAAGACTATTCTTAAGATGTGAAAAAGGAGACTCAATCCCCTCAAAAGCTCTCCTATTTCTCTTCCCCCAAACTATCCACATGAGAGCTAACGAGGCGAACTTCCACGCCTTTTGCTTTCTTCTTCTACGGAAACCGGCCCAGCTATATAGCATTTCCTTTACAATGTGTCATGTAAAGGAACACAAGTCTTCTTTACAGTGTGTCATGTGCTGTGTCATGTTTAAGAACACAAGTTCCAAGGGTACTATTTTAGTCCAAAAGTCTTCTTTCTTTCTTAAACTCCATGCCTAGTCAAACACCAACATATAAAATCTCACTTACCCCTATATTGATATGCAAGTATCTAACAAGACTAAGAAGATTCTGTCCTTGACAAACACCAACCGAAAGCTTTATGTACGTGCAAAAACAACTAAGCTTTAATCCCAACTAGTTGGTAATACCTATATGGATTCTCCCACTGGATTCTACTTTTAGCTTCCACGTGGAGATTGTAGGTCGTTTGAAACAACACTGCCATATGGATAATATGATTGCTATCTCGTGTCCTTTAAGTATCTTCAACCATCATAACATGGTAGCATTCAGAAATAGCTCTGGAATAATGCGTAAAATAAAATCTTGAGTTGCCTGAGGTAATATTGAACAGATTTTATTTCAAACATATACAAAAATCTCTCCCGAAACTCTATATATAAATAAGGTTGCTACTGATGGGATGTGACTCATGAATTTAATTTAGGGCATAAATGCTAGTAAAAAATAAAGCTAATCTGACTTTGGTGTTTCCATAGACAGGGCTATCCAGAGAGCTAGAGATACTATGAGCAGCCATTGTAGATGAACATGGTGCCGACGCAATAAGAAGACAACCGTGAGTCAAGAAAACTAATTTCATGTACAAGGACTTCTCTGATTAGCGCTGTTGATATTTAACCCTCTTTGAAAAACTTCAACTATCTGTCTAGAATTCATACCTTCTTTAGTTCCAGTGCCCACAATCTCCATGCTTGTAACCACTAAACCATGTGGCAAAAGAGAAGCAAAAAATGCAAGCCAATTAAACATCTTTAAGTGTGGTTTAATTTTAGATGGACTGATGACACTCCATACCCTATGAAGAGAATCAATTAGTTCACAAGTAAACTCCTAAAGTCAATTTCATGCTATGACAGACTATAATTCAATTCTCGTCTCTTAGAAAAACGCATCAATTAAAACCAGCTTCCAAAGAGATGTAATTCATATGGTTTTAATGCTAATACGTATTCGAATTATATTTACCCTGCGCCCTATTTTAGCCGTATACTTCAGGTCATACTCTCACATTGATACTCATCCTTAGGCAATAAAATCAGAAAATTTCTACACAAGGGTATCAAAGCATAATCTAGTATCTGTAGAGAGTAACACGTATTTGGCCTTTACCTACTTAGCCTGGGACCCTTCTTCAACCAATTTAACAGTTGGACAACCTTGACTTTAGCACTCTAGCGCGATATGAAGTACCTATGTGAGAGCCTATATAACACATTACAGAACTCAGTAAGCTTCTGATGAATCACTTGGCCTAATCCAAGCCTAAATCCCCATGGAGATCTCGAGCCTTTCCACAATTTACAGAAAGTGCTAGTCCTACCTTCACCATTATTCGCCTGACTCCAACTCCCACCTCAGTCAATACAAATTGGTAAATAGAACGTCCAGTTTATGACAATAATAACCTTTTCCAAGACAGAAGTAGAAGCACCACATACATATGCACATTGCAAATCTAATCTTCCATAGGGATTTGCACCCTTATGATTTACATTCAAGTATACATTCTTCAACACGTACACTCTATGGCAATACATGACCCAAATTAACAATTAAGAAGCTCACACTACAAATTTACTGCTGATGCTTGCAAGCAAAGTTCAAAAAATAAAAAAGAAAAAAATTACCAGCACACTACAGTTCCATAAATTTGGTTGAGTTCACTACAATACTGTTCATAAATTCGATTGATCAAAATCAACATTCAAATCAATCAATCAGATCCACGATCAGAATCTATCAGATTCGCTCTACTCACACATTTAACAGACTATATTTCACGCAATTGACGACCAAATAACAGATCAAAATCCTATAAGCAAACCCTAAAATGTATACTGATACCAAAAATGAGCACGGATCCAGCAAGAGTAAAAACTCAAGGGCGGCAATAACAGAATTACCTTCCTGCACTTCTTCTCCAGCCGTACGTTCACCGAAAACCTGAGAAAATTTCCATTCCAGGGACGGCGACGGTGGTGGACCCGCCGGAGCTGCCGCGACATCTCCACCAACACCACCTTTCATTATATTTTCCCCCAAAAAAATCAACAGCCAGAAATAAAAACAATCAAATATCTCTGAATCAAATGAAAGGTTCTAGAATCGGAAGGACAAAACAGTCACTTCATCAAAAAGCGATCGTCAGAAGAAGATCGTAAAAACTTCATAGCAGAAAAACATTTTGGATTCAGATTCAATCATTACGAAGTTCCAAATCAAAAACGACGACGTATAACCTTTCAATACAGATTCAGATTCTCTCTCTAATGGAGTAGTGAACCGTTTTTGCCATCGGAAAAACAAAGGCACTGTTATTTTATTTTAATTTTTTCTAAGTTCTATCTATACTATAATACATTCTTCTGTTTCTCTCTCTTCATTTTTATATTTTTTGTACAAGGCTTGTTACGCTTACATGTTGGTTATATTATTTTATGAAACAGTAAGTTTGATTGGTTGAAAGTTTATCGATCGAATGTGTGACGGTGAATGGAGGGTGAGAATAGTGAAAAAGGTAATCGGGGGAAATTATGTTATTGAAGTTTCAGTACACGACCGGGCGTTGTTGCGGGAGGACACGAAGGTAAGGTTGTATGTACGTTTATGTTCTTGTCTTTGATCTCTTCTTTAGATCTTTAATTCTCTAGATTATTTAATTTTATCTATATATAAATATATTTTTGTATTACTATGCAATTCTTTATTACTACTAATATGAGTTGAACGTGAGAGATGAAACTATATGGGTCAAAATCTATCTTTACAATACGTAAGTTGAAATAGTATTGGTGGAACGTTCCCAGTTGTCGCTTATCGAAGTAATCTAAGAAACGGTGAAGTCCGTGGTCGAAGAGTCAACAAGGGCTGAAGCCGAGGAGTCATCAAGGATCAAGGCCGAGGTCGAGCACCCTTGACAGAGTTATAAAGGCTAGTTTCAAGATATGACATAAAAGAAAATATTCTAGTGGATATTCTCTGCACTTGTACTGTTAAGATTTTTAAGAACATGCTCCATATAAATAGAAAGATACATAATGATAGGGGACGTGTGAGATTCATTTATAAAACACACTTTGACTTGAAAAGGGAGAATCAGATCTTATTACAAGCATACAAAAACAACATTTACACTAAGATTCTTGTCCACACTTTTATGTTGGCTCCGAGAATAACTCGGATATTTAAAGGCTTATCCATCACTCATCATTGTCAGAAGGAACATTCACTGATTTCATCCTCTCTTTGGGTGACTCATTCGTTCTATTTATATAAATGTCATTTATTGTTGTTCATCACTATTTAATGCTACATTACTTCCTTTGACTTCTTAAATATTGATTGTGTATCGCCGTTGCTATTGAAAGTAGATCTGCATGTTATTTATTGCAATCCCGAGAACTTCATCTTGGGAATATTATCGTGAACTAAGATTAACCATCATTTGTATAAATTTAATTAATTGAACCAAGAGCTATATTTTTGGTCAAACAATTTGGCTCCGTCTGTGGGAATTTCTTAGTTAAATTTTTAGTTTCCCCTAGATCAACAACTAACGCAAGTCACTAATCTCACAAACCCCGAGATCTTCTTTCTTTGTGCGTACAAAAACCTACATTGCAGTTAACCAAGGAGAAAGGATAAAAATAACAAGTGATTTCCCTAGCAACCTCATGAACGCTATCAATGAGAGCTGTGAAACAGTAGGCAAGGTTGTGACGCCTAACGCTTTCCCTAGGCGCGAGAGGTCACCTCCCCTCCCCCCCACTACAACATAATAAAACCTATTGGAAAAGGGGCCTCCACGTCTGCAAAAGAAGGGACACCCCCAGCTGTGAAAAAACTCCTCGAAGCTTGGCTGACCGACACACTAGTAATTCTCAATAAATCTGCTCCAGGCATAAATGCAGAAATTGCAAGAGCTTGCATGATACAACAAACAGGCGAGCAGTGCAACTGATCAAGCCCTCCGACGACAAATATAACTCACAATATTACTAAAAGTGCAGGTGACAATGCCTTTGATGTTTTAAAGAGGATGGAAGAAATGGAGAATAAAAACAAAGCACTCCGAGACTAGATGAAAGAACACCAAGAACGAGTCAACAAGCTACTGGGCGCTCCTAAGTTGTTGCCAAAAAGGGACGCCGGCAGGTTCGTAAAGCAGTCGTATAGCAATGGCGCAGCCCTGCATGTTATACCAAAGACCTTCAAAATGCCGCCCTACCTCAGGATATACGACGAAACAACCGATCCCGAGGATCATGTGATTCATTATGTCACCGCCGTGAAAGGCAACGACCTCGCCAAGGAGCAAGTGTCCTCTATTTTGCTTAAGAAATTTGGCGTAACCCTTACGGGAAGGGCGTTAACATGGTATTCACAGCTACCAGCCCGCTCTATAGAAACTTTCGAGGAAATGGCAGATAAGTTCGTAACTGCCCATGCCGGAGCCAAGAAGCAAGAGTAAACGACATATTCGCTATCAAACAGTCCTTGGGAGGGAGAAAGAGACTTCCTCGCCCGGTTCAACAAAGTAAGGATGACTCTGCCGAACATATTTGAAGGGATAGCGGTCGCAGCTTTCCAAAACGAATTGAGTAGAGATGGCTCAAGAGAGACTAGAAAACGCTTGAGCCGATTGATGAAATATCCTCCAACCACTTGGGACGAAATCCATAATGCTTATTGCGTTGAGGTCTGAATAGACGAAGTCGACCTCAATGGACCAACTCACCGGCTAACATCGATGCAAATCGAATCCAGAAAGGAACAAAGAGTTATGGATTTCGTGATCCAAGAGGGAACGACACCAACCATATGTCAGGGTAGCCGCACCCCCCCCCCCATGAAGAAGGCCCATCTAGGACAAGGACAGGCATTCACCAGAATGAAGGAGATATGCCCCCTTTTATTATCTGCTCACAACTTTTGTGTGTCACCTACAGAAATAGTCTACACTCTTGAGAAACTCGAAACAAAAGGTGAAGTGGCCGCCTAAGATGAGATCAGACCCGAATACCAGAAAATCTGACGCCGTTTGTGGGTTCCACAAGGAACGTGGACACAAAATAGAAGATTGCATCTCCTTCAGACAAGAAGTCGTAAACATGTTACGCCAGGGACACCTTAAAGAGCTGTTAATCGACAAGGGGATAAACAACTTCGCTAGAGGACGTGAACACCAAGGCCCGCCGAAGCTGCCATCATCAGCTCGTACTATAAACATGATCATCGGTGGCAACGACGATGCTTCTATCAATGCCTTGAAGTTCACTACCACACAAGCTCAAGCGGTTTATCACCCCGCGAATGGCACAACAGACTCGAAGAAAGTATCATCTTCGATGATTCAGATGCCGACGGTTTGACTTTTTCTCGTAATGATGCCCTCGTTATTACTTTACGCATTTTAGATACTGATGTCAAATGCATCATGATGGACGATGGAAGTGGAGCATGCATTATTTATCCCCGAGTCCTCACCCAAATGAAACTCGAGGATAAGATAGTGTCGCGCTGCATCACGCTAACCGATTTTAATAATGCAGTTGAGTGGACGTTCGGGGGAAATTACACTCCTCGTCTTTGCCGGTGGAGTGACTCTGGAGACCGCATTCCACATCATGGACCAGGTCATTGCATACTACACCATAGTGGGACGACCACGGATACATCCCATGAGAGACATCCCCTCCAGCCTATACCAAGTAATTAAATTCCCAACACCATGGGGAATATTCATCATTCATGAAGAACATCGCACGTCTCGGGAATGCTACCGCATTGCCTTAGACATCACGAAAACCCAATAGAAAAAAGACAAGGACAAAAGGCAAAGCAATCAACCGGGCCGAGGTCGACACAAGGAGAAACCAGGAACACCATCATGGATCCCGAAATGGTCGAGGCTGCATATTTGAACATAGAAGACCTCGACTATGTTCAGTTGGACCTCAATGATCGTAGAAAAAAGGCCTATATCGGCCGTAAACTCTGGGAACCAGGTAAATTCAGCCAATTCTTAATAATTAATGCAGATTTGTTTGCCTTCAGCCATGCAGATATGTCGGGCATCCCAAGGGAAATCGCCACGCTCAAATTAAACATTGACCAGTTTCATCCCCAGTAAGACAGGTCAGGCGTAAATTCAACTCCGCCATTAACGCTGTAGTCCGCGAAGAGGTGGAAAAACTGTTAGAGAATGGCTTTATCAAGGAGTCGAAGTACCTAAGTGGATCGCCAACGGTGTGATGGTCAAAATGAAAAACAGGAAATGGCGGATGTCTGTGGATTTCACAGACTTGAACAAAGCATGTTTGAAGGATTCGTTCCCATTACCCTATATCGATCAACTCATCGATGCAACCGCCGGGCATGAACTATTGAGTTTCTTGGACGCTTACTTAGGCTATAGCCAAATGCTTGTGGAGGAAGAAGACCAGGAGAAGACCACGTTCATCACCCACCAAGGAATGCATTATTATAGGGCCATGCTATTTGGGCTGAAGAACGCGGGGACTACATATAAAAGATGACAAAGATGGTTAAAGACCAGCTCGGCAAGACCATGAAGGTATATATAGATGACATGGTGGTCAAGTCCGAAAAGGCAGAGAATCACATCTATCATTTGAAAGAAACTTTCGACATACTAAGGGGTACAGAATGAAGCTGAACCCGGAAAAATGTGCGTTTGGTGTAGCCTCGGGAAGGTTCTTGGGTTTTTTGGTTTCACAACGAGGGATCGAGGTCAACCCAGACCAAATCAAAGCTATCGAAGGGATACTTGAGCTCTTGACCACCAAAAAGCAAGTCCAAAGGATGACTGGACGAATCATCTCCCTATCAAGATTCATATCGCGGTTGTCTGATAGATGCCACAAATTTTTTGGCGTACTCAAAAAGGACAATGGCCTCGAATGGACTCCCGATTGCATCCAGGCTCTGTGAGAACTGAAGTTATACCTATCATCACCACCTCTACTTTCAAAACCCGAACCTAAAGAGCAGCTCCTCGTCATCTAACCATCTCCGAAGTAGTGATAAGAGCAGTCTTGATCCGTGAAAACAAAGGTACATAATCTCCTATCTATCAAATTAGCAAAACACTCGTCGACGCAGAGATGAGGTACCCGCACCTCAAAAAATTGACTCTGGCCTTGGTCGTAGCGTCACGAAAGCTTAGACCATATTTCCAGTGCCACCCTTTCTCGGTCGTCACAACCTTTTCTCTAAGGATCATTTTGCATAAACCCGAGCTATCGCGGAGGCTAGCCAAGTGGGCCATCGAGCTAAGAAAGCGTGATATCACATACCAACTGTGAACGACAATAAAGTCGCAGGTGTTCGTCAATTTTGTCGCCGACTTCAGTGCAAAAATAATGCTTGAAGTCAAAAGGAAAGCCTCACGACCCAAATTCTATTATAGGTCGTGATGGCGCCCAACACCGTTGTTAGGCAAGCCAACCCTAATCAACTAGTGAGTTCCCAATTATTTTATTAAACAATCCCGACATTTACTTAGCTTAAATTTAAAACAGTCGATAATTAATAAATTCATAATAATAGAAGTACAACCCAAAAGTAATAGTCTACCAATGTGTGTGCCAGGAATTAGTGTCACAAGTACGAGGGCAACTAGTAAAATATACGAAAGAATATAACTATCCTACTGCCTGAAACAGAATAGACAGTAATAACAAAATGAGAGACTCCGACATGCTGCTGAACGGCTCAGAAGGGGCAAATCACCGTGGAATCTCGGTAAAGTATCAGGAACAAGCACCGGGCTGGTAGCTAGATGCACCTGCCTCAGATTATGTACATTTAAGTACAGAAGCGTAGTATGAGTACATAAACAATATGTACCCAGTAAGTATCCAGTCTAACCTCGAAGAAGTAGTGATGAGGGGTCGACTTGACGCTTACTAGGGTCAATAATAATATAATCTAAGTGTATGTTGAGCATGGGTGTCATGAATACATAACAGTGAATAATAGAAAGTGACAGATTCTTTCATAAATAGTATTTCGGTTTCCGACATTTCAGTTAGCAATTTATATTTCAAGGCATTTAAAGCACTTCAAGTCACAGAGTACACCAAACGAATAACATGCGCAAATAATGCCGAGGTCGTACGGCCCGATCCAACATAATAATAACAAGTTTGGAATCATAAAAAGGACTCGCTCGAACCCTCGGAATGCCCGAAGCAACATTAAAACTAAAAATCACACCCTAAAACCAATTGAATCAAACTTATGAACTTCAAGTTCTTCATTCTACTTCCAATGTGTCGAAACGTACTTATACTACTCGGAATGATACCAAATTTTGCGTGCAAGTCTTAAATAATATTATGGAACTATTCAAGGTCTCGGAATTCCATTTGGATCTCGATATCACAAAAACTCACTCCAAACCAAATTTAAAGAACTTCAAAAATCCTTAAGGAATCAACTTTCACTATTAGGCGCCAAAATGCTCCCGGGTCATTCAAAACCCGATCAAGACATATGTCCAAGTCCGAAATAATCATATGGACCTGTTGGAACCTCCAAATCCCGATTCTGAGGTCGTTTACTCAAAATGTTGACCAAAGTCAAACTTGGCCTTTTAAGCCAACCTTAAGGAACCAAGTGTCCCGATTTCAACTCAAACTCTTCCAAATCCCGAAACAACCATCCCCGCAAGTCATAAATTAGTAAAAGCAAGTACGGGAAGTCTTATTTAGGGGAACAAGTTTCTAGAAAGCAAAACGACCCGTCGGGTCGTTACATTCGCCACCTCTTAAACAAGCGTTCGTCCTCGAATGAGTTTAGATTCATACCTGAAGTGCTAAACAAGTGTGGATATCTGCTCTGCATGTCCTTTCAGACTCCCAGGTTGCCCCATCGACTGGTTGGCCCCTTCACTTAACCTTTACTGCAAAATTCCTCTTGGATCTCAACTGGCGATCATGTCTATCAACAATAGCAACGGGCTCCTCCTCATACCCCAAGCTCTCATCTAGCTGAATAGTGCTGAAGTCTAACACATGCAACAGGTCGGCGTAGTACCTTCGGAGCATAGACACGTGGAAAACCGAATAAACTTCTAATAGGCTGGGGGGTAAAGCAAGCTCATAAGCAACTTCCCCAACTCGCCTCAATACCTCAAATGGGCCTATAAACTTGGGGCTCAACTTTCCCTTCTTTCCGAATCTCATAATACCTTTCATCGACAAGACTTTTAAGAGAACCTTCTCGCCGACCATGAATGATACATCCCATGTCTTCTGATATGCGTAACTCTTCTGTTTGGACTGTGCTGTGGAAGTCGCTCCTGGATCAACTTTACCTTTTCCAAGGCATCTTTCACTAAATCTGTACCATATAACTTAGCCTTACCAGGCTCAAACTACCCGATAGGAGATCGACATCGCCGACCATATAAAGCCTCAAATGGAGCCATCTGAATGCTGGACTAATAACTGTTGTTGTAAGCAAACTCGGCCAAAGGCAAGAACTGATCCCACTGCCCTCCGAAGTCAATCACACATGCTCTAATCATGCTCTCTAGAATTTGAACTTTCCACTCCGATTTCCCATTGGTCTGCAGGTGAAATACTGTGCTGAGCTCTACACGGGTCCCCAACTAACCCTGCATGGCTCTCCAGAAATGTGAAGTGAACTGAGGGCCTCTATCTGATATGATGGAAACAGGCACACCGTGCAACCAAACTATCTCCCGAATATAAATCTGGGCCAACTTCTCTGAGGTATATGTTTTCATAACCGGAATGAAGTGTGCCGACTTGGTCAACCTGTCGATAATGACCCAAACTGCATCAAACTTTTGCAAGGTCCGCGACAACCCAACTACGAAATTCTTAGTAATGCGGCTCCTATTTCTACTCAGGTATAGGCATCTACTGAAGTAGGCCACCTGGCCTTTGGTGCTCGTACTTAACATGCTGGCAATTCAAGCACCCAGCCACATACTCAACTATGTCTTTCTTCATCCGCCACCACCAATAATGGTGCCTCAGGTCTCGATACATCTTCATATCACCTGGATGAATAAAATACCATGAAATGTGTGCCTCCTCTAGAATCCTCTCCCTCACGCCATCGACATTAGGAACACATAGATAACTCTGGAGTTACAGTACACCATCCTCACCAATAGAAACCTCCTTGGCACTACCCTGTAGGACCGTCTCTCTGAGAGCTGCCAAATACGGATCATCGAACTACCGAGCCTTGATCTGTCCCAATAACGAAGACTGAGCAACAACACACGCAAGGACTCGACTGGGCTCTGAAATGTCCAACCTCACAATTCTGTTAGCCAAGGACTGAATGTCCAAAGCTAGTGGCCTCTCCTCCGGTGAAATAAATGCCAAGCTACCCATACTCTCTACTTTCCTGCTTAAGGCATACGCGACCACATTTGCCTTGCCCGGATGATAAATAATGGTGTTGTCATAATCCTTCAGTAACTCAAGCCATCTACGCTACCTCAAATTAAGATCTCTCTGCTTGAACAAGTGCTATAAGTTGCGATGATTAGTATAAACCTGACATGACACCCCATACAGATAATGCCTCAATATCTTACGAGCATAAACAACCACTGCTAACTCTAGATTGTGCATGGGGTAATTCTTCTCATAAATCTTTAGCTAACGTGAAGCATATGAAATAACTCGCCTCTCCTACATCAATATACAACCTAAGCCAATACATGAAGCATCGCAATATACCGTATACATCCCCGAACCGGAAAGCAACACTAGAACCGGTACTGTAGTCAAAGATGTCTTGACCTTCTGAAAGCTCGCCTCACATTCATCGGACCAATGGAAAGGAGCACCCTTCTGGGTCAATCTAGTCAACGATGCTACAATGGATGAAAAGACCTGCACGAATCGGCGATAATAACCTGCTAATCCTAGGAAACTCCCGATCTCAGTCACTGAAGTAGGACGCGGCCAACTCTGAACTGCCTCAATCTTCTTGGGATCCATCTTAATACTCTCTCCTGATACAACATGCCCCAAGAATGCTACTGACTCTAGCCAAAACTCACATTTTGAGAACTTAACATATAGCTTCTGCTCTCGCAATGTCTGAAGCACTACTCTTAAATGCTACTTGTGCTCCCCCAGGCTACGCGAGTAGATCAAGATGTCATCAATGAAGACAATAACAAAGGAATCAATATAAGGCCTGAACACTCTGTTCATCAAGTCCATAAACGTTGTTGGGGCATTAGTCAAGCCGAATGACATCACCAGAAACTCATAATTGCCATATCTAGTACGGAAAGCAGTCTTCAAGACATCTGAGTCCCGAATCTTCAGCTGATGATACCCCGATCTCAAGTCGATCTTAGAGAACACCCTAGCACCATGCAACTGGTCAAGCAAGTCATCAATACGTGGCAACGAGTACTTGTTCTTAATGGTAACCTTGTTCAACTGGCGGTAATTAATGCACATCCGCATGGTTCCATCCTTCTTCTTCACAAACAACATTGGTGCACCCCGAGGTGTCACACTAGGTCTCACAAACCCCTTTGCTAATAGTTCTTCAAGCTACTCATTCAACTCTTTTAGAGCCATACGGTACAGTGGGATAGATATAGGCTGGGTACCTAGAGACAAATCAATACAGAAATCGATATCACGATATAGTGGCATGCCTAGAAGATCAGAAGGAAACACATCGGTGAACTCCCGAACTACTGAAACTGAATCAATCGTCGGAGACTCTGCGGTGGTGTCCCGAACATAATCTAGATAAGCCAGACAACCCTTCTCGACCATATGTCGAGCCTTCAGAAAAGAGATAACTGACTAGATGTACTAACCGAGGAAACCTTCCACTCCAACCTCGACAACTCTGGCATCACTAAAGTAACAGTCTTGGCATGACGATCTAGGATGGCGTGATATGGGGATAACCAGTCCATGACCAAGATGACCTCAAAGTCGGTCATACCAAGCAACATGAGGTCAGCTCTAATCTCAAAACCACAGAATGTGACCATACATGACCGATAGATCTGATCCACAACCACAGAATTGCCCACAGGAGTGGACACATGAACAAGAGTACCCAAGGACTCCTGGGAATATCCAGGAAATGAGCAAACAGAGATGATACATATGAATAGGTAGACCTTGGATCAAATAGTACTGAAGCATCCCTATCGCAAACGAAAATAGTACCTGTGATAACGACATCTGAGGCCAATGCATCTGGTCTGGCCAGAAAAGCATAGAATCTGGTCTTGGCTGCATCTGCTCTCTACCTCTCAGACATTAGCCCTCAATCTTCCGAGCAATCTGCACTACCAGCTAATAAGGAGTCCCCATCTCAACCTCTCGGGCCATGTTGGCCCCAATACCAGAATGCAACCCCGCAATATACCTCCGCACTCTTTCTGCATCAGTAGGAAGTATCATCAATGCATGGTGGGACAACTTAGAAAACCTCTCCTCATAGTCGGTCATTGACATCTGACCCTGCTCGAGCTGCTCAAACTGATACTGCAACTCTTCCCTCTCAGAGGGTGGAATATACCTATCTAGAAAAAGCTGTGTGAATTGACCCCAAGTAATAGGAGGAGAACCCGCTGGCCTACCGAGAATATAAGACTGCCACCATCTACCGGCCCTGCCCTCCAGCTGGAAAGTAGTGAAGTCAACCCCATGGGACTCCAATATCCTCATGTTATGCAGT
This sequence comes from Nicotiana tabacum, assembly GCF_000715075.1. Classification (NCBI taxonomy): domain Eukaryota; kingdom Viridiplantae; phylum Streptophyta; class Magnoliopsida; order Solanales; family Solanaceae; genus Nicotiana; species Nicotiana tabacum. The sequence goes on along the minus strand of NC_134099.1, from coordinate 140,115,598 downwards.
CTGTCCTTGCACTTATCAATGAAATTCTAGGCATCCTCATGACGCTCACCTCCGAAGGTAGGAGGGTGTAATCTAGTCCATCTGTCCAATAACTTCTGTGGATCATCGTCCGCAGTTGGACTGGGCTCAGGTGCCACAACTGTAACTGGCTGGGCCCCATCTATAGGTAGTGCACCCGGAGTCTTCATGACCAGAAGCCTAATCAGTAGGGGTCTGTGCTCCCTCTCCTGCCTGACATGTGGCTGGGTCTGCTGGAAATAAACTAGCATGAGTCATAAAGTCCATGAACTGCAACATACGGCCCATGACCTCCTGGAAGCCTGGTGCTGTCATGAAATCTGTCAGGGCAGGCGCTGCTTCGGGCACTTCTCCCTACTCCTCAATAATAGGATCCACCGTAGGATCCGCCGGTGGTGCAATTGGAGCAGCTCTGGGACGCCCTCGTCCCCTACCTCAGGCCAGTGCCCACCCCAGCCTCTGCCTCGTCCTCTAGCAATGTGGGGAGCAGCTCCTTCCGGGTTTGAAACGTCTACCGTATGTGTCCTCACCATCTATGAGAGAATAAAAGAAGGAAATTTAGTATGCCATCAACTGCACAATAGAAGATGAATAAAGAGCATTTTCCTAACACCCTATAGCCTCTCGAAGATAAATACAGACGTCTCCGTATCGATCCGCAAGACTCTATTCAGTTTGCCCATGACTTGTGAGACCTACGTGAACCTAGTGCTCTGATACCATGTTGTCACGACCCAAATTTCATTATAGGTCGTGATGGCGCCCAACACCATTATTAGGCAAGCCAACCCTAATCAACTAGTGAGTTCCCAATTATTTCATTAAACAATCCTGACTTTTACTTAGCTTAAATTTAAAACAGTCGATAATTAACAAATTCATAATAATAGAAATACAACCCAAAAGTATAGTCTACCAATGTGTGTGCCAGGAACTAGTGTCACAAGTACGAGGGCAACTAGTAGAATATACAAAAGAATATAACTATCATACCACCTGAAATAGAATAGACAGTAATAACAAAAGGAGAGACTCCGGCATGCTACTGAATGGCTCAGAAGGGGCCGCTTACCGTGGAATCTCGGTCAGGAACATGCACCGAACTGGTAGCTTGATGTACCTGCCTCAGATCCTGTACATTTAAGTACAGGAGCGTAGTATGAGTACATCAACAATATGTACCATCTAAGTATCCAGTCTAACCTCGAAGAAGTAGTGACGAGGGGTCGACTTGACGCTTACTAGGGTCAATAATAATATAATCTAAGTGTACGCTAAGCATGGATGTCATGAATAAATAACAGCTAATAATAGGAAGTGACAGATTCTTTCATAAATAGTATTTTGGTTTCCGACATTTCAGTTAGCAATTTATATTTAAAGCAGTTCAAGTCACAGAGTACACCAAGCAAATAGCATGCACAAATAATGCCGAGGTCGTATGGCTCGATCCAACATAATAATAAAGTGTTCACTATCGGAGGGTCGAACGACGCGAACCATAGATGCATCTATTAACCCGTTCACGAATCATACATGCGACGCAATCAAATACAGATAAACATATCAAACAGTCAATCAATAATTTATTATGAAAGCAATTATCCAAAGTAATGTCAAACTTCTCTTTAATGGTCAAGAAAATGATGTTTAACTTTTTTTTTGGAAATTCATTCGCCAAGTTCGATATGATTTACGCAATTTAAATTAACAATAAAGTTACAAATACGGCAAGTAAAGCATGCTTTTGGGTCCTAGACTCTTCGGACTTAAGCATAATAGTAGCTACGCATGGACTCTCGTCACATCGTGCGTATGTAGCCCCTGAAATTAGAGGCACATATTCAATTATTACTCTTATGGGAAAATTCCCTCTTAAAAGGTTAGAAAAGAAACTTACATTACCCCAAAACTTACTTCCAAATTCAAGAATGCGCTCAAACCCTCAAATCGGAGCCGAACAATCCAAAATTATTCAAATGGGGTAAGAACTAGTCAATACATGCTCAAGAGGTCATATTCTAGCTATTAAAGTAATTTTCCAACCCTAAATGCAAGGTTCCTAAAATCCATCCCCGGGCTTACATGCCCGGATTCCAGTAATTTTGGAAGAAAGTTGTTACTCATAACCTAAGAATCAAGAGTATATGATTTTTTTACTTCATTCCATAATGAATTTCGTGGTTAGATCTTATTTTTCAAAACACTAGGTTTTACTCTAAACCCATAATTTTCACTAATTTACATGGTGTAATCTACCCCTAAGCTATGAATTAAACTCACATTAAGTAGAAATAACTTATCTCAAAATGTTAGGTTGAAATCTGCCTTTTGGAAGCTCCCAAATTACCCAAGAAATAAATGAAATGTGTCAAAAATGACACATCACCTTATTAAATGAAGGCACTGCCTTCAGCGATTTTTTCACCTGCAGTTAGGGGATCGCATATGCGGTCTCGCTTCTGTGAGGGATCGTTCACTTCTGCAGAATTGGACGGGGCTAGCTGGGGCAGCATCTACGGTTTGGGGATCGCTTTTGTGGAAGAGAAGCCGCATCTGCGGAACCTGGGCTCCACCCCTTAGGCCGCATCTGCGATTGGTGAGACGCTTCTGCGGTTTTGCACCTGCGGCTGGCCAACTGCAGGTGCGGTTATGACAGAACTGGAGCTTCAGCTCCTTCTCAAATTTCTAACTTAACTCGAGTCGTCCGATTGACGCTCGGGGTGCCCGAGTCCCCGCCCGAACATACCGACAAGTTTGAATCATAAAACGGACTCGCTCGAACCCTCGGAATGCCCGGAACAACATTAAAACTAAAAATCACACTCTAAAACCAATTGAATCAAACTTATGAACTTCAAATTCTTTATTATACTTTCAATGTGCTGAAACGTACTTATACTACTCAGAATGATACCAAATTTTGCATGCAAGTATTAAATAACATTATGGAACTATTCACGGTCTCGAAATTCCATTCGGACATCAATATAAAAAAACTCGCTCCAAACCAAATTTAAAGAACTTCAAAAATCCTTTAGGAATCAACTTTCACTATTAGTCGCCGAAACGCTCCAGAGTCATTCAAAACCTGATCCGAACATATGACCAAGTTTGAAATCATCATATAGACCTGTTGAAATCTCCAAATCCCGATTCTGAGGTCGTTTACTCAAAATGATGACCGAAGTCAAACTTGGCCTTTTAAGTCAACCTTAAGGAACCAAGTGTTCCGATTTCAACTCAAACTCTTCCAAATCCCGAACCAACCATCCCTGCAAGTCATAAATTAGTAAAAGCAAGTATGAGAAGTCTTATTTAGGGGAACAGGGTTCTAGAAAGCAAAACAACCAGTCGGGTCATTACACCAAGCTTCCGTCCAAACACAAACCTCTAGGTCTTATACACCTATGGTGCATCCAACGCATCAGGGTCCAGACTAGGACTCGTACTCGAGGTCCCTACAGGCGAAGTAATCCGCTAGTCCATAAGGTGCCCGGATATGACTAACAATGAGGCCAAGTATAAGGCCGTAATTGCACACTCAAGTATGGGGCGAAACGGTTGAAACTCTATTGTGATTCCCAGCTCGTAGTCAACCGAGTCACATGGACTTTCCAAATCAAGGAATAAAGGTTGCAAAAATACTAGACCATAATCTGCAACATATTACCCGAGTTCGACGAATTCTAGCTCGACCAGATCCGACGGGCGCAGAATGCCAAAGCAGACGACCTCGCCAAACTGGTCATAGCTACCAAAAGCATCACGACTGTTTGTGGCAATTTTCCCGTTTCGCTCCTTTTTTCCTCCAATCTCGCATCTTCATCCCATATTGCCTCCGGATGATTCCTACACATAAAACACCACGAATTAGCACAAATCATTACATTCCACATCTAAAATCTACGAAACATGAGTAAAACTTGAGGCGATATACATATAAATATACATTATATACTTTAAGCTAAATAGAAACATCCCACACTTAGCTCTTGCTCGTCCTCGAGCAATGGGACTATCAACTACACCCCAACAACGTACATATCTCAACTAGAGAGGAGCACTTCAAGTTTTAATCATACACTCTACCCTTGACTATGATTGATCAAGCATGCACATACAAAATTCACATTATTCCCATTTTAACCATGCCCAAGTATAAATATTTCATTTCAATAAATTCAAACAACCCATCCGTAACCACCCTACCTCACGAGCCGACTCATTACCACTAAGCACCCTCAACTCGCGCACTCACCAACAAGAGAAGTTTACAATATTACCAATCCGTCATGAGATCAAGTGCCCTTGCCACAAATGAAAAGAGTGAATATAGAAATAGTTCACACGTTCAAATATGCCATTGAACATAAATTAAGGACATCACACAATTGAATAAAATTCACTCACTCTCACAAAGAATTCCATGTGCATCCCATGGTCGTATCATAAGCTTGCCCATAGTGTACATCTCTACTAATCTAAGCTAGCCAAATCTAGGATCAATTAGGACTTTAAGGTTGTAATGTAGGCTAAGGGACGAGTAGGATATATTTAGGAATAGTGACTAACCCTCCTAATCACTTTAATACACTACACTTAAAATCAAGCACATCTTTTCAACCAATTCACTCGCCACAAACCATATATAACCTAGTTTTTTTTTCAATTAAGCACTTATATATTTCTATTAGCACGAATTAGTGAGATTAAGAGATGTGTGTTCTTCTACATTATTTGAACTATTATTTTTTCTTTCTTGCAATTTTTTCTTTTTCTTTTTTTTTTCTTCTACACATGCATTAAGGTTCATCAGCTAGTGATATTTTTTCACAACTTTAGTGCACCTTAAGGGCCCTTCCATAGTTCCACTCGAAAGCTACTTCCCAATCTCCCATCTTACTTCTTTTAGCGTCTAAGTGTCTTCGGAGGTAAAAGTTCAACAATCTCAAATTAAGAACAAAATAGGGATATGACTTGTAATGTGGGTGACAAAGAAAAGGTCTATTGGCTCAACGGGCTAGCAACGAAAAATTTTCTTTTTTTAAGTGACAAGCAAATCTATGATCAAGCAAGAAATGCCTACGTTATCTCCTAGAATAGCACAACTTAATAATTTTGCTTCGATTAATAGACGGGGCAAGTTCTAGACTACACAGGATAGCACAAAATATCACAAATCCTCACACACACATTACACATGATTTAATCAAGACGTTTCTATTCAACTCTCAAGTCAAGCAAGCACATATAGTTGAGAAAATTTAAGCAATATTACACTAGGTGGCATACAAGTCAAACAACTGAGAAAAGGCTTCACAGATTATGCTATTTATTTTACTCGGGCATCACAATTCAAATCAAATGTACAGGAAGATAGAGCACATGTCATCGCCTAATATGCCAGCATCAAACATATCAATAGGTACCTTAGAGCAACTCATGTTTCTTCCTATCCTACTCCTAAAAAAACAAAGTACCCGGTTTGAGCAATACCCTTGGAAAAAAACGGCGGCCAAAGAAAAACCAAGGGATACTACCTAACTATTCTAAAAAAAAATAATACTTTTTGGTGCTTTTAATCGAACTTTAATCCCTCAAGAAAATTATCCAAGAGATCCATCGTCAGGAAAAAAGTCTGAACTTTTTCTAAATTTTTTTAATTTTCATTTTTAAATTTTTTTTCTCTAAAAGTAGACTATGTCTACTACGGGTTCCTAAAGAAAACTAAGCATATGCATAGTCCCCGATGCATGTAAGAATTTGAAACAAAGTAAGGTGGAAAGAAGAACTCCCTGTTAGTTAGATTCCCCCTCCTCAAAATGCCCTCTAGCCGCAGCTCCGAGCTCATCATCATCATCCACTCCCAGGGGCACCAAATCCATAGGCCCGTGACTTCATCACCAATCTTATCCTTTGTGTCAGAGCCTTTATGGGTGTTCTCATCCTCTGACGGGTGAACGGGACTGCCAGCTGCAATTTCCAACATTTCTTTTGAAGAACTGGACAGATCATTACATAGATGCATGAGCTCTTTGTCCGACAAGCCAACCTGCTCATGATCACATTTAGAGAGCTATAGAGATACCTGTTGAAGTTCTCGTCTCTCTCATTCCATGCCGCCTGGATAAGCTTAGACATAGACTCTAGCAATGACGTGACGCCCATCAAACCCTTAGGAGCCTCCACAACCTCGTCATATCGGGGTATTCAGGTACCCCCCCCCGAGACAGTATGTATTGCGTGGGGAAATTGCCAAAGAAGAATCTCTTAATTTTTTTGCCCAAATCGTGTGTGGGCCATCTCCCCTAGCATGATCTCTCCCACATTGATGGGTCGCCCAGTCATCAAAAAAATATCTCACACACTCGAGCTCGAGTGCATTCATTAGTGTGCTCAACTGCATTGGTCTATCTTGCACGAAATTTTGCCACACCTTGGCGGTTTTGTTGAAGTCGAAGCGGATCATATAAAGATGGGTAACACTATTAGTTCTTGTCCACTTTGCATTCGAATTGACGCCACATAGAGTGTGACGTATAGCCTGGTAACTCGGGCATTTCACAAACTTTTGTAGCCTTTGCGGGTTGCGGCTATCAACTCCCAAAAATTCGCATAAGGAATGCCTATCTATTGGCACCTCCTTTACATGGAGCCATGACTTGAACAAGTCCCCATTCTAATTTGCATAAAGTTATCGCACCATGCTCAAATTTGCATGGCCCGAGAACTCTAGGAACTTATCCATCTTAATTTCTCTCAACCGGGCAAACACATCCGGGAAGTTCTTTTCTAGAGTTTTCACATTAATTCCCATTTCGGAGACATACCACCCATATGGCATAAAGTTATTATGCCATTAGATGGCATCCTCACGAACTAGATCCAAATGAGGCCTTGGTCCCAGTGGTGCCTTCTTCGATCCATCGGCAACCTGTTTTTCTTTAGCTTGTTGAGATGATCCTTCCCCTTACTTGCATTTTTTAAGAGTGGGAGCAGTGGTTGAGGACTTCCCCACTCCTTTGCCCTTGTTCAAACTATCACGAGTCATATCAACATAAAACACAAATAATCATGAATGTGAGAATGAATCAAGAAATCCGCCTAAGGTTATCGTGTGAGTCAAAGATGACCCCACACTTAAAACCGAAGGCTCTATGCAATATACTCACAATATTAATTTAAAGCGCTCAAGTGTTGCACAACACGACGATGGGTACTCAAGACTTCCCCATGTCACACAATCATAATTCACTAACTATGCCACACAAATCAAGTGGTTGAACATGGTGAAGCGACTTAGCCTTAGTGCAAGCAAGTAACACATGGTCCACAATCTCTACAACTAATACACTACATTAGCTAATTCTAACAAAGTGCTACAACATACATAATACAAGATACATGGTGTGAGTGGCATTGTTATAGCATGTGAACATTAAAGACAAGCTTCGGGTTATGTAAAACCACCCCCAAACATCCCACACTTAGCCCGATATCACATACAACTAAACGCGGTTACTCAGACTTCACCAGTGCACAAAGTACTTTTTCAAGCATTCTATCAAACACATGGTGGGAATTAAGCCTAGTCAACTCAATTCAATAATGGTGGAACATGGTGGCCCTCCAAAATTTTAACAAAGTAGAGAGAATTTTAGTTTACTACTCCGTATATAACACAACAACCAAGTTGTGATAACCACTTTCGTTCCACCTCGGTCCACCCACCATAGAAACAAGTTCTAAGAAGCAACTTATGGGGAGATTGGGGAATGGGGCATTTGGGGGGGGGGATGGGGAACATAATCTACAATATGAAAGAAAAGGGGAGAAGGAGGAAACATACCTAGATGATTGAAGAGGAATACAATGAGGAAAACAAAAAAAACTTGAGAGAAGGAGAGAGAGCTGCATTTCAGAGATAGAGATAGAGATAGAGAGATACGAGTGAGAGGGAGATGGGGTTAAGGGTTAGAGTTTTTTTAATTTTTGTGACGATAGGCTGGGTTATTGGCTATGGGTTATAATGTGAGGGTAAATGGGTATGTGGGTTGGGTTTTATGGGTATGGGTAATAAAAACAATAAAACAAAAATGAAAAATGAAAAAGAAGAACAAAAATTTACTTACCTGCCAACCCCAACCAAGGTACATGCTAGGCCTGGCGCTAGGGGAAAAATCATTCTGTTTTCTGCGACCCAGGTAGCGCTGGCACTGGCCTGGGTGCTGGTTTCTCGTTTTTATTTATTTATTTGAACTCCCCGACCTCCCCGAGCACTTTATATATCCAATTTACATACCCCACACCATTCCACATATGATTTTTATGTCTATAAAAAAAACAAAAAAAATACTCTAGTCTAGTCTAACTAACTAATTTTTTTTTAAAAGCTAAACTATGAAAGCAATAAAAATTGGGTTGCCTCCCAACAAGCACCTGATTTAACGTTGCGCCACGACGTAGGACCTCGCTTACTCATCAGTATTACTCTGGACATGCCTTCTCATAAACAAGCTTATACGGCGATGCCCCAATTGGTATTTTGTATGTAGTTCTATATGCCCACAAGGTATCATCTAAGTTTGCAACCCAATCCTTCCTATTCACACTCACTGTCTTCTCTAATATCTGCTTTATTCTTCTGTTGGACATCTCAGCTTGTCCACTTGTTTGCGGATGATATGTCATGGCAACTCTGTGGCGGACCCCATATTTGTCTATAAAAATATTGAACAACCGATTGCAGAAATGTGTCCTTTCATCACTAATTAAGGCACGCGGAGTCCCAAACCTCGAGAATATGTTTTTCTTCACAAAAGCAGCTACCACCTTGGCATCATTGGTTGGCAATGCGATCACCTCTACCCATTTTAACACGTAGTCAACTGCTAGCAAGATATATTTGTTTCCTCTAGACAATGGGAACGTTCCCATGAAGTCTATCCCCCACACATTAAAAATATCTACCTCTAGAGTGTTATTCAAAGGCATCTCATGCCTCTTTGTGATTGTTCCTGATCTCTAACATTGGTCACACTTCTTAAAAAATGCATGGGTATCCTTGAACAATGTTGGCCAAAAGAACCCAGATGGTAAAACTTTTGTAGCTGTCTATCGCCTCTATGATGGCCTCCATACAGTGAGGCATGACAATCATACAACACAAATTCCACCTCCTTTTCACGAATGCATCTCATCATCAACTAATCAGCACACTGGCTGTACAAGAAAGGCTCATCTAGTAGTAGAAGTTCACATCATGTAGAAACCTCTTTATAGCTTCAGATTCAATTTCAAGATGAAGTACCCCACTCATAAATTCACATAATCCGGGTACCATGTGTCACAACTCCTTTTTTCCTACACCCCGGAAAGGGTATAAGGGAGTTTTTTCCAACTTAAAGTGACAATCGAAATGGGATTCATTTATTATTAAAAATTCAGAGTCGCCACTTGGGATAATTTATGGTGTCCCAAGTCACCGGTTCAAATCCCGAATCGAGGAAAAGATTGACTCTGTTTTACAGTCCGCAAACACATAAATCCGGGTAAGGAATTCTGTTAACCCGGGAGAAGATGTTAGACATTCTCGGGTTCCGTGGTTCTAGCACGGTCGCTCAACCGTTATAATTGGCCAATTATCTGATTTTAATACATGTTTTAGCCTATGGTTCAATTTTAACTTATTAATCGCTCTTAGTCATTTTTAGGAAGATTGCAGCGTCGTTTAAAATATGTCTTGAACCATGTTACATAAATGCACCCACGGTCTACGACACATTTTATTTAACGTTGTTGGGATTTGGATTTGGGTCACATGAAATGCACACCCGAGTTTAGGAAGGTAATTTCAAATTACGCGCCTAAAACAACTACGCATTTTTCAACTTTGCGAGGGCCATAGAAAATTCGCTAAATGGCATGCCTCGAATTCTAAGGATTTAAAATTAATTAAATGAGGGCCATGAGTTTTGATGTTTTATTGTGGATGGAGTGGTATAAATTGATAAGTACAAAAGGCCTAAAGAAATGGATTAGCTACATGTATATCACTGGAGCCTTTTGTTATAGCATACTACAATTCAGAAAGGTGGAGTTGGCATTTATGTGAAAATAACAAAAGACAGGTGCCAGCTTTGGGTTCATCTCCATATCATCTTCAAAAGACCGACTTTCGTTTTCAAATTCTAGAAAGAAACTAACAAAATTTTATAACAAAATAATGAATCTTAAATGACCATATGAGCACAAAAAAAAGAAACCATGCTGAGAACTATTCGGATGAACCAGAAGGAACAAAACAAACATGGACGTACAAAAATGCATTTTAAACTTGATTATAACAAAGAACACTTAAAGTAATTAATTTATTTAACACTATGCTAAAGAGAAAGTTGTTGTATCACCACTATAACTTCTACAGTGCCATTTGAAGCAGAGGAAGTTGAATCTTCACATGGTTAATTTAAGAAAATATGCAGCCAATAACATAAACTGAAGATAAGATCCTTCCACTAACGCAATCTATTTTTTTTTACATCTTAATGTTGACAAATTGTTCAACTTGACATACTTCTTTAAATTTTAAAATATGAACATGGTGCTACATGAGCTTAAAATCTAAATGTAAACAAACAATACCTGCTGGTTACAAGTCATGAGCCAAGAAAAATAAAAAAAAAGTAAAAAATAAAAAAACGAGACAGAGTCATGAACATACTAAAATAACGTTAACATTTGCAAATCTCAATTCACTCAATGAAAGAAACATCATTCATGCGAACAGATTAAATACGAAAGAAACTTTATCAAAAGAACCAAATCAATTTGCTTCTGCTTCAATAAAGATGCTCCGACATTTTTTAACTCAAGAGCTTGAATTACATACCTACAAGAGAGTGAATTCAAATGAATAAAATCTGAAAGTTGTAGAGTCAATACAACAGCAACAACAAAATCTCTATCAACTCTTCTTCAAACCCAAGATTCAAGGCCCGAAATATTGAAAGAAAAATTTAATGAAAATTTTCAACCTAAATTTCTCTCCTCCCCCTCTCTTCTTTTTTTCTTCCTTTCTTCTAAAATTTTCTCTTCTATTTATAGCAACATTTTCGAGATTTTTCAGATTTTTTTAAAAAATATTTTATTATTTTTTAATTAAAAGAAATCCCACTTACAAATTGCTTTTATTTTTTTTATAAAAAGAAATCCCACATTTCTTTACTTTTATTTTTTAAATTTCAACTTAATTACTTTTATCTTATTTAAAATCTCACTTGTTTACTTTTTAAAAGAGAATTCCACTTATTTAACTTTTCTTAAAAAAACAATCTACTTTCTTTTGCTTTTCTTTTAAAAATGCTACTTTCTTTTACTTTAAATTTTTTTAATTTTCAGATACCTTTATATTTGTTTTTTAATTCCAACTTTCTTTTACTTTTTATTTTTTTAAAATTTCCACAAAACTTTACTTTTATTTTTTTAATTTTCTACTTTATTTTACTTTTTAAAAGAGAATGCCACCTACTTTTATTTTTATTTTTTTTATTCAATACTTCCTTTTTTCTTATTTTTTATATCACTCCTGAAAGTTAAAAAAAATTAATATTTTTTCGGAATTGTTTTATTATTTAAAAATAAAATAAAATAAAATAAAATAATATTAATAGTAATAATTCACCTTTTAAATTTTGTATTTTTACCCTATAATAAAAAGTGTAACAAAGCTAAAAATTGTAGGTTAAAACCCCTAAAATATTTACATAGAAGAAATGATAAAAAAGTAAATATTATCAAAAATTAGGTGCTCACAACTGCCCCTCTTTGTTTGGAAACATGAAGAGTTTTCAAGCAAAGATAAGGTGAGCCATGTGACTAATTTTTGAACATATTTTTATTCAAAAGGGAAGAAGTTAGGATAAGAGAAAAGAGAAAGGGTGCAACCGAGGCTTGATTTTGGACAACCTACATATCCCGGGTTATAGGGGAATCAGGTTGCATGTAGTTCAAGAAGTTTTGGTAGCTGGTACTACCGAAGAGCTGTGATTTTGCTGCTATCGCTGTTGTTTCTGCTTACTGAACTCCTTATTACACCGTGACAAAATAAAAGAAGCCAGACTAAACTATGATATACGAATTACAAGAATCCTGTCTATATCTTGAACTTGCAGTTTCTGCTGCCCTGCTGACTTGTACTCTCTGAGTGAGATTCCTTTGTTGCTGACTTGAATTGCATTCTAAGATGCTTTCCCTTTGTTCTTCAAGTGGGCTCCTGATTTTTGTCTTCCTTTGAACCTTGCTGCTTCCCTTCGTTCTCCAGGTGGGCTCCTGATTACTAACACTTGCGCTGTTTTCCTCGAAACTTGAACTACTTCCCTTCGTTTTTCAGGTGGTTTCCTGATTGCTGAACTCCTTTGAACCTTGCTGCTTCCCTTCGTTCTCCAGGTGGGCTCCTGATTGCCAATACTTGCACTGCTTTTCCTCAAAACTTGAACTGTTTCCCTTCGTTCTTTAGGTGGGCTCCTGATTACCAACACTTGACTTGTTGCTTTCCTTCGTTCTTCAGGTAGGCTCCTGATTACCAATACTTGAACTGTATTCCCTTGCTCTCCAGGTAGGCGCCTGATTGCCAAAACTTGAATTGTATTCCCTTGCTCTCCAGGTGGGCGCTTGATTGCCAAAACTTGAATTGTATTCCCTTGCTCTCCAGGTGGGCGCCTGATTGCCAAAAATGGAAGTGTATTCCCTTTCTCTCCAGGTAGGCTCGTGACTGCTAAAACTCGAATGTATTCTCTTATTCTCCAGGTGGGCTCCTGACTGCTGAAACTTGAAATGTATTCTCTTGTTCTCCAGGTAGGTTCCTGATTGCTGAACTCGAAATGTATTCCCTTGCTCTCCAGGTGGGCTCCTGACTGCTAAAATTCGAATGTATTCCCTTGTTCTCCAGGTGGGCTCCTGACTGCTGAAATTTCAACCGTCTTTCCTTGTTCTCCAGGTGGACGCCTTATTTCTGAAACTTGGTCCATCTTCTTCTTGAAACTGCTTTTCTTTGACTTGTTCTCCCTCGTTCCTCCAGGTGGGCGCCTGATTACCAATACTTGTGCCAATCTTCCTTGAAACCTGATTTGTTTTCCCTTGTTCTCCAAGTGGGCTCCTGATTGCCGAAACTCGAACTGTTGTTCCTTGTTCTCCAGGTGGACGCCTGATTGCTGATACTTCAACTATTGTTCCTTGTTCTCCAGGTGGACGCGTGATTGCTAGTACTTGGTCACACTCTTATCTTTGATATCCGTGTTGTTCTCCCTATTCTTCAGATGGGCACCTGACTTCAACAAAAATAGACAAAACAAAAGAAAATTTTCTGCCCCAGTTTGGTAGCTGGGCGCATCTGTGAGTTTAAACTGAATCACATCACCAAATATTACTAAGAATTTGAAAGCTAGGTCCCATTATCCAGGGGGGTCCTGACAACTCTTAACTAAACGACGATTTTAAATCTAAGCTATATCTTGTTATCTAAGGAGGTCTTAAACTACTCCCCATTATCCAGGAGGGTCCTGACAATTCTTAATTAAACGACAATTTTAGAGCTAAATTATATCTACTGAAGGGTATGTCTTATGCTAAATCTTGTTATCCAAACCAGTTTTAAACTACGTCCCATTATCCAGGCGGGCCCTGACAACTCTTAAATCAAGTCTTATCTTAAGAGTGACAATTCTACGGCTAAATTATATTACCCTACAACAAGAACTTATGCTAAAACTTGTTATCTAATGGAGATCTCAAAGCTAGGTCCCATTATCCAGGAGGGTCCTGAAAACTCCTAATTGAATCATATCTTAAACATGCGAACTTTAAAACCATCTTATTCCTTGGGATACATTTATGCTAGATTTTACTACTCATGACTGTTTTAAATTTTAAACTAGGTCCTATTTTCCAGGAGGGTCCTGACAACTCCTAACTAAATTCTATCTCCAGAATGAAAATTTTGAAACCAACTTATATTCTTTTGGGGTACATTTATGCCAAATCTTGCTACTCAGTCGTGTATTTTGAATTTTAAACTAAGTCCCATTTTCCAGGAGAGTCCTGAAAACTTCTGCGATCAAACCTGCATGGTACTTGTCTTCCTTACAAGGTGCTTCCTGAAACAAATGCCATCTTTGCCCCTATTTCAAATCAAAGAAAATCTTGTCAGTTTAAACGTGGCGGTTAGTTGTGGCATTCTTGTTGGGGGTGGTTTTCTCTTTGCTAGGCTCTGCTTCATTTCGACTGCCTTGAACATGGTCGAAGGATTGTTTTGACCTTCTGACTGATCCTTAACTGCAAGATCCCCAACTGTTGTTCTCCATTTCTGACCTTTCTATCTGAACTCGTATATCTCCCACGACATTACTAAACCATTCCACCGATTTAACTTTTGCTTACACCATATGTCCCACTTTTCATCATATCATCTCTGGCATGTTCTAGCCGCATTTTGCTTTGTGCAATTTCGAAACTGGTAGTAAGCTTTGAAATTCCTTCTTATTTGTTGAAACAAGGCTAAACTTGAAAAAATTAACAGCAATGAAATGCAATGATTTTGGGAATTATGAATAAAGAAGAAAATCTGAATTTGGATAACTGTTGGAGATAGGAAAAAAGAACTTATCTGAGTGGAGTCACTGGCACCAATGATCATGGTATGCATTTTGGATTAATCGGCCCAGTCTATTTAACCAATCTCTTTTCCAATTGTTTTACTTTATGCTCCAAGATGTTCCACAACCTAATTTACTTTTCGCCAACTTTACGGATCTTGTTCTACTTGCAGTGCCCTGAAGGGTTTTCACCAACAAACCTCTCTCATTTGTTGATTCCTCAATTCTTTGTCGCCTGATGGTGCCCGTGAAGGTTTTCACCAATAAGACTCTATCATTTTTATTTTCTCTCAGCTTTCGTCGCCTCATGGTGCCCGTGAGGGTTTTCACCAATAAGACTCTCTCATTTTCATTACTTTCCCTGATTGGACCAGAGTGTTACCCTGATATGAATCACCTCTATTTTCTCGACTTGGCATCTCTCGAAAACTGATCGGAAGGTCTTTTGGACAGTAATGTGGGCTTTTGGATGGGGTTAGAAAGAAAGGGTATCAAAGGCTCAAAACAATTTGACATGGGTTTAAAATTACAACTTTTGGAATCACATTTCTTATTACAAATACAACCTCTGCCCTAGTTTCTTGCTTGGGGATCTTTTGACTTTTATTTTACCATGACCGAACCGTAAAGTTGCCTACGTATCCTTAATAGGAATCAGGTCAAACGTAGTTCACACCTGAATTTCCTTGTTGTTATACTTTTCACTTCTTTTCTTTTCCCTTTTTCTTTTCTTTCTTTTTCGTGATTGATTCCAAAAGAGGGGTATGAAAGAAATAAATAAGGCTCAGAAAGGGGAAACAAAGGGCAAAGTGTTTAGATAGTAGAACAAATTGCCTTCGTCATTTCAATCTTCGAAAAAATGCCAAATACAAACAATCAACAATTATAACAAAGAAATCATACATAATATCTTTTTACTGCATCAGAATTGATAGTCATGTCTATGCATTTTCCTTCGATATCTGTTAAACATAAAACACCATTGGACAATACTCTGGTTACAATGAATGACACTTTCCAATTCGGGGCGAACTTGCCTTTTGCCCCAGCCTGATGTGGAAGGATGTGTTTCAGCACTTGCTGGTCCACTTCAAACTTCCGGGGACGTACCTTTTTATTGTATGCTCTTGCCATTCTCTTTTGATACAACTAGCCATGACACACAGATGCCAATCATTTTTCATCAATCAAGCTCAACTGCTCCAAACGGGTTTTGATCCACTCATCATTATCAATCTCAGCCTCAGCGACAATCCGAAGGGACGAGATTTCAACTTCCGCAGGTATCACTGCTTCGGTTCCATATACCAACAAATAAGGGGTTGCACCTACTGAAGTACGGACAGTAGTGCGATAACCTAGCAACGCAAATGGTAATTTTTCATGCCATTGCCTGGAACCTTCTACCATTTTCCGAAGTATCTTCTTTATGTTTTTGTTGGCTGCCTCAACTGCTCCATTCGCCTTGGGACGATATGGGGTGGAATTGCGGTGTGCAATCTTAAACTGTTGACATACTTCTTTCATCAAATTGCTGTTAAGATTAGCACCATTATCTGTGATGATCACCTTTGGGATTCCAAATAGACAGATGATATTTGAATGAACAAAATCGACCACTGCTTTCTTAGTTACAGACTTGAAAGTTTTGGCCTCAACCCACTTGGTGAAATAATCAATGGCTACCAGAATGAATCTATGACCATTGGACGTTGCTGGCTCAATTGGTCCAATGATATCCATGCCCCAAGCAACGAAGGGCCATGGTACTGACATCGTGTGCAATTCTGATGGTGGAAAAATGAATCTAATCTCCGTGTATGCACTGATGACATTTGCGCACAAAACTGATACAATCTCGCTCCATGGTGAGCCAATAATAACCTGCTCGGAGAATTTTCTTTGCCAGCACATATCCGCTCATATGTGGTCCACAGACTCCTGAATGTGCTTCGGACATGACAGCCGTAGCTTGTCTAGCATCTATGCATCTTAACAATCCAAGGTCTGGTGTTCTTTTATACAACACTCCTCCACTTAAGAAGAATCCACTTGCCAACCGTCGAATTTTTCTTTTTTGATCCCCCGTGGCTTGCACTGGATATATCCCCATTCTGATGTACTCCTTGATATCATGGAACCATGGTTTGCCATCAAGTTCTTCTTCAATCATATTGCAGTAAGCATACTGATCTTGTACTTGAATATGCAAAGGATCGACATAGGCTTTGTCCGGATGGTGAAACATTGACGCTAGGGTAGCCAAAGCATCGACGACCTCATTATGGACCCTTGGAATATGCCTAAACTCCACTGATCGAAACTGTTGACAAATATTATGCAAACATTGTCAGTATGGTATGAGCTTCAAATCGCGTGTTTCCCATTCTCCTTGAATTTGATGTACCAGAAGATCAGAGTCTCCTAAGACCAAGACTTCCTGGACATCCATGTCTGCAGCTAGCCTTAAACCCAAAATGCATGCTTCGTATTCAGCCATATTGTTAGTACAATGAAAACGAAGCTGCGCTGTAACAGGATAGTGATGCCTTGTTTCAGAAATAAGCACGGCTCCTATTCCCACTCCTTTCATGTTAGCAACCCCATCAAAGAAAAGTTTCCAACCTAGTTTTTCGGCTTGTTCTAGCTCGTCAATATGCATTACCTCTTCATCGGGAAAATAATTCCTTAGTGGTTCATACTCTTCATCGACCGGGTTCTCGGCCAATGCTTGGGCTTTCATCGCAGTCCGAGTCACATAGATGATGTCAAATTCTGTGAGCAAAATCTGCCACTTCACAAGTCTTCCTGTCGGCATGGGCTTTTGAAAGATATACTTCAATGGATCCAAGCGTGAAATGAGGTAAGTAGTGTAGGATGACAAATAATGTTTCAATTTCTGTGCCACCCAAGTTAGGGCGCAACATGTCCTTTCCAGGTGAGTGTACTTAACCTCATAAGCCGTGAACTTCTTGCTAAGATAGTAGATGGCCTGTTCTTTCCTGACTGTGACGTCATGCTGCCCCAATACACAACCAAATGAATTTTCTAGGACAGTCAAGTAAAGAATCAAAGGTCTCCCTGGTTCTGGTGGTACCAGCACAGGCGAGTTAGACAAGTACCCCTTTATCTCGTTGAATGCTTCTTGACACTCATCAGTCCACTTGATCGCAGCGTCCTTCTTCAGCAACTTGAAAATAGGCTCACAAGTTGTCGTGAGCTGAGAAATAAACCTGCTGATGTAGTTCAACCTTCCTAACAGACTCATCACTTCAGTCTTGTTCCTCAGAGGTGGCAATTCTTGTATGGTTTGATCTTTGATGGGTCCAATTCGATGCCTCGCCGGCTGACTATGAATCCCAACAGCTTTCCGGATGAAACACCAAATGCACACTTGGCAGGGTTAAGCTTGAGGTTGTACCTGCGAAGCCTTTGGAAGAATTTCCTCAAATCCCCAACGTGGTCGGCCTGACGCTTTGATTTTATGATCACATCATCTACGTATACCTCAATCTCCTTGTGTATCATATCATGAAACACGGTAGTCATGGCCCTCATGTAAGTTGCCCCAGCGTTCTTCAAACCAAATGGCATTACCCTGTAGCAATAAGTCCCCCATGGTGTGATGAAAGCCGTCTTTTCTGCATCTTCTTCATCCATTAGAATCTGATGATACCCGGCATAACAATCCACAAAAGATCCTATCTCACGCTTGGCACAATTATCGATCAAAATGTGGATATTGGGTAGTGGGAAGTTATCCTTCGGACTTGCTTTGTTGAGATTGCGGTAATCGACGCATACTCTGATCTTGCCGTCCTTTTTTGGTACAGGCACGACATTAGCCAACCAAACAAGATATTGAGTGACCCGAATAACCTTTGCATCCAACTGCTTGGTAATTTCTTCTTTAATCTTCACACTCATATCAGTTTTGAATTTCCTCAACTTTTGCTTGACGGGAGGGAATGCTGGATCAGTAGGCAATTTGTGGACCACTAAATCAGTGCTCAAACCCGGCATGTCGTCATATGACCATGCAAAAACATCTTTGTACTCGATGAGTGCTTTGATTAACTCTTCCCGGGTCTCTGGCTCGAGGTGGACACTTATTTTAGTCTCTCGGACATTGTCTGTGTCCCCTAAATTGACGACTTCTGTATCATTCAGGTTGGGTTTGGGTTTTTCTTCGAAGTGAATTAACTCCTTACTAATCTCTTCGAAGGCTTCATCCTCATCATCGTATTCTGATTCGTAATCACAATCTACTTCTTGAACTAATATTTCGGAATCAAATTGATTTTTAAGACTGGGCTGCGGATTCCTTATGCATGCCATGTCATTAGAACCAGCGTAAAAAGAACTGTATAGAAAAGAAAAGAAAACAAAAAGGAAAACCATCAGGAATGATGAAGAAAGGGAAATTGTATTTCATTGAATGATAAAAGATAACAAGGTTTGCACACTCAAACAGACTGAAAAAAAAATGAAATCTAGATTACAACCCTGGAATAATCCGTACAAACTTAAAGGAAAATCAAAGCAAACTACCAAGACTCCTTCCGAGTAGGGAGATGAGTTGCCTTCCAATTATTAAGCTTTGTTTTTGGCCCGACAAATTGCACTTCAGCATTGCTAGAACCTTCTCCAATTTCCACCATGTTCACACTGTCGAACAACTTCTCAAATCTTTCAATTAACTCTTTGTCAGGATCAATCATAGAACTGGGAATTACTGTTACTGGGCGACTCCTCGTACCGGACTTGACAAATGATCTGGAAAGACGTGTGACCAGCTTTGGAAGGACCCATGCCCTCTGTTTCAATTTCCTGGCTCTTTTTATGTCTGCGGCTGTGGGCTTGAGTCCCAGACCAAATGTTCCCAAGTTTTCAGGAAGAGACACGGGCTGTATGATGCCTTGCAGAGCTGATCCCAAACCCTTTCCTGGTACAAAACCATTCTTCAGCATTTCATATGCTACCATGACTGATGCGGCAGTTATCTTTGGATTTGGGATACACTTTCCTTCTGGAACTTTCTCGACTGACATTGCGTCAGAAACTTGGTAGATCCATGGTCCCTTGTCATCTTCCACTTCAATGAACGACACATGGTGTTTTTGTGAGCGCACAAATTATCTTCGCCATGCACAACTATTTCCTGTCTGTCCCATTCAAACTTGACCATCTGATGGAGTGTTGATGGTACTGCTTTAGCGGCGTGAATCCACGGTCGCCCTAATAGCAAATTGTAGGAAACAGCTATATCCAGCACTTGGAATTCCATTGTGAATTCTACTGGACCTATAGTCAGCTCCAACATTATGTTCTCGAGGGAGTCTTTTCCCCCGCCGTCAAATCCCCTACTTTCAGCTTGCTTAGAGGGAGAGAGGACAGATGTTCGCACTTGAACCATTGTCAATCAATACCCGGATAACCATGGAATCCTCACATTTCATTGTAAGGTAAAGGGCTTTGTTATGCTCAGTACCCTCTACGGGCAATTCATCATCGGAAAAAGTGACTCTATTTACTTCAAAAATATTGTTGGCTATCTTTTCCAGATGGTTTACCGAGATCTTGTCGGGGACATGGGCCTCATTCAAGATTTTCATCAGTGACTGACGGTACTCATCTGAATGGATTAGCAATGAGAGCAATGAGATCTGAGCGGGCGTTTTCCTCAACTGCTCTACAACAGAATAGTCATGCACTTTCATTTTCCTCAAAAATTCCTCTGCCTCTTCTTTAGTTACAGCTTTCTTTACCGGCGTTGGATTATCTTTAGCTCTTCTTAACTCCTCGGGAGTGAAACACCTTCCTGAGCGAGTCAAACCTTGTGCTTCACAAACTTCTTCTTTGATTTCTTTCCCTTTGTAAATCACTGTCACCCATTCATAATTCCAAGGAATAGCCTTGCTGTTGATCACTGGAAGCTGAGTTACTGGTTTTATAATAATAGGATCTGTGCGAGCACCCTTCACGACCACAACAGGTTTACTTGCAACCCCTGATACTACCACTTTAGCTTTCTCTGGTTTCACTGCAACAGTGCTTGACGACCCTTTCTCGGCTACCACAACTGGCTTATTGTCTACCCCTTTCAACTGGACCACTGATTTCCCACTGGTTACCTTCTTCTTTGAACTGGTTTCACTGGAACGGATCATCATTACCGTCTGCGAGGGTTTCTTAGGCTCTTCTCCTTTGTGTACCAACTCAATCATATGGGTCTCATGGTCAGCTGGCAGTGGATTATGATTGATATTTGGTGCTTTTGGGGCCTGACCTCGATCCGATGAGTATCAATAAGCTCTTGCACAGCTGTTTTCAGTTTCCAACACTTCTCTGTATCATGCCCAGGGGCCCCTGAACAGTACTCACAACTCACCGAGTGGTCAAGATTTCTGAGAGGGGGATTTGGCATTTTAGGCTCAATTGGATTCAGCATGTCCAACTGCCTCAACCTGTGGAAAAGACTGGTATACGATTCCCCTAGTGGAGTGAAAGTCTTTTGCTTCTATAACCTCTCATTCTTGAAGGCTTGGCTTGGTCGGAAACCCGTTCCGGGGGGATTTCTATAGGCTCTTGGGGGTGGATATGTGTTTTGTGGAGCTGGGTATGGATTTTGTGGAGCCGGCGCACGCCATTGTGCGTGTGCCGGGGTTTGGGTATAGGTTTATGCCTGATGGACGGAAAATGGGGATCTGGCGGTGGGTAGTATTGTTGTGGAGGGCTATATAGAGTGTGGGGGTAATTTTGGTGGTAGGGTCGGGGTTGGTTATAGTAGGGTGATGGGCCTTTAGATCCGAACCAGGCTCCGGACTCAATTGTCGCAACATCTTCTTTCTTTTTTTCCCCAAGTACACCCTCAGTGCCATTTTGGATGGCCTGGGTGGTTGCCTTGATTGCTGAATAACTCGTGATCTTGTTGGACTTAAGTCCCTCCTCGACTATGCCTCCCATTTTTACAACCTCATTAAAAGACTTGCCTATTGCGGACACCAAATGACCAAAGTAGGTCGGCTCTAAAGCCTGCAAAAAGTAATCAACCATCTCGCTCTCTTTCATTGGGGGATCTACCCTTGCTGCCTGCTCCCTCCATCGGTAACCATATTCTCTGAAGCTTTCACTGTGCTTCTTCTCCAGTTTAGTCAAGGACAGTCGGTCTGGAATTATCAAAAGATTATACTGGAAGTGACAAGCGAACGCTTGTGCCAGATCATCCCATGTGTACCATCTTCCGTGATCTTGGCGGGTGTACCATTCCAATGTTGATCCACTCAAACTATGACTGAAGTAAGCCATTAACAATTCATCTTTTCCTCCGGCTCCCCTCATCTTACTGCAAAAACCTCTTAAGTGTGCTACTGGATCACCGTGCCCATTGTATAGATCAAACTTGGGCATCTTGAAACTTGGCGGCAATTGCACATTTGGAAACAAACATAGGTCCTTGTAGGCCCCACTTACTTGACCTCCTAATCTTCACATGTCCCAGAATGACTGTTCTAGGCTCTTAACTTTCCTGAATATCTCCTCATGTTCGGGATTTTTGGCTGGTCTCTCAGCTTCTCTCGGGAGATCAGAACGTGGATTATAAGGGTAGGTTTTGGGAGCTTTGAAGGTGGGCTCCGGGGGGTAGTACTGGTTGTCCTGAGCTTGGAACATAGGCTCACTCGAGGATCTATGAAGTGCAGCTGGTGGAGATGCCACAAAGACAGGGGTGACTGGCGGAGGGGGTATGGAATTGATTTTGGTAGTGGAGCTTGTGGCATATGAGAAGTAGTGCCATGGTAATGTTGGTAAATGGGAAAGCTTGGATCGATGGCAGGATGATCCTGAGCCTGAGCCGGTGGTGGGGTGGAAGCAAGGTTAGCAGGGTAAGCTGGGGGTGATTGTCCTTTAGACCAGGCCTGATACATCTCGGCCATCTGTTGCTTAAGTTTGAGCATCTCCTCTTTCATTTTACTGACGTCCGACTCCTCTACCACAACACTTGTGTCGACATCCGGGATAGACATGATTTCTGGTATTGGTCCTTTTGATCTGGTTTGGTAATGATAATGTGTCAGTATCCTCTAGATAAACTAACTGCTTGAATTCTCTGAAAAACAACAAACTTGTTAGTTTTTAGAATTTAACACATATGCAATTACACGTTGGGATGCAATGCACCTAGGCAATTAACCATTTTCTATCATGCATTTGCTTCGGTTGCGTGCGTCATTCCGGCCTCTCATAATTGTGCCCCTTCTTTTAAGCTTCCTTTATTATATCCTCCTTTATTTATTTTTCATTTCCCCCTTTTCTTTTTAGTGGTGGTCGAATCCTATAGAGATTACCTACGTATCATGTCCCCGCATGAATCAGACCATGCGTAGTTCTAGCAGATAAGTGCACAAGTAAACAACTCTAAAAAAATAAATGCTTCCATTATAAAACTCAAAACTAACAAATTCCAAAAGACTAACAGATTCTGATGCAAAGACGAAATACAGACTCCGAAAATAAGCTATCATACTCCAACAAAAGGAAATACAGAACAGAAAGAAAATACAAACTCAACATGACTGACAGACTTTAACCGAAACGGAAATACAGACTTCATGAGAAATCATGAATACATCAATGCTCCTGGTGCCCGCGGGACATCATTCGGTCTCGCCGCTGGCCTATATGCAAGATCCCTTTGAAGTCGGTCCAAGTCACTCATTATCTGCTTAACAAATGTCATCACTGCTGCGAAGAATGTAGTACGAGTCATATCCTCACAGATCTGGCCAAACAAAGGAAACGGGAACAATGTGAGCCTCACATATTTTGGAGTGACTCCATTAGTTATATAAGTATCACTAATCTTCAAGAAGTCCAAGATGTGCTGTTGTGGATCCTCGTGTGGAAGACCTATAAACTGCCCATTCACATATAATAGCTGGATCATACTCTATTTCAGCTCAAAGTGCTCAGTGATTCTGGACTTCACAATGCTGGGGTTGACATTAGCAATACTGGGCATCGCCACCTCCTAAACAACCATATATTGCTCCTCTGCCATGTTCATAGGTAGTTGAACAAGTTCCTGAAGATTATCTGTGTCCCTTGCTTCTCTCAACCTCCTGTGAAATGTTCTCTCAAGTTTGGGGTCAAAGCCTTGAAGTCTACCCTGGCTTCTGACCCTTCGCATTCAATCAAAGTCTTGAGAGCAGAGCAACCAATAAGAAACGTTAGACTTGATAAAATAAATAACTAACGTAAAAGCTAGAAAGTAGTCAATATTCAAGTCCCCGGCAACAACGTCAAAAACTTGTTTTTCCCAAACGCATACGCAAGTATACATGGTCGTACAAGTAATAAAGTGATAAATTGAGTGTCGAACCCACAAAGACTTGTATTAACTATCCATTAGTTTCACCAAGATTATTATTCAGCCGAGTCAATCAAAGTTCTAAAGTGTGATTATACTAAGCAATAATTCTAACAAATGACTAATCAATCAAG
Organism: Nicotiana tabacum; assembly: GCF_000715075.1. NCBI lineage: Eukaryota > Viridiplantae > Streptophyta > Magnoliopsida > Solanales > Solanaceae > Nicotiana > Nicotiana tabacum. The sequence continues at coordinate 140,091,425 of NC_134099.1, read as the reverse complement.
CAGCAAATAGTTGTTGTGTATTCAGTAGAGACGAATATTCTAAGGTTATAATCGATTCACCAATCTTGTTGTATTCTAATTAACTCTCCCTTTCATACAATTCGCTCATGGTTATAAATTAATCGAATAATTTCTCTCGTAGCATTCTCCCGAATTACTACTCGCCTAGTCAAAATAGATTATCGCCCATATTCCTATGAAATCAATCTGTTAAGAACGCATTAAGATTACGATATTCAATTAAGCATGGTGACTAGGTATATTCTTATCCTAACCACAAATCCACCCCCTCTCAGAGTTAAGATCGTGCTCTCTTTAATTTTTCTCTAATCTAGGTGTTGTTTTTCCAAGCATAGCATAGATAGTAAATAGAACCTAACTGCTGGCCAGACAATTAGCAATTAATAATAGAATTGAAGAAAAAAATCATATATTAGCAAATTGTAATCAAGGTTGAGTCAATTTTAAATAATAATATTCATGGCTAAATCACAACCCCAAAACTATGGGGTTTAGCCACTCGTGATAATATCAAAATAAATTCACAAGTGTTGAATAATTGAGAATACTAAGAAAAGATGAAGAAACTAAGATATCTCGCTCCCGGATGTTCCTCGTGTGTATTCTTCCCTCAAAGTGACGTCTTCCCTCTCAATATAGGCTTAGTCTTGCTTTTATACGTGTTGGGGGAATTATCGAATTTGGATATCGTATAAGAGAGTTATGCCCATTTCCATGTCAAAAAATATTTTCCGTCACCGCCAGCGCCCAGGGTAGCATGGAGTGCTAGCCCTGGCGCTGGGAATTGTTGGGGTTCTGTTTTGTGCGCCACAGGTAGCGCCCCACACTGCATGTGGTGCTCAACTGGGCCATTTCACCCTTTCTTCCCATTTTCGATCTAATTCTGAGCACCTTCGTCCCAAATTCCCTCCAGATGTATCCTACACATAAAAATACCACTAACTAGCACAAATCATTACATTACAGGTCCGAAATCTATGAAACATGAGTAAAATGTGAGGCAATATGCATATAAATGTACATACTTTAAGCTGAATATCATCATAACAAACCACTGATCGGTATATCATGAATTCTATCACTTGGATAAATAGCAGAACAAATTAATCACGTAATAATATGCCAAAAACTTTATTTACAGTGTTCGTGTTTGATAAGCACAAAATGTGTTTGCTTACTTTAATATTCAAAAATTTCATCAAATCGCTATTTGGTTTACTAATATTATAATCAAAAGTTTAATAGAAAAAAATACTTTGCACTCGCTAACCGAACACGTAAACATATTTCTGAACAATATCTTTCAAAAAGCAGTTTATTTTTAAAAATAGTTTTCAAAAATATTTTCTCTCATATTAAACATAAGTAAGAAGCTAGAGCGTACCCTAAACGTTGATGTTACTCCCTCTATTCCAACTAATGTGATACAGTTTGAATTTCAGATTACTTAATTTTAATCGTAAATTTAAATATAGAATCTTTAAATTTTTTTAAAAAATAAAATTTACATATTTGAAAAGTACAAAAAAAGTATTATATGCCACAGTAATTAACACTTCAAAATATTTAAAATGCATATGAAAAAATCACGATCAAAAAAAAATTCGTATGACTCGCGAAATCCAAACTACATCACATAAATTGAGACTGAAAAATTATTATTTTACTTAATTTAATACAAGGATGGTGAGGTCTAATTTACAAATGCTTATATTCACCACTAGCCACTAGGCATTAGAAAAAAAATGTCATTGGTACATGTGATTGATTAACAAGAAGAATAGTAACATATAAAACGAATTAATTTAAAATTCAACGAATTGATAGAGAAAAGAAAGAGAAACCTAATACATAGACACTTTTTTCCCCCGGTGGAAATGAAAAAAGACTTTGTTGCTCCAATTAAAATGAGTTTGTTAAATAGGGGTCCCCACGTGAAGAAGAAGTTTCTTTCCAATTGAATAATACTTCCTGTGGATCCAAATCGCCATCCACAAGTCATACTGAGAATTACAACTTACTAGAAGACTAATTATGTTATCATTCCCAAAAGAAAATGGACTAAAATATTAGCATTTTAGTTGATATGGAAATGATCGATTGAGGATTTTTCATAAATTACTATAGTTTAGAGCCTAGTAACTATAATTTACTTAATTAGCATTCGTAACTATTATTTAATTATTACTAACTTGTATCAATTGTATTCAAACCTACAACGAATACAATCTGTGTCAATTGTATTCGTTCGCGCAACGTATACAATGTGTATCAACAATATTCATTCGCGCAATCTGTATTCGTTTGCGCAATTGTATTCATTTGTGCAACAAATATAGTATGTATCAAGGGTGTATACAAAGGATATAACTTGTATCGACTGTACACATTGTGCATCAACTGTATTCATTCGTGCAACGAATATAATATGTATCAAGGGCGTATACAAAGGATACAACTTGTATCGACTATATTTGTTCGCGCAACTAATACAACTAAGGCGAAATACAGAAATACAGGAAAATAAAATATTCTTGTTGAGATTCGAACTCAAGACCTCCTTTAACTAAGCAGGCGCTCTAATCAACTAAGCTACGAGAGCTTATTGCTCTCTTGTTTTAGTTCAAAATAAATAATCTCTTATTTCATGGATTTGCTATAAAATTCAAATATAGCTACGATGTCACGACCCAAAATCCCACCACAGGCGTCGTGATGGCACTTAGTCTATAAGACTAGGTAAGCTGATTACTATTACAATTCAAGCCATTTTTAGGTATTTTTTTAATAATCAAAACCAACAACGGAAATAATTATAACACCTTCCCAAGACTGGTAATACTGAGTCACGAACTCTAACTAAATACATGCAATGATCTCAAGGATCGAGTTTACAATACTGTTCGAATAAGAGTTGACAGTACAGTAAAAAGGAAAGACCCCAAGTGACTGCGATGACCAAGCAGCTCTACCTTAAGTCCTTGCGCTCACACTCTAACTCTATCCGAGTCCGATATCTCCAATACCTCGCTCTGCACCAAAATATATAGAAGTGTAGTATGAGTACACTACAATTGGTATCCAGTAAGTATCAAGACTAACCTCGGTGGAGTAGTGACGAGGTACAATCAAGACACTCAATAGTCAAATAACCTGTGCAATATAGCAGTATGCAATAGTACTGGAAAACAACTAGCAATGATAGCAACAAAAATCAACCAACGATATAAACAGCAAGGCAACAAGAACACCATAAATATTGCTCAAGCGATTAAGGAACACAAGTACAACCAAGTAATCAAGTCCTTCAAATATAATTCTTTCACCTATAAGTTTTTCAAATAAAAATCTTTAGAATGTAATCCTTTCAAATAAATATCGTTCAAATAAAAGTCACCCTGCGACACCTCATTTCATAATCATAAAATACGGGTCTCAGGCCACTTTCATATTTTCACGTTACCTCGTACCCATATTTCTATCACAACTGCATGGACCACTCACTTGCCAATAATATCAATGTATATGAGATCCACATGATCAATTTATTTCCAATAAAGGAAGTTTAAAATTTTTAAATCAAGTAAGAAATCAACAAAAAATGAATTTATTTTAAAAATTATTTGGGTGAAGAAAATAATATTTTAATTAAAACGAAGTACCTGATAGTTGCTGATTTGGATGTAAAACTTATAAGAATTAAAGCATACAACACTTTTTTTTTAAAAAACAACTCAACCTTGAAAACTAGTAAAAATCAGAAACACAAATCCCAGAGTCTCGTACAAAGAGCCAAAGCCAAAATATTACAACAAGGAATACAAACATATAATAAAATCAAATAATACATCACGGAAGAACAAGAGGATTTATCTATCACGGAAATACAAAATAACCAAAGACAAGTGCAATCATAGAGAAATATCAACAAAGGGCATTCCCGAGATACCGTCTCGTAGTCCCAAAACCAAATGCTTAACAGGGGATCTTCCGAGGTACTGCCTCGTAGTCATAAAAGTAAATGCTCAACAGGGGATCTCCCGAAGTACCGCCTCGTAGTCCCAAAAGTAAATATACAAGATAGGGGGATCTTCCGAGATACTGCCTCGTAGTCCCAAAAGTAAATATGCAAGATAGGGGAATCTCCCGAGGTACCACCTCGTAGTCCCAAAAGTAAATATGCAAGACATGGGGGTCTCTCGAGGTACCGCCTCGTAGTCTTAAAAGTAAATATGCATCAACAGAGGCACTACAAGTGCTCAAATATCACAACATTTCACAAGTTACGCCTCAAGTGCGCAATTATCACATCATTCACAAATTGTACTATAAGTGCTCAATATCACAACACATCACAATTTGCACCTCAAGTGCTCAATTATTACATCATTCACAAACTGCACTACAAGTGCTCAAATGTCACAACTTGCCACATAAATCAACAATAATATTATTTTTCACAATAAGGAGCCCACGACTCAACCATAAGGTGCACACCATCTTAAGAAAATGTTCAGGAGTGAACAACTCAATCGAATAATATTTCACAATTTGGCACTTTGCCTCAATATGATTCACGACTATTACAATTCAATACCAAGTTTTCAACAACATGAACTAAAAGGTAATTCATCAAGGAACTATACCTCTTTTAAATCACAACTTCAGAAAATAAATAGATTTATTCATCTTATTAACTAAATTTCTCATTAAATTATCTGTAGGTAAAATCAATAATGAAAGTATTTTTCAATAAAAATAGCATCTCAAACAAACATAGAATTCACATAAAGGTCAAGTGGAAATCACACCAAATTATCATATAAAAATAACCTCGGTAAACAAGGAATGAGGTGTGACAAATAAGGAATTTAATAAGTTCCACCAATTTTTCAATTTAATACATAAGGATGTCTATGAATTTTAAGCGATATAATTTGCACATATAAACCAAGTACGTACTCGTCACCGCGCGTACATGATTTTCACATAAAACTCAATGCCTAAAGGGTAATTCCCCCACACAAGGTTAGGCAAGATACTTACCTTTTTGAAGTTAGGCCGATATTCCAAAGTAGCCTTCTCGCTTAAATTGACCTCTGGACAACTTAAATCTATCCAAATTAATTATATAACTTCATTAAAATTCATCGGAAATAATTCCGGATAATATAACGTCGACTTAAAATTTCACATTTAAAAAGTCAACCAAAAGTCAATGCGGGACCCGTCTCTCGGAAACCCAACATAATTTTTACCAAATCCGAACACACATTCCGATACGAGTTCAACCATACCAGTTTTATCAAATTCCGATAACAACTCGACCTCCAAATCTTAAATTAAAGTCTAGAGGATTTCTATCATTTTCAACCCGATTCACAAATTTAGTGATAAAAATGACAATAATTAATGTAATTTAACCAAAATTGAGTTAGAAATTCTTACCCAAAGATGAGTGGTGATTTTATCACTCATTGTAGTCTCTTTTCTTTAGTTTTTGTGTCCTTTAATTATAAAATGAGGTGATTTATGGTGTGCATTGCTAGATTTTCAGGTAAATGATGCCATGAAGTGATTTGAATTCAATTGAAGCGGAATTGAGCAAAAAGTGTAACAAAAGTGCAAAATTCTTCAGTGATTCCGCATCTGCGGAATATTGTTCGCATATGCGAATTCGCATCTGCGAAGGACAAGACCGCATCCGCGGAAAGGAGTCACATGCACTGGGACCACATAAGGCATCGCGGGCTAGAGTTTGGCTTGGCTTGAGGTAAGTAACGCTTCCAAACTTGATTTTGAGGGTTCGAAACACCGAACTGTATGTTCTATGATTACTATTGAGGTGATGCAATGCCAAGTGACGGACGTATGGGCGTACACCGTGAGAAATGCGGCCTGGATCATTCCATGGCATTGCTTAGTGACTCTTTTATGTGGTTAATTGTGTTGTAATTATGTGATTAAGTTGATAAGCTGCAAATCATGCTAAATATTATGTTAAGGCTTCACGCCAATATTGTTGGGACCCGAGAGGTCGTTTCTTGCTGTCATGTCATTAGCTTCATTTATAATGTATACTCAGTACTGTTCATGCATAGGATATCATGCCTCTGTCTCGATTATTGCTACTTGACATATAATTTCATTGTCGGGCTTGTATTATGACATTTTTGCCCATGTGTGTGAGACTGGAGAGTATTGACTGAGTGAGGCCAAGAGCCAGATATTGTTTGACAGTATGGGATTGGGCTGTTCGCCGCAAAAAGATATTGATCATGCCTTTGCTGGCATTGATAGAGTACTTGGGCTCAGAGAATCCCCTTCGGAGTCTTTACACCCCCAATGAGCGTAGTAGTTGATGATATTGAGGGATGGATCTTCCCTGGACATGGATCTTGTCCGAAGTATTGGTATGGAGATGGACCTTCTCCATGAGGCTGGATTGGCCTGTTTTCCTCGGTACTGGGTAACTTATAGTCTATGATGTACATACACTCCGAGATGGATTTTCCCTGGGCCGAGTGGGCCGTATACAGTACCGAGTTGTTGAGCACTGTGAGTGGAGGTATCATACGTGACATTGATCATTCTATCTGTGCATTTGTATTTAGAGTTTCCTGAGCTTTATACTTTGTATTGTTCATACTGTGTTTAGTTATTTCTGAGAAACTACATGAACTGTAAGCATGCCTATTTTTCCGTACAATTATCTGTTGCAACCTGTTTGAGGTTTGGTTCGTCACTACCATCATTACATAGTTTGGACTTGTTACTTACTGAGTTGGTGTACTCACGTTACCCCCTGCACTCCTGTGTGCAGATCCAGGTATCTCGGGGCATGGTAGCGGTTGCTGATCTTGCCAGTTGAGGACTTTCTGTGGATATTGCGAGGTAGCTGCTTGGCGACCGCAGTTCCGCCTTCTCCTTCCTTATCTTCCTTATAGTACTTTTATTCAGATTCTTAGACTATGTAGTCTTATATATTTCAGACAGTTGTAGTATGTTGCTCATGACTTAGTGACACCCGAGGTCGGGATTATGTACTTCTTTCCGTTGGATTTGAGTTCTATTTTTATCTTATTGGATTTCTATTTAAAACTATGATTTTTCTTAAGTCTTATATTGGAAAACAGAGTGAATGGATAATAATTGGCTGGCCTAGTATCACGATAGGCACCATCACGACGTCGTTAGGTTTTTGGTCGTGACAAAGAGGATATCAATATTCGGGAAGAATTGCAATTTGAAGGCATTTCACATTGCAAATATTTTTTAACATTAAAATTATGTGGTGATATGGGAATTGAACTACACGAGTCAATGAGGAATTCCGAGGAGGAAAGAAAAAGGCCATACATCTTACAATTTGAGGGAACAATACGGAAAAATGACATTCCTCACATGAAAGCCAGGAAATGCAAAATGAAGAAATTAAAGTTTGGCTTGATCATCAACTTACCACCCCACCGCTCGTAGTCACAAGCTTGATTCCAAGTTAGGTGCCCAATTCATATCATCCAAGTGGCGAGAAAAATGGTAAAGTTGATCTGCGTTGTGCCACGACATTAGATGCGGCGCTTGGTGGGAGGCAATCATCATTTTCAATATTTTTGGGCGTTTTGTAAGTTTTATTTTTTAGAATAGTTTATTATGTTATTTTTGACTAATCTGCAAAGTTTCAAATTTTTTGGAGTTGAATTAAGGGGTTTGAAGTGTTGGAACAAGCCAAAAACAGTTGTTGTCCAGATCTATCCAGCTGAAGTCTGGTGCAACCGCACCTGCGGACACAATCACGCAGGTGCACTCATGCAGAAGCAGGATTTTGAGGCGCAGATGCGCAACACGCGTAGGTGCGGTAAAATACTCGCAGAAGAGCTTCTTTAACCGTAGGTGCGAAAATCGGGCAGGTTTAATGAACCAAGCCTTCATTTCATCAGGTATATACTATAACCTTTTTCCCCAAAACTCAAAATCCTCCATCTCTCACACACTCAAATTCTCCATTGCTCTCGATTTCTACTGCTTTTGCACAAGACAATCAGGTACTCATTACCACTCTCTCTCTCAACTGCCTTCTTCTTCTCAGTCTCTCCCCCACAGTCTCGTTTTCTTTTCTCACTCTTGATTAGGGTGAGAAAATTTGTTGAGTGTATGTTAGTGTGTGTTGTTGTTGATTGAACAATAATTTTTGGGGAAATCTGAGTACCCAATTTGTGTAAAGAAGCATAATTTCTCACTGCTTGCAACGTGTTCGATGAATTGTCCAAAATAAAATTGCTTGCTAAGCACCACAAAATCAGGTTTAATAGAGTCCTAGTTTCATGTAATGCACTAATTTAGAATTGTTGAGTATAAATTATGTGCTAACATCGTGTTTAAGAAGTGAAAAGAGCCGAAAATTTGGGGTTCGTGAAACCCCTGAAGAAGACCGATAAGCGCAAAATTGATCGCACCTGTGGCCTCGCATCTGTGAGGTCCTTATCGCAGGTGCAATTTTTGGTCAACTGGGCAAAACTGCAGAAGCGAAAGAAAACCATAGAACCTGCAATGTTTTTTTGCAGGTGCGGAAATTGGGCAGTTTTGCCAAAACCAGTAGCTTTGCAACTGGAGCTTCCGGGGCACGTTCGACTTGATTCATTGGCCTAATTGCATTGTTTTGAATTGCTTAACATGATTCTACTGCCCTACTAATATTTTTTTGATTTTTTGAAGGTACTTTGAGCTAAAATGGACCCGAACATGAACGAAAATGCTCTGCTTGATCATGAAATTTAGGAAAGAGGCTGCTGAGGAGGAATTTGATACTTCACGCTTCATGTCTACTGATTTTCAGCGCTGGTATTATGACAATCTTCTCAGAAAGAAGATCATGCTTGAAAAAGGGATTGTCGAGGATAAATTGGTCGAGCTGCTTCTAGAATTCTATGGCCGTCTGCACACCTCTAGCTGGTTGTGCTTCATGCCTACTCCATGCAAAACCAATGAGGAGTGGGTACGTGAATTGTACGCTAATCTTAAGCGTACAAACTTCGCCAACCCAAAACCCACCATTATAGGCGAAACAGTGAGGTTTTGGACTGAACTAATCAATGACATTCTAGGGCTTCCTAACCATCCACTTGAGCCAGTGAAAGAAAAGGATCATTGCAACAACGGAGAATGGCTTGTTTCTAAAATCTATCCCACAATCATGAGAGCAAAATGGGCCAACAAGAGAAGGGGTTTGAAGTCGATTGACTTTATAGCTGAAGCTAAAATATGGCTCTACATCCTCTGCAACAAGGTATCACCCTGTGGAAATGTTTCAGATGTCTCATACACCAGAGCCTTGATCATTGCATGCCTTCTAGACGGTATTCTTGTGAATGTTGGTTACTATATCCAGCGGGAGCTGAGAGAGTATTTGCTAGACGACAACTCAGGGTTGATGTTTCCTTCACTGATCCCAGAGTTGTGTAGGAGGGAAGAGATTAAGGTGCGTAGCACCAATCGTTGGTTACCTACCGACAAACCCTTTCATCCGCTGAGAGTAACAGGCGAGTGTAGTGCAGTAAAGAGCAAGAAGAGGAAATTCACCACTACTGTTGCCGGACCAGAGTCATCCTTACAGGAAGCTGTGCTTGAGGGACCATTTGGGATGCTAAACTCCCAGCTTACATCCATTCGTGACTTAGTGTCACTACTCCCTAGTGGTCCCTCATCCTCCCAGCCTATGCTCGCATATTTCAACAGGGAAGAAATGAAGACCTACCTGGATAACCAGAAAAAGCAGGCAGAGTCTCATGAGAAAATGGCAACTACTGTTGACAGACTCGAGGCAGCCTATGGCAACTTGGCCAAGGCACATGCAGATCTTCAGTCGGGCTTCCAAAAGAAAAAGGTGAAGAATAAGAAGAATGGCAAGTTTATGATCAAGATGTGGAAAGGCATCAAGGCCATCTTCAAATGGGGTAGCCAGACAGGAAGATACCAGTTGGGGATGACGATGATAGCAAGGAGTATTCCTTCATGTCGAATGCTGCTGGTGATGATGTTGATGATACAGATGATGATAAGGCCGAGAGTTCTTCACGGCAGTGATTGGCTTTCCTCCCGCAGTCTGCTAGTCTGATGCAGGCCTCTGGGAGACCCTCAAACTACTTGTATTTTTATTTTGATATTGTGTAGTGAGAACACAACAGTGTTTTTAGTTGGGAGTGGATTTAGGGAGTACAATTTGTTTATACATTGATGCTTGACTTGTGCCCTTGTCGGGCTTATTGTTGTGGTATGGATATTATGTGCCCTTGCCGAGCTTATTTTATTATTGCTTATCATGTGCTCTTGCCGAGCGTAGTTGTGATTGGTTATATATGTGCAGATTAGTCACTTGTGTTATTCTATTTTATTTTCTTTCTTTATTTATTTTCTTTAGTAGTTTTTAGTTTATGTTATTATTGTTCCTATAGTATTAGTTGCTTCTGTTATATTATTTTTATTTTTGTAGTGTTTATTTTATCTTCTTTAGTATTTTAGTTTATATTATTTTATTTCTCTAGTAGTATTTCCTTGAATTTTCTTTATGCTATGATTCTTTCCCGAGGAGCATTTTTGTGTTGAACTGGGTGACTTTTCCCTATGATGGATGGCGTGACGACTTTCTTAAGGGAATTAGTCTTGTTTGTTATGTGGAGACTTTTGGATTATTTGGTACTAATAAAATTAGTCTCTTGTACGTTAAGTGTGAATTAAGAATACCCCTCCGAATTTTGGTGCTAAATTGAAAAAGTAAGTTACATGTGGAAGAATAATTTTTGTAACAACGTTTTGGCTCATTTGGTAACTCTTTATCCACTAGTTGACATGATATTGCTCTAAATGCTCTTATTAAAAAGTGAAATTAATCCGTCTTGATTAGTTCATGTGCCATGTGTGTTAGTTTTTGTTAAAAATAATTCATGTGTTTACTTCTATCATCTAGAACTTGCCCGGTTGCTCTTACAATGCTAATGCTAATTATGTTTGGTTGGAGGGATGACCTTTGACATTCTTTGTGATCTTTGAAAAAGCCTCTTTAGCCTTTCAAGCCTACCATTTCATAAATATTATCACTAATTTACCCCATTTGAGCCTTTAATCTTTTCTTTAGCCACCTCATTACAAACCTTTACCCATTTATGAAATAATTCCCTCTTTTGAACTCGTCCCTCCTTGAATATTGAGAATGAGTCTAAAAGCCTAAGTTGGGAGTGTTGGTGTCAAGTTGGAAATTAGTAACGTTGTACATTGAGGGTAGAAACATATACCTCAAAGTTGTTCATATGAAGTTATTCAAGCTCCAAAAGAAAATAGTAAAAACAAAGAAGAGAAAAATATGTATACATAAATATGGAGTCTTGAGAAAATTAGAGAGGTACTTTAAGGTGTTTCTATGTTGATAACTAGATGCCAATAAGCGCTATGTGGTTTAAAAAGAAGCAAAGTGCAAAAAGAAAGACAAATGTGAGTAGTGTTCAAGAAGGGTGTAGTCACTTGTATCCCAAATGCTTATCCGCCCTTCCCTAAACCTATATTACAAGCTTAAAAAGTTTAATGGATCTCCAACCGAATGTTCTTGAATAGGCAGCAAATTAAAATAAGGGCAAGCTTATGGCATGATATTTTGTAACACTTGAAATTCTTTGTTGAGAGTGAGTGTCTTTGTGCATTTGTCCCTTATGTTGTTATTGTAAATATGGTGATTTTGAAACTTTGTTTCTTGTGAGTGAACATGAATTAGGATGGAGTGGTGATAGTGATACATCCGGAAATGAGTAAATTGAACACATGTAGTAGACTAGTACTTTTGAGTCACTTCTTGAGGGCTTTTGCTGTCACTTGATCATTTTGAAATTGCTTTGCATTTCTTGAAGTTGTTTCTAAATGAGGGAGTTATTTGGTTAAGATTCACATGCTTGAGCCTAATAATTAATACCAACTAAATTCATAAGTATGGCGTTTAATTGGAGAATGTGGTTTGTAAATGATAGTAATACTACTTGTGCTTAAATGGTAGAGCCTCAATGACTTGTTGATTTTGATTTGCTTGAGGACAAGCAAAAGCTTTAAGTTGGCGGTGTTGATGAGTGGTGATTTTACCCCTCATTCTTGTGACGACCCGACCAGTCGTCTCATGAACTACCGATCTATTTCTCCCATTTCTGCTTCTTATTGCTTTGTTTATCGGTTCTATGTGTGATGTGATCGGGTTGGTTGGCTCGGGTTCGGAAAGGTTTTGGTAAGGTTTGAGACACTTAGTCTCTTTTGAGGGAGTTTAAGTTGGAAAAAGTCAACCGGATGTTGACTTATGTGTTAAAGGGCTCATATATGAGTTCCGATGGTTCAGATATCTTCCGAAGGTGATTTGGGACTTAGGAGCGTGATTGGAATGTGTTTTAGAGGCCCGGAGTAGATTTAGGCTTGAATTGGCGAAATTGAAATTTTGGCGTTTTCTGGTTGATAGGTAAGATTTTGATATAGGGGTCGAAATGGAATTCCAGGAGTTGCAGTAGTGCAGTAGTTTGATACATTGTATCATTTGGGATGTGTGTGAAAAATTTCAAGTCACTCATACATGGTTTGATAGACTTTTTGATCAAAAACGTAATTCGGAAGAATTTGGAATCTTAGGCTTGATTTCGATGTGATTCGGTTGGTTCGATGTTGTTTGAGGTGTTTTGAAGATTGGTACAAGTTTGAGTAGTGGTATATGATGTGTTTATGCTTTTGGTTGAGGTCCTGGGGGCCTCAGGGTGATTTCAGATGGTTGGCGGAAAGTTTGGAAGTTGGTTTTGGAAGCTGAAGATGTTCCATTGCTGTCATAACCGCACCTGCGGCTAGGGGGACCGCAGGTGCGCCCCCGCAGAAGCGAGTTTGGAGCCACAGAAGTGGTGCTAGGACCGCAGAAGAGGTTGCGCAAGAGTGTGGAATTGACCGCAGGTGCAAAATGCTTGGGCCAGAAGGTATAAAAGGATTCCTTCGCGATTTTTGAGTTGTTCTTCACCATTTCAAGTCGGTTTTGGAGCTTTTTGGGAAATTTTGAAGAGGGAATCAAGGGATATTGTCTAGAGGTAAGATTTTTGAGTCTAATAATCGATCATATGGCATTATTTCACTGATTTAGCCTAAGATTAATGGAAATTAAGGGTTAAAAAAATTGGGAAACTAGGGCTTGGTATTGGAGACCTTGACTTGAGGATTTGAGGGGCCATTTGTGGTCGGATTTTGGGACTTTTGATATGTATGAACTCGTGGGGAGATAAGGAATCTATTAATGTAAATTTTATCGAATTCCTAGACGTGGGCCCGGGGGTCAAGTTTTGGTTAATTTCGGGAATTATGTTGTAAATTGATTATTTTCGCATGGGCTTCGTTCCCTTAGCATATTTTAACGTCGTGATTATGATTTTGGATAGATTCGATGCGGGTTGAGGCCAATTCGAGGGGCAAAGGCATCACGAGCTAGAATTTCGACCGGATTGAGGTGAGTAATGATTTTAAATGTTGTCCTGAGGGTATGAAACCCCGGATTACACATCGTTGTGCTATATTGAGGTGACACACATGTTAGATGACGAGCGTGAGGTCGTGCACCATTGGGGATTGTGACTTAGTCCATCTCAAATGACGGTTTTACCGCGTATTTGATTGAAAACTATTTGCTATCATCATGTTTTGGGCTGAATGCCATATTTAGGCATCGTGCCAACTATTTGGACACTTATGGGATTTTTACTGATATTTCCTCATTGTTTTGACTTTATACTTGTACTCAGTCATGCTATATTCTACTGTTTTCATAACTCAACCATGTTTACTCTGTTTTAACACATTATATGATATTTTAAATGATAATTTGGGCTGAGCATCATGTTTTACTGTTGCCCGAGTGGCTTATGAGATTCTAACTGAGTAAGGCCGAGGGCCTATATTCTGAGGATACACTGATTTATGATTATGAGGCCGAGGGACTGAGTTGTACTCCACGAGGTGGCTTGATATAAGGCTGAGAGCCTATTGATTATGTCTTAAGATGACTTGATATTGCGCTTGGGCCATAAGGGGCCCCTCCCAGAGTTTGCACACTCCTAGTGAGCGTGTGTACCCATTGTGATATGAGATATAGCCCGAGGGGCTGGTGTTGTTCCATGATATTGCCTGAGGGGCGGATTCTGTTGACATTGTGCCCGAAGGGCGGATTTTTATGTGTTTATCTGTTCTAGCTGCTTTTCATTTAATTGTTTAACTGTTAAAAAGGTATTTTAAAGAAGCTTATTCTGAATTAAGGTGTCTTTATATGTTTTCACTGTTTTATTGTTTTTACTGGTTTTATACTGCTTCTTTATAGCATGTTGATATGCTTTTATGTGATTTCTTATTGCTCAGCCTTCATTTATTGTTATTACTCACTGAGTTGGAATACTCACTTTACTCCTTGCACCTTGTGTGCATATTCAGGCGCTTCAGGTCCCGCTAGCGAGTGTTGATTCTTCCAGCTCAGGCGGATTTCAGAGTTCACTAGGTAGCTTCTCGATGTTCGCAGCCCAGTGCTTCTACCCCTATCTTATTTTTCTCTTGTTTTAGTTCTGTAATAGACTATGTAGACTCTTCCTATTTTAAATCGGTTAGTAGATGCTCATGATTGGTGACACCCCGATGTCGGGCTATGTCTATTCCGCAAATTGTATTATTCACCTTTACCTTGGGATTATTATTATGTTAAAGACTTAAATTTGTATTATTTTAATGGCTTAGAATGAATTGGGTGTGTGTCGGCTGGCCTTATCTTCACGAGAGGCGCCATCGTGACCGGGTCTGGGTTTAGGGTCGTGACAAGTTGGTATCAGAGCCTAGGTTATATAGGTCTCACGAGTCATGAGCAGGTTTAGTAGAGTCTCGTGGATCGGTATGGAGACGTTTGTATTTATCCTCGAGAGGCTACAGAACCTTTAAGAAAAACTTCATATTCTTGAAATTATTATCGTGCGAATCCGGTGATCCGAGTACCAAACTTCTGTTATTCTATTCTCTAACAGATGGTAAGAACATGCGCTACCAGTTAGGATGGACGACCGCCAGTACCACCAGTTGTGGCCACTAGAGGTCAAGGATGCGGTCGTGGTCGCGGTAGGGGCAAGGGTGTGGCCCGCACAACAGCTAGGGCAACACTTGTAGATCTACCAGCCGCCCCAATTCAGGATCAGGCCCACGTTATGGACGCTCCAACAGTACCAACTCAGGCACCAGCTGTGCCCATTGTGATTCTGGGTCTTCAGGAGGCCTTGGCTCAGATTCTATCAATATGCACTGGCCTAGCTCAGGCGGTCTCAGTTACTACAGCCGCAACTACTTCTCAGGCCGGGGGAGGCAATCAGACTCCCGCCGCTCGTACACCTGAGCAGGTCGTGTAGGGACTTTAGACACCAGGGGCGCATCCAGCCCAGTCGGTTGTTGTTGCTCATGACTATGTAGCTCCTGCCATGCCAGAGGACGAGCATCGCAGGTTGGAGAGGTTTGGTAGACTTCAGCCTCTGACTTTCAGTGGAGCAGAGGGCGAGGATGCCCTAGGTTTCTTGGATAAGTTTCAAGGGATGCTTCATACAACGGGTATTCTGGAGACCAGCGGGGTCGCTTTCACTACTTTTAAGTTTTCTAGAGCTGCCTTCACTTGGTGGGAGGCTTTTGAGAGGCGTAGGCCTATTGGTGCAGCACCCCTTACTTGGCAGCAGTTCTCCGTTCTCTTTTTGGAGAAGTATGTGCCACAATATCGTAGAGAGGAGCTGCGCAGGCAGTTCAAATGGTTGTGTCAGGGAGAGATGACTGTGACACAATATGAGATAAGGTTCTCTGAGTTAGCTCGTCATGCGATTTGGTTGGTTCCGACAGATAGAGAGAGGATTAGGAGGTTTGTTGATGGCCTCACTTATCAGTTTCGTATTCTCATGACCAGAGAAAGGGTGACTGGTGCTACTTTTGAGGAGGTTGTATACATTGCTCGTGATATTGAGTCAGTTGGTCGCCAGGGGCGAGATGAGAGGGAGGCCAAGAGGCCTCGAGGATCTGGTAGTTATGGTGGTGCTCCTTCGAGAGGTCAATTTCAGCACGGTAGAGGCCGTCCATTCAGGTTTACTCAGCTAGCTCGCCCAGGTTATCATGGGGCGTCATCAGGTCATGGTTCTCACGGTCCTCATTAGGTCCAGTTATCACTTAGTGCCCTTCCAGCTCAGAGTTCGTCCCGTGTTCCATTAGTACAGGGCTTTTCTATGCCAGGTGCATCTGCTAGTCATTTCGGTGCTAGGGGTTCCCTTCAGTCCCCATCTCCAGCACCCAGGAGTTGCTATGAGTATGGAGAGATGGGTCATATGTGGAGGCAGTGTCCTCGTCGTTTTGCGGGTTTATCTCAGCAGAGGAGTAAGCCATCGGCTTCAATGCCAGTTACTTCACCACCACCCACCCAGCCAGCTAGGGGTGGAGGTCAGTCCCGTTTCTATACACTTCTATCTAGACCCGATGTTATTGCCTCTGATGCTCTTATTACAGGTATTGTCTCAGTCTGCCACATAGATGCTTCTGTAATATTTGATCCTAGTTCCACTTTTTCTTATGTGTCATCATACTTTGCTCGTTATTTGGATACGCCCCATGAGTTTCTTGTTTTACCTATTCATGTATCTATCCGGTGGGCGTTACCATTGTTGTAGACCATGTGTACCGGTCTTGTGTGGTGACTATTGGGGGTCTGGAGACCCGAGTGGATCTGTTGTTATTATGTATAGTAGACTTCGATGTTATTTTGGGCATGGATTGGCTATCTCCGTGTCATGCTATCCTAGACTGTCATGCTAAGACAATGACATTAGCTATACCGGGTGTGCCATGGATTGAGTGGCGAGGTTTGACTAATTATGTTCCTAGTAGGGTAATCTCATTCTTGAAGGCCCAACATATGGTTGGGAAGGGTTGTCTTTCATATCTAGCCTCTGTGAGGGATGTTGGTGCAAAGACTCCCAGTATTGATTCTGTTCCAGTTGTGAGGGATTTTCCCGATGTGTTTCCTATAGACCTGCCAGGCATGCCACCGGACAGGGATATTGATTTTGGTATTGACCTGGTGCCGAGCACTCATCCCATTTCTATTCCACCATATCGTATGGAACCAGTGGAGTTGAAGGAGTTAAAGGAGAAACTTTAGGAACTCCTTGATAAGGGGTTCATTCGGCCTAGTGTGTCGCCTTGGGGTGTGCCGGTTCATTCGTTCATGCATTTGATGAATAGCGTGTCCCGACCTTATCTTGACTCATTTGTCATAGTCTGCATTGATGATATTCTGGTGTATTCGTGTAGTCAAGAGGAGCATGCAGAGCATTTGAGAGTTGTGTTGCAGAGATTGAAGGAAGAAAAGCTTTATGCAAAGTTCTCCAAGTTTGAGTTTTGGCTCAGTTTAGTGACTTTCTTGGGGCACGTGGTGTCTAGTGAGGGTATTCAGGTTGATCCGAAGAAGATAGAGGCAGTTCAGAGTTGGCCCAGATTGTCCTCAGCCACAGAGGTAGCTTTCTTGGTTTAGCGGGTTATTTCCGCCGGTTTTTTCAGGATTTTCATCTATCGCATCACCCTTGACCAAGTTGACTCAGAAGGGTGCTTCATTTGTATGGTCGGATGAGTATGATGAGAGCTTTCAGAAGCTCAAGACAACCTTGACTACAGCTCCAGTGTTAATTTTGCCATCAACTTCAGGTTTATATACCATGTATTGTGATGCTTCGAGAGTTGGTATTGGGTTTGTGTTGATGAAGGAGGGTAGAGTTATTGCTTATGCTTCTCGTCAGTTGAAGCCCCATAAGAAGAACTACCTTATTCATGATTTGGAGTTGGCTGCCGTTGTTCACGCGTTAAAGATTTGGAGGCATTATTTGTATGGTGTGTCTTGTGAGGTGCTTACTGATCATCGTAGCCTCCGGCACCTGTTCAAGCAGAAGGATCTCAATTTGAGGCAGCGGAGATGGTTGGAGTTACTAAAGGATTATGATATCACTATCTTATACCATCCAGGGAAGGCCAATGTGGTGGCCGATGCTTTAAGCTGAAAGGCAGTGAGTATGGGGAGTTTGGCATATATTCCACTTGGAGAGAGACCCCTTGTAGTTGATGTTCAGGCCTTGGCCAATCGGTTTGTGAGGTTGGATATTTCGGAGCCCAGTCGGGTATTGGCTTGTGTGATTTCTCGGTCTTCCTTATATGATCACATCAGAGAGCGCCAGTATGATGATCCTCATTTGCTTGTCCTTAAGGACAAA
This sequence comes from Nicotiana tabacum, assembly GCF_000715075.1. NCBI lineage: Eukaryota > Viridiplantae > Streptophyta > Magnoliopsida > Solanales > Solanaceae > Nicotiana > Nicotiana tabacum. The sequence continues at coordinate 140,073,090 of NC_134099.1, read as the reverse complement.
GTTCAGCACGATGATGCCGGAGCTATGACTATGGGTGATGATGGGGTGTTGAGGATGCAGGCCGGATTTGTGTGCCTAACGTGGATGGGTTTCGGGAGTTGATTCTGGAAGAGGCCCATAGCTCACAGTATTCTATTCATCCGGGCGCTGCAAAGATGTATCAGGATCTGACATAACATTATTGGTGAAGGACAATGAAGAAAGACATTGTGGGATTTGTAGCTCGGTGTCTCGATTGTCAGCAGGTGAAATATGAGCATCAGAGACTGGGTGGCTTGCTTCTGCAGATGTATATTCCAGAGTGGAAGTGGGGGCGGATCACTATGGACTTTGTAGTTGGACTCCCATAGACCTTCAAGAAGTTCGATGCTATTTGGGTGATCGTGGATCGACTGACCAAGTCCGCGCATTTCTTTCCCGTGTGTACTACCTATTCTTCGGAGCGGTTGGCAGATATCTATATCTGAGAGATTGTTCGTTTGCATGGTGTCCCAGTTTCCTTCTATGGATTATGTGCCTGTTGTTCGTGAGTTTCCTGAGGTATTTCCTTCAGACTTGCCGAGTATGCCACCCGATAGGTACATTGACTTTTGCATTGATCTGGCTTTGGGCACTCAGCCCATTTATATCCCACCGTATTGTATAGCCCTGCCTGAGTTGAAAGAATTGAAGGAGTAGTTGCAAGACTTGCTTGATAAGGGCTTTATTAGACCTAGTGTCTCGCCTTGGGGTGCGCCGATGTTGTTTGTCAAGAAGAAGGATAGATCGATGAGGATGTGTAAAGATTATCGGCAGTTGAACAAGGTCACAATCAAGAATAAGTATCCATTACCGAGGATTGATGATTTGTTTGATCAGCTTTAGGGTGCCAAGGTATTTTCGAAGATTGACTTGAGATCTGGCTACCATCAATTGAGGATTAGGGCATCCGATGTCCCATACAGCTTTCCGCACTCGGTACGGGTATTACGAGTTCTTGGTGATGTCATTCGGGTTGACAAATGCCCTAGCAACTTTCATGGATTTGATGAACCGAGTGTTCAAGCCTTACTTGGATTCGTTCGTGATAGTCTTCATTGATGATATTTTGATCTATTCTCGCAATCGGGAGGAGCATGAGCAACATCTGAAAGTTATTCTTCAAACTTTGAGAGATAGTCAGTTGTATGCTAAGGTTTTGAAGTGTGAGTTCTGGTTGAGTTCAGTTGCATTGTTGGGTCATGTTTTATCAGTAGAGGGTATTCAGGTAGATCCGAAGAAGATAGAGGCAATCAAGAACTGGCCTAGACCCGCGTCAGCTACATAGATCCGTAGTTTCTTGGGTTTGGTGGGCTATTACCGTCCGTTTATGCAGAGGGTTTCATCTATTGCAACCCCGATGACCAGGTTGACCCAGAAGGGTACCCAGTTCAGGTGGTCGAACGAGTGTGAGGCGATCTTTCAGAAGCTCAAGACAGCTTTGACTACACGCCGGTGTTATTATTGCCTACAAGTTCAGGGCCATATACAGTTTATTGTAACGCATCTCGTATTAGACTTGGTGCGGTGTTTGATGCAGGATGGCAAGGTAATTGTTTATGCTTCGCGACAGTTGAAGATTCATGAGAAGAATTATGCGGTGTTGATGCAGGATGGCAAGGTCATTGCTTATGCTTCGCGTCAGTTGAAGATTCATGAGAAGAACTATTTGGTCCATGATTTGGAGTTAGCAGCCATTGTTCACGCATTGAATATTTGGAGGCATTATCTATATGGCATGTCATGTGAGGTGTTCACGGATCACAAGAGTCTACAGTATTTGTTCAAGCAGAAGGAGCTAAATTTGAGGCAGAGAAGGTGGTTGGAGCTATTGAAAGACTATGATATTACCATCTTATATCATCCGGGGAAGGCCAATGTGGTGACCGATGCTTTGAGTAGAAAGTCAGCCAGTATGGGCAGTCTTGCATATATTCCGGTCGGTGAGAGACCACTTGCTTTGGATGTTAAGGCTTTAGCCAATCAGTTTGTGAGGTTGGATGTTTCTGAACCCAGCCGTGTGCTAGTTTGCATAGTCGCTCGTTCTTCATTATTCGAGCATATCCGAGATCGGCAGTATGATGATCCTCATTTGCTTGTCCTTAGAGACACAGTGCGACACTGAGGTGCCAAGCAGGTTACAGAGAGAGATGATGGAGTTTTGAGGATGCAGGATCATATTTGTGTGCCTAATGTGGATGGACTCCGAGAGTTGATTCTAGAGGAGGACCATAGTTCCTGGTACTCTATTCATCCGGGCACTGCTAAGATGTATCAGGACTTATGGCAGCATTATTGGTGGAGGAGGATGAAGAAGGATATTGTTTCATATGTTGCTCGGTGTTTGAATTGTCAGTAGGTAAAGTACGAGCATCAGAGACCTGGTGGTTTGTTCCATAAGATTGATATTCCTGAGTGGAAATGGGAGCGCATCACTATGGACTTCGTTGTTGGGCTCCCACGAACTCAGAGGAAGTTCGATGCAGTGTGGGTTATTGTTAATAGGTTGACCAAGTCAACACATTTCATTCCTGTGACAGTTTTCTATTCTTCTGAGAGTTAAGCAAGGATCTATATCCGGGAGATAATTCGTCTTTATGGTGTGCCTGTGTCTATCATTCGGACCGAGGTACGCGGTTTACCTCACATTTCTGGAGGATAGTTAAGCCTGAGTGGGCATACGGGTCGAGTTGAGAACAACATTTCATCCTCAGACGGACAGGCAATCCGAGTGTACTATTTAGATTTTGGAGGATATGCTCCGAGCTTGTGTTATTGACTTTGGAGGCTAGTGGGATCAGTTTTTGCCTTTAGCGGAGTTTTCCTATAGCAACAGCTACCAATCGAGCATCTAGATGGCTCCTTATTAGGCTTTATATGGTAGGCGGTGTCCGTCGCCGATTGGGTGGTTTGAGCTGGGAGAGGCCGGTTGTTGGGTACGGATCTAGTAAAGGATGCCTTGGACAAGGTTAAGATTATTCAGGATAGGCTTCGTACAGCTCAGTCTAGGCAAAAGAGTTGTGCCAACCGTAAGGTTCGTGATGTTGCATTCATGGTCGGCGAGCGGGTGTTGCTTCGGGTGTCGCTTATGAAAGGTGTGATGATATTTGGAAAGAAGGGCAAGATAAGACCTAGATTCATTGGTCCTTTTGAGATTCTTGATCTAGTGGGAGATGTGGCATACAGACTTGCATTTCCTCCAAGTTTATCATCCGTGCATCCAGTGTTTCATATATCCATGCTTCGGAAGTATCGCGGTGATCCATCCCATGTGTTATACTTCAGCACTATCTAGTTGGACAAGGACTTGTCCTATGAAGAGGAGCTGGTAGCTATTCTAGACCGGCAGGTTCGTCAGTTGAGATCAAAGAGTTTCCTTTCTGTTCGTGTTCAGTGGAGAGGTCAGCCTGCTGAGGCAGCTACTTGGGAGTCCGAGTCCGATATACGGAGCCGATATCCCCATCTTTTCTCCGACTCAGGTACTTTTCTTATGTCCGTTCGAGGACGAACGATTATTTTAGAGGTGGAGAATGTGATGACCCAAAAGGTCATCACTCGTTTCGAAAGTAAATGCTGTGATCCGAGGCCTTAAAAACCTCTTTTTGTCTCACCTCGATTTGCATGCACAGTCCAGGCGCGTTTCTGAAAAGCTTTTATGTGAAATCTAAGAAAAATAAAGAAATTAGCTTTTAAAATTGATTAAAGTGACTTTGGTCAGCATTCTTGGTAAACAGACCCAGACCTACATCTGACAGTCCCGTAGGGTCCGTAGTAAAATATAGGACTTGGGCGTATGCCCGGAATCGAATTCCGAGGTCCCAAGCCCAAGAAATTAATTTTTGAAAGAAATTGTTTAACTAAAATTATAATAGTTTTTGGAAATGAAAAGATGTTTGAAATTGATGGTATCGGGCCCGTATTTTGATTTTGGAGCCCGGTACAGGTCTTATATAATTAAGTTGAATTTGTGAAGTTTGGTAAGAATCAGAGTTCATTTAGTATACATCAGACCTTTATTTGGGAAAATGGAAATTTTGATGTTCTTGAGTGATTTTATGAATTTGAGGTTTAATTCATAGTTGTTGATGTTATTTTGATAATTTGATCACACGAGCAAGTCCGTATGATATTTTTGGACTTGCGTGCATGTTTGGTTTGGAGCCCCGAGGGCTTGGGTGAGTTTTGGATAGGTCGCAGAGTGAAATTGGACTTAGGAAAACTGTTGCTGTGTTACAGGTCTACAGGCTTCGCAATTGTGAAGCCTGGCTCGCAAATGTGGGCTCGCATTTGCGAAGATGGGCTGGGCGGGGGGACCTTCGCATTTGCGAGGCTCAATGTCGCAAATGCGACCTTAGCAGGCACCGCAATTGCGAACAGTTGTTTGCATTTGCGAAGAAAGCAGGGGCAGGCCTACCTTCGCATTTGCGAAGCTTGGGCCGCATTTCCGAGTTCGCATTTGCGAACCTGACTTTGCAAATGCGATATCTGCACCTGTGCAAATTATAACTTAGACAAAATTCATCATTTTTCAAACTCTCTCAAACCCTAAGCTCTCTTGGGCGATTTTCTAAAGAAAAGTTCTTCTCCAAATCAATTGTAAGTCGTTTCTAACTCATTTTCTTCAATCTATAACATTTTTTCACATGATTTCAATTCAAAATCAAGGGTTTTCATGGGGAATTGGGTGTTTTTGGGTAGAACTTAGGATTTTTAATTTTTGGGGATTCGGACCTCGATTTGAGGCCTGATTTCAAAACAAATTATATATTTGAGTTCGTGGGTGAATGTGTAATCGGGTTTTGGTTCAAACCTTGGGTTTTGACCATGTGGGCCTGGGGTCAATTTTTGACTTTTGGGGAAAATATTAGAAAACCTATTTTCATGCATTATAATTGAATTATTTAGCATTTATTGATATCGTTAAGTAAATTGTGGCTAGATACAAGCGAATTGGTGGTGGAATCAAGGGATAAAGCGGTAGTTGAGGCTTGATTGTGTTCGTGGCATTGAGGTAAGTGTTTGGTCTAACCTTAGCTTGAGGGATTAGGAGTTGTGTCTTATTTGCTATGTATAAATTGTTGAGTACGAAGTATAGGTCTGGTGACAAGTATCTATACGTCGGTGTCAAGCATGCCTGTGAGTCTTATACTATGATTGATGCGACTTCGTTTTGTATTGTCCATGCTTAATATGATGATTTCTATTGTTGAACAAGGCTTGTGGAAGTATTCTTGGTAATTGAACATTTTAGAGCATTGGCTCAAGTTGAGAATTGAGTTGTGAAGTAATTATGGAAAAGAGAAGAGGTTTATGATATTGTCTCCCTTGCCAGGATGTTATTGCTTTTGATATTATTTCCCTTGCCGGGATGTTATTGCTCATGATATTGTTTCCCTTGCTGGGATATTATTGTTATACCATTGTTCCCTTGCCGGGATTCTATTGTGATTTTTTTTATTCCCTTGCTCGAATTGCTCTGTGATTGTTGCATGGGTAAGAATGAGTGTAAAAGCACGAAGGGTGATGTCGTGCGTGATATTTGTGAGAGAGAGCTAATGAACGAAGGGTGATACCGTGCCGATATATTAAATGTAAAAGCACGAAGGGTGATGCCATGCCATGATATGAGTGATAATGCACGAAGGATAATGCCATGCCATGATTATGTGAGGTAAAAGCACGAAGGGTGATGCCGTGCCGATTATATTTATCTTATGGTGAGGATGAGAGTAAAAGCAAAAAAAGTGATGTCGTGCACTTGTCATTGGTTTCCTTATTCTTGCTTATAGTTAAATTTTGGTATTCCGTATGTTTCTTTACTGAATTCCTGTTTGTACATGATATTCCTCGAGCATGTTTCCCCTTCCCATCTTTAACTGCTAGTTTCTATCGTTATTACTTGTTGTATATGATATAACTGCACATGTTTATATGGTAGTCTTGTCCTAGCCTTGTCACTATTTCGCCGAGGTTAGGCTAGACACTTACAAGCATATGGGGTCGGTTGTGCTGATACTACACTTGCACTATATGGTGATCCCAGTGCTGGAGCTTTTGGACCACAGTGAGGTTGCTGCCTTCAGTCCATCAGGAGACCCGAGGTAGTCCTGTAGGCGTCCGCAGGCCTTGGCGTCCCCTTCCTATCTAGTTTTTCTTCTGTTCTTTACTATTTCAGAGATAGAAATGTATCTATTTTGTTCGGACCCTATTTGTAGTATTCTTAGATAGTCTATGAGACTACGACACCAGTTCTGGGTGGTTTATATTTATGGATTCGTATAAGTATTATTTTAAATTGTTACATTTTATTCTTCCGCTTTATTATATCCGCTTTTTATAAAATGTTAACTCACAATTTTTAAGGGATTAAAAATGAAAAAGGTTAAATAATTGGAATAATTGGCTTGCCTAGCTTTCATTAGTAGGCGCCATCACGACTCCCGAGGGTGAAAAATTCGGGTCGTGACATGACGAAACAACATCCAACGTCCGAATACTCCTCTATGAGGAGCGCCATGCTGAAATGAACACATCTGGCGTAATATAGAGCCCGTATTCATATTTAAATCCATTCACAAACCACAAGCCGATTCTGATCGCACTGTACTAGGCTAATAACCATGTAAGGACCCATAATAACCCCCTTTTCCCATATCACGCAAGAATAGCCGCCAAATCCAGAACAAATACCCTTAGTTTACAACCAAATGAACAGAGCGCCCATCAGGCATAAATTCTCACATCAACGGTAGTACCACAATCTCCATCTTAGTCTCCACCTTTAATCATTTAAGTGACTACCTGTCACACCTATACCATTTTTCTGTGGGGCACACTCCCCCAACCTTCCGCACCAGACAATGATTCTACACATCCATACTATCGGCCACACCAACGCTGTAAGCAATTCAAGAATCTGCAATCAGTATGCAAAGTCTCTTCACACTAGACACCGATCTAAGGTGAAACCAAAAACAATACCAGCCGACTCTAACCATCTGAGTCATTTCTCGCTCATCCGAGCTCGTGACATTCTTGTCAACACCGAACCGCAACCTTGATCCTCAACTTCCAAATCCCATGCTACTCACTGCACTTAATCATGCCAATGCACAAGAGCACACAAAAAATTTCATCATAACTCCTGAACCACTAATAGGGTAGAGACTTCATCATATTGAAACCTTTTACTTAGTTCATTTCAAGAGAACCATTGCAACACGCAGTCAAATTCCCATAACCACCGAAAATACAAACCTCGAGTCCTAGTTTAAACCACCATAATCTTTTCGGGGATCCATCAACACATAACATGCCATAATATTCGAATGCTTCCAAATAAGATAAATTACGGTGGCCGTCAAGGCACCCACCTAGATAAAGAGGAAATTCTTTTCAGAGTTACTTCAAATTTCAAGTAAGTAAAAGGGGGCAAAGTTGAAGAACGAAGGAAGTCATTTCATAATTCAATTCAAGTTAGAAGTAGCAGAAGCTCGCCTCAAGAATGCGAGTCAACAGTCCGAGATGACCAAAAGAAGAAGTCTCAATCCAGAATGAAAGAAAAAAAAGAAGTAAATACAACTGCAGAAGCAGATGAAATATATGAACTGTTCAAGATATGGTTGAAGTCACGAGCACTGCATGTCCGGTCTTGATCTGAAGAAGTCGTGGAAGAATGAATCAGTACCTGCAACTAGCAAGCATCAAGGTTCAAATCAAAAGTCTGCATGAAGAACCATTCAAGACTAAAGATCAAGATTCAGTAGACTTATAGATAGGAATCTTGTAACTCATAGCTGATAGGCTTGCTTAGTTCTTTTAGATTTTAATTTGATGTAATAACATGATCATGGATCGGAACCTTAACGGAACGGCATCTCACTCGACTCTCTCATCCTCTCCACACACACTCCCTCGCTCTTCTCACTTCTGAACTACATATGTTCTGATTCCTTTATAGCCAAGGATATGTAAGTAGCTTAGATACTAGGGCTCGGTCACAATCTCTTGTCCATCTTTGTTTCGTTTTGAATAAGCGTCGAGTCATAAATTAATTACGTTGCTTATTATTCTTTGCTCGAAAAACTCTTCGAGTTTTCGAGCATAGAAGGGCAGTTGTAAGCACGTAATTTTTGACCCGCACTATTTTTAAAGTTAGTATTTCTAAAATATTTTACTTATTCTTATTTTTCATAAGATTTTAATCTACTTTTACTTTTAATTTAAATTTAGGACATAAATTTGAAAATACCAAAAAAATAGTTGCATCTTTTCTCTTATTTTTATTTAATTTAGGTCATTAGTATTTTATAGCGATATTATTTTAACGTTGTTTTGATTTTAGCCTATCTATACTTTCTTTTGTTTTAAGTATAATCTTCAAAAATACACGAAAAAGTAGTAGTTTCATATTTAATTTAATTTTAATAGTTTATTCTCCTTAATTAAGATTAATTAGCATTTTAGTAGTATATCTTGTTATCAATATTATTTTTGTAAAAAGAAAAGAATGAATTTTTGGATTAGTTCTTGTTTTCATGTCACAAGACCAATATTTTGAGCCTAATCAGGCCAAATTTTAGGCCCAAATTTGGAGCCCACTTCTTCCCTAACCCAACAACCCAACTCCACTTAAATCCTAACCTTTTATTTTATTTAATCCAATGGTCCATATTCCTCTATACCCCCCATATATAAACTCACCTTCTCCAAAAATAACCTAACCCTAGGAACCCTAGAAGACCCCATTCTCTTCCTCCAGCCGTCACTCCTCTCCAAGACCCTTTAGCCGCCAGCAACTCTGCCCAAACCCCTAAAACCAGCCCCTCCTCTCATTTTGAGAGCTAAGATCAGCCGCCCCTTCTGTCTTGACTCTCACTATTGCTGCTCTTTTTGATGCCCGCTAGAATCGTTCACACCGACGGAAGGCGACCTCCATGGCTGCCTCACTTCCCATAGCTTCTTTATCATCGTTTTAATACTATGGTCGAGCAAAGAACCAGACCTGGAATATTTTTATTTGGGTATAACAATAGCAGACACAAGTTTAGATCCAATATTGCACATATAAAGTTCTTAAGTGTAGTCAAAACAAACACATACCCCTTATCTTTTTCTTTTCTATCATCTAGAAAAGTAAAGCTACCTAAACCGTTAAAGCCAACACACAAACAACTCAAAAACGTTCTTTCTTTCTTTCACTAAAGACAACTCCAAACAAATTAAAAGCAGTTGAGTTTTGGGTGCTCAAATTTGAGGGACAAAGAGGTCACAAGACAGTCCGATTTGGTTCTTGAGTTTTTTCGGTTTTGGCTCCTATTTTGTCGCTATAATTGCTTGAGGTCCATTCTAAACTTTCCTTTTCGTTGTTATATTCTATCACATTGTGAAGTGGCTTATTTTACTTTTAATCTTATTGTTTTATTGATCTTTGGTGGTATTAGCATGTGTTAGATTTAATTTACTTGTGATATTGAAATCAGATTGGTTGATAAAGAGATAAGGATGATATAGTAGACTATATTGGCTTTTAGAGGAGTACGATGGATAAAAGAAAGCTTTAGTTTAATTAATCATTGGGCTGTGGGGGTTTTGGGAACTAATCGTTAAGAGAATGAGCAAGAGCTGAATTCTTCTGTTATTTAGTTCAATGTTGTTAGTTTATTTCTTCATATTATCCACTAGTAGCATGGGTAGGCAAGCTTTAGGATTTTCTGTTTCTTTTGAGGTGAGAGGTCGTCCCCTTTAGTTTATACTTAGGGGAATGGCCCGTAAACTTTGTAAATATTTTTATCAGGGGAATGCCCCAAAGTGAATGTAAAAGAAGACTGTGACATTATCATTGGAGGCGTAGTATAGGATAGTTAGATTTATTTTATTTTTGTTTTCTTTTATTTATTAGGTGGGGATGGCCTCGAGCCTCTTTTGTGTTTAATTTTCTTTTATGTGTGTTTTTTTATCTCAATTTGAATATTTTAAAAGCCAACTAGATCGAGTACGCAACCATAACTTTCATGGGACTTGGGAAATGCCTAACACCTTCTTCTCAAGTCAAATGAACCCCTTTACCTAGAACTCTGGTGCAGACTTAGTTTTGGAGTCCAAATGTGTTTTGAAGGAAAATTATTTTAAAACGGTAACCTGGCACACCGAAACCGAATGTCAGGTGGCGACAAATCTTTTGAAACACAATATTTTTGTCACTTTCAATTTTGAAAACTCTTTTGAGCTTCAAAAATCTTTTTATTATTTTAAAAGGATTAGTGAGATGAAAAAAGGGGTGTGGCAATGAACTCATGTACTCACACTCTCGGAGTACTCAATCTCACTGTCTCATACTTTTCACTCATCATACTCAATCACTCAGTACTGTATATGGCCAATCCAGCCCAGGGAAGATCCATCCCGGAATATATACAACAACTGACCATCAGTCTCTCAGTACTAAGTAGGGCCAAATCCAGCCCGTGGGGATGTGACGACCCGGCCGGTCGTTTTAAGAATTTATGCCCCGATCCCCTATTAACTACTTTTCCCAAGTTTATTTCTACTATTTTGATTTGTCGAGATGTTCGATTTTGAGTTTCGGAGAGTTTTGAGACACTTAGTCCCTAAATGAGAGCTTAAGTCTTGGAAAGTTGGTCGTAGTCGAAACAGTGTGAAGCCGGCCTTGGAATGGAAATTCGATGGTTCTATTAGCTCCGTTGGGTGATTTCGAGTTTAGGAGCGTGTTCAAATTGTATTTTGGAGGTCCGTAGCTAATTTAGGATTGAAATGCCGAAAGTTGAATTTTTAAAGTTTCCAGTCCGATAGTGAGATTTTGATCCTAGGGTCAAAACGGAATTCCGGAAGTTGGAATAGCTCCGTAGTGTTGAATGTGACGTGTGTGCAAAATTTCAGGTCATTCAGACGAGGTTTGATAAACTTTTTGATCAAAAGCGTATTTTTAGAGTTTTTGGAATTCTTAGGCTTGAATCCGATGAAAAATAGATGTTTTGATGTTGTTTTGAGCGTTCCGAAGGTTGGAACAATTTTGAATGATATTTTAAGATTGGTTGGAAGGTTTGGTTGAGGTCTTGGGGGCCTCGGGTGTGTTTCGTATGCTCAACGGATCATTTTAAGTTGTAAAAAGTTGCAGATTTTGTTTCAGCTGTTGCTGAGGTATTTTACTCTTCGCGTTCGCGAGTGGACCCTCGCGTTCACGAAGAGTCAGTTGAGGAAGGTGAAATTTAATCCTTCGCATTTGCGAGAAAGGTTCCACATTCGCGAAGGGCTAAGTGGTTGTGCATCACGTTCGCGTGGGTTGTGTCGCGTTCGCATAGAAGGAAATGAGCGGTTGAGCTTTAGGGGATTTAATTCATCGCATTCGCGATAGGTAGAATGCGATCGCGAAGGCCTGTCAGTGCAAAGTATCGCGTTCGCGAGGTATTGTCCGCGATCGCATAAGAGGAAAAATGGTCAAAGTTATTTTGTGCTTCAAGAACGTGAGGCTTTGACCGCGTTCGCGAAGAAGGAATTACCTGGGAGATATAAGATTTCAAAATCGAGGGTTTAGCCATTTTTATCAAAACTTAAGCTTGGGAGCTCGGATTTGAGCGAGATTTTGAGGGATTTTCAGAGATATCGACTGGGTAACGATTCTTAACTCCTTTTTGCTTGTAACTCATTAATCCAAACATGAATTCATCATTTAATTTCAGATTGGAGATGGAAATTGGGGAAAAGTTGGAAGAAAGTTCTTAAACCTAGAATTCGACTTTTGATTGAAAATTTGACCTTAGATTTGGATAATTTTGGTATGCATGAACTCGGGAGAGTATGAGGATTCTGAAAATATAAATTTTACCCAATTCTGAGACGTGGGCCCGAGGGGCATTTTGGTTATTTTACCTAATTTCGCGTATTAGCTTAGAATTTCTTTGTAGAATCATTTACTTGAAGTGTCATTTACATTATGCAATTGACTTGAATAGATTTGGGCAATTTAGAGTCGAGTACTCGTAGCAAGAGCGTGGTTTTGGGTTGATTTTGAGCTGGTTCGAGATAAGTGGCTTGTCTAACCTTGTGTGGGAGACCTTCCCCTTAGGATTGGTATATTTGGTAATTAAAATTCCTTGTACGTGAGGTGACGAGTGTGTACTTGTGCTAATTATTGAAAATCCGGTTTTCTTTAAGTAATTACTAGTATGTTTCCTTTCTTGTTTCTATTACTTGCACTATTAAGCTTGTTGTTAACTTAGGAAAGCATGTCTAAGTGACTTAATTGCTTTATTTGCTCTGCCTGCCTTACCTGAATTATGTGCAGCATACTAGGCTAGGATCACTTGTTGCCTTAACATGAAATTTTGCCATTTCTGTATATTTTCCTGTTGCTGCCGTGAATTTATTTTGGGATTACGGATGTGGGATTCCGATAGATCCCCCTGCATAGTTATATGGAACTACAGGAATGTACCCGATAGATTCCCCCAGTACTGGGTATTTACTTTTGGGACTACGGAACGGGATTTCGTTAGATCCCCGTGCACTATGAGTGGGACTACGGGACAAGATCTAGGGAGATCCATTGGATATGTACATATGAGACTACAGGACGATGTCTTGGGAGATCCCCGATTGTTATTATTGGTGCTGAGCTATATTTCCTTTCCGTGTTTACCTTGTTTCTGTATAGTTGTTGTTGTTCTATACATCCTGTGTTATTTTACTACTGTATTTATTCATACTGTTCTGTTCTATACTGTTGATCTTTATATTTTATTTAACCTCAGTAGGGTCCTAACCTTCCTCGTCACTACCCAACCGAGGTTAGGCTTGGCACTTACTGAGTACCGCTATGGTGTACTATGCCCTTCCTGCCCGTAACGAGGCTGTTGCCTCCGATTCTGTCATCACAGGTATTATACTGGTTTGTCACAGAGATGCATCGGTTCTATTTGATCCAAGCTCCACTTACTCTTATGTGTCTTCTTATTTTGCTCCGTATTTGGGTGTATCTCAGGATTCTTTGAGTTCCCCTATTTATGTTTCTACTCCGAAGAAGATAGAAGAGTTGGCCCAGACCATCCTCAACTACCGAGATCCTCATTTTCCTTAGCCTGGCGGGTTAGTACCGTCATTTTGTGGAGGATTTTCATCGATTGCAGCCCCTATGACCAGGTTGGCCTAGAAAGGTGCTACGTTTCAGTGGACGGAGGAGTGTGAGCGAGCTTTCAGAAGCTCAAGACAGCTTTGACCTCAGCCCAAATTTTGATACTGCCTACAGATTCGGGGTCTTATATGATCTATTGTGATGCCTCGAGGATTGGCCTCAGCGCGGTGTTGATGCAGGACGGTAGGGTGATTGCCTACGCATCCAGACAATTGATACATGAGAAGAACTGCCCTATTCACGACCTTGAGTTAGCTGCCATTGTTCACACCTTGAAGATCTGGCGCCATTATTTATACGGGGTTCCCTGTGAGATTTATACTGACCATCGGATCTTGCAGCACTTGTTCAAGCAAAAGGATCTAAATTTGGGCCAGATGAGGTGGTTAGAGTTGCTGAAGGACTATGACATCACTATTTTGTATCACCCGGGCAAGGCCAATATGGTGGTCGATGCTTTGAGTCTTTGGGCAGAGAGTTTAGGGAGTTTGGCTTATTTACCAGCATCGGAGAGGCCTATGGCGATGGATGTTCAGGCTTTAGCCATCCAATTTGTGAGATTGGATCTTTCAGAGCCCAATCAGGTTCTAGCTTGCGTGGTTTCTCGATCTTCCTTATTTGATCGTATCAGGGAGCGACATTATAATGACCCTCATTTGCTTGTCCTCAAGGATAAGGTTCAGCACGGTGATGCCAGAGATGTGACTATTGGTGATGATGGGGTATTGAGGATGCAGAGTCTGATTTGTGTACCCAATGTTGATGGGCTTCGAGAGTTGATTCTAGAGAAGGCCCATAGTTTGCGGCATTTCATCCATCCGGGTTCCGCGAAGATGTATCAGGATTTGAGGTAGCACTACTGGTGGAGGCAGATGAAGAAGGATATAGTTGGATTTGTAGCTCGGTGCCTCAACTATCAGCAGGTGAAGTATGAGCACCAGAGACCGGGTGGGTTACTTCAGCAGATAGAGATTCCGGAATGGAAGTGGGAGCAGATCACCATGGACTTTGTAGTTGGGCTCCCACGGACTTTGAGGAAGTTCGATGCTATTTGGGTGATTATGGATCGGCTGACCAAGTCCGCTCATTTCATTCATGTGTGTACTACTTATTCTTCAGAGTGGTTAGCGGAGATTTATATCCCGGAGATTGTTCGTCTGTATGGTATTCCAATGTCCATCATCTCAAATAGAGGTACTCAGTTTACATAATGGTTCTGGAGGGTCGTTCAGCATGAGTTGGGTACTCGGGTGGAGTTGAGTACAATATTTCACCCTCAGACGGACGGACAGTCCGAGTGCACTATTCAGATTCTTGAGGATATGCTCCGTGCGTGTGTGATTGCGTTTGGAGGGTCTTGGGATCAGTTCTTTCCATTGGCGAAGTTTGCCTACAATAACAACTATCAGTCCAGCATTCAGATGGCACCGTATGAGGCTTTACATGATAGGCGGAGTAGATCCCCGGTGGGCTGGTTTGAGCCGGGTGAGGCTAGATTATCGTACAGACTTAGTTCAGGATGCTTTGGAGAAGGTTAAGGTGATTCAGGATAGAGTCCGTACAGCCCAGTCCAGACATAAGAGTTACGCGGACCGGAAGGTTCGTGATGTTTCCTATACAGTTGGAGAGCGGGTTCTGCTTCGAGTTTTGCCTATGAAGGGCGTTATGAGATTTGGGAAGAAAGGAAAGTTGAGTCCGAGGTTTATTGGCCCTTTTGAGATATTGAGGCGTGTTGGGGAGGTTGCTTATGAGCTTGCCTTACCTCCCAGCTTGGCAGGAGTTCATCCGGTATTTCATGTTTCGATGCTCCGGAGGTATCACGATGACCCGTCACACGTGTTGGATTTCAGTTCAGTCCAGTTGGACAAGGACATATCTTATGTTAAGGAACCAGTGGCAATATTGGAAAGGCATGTTAGAAAGTTGAGGTCAAAGAACATTGCATTAGTAAAGGTTCAGTGGCGAGGCCAGTCAGTCAAGGAGGCGACCTGGGAGACCGAGCAGGATATGTGCAGCCATTACCCTCATCTTTTCACTAATTTAGGTATGTCTCTATGCTCGTTCGAGGACGAACGAATGTTTAAGTGTAGGAAGGTGTGATGACCCAGCCGGTCATTTTAAGAATTTACGCCCCGATCCCTTATTAACTACTTTCCCCGAGTTTATTTCTGCTATTTTGATTTCCCGGGATGTTCGGTTTTGAGTTTCGGAGAGTTTTGGGACACTTAGTCACTAAATAAGAGCTTAAGTGTTAGAAAGTTGTCCGTTGTCAGAACATTGTGAAAACGGCCTCGGAATGGAAATTCGATGGATCCGTTAGCTCTATTGGGTGATTTCGGGTTTAGGAGTCTGTTCGGATTGTGTTTTGGAGGTCCGTAGCTAATTTAGGCTTGAAATATCGAAAGTTGAATTATTGAAGTTTCCGGTTCGATAGTGAGATTTTGATCCGAGGGTCAGAATGGAATTCCGGAAGTTGGAAAAGCTCTGTAGTGTTGAATGTGATGTGTGTGCAAAATTTTAGGTCATTCGGACGAGGTTTGATAGACTTTTTGATCAAAAGCATATTTTTAGAGTTTTTGGAATTCTTAGGCTTGAATCCAATGAAAAATAGGTGTTTTGATGTTGTTTTGAGCGTTCTGAAAGTTGGAACAAGTTTTAATAATGTTATAAGGTTGGTTGGCAAGTTTGGTTGAGGTCCCGGGGGCCTCGGGTGTGTTTCGGATGCTCAACGGATCATTTTAAGTTGTAAAAAGTTGTAGATTTTGTTTCAGCTGTTGCAGAGGTATTTTACTCTTCGCGTTCGTGAGTGGACCCTCGCGTTCGCGAAGAGTCAGTTGAGGAAGGTGAAATTTAAGCCTTCGTGTTCGTGAGGAAGGTTCTGCGTTTGCGAAGGGCAAAGTGGTTGTGCATCGCGTTCGTATAGAAGGAAATGAGCGGCAGAGTTTTAGGGGATTTAATTCATCGCGTTCGCGATAGGTAGAACGCGATCGCGAAGGACTATCTGTGCAAAGCATCGTGTTCGCGAGGTATTGGCCACGATCGCGTAAGAGGAAAAATGATCAAAGTATTTTGTGCTTCGAGAACGCGAGGCTTTGACCGCGTTCGCGAAAAAGGAATTACCTGGGCAGATATAAGATTTCAAAATCGAGGGTTTAGCCATTTTTATCAAAACTTAAGCTTGGGAGCTCGGATTTGAACGAGATTTTAAGGGATTTACAGGGATATCGATTGGGTAACGATTCTTAACTCCTTTTTGCTTGTAACCCATTAATCCACACATGAATTCATCATTTAATTTTGGATTGGAGATGAAATTTGGGGAAAACGTTGGAAGAAAGTTCTTAAACCTAGAATTTGACTTTTGATTGGGAATTTGACCTTACATTTGGATCATTTTGGTATGCATGAACTCGGGAGAGTATGAGTATTCTGAAAATATAAATTTTACCCGATTCCGAGATGTGGGCTCGAGGGCTTTTTGGTCATTTTACCTAATTTCGCATATTAGCTTAGAATTTCTTTGTAGAATCAGTTACTTGAAGTGTCATTTACATTATGCAATTGAATTGAATAAATTTGGACCATTTGGAGTCGAGTACTCGTGGTAAGAGCGTGGTTTCGAAGTTATTTTGAACCGGTTCGAGGTAAGTGGCTTGTCTAATATTGTGTGGGGGACCTTCCCCTTAGGATTTGTATATTTGGTAATTGAAATGCCTTGTACGTGAGGTGACGAGTGCGTACTTGTGCTAATTGTTGGAAACCCGATTTTCTTTAAGTAATTACTAGTATGTTTCCTTTCCTGTTTCTATTACTTGCACTATTAAGCTTGTTGTTAACTTAGGAAAGCATGTCTAAGTGACTTAATTGCTTTATTTGCTCAACCTGCCTTACCTGAATTCTGTGCAGCATGCTAGGATAGGATCACTTGTTGCCTTAACATGAAATTTTGCCATTTCTGTATATTTTCCTGTTGCTGCCGTGTATTTATTTTGGGACTACGGATGTGGGATTCCGGTAGATCCCCCCGCACAGTCATATGGAACTAGGGGAATGCATCCGGTAGATTCTCCCAGTACTGGGTATTTACATTTGGGACTACGGAACGGGATTTCGGTAGATCCCCGCGCACTATACGTGGGACTACGGGACGGGATCCCAGGAGATCCATTGGATATGTACATATGGGACTACAGGACGGTATCCTGGGAGATCCCCGATTGTTATTATTGGTGCTGAGCTATATTTTCTTTCCGTGTTTACCTTGTTTCTGTATAGTTGTTGTTGTCCTGTACATCCTGTGTTATTTTAGTCCTGTATTTATTCATATTGTTCTGTTCTATACTGTTGATCTTTATATTTTATTTAACCTCAGTATGGCCCTGGCCTTCCTCGTCACTACCCAACCGAGGTTAGGCTTGACACTTACTGAGTACCGCTGTGGTATACCCATGCCTTTTCTGCGCATGTTTTTCATGTGCAGATCCAGGTATCGCTACTCAGGCCTATCATCCTTGACAGAGGCGACTACTCTAGAGACTTCGAGATACATCTGCCGCGCCCGCAGATCGAGGAGTCCCTTTCTATTCTAGCTGTTAAACATTGCCCTTCTGTATTTTTCTTTCTTGTTAGATATTCCAGAGTTAGACTGTTAGATATTCCAAATGCTTGTGTTTCCGTGAGTTTTCGGGTTTTGGGATAGTGTACTTGGTTTTGAGAATGTTATGTTGTATATGCCGAGTGACATTATAACTATTATTTAAATTCAGTTATTTTGGTTTTTGATTATTTCTTCTGCAAGTTTCGTTTATGTTCCGCATTTTTAGGCTTACCTAGTCGTAGAGACTAGGTGCCGTCACAATAATCCACGAAGGGCGAACTGGGGTCGTGACAGGGGAAGATCCATCCCCGGGTATATAAATGCTTCGGACAAGATCCATGTCCAGGGAAGATCCATACCTCAATATAATCAACCGCGCTTACTGGGAGTGTGTGCAGACTCTGGAGGGGCTCCTTCAGCCCAAGCGCTATATCAAGTCAATCATGGCACAAATCAATATAACCTGGTGCGGTGTGCATCCCGATCCCATAATGTAATCAATATAACATGTTGCGGCATGCAGCCCGATCCCATAATATAATCAATATAACATGTTGCGGCGTACAGCCCAATCCCATAATATCATTCACACTCAGACCATCAATCTCACCCAGTCATCAATTTCTTTAGTCTCTCGGGCTCTCAATCCCATGAAACTAGCCCAAAATAATGATATGATGTGTCAATAAATGGTAACAGAGACTGAGATATGATATGTATATGAATGCGTATGACTGAGTGTGTAATGCAGTGAAAGCAGATAATTCAATAGCAGAAATGGCCTCTGTGGGTCCCAACAGGATAAGCATGTAGCCTAGACATGGTTTCTAACATGGATCACAGCTCAATAGCTCAAGAACGTAGAAGTTTCATGGTTACAAGTAAGATTATGTAACTACACAGTACCATAGAAATGACGGAGTAACAATTCACATGATGCATGCCCACACTCCCATCACCTAGCATGTCCGTCACCTCAACACCAATCACATAACACATAATTTGGGGTTTCATACCCTCAGCACCAAGTTTAGAAGTGTTACTTACCTAGAATAAGCCAAAAACCAATACCGAGCAGGCTAAACGATGCTCCAAAATGCCATCTCGCGCGTACCGACCTCCGAACGGCTCGAAACTAGCCAAAAACAACTCAAATACATCAAATAAAGCCCAAGGAAACAATTCCAAATGATAAAGGTCGAATCTTTAATCAAAGCTCAAATATCATCCGAAAAGTCCAACCCGGGCTCACACCTCAAAACCCGAAAAAACTCACAAAATCCGACAACTCATTTAATTACGACTCCAACCATACTAGTTTCATCTAATTCCGACTTGGAATCGATGTTCAAAACTCAATTATTCACTTTAGAAAAGTTTTTGATAAAAATCATCAATTCTCCAATCAAAATATGGATTAATCCAAAAATGAACTTATGTGATCATATTAAAATACAAAAATTATAGTTAGATACTGACCCCCATGAGAAGACAAGAAGAACGCCGTCAAAATCACCTCGATCGGAGCTCTAGAACTCAAGATATGCTCAAAATACCAAAAGAACGCAGTCTGATTTTTTTATACACATGGATTTTCGCTTTTGCGATAAAAACTCCGCACCTGCTTATTTTCAGCTATCATTCCCGCTTTTTCAGACCATTTTGCGCACCTGCGGGGTCGCAGATGCGGACCAACTTCGTATCTGCGAAACACCAACACCAACTCTCTTCTCCGATACTAAAATGAGCAGAATTCCCTCATACGATATCCAAATTCGACGATTCTTTTTGCTATGGATCCATAATTATGATACGGATTTAATGCTTCAACCAAAACAGAAATTGGAGATTATTTTCTTAATATTGTATTATTTATGCTTGAAGAAACGATGTTGAAACATTAAAAAATGAACGCAACACAACCCAAACATATCTGAAACTCACCCGAGCCCCTCGGGATCCCGTTCGAACATACCAACAAGTCTCTATCATAACACAGACTTAATTGAGGCTTCAAATCACACTTAAAATATCAAAATCACGAATCACACCTCAAATTGAACTTAATGAACTTTTGAACTTTCAACTTCCAAAACTTGTGTCGAACCATATCAAATCAACTCGGAATGACCTCAAATTTTGTACACAAGTTCCAATTGACATAATGAAGCTATTCCAATTCCCGTAAACATAATCCTAGCCCTATATCATCAAATTCAACTTCTGTCTAACTTGTGAATATTCCAAACTTTTAAATTTTCAACTTTTGCTAATTTGTGCCGAAACCTTCTAGAAACATCCAAATGCAAATCTGTGCATATGCCCGAGTCCAAAATCACCATCCGGGCCTATCGGAACCATCAAAACTACATTCCGGGGTTAAATTCACATAAAGTCAAACTTGGTCAACTCTTTCAACTTAAGCTTCAACAATGAAATTCATTCTTCCAAATCGATTCCGAATAACCCGAAAACCAAAACCGACGATTCACATAAGTCATAATACATCATACGGAGCTACTCATGCCTGTAAGCTATCGAGCAAAGTACAAATGCTCCAAATGACCGATCGGGTCGTTACGGGTTAATTCTTTTCATTTAAGCTTCAAAAATGAGAATTGTTCTTTCAATTTAATCCTGAATCTACCGAAAATCAAACTCGACTGCATACACGAGTCATAATACGTATTACAAAGTTGCTCGAGACCTTAAGACGCTGAATGGGGCATTAATTCTTAAAATTACAAGTTGGGTCATTTCATACGAATGGTAAATTTGATGAAATTATAGCTACGAAAGATAAATACAGTGTAAATATTTGATATGTCGCATAATTTTTCCTTTGCTAAAATAGAGAAGTGCCCTTGAATAGTAGCAGAAGTGGTTTTTCTGCTTTTGAGAGAAGTTACAAATTCTAGTTTCTTCGAAGAAGAAGAAGAAAAAAGTTACTTTTTTCAAGATAAAAATATCCTTATCATAAATTTATATTTCAAATTTGTCCCTCATTAATTTAATCTTTACTTTTTTTTTTATCTCTACATCCCTTTTCTCTTTTTATTTTTACCGTATCTTTATTTTTCTTCTCTATTTCCTCTTTGGAATAATTTCTCTACTATAAATAGATCTCATCTGTCGTTTCTACTTTTCTTCATCTACTATTACTCGTTGAAATAACAAGGCCAATCACTAAATTCAAGCACTTTCTTCAAAAAGGTCTGATTTTTTTTCTTTTGTGGTATACCAATATAATATGATATCCAGTTTGTAGTTTTATTCATATATATATATATATATAGAGAGAGAGAGAGAGAGAGGCATGCATGCATATAATATAGTTGACAAAATGTAATACTACCTAGTTTTTTATTTTCTCAAAAATAGATAGTGTCCTTCATACATATAACTTGTAAGTACATATGTCTCTACCAATATTATGCCTTTTCTATGCCTATACTTTATGTTATTTAAAATCGACAAAATATATTACTTTATATTTTATACTTTAGTTAAATAAAATTTTAAAACTAATTAATTTTCTTATAATAAATATTTAAAAAATTTCTTTTATAAATAACACTAGTTATAAACTAAATTTTTACTGTATTTTTTTATAATTTAATACTCAAAAATACTTTGTTCTAAGCACTTTTTAAAATAAATAATTTTTTGACAACTTGATCAAATGAGCTCTTAATATGAATCATACCAAATGAAGCGGCCTTTCCGGCCGAAGTGAAGTACTTCTTTGAAATAAAAGAGAAAATAAATGATGTTTCACCTCCTATAAAAAAATTTAAACTATTAGAGTGCACACATTAATTATATTATGTATCAATATTTCTATAAATTCTCACCCCTATTTTATCATTTTATTAATATTTCTATACATTCTCACCCCCATTTAATGTAATACTACTACTATATTAAGATCTAGTGGAGTCACACTTAATTAACTACTTACATTAAGATTTAAGATTTTCCAGAGGCTACGTTCTTTAATTTTACACATGACTATTTGTGTTCTATTTTTTTTAGTTTCTCACCCGATGTCCGATATTTGTATTTGGGTCTGACTAAATTCGGGTTCGCGCCATACAATCCAACATTTGGGGGTAAAGCGCTCCCAAACAAAGGCGACTCCATAGTTCATACCCAAGGCTCGAACCCGAGACCCCTGGTTAATGATTGCGATGACCTGATAGGTCATCTTATGTTTTAGAACCCAATTATGTGCTTTGAAGCCTTAAATACCTTGTTTTATCCCTCCTCGATTTACGTGCACAGTTCAAGTATTTTTCGAAAATCTTTTATGTTAAAAATTAATAAAAATATAAAACTTTTGCCTTAAAATCCATTTGAGTTGACTTCGGTCAACATTTTAAATAAACGAATCCGGATTCATATTTTGACGGTCTCAGTGGGTCCGTATCGTAATTTGGGACATGAGCGTATGCCCGAAATCGAATTCAGAAGTCCCTAGCCCGAGTTAACGGTCTTTGTTGAAATTTGAAAGCTTAAAAGTGTGTCACTTCTTTTACAAGTAAATTCTGTGATCCGAGGCCTTAAAAACCTCTTTCTGTCTCATCTCGATTTGCGTATGCAGTCCAGGCGCGTATCCGAAAAATCATTATGTGAAAATCTGTGAAAAATAATAAATTTTGCTCTTAAAATGAATTTAAGTTGACTTCGGTTAATATTTTGGGTAAACGGACCCGGACCCATGAATTGACAGTCCCAGAGGGTTCGTAGGAAAATATGGGACTTGGGCATATGCCCGGAATCGAATTTCGAGGTCCCCAAACCCGAGAAAAGAAAATTATTTAACTGGAAATATGTTTGAATTTGATGTATCGGGCCCGTATTTTGGTTCCGGAGCCCCATACAGGTGTTATATGTGACTTAAGTTGAGCCTGTAAAATTTTGTAAGAAACGGACTTCAAATGACGTGAATCGGACCCTCGGTTGTTAAAAAGGGAACCTAAGAGTTCATGAGATTTTTCTTTGATTTTGATGCTAAATTCATAGTTATTGCTGTTATTTTAATGATTTGATTGTACGAGCAAGTCCGTATGATATTTTTGGACTTGCGTGCATGTTTGGTTTGGAGCCCTGAGGGCTCGGGTGAGTTTTGGATAGGCCACAGAGTGTTTTGAACTTAGGAAGTTTCAGATTTTCTAATGTTGTGCTTTGCAGGTCTGCAAGCTTCGCAATTGCGAAGCCTGGCTCGCAATTGCAAGCTTGCATTTGCGAGAGACCCATCGCAATTGCGATGATGGGCTGTAGTAGGAACCCTCGCATTTGCGAGGCTTATGTCGAAAATACGACTTTAACAGGGACCGCAAATGCGAACAATTGTTCGCAATTGCGAAGAAAGCAGGATTTGGCCTACCTTCGCATTTGCGAAGCCTGGGCCGCATTTGCGAGTTCGCATTAGCGAACCTGACTTCGCAAATTGGATATGCACCTGTGCAAATTATAACTTAGCCGAAAATTCTTCATTTTTCAAACTTTCTCAAAGCCTAAACAACTTTGGGCGATTTTTCAAGTCCAAATCGATTATAAGTCATTTCTAACTTGTCTCAAAATCAAAGGTTTTCATGGGGAAAATTGGGTATTTTGGGTAGAACTTAGGTTTTTCAAAATTTGGGGATTTGGACCTCGATTTGAGGTCCGCTATCAATACCAATTATATATTTGAGTTCTTGGTTGAATGTGTAATCGAGTTTTGGTTCGAACCCCAGGTTTTGACCATGTGGGCCCGGGGTCGATTTTTGACTTTTTGGGAAAATCATTGGAAAACTTATTTTCATGCATTAGAATTGATTCATTTAGCATTTATTGATATAGTTAAGTCACTTGTGGCTAGATACAAGCGAATTGGTGGTGGAACCGAGAGGTAAAGCGGTAGTTGAGGCTTGAATTGTGTTCGTAGCATCGAGGTAAGTGTTTGGTCTAAACTTAGCTTGAGGGATTAGGAGTTGTGTCTTATTTGATATGTGTTAATTATGGAGTACGATGTATAGGCATGGTGACGAGTATCTATACGTCGGTGTCAAGCATGCCCGTGGGTCTAGTGTTGTAATTATTGTGACTCCGTTGAGATTTATTCATGCTTAGTATGTTGATTATCATTGTTGGCTCCCTTGCCGGGATGTTATTGTTATGACATTGTCTCCCTGGCCGGGATGTTATTATTTACGATATTGTCTCCCTTCCCGGGATGTTGTTGTTATACTCTTGTTCCCTTGCCGGGATCCTTTTGCGAGTGATGTTGATTTAAAATGGGATCGGGTTACATGCCTGCAACAAGAGATATGAAATAGGAGCGGGTGGCACGCCGCCATGGTGATACTTGAAATGGGATCGGGTTGCACGCCTGCAACAAGAGATATGAAATGGAAGTGGGTGGCACACCGCCGCGGTGATATTTGAAATGGGACTAGGTTGCACGCCTGCAACAAGATATATGAAATGAGATCGGGTGGTACGCTGCCACGGTGATGTTTGAAATGAGATCGGATTGCACGCCTGCAACAAAATATATGAAATGGGATCGGGTGGCACGCCGTCATGGTGATATTTGAAATGAGATTGGGTTATACACCTGCAACAAGATATATGAAATGGGATCGGGTGGCACGCCACCACGGAAATATATGAAATGGGATCGGGTTGCACGCCTGAAAAAAGATATATGAAATGGGATCGGGTGGTACGCCGCCACGGAAATATATGAAATGGGATCGGGTTGCACGCCTGCAACAAGAAAGAAATGAAAGTGAATACTGTGTTTGTTTCTCTTATTCTTGTTGGCAATCGAATTTTGGATTCTTTACATTCCTCTTTGGGTATTCCGTTGTTATCTAATACTCCCCTTAGCATGTTTCCCCCTCCCATCTTTAACTGTAAATATCTGTTTTTATTGTTCCGTTGTACATGATTTAACTGTACAGGTTTATTTGGTAGTCTGGTCCTAGCCTCGTCACTACTTCGCCGAGGTTAGGCTAGGCACTTACCAACACATGGGGTCGGTTGTGCTGATACTACACTCTGTACGGTGTACAGATCCTGGTGCAGCACCTTTTGGACCGCAGTGAGGGTGCTGTCTTCAGTCCATTCAGGCGACCCAAGGTAGTCCTGCAGGCGTCCGCACGCCTTGGCATCTCCTTCTATCTTTCTATACTGTTTCTTCTATGTATTTCTAAAACAGCTTATATTTATCTTTCGGACCCTTATTTGTAGTACTCTTAGACAGTCTGTGAAATTGTGACACTAGATCCGGGTAGTTTTTGGTTTATGGATTTGTTAGCGGTGTCAATATTAAATTGCTATATTTCACTCTTCCGCATTTCAGGTTATTTAACTTATTCCATTGTTTGATCACCTATCATATTGATCTATTGAAAAATGCTTAATAAAAAGGGTAATGAATTTATAATACTCGGCTTGCCTAGCTTTCACGAGTAGACGCCATCACGACTCCCGAGGGTGGAAAATCCAGGTCGTGACAAGTTGGTATCAAAGCTCTAGGTTACTTAGGTCTCACAATTCACGGACAAGCTTAGTAAAGTCCAAGAGATCGGTACAGAGATGTTTGTATTTATCCCAGAGGCTACAGAGCTAGGAAAAACTTCACATCTATTCTTTCATGTCGTGCGGTTTGGTTTCTCAATGCTAATTGAATTTCTACTCTGTTCTTTCGCAGATGGCGAGAACACGCGCTTCCTCATCTACTGATCAGCAGCCCGAGCCCTAGCAGCAGCTCCCACAAGGGGCAGAGGGCGAGGCCGAGGCAGCACAAAGCTCAGCCTAGAGCAGCAACACCAGTGGCGGAGCCTCAGGTTGAGTTTGATGATGAGGTTCCGGCCTAAGCAGTTCTAGTGGGCCCAGCTCAGGTCCCACAGGGGTTCATTGCTGCCCTAGTACTCCAGGATGCTTTGGTCCGTCTAGTGGGCCTTGTGGAGAGTGTTACCAGGGCAGGCTTATTTCTGGTAGCACCAGCCGTTTCTCAGGTTGGGGGAGGAGCATAGACTCCCGCTACCCGCACTCCGGAGTAGATGACTCCCCAGTTTCAGACTCCAGCAGCTCAACCAGTTGGAGAAATTCAGCCGGGTGTGGTAGCTCAGACCGGTAATGGAGCATCTATGTTTACTGATGCCTTGTGGAGATTGGACAGGTTCACCAAGCTCTTCACTACCACTTTCAGCGGTGCATCTTTTGAGGATCCCCAGGATTACTTAGACAGCTGTCTTGAGGTTCTCAGGAACATGGGGATAGTGGAGGCCAATGGGGTTGACTTTGCTGCTTTTCGCTTATCCGGATCCGCCAAGACTTGGTGGGGAGATTATTGTATGGCTAGACCAGTTGGGTCACCAGCTTTGACTTGGGATCAGTTTTCTCAGTTATTTCTAGAGAAGTTTCTTCCTATCACTCAGAGGAAAACTATCGGAGGCAATTTGAGCGTTTTCAGCAGGATTCTATGACTGTTACTCAGTACGAGACCATATTTATTGACTTGCCCCGTTATGCTCTTCTTATACTTTCCACTAAGAGAGAGAGAGAGAGAAGAGGTTCATTGAGGGACTCATTCAACCTATTTGATGGCAGATGGCTAAGGAGACGGGGAGTGAGATTTCTTTTCAGGAGGCGGCCAATGTGGCCAGGAGAGTTGAGATTGTTCTATCACAGGGGATGGTCAGGGGTCAGACAAGAGACCTCATCATTATGGTAGGTTCAGTGGTGCCTCGCCTGGAGGTAGGGATTCTTTTGGTAGGGGCCATCTTCCCAGGCCGTTTCATTCAGCACTTCAGGCTTCTAACGGTGCCCCAGGTGGTCGTGGTTCTCACATGCAATATTTTGATCAGCAGCCTTATAGTGCATCGCCAACTCCTATCTGTGCACCCCCGCTTCAGAGTTTTTAGGGTCGTCATCCCCAACAACCGAGGGCTTGTTTTACTTGTGGCAACACGAAGCATATTGATAGATTTTGCCCTCAAGCACCGAGTAGTTCTCAGCACCAGGGTTCCCGTGCCATGGTTCAGGCACCGAGTGTTCCACTGCCCACTCAGCTAGCTAGAGGCGGAGGTAGAGGTGCTAGAGGTGGAGGTAGAGGTATTAGAGGTGGAGCTCAGGCCGCTAAAGGTGGAGGCCAGCTAGCAGGAGCCCATCCCAGATATGTAGTTCCAAGTGGTGGGGCCCAGCCCCGATGTTATGCTCTTCCAACCAAGCTTGAGGCTGAGGCTTTCGATGTAGTTATCACAGGTACTGTTCTAGTTTGTAGTAGAGATGCTTTAGTTTTATTTGATCCGTGATCTACATACCCCTATGTGTCATCTTATTTTGCACTGTATCTGGTCATGCCTAGTGATTCTTTGAGTGCTCCTATGTATGTGTCTACACCGGTGGGTGATTCTATTGTGGCAGATCGTGTCCATCGTTCATATATAGTTGTGATTGGGGGTCTTGAGATTCGAGTAGATTTGTTACTTTTGGACATGGTTGATTTTGATGTCATATTGGGGATGGACTGGTTATCACCTTACCATGTTATCTTGGACTGTCGTGCCAAGACTGTGACCTTAGCCTTGTCGGGGTTGCCTCGTTTAGAGTAGAGATGAACTCCTAGTCATTCTACCCGTAGTGTTATCTCATATGTGAAGGCACGACGTATGGTCGAGAAGGGGTGTTTGGCTTATTGGGCATATGTTTGTGATTCCAGTGCTGAGGTTCCTTCTATGGATTCT
This sequence comes from Nicotiana tabacum, assembly GCF_000715075.1. NCBI lineage: Eukaryota > Viridiplantae > Streptophyta > Magnoliopsida > Solanales > Solanaceae > Nicotiana > Nicotiana tabacum. Next base: position 140,045,582 of record NC_134099.1, on the reverse strand, counting down.
ATGCATGTAGTTCATGAGTTTCCTGAGGTATTTCCTTCAAACCTGCCTGGTATGGCACCCGATAGGGATATTGACTTCTGTATTGATTTGGCTCCGGGCACTCAACTTATTTCTATTCTGTAGTATCGTATGGCCCCGCCTGAGTTGAAATAATTGAAGGAGTAGTTGCAAGACTTGCTTGAGAAAGGCTTCATTAGGCCTAGTGTCTCACCTTGGGGTGCGCCGGTGTTGTTTGTTAAGAAGAATGATGGATTAATGAGAATGTGTATAGATTACCGGCAGTTAAATAAGGTTACAATCAAGAACAAGCATACATTGCCGAGGATTGATGATTTGTTTGATCAGCTTCAGGGTGCCAAGGTATTTTCGAAGATTGACTTGAGAGATCTAGCTACCATCAGTTGAGGATTAGGGCATCCGATGTCCCATATAACTTTCCGCACTCGGTATGGGCATTATGAGTTCTTGGTGATGTCATTTGGATTAACCAATACCCCAACAACTTTTAGGGATTTGATGAACCGAGTGTTCAATCCTTACTTGGTCGTTCGTGATAGTCTTCATTGATGATATTTTGATCTATTCCCACAGCTGGGAGGAGCATGAGCAGCATCTGAGAGTGCTTCTTCAGACTTTGAGAGATAGTCAGTTGTATGCTAAGTTTTCGAAGTGTGCGTTTTGGTTGAGTTCATTGCATTCTTGGGTCATGTTGTATCAGCAGAGGGTATTCAAGTAGATCCGAAGAAGATAGAGGCAGTCAAGAACTGTCCTAAACCCGCATCAGCTACAGAGATCCAAAGTTTCTTGGGTTTGGCAAGCTATTACCATCGGTTTGTGGAGGGGTTTTCATCTATTGCAGCCCCGATGACCAAGTTGACCCAGAAGGGTGCCCAGTTCAGGTGGTCAGACGAGTGCGAGGCGAGCTTTCAAAAGCTCAAGATAGCTTTGACTATGGCACCGGTGTTGATTTTTCCCACAGGTTCAAGGCTATATATAGTTTATTGTGATGCATCTCGTATTGGACTTGGTGTGTTGTTGATGCAGGATGGCAAGGTCATTGCTTATGCTTTGCGTCAGTTGAAGATTCATGAGAAGAATTATCCAGTTCATGATTTGGGGTTGGAAACCATTGTTCACGCGTTGAATATTTGGAGGCATTATTTGTATGGCGTGTAATGTGAGGTGTTCACAGATCACAAGAGTCTACAATATTTGTTCAAGCAGAAGGAGCTAAATTTGAGACAGAGAAGATGGTTGAAGCTACTGAAGGACTATGATATCACCATCTTATATCATCCGGGAAAGGCCAATGTGGTGGCCGATGCTTTGAGTAGAAAGTTAGTCAGTATGGGCAGTTTAGCATATATTCCGGTCGATGAGAGACCGCTTGCTTTGGATGTTCAGACTTTGGCTAATCAGTTCGTGAGATTGGATGTTTCTAAGCCCAACCGTGTGTTAGCTTGCACAATCGCTCGTTCTTCATTATTTGAGCCTATCCGAGATCGGTAGTATGATGATCCTCATTTGTGTGTTCTTAGGGACACAGTGCGGCACAAAGGTGCCAAGCAGGTCACAGTTGGAGACGATGGAGTTTTGAGGCTGCAGGGTCGAGTTTGTGTGCCTAATGTGGATGGTCTTCGAGAGTTGATTTTAGAGGAGGCCCATAGCTCCTGGTACTCTATTGATCCGGGCGCTAAGATGCATCAGGATTTGCGGCAACATTATTGGTGGAGGAGGATGAGGAAGGATATTGTTGCATATGTGGCTCGGTGTTTGAATTATCAGCAGGTAAAGTACGAGCATCAGAGACCTGGTGGTTTGTTCCAGAAGATTGAGATTCCCAAGTGGAAGTGGGAGTGTATCACTATGGACTTCGTTGTCGGACTCCCACAGACTCAGAGGAAGTTTGATGCAGTGTGGGTCATTGTTGATAGGCTGACCAAGTCAGCACATTTCATTCCTGTGGCAGTCTCCTATTCTTCCAAGAGGTTAGTTGAGATCAATATCGGGAGATTGTTCGTCTTTATGGTGTGCCCGTGTCTATCATTTTAGACTGAGGTACGCAGTTTACCTCACATTTTTGGAGAGCAGTTCAGTGTGAGTTGGGCACACGGGTCGCGTTGAGCACAATATTTCATCCTCAGACGGACGGGCAATCCGAGCGTACTATTCAGATTTTGGAGGATATGCTCCAAGCTTGTGTCATTGACTTTGGAGGCTCGTGGGATAAGTTCTTGCCTTTAGCGGAGTTTTCCTACAACAACAGCTACCAGTCAAGCATCCAAATGGCTCCTTATGAGGCTTTATATGGTAGGCAGTGTCGGTCGTCGGTTGGATGGTTTGAGCTAGGAGAGGCTCGGTTGTTGGGTACGGATCTAGTATAGGATGCCTTGGACAAGGTCAAGATCATTCAGGATAGGCTTCATACAGCTCAGTCTAGGCAAAAGAGTTATGCCGACCGTAAGTTTCACGATGTGGCATTCATTGTCGGTGAGCGAGTGTTGCTTCGGGTGTCGCCTATGAAGGCGTGATGAGATTTTGGAAGAGGGGCAAGCTTATCCCTAGGTTCATTGGCCCGTTTGAGATTCTTGATCGAGTGGGAGAGGTGTCTTATAGACTTGCGCTGCCGTCGAGCTTATCAGCCGTGCATCTAGCGTATTATGTGCCCATGCTTCGGAAGTATTATGACGATCCATCTCACGTGTTATATTTCAGCACTATCCAGTTGGACAAGGACTTGTCCTATGAGGAGGAGACGATAGCTATTCTAGACCGGCAGGTTCGTCAGTTGAGATCGAAGAGTTTTCCTTCTGTTCGTGTTCAGTGGAGAGGTCAACCTATTGAGGCAGCATCCTGGGAGTCCGAGTCCGATATGCGGAGCCGATATCCCCATCTTTTCTCAGACTCAGGTACTTCCTTTTTATGTCCGTTCGAGGACGAACGGTTGTTTTAGAGGTGGAGAATGTGATGATCCAAAAGGTCATCACTTGTTTTACAAGTAAATTCTGTGATTCGAGGCCTTAAAAACCTCTTTTTGTCTCACCTCGATTTGCGTATGCAGTCTGGGCGCATATCTCGAAAGCCATTATGTGAAAATCTGTGAAAAATGATAAATTTTGCTCTTAAAATGAATTTAAGTTGACTTCGGTCAACATTTTAGGTAAACGAACCCGGACCGATGAATTGACGGTCCCGGAGGGTCCGTAGGAAAATATGGGACTTGGGTGTATGTCCGGAGCAAATTTCGAGATCCCAAGCCCGAGAAATTAATTTTTGAAGAAAATTGTTTAATTGGAATTTTAAGAGTTTTCAGAAATTTAAATATGTTTGAATTTGATGGTATCGGGCCCGTATTTTGGTTTCGGAGCCTGATACAGGTATTATATGTGATTTAAGTTGAGCTTGTAAAATTTGGTAATAAACGGACTTGAAATGGCGTGAATCGGACCCTCGGTTGTTAAAAATGAAACTTAAGAGTTCATGAGATTTTTCTTTGATTTTGATGCTAAATTCATAGTTATTGATGTTATTTTGATGATTTGATCACACGAGCAAGTCCGTATGATGTTTTTGGACTTGCGTGCATGTTTGGTTTGAAGCCACGAGGGCTTGGGTGAGTTTTGGATGCAGAGTGTTTTCAATTTAGGAAGTTTCAGATTTTCAACTGTTGTGTGTTGCAGGTCTGCAGGCTTTGCAATTGCGAAGCATGGCTCGCATTTGCGAGAGACCCATCACAATTGCGATGATGGTCTGGAGCAGGAACTCTCACATTTGCGAGGCTTATGTCGCAAATGCGACTTCAACAGGGACCCGCAAATGCGAATAATTGTTCGCAATTGCGAAGAAAGCAGGATTTGGCCTACCTTCGCATTTGCGAAGCCAGGGCCGCATTTGCGAGTTCGCATTTGTAAACCTGGCTTCGCAAATGTGATATCTGCACCTGTGCAAATTATAACTTAGCCGAAAATTCTTCATTTTTCAAACTTTCTCAAAACCGAAACACCTTTGGGCGATTTTTCAATAACTACTCTTTCAAATCGATTGTAAGTCATTTCTAACTTATTTCCTTTAATCTTTAACATCTTTTCACATGATTTCAACTCAAAATCAAGGGTTTTCATGGGGAAAATTGGGTGTTCTGGGTAGAACTTAGGTTTTTAAAATTTTGGGGATTTGGACCTCGATTTGAGGTCCAATTTCAAAACCAATTATATATTTGGGTTCGTGGATGAATGGGTAATCGGGTTTTGGTTCGAACCTCGGGTTTTTACCATGTAGGCCCGGGGTCAATTTTTGACTTTTTGGAAAAATCATTGGAAAACTTATTTTCATGCATTAGAATTGATTCATTTAACATTTATTGATATAGTTAAGTAATTTGTGGCTAGATACAAGCGAATTGGTGGTGGAACCGAGAGGTAAAGAGGTAGTTGAGGCTTGAATTGTGTTCGTGGCATCGAGGTAAGTGTTTGGTCTAACCTTAACTTGAGGGATTAAGAGTTGTGTCTTATTTGCTATGTGTTAATTGTGGAGTACGATGTATAGGCATGGTGACGAGTATCTATATGTCGGTGTCAAGCATGCCTGTGGGTCTAGTGTTGTAACTATTGTGACTCCATTGAGATTTATTCATGCTTAATATGTTGATTATCATTGTTGGCTCCCTTGCCGGGATATTATTATTTATGATATTGTCTCCCTTTCCGGAATGTTATTGTTATGACATTGTCTCCCTTGCCGGGATGTTATTGTTTACGATATTGTCTCCCTTGCCGGGATGTTGTTGTTATACTCTTATCCCCTTTCCGGGATTCTTTTGCAATTGATGTTGATTTGAAATGGTATCGGGTTGCACGCCTGCAACAAGAGATATGAAATGGGAGAGGGTGGCACGCCGCCACGGTGATATTTGAAATGGGACCGGGTTGCACGCATGCCACAAGAGATATGAAATGGGAGCGGGTGGCATGCCGCCACGGTGATATTTGAAATGGGATTGAGTTGCACGCCTGCAACAAGATATTTGAAATGGGATCGGGTGGCATGCTGCCACGGTGATATTTGAAATGGGATCGGGTTGCATGCTTGCAACAAGATATATGAAATGGGATCGGGTGGCACGCTGCCACGGTGATATTTGAAATGGGATCGGGTTGCACGCCTGCAACAAGATATATGAAATGGGATCGGGTGGTACGCCACCACGAAAATATATGAAATGGGATCGGGTTGCACGCCTGCAACAAGAAAGAAATAAAAGTGAATACTGTGTTGTTTTCTCTTATTCTTGTTGGCAATCAAATTTTGGATTCTTTACATTCCTCTTTGGGTATTCTGTTGTTATCTAATACTCCCCTTAGCATGTTTCCCCCTCCCATCTTTAACTATAAATATCTGCTTTTATTGTTCTTCACTACTTCGCGAAGGTTATGCTAGGCACTTACCAACATATGGGGTCAGTTGTACTGATACTACACTCTGCACTGTGTGCAGATCCCAGTGCAACAGCTTTTGGACCGCAGTAAGGGTGTTGTCTTTAGTCCATTCAAGTGACCCGAGGTAGTCCGCAAGCCTTGGCGTCTCCTTCTATCTTTCTATACTGTTTCTTCTATGTATTTCTGAAACAGCTTGTATTTATCTTTCGGACCCTTATTTGTAGTACTCTTAGACGGTCTGTGAAATTGTGGCACCAGATCCGAGTAGTTTTTGGTTTATGGATTTGTTAGTGGTGTCAATATTAAATTGTCATATTTCACTCTTCCGCATTTCAGGTTATTTAACTTATTCCATTGTTTAATCACCTATCATATTGAACTGTTGAAAAGACTTAATAAAAAGGGTAATGAATTTATAATACTCAACTTGCCTATCTTTCACGAGTAGGCGCCATCACGACTCCTGAGGGTGGGAAATCCGGGTCGTGACAAAATCTTAATGACTTTAAAAGTTTAACCAATGTTTGAATTTATTGATAACGGGTCCGTATTTTAGTTCCGGAACTCAGTATAGGTCCAATACTACATCTATGACTTGTCTGTCAAATTTGGTGAGAAACGGAGTTGGTTTGACATGATTCGGACGTCCGATTGTGAAAATAGAAGTTTCAAAGTTTTCTTGAAAATTTCATTTGATTGGTGTTCAATTCGTAGTTCTAGGTATTATTTTGGCGATATATTGCGCGAACAAGTTCGTATGATATTTTTGGACTTATATGCATGTATGGTTTGGAGCCCCGAGAGCTCGGGTGAATTTCGGATAGGCTATGGAGTGAATTGGACTTAGAAAACATAGTTGATGCATTTTAGTTTCTGGTGTCCACTGCAAATTTCACATTTGCGAGATCTGGCTCGCATTTTCAAGGAGACCATTGCATTTGCGAGCCTGCGCATGGCAGGGGTACTCATATTTGCGAGGAAAAAATTCACATTTGCGAACTTGCCAGTTCCGCTTTTGCGAAGGCAAAGTCGCATTTGCGACTCAGCACTGTTTTGAGGATCTTCACATTGGTGAAGAAAGGTCCACATTTGCGAGGGCTGCAGGGTTCAGATTTGCTACCATTTTATTGCATTTGTGATTACTGGGATTTGAGAAGAGTTCGCAATTGTGACCTCTTTCTCGCAATTGCAAATATGACATCGCAATTGCGACATCTACAGCTAAACATATATGAGTTAGATGGGATTTTTGTTCATTTTTCAAATTGTCAAAGCAAGAAAACCCTAGAGACGATTTTCCCAAGCACTCATCTTCCCCAAATCATTGGTAAGTATTTCTAACCCATTTTCTTTCAATCTTTCATTACATTTCTTAAGATTTCAACCTAAAATCTAGTATTTTCATGGTGAAAATTAGGGGTTTGGGTAGAATTAGGAATTTTGTGAAATTGGGATTTAGACCTCAAATTAAGGTCGGATTCCAAAATAAATTACACAATTGGGCTCGGAGGTGAATGGATAATCGGGTTTTGGTTCGAATTTCGAGTTTGGACCAAGCGAGTCCGGAAGTTGACTTTTGTTGACTTTTTCAATAGTGACCTAAATTGAATCTCTTGCAATCGTGGGTGATTCCTAAGGCTTATTTTGAATCGTTTGGTTGGTAATTTGCTAGATATTGTTGGTTCGAAGGCTTATTTGTAAGACAAAGTTGTTGTTGAGCTTTGATGATCTTTGGAGCGAGGTAAGTGTCATGGTTAACTTTGACTTGAGGGAATTAGGAACCCTCGAACTATGTGCTATGCGAATTTCACGTGAGCGGTGTATATGCGAGGTGACGAGTGTTTATACGCCGTCGAATTATCTGTTTTCCTGATTTTTCGTTTTTTTTAATTATCTCTTTCCCTGTCGTAACTATTATCTCTAAATATTTTTCATGTTTAACTGATACCTGTTAATCATTGTCTTCTCCTGTTAATGATGTTAGATCTTTACCTAGTTTCATGATTCCTTGCTATTTGCGTAAATTGGCTTATTTGCATCCTTTAATTGTCAATTACTGGACTGGTCTCGCTGTGTAGTATTACTTATGTAGATTCCCATGTTGTACAAGGTTTACTTTTTGGTTTAGTTTGGTATTCATTGATAGTAAAGGTTCTCGTGATTTGAATTGTTAAATTGACTGTGCACATTGAGTATTTGGTACTGATATGGTGGGATCGGGTTGCACGTTGCAATATGTGGAATAAGAGTGAATTAATATGATGGAATAAGGGTGAATTTGCGTTGTACGGTGGGATCAGATTACATGCCTCAATAGGTGGAATAAGGGTGGATTGATATGTGTCAAATAAGGGTGAAATTGTGATATTGATATTGATATATGGTGGCATCAGGTTGCGCGATACAATATATATATATATATATATATATATATATATATATATATATATATATATATATATATATATATATATATATATATGTGTGTGTGTGTGTGTGTGTGGGTTGCGCGCCACAACATATATATTATTTATTGTTGTTGATGTTGTTACGGTGAAATAAGGGAGGATTCTGTGTTGTACGGTGGGATCGGGTTGCGCGCCACAACAACCTATGTATTTCTATTTCCTCGAGCTGTATTGGTTTTCGGTATTTTCACTTGAAACTCTAAGGATTGGTAATTCTGAGTCACTGGCTTAATTCTTGAGGTTGTGGTTATTATTTGCAGTTGACTTTCTTATCCTATTTTGTATTTACTTTTTCTGCCTTTATTTATATACTGCGTACAGGTTGTAGTATGAGTGACCCGCCTTAGCCTCGTCACTACTTCGTCGAGGTTAGGCTCGGCACTTACAGAGTACGTAGGGTCGGTTGTACTCATACTACACTATGCACTTCTTGTGAAGATTTTGGAGTCGGTCCTAGGTGTGGTTATTAGTGAGCTCGGATTGGATAGCTTGCAGAGACTTGAGGTACAGCTGCTCAGCTCCCGCAGCTCCTGGTGTCCCCTTTCCTTTTCTTTTATTTAGCTGTGTATTTTCATTCGGAAGGCTTTGTATTTATTTTAGACCCTTGTATGTACTATTCTAGTAGCTCGTGCACTTTTGACATCGGGTCCAAGGATTTTTAGTAGATGTTTGGCAATTTTAACTTCCGCAATTATACTTTGGTTTATTTCAGTTATTTCTATTCTTCCCCATTATCTAATTTAAACTGTTTAAAATAGATAAGTTGTTCTAATGTTGGCTTCCCTAGCAAGTGAAATGTTAGGTGTCATCACGGTCCTGACGGTGCGAATTCTAGGTCGTGACAAGTTAGTATCAGAGTAGTAAGTTACATAGGTCTCACGAGCCATGAGCAAACTTAGTAGAGTTTGGAGGATCGGTACGGAGACGTCTGTACTTATCTTCTAGAGGCTATGGAGTTAGGAACAATTTCAATTCTATTCTTCTCTATCGTGCGATTTTATTCTATCATTGTTGATTGCACCCTTCAATTTTGTTCTCTCGCAGATGGCGAGAACACACACCGCATCTTTAGCTGGACAGCAGCCGGAGCCCCCAACAGAAGCTGCTACGAGGGGTAGAGGTCGAGGTTGAGGTCACTCTAGAGGCCGAGTAGGGGCAGAGCTCAGCCTAGAGCTCAAGTAGCAGCACCAGCGACAGAGCCTCAGGTGGAAATTAATGAGAAGGTTCCAACCCAGATTGTGCATGTCGTACCAACTCAGGTCCCGGAGGGGTTCATCACTACCCCAATGCTTCAAGATGCTTTGGTTCGTTTGGTGGGCCTTATGGAGAGTGTGACCCAGGCCGGTACATTTCCTATGGTACAACCATCTCTCAGGCTGGGGGAGGAGCATAGACTCCCGCTACTCACACTCTAGAGCAGATGGCTCCCCGGTATTAGACTCCAAAAACCCTGCCAGATGGGGTAGTTTATCCAGTTGTTGCGGCACAGGCTGGTGATGGACATGCCATGTCTTTTGAGGGTTTATTGAGATTGGAAAAGTTTACCAAGCTCTTCCTAGATCACTTCAGTGGAGCACCTTCTGAGGACCACAGGATTATCTTGACCGCTACCATGAGGTGTTGTGGAACATGGGTATAGTTGAAACCAATGGGGTCGATTTTGCTGTGTTTCAGATGATGGGTTCCGCAAGAGATGGTAAAAGGATTATGTATTTACCAGACCAGCTGGGTCGCCTGCTCTTACTTGGGACCAGTTCTCTCAGTTATTTCTTGAGAAGTCCCTCCCTATCACATTGAGGGGGAGCTACCACAGGCAGTTTGAGCGTCTCCCGCAGGGCAGTATGTCAGTCACACAGGATGAGACCCATTTTATGGGTCTAGCCCGTCATGCACTCTTCTGCTTCCTACCGAGAGAGGGAGGGGGGGGGGGGGTAAAGAGGTTTATTGAGGGACTCGCTCACCCTATTAAGCTTCAGATGGCCAAGGAGACTGGTACTGAGATTTCTTTTCAGACAGCTGCTAATGTCACTTGGCGGATCGAGGATGTTCTTTCATAGGAGATAGGGCAAGGGTCTGACAAGAGGCCTCATCATTCCGGTTGTTTTAGTGGCGTCTCATCTGGAGGCATGAGTACTTTTGGTAGGGGCCATCCTCCCAGGTTGTATCAGTTAGCGCTTCAGGCATCCCACAGTGCTTCAGGGAGTCGTGGTCCTTATGTGCCTCATTCTGGGTAGCCAGCCTACAGTACACCTCCTATTCAGAGTTATCACCATGGTTATTCGGCCCGTTCGGTCAGTCCCAGTTTTAGCAGCCACAGTACCATGATGGATGTTTTGAGTGTGGTGGTTTTAGGCATATCAGGAGGACTAGTCCGAGATTATTGAGCGGCACGTCACAGTAGAGTTCTCGTGCCATGACTCTGACACTGGTTGCACCATCGCCCGCTTAGACAGCTAGAGGTGGAGGTCAGGCCGTTAGAGGTGGAGGCCAGATCACTAGAGGCAGAGGTCAGATTGCTAGAGGTGGAGGCCAGCCAGCTAGAGGCTGTCCTAGAGATACAGTTCAGAGTGGTGGGGCCGAGCCCTGATGTCATGCTTTTCCAGCCAGGCCTAAGGCTGAGTCATTAGACGTTGTTATCACAGGTATTGTTTCAGTTTGCAGTAGAGATGCTTCCGTTCTATTTGATTCGGATTCTACTTATTCCTACGTGTCATCCTATTTTGCTTCATATTTGGTTGTACCTCGTGATTCTTTGAGTGCTCCTGTGTATGTGTCTACATCTGTGGGAAATGCTATTGTTGTAGATCGTGTTTATCATTCATGTGTGATTACCATTGGGAGTCTTGAGACTAGAGTAGATCTTCTACTTCTCGATATGTTAGATGTTGATGTTATCTTGGGTATGGATTGGCTGTCACCTTATCATGCTATATTGGAATGTCATGCCAAGACGGTGACCTTATCCTTGCCTCGTTGCCTCAATTAGAATGGAGAGGGACTCCTGTCCATTCTACCAGTATGGTTATCTCTTATGTGAAGGCTCGGCATACGGTCGAGAAGGGGTGTCTAGCTTATTTGGCTTATGTCTATGATTCTAGTGCGGAGGTTCCTTCCATGGATTCTTCCATATCGTATGGCCCTGCCAGAGTTGAAAGAATTGAAGGAGTAGTTGCAAGATTTGCTTGATAAGGGCTTAATTAGACCTAGTGTCTCGCCCTGGGGTGAGCTCGTGTTGTTTGTGAAGAAGAAAGATGGATCGATGAGGATGTGCATACATTATCGGCAGTTAAACAAAGTCACAATCAAGAATAAGTATCCATTGCCGAGGATTGATGACTTATTTGATCGGTTTTAGGTTGCCAAAGTGTTTTTGAAGATTGATTTGAGATCTGGCTACCATCAGTTGAGGATTAGGGCATCTGATGTTCCTAAGACAGCTTTTCGTACTCGGTATGGGCATTATGAGTTTCTAGTGATGTCATTTGGGCTGACAAATGCCCCAACAACATTTATGGATTTGATGAACCGGGTGTTCAAGCCTTATCTGAATTCCTTTGTGATTGTGTTTATTGATGATATCTTGATCTACTCCCGTAGTTGAGAGGAGCACGAGCAACATTTTCGGATCATACTTCAGACTTTGAGGGACAGCTAATTATATGCTAAGTTTTCAAAATGTGAGTTTTGGTTGGACTCGGTCGCTTTCTTGGGGCACGTTGTATCAATAGATGGAATTCAGGTGGATCCTAAGAAGATAGAGGCAGTTCAGAACTGGCCTAGACCCACTTCAGCCACGAAGATCTGGAGTTTCTTGGGATTGGCGGGTTATTACCGTCAGTTTATGGATGGGTTTTTATCTATAGTAGCCCCGTTGACCAGGTTGACCCAAAAGGGTGTCCCATTCAGATGATCAGACTAGTGTGAGGCAAGCTTTCAGAAGCTCAAGACTGCTTTGACTACGACGCCAGTGTTGGTGTTGCCCATAAGTTTAGGATCTTATACAGTATATTGTGATGCATCTCGTATTGGACTTGGTGAGGTATTGATACAAGATAGCAAGATAATTGCATCTGCTTTGCGGCAACTGAAGGTTCTCGAAAAGAATTACCATGTTCATGACTTAGAGCTAGTAGCCATTATTTATGTGCTGAAGATTTGGAGGCACTACCTTTACGGCATCTAGTGTGAGGTATTCATGGATCATCAGAGCTTGTAGTATTTGTTCAAACAAAAGGAGCTCAATTTGAGGGAGAGGAGGTGGTTGGAGCTATTAAAAGACTATGATATTACCATCTTGTATCATCTCGGGAAGGCCAATAAGTTGATCGATGCATTGAGTAGAAAGTTAGTGAGTATGGGCAGCCTTGCATACATTCCAGTCGGTAAGAGACCGCTTGCATTAGATGTTCAGGCTTTGGCCAATCAGTTCGTGAGGTTGGATGTTTGTGAGCCCAGTCATGTTCTAGCTTGTACGGTCGCTCGGTCTTCCTTATTTGAGCGCATCAGGGAGCAGCAGTATGGTGACCCTTATTTGCTTGTCCTTAGGGACACAATGCGGCACAGTGATGCCAAGAAGGTTATTGTTGGGGATGATGGAGTTTTGAGGATCAAGGGTCGTATTTTTGTGCCTAATGTAGATGGACTTCGTGAGTTGATTCTTGAGAAGGCTCACAGTTCCCCATATTCTATTCATCCGGGTGCCGCCAAGATGTATCAGGACTTTCAGCAACATTATTGGTGGAGGATGATGAAGAAGGATATAGTTGCATATGTAGCTTGGTGTCTAAATTATCAGTAGGTAAAGTATAGGCATCAGAGACATGGTGGTTTGCTTTAGAAGTTAGAGATTCCTGAGTAAAAGTGGGAGTGTATCACTATGGATTTCGTTGTTGGACTCCTACAAACTCATAAGAAGTTTGATGCAGTTTGGGTCATTGTGGACAGGCTGACTAAGTCAACACATTTCATTCCTGTGGCAGTTACCTATTCTTCAAAGTGGTTGGCAGAGATTTACATCCCCGAGATCGTTTATCTTCATGGTATGCCCGTGTCTATTATTTCTGATCGAGGTACGCAGTTCACCTCGCACTTCTGGAGGGGAGTACAACGTGAGTTGGCCACGCAGGTTGAGTTGAGCACAATATTTCATCCTCAGACGGACGGACAGTCCAAGCGCACTATTCATATATTGGAGGATATGCTCCGCTTATGTTATAGACTTCGGAGGTTCTTGGGACCTGTTCTTACAACTTGCGGAGTTTGCCTACAACAATAGCTACTAGTTGAGCATTCAGATAGCTCCCTATGATGCATTATATGGGAGGCGGTGCCATTTGCTAGTTGGATGGTTCGAGCCGGGGGAGGCTCGGTTCTTGGGTACAGATTTGGTAGAGGATGCCTTGGATAAGGTTAAGATTATTCAAGACCGACCTCGCACAGCTCAGTCCAGGAAGAAGATTTATGCCGACCGTAGAGTTCGTGATGTTGCATTCATGGTTAGAGAGAGAGTATTGCTCCGGGTTTCATCCATGAAGGGTGTGATGAGGTTCGGAAAGAAGGTCAAGTTGATCCCTAGGTATATCGGACCTTTTGAGATTCTTCAGAGAGTGGGTGAGGTGGCTTACAAGCTCGTATTGCTACCCAGTTTATCAACAGTTCATCCGGTGGTCCATGTGTCCATGCTCTGAAAGTATCACGGTGATCCGTCCCACGTGTTAGATTTCAGATCTGTCCATTTGGACAAGGATTTGATTTATGAGGAGGAGCCGGTGGCTATTCTAGAATGGTAGATTCGTCAGTTGAGGTCAAAGAGTTATCCTTTAGTTCGAGTGCAGTGGAGAGGTCAGCCCATCGAGGCAGCTACTTGGGAGTCCGAGTCGGACATACGGAGTAGATATCCACTCCTTTTCACCAGTTCAGGTACTTTTCTATGTCCATTCAAGGATAAATGATTATTTTAGAGGTGGAGAATATGATGACCTGATAGGTCATCTTATGTTTTAGAACCCAAATCTGTGTTTTGAAGCCTTAAATACCTCATTTTAGCCTCCTTGATTTGCGCGCACAATCTGGGTGTTTTCCGAAAAGCTTTTATGTTAAAAATTGATAAAAATATGAAAATTTTGTCTTAAAATCCATTTGAGTTGAATTCGGTCAACATTTTGAGCAAACGGAAACGGATTCGTATTTTGACAGTCCTGGTGGGTCTGTATCGTGATTTAGGACTTGGGCGTATGCCCGGAATCGAATTCGGAAGTCCCTGGCCTGAGTTATCGGACCTTGTTGAAATTTGAAAGTTTAAGAGCTTAATGACTTTGAAAGTTGACCAATGTTTGACTTTATTGATATCGGGTCCGTATTTTGGTTCCAGAACCCGGTATAGGTCCAATACTACATTTATGACTTGTCTGTCAAATTTGGTGAGAGACCGAGTTGGTTTGACGTGATTCGGACGTCTGGTTGTGAAACTAGAAGTTTTAAAGTTTTCTTGAAAATTTCATTTGATTTGGTGTTCAATTCGTAGTTCTAGGTGTTATTTTGGCAATTTGATCGCATGAGCAGGTTCGTATGATTTTTTGGACTTGTGTGCATGTTTGGTTTGGAGCCCCGAGGGCTTAGGTGAGTTTCGGATAGGCTACAAAGTGAATTGGACTTAGAAAACATAGCTGATGCATCTTAGTTTCTGGTGTCTGCTGCAGATCTCGCATTTGTGAGTTCTGGCTCGCATTTTCCAAGAGACCATCACATTTACGAGCCTGGGCATAGCAGGGGTACTCGCATTTGCGAGGAAAAAGTTCGCATTTGTGAACTTGCCAGTTTCGCTTTTGCGAAAGCTGAGTCGCATTTGCGACTCAGCGCTGTTTTGAGGATCTTCGCATTTGCGAGGGCAGCAGGGTTCGCATTTGCGGCCATTTTATCGCATTTGCGATCACTGGGATTTGAGAAGAGTTCGCAATAACGACCTCTTTCTCACAATTACGATGTTCACAATTGCGAACATGACATCGCAATTGCAATATCTGCAGCTGAACATATATGAGTTAGACGGGATTTTTGTTCATTCTTCAAATTTTAAAGCAAGAAAATCTTAGAGGTGATTTTCCCAAGAACTCTTCTTCCCCAAATCATTGGCAAGTGATTCTAACCCATTTTCTTTTAATATTTCATTACATTTCTTAAGATTTTAACCTAAAATCTAGTATTTTCATGGTGAAAATTGGGGGTTTTGGTAGAATTACGGATTTTTGTAAAATTGGGATTTAGACCTCAAATTAAGGTCAGATTCCAAAGTAAATTACATAACCAGCTCGGAGGTAAACGGATAATCGAGTTTTAGCCTGAATTTTGGGTTTGGACCAAGCGGGTCCGGGAGTTGACTTTTTTTAACTTTTTCAATAGTGACCTAAATTGTATCTCTTGCAATCATAGGTGATTCCTAAGGTTTATTTTGAATCGTTTGGTTGGCAATTTGCTAGATATTGTTGGTTCGGAGGCTTGTTTGAAAGGCAAAGCTGTAGTTGAGCTTTGAGTGATCTTTGGAGCGAGGTAAGTGTCGTGGTTAACCTTGACTTGAGGGAATTAGGAACCCTCAGACTATGTGCTATGCGAATTTCATGTGAGCGGCGTATATGCGAGGTGATGAGTGCTTATACGCCATCGAATTATCTGTTTTTCTGATTTTTCGCTTTTTCTTAATTATCTCTTTCCCTGTTGTAACTGTTATATGCTCTAAATATTTTTCATGCTTAACTGCTACCTGTTAATCATTGTCTTCTCCTGTTAATGATGTTAGATCTTTACCTAGTTTCATGATTCCCTGCTATTTGCTTAAATTGGCTTATTTGCACCTCTAATTGTCAATTACTAGACTGTTCTCGTTGTGTACTATTACCTATGTAGATTCCCTTATCGTACAAGGTTTACTTTTTGGTTCAGTTTGGTATTCATTGATAGTAAAGGTTCTTGTGATTTGAATTGTTAAATTGACTGTGCACATTGAGTATTTGGTGTAGATATGGTGGGATCGGGTTGCACGCCGCAACATGTGGAATAAGGGTGAATTAATATGATGGAATAAGGGTGAATTTCTGTTGTATAGTGGGATCGGATTGCATGCTGCAACAGGTGGAATAAGGATGGATTGATATGGTGAAATAAGGGTGAACAATGATACTGATATTGATATGGTGGGATGGGATTGCACGCCGCAACATATATATATATATATATATATATATATATATATATATATATATATATATATATATATATATATATATATGTTATTTGTTGTTGTTGATGTTATTGCGGTGAAATAAGGGAGGATTCTGTATTGTACGGTGAGATCGGGTTGCGCGCTGCAACAACCTATGTGTTTCTATTTCCTTGAGCTGTGTTGGTTTTCGATATTCTCATTTGAAATGTTAAGGATTGATAATTCTGGACAATACTGGTTTATTACTTGAGGTTGTGGTTATTATTTGCAGTTGACTTTCTTATCCTATTCTGTACTTCCTTTTTCTGCCTTTATTATATACTGCGTACAGATTGTAGTGTGAGTGGCCCGCCTTAGCCTCGTCACTACTTCGTCGAGGTTAGGCTCCGCACTTACAGAGTACATGGGGTCGGTTGTACTCATACTACACTCTGCACTTCTTGTGAAGATTTTGGAGTCGGTTCCAATGGCGGTTATTAGTGAGCTCGGATTGGATAGCTTGCGAAGACTTGAGGTTTATCTGCTCAGCGCTCGCAGCTCCTGGAGTCCCCTTCCCTTTTCTTTTATTCAGCTATGTATTTTCGTTCAGAAGGCTTTGTATTTATTTCAGACCCTTATGCGTACTATAGTAGCTCTTGCACTTGTGACACCGGGTCCAGGGATTTTTAGTAGATGTTTGGCAGTTTTAACTTCTGCAATTATACTTTGGTTTATTTCAGTTAGTTCTGTTCTTCCCCATTATCTAATTTAAACTGTGAAAAATGGATAAGTTGTTCTAACATTGGCTTGCCTAGCAAGTGAAATGTTAGGCACCATCACGGTCCCGTCGCTAGGAATTTCGGGTCGTGACAATGATGAAGGACAGTGGCGAAGCCAGAAAATTCAATAAGGGTGTTCAAATTCTATACAAGCCAAGACCCTTTGCCAGTGGACTATGCAAGGGTGTTCAAAGTCTATTTTAATCAATAACAAGTAATATTTTACCTTATATATAGTATAATTTTTCGGCGAAGGATAAAACTATTAAAATAGAAATAACACTAATTATATAAAAGACGTTCGTTTAATTTACCTCTTTTTATAAAACTTATTATAGATATAGGAAAACAAACATGGTATGATGTTACAAATTTTATCAAGTGCTATACTCTATTAAAAGAAGGAAGAAAAATATAAGAGAAAATAAATGATTATTATTGAGAAAGAATTTAAATTGATTTGAAGTCTGTGTACTCTTCAATCTCCAACATTTGAGAATATATGTTTGCGGGTGATTGTGGAGGAGCACATTTTGGTTCGAGAATTTGTTGCCAATATAACTTTACATTAGCTTATATCCATTCACAATGTAGTGGACTTTTTATCCTATCAATGCAATTTAATTTATTATTGAAATTTAGCAATGTTATTTTAGGTTATTAGTTTCACTTATTAATGGTAGTTACTAGATTTATTAGTAAAAACAGCATGGTCTAGCCAGTTTTCGGACTGTTCATTCAAAAATAGTCAGCGTTTACCAAGTCAATGAAAAATAGCTACTATTTTGCTGCAACAGAGACCGGTCCAGCATAATATACTGGAGTTCGGTGCACCTATGTATGAACTTCCAGCATATTATGCTGGACCGGTATACTTTGCTGGCTCCAGTATAATATACTGGAGACTGGAGCATCGGTGCCCCAAACTCCATTATATTATGCTGGGCTGGTATATTATACTGGAAATCCAGTATATTAGACTGAAGTTCATATATAATGCTGGAGTATTTTTCCGGATTTTGAACAGCGTTTTCGTTCAGATTTATCTTTACATGAAAAGTGGCTAAATTTCGATTACTTTTGAAACTGGACTATTTTTGAATGACCAATTATAAATCTGGCTATTTTTGAATTTCGCCCGATTTATTACTCCCTCTCATCCACTTTAATTGATTTTAGGCCTTTTTTCTTATGGTCCACGGTATTTGATTTTTTTTAAATATCAAGAAGGAATTGACTTCTCTTTTCCAAAGTTATCCTTGGAGTAAAGAGTCTAGGATTAAGGTTAATATGGTCATTTTTATTGTTAATTAATGCTAAAAAGTGATTCTTTAATATGTGCAAAAACAACCAAAAAATCAATTAAAGTAGACCGAAAAGAGTACCTTTTAAGAGATACTATGATAGCTTTTATACTGTTTTAAACTCTATTGATACTTTCACGCATACATTATGTATGAGTTTTAACTTATATATACTGATATGTAAATTTTATTTTCCTCTGAGTGTATTTTAACGTGTTAGAGCATGTTATTTACTCCTTTTCAAGTCACCATATTAGACTTGATAGTATAAAATAGCAATACATCGTTAATGCACAAAAGTTAAATTTCTTTATTTTTATGTCCAACAATATGTAAAGTCTTAGCACATTCATATGCCTCTCTTCCTTATTTTGGCAATTCTTTGCTTTGCAAAACTTTTCTATTTTGTTCTCTTTCAAATTTTGGAATGTTAATCTTCACATGAACAAGAAGCACAGTACAAACAGCAAGCAGGTCCTAATCATAGCCAGAGACGGACCTATGCTATACCGAGAGGGGCACCGATACTCGTAAAGTTCGGCAAAAATTCCACATATACATGTATATGCCTTTAGAAAATAGTGAGGTATTAGTATTGGACACTTGTATACAAAGCAGATTTTGGTTGAATCTAAAAGTGCACCCCCGACCTTTAAATCTTGGATCTGCCTCTGATCATAGCTATAGATGAGAACGAAAAGAAAACAAGAAAAAAGAAAAAAGAAGACAACATTCTCACTAGCTAATGTAGCTATCCATTTTCTGAAGAGAACTCCTTCTGCAGCTGGACCAATACTCAGCAACAAGTTTAGCAAAAGATGAATTGGTTTGCATGAGTTTTGAGGGCTGATCATACTCCACAAGTTCCCCTACACCAATACCAAATTTGCATTAAAATCTTGTTATTAATCATTTCTAAAGTAACAGTAAGATTGAAACTGATGCTCCAACTTTAGAACTTGAAGAAACATACCAAAAGAGAGGACCATGACCATATCGCTGTCTATGACAGTAGGAACTCGGTGAGCAACAGTTAATACTGTGCAGTTTGAGAATTCTTCTCTAATAATTCTTTGCAGAATGGCATCAGTGGCCGAGTCGATAGAGGCAGTTGCTTCATCCAATACTAGAATTTTGTTCCTCCTCAAAAGGACCCTGCCTAAACAGAAGAGCTGTCTTTGCCCCATACTCCAATTTCCGCCTTCATCACTCACTGTTGAAAGTGAAATCAAGCATCATAGTACATGATGCTTGATCATAGTACATCATAACACATAAGAATAGATAAATAATTGTTACATTTTGTTGAAAATTTTACTCACCAGAGGAGTCTAGCAAGTTTGGCAGTGTACTAATGGTAGCCTTAAGCTGGCATTTCTCTAGAGCCTGTAAACCAGATACTTACTGAATAATTGGAAAGTAATATGAATCTTTTTTTATAGAATTGTGTCTGATAGATTACAGACTTTACCTTCCATATCTCATCATCAGAGTAGAGGCCTAAAGGGTCCAAATTCGTTCGAATGCTCCCCTTGAAAAGTGTTGGTTCTTGAGGGATGATGCTAAGTTTTGACCTTAAATCCTTGAGACCTATAGAACAAACGTTAATACCGTCTATGATAACTTGCCCACTGTAAGGCTCTACTAGGCGAAATAGAGCGCTTATAAGTGTTGTTTTGCCACTTCCTGTCCTTCCTACTACTCCTACTCTAGTACCCTCGCTGAAAGTGCAAGTTATCCCTTTGAGAACTAACGGAGAATTTGGACGATATCTGATCTGCAACGGACCAAGAGCTATAGTGGTTAGATATCTCCAAGTTTTCAGTTTCACAACATTTGTTAGATGATAATATTCATATTTCCACTGAATAATTGGATGTATGTTGAATATATGTAAGATTACAAGTTGTAAGTACCCCCACCTTTAGATCTAACAATTCTATTCTACCGTTGGTAGGCCAAGAAGATGGTGGCCTATTCTCTTCCACAATTGCTGGAGGCTCGGGAGGTATATGCATGAACTGTTTGATCCTTTCAGCCGAAATCACATAGTTAGCTAAGCTGCTATACCATCGGCTTAAGAAAACTTGAGTATTGGTAAGTACCAACGCATAAGAAAGAGAAAGTCCGATAAGACCTGAATGGAAAAAAGAAAAAAGCTATCAACAACAAGAGCATAGGAAACCAGGAAACGCATCCATTGAAAGATGTTCATATCAACTAGCACAAAATATTAGCACGAGTACCTGTAGAGACAAAACCCTTCGGGATCGAAACTAGGAGAAAAGCAGCAGTGAATAGGGTGAGGTTTTGAAGTGCTTCAGTTCTAAAAACTAACCACTCCATTGCTCCATTGGAGCAGAAAAAGACTTTTGCATCTGCATCGACAAGTTTTAGGTAGTTTTGGAAGAATCTGTCGACTGCTCCAAATGCTCTTATTGTGGCAACTCCAAGTGATGTCTCAGTTGCATAATTCATAACAGGAGCCTTTGTTGTCCCGTTGATCCTCATCAGCTCCTTGGCAGAGGGTTGATAATGTTCCTTCAAATAAAGAGGAAATATTTCAAATTAACAACTTAGAGCCCGTTTGGATTGGCTTAAAAAAAGTGGCTTTTAAGTATAAACTTAGAGCTTGTTAAGTGTTTGGATAAAAGTGCTGAAAATTAAAAAAAGTTGTTGAAGTGTTTGGTAAATAAGTGCTGGTAATCACTTGTTTCTTTTAAAATGACTGAAATATCCTTAAAGTTGTTAACACTATAAAGAAAATGATTACGATAATATTTTATTCTAAATTAATACATATACAAAAAAATTATAATTTAGTTCATTTTCAATTTAAACTGATTGCCTAAATATAAATTATTCATTTAAATAATATGCAATAATCTATTATTTCACCAAAAAATATTTTTTCGGCTCATAGCTTCAAATTCTTTGTTAACATGTAGACTCATTGAAAATTTTGATTTAGAATATAGTTTCACCAATTTAAAAAAATGAGGGATTCAACAGCAATTTTTTTTTTAAAAAAAAATGTTATAGAACCAAAAAAGAAACTAAAACAAAACAATGTATATAAAATATTAAATGTATCAAACATTTACAAAGCTACAGTTTGCTTTACGTTTACAACTTCAAACAAATTGATAAAATTTTGGGGAATGGCAGCAGAGATGACACGGGATTTATTAATTAGTAAGGGAAGGATAGTTTTGGATTTAGAAAAAGTAAAAGGGATAATAACTCTACAAAGAACAAAATACTATTTTTCACTTTCATGAATCCAAAACCAAAAGAGTTCGGCAGTGATGGAATTTGGAAGGCACACATTAGAAATGGCAAAGGAAAGGAGAAAAAGAAAAGATTATGGAATTTGGAAGGCAGAGATTGAAAATGGCGGAGGAAAGGAGAAAAAGAAAAGATTAGGGTATTTTGGAAATTATACATAAGTATCAGGGATAGCAATGTAAAATACTTGGTCAAAGAGGGATGACTTTTAAGCTAAAAAAAAAAAAGGTTGGGATAACCCAACTTATCACTTTTGGCTTAATTTGGACCTTTTGGCTTAAAAGCATTTGACCTTTTAAGCAGATTTTAAGTTTGCCAAACACCTCAATAAGCTAAAAAATGACTTAAAAGCTGGTTTGACCAGCTTTTAAGCCCATCCAAACAGGCTCTTAGTCATAGCTTTAGGTAAGAGAAGAAGTAGTATTTACCTATGTTGCTCGGACTCTCTGAAAATGTTGTCTGGTCCCTGTCGGATCCTCTAAAAATAGTGTATTTTCGGAGGATCTGATACAGGTGTGGCAACATTTTGGAGAGTCCGTGCAACATAGGTATTTTAGAGGAAAGAAATTTCACCTGGACATATTTTGAGCCGACTGTAGCAACAATGCCCACAAGGAGAACCTGCCATGTCACTGAGGCCATAATGCCGATTATTGCAAGCAATTCTATTCCAGCAGCCATCACATACGCATAGGAGAATGGCATGTCAAAATCTAATACACTCAAATCTGACGAAGCCTGAGGATTCAGTAATAGGCAACAATCAGTGAGACTTGTTCTGCCACATACTAAAAGTTGTTCAAAGGAAACGACAGTGTTTTTCATAGTCAGTTAGGTGCAAAAGAA
The DNA here is from genome assembly GCF_000715075.1 of Nicotiana tabacum. Lineage (NCBI taxonomy): Eukaryota > Viridiplantae > Streptophyta > Magnoliopsida > Solanales > Solanaceae > Nicotiana > Nicotiana tabacum. The sequence goes on along the minus strand of NC_134099.1, from coordinate 140,023,268 downwards.
CAAAGTCTTACTCGGATCAATATCCGCCCAACTGGAGTAGAGTCGAAGAACAGCATGGGAGCACTGAAAATGGAATCCGTGAAACCAGAAAAAAAGGCTTTAGAAGCTTTTAAACCAAGGAGAGCTGCAAATAGAGATCTGAGATACACAAAAAATGCACTAACTAGTGATATTAAAGTATAGACACCAATAACCATGAGATGGCTAAATTTAGGAGTTTGAATTGCAATTGCAATCCAGTAACTTGCAGCAGCCTGAAAAGCAACGAAGCCGGCCTGCGTAAGTATGTTGCAACAAAGGAAGAGTGATCCTTTAGAGATTACAACATAATCTAGGAAGAGCTTCCACATATAAGTTTCAGTTTCCTTTTCTTCCTCCTCTGTCAATTGTATTCCCGGCTTTAAGGAAACCTCTTTTTGGCTGTTTTCTTTTACAATGTAAGGCTTCTCAGTCTCTTCTGGTTCATTTCTATGTCCTGTATAAGGTTCATGTTCGTCTTTATAGGCCAGAGGATCAAGTCCAGCTACAACATTTATGTGAGCATTCACAAGCTGTTCAAACGCCATCCCAGACATCAATAGCTCATTATAACTTCCTGATTGAGTAATTTGCCCGCTCTCCATTACCTGGAAAAATAATTAGCATAAATAATTGACACAATGCGATTAATGAATAAGAGCCGGAAAAAGATTCTAACTAGTCAAAGTTAGTTACCAGAATTTGGTCAACCTCGGAGAGGAACTCCACTTGATGAGTAACAAGAATGACTGTTTTATTCTTCAGAGCAGTCATAACACAGTCCTGCATTTATGTTCAAAGTACTATAAAATACTAGAATATGTTACTTCGGTCTGTCAAAGTTGACACGCATGATACCAAGTTTTCACAGTTAACCTCACATTAAAAAGAGTTGATGCTGTATGTGCATCTACAGCGCTAAAAGGATCATCAAGAATATAAATATCAGCATCACTATAAACAGCTCGAGCAAGTTGAATCCTCTGCTTCTGTCCTCCGCTCATATTGAGCCCTCGCTGACCTATCTCCGTGAGGTCACCATAGGCGAAACTGTCAATATCTTTGTCTAGAGCAGATACCTTAACCGCCTCTTGATACTTGTTTTCGTCCATTGACCTCCCAAACAGTATATTATCACGGAGAGTTCCACTCTGGATCCAAGCAGTTTGAGAGACATAAGCGATGGATCCAAATACATGTACCTAGAAACAATTCCAAGGAGAGTTGAAGCCAATTAATTATAGGAATTATTTGATATAAATATCTTGATATGATGACTCACTGTTCCTGCGGTTTTTGGTATTTCTCCAAGTATGGCATATAGAAGCGATGATTTCCCAGCTCCAACTGGCCCACAAACTGCAATCTTCTGTCCTCTTTTTGCTTGAAAATTTAAATTTTTAAGCAATGCATCAGGCGACTGCGGATCCCAGGTGAAATGACCACCTACTATACAAACACTATGATCTGAATCCCCCATAGAAGATGTCATTACATCCTCTGGTTTGATCTCATCTTCAAGTAGGAAACTATTGATCCTATCAAAAGAAACTTTGACTTGAATCAAAGCTGAAAGAGCCTCGGGTATCATTCTAACAGGTTCTGACATGCACCTCAATGCCGCCAACACAGTGAAAATCGTAGCAGCATCAAATGGGGCACTCCCCAAAAGGACAAGCCCCAAAAAGATGACACACGAGACGATAGTTGGGGACATCCAATACAGTAAAGTGCCATAAGCCTTCTTAATCTGAATTTCAGCCAACCACTTAAATTCATTCTCCCGATGCAAGCCAATTGAGTTCTTGAAGTTTTCTTCCCAGGATTGCAACTTGATTATCTTCATACTATTAAGAATCTCAGATATACACCTCAGTCGTTTATCTTGAGCAATCATAAATTCAGACTGACATTTCTGAAGTAACTTTGCAAATGGCACATTCAGCAACCCACAGATAACGAGGGGTACTAAACCTGGAATTGCCCCAAGTCCTACAACCCCGAAAAGAACAATAACAGCTAAAAATATTTGCAGGCCAAAGCCCCATGCGCTGTGAAACCACATCGGAGATTCTCCCATTCGGTAAGCATCCACAGCAATGTAGTTCACTATCTCTCCAGTTGAGTGCCTATGCCTTCCTAAACTTGAGAGCTTGAGCTGTTTTTCATAGACTGCCATCATTAGAGCTGATCTCATTCTCATACCAATCCTCCTCGAATAGAAAAGGAAATGTCGAGAAGAAAAAGAGTCAACAACCTTGTCAATAACCAAGCACCCCACTAATAGAACACCTTCAAGAAAGGTTCTTCTCTCGCGACTTGAATAAGCCACAAATGCATATAGCATTAAAGGAGCAATTACAACAGCAAAAATCCTGAGAAGTACTAATGCTCCAGCAATAACCATTTGTTTCCAGTAAACTCTTGCTATGGCCTTAATGAGTAAGTTTTCTGAATTGTTTTGATGCTTCTCCCTTCGGAGTGCTTGCCACTCACGAGAAAGTTGCTCGTATGCTAAGATCGCTTCATCCTCAGATCCTAGACAAGGAATGTCTTCAAGAGCTAATGTTTTTGAGTTTCCCAAGCGAAGCAAACCATTAACCCAAGAAAATGACAACTTGCTAAAAAGACTATCCTGGCTTATACTAATTTGGTTGTGATCAGGTTGATCAACTAGTAGAGGTTCTAACAAATTCTGTTTTGAATAGGATTGAGAAAAGATGTGATAAAAGGTGCTTAAGGCAGAAAGGAAAATCAAGAAAGACACTAGCCATGTCACCACTTCTAGAGCCGGGATGCTGTGTGTTTTTATGGAAACTTCAATATTGAGAGTGGAAATCAACACAAAGAAAATGATCCACCAAGCTGATATCAAGATTTGGATCCATTTGGATCCTTGAACAAGCAATGATACAGTTAAACTAATCCAAATCAATCCGTGAACAACGTATTGTAACCAACTTAACTGACTAACACCACCATCTTTACTACTAGTAAGTTCCCATAAACCAAGACCAAAATACACAATGCTTACAACAGCACAACAAACTGAAATTCCTAGAGTTTTCCAATCCTTCCTATAACCACAAAAAATTCTAATTTTTCTCATTGAACTTACAAGTAAGACAAGAAGGAAAAGAAAGACTAACAAAAGATTCAATGCATCTACTATTGCTCTGTGGATGCATAATGAACCCCAATTGAATTCTCCTCCACATATCCACAAGAATTCTCCTGCAGTATCAGTGTATTCAAATATATGATAAGTCATCATATTTTGAAAACAGACAAGAAGATAAAGAAGGCATTAATACAAATTGAACTTGCTAGAGAATAGAGACGCATTCGGCATTTAAACTTGATGGGTTCAATCTGTACGGTTCTTTTAACACTAAGCTCATTGTACTTTTGAGAGCCAGCTTTCTGCTGATGGTGAAGGGGAGTAACTAAGAAAGTTGTTGCCCTGTAGAGGTCACGGGTTCAAGTCGTGGAAATAGCCTCTTGCAGAAATGGAGGGTAAGGCTGTGTACAATAGACCCTTGTGGTACGGCCCTTTCACGGACCGCGCGTAGCGGGAGCTTAGTGCACCGGGTTGTCCTTTCTGCGGATGGTCAAGAAAGTAACAAGATTCTAAAACACAAACATTTTTCTTCGTAACAATACTTCACTCTATATATATATATATATTTTTTTTTTTTTTGGTAAAGAAGCAAGCTAAGTTTTCTTCATTGAAGAGCCAGCAACAATATAATGAAAGTACTAAAAATCAAAGGCAATAGAATAGATGCACTTAGTTCATTCAAATGGAAACTAAGATGTTAACACGGCAAAGAAAATACACAAGGAATTAAATAGTATACCAAGTTGAACAGCATGTGGAGAAGCCATTGTTAGAGGGATGCCTCTAATCAGATGATGCAGCTTATTGATATATGCAAAACTAAACCTACAGCTACCTATATATAGTTGAACATATTTGAGTGTGAATTTATACTAGGATTTTTTTTATATTTATTAGTATTAATAAATTTATACGTGATAGCAGCACGGCCAAAGAGATGGTGATGACAATGTGAACGCAATGATATTAAAGTATGAGGAGTATAAGTGTTTGTATTGTCCTCTTGTGTCTGCTCTGAATCAGTCAGCTGACCACAACCTCTAGTCCAGTAGCACAGTATCACAAGTTTTTTGTTCCTATCGGCGATTTTTTCCTCAATTCAAACAATATTGTATTTTTTTTGGAGGTGCGAATAAAGTGTCACATTCATAGCTGAAAAGATGGGAAACCTACGTATAAGGTGTAGGTATTTTTTAATGTTGTGAGACCTTTTGGGAAAAATGGTATGGGCTTGGTCTAAAACGAACAATATTACACCATATTAAAAGTATCTTTGGGTTGGTTTAGCCTAATAACTGGTATCAGAGCTCAAGGTTCAGTGGGCCGAGTATCGCGATGGCGACGAGCTTGGAGACGCACACAAGGAGAAGCTAGTTGGGGGCTTCGAATGCCATAAATATTCTAACGATGTGACTGGCACATAGAAAATATCAAAAATTGAGCTGGGAACTTAATTGAGGGGAGATTATTGGGAATGTAAATAAAGTCTCACATTGGTAGCCTAAAAATTGGGATCCTACAGATAAGTTGTAGGAATCTCTTAAGGCTTTTTGGAAGAAAAAAAAAACATCCAGGCTTGGTTCAAATCGGATAATATCACAGCATGTTAAGAGTATTTTTGAGCCGTTTTAGCCCAACAAGCTTGAGCCGCACCTGGATTTAAGAATGGGTTCATTTTCATGAAATCTCAATATTGAACCTACTCTATTTCTAGGCATACTGTTCACCTTCTTGAGGTTATATAACATTTCATTTTTTAGTATAAAGTTTACAAGTTAAGAAAATCTCGTTGAAAGCAGAAACTCAATCTGTAACGATTATTTTCACTGGTTTAAAAGGCTTGACTGATCTGATAATTATGAGGTGTTTGAATCTCAATCTTATTCTATAAGAATTTGGTTGTATTACCTTTTTATTGAACAAGATAAAACAGCCTTGCTTTTTCTTTAATTTCAGAAAATTATAAAATAATATCTTTCTTTGAAATTGTAGGTCACTGTGAAAAGCTAAAACAAGTAGAAATAATTGCAGAAGTAAGTAAACAACCTTTTTGTTTATATATTATTGCCAATACTATTACTATTACTACCGAGAATACATTATGATTCTCTCCAAACATCAGTCTGAAAGAAATTACAACTATTTTGGAAATAAAGAAAACGGTAATATAGAGATGTAGAAAGGGACGTCAGGGCCTGCGAGATGCCAGCAAAAATACCTTGGGTCTCCTAGTCGAATATATCTGCAACTGACCTCTCGACCAACCACTACCTGCTCCAAAATCTGTACAGAAAGTGCAGAGTGCAGTATCAGTACAACCGACCCTATGTATTAGTAAGTGTCGAGCCTAAACTCGACGAGGTAGTGACGAGGCTACGACAGGGCAATTACAATATAACCTGCATACAGTGCACAATAAAAGTAGAAAGAAGAACAGGACAAAATAAGCAGTAACTTGCAAGGAATGAATACAGAACTCAAGTGTCTTATCAGTATCCATCAATAACCAATCCTCAAGTGAAATGCAAAGCTACCAAATAACTTACACAGTAGAAGAAAAATACATAAACACACAAATTGATGCGGCCTGCGTCCCGATCCCACCATATATCAATATCAATATTAACATTCACCCTTATTACTCCATATCAATCCACCCTTATTCCTCATATTGCGGTGAGCAACCCGATCCCACCGTACGATAGCATTTCACCCTTATTCCTCATGTTGCGGCGCATAACCCATTCCCACCATATCAACATCAATTACTCAATAAGTACAGAAATTTCACAATTTATCTCAAAACTCTTCAAAATATTTAAACCTCAAAACAAAGCAAACAGAAAGCTTGTACATTATAAAATTCACACAAATAATATTACTCAACGAAACTAATCGAAAATATACCATAAAACACCGATAAACCAGCTTAAGCAAATAATACGAGACAATGAAACTACGGGGAACTAATACCTTTAACAATAAAAAAAAAGAACAATGTCTGACAAGAAGAAATTAAGCATGAAAATACCAGTAAAGTATGTAGAAGTTAAGGCAGGAAAAAATAATATAAGTAGAACGGAAAGTAAACAGACAAAACAGATAAATTGGCGGCGTATAGGTACTTGTCACCTCACTTATTCGTCACTCACATGGATTTTCACATAGCAATTAAGTCAAGGGTTCCTAATCCCTCGAGTCAAAGTTAGACACGACACTTACCTCGATCCACAGGCCACTCACTGCTCAATTACCGCTTTTCCTCTATATTCCACCTTCAAACCACTCGTATCTAGCCATAATTAACTTAATAACATCAAATATTGCTAAGGAAATCAATTTCAATACATAAATTTAGGTTTCCCAATATTTCCCCCAAAAAGTCAAAAATCGCCCCCGGCCTGCTTAGTCAAAACTCGAGGTTCGGACCAAAATCCATTCATCCATTCACCCCCGAGCCGAATATGTAATTAGTTCCGGAATTCAATCCCAAATTGAGGTCTAAATCCCCAATTTGCAAAAACCCCAAATTTCTATCATGAAAAAACAAGATTTAGGACTAGGAATATAATGGGTAATGATAGAAATTGAAGGAAATTTGTAAAGAGTACAAACCTATAATTTGATGTTGAATTCTCCCTTCAAATATTGCCCTAGGTTGAGTTCTAATGAAAGACATATGAAATTTTGAAGAAATCCCGTATTGAATTCTGTTTTAAAACACTGGGCAGGCCTTCTTCGCATTCGTGTAGGGCCTGCCGCATTCGCGAAGAGCCAGCGTTGATGGCATGCGTGATCGCTAAAAGTTGTCTGCGTTCCCAATGGTTTGTCCCACCTGGACATCGCGTTCGCGTAGAACAACTTGTAAATCCCAGCCCACCTCCATTTACTCTACGCGTTCGCATGAGCCGGTCGCGTTCGCGAAGAGTAGACCCTTCAGTGCTCCACATTCGCGACCAAGACCTCGTATTCGCATAGAAGAAAAACCACCCCGGCCCATCTTACTCTTCGCGTTCGCGTGAGAAGCTTCGAGAAGGCGAAGATGGAAACCAGCAAGTGCTGAAGCTGCAGAAAATCAGATTTTTTTCTAAGTTCAAAACAACCCGTAGCCTATCCGAAACTTACCCGAGCCCTCGGGGCTCCAAAACAAATATGTACACAAGTCTTAGAATATCATACGAACTTTCTCGTGCGATCAAATCGCCAAAATAACACCTAGAACAACAAATTTAGCACCAAATCACATGAAATTCTTAAGAACACTTTGAAATTCTTATTTTCACAATCGGATATCCGAATCATGTCAAATCAGTTCTGCTTCTCACCAAATTTCACAAATAAGCTATAAATATTATTTAGATCTGTACCGGGCTCCGAAACCAAAATACAGGCCCGATACTAACAAGATCAAACATTAACCAAATTCTTAAAACCATTTAATTTCCAATCTTTCAATTTTCATCAAAAATTTATTTCTCGAGCTAGGGACCTCGGAATTCGATTCCGGACATACGCCCAGGTCCTATACTTCGATACAGATCCATCAGGACTGTCAAAACATGAGTCCGGGTCTGTTTACTCAAAACATTGACCGAAGTCAACTAAATCAACTTTTAAAGGCAAAAATTATTATTTTATCAACTTTTAACATAAAAGTTTTCTAAAAACACATCCGAACTGTGCACGCAAATCGAGGATGGTAAAAATGAGATTTTAAAGTCCTCGGAACACATAATCGAGTCCTAAAATATAAGATGACCTTTTGGGTCATCACATTCTCCACCTCTAAAACAACCGTTCATCCTCGAATGGACATAGAAAAGTACCTAAGCTGGTGAAAAGGTGGGGATATTTTCTCCGCATATCGGACTCGGAATCCCAGGTAGCTGCCTCAACAAGCTGATCTCTCCACTGCACTCGAACCGAAGGATAACTCTTCGACCTCAACTAACAAACCTGCCAGTCTAGAATAGCTACCGACTCCTTCTCGTAGGTCAAATCCTTGTCCAACTAGACAGTGCTAAAATCTAACACATGGAATGGATCACCGTGATACTTCCGAAGCATGGACACATGGAATACCGGATGTACCGCTGATAAGCCTAGTAGCTATGCAAGTTTGTAGGCCATCTCTCCCACTCACTCAAGGATCTCAAAAGTCCCAATATACCTAGGGCTTAACTTTCCCTTCTTTCCAAACCTCATTACACCCTTCATGGGCGATACCCGAAGCAACACTCTCTCTCCGACCATGAATGCCATATCACGAACCTTACGGTCGGCATAATTCTTCTGCCTGGACTGAGCTGTACGAAGTCTATCCTGAATGATCATAACCTTATCCAAGGCATCCTGTACCAAATATGTACCCTATAGCCAAGCCTCCCCGCTCAAACCATCCAACCAGTGATCGACACCATCTACCATATAATGCCTCAGAGGGAGCCATCTGGATGCTCGATTGATAGCTGTTGTTATAGGCACACTCTGGTAATGGCAAGAACTGATCCCAAGAACCTCTAAAGTCGATAACACAAGCACAGAGCATATCCTACAAGATCTGAATAGTATGCTCGGACTGTCCGTCCGTCTGAGGATAAAAAGCTATCTTAACTCGACCAGCGTACCCAACTCACGATGTACTGCCCTCTAGAAGTGCAAGGTAAACTGCGTACCACGATCAGAAATAATAGACACGGGCACACCGTGGAGACGAACGATCTCACAGATATAAATCTCTGCCAATCACTCCGAAGAATAGGAAACTGCCATAGGAATGAAATGCGCTGACTTGGTCAGTCTATCCACAATAACCCAAACTGCATCGAACTTCCTCTGAGTCTGTAGGAGTCCAACAACGAAATCCATAGTGATACGCTCCCACTTCCACTCAGGAATCTCTATCTTCTGAAGCAAACTACCAGGTCTCTGATGTTTGTACTTTACTTGCTGGCAATCTAGACATTGAGCTACATATGCAATAATATTCTTCTTCATCCTCATCTACCAATAATGCTGCCAAAAGTCCTGATACATCTTGGTGGCGCATGGATGAATAGAATATCGGGAACTATGAGCCTCCTCTTGAATCAACTCATAAAGTCCATCCATATTAGGCACACAAATACGACCATGCATCCTCAAACTCCATCATCTCCAACCGTAACCTGCTTGGTATCATTGTACTGCATTGTGTCCCTAAGGACAAGCAAATGAGGGTCATCATATTGCCGCTCCCTGATACGCTCAAACAAGGAAGACCGAGCGACTGTGCAAGCTAAAATACAACTGGGCTCAAAAACATCCAACCTTACGAACCGATTGGCTAAGGCTTGAACATCTAATGCAATTGTTCTCTCACTGACTGGAATGTACGCAAGGCTCCTCGTACTAGCTGACTTCCTACTCAAAGCATCGGCCACCATATTGGCCTTCCCGGGATACTAGATGGTGATATCATAGTCTTTCAATGGCTCAATCCTCTGCCTCAAATTGAGCTCCTTCTGCTTAAACAAATACTGTAAACTCTTATGAACTGTGAATACCTCACACGACACGCCATATAGATAGTGCCTCCAAATCTTTAGCGCGTGAACAATGGCTACCAACTCCAAGTCATGAACATGATTATTCTTTCCGTGAACATTTAGCTGTCGTGAAGCATATGCAATAACCTTTCCACCCTGCATCAATATCGCACCAAGTCCAATATGAGATGCGTCACAATATACTGTATAGGGCCCTGAACCTGTGGGCAACACCAACACCGGTGCCGTAGTCAAAGTTGTCTTGAGATTTTGAAAGCTCGCTTCACACTCATCTGATCATTTGAACGGGGAACCCTTCTGAGTTAACCTGGTCAACGGGGCTGCTATAGATGAAAACCCCTTCACATATCGATAGTAATAACTTGCCAAACCCAAGAAACTACGGATCTCTATGGCTGAAGTAGGTCTGGGCCAATTTTGAAAGACCTCAATCTTCTTAGGATCCACCTGAATACCCTCTACTGATACAATGTGACCCAAGAAAGCAACTGAACTCAACTAAAACTCATATTTTGAAAACTTAGCATATTGTCCCACCTCCTTTTTCCGTGCCCGCGAGGGTGCGTAGGGAGTTTTCTCCAATTAAAGGACAGTCGAAACAGGATTGGTTTATTTGTTTTAGAGTCGCCACCTGGGAATTTTAAGGCGTCCCAAGTCACCGGTTTTGATCCCTGAATCGAGGAGAATATGACTCTGTTTGTTATTCTGCGAACCAGAAATCCTGAGTAAGGAATTCTGTTAATCCGGAAGAAGGTGTTAGGCATTTCCGAATTCCGTGGTTCTAGCACGGTCGCTCAACTGTTTTTATTCTTGGCTTAATTATCTTGATTTTACTAAATAATTTTTATTGCATGATTTTGTTACCGCTTTTATTTAGATTGTTTACAATTATATAAACGAATTACGCGTACGTATACTCGTATTATATACCTTTTATAATCATAAAGAATCATGCCACACATACGTGTACATAAAAAGGTTGATAATATTTTTTATATTTTTATTATAAAAAAAATCATACGTTCGAAGTTAGAAATAAAATTAAGAACATCGTCGCCCTTGTATGATTAAACAGTGAACTGCACATCACGGGTTATATGAAATTATTTTAACATCCTTGGAGAAATCCCTTTTATTAAATATTCGCTCGAAGTTGCGCGAACGCATAATCCGAATTTGCTTTTAAAAATATAATCAGGTTACGCGAACGCATCCCTAATCGCACAAAATATTCGTAATGGTATTATGGATTTTCCACAAATTTATATCCATACATTTTTATGTGAAAATCATGAGAAATTCCCATTTTTGAGATGCCCTTAAATTCTTTGAAAAGAATTCACAATTTATTAAATGTTGACCGCTGATTATATTTTCCGCATATGAATTACATTCCTCCAAGCTATTCAAATTTAAAGATAAGAATAAACATATGATTAACACTATTTTTTAGTAAATACAACATATGTATACTAAAAATGTGAATAGCGTATGAAACTAAAAAAATCAATTCTTGAAAGGAAATGATATTTTCGAAGAATTCTCATTATTCTTTTTGCAACGAATGCTATTTTTGCACTCTTAAAATTGTTACACGTTATAAATCTAATCTACTTCTACATCGCTTGTTCTTAATCCGATATGCATGATTATTTTAGTTAATTCTGCTTATGATTGAGTTTGGGATATACATAATCGAAACGATTTCTATTCTCAACCTATGCGAACTATTGGAAAACGCTAACATTCGCATTGTAAAATTCCTAGGCCATTTGTTATTAAGAAAGAGAACAAATCTACCTGTTGACTTAATAAAATGATATTGCATACAACATTATTCGCCATATTTTGACATTGTGAACATAGCGGATTTTACTAATGCAACTTTCAACTATTGATTGTAAACATAACCATTATTATGCCTTAATATAGCAAAATGCAACCAACATCACCTAGCTTTAAACAACAACTAACTAACTAACAAAATAAATCAATAATGTATTTTTTCCTTGATATTTCCATATTATGTTGTACCTAACTAACAATACCATAAAGCTTAAATAATGGCCAACTTTCTGCCATGTTCCTTATTTTGACAGTTCAAATATAACTAAACTAATGAGATTTCGAAATGGATAACATTATTACAAAGCTTTTATACGAATTTCAAAATAAGACAATTAACTTATAGCCATCGTGTCGAACTCACTATTAGTTAACCAACATGAAGCAAAGCTGAAATTTAAACTAATGAACTTAGATGAATGGAAAACAGAATTATAACTTCCAAGCTTCATTTATTTGTCATGTTGAAGCTCTTCACAATATGAGTTTAAAAGATATGTACCTGGAAATGAAGGTAGAAGGAGTAAATTTCAGCAGTAATAGCAGCAACAAAACACCGGCAGAATATACCAATAACACAGCAAGTCTGAACAAGACCCGTTAACCCGGATGAACAGTGACAGAAATTTGAGAAAAATTTCAGATTTAAACCGAACAATATCCACAAACAAACAACGGATAGATTCTAGAAAGGTAACACTTTAGATTTCAGTTTCTTTCTTCTATCTGTTTCAGATTCCTATTTCTGATTTTTCTGTTCAGTTTTCCTCTCTTAATTTCTGATCTCTTTTTTTTTTAAATCTGAGTTCTTTTCTTTCTTCAAAATCTGAGTCTTAAAATCAGTCTTAAAATCAGTCCCCTTTCTTAAAAATATGCTTCCTGTATTTATACAGGTCTGCCCCCCTTCTCTTAAGTGCTGCCTGGACCCCTTCTTCTATTAAAAACCAGAAAGTCATATCCAAAATCTGCTTTTAACTACTTTAAATCCCATTAAGTGGACTTTTCCTGATTTCCAGCATTCCATTACCCTTTGTTTCCCATTATCCCATTAAATTAAAAGCCATTAACATTCCACTTTCAGCCCACTATTATTATCATATTACCCTCACTGTTTTATCCCAGAAATACCCCAGAAATCCTACTGTAATTACTGTTATTACTGCCTTTAAACTAAAATTCAGAATCTGATACAAAACAGATTTTAAAATCTGTCCAGGCTTAATTATCCTTCTGATTTAAACAGCTAGAACCAATCCTAATCAATTTCCTAACACAGTTGTATCTAATCAACCCTTGTAAACTTGAATTCAAACTTAACATCACAATAACATTACACTGAATTCAGTACAATAATTCAAACTGAACTTCAACTTTGAACTAAAATCAAACAAACACAGGAGCATTGTCAATATACTGACAATGCCCTGAAACTTAATGTTCAGGAAACAATATATACACAACATTTATTTTGACAGACTCATTGAAATATAAACAAAGGTGATTTAACTGACGAGTATTAATTAAACTGATTATCTACAACATTTGTCAACAAACAGTCTATAAAAATAGAAACAGATTGTTTCAATCAGTATTATCATAAACGAGAATTCATAATATAACTAATCGACGAACTTAATCGAGTCGATTACACACATTGTAAATAATCATACTGACAGAAACAATAGTATAATTCTGATCAAATAGACGGGTATGAGACAGAATCACAAAACCAACTAAACAAATATGAAAAATTACACCAGCTACTGAAACAAACAACATTATACACATAGGAAACAAAAAGAAAAATAGGGAAAATACCTTTACTTCTTCAAATTCACACGGACACAGGGGCAACTTGGATTCGAACTTTTGAAATCAAACAGACCTTAGTCGAAGTATTCTCAACTGAAAATACTTCGACTAAGGTCGATTAGACCCCAACCTTATATTTAATTTGGGGCAGAACCCAAAAATTGGAATTTTTAGGGTTTCTGATTCTTGGATCTTAAATTCGAACATTTCTAGGTATATTCGAATCAAACCAATGGTATTCTAGGCAGGAGGGAGGTCAGGTGGGTAACTGGTGTGAGTCTGAGGTAGGTTGGGATAGGGTCAGGTTTCACTCGAATCTTCAAATGAAGATTCGAGCAGTTCCAGTAGGATTCGAGCCATGCAACTAACAGATCCGTGATGAGGATGGATAGGGGATGCTATGGTGTTAATTATGGGCTGTTTGGTTTAGATCTGAGTTTGGCTCGAATCTTCAAATGAAGATTCGAGAACCTTCAGGAGGATTCAAGCCAAGTGGCTAACATAATTGGATAGAGGATGGTCAGGGGGTTCCGGGGTGTTAAGGTGGTGACCGGCGGCGTTGTTGCCGCCGGGTTTCAGGCGGTGGGGAATGAGGGCGGCTAGGGTTAGGGGTGTGATTTCGGAGGGGATGATGAACAGTAGAGAGGAGGGGGGTGTTTAGTTAGGGGGCCGGGGTATGGGTTTAGGATTTATATAGGGAAAGGGTGGATGGATATTGACCGTCCGATCAAGTAAGATTCACGGTCAGGATCATCTCACTTAACCAAACGACGTCGTTTGGTTTAACGTTGGGGTCGGGCTGAATCGAGGCAATGGGTCGGGTAAAAGTTACGGGTAAGGGATGTGGGATCTCAACCGTTGGTTGGATTTGATCCAACGGCCCTTGATGAAGGATGACCAAACGCCGTCGTTTGGTTTGTTTGAATTGGACCGGACATGGTGATGTTGGGATTGGGCTGTGGAGGGTTGAAATTGTTTGGGCCTGATTTTTGTTTAGGATATTTGGCCCAGATCCATTTTGCCCATTTAATTTCCACTTCTTTTTAATTTCCAATTTAATTATTAAAATCCTAATTAAAATTATAAAAACAAGAATTAACTTTACAAGTCATTAATCAACCTTTAACAATTATTAACACATAGACAAAATATTAATCACATAGTGAAACATTAAAATTAGAACAAATGCATATTTTTTTTATTTTTAATCAATTATTAAATGCATAATTAAATCCTAGATATGCATGAAACATGTATTTTTATTTTAATTTTGTTTAATTATAACAAAGCAAACATTTAGGGACAACACAAATAATTAACAAACACCACACAAATTCTAAAAATTGCACAGTAAAAGAGATTTGTTTTATTTATTTTTTTTGATTTATTTTGGAGTTGTTTTCATGAGGCAAAAATCACGTGCTCACAGCTGCCCCTCTTTGCGCGGAAACTCGAAGAGTTTTCGTGCAAAGATAAACTGAGCGGATACGAGCGATTTTTGCCCGTTCAAATACTCCGTGGGAAGCATTTTTGAAAGATTTGACCGAACCTCTGCTTCAAAGGTTTCCTACATATCCTTGGCTATAAAGGAATTAGGTCAATGTAGTTCGGGAAGTTTTGGGTAGCTGGGACTACCATGGGATTGTGATGCTACTGCTGTTTCGTGCTGCTTTTACTGCTTGCTGACCTCCTTATTACACCTTGCTTCAAAGGTAATACAAAAAGCTAAACTAGACTATGGTACATGAATTATAAAATCTTATCTAGATCATGCCCTTGCGTTTTTTGTTGTCTTGATATCTTGGTGACTCTTGGGCATTTGGCTTATTCTGCATTCCCTTTCATTGTGTCCTGTATTTTCTTTCTCTGTTTGGGACTCTTGTTGTTTCCTACTGGGACTTTGTTGGACTCCTCTGCTTTATTAACTCTAAGTGTGCTCCTTTCTCATACGAGCGGGCTTTTGATTTCAATACTTCAATTATATTCCCTTGTTCTCCAGGTGGGCGCCTGACTTCTGTTGCTTCAATTCTTCATCCTCATTCTTCAGGTGGACGCCTGATTTCTCCTTCAACTCTTCATCCTCATTCTCCAGGTGGACGCCTGATTTCTTCTTCGATTCTTTATCCTCATTCTCCAGGTGGACGCCTGACTTCTTCTTTAATTCTTCATCCTCATTCTCCAGGTGGACGCCTGACTTCTTCTTAAATTTTTCATCCTCATTCTCCAGGTGGACGCCTGACTTCTTCTTAAATTCTTCATCCTCATTCTCCAGGTGGACGCCTGATTTCTTCTTTAATTCTTCATCCTCATTCTCCAGGTGGACGCCTGACTTCTTCTTAAATTCTTCATCCTCATTCTCCAGGTGGACGCCTGACTTCTTCTTAAATTCTTCATCCTCATTCTCCAGGTGTACGCCTGATTTCTTCTTTAATTCTTCATCCTCATTCTCCAGGTGGACGCCTGACTTCTTCTTAAATTTTTCATCCCCATTCTCCAGGTGGACGCCTGACTTCTTCTTAAATTCTTCATCCTCATTCTCCAGGTGGACGCCTGACTTCTTCTTAAATTCTTCATCCTCATTCTCCAGGTGGACGCCTGAATTCTTCTTAAATTCTTCATCCTCATTCTCCAGGTGGACGCCTGATTTCTTCTTTAATTCTTCATCCTCATTCTCCAGGTGGATGCCTGACTTCTTCTTAAATTTTTTCTTTATCCTCATTCTCCAGGTGGACGCCTGACTTCTTCTTAAATTCTTCATCCTCATTCTCCAGGTGGACGCCTGACTTCTTCTTAAATTCTTCATCCTCATTCTCCAGGTGGCGCCTGACTTCTTCTTAAATTCTTCATCCTCATTCTCCAGGTAGACGCCTGATTTCTTCTTTAATTCTTCATCCTGATTCTCCAGGTGGACGCCTGACTTCTTCTTAAATTCTTCATCCTCATTCTCCAGGTGGACGCCTGACTTCTTCTTAAATTTTTCATCCTCATTCTCCAGGTGGACGCCTGACTTCTTCTTTAATTCTTCATCCTCATTCTCCAGGTGGACGCCTGACTTCTTCTTTAATTCTTCATCCTCATTCTCCAGGTGGACGCCTGACTTCTTCTTTAATTCTTCATCCTCATTCTCCAGGTGGACGCCTGACTTCTTTTTTAATTCTTTCTCCGGGTGTTTCCTGACACAAATGTTGTTTTTGCCCCTATTTTTAATCAAAGAAAACTTTGTTAGTTTTAAAACAGGATGGTTAACTGGGGCATTCTTGCCGACGGTGGGGCTTCTCTTCGTCTTGTTTTGTTGCCTTGGAATGGTTGAAAAGACTGTTTGTCCTTGTAATTGACCCTTAACTATAGGATCCCCATCTGTATGTTTTCCTTCAAACTCTTTTAACCGTAATCATATGTTCTCCTGACATTGCTGATCCGTTTTTGATTTTTCTTACACCCATATCTTATTATTTTTTATTACCTCCTGCCCATCATGGCCGTATTTTTGTCCTATGCAACATTGAATCTTGGTAGTATACCTTGACATTCTTTCTTATTTGTTTGGAACAAAACTCATCTCAAATGCTTTAGAAGAGTAATATTATTAGTGACGAAAACATGACGATTTCGACAATCTATAATGAAAAGAAAAATCCAATTTTGGATGATTTTTTGGAGAAGGAATAAAGGACTTATCTGATTGGAGTCACTGGCGCCAATGATCATGGTATGCATTTTGGATTAATCAACTCAGTCTTTTTAACCAACCTCTTTTCAATTGTTTTCCACAACCCAATTTTCTTTTGCCAATTTACAAACCTTATTTGGGTCGCTGTATCTAAAAGAGTTTAACCCGACAAACCTTCCTCATTTGTTTATTTCTTCATTCCTTTTCGCCTTATGGTGCCTGCGAAGGTTTTCACCAATAATACTCTCTCATTTTACTTTCTCTCAACTTTCGTCATCTCATGGTGCCCGTGTGGGTTTTCACCTATAAGACTCTCTCATTTTTACTTTCTTTTCTTGTTTGGACCAGAGTGTTAGGAACCATCTTCATTTGCTTGACTCGGCATTTTTCTAAGATTGGTCGAAAGGTCTTTTTGGTATGGGGTTAGAATGGAAAGGTATCAAAATTTAAACAGTTTTGATATGGGTTTAAAATTACAACTTTTGGAATCTTTTTCTTATCTCTAATACAATTCCTGCCCCAGTTTCTTGATTGGGGTCTCTTAATGTTTCTTTTTGCGCACATTATGCATATTGTGCACCCTATGACCGAGCCGTGAGGCGCCTACGTATCCTTCTTTGAGGAATCAGGTCAAACGTAGTTCACTCAATAATAGTGATTTTCTTTCCTTTTTTTTAATTATTATTATTATTTCATATTTGATTTTCATTGATTCCAAGAGAGGGTAGGAAAGAAACAAATATGGCTCAAAGGGGAAGCAAAGGGTATAGTGTTTGGATAGCAGAATAAATTGCCTTTGTCATTCCAATCTTCGAAATAATGCTAAATACAAACATTCAAAAAGTTATGCATAATATCTCTTTACCGCGTCAGAATTGATCGCCATGTCTATGCATTTGCCTTCAATATCTGTTAAGAATAGTGCACCATTCGATAATACTCTAGTCACAATGAACGGTCCTTGCCAATTCGGGGCAAATTTGCCTTTTGCCTCAACCTGATGTGGAAGAATACGTTTCAGCACATGTTGACCCACTTCAAACTTCCGTGGACGCACCTTTTTGTTGTATGCTCTTGCTATTCTTCTTTGATACAATTGACCATGACATACTGCGGCCAATCGTTTTTCATCAATCAAGTTTAACTGTTCCAGACGGGTTTTGACCCATTCATCATCATCAATCTTTGCTTCGGTGATGATCCGAAGGGAAGGAATCTCAACTTCTGCAAGAATTACTGCTTCAGTGCCATATACCAACAAATAAGGAGTTGCTCCTACTAAAGTGCGAACAGTAGTGCGATATCCCAATAACGCAAATGGTAGTTTTTCATGCCATTGTCTTGAACCTTCTACCATTTTCCGAAGTATCTTCTTTATGTTTTTGTTGGCTGCCTCGAATGCTCCATTCGCCTTGGGCCGATATGGGGTAGAGTTGCGATGTGTAATCTTAAACTGTTGACATACTTCCTTCATTAAGTTACTGTTAAGATTAGCACCGTTATCTGTGATGATCACCTTTGGGATTTCGAATCGACATATGATATTTGAGTGGACAAAATCGACCACAGCTTTCTTGGTCACTGATTTGAATGTTTTGGCCTCAACCCATTTGGTAAAATAATCAATGGCTACCAGAATGAACCTGTGCCCATTGGATGCTGCCGGCTCAATTGGTCCAATCACATCCATGCCCCAAGCAACGAAGGGCCATGGTGCCGACATTGTGTGCAACTCGGATGGTGGAGAATGAATCAAATCTCCGTGTATCTGGCATTGATGACACTTGCGCACAAAACTGATACAATCTCGCTCCATGGTAAGCCAATAATAACCAGCTCGGAGGATTTTCTTTGCCAACACATATCCGCTCATGTGGGGTCCACAAACTCCCGAATGTACTTCAGACATGACAGTCGTAGCTTGTCTGGCATCTATGCATCTTAATAATCTAAGATCTGGTGTTCTTTTATACAAAACTCCTCCGCTTAAGAAGAACCCATTTGCCAATCGCCTAATGGTTCTCTTTTGATCCCCCTGTGGCTTGTGCTGGATATATCCCCATTCTGATATATTCCTTGATGTCGTGGAACCACGGTTCACCGTCAAATTCCTCTTCAACCATATTGCAATAAGCGTGTTGATCGTGGACTTGAATATGTAGTGGATCCACATAAGCTTTGTCCGGATGGTGCAACATTGATGCCAGGGTAGCCAATGCATCGGCAACCTCATTATGGATCCTTGGAATATGTCGGAACTCCACTGATTGAAACCGCTGACAAAGATCATGTAGACATTGTCGGTATGGTATGAGCTTCAAGTCTCGGGTTTCCCATTCTCCTTGAATTTGATGTACCAGAAGATCCGAATCTCCCATGACTAAGATTTCCTGGATACCCATGTCTGCGGCTAGCCTTAACCCCAAAATACAAGCTTCATATTCAGCCATATTATTGGTGCAATAAAATCGTAGTTGAGCCGTAACAGGATAGTGATGCCCTGTTTCAGAAATGATTACAGCTCCTATCCCGACTCCTTTCATGTTAGCGGCCCCATCAAAGAAAAGTTTCCAGCCAGGTTTTTCAATTTGCTCCATCTCGCCGATATGCATTATTTCTTCATCGGGAAAATAGGTTTTCAACGACTCGTACTCCTCGTCGACCGGGTTTTCGTCTAAATGATCGCCCAGTGCTTGGGCTTTCATTGCAGTTCGAGTCACATAGATGATGTCAAATTCTGTGAGCAATATCTGCCACTTTGCAAGTCTTCCCGTTGGCATAGGCTTTTGAAAAATATATTTCAACGGATCCAAACGCGAAATGAGGTAAGTAGTGTAGGACGATAAATAGTGTTTCAACTTCTGAGCTACCCACGTTAGGGCGCAACATGTCTTTTCCAGATGAGTATACTTAACCTCATAAGCTGTGAATTTCTTGCTAAGGTAGTAGATGGCATGTTCTTTTCTGCCGGTGAGGTCATGTTGCCCCAATACACAACCAAACGAATTTTCCAAGACCGTCAAGTAAAGAATCAGAGGTCTTCCTGGCTCCGGTGGGATCAGCACGGGTGGGTTTTACAAGTATCCTTTTATCTTATCAAACGCTTCTTGACACTCATCGGTCCATTTGACCGCAACATCCTTTTTCAACAATTTGAAAATAGGCTCACAGGTTGTCGTGAGCTGAGCAATAAACCTGCTGATGTAATTAAACCTCCCTAACAAACTCATTACTTCAGTTTTGTTCCTTGGAGGTGGCAATTCTTGGATGGCTTTGATTTTTGATGGGTCTAGCTCGATGCCTCGTCGACTGACTATGAATCCCAGCAACTTTCCAGATGGAACTCCAAATGCGCATTTGGCAGGGTTAAGCTTGAGGTTGTACCTGCGAAATCTTAAGAAGAATTTCCTCAAATCCCCAACGTGGTCGACCTGATGCTTTGATTTTATGATCACATCGTCCACATATACTTCAATCTCCTTGTGTATCATATCATGAAACACTGTGGTCATTGCTCTCATATAAGTTGCCCCGGCGTTCTTCAAACCAAAAGGCATTACTCGGTAGCAATAAGTTTCCCATGGTGTGATGAATGCCGTCTTTTCTGCATCTTCTTCATCCATTAGAATTTGATGATACCCGACATAACAATCCACGAAAGATCCTATCTCATGCTTGGCGCAATTATCGATCAAAATATGGATATTGGGTAATGGGAAATTATCCTTTGGACTTGCTTTGTTGAGATTGCGGTAGTCGACGCATACTCTAATTTTGCCGTCTTTCTTTGGTACGGGAACGATATTAGCTAACCAAACAGGATATCGAGTGACTCGAATGACCTTCGCTTCCAACTGTTTGGTGATTTCTTCCTTAATTCTCACACTCATATCAGGCTTGAATTTTCTCAGCCTCTGCTTGACAGGAGGCACCATTGGATCGGTGGGCAATTTGTGAACCACTAAATCAGTGCTCAAGCCCGGCATGTAGTCATATGACCATGCAAAAACATCTTTAAATTCTATGAGTGCTTTAATTAACTTTTCTCGGATCCCTGGTTCAAGGTGGACACTTATTTTAGTTTCTTGGATATTATCCATGTCCCCTATATTGATGTCTTCGGTATCACCCAAGTTAGGTTTGGTTTTTTCTTCAAAATGAATTAATTCTTTACTAATCTCTTCGAAAGCCTCATCCTCATCATATTCTGATTCATAATCACAATATATTTCTTGAATTATTATTTCGGAACCAGATTGATTTTTAAGACTGGGCTGAGGATTCCTCATGCATGCCATATCACTAGAGCCAGCGTAAAAAGAACTGTACAGAAAAAGAAAAAGAAAAGAAAACTATCAGGAATGATAATGAAAAGGAAACTGTATTTTATTGGATGATGAAAGATAACAAGGTTTGTACACTTCAAACAAACTGTAAGATAAGCATTAGGATTACAACGCTGAGGTAACCCAAACAAACTGAAGGAAAATCAAAAATAAACGACCAAGACTTCTTTCGAATGGGGAGAGGAGTGGCTTTCCAATTATTAAGCTTTGTTTCTGGTCCAACGAATTGAACTTCTGCGTTGCTACAACCTTCCCCGCTTTCCACCATATTCACATCGTCAAACAATTTCTCGAATCTTTCAATTAATTCCTCCTCAGGATTGACCAGGGATTTAGGAATTGTTGTTATCGGGCGATTTTTAGCACCGGTCTTGACAAAAGACTTTGATAGATGTGGGACTGGTTTTGGAAGAACCCATGCCTTTTGTTTCAGCTTTCTGGCATTTCCCACGTCGGTGACAGTGGGTATGAATCCCAAACCAAATGTTCCCCAGTTCTCGGGGAGAGATACTGGTTGTATAATTCCTTGCAAAGATGAGCCCAGGCCTTTGCCGGGTATAAAACCATTTTTTAACATTTCATAGGCTACCATGACTGATGCAGAGGTTATCTTTGGATTCGGAATGTACTTCCCCTCTGGAATTTTCTCTACCGACACTGTGTCGGACACCTGGTAAACCCATGGTCCCTGGTCATTTTCTATTCCCTCGATCGGTACAATGGCACTGCTGTGAGCATTTAAACTTTCTTCCCCATGCACAACTATTTCTTGATGATCCCATTCAAACTTGACCGCCTGATGTAGTGTTGACGGGACTGCTTTAGCAACATGGATCCATGGTCGACCCAACAACAGATTATAAGAAACAGTTATGTCCAGTACTTGAAACTCCATCGTGAATTCAACCGGCCCTATTGTCAGTTCCAACACTATGTCACCAAATGAATCTCTTCTTTCATTTTCCCGACATCCATCTCCTCTAGCTCAATACCTGTGTCAATATCTGGGATAGACATACTTTCGGGTATTGGTCCTTTTGATCTCGTTTGATAATGATAATATGCCAGTATACTCTTTAGAGAAACTAACTGCTTGAATTCTGGAAATGAACAAACTTGTTAGTTTTGAGAGTTTAACACATATATAATTACACGTTGAGATGCAATGCTCCTAGACAAGTAACCCCTTTCTACTATGCATTTGCTTGGCTGCTTGTGTCGTCCCAGCTTTCTTGAAATTTTTATTGTTATTCACTTTTTATTTTATTTTCTTATATACATTTTTTATTGTATCGTGGTCGAATCTTATAGAGATTGCCTACGTATCATGCCCCCGCATGAATCAGACCTTGCGTAGTTCGGACGTAAGGCAAACACTTTTATTTATTATACAAAGATGGAACAGACATTACATTTGAAAACCTTTATAAGAAAATGGTTTGAAACACACATACTCAAATCAAATAAAAGATACAACTCTTAACATCTCACAACATGCCCCACTTTCCACTTTTGTTGTCAATCATTGGATTATCTGCTCAATGTGGGGCTTGACCTGGATGAACTCCCAGCGTACGATACATCCTTTCCAACTCCATTTCTAGATGATGGGCAAAAATGGGTGCATGCTCTGTAAACCTTTCATAATCCATTCCTTGGCAGTTTACATAACTTTGAGAGGTGTAGACCGCCAGGTTGTGGATTTGTGCCCTGAAATCTTGGAGACGTTGGTCTTGGTTTTGCAATTGCTGTTGGCGAGTGGTGGCTATACCTCTGACACGGTCCTCACGATCTAAAGCTGACTCTAACTGAGCTCGGAGTCTGGTCAGATCGAGTCTTGCCTGCGCTCTTTCTCTGTCGATGTCTGCTTGTTGATGTTCTCTGTTGTATCTTCTCGCCTCTTCCAGTTGTGCACGAAGTTGGTCTTCTGAATGTATCCAATGGTCTTTTTCCTTTTTGAATTGTGCCCTGTCTTCTTCGGATTGCCTTACTTGGCGTTCCTTATTAGATCTGGCTTCTTCGTTTAATTGTTGGATTCTTTCTTTAGCTTTGCTCAACGCCCTTTCGTTTTCTGCAAGAATGGAATCATAATCTTGCATTCTTTCAAAAAGATTGGCGATGGTTTTTTGATCCTTCCAACTCCTCATTGGTGTTTCAGAAACTCTTTTCATTTTTTGAAATCGAGCGTGAAGATTTTCATTCTCACAAGCTAAACTCTTCTTTTCGCCTTCGGCTTCTTGTGCTTGCAAATCTTTCTCCAGACTGAGGCTCCTCAGATTTTCCTTTAGGAAATGGATAGTTGCTTTGTACCCTTTTTCCTTTTCTTCCCAAATCAACCGCTCTTGGATTTTATCATTAAAGCTTTGAACATGGGGTCTTTTTGTTGGCCTACTTAGCTCGGGTTCTGGTACATCATCCACGCGAGACCGTTTCTCAAACCACCTTGCATACCCAGGATTTATTTCACCCCTTGTAGTGTCTGGGACTTGAGTATCACTTTTCAAGTATCGACATCCATTCCACATCTACTGAATTAGAGCCTCGGGAATAGTGGCTTCAGGGTGTAATTCGATTACTTGTATACTCGAATCTTCATCATCAGGAACTACTTGGTATCTCCCTAGTTGTCTTAGGACTCTTAGTGGCGCATATGGCTGGATGCTTCTCAATCCCAATAGTAGCAAATAACTATTTGAGGTTGACATGTGTATCACTTCCCTCATCGGGAGCCATACCAAAGTCCACTCAATTTGATTTGCCGTTAAAGCCCTTAGATGAGATACCCATGCTTTTATCCCTTCTGGGGGCTTATAATCTTTTGTTCTTTCCTCATAACTCTAGATGCAATTATCATTGCTTGGCCCATACTGTATGATCTTGGGCTGTTGTTGGAGATGTTCAATCACCCACATTTGCAACAAAATTTTGCATCCTTCGAAGACTTTTGCTCCTGATTTACATAAAGTCAACGCTCGATAAATGTCTGAGAGAATGATGGGGACAAGGGTGTGATTCTCCTTGGTGGTGAGGACTTGCACAACTTTTGCGGTGCGAATATCAATTGTTCGCTCTTTGTTTGGGAAGACCATGATTCCTAGAAAAGCCACCATGAAAGCAAAGCAACGGTGAATCTGCCAAGTGTCTTTGTTTTGCTTGTTAGTAAGGCCTTTCTCATGAATTTCGAATCCATCTGACTTTCCGAACCTTGAATATAAGAAGTTGAAAGAACAACATCCGTTGATGACATTGCTTTTCCTGATTTGATTACTGATGTTCAGAAGACCGAAGAATCGATGTACCGAGGGAGCCTTTGTGAATATCAGGCTTTGATTTCTTAGACTTCCGTCAAAACCAGCATATCCAGCTATCTCCTCTAATGTAGGAGTAAGCTCGAAATCAGAGAAACGAAAGACATTGTGAACAGGGTCCCAAAAGGTTACTAACGTCGTAATCAGATCATCACGGGGTTTAACTTTCATAATATCCGTGAGATTTCCCAAATGTTTGACGACCCGTTTTTGACCATCTTCGCCTAATTCATACCACCACATTTGAAGCTGAAATAGAAACTCGTCTGTATTCGTGGATGGGGGGTTTTGTGTGGTGCTCATTTTGTATCTAAAATTTAATTTTAATAAAGTCAAGACTCATTTTGAAAATATAAAAAAAATCATTTTCAATTTTTTATTTATTAAACACCTTTATTTCAAGATTTAAAACTATTTTTCTTTTGGGAATTTCTTAAAACAACCCATTTTATTCCTCGGTTCTCACAATGATTTCAATTAAGCTGGTCAACAAGCATATTCGAGGCAAATGAATGCACAGGTAGCAAGTAGGATGCATCAGGATGGTCTTTTTATTTCGGGTTCACCTGTCCTAGACAGACCCAACCCCTGTGTTGAGTCTCCAAGGTCAGATGTACATGATGCAAATAGACGTTCCTACTAGGGATCCGGTACATGGCTGAGTTATTCTAGGTAAAAACCTGAGGCATATTGTTCTAAAACCTGGCTTACCCAAACGGACAGTTTGAGCCGAAGTGGGGGCAACGTACCAGGAGCACGAAAGTCTACCCGGCCTAGTTACTTGTCCCAACTTCGTCTTATTTGGTATGACTTTAACAGAAAGGTGGGCCACGCGCACGTGTACACCATAAATTTTGAAGACTCAGAAAGAAGGGGATTTCGTAGCAGTTGTATAAATTCACAATTCAAATAATATTAAAACGGTAAAAAACAACATTTAGCATATTAAGCATATAATCAGTTGAAAATCATATAGTAAATAAAGCCAATTATCACAGTTATTTTAAGCTCGAATTCTTTAAACCCTGAACCAGTGGTTCTGGGTTACAAGTTACACCAAGTCGTCCCCAGCAGAGTCGCCAGAGCTGTCGCACCTCCTTTTTCCGCGCCCGCGAGGGTGCGTAGGGAGTTTTCTCCAATTAAAGGACAGTCGAAACAGGATTGGTTTATTTGTTTTAGAGTCGCCACCTGGGAATTTTAAGGCGTCCCAAGTCACCGGTTTTGATCCCTGAATCGAGGAGAATATGACTCTGTTTGTTATTCTGCGAACCAGAAATCCTGAGTAAGGAATTCTGTTAATCCGGATTCCGTGGTTCTAGCACGGTCGCTCAACTGCTTTTATTATTGGCTTAATTATCTTGATTTTACTAAATACATTTTTATTGCATGATTTTGTTACCGCTTTTATTTAGATTGTTTACAATTATATAAACGAATTACGCGTACGTATACTCGTATTATATACCTTTTATAATCATAAAGAATCATGCCACACATACGTGTACATAAAAAGGTTGATAATATTTTTTATATTTTTATTATAAAAAAAATCATACGTTCGAAGTTAGAAATAAAATTAAGAACATCGTCGCCCTTGTATGATTAAACAGTGAACTGCACATCACGGGTTATATGAAATTATTTTAACATCCTTGGAGAAATCCCTTTTATTAAATATTCGCTCGAAGTTGCGCGAACGCATAATCCGAATTTGCTTTTAAAAATATAATCAGGTTACGCGAACGCATCCCTAATCGCGCAAAATATTCGTAATGGTATTATGGATTTTCCACAAATTGTTTATTATATCCATACATTTTTATGTGAAAATCATGAGAAATTCCCATTTTTGAGATGCCCTTAAATTCTTTGAAAAGAATTCACAATTTATTAAATGTTGACCGCTGATTATATTTTCCGCATATGAATTACATTCCTCCAAGCTATTCAAATTTAAAGATAAGAATAAACATATGATTAACACTATTTTTTAGTAAATACAACATATGTATACTAAAAATGTGAATAGCGTAAGAAACTAAAAAAATCAATTCTTGAAAGGAAATGATATTTTCGAAGAATTCTCATTATTCTTTTTGCAACGAATGCTATTTTTGCACTCTTAAAATTGTTACACGTTATAAATCTAATCTACTTCTACATCGCTTGTTCTTAATCCGATATGCATGATTATTTTAGTTAATTCTGCTTATGATTGAGTTTGGGATATACATAATCGAAACGATTTCTATTCTCAACCTATGCGAACTATTGGAAAACGCTAACTTTCGCATTGTAAAATTCCCAGGCCATTTGTTATTAAGAAAGAGAACAAATCTACCTGTTGACTTAATAAAATGATATTGCATACAACATTATTCGCCATATTTTGACATTGTGAACATAGCAGATTTTACTAATGCAACTTTCAACTATTAATTGTAAACATAACCATTATTATTCCATAATATAGCAAAATGCAAACAACATCACCTAGCTTTAAACAACAACTAACTAACTAACAAAATAAACCAATAATGTATTTTTTCCTTGATATTTCCATATTATGTTGTACCTAACTAACAATACCATAAAGCTTAAATAATGGCCAACTTTCTGCCATGTTCCTTATTTTGACAGTTCAAATATAACTAAACTAATGAGATTTCGAAATGGATAACATTATTACAAAGCTTTTATACGAATTTCAAAATAAGACAATTAACTTATAGCCATCGTGTCGAACTCACTACTAGTTAACCAACATGAAGCAAAGCTGAAATTTAAACTAATGAACTTAGATGAATGGAAAACAGAATTATAACTTCCAAGCTTCATTTATTTGTCATGTTGAAGCTCTTCACAATATGAGTTTAAAAGATATGTACCTGGAAATGAAGGTAGAAGGAGTAAATTTCAGCAGTAATAGCAGCAACAAAACACCGGCAGAATATACCAATAACACAGCAAGTCTGAACAAGACCCGTTAACCCGGATGAACAGTGACAAAAATTTGAGAAAAATTTCAGATTTAAACCGAACAATATCCACAAACAAACAACGGATAGATTCTAGAAAGGTAACACTTCAGATTTCAGTTTCTTTCTTCTATCTGTTTCAGATTCCTATTTCTGATTTTTCTGTTCAGTTTTCCTCTCTTAATTTCTGATCTCTTTTTTTTTTTTAAAATCTGAGTTCTTTTCTTTCTTCAAAATTTGAGTCTTAAAATCAGTCCCCTTTCTTAAAAATATGCTTCCTGTATTTATACAGGTCTGCCCCCCTTCTCTTAAGTGCTGCCTGGACCCCTTCTTCTATTAAAAACCAGAAAATCATATCCAAAATCTGCTTTTAACTACTTTAAATCCCATTAAGTGGACTTTTCCTGATTTCCAGCATTCCATTACCCTTTGTTTCCCATTATCCCATTAAATTAAAAGCCATTAACACTCCACTTTCAGCCCACTATTATTATCATATTACCCTCACTGTTTTATCCCAGAAATACCCCAGAAATCCTACTGTAATTACTGCCTTTAAACTAAAATTCAGAATCTGATACAAAACAGATTTTAAAATCTGTCCAGGCTTAATTATCCTTCTGATTTAAACAGCTAGAACCAATCCTAATCAATTTCCTAACGCAGTTGTATCTAATCAACCCTTGTAAACTTGAATTCAAACTTAACATCACAATAACATTACACTGAATTCAGTACAATAATTCAAACTGAACTTCAACTTTGAACTAAAATCAAACAAACACAGGAGCATTGTCAATATACTGACAATGCCTTGAAACTTAATGTTCAGGAAACAATATATACACAACATTTATTTTGGCAGACTCATTGAAATATAAACAAAGGTGATTTAACTGACGAGTATTAATTAAACTGATTATCTACAACATTTGTCAACAAACAGTCTATAAAAATAAAAACAGATTGTTTCAATCAGTATTATCATAAACAAGAATTCATAATATAACTAATCGATGAACTTAATCGAGTCGATTACACACATTGTAAATAATCATAGTGACAGAAACAATAGTATAATTCTGATCAAATAGACGGGTATGAGACAGAATCACAGAACCAACTAAACAAATATGAAAAATTACACCAGCTACTGAAACAAACAACATTATACACATAGGAAACAAAAAGAAAAATAGGGAAAATACCTTTACTTCTTCAAATTCACACGGACACAGGGGCAACTTGGATTCGAACTTTTGAAATCAAACAGACCTTAGTCGAAGTATTCTCAACTGAAAATACTTCGACTAAGGTCGATTAGACCCCAACCTTTTATTTAATTTGGGGCAGAACCCAAAAATTGAAATTTTTAGGGTTTCTGATTCTTGGATCTTAAATTCGAACATTTCTAGGTATATTCGAATCAAACCAATGGTATTCTAGGCACGAGGGAGGTCAGGTGGGTAACTGGTGTGAGTCTGAGGTAGGTTGGGATAGGGTCAGGTTGCACTCGAATCTTCAAATGAAGATTCGAGCAGTTCCAGTAGGATTCGAGCCATGCAACTAATAGATCCGTGATGAGGATGGATAAGGGATGCTATGGTGTTAATTAGGGGCTGTTTGGTTTAGATTTGAGTTTGGCTCGAATCTTCAAATGAAGATTCGAGAACCTTCAGGAGGATTCGAGCCAAGTGGCTAACATAATTGGATAGAGGATGGTCAGGGGGTTCCGGGGTATTAAGGTGGTGACCGGCGGCGTTGTTGCCGCCGAGTTTCAGGCGGTGGGGAATGAGGGCGGCTAGGGTTAGGGGTGTGATTTCGGAGGGGATGATGAACAGTAGAGAGGAGGGGGGTGTTTAGTTAGGGGGCCGGGGTATGGGTTTAGGATTTATATAGGGAAGGGGTGGATGGATATTGACCTCCGATCAAGTAAGATTCACGGTCAGGATCATCTCACTTAACCAAACGACGTCGTTTGGTTTAACGTTGGGGTCGGGCTGAATCGGGGCAATGGGTCAGGTAAAAGTTACGGGTAAGGGATGTGGGATCTCAACCGTTGGTTGGATTTGATCCAACGGCCCTTGATGAAGGATGACCAAACGCCGTCGTTTGGTTTGTTTGAATTGGACCGGACATGGGGGTGTTGGGATTGGGCTGTAGAGGGTTGAAATTGTTTGGGCCTGATTTTTGTTTAGGATTTTTGGCCCATATCCGTTTTGCCCATTTAATTTCCACTTCTTTTTAATTTCCAATTTAATTATTAAAATCCTAATTAAAATTATAAAAACAAGAATTAACTTTACAAGACATTAATCAACCTTTAACAATTATTAACACATAGACAAAATATTAATCACATAGTGAAACATTAAAATTAGAACAAATGCATATTTTTTTTATTTTTAATCAATTATTAAATGCATAATTAAATCCTAGATATGCATGAAACATGTATTTTTATTTTAATTTTGTTTAATTATAACAAAGCAAACATTTACGGACAACACAAATAATTAACAAACACCACACAAATTCTAAAAATTGCATAGTAAAAGAGATTTGTTTTATTTATTTTTTTGATTTATTTTGGAGTTGTTTTCATGAGGCAAAAATCACGTGCTCACAGCTGCCCCTCTTTGCGCGGAAACTCGAAGAGTTTTCGTGCAAAGATAAAGTGAGCGAATACGAGCGATTATTGCCCGTTCAAATACTCTGTGGGAAGCAGTTTTTGAAAGATTTGACCAAACCTCTGCTTCAAAGGTTTCCTACATATCCTTGGCTATAAAGGAATCAGGTCAATGTAGTTCGGGAAGTTTTGGGTAGCTGGGACTACCATGGGATTGTGATGCTACTGCTGTTTCGTGCTTCTTTTACTGCTTGCTGACCTCCTTATTATACCTTGCTTCAAAGGTAATACAAAAAGCTAAACTAGACTATGGTACATGAATTATAAAATCTTATCTAGATCATGCCCTTGCGTTTCTTGTTGTCTTGATATCTTGGTGACTCTTGGGCATTTGGCTTATTCTGCATTCCCTTTCATTGTGTCCCGTATTTTCTTTCTCTGTTTGGAACTCTTGTTGTTTCCTGCTGGGGACTCTTGTTGTTTCCTGCTGGGAACTTTGTTGGACTCCTCTGCTTTATTAACTCTAAGTGTGCTCCTTTCTCATACGAGCGGGCTTTTGATTTCAATACTTCAATTATATTCCCTTGTTCTCCAGGTGGGCGCCTGACTTCTGTTGCTTCAATTCTTCATCCTCATTCTTCAGGTGGACGCCTGATTTCTCCTTCAACTCTTCATCCTCATTCTCCAGGTGGACGCCTGATTTCTTCTTCGATTCTTTATCCTCATTCTCCAGGTGGACGCCTGACTTCTTCTTTAATTCTTCATCCTCATTCTCCAGGTGGACGTCTGACTTCTTCTTAAATTTTTCATCCTCATTCTCCAGGTGGACGCCTGACTTCTTCTTAAATTCTTCATCCTCATTCTCCAGGTGGACGCCTGATTTCTTCTTTAATTCTTCATCCTCATTCTCCAGGTGGACGCCTGACTTCTTCTTAAATTCTTCATCCTCATTCTCCAGGTGGACGCCTGACTTCTTCTTAAATTCTTCATCCTCATTCTCCAGGTGGACGCCTGATTTCTTCTTTAATTCTTCATCCTCATTCTCCAGGTGGACGCCTGACTTCTTCTTAAATTCTTCATCCTCATTCTCCAGGTGGACGCCTGACTTCTTCTTAAATTCTTCATCCTCATTCTCCAGGTGGACGCCTGACTTCTTCTTAAATTCTTCATCCTCATTCTCCAGGTGGACGCCTGACTTCTTCTTAAATTCTTCATCCTCATTCTCCAGGTGGACGCCTGATTTCTTCTTTAATTCTTCATCCTCATTCTCCAGGTGGACGCCTGACTTCTTCTTAAATTCTTTTTTTCATCCTCATTCTCCAGGTGGACGCCTGACTTCTTCTTAAATTCTTTATCCTCATTCTCCAGGTGGACGCCTGACTTCTTCTTAAATTCTTCATCCTCATTCTCCAGGTGGACGCCTGACTTCTTCTTAAATTCTTCATCCTCATTCTCCAGGTGGACGCCTGATTTCTTCTTTAATTCTTCATCCTCATTCTCCAGGTGGACGCCTGACTTCTTCTTAAATTCTTCATCCTCATTCTCCAGGTGGACGCCTGACTTCTTCTTAAATTTTTCATCCTCATTCTCCAGGTGGACGCCTGACTTCTTCTTTAATTCTTCATCCTCATTCTCCAGGTGGACGCCTGACTTCTTCTTTAATTCTTCATCCTCATTCTCCAGGTGGACGCCTGACTTCTTCTTAAATTCTTCATACTCATTCTCCAGGTAGACGCCTGACTTCTTCTTTAATTCTTTCTCCGGGTGTTTCCTGACACAAATGTTGTTTTTGCCCCTATTTTAAATCAAAGAAAACTTTGTTAGTTTTAAAACAGGATGGTTAACTGGGGCATTCTTGCCGACGGTGGGGCTTCTCTTCTTCTTGTTTTGTTGCCTTGGAATGGTTGAAAAGAGTGTTTTTCCTTGTTATTGACCCTTAACTATAGGATCCCCATCCGTATGTTTTCCTTCAAACCCTTTTAACCGTAATCATATGTTCTCCTAACATTGCTGATCCGCTTTTGATTTTTCTTACACCCATATCTTATTATTTTTTATTACCTCCTGCCCATCATGGCCGTATTTTTGTCCTATGCAACCTTGAATCTTTGTAGTATACCTTGACATTCTTTCTTATTTGTTTGGAACAAAACTCATCTCAAAAGCTTTAGAAGAGTAAGATTATTAGTGACGAAAACATGACGATTTCGACAATCTAGAATGAAAAGAAAAATCCAATTTTGGATGATTTTTTGGAGAAGGAATAAAGGACTTATCTGATTGGAGTCACTGGCGCCAATGATCATGGTATGCATTTTGGATTAATCAACTCAGTCTTTTTAACCAACCTCTTTTCAATTGTTTTCCACAACCCAATTTTCTTTTGCCAATTTACAAACCTTATTTGGGTCGCTGTATCTAAAAGAGTTTAACCCGGCAAACCTTCCTCATTTGTTTATTTCTTCATTCCTTTTCGCCTTATGGTGCCTGCGAAGGTTTTCACCAATAAGACTCTCTCATTTTACTTTCTCTCAACTTTCGTCGTCTCATGGTGCCCGTGTGGGTTTTCACCTATAAGACTCTCTCATTTTTACTTTCTTTTCTTGTTTGGACCAGAGTGTTAGGAACCATCTTCATTTGCTTGACTCGGCATTTTTCTAAGATTGGTCGAAAGGTCTTTTTGGTATGGGGTTGGAATGGAAAGGTATCAAAATTTAAACAGTTTTGATATGGGTTTAAAATTACAACTTTTGGAATCTTTTTCTTATCTCTAATACAATTCCTGCCCCAGTTTCTTGATTGGGGTCTCTTAATGTTTCTTTTTGCGCACATTATGCATATTGTGCACCCTATGACCGAGCCGTGAGGCGCCTACGTATCCTTCTTTGAGGAATCACGTCAAACGTAGTTCACTCAATAATAGTGATTTTCTTTCCTTTTTTTTAATTATTATTATTATTTCATATTTGATTTTCATTGATTCCAAGAGAGGGTAGGAAAGAAACAAATATGGCTCAAAGGGGAAGCAAAGGGTATAGTGTTTGGATAGCAGAATAAATTGCTTTTGTCATTCCAATCTTCGAAATAATGCTAAATACAAACATTCAAAAAGTTATGCATAATATCTCTTTACCGCGTCAGAATTGATCGCCATGTCTATGCATTTGCCTTCAATATCTGTTAAGAATAGTGCACCATTCGATAATACTCTGGTCACAATGAACGGTCCTTGCCAATTCGGGGCAAATTTGCCTTTTGCCTCAACCTGATGTGGAAGAATACGTTTCAGCACATGTTGACCCACTTCAAACTTCCGTGGACGCACCTTTTTGTTGTATGCTCTTGCTATTCTTCTTTGATACAATTGACCATGACATACTGCGGCCAATCGTTTTTCATCAATCAAGTTTAACTGTTCCAGACGGGTTTTGACCCATTCATCATCATCAATCTTTGCTTCGGCGATGATCCGAAGGGAAGGAATCTCAACTTCTGCAGGAATTACTGCTTCAGTGCCATATACCAACAAATAAGGAGTTGCTCCTACTGAAGTGCGAACAGTAGTGCGATATCCCAATAACGCAAATGGTAGTTTTTCATGCCATTGTCTTGAACCTTCTACCATTTTCCGAAGTATCTTCTTTATGTTTTTGTTGGCTGCCTCGACTGCTCCATTCGCCTTGGGCCGATATGGGGTAGAGTTGCGATGTGTAATCTTAAACTGTTGACATACTTCCTTCATTAAGTTACTGTTAAGATTAGCACCGTTATCTGTGATGATCACCTTTGGGATTCCGAATCGACATATGATATTTGAGTGGACAAAATCGACCACAACTTTCTTGGTCACTGATTTGAATGTTTTGGCCTCAACCCATTTGGTAAAATAATCAATGGCTACCAGAATGAACCTGTGCCCATTGGATGCTGCCGGCTCAATTGGTCCAATCACATCCATGCCCCAAGCAACGAAGGGCCATGGTGCCGACATTGTGTGCAACTCGGATGGTGGAGAATGAATCAAATCTCCGTGTATCTGGCATTGATGACACTTGCGCACAAAACTAATACAATCTCGCTCCATGGTAAGCCAATAATAACCAGCTCGGAGGATTTTCTTTGCCAACACATATCCGCTCATGTGGGGTCCACAAACTCCCGAATGTACTTCAGACATGACAGCCGTAGCTTGTCTGGCATCTATGCATCTTAATAATCCAAGATCTGGTGTTCTTTTATACAAAACTCCTCCGCTTAAGAAGAACCCATTTGCCAATCGCCTAATGGTTCTCTTTTGATCCCCTGTGGCTTGTGCTGGATATATCCCCATTCTGATATATTCCTTGATGTCGTGGAACCACGGTTCACCGTCAAATTCATCTTCAACCATATTGTAATAAGCGTGCTGATCGTGGACTTGAATATGTAGTGGATCCACATAAGCTTTGTCCGGATGGTGCAACATTGATGCCAGGGTAGCCAATGCATCAGCAACCTTATTATGGATCCTTGGAATATGTCGGAACTCCACTGATTGAAACCGCTGACAAAGATCATGTAGACATTGTCGGTATGGTATGAGCTTCAAGTCTCGGGTTTCCCATTCTCCTTGAATTTGATGTACCAGAAGATCCGAATCACCCATGACTAAGATTTCCTGGATAGCCATGTCTGCGGCTAGCCTTAACCCTAAAATACAAGCTTCATATTCAGCCATATTATTGGTGCAATAAAATCGTAGTTGAGCCGTAATAGGATAGTGATGCCCTGTTTCAGAAATGATTACAGCTCCTATCCCGACTCCTTTTATGTTGGCGGCCCCATCAAAGAAAAGTTTCCAGCAAGGTTTTTCAATTTGCTCCATCTCGCCGATATGCATTATTTCTTCATCGGGAAAATAGGTTTTCAACGGCTCGTACTCCTCGTCGACCGGGTTTTCGGCTAAATGATCGGCCAGTGCTTGGGCTTTCATTGCAGTTCGAGTCACATAGATGATG
The DNA here is from genome assembly GCF_000715075.1 of Nicotiana tabacum. Classification (NCBI taxonomy): domain Eukaryota; kingdom Viridiplantae; phylum Streptophyta; class Magnoliopsida; order Solanales; family Solanaceae; genus Nicotiana; species Nicotiana tabacum. The sequence continues at coordinate 139,987,996 of NC_134099.1, read as the reverse complement.
TCAAATTCTGTGAGCAATATCTGCCACTTTGCAAGTCTTCCCGTTGGCATAGGCTTTTGAAAAATATATTTCAACGGATCCAAACGCGAAATGAGGTAAGTAGTGTAGGACGACAAATAGTGTTTCAACTTCTGAGCTACCCACGTTAGGGCGCAACATGTGTTTTCCAGATGAGTATACTTAACCTCATAAGCTGTGAATTTCTTGCTAAGGTAGTAGATGGCCTGTTCTTTTCTGCCGGTGAGGTCATGTTGCCCCAATACACAACCAAACGAATTTTCCAAGACCGTCAAGTAAAGAATTAGAGGTCTTCCTGGCTCCAGTGGGATCAGCACGGGTGGGTTTTACAAGTATCCTTTTATCTTATCAAACGCTTCTTGACACTCATCGGTCCATTTGACCGCAGCATCCTTTTTCAACAATTTGAAAATAGGCTCACAGGTTGTCGTGAGCTGAGCAATAAACCTGCTGATGTAATTCAACCTCCCTAACAAACTCATTACTTCAGTTTTGTTCCTTGGAGGTGGAAATTCTTAGATGGCTTTGATTTTTGATGGGTCTAGCTCGATGCCTCGTCGACTGACTATGAATCCCAGCAACTTTCCAGATGGAACTCCAAATGGGCATTTGGCAGGGTTAAGCTTGAGGTTGTACCTGCGAAGTCTTAAGAAGAATTTCCTCAAATCTCCAACGTGGTCGGCCTGATGCTTTGATTTTATGATCACATCGTCCACGTATACTTCAATCTCCTTGTGTATCATATCAAGAAACACTGTGGTCATTGCTCTCATATAAGTTGCCCCGGCGTTCTTCAAACCAAAAGGCATTACTCGGTAGCAATAAGTTCCCCATGGTATGATGAATGCCGTCTTTTCTGCATCTTCTTCATCCATTAGAATTTGATGATACCCGGCATAACAATCCACGAAAGATCCTATCTCATGCTTGGCGCAATTATCGATCAAAATATGGATATTGGGTATTGGGAAATTATCCTTTGGACTTGCTTTGTTGAGATTGCGGTAATCGACGCATACTCTAATTTTGCCGTCTTTCTTTGGTACGAGAACGATATTAGCTAACCAAACAGGATATCGAGTGACTCGAATGACCTTCGCTTCCAACTGTTTGGTGATTTCATCCTTAATTCTCACACTCATATCAGGCTTGAATTTTCTCAGCCTCTGCTTGACAGGAGGCACCATTGGATCGGTGGGCAATTTGTGAACCACTAAATCAGTGCTCAAGCTCGGCATGTCGTCATATGACCATGCAAAAACATCTTTGAATTCTATGAGTGCTTTAATTAACTCTTCTCGGATCCTTGGTTCAAGGTGGACACTTATTTTAGTTTCTTGGATATTATCTGTGTCCTCTATATTGATGTCTTCGGTATCACCCAAGTTAGGTTTGGTTTTTTCTTCAAAATGAATTAATTCTTTACTAATCTCTTCGAAAGCCTCATCCTCATCATATTCTGATTCATAATCACAATATATTTCTTGAATTATTATTTCGGAACCAGATTGATTTTTAAGACTGGGCTGAGGATTCCTCATGCATGCCATATCACTAGAGCCAGCATAAAAAGAACTGTACAGAAAAAGAAAAAGAAAAGAAAACTATCAGGAATGATAATGAAAAGGAAACTGTATTTTATTGGATGATGAAAGATAACAAGGTTTGCATACTTCAAACAAACTGTAAGATAAGCATTGGGATTACAACCCTGAGGTAACCCAAACAAACTGAAGGAAAATCAAAAATAAACTACCAAGACTCCTTTCGAATGGGGAGAGGAGTGACTTTCCAATTATTAAGCTTTGTTTCTGGTCCAACGAATTGAACTTCTGCGTTGCTACAACCTTCCCCGCTTTCCACCATATTCACATCGTCAAACAATTTCTCGAATCTTTCAATTAATTCCTCCTCAAGATTGACCAGGGATTTAGGAATTGTTGTTATCGGGCGATTTTTAGCACCGGTCTTGACAAAAGACTTTGATAGATGTGGGACTGGTTTTGGAAGAACCCATGCCTTTTGTTTCAGCTTTCTGGCATTTCCCACGTCGGTGGCAGTGGGTATGAATCCCAAACCAAATGTTCCCCAGTTCTCGGGGAGAGATACTGGTTGTATAATTCCTTGCAAAGATGAGCTCAGGCCTTTGCCGGGTATAAAACCATTTTTTAACATTTCATAGGCTACCATGAGTGATGCAGAGGTTATCTTTGGATTCGGAATGTACTTCCCCTCTGGAATTTTCTCTACCGACATTGTGTCGGACACCTGGTAAACCCATGGTCCCTGGTCATTTTCTATTCCCTCGATCGGTACAATGGCACTGCTGTGAGCATTTAAACTTTCTTCCCCATGCACAACTATTTCTTGATGATCCCATTCAAACTTGACCGCCTGATGTAGTGTTGACGGGACTGCTTTAGCAGCATGGATCCATGGTCGACCCAACAACAGATTATAAGAAATAGTTATGTCCAGTACTTGAAACTCCATCGTGAATTCAACCGGCCCTATTGTCAGTTCCAACACTATGTCACCAAATGAATCTCTGCTTCCACCATCAAACCCCCGTACGCAAATACTATTCTTCTGGATCCTCTCCTCTTTGATTTTCAATTTGCTTAAAGTGGAGAGAGGGCAGATGTTTGCACTTGACCCGTTGTCAACCAATACCCGGGTTACTATGGAGTTTTCACATTTCACGGTGAGGTAAAGAGCTCTGTTGTGCTCAGTCCCTTCCACAGGCAATTCGTCATCAGAAAATGTAATTCTGTTTGCCTCAAAGATTCTATTGGCTATTCTTCCCAAATGATTTACAGAGATTTTATCGGGAACGTGAGCCTCATTCAGGATTTTCATCAAAGCCAGACGGTGCTCCTCTGAATGGATCAGTAATGACAATAATGAAATTTTAGCGGGCGTCTTCTTCAGTTGATCCACAACAGAATAGTCATGGAGCTTCATTTTTCTAAAAAACTCTTCCGCTTCTTCTTCCGTCACAACTCTCTTTATTGGTGTTGGATTATTTTTAGTTTTTCTTAACTCTTCGGGAGTAAAACATCTTCCCGAACGAGTCAAGCCTTGCACCTCACAGACTTCTTCCTTGACTTCTTTTCCCTTGTACATTACAGTCACCCGTTCATAGTTCCATGGAATGGCCTTATTGTTGATCACTGGTAGCTGGGTTACAGGTTTGATAATAACCCGATCCATACGGGCTCCTTCCACGAATATAATGGGTTTGCTGGCAACCCCTGATACTATCACTTTCAACCTTTCTTGCTTTGTGGCAACTTTGCTCGAATATCCCTTCTTGACTACCACAGATGGTTCATCACCATTTCTGTTCTGCTTAGGTACCGGCTTCTCCTCTGTTAACTGCTTATCTGGCTTGGCTTCATAAGACCTGATTATCATGACAGTTTGTGAAGGCTTCTTTGTCTCCTCATCATCTTGTACGATTTCTATCATATTGGCCTCCTGATGGGCTGGCATTGGATTTCTGTTGATATTGGGAGCTTCGGGGGTTTGAACCTCGATTTTGTTAGTATCAATCAGCTCTTGTATTGCATTTTTTAAATGCCAGCATTTTTCCGTATCATGGCCTGGTGTACCGGAACAATACTCACAGTTAATGGTGTAGTCCAGATTCTTTGGAGGAGGATTGGGTAGCTTGGATTGTATTGGTCTTAGCATGTCCAGCTGTCTCAGCCTGTGGAACAGACTGGTGTAAGACTCCCCCAATGGAGTGTAGTTCTTCTTTTTCTGTTCCCTTTCTCCCCTGAATGCTGGCCTAGGCCTGAAACCTGGTCCGGGATAGGCTCGTGGGTAAGTACCTGGTATGGCAGGAGCACGCCAATTAGCGTGAACAGGTGGTTGATTGTATGCTTGCACATGGTTAATGGAAAAATGAGGTTCCGAAGGGTGATAGTAATGTTGGGATGAATTGTGGTGGTAAGTCGATTGGCGAGGTTGTTGTTGATTATAGTAAGGCGGTGAACCTCTGGATCCCGACCAAATTCTTGAATCAACTACCGCTGCTTCCTCCCTCTTCTTTCTTCCGATTCCTCCTACCCCGCCTTGAATAGCTTGAGTAGTTGCCTTAATTGCTGAATAGCTCATGATTTTATTTGTCTTGAGGCCTTCTTCCACCATACCTCCCATCTTCACTACTTCGTTGAATGATTTCCCTACCGCTGAAACCAAATGGGCATAGTAAGTTGGTTCCAAGGCTTGGAGGAAGTAGTCTACCATTTCACTCTCCTTCATAGGAGGATCCACTCTTGCTGCCTGTTCTCTCCACCGGAAGCCATACTCTCTGAAACTTTCATTGTGTTTCTTCTCAAATTTTGTCAAAGATAGTCGATCTGGGATGATTTCCAGATTGTATTGGAAATGGTATGCGAATGCCTGTGCCAGGTCATCCCAGGTGTACCATCTCCCATGGTCCTGGCGTGTATACCACTCCAAAGCTGATCCGCTTAAACTTTGACTGAAGTAAGCCATCAATAATTCGTCATTTCCCCCAGCTCCTCGCATCTTGCTGCAGAAACCCCTTAAGTGGGCTACTGGATCGCTGTGCCCATTGTATAGGTCAAATTTAGGCATCTTGAAGCCAACTGGTAATTGTACATTTGGGAACAAGCATAAATCCTTGTATGCTACACTGACTTGCCCACCTAATCCTCGCATATCTCGGAACAATTGTTCTAGACTTTTGACCTTCCTGAACATCTCTTCTTGTTCAGCATTTTTGGCTGGCTTGTCGATTTCGGTTGGGAGGTCAAAACGAGGAGTAGTTGAATGGATTTCGGAGGCTTTGAGGCTAGGCTCCGGGGGGTAATATTGGTTGTCCTGGGCCTGGAATGTAGGCTCACTAGGAGATTTGTGGAGTGTAGCTGTGGGAGGTGCCACAAAGACGGGAGTTACAGGTGGAGGAAAGTATGGAACTGGTTTAGGAGGGGGAGAATGCGGTGTCTGAGAGGTGGTGCCTCGGTAGTGTTGGTAGATGGGGAAATTTGGGGATAACTCAGTGGTAAGATTATCCTGAATTTGGGCCATTGATGGAGCAGGGTTAGTTGGGTAAGATGGGGGTAACTGCCCTGTAGACCAGGCCTGGTACATCTCAGCCATTTGCTGCTTGAGTTTAAACATCTCTTCTTTCATTTTCCCGACATCCATCTCCTCTAGCTCAATACATGTGTCAATATCTGGGATAGACATACTTTCGGGTATTGGTCCTTTTGATCTCGTTTGATAATGATAATATGCCAGTATACTCTTTAGAGAAACTAACTGCTTGAATTCTGGAAATGAACAAACTTGTTAGTTTTGAGAGTTTAACACATATATAATTACACGTTGAGATGTAATGCTCCTAGACAAGTAACCCCTTTCTACTATGCATTTGCTTGGCTGCTTGTGTCGTCCCAGCTTTCTTGAAATTTTTATTGTTATTCACTTTTTATTTTATTTTCTTATATACATTTTTTATTGTATCGTGGTCGAATCTTATAGAGATTGCCTACGTATCATGCCCCCGCATGAATCAGACCTTGCGTAGTTCGGAGTAAGGCAAACACTTTTATTTATTATACAAAGATGGAACAGACATTACATTTGAAAACCTTTATAAGAAAATGGTTTGAAACACACACATACTCAAATCAAATAAAAGATACAACTCTTAACATCTCACAACATGCCCCACTTTCCACTTTTGTTGTCAATCATTGGATTATCTGCTCAATGTGGGGCTTGACCTGGATGACCTCCCAGCGTACGATACATCCTTTCCAACTCCATTGCTAGATGACGGGCAAAAATGGGTGCATGCTCTGTAAACCTTTCATAATCCATTCCTTGGCAGTTTACATAACTTTGAGAGGTGTAGACCGCCAGGTTGTGGATTTGTGCCCTGAAATCTTGGAGACGTTGGTCTTGGTTCTGCAATTGCTGCTGGCGAGTGGTGGCTATATCTCTGACATGGTCCTCACGATCTAAAGCTAACTCTAACTGAGATCGGATTCTGGCCAGATCGAGTCTTGCCTGCGCTCTTTCTTTGTCGATGTCTGCTTGTTGATGTTCTCTGTTGTATCTTCTCGCCTCTTCCAGTTGTGCACGAAGTTGGTCTTCTGAATGTATCCAATGGTCTTTTTCCTTTTTGAATTGTGCCCTGTCTTCTTCGGATTGCCTTACTTGGCGTTCCTTATTAGATCTGGCTTCTTCGTTTAATTGTTGGATTCTTTCTTTAGCTTTGCTCAACGCCCTTTCATTTTCTGCAAGAATGGAATCATAATCTTGCATTCTTTCAAAAAGATTGGCGATGGTTTTTTGATCCTTCCAACTCCTCATTGGTGTTTCAGAAACTCTTTTCATTTTTTTGAAATCGAGCGTGAAGATTTTCATTCTCACAAGCTAAACTCTTCTTTTCGCCTTCGGCTTCTTGTGCTTGCAAATCTTTCTCCAGACTGAGGCTCCTCAGAGTTTCCTTTAGGGAATGGATAGTTGCTTTGTACCCTTTTTCCTTTTCTCCCCAAATCAACCACTCTTGGATTTTATCATTAAAGCTTTGAACATGGGGTCTTTTTGTTGGCCTACTTAGCTCGGGTTCTGGTACATCATCCACGCGAGACCGTTTCTCAAACCACCTTGCATACCCAGGATTTATTTCACCCCTTGTAGTGTCTGGGACTTGAGTATCACTTTTCAAGTATCGACATCCATTCCACATCTGCTGAATTAGAGCCTCGGGAATAGTGGCTTCCGGGTGTAATTCGATTACTTGCATACTCAAATCTTTATCATCAGGAACTACTTGGTATCTCCCTAGTTGTCTTAGGACTCTTAGTGGCGCATATGGCTGGATGCTTCTCAATCCCAATAGTAGCAAATAACTATTTGAGGTTGACATGTGTATCACTTCCCTCATCGGGAGCCATCCCAAAGTCTACTCAATTTGATTTGCCGTTAAAGCCCTTAGATGAGATACCCATGCTTCTATCCCTTCTGGGGGCTTATAATATTTTGTTCTTTCCTCATAACTCTCGATGCAATTATCATTGCTTGGCCCATACTGTATGATCTTGGGCTGTTGTTGGAGATGTTCAATCACCCACATTTGCAACAAAATTTTGCATCCTTCGAAGACTTTTGCTCCTGATTTACATAAAGTCAACGCTCGATAAATGTCTGAGAGAATGATGGGGACAAGGGTGTGATTCTCCTTGGTGGTGAGGACTTGCACAACTTTTGCGGTGCGAATATCAATTGTTCGCTCTTTGTTTGGGAAGACCATGATTCCTAGAAAAGCCACCATGAAAGCAAAGCGACGGTGAATCTGCCAAGTGTCTTTGTTTTGCTTGTTAGTAAGGCCTTTCTCATGTTTCGAATCCATCTGACTTTCCGAACCTTGAATATAAGAAGTTGAAAGAACAACATCCGTTGATGACATTGCTTTTCCTGATTTGATTACTGATGTTCAGAAGACCGAAGAATCGATGTACCGAGGGAGCCTTTGTGAATATCAGGCTTTGATTTCTTAGACTTCCGTCAAAACCAGCATATCCAGCTATCTCCTCTAATGTAGGAGTAAGCTCGAAATCAGAGAAACGAAAGACATTGTGAACAGGGTCCCAAAAGGTTACTAACGCCGTAATCAGATCATCACGGAGTTTAACTTTCATAATATCCGTGAGATTTCCCAAATGCTTGACGACCCATTTTTGACCATCTTCGCCTAATTCATACCACCACATTTGAAGCTGAAATAGAAACTCGTCTGTATTCGTGGATGGGGGGTTTTGTGTGGTGCTCATTTTGTATATGAAATTTAATTTTAATAAAGTCAAGACTCATTTTGAAAATATAAAAAAAATCATTTTCAATTTTTTATTTATTAAACACCTTTATTTCAAGATTTAAAACTATTTTTCTTTTGGGAATTTCTTAAAACAACCCATTTTATTCCTCAATTCTCACAATGATTTCAATTAAGCTGGTCAACAAGCATATTCGAGGCAAATGAATGCACAGGTAGCAAGTAGGATGCATCAGGATGGTCTTTTTATTTCGGGTTCACCTGTCCTAGACAGACCCAACCCCTGTGTTGAGTCTCCAAGGTCAGATGTACATAATGCAAATAGATGTTCCTACTAGGGATCCGGTACATGGCTGAGTTATTCTAGGTAAAAACCTGAGGCATATTGTTCTAAAACCTGGCTTACCCAAACGGACAGTTTGAGCCGAAGTGGGGGCAACGTACCGGGAGCACGAAAGTCTACCCGGCCTAGTTACTTGTCCCAACTTCGTCTTATTTGGTATGACTTTAATAGAAAGTTGGGTCACGCGCACGTGTACACCATAAATTTAGAAGACTCAGAAAGAAGGGGGTTTCGTAGCAGTTGTATATATTCACAATTCAAATAATATTAAAACGGTAAAAAGCAACATTTAGCATATTAAGCATATAATCAGTTGAAAATCATATAGTAAATAAAGCCAATTATCACAGTTATTTTAAGCTCGAATTCTTTAAACCCTGAACCAGTGGTTCTGGGTTACAGGTTACACCAAGTCGTCCCCAGCAGAGTCGCCAGAGCTGTCGCACCTCCTTTTTCCGCGCCCGCGAGGGTGCGTAGGGAGTTTTCTCCAATTAAAGGATAGTCGAAACAGGATTGGTTTATTTGTTTTAGAGTCGCCACCTGGGAATTTTAAGGCGTCCCAAGTTACCGGTTTTGATCCATGAATCGAGGAGAATATGACTCTGTTTGTTATTCTGCGAACCAGAAATCCTGAGTAAGGAATTCTGTTAATCCTGAAGAAGGTGTTAGGCATTTCCGAATTCCGTGGTTCTAGCACGGTCGCTCAACTGTTTTTATTCTTGGCTTAATTATCTTGATTTTACTAAATACATTTTTATTGCATGATTTTGTTACCGCTTTTATTTAGATTGTTTACAATTATATAAATGAATTACGCGTACGTATACTCGTATTATATACCTTTTATAATCATAAAGAATCATGCCACGCATACATGTACATAAAAAGGTTGATAATATTTTTTATATTTTTATTACAAAAAAAATCATACGTTCGAAGTTAGAAATAAAATTAAGAACATCGTCGCCCTTGTATGATTAAACAGTGAACTGCACATCACGGGTTATATGAAATTATTTTAACATCCTTGGAGAAATCCTTTTTATTAAATATTCGCTCGAAGTTGCGCGAACGCATAATCCGAATTTGCTTTTAAAAATATAATCAGGTTACGCGAACACATCCCTAATCGCGCAAAATATTCGTAATGGTATTATGGATTTTCTACAAATTGTTTATTATATCCATACATTTTTATGTGAAAATCATGAGAAATTCCCATTTTTGAGATGCCCTTAAATTCTTTGAAAAAAATTCACAATTTATTAAATGTTGACCGCTGATTATATTTTTCGCATATGAATTACATTCCTCCAAGCTATTCAAATTTAAAAATAAGAATAAACATACGATTAACACTATTTTTTAGTAAATACAACATATGTATACTAAAAATGTGAATAGCGTATGAAACTAAAAAAATCAATTCTTGAAAGGAAATGATATTCTCGAAGAGTTCTCATTATTCTTTTTGCAACGAATGCTATTTTTGCACTCTTAAAATTGTTACACGTTATAAATCTAATCTACTTCTACATCGCCTGTTCTTAATCCGATATGCATGATTATTTTAGTTAATTCTGCTTATGATTGAGTTTGGGATATACATAATCGAAACGATTTCTATTCTCAACCTATGCGAACTATTGGAAAACGCTAACTTTCGCATTGTAAAATTCCTAGGCCATTTGTTATTAAGAAAGAGAACAAATCTACCTGTTGACTTAATAAAATGATATTGCATACAACATTATTCGCCATATTTTGACATTGTGAACATAGCGGATTTTACTAATGCAACTTTCAACTATTGATTGTAAACATAACCATTGTTATGCCATAATATAGCAAATGCAACCAACATCACCTAGCTTTAAACAACAACTAACTAACTAACAAAATAAACCAATAATGTATGGAAAACTCACTACTAGTTAACCAACATGAAGCAAAGCTGAAATTTAAACTAATGAACTTAGATGAATGGAAAACAGAATTATAACTTCCAAGCTTCATTTATTTGTCATGTTGAAACTCTTCACAATATGAGTTTAAAAGATATGTACCTGGAAATGAAGGTAGAAGGAGTAAATTTCAGCAGTAATAGCAGCAACAAAACACCAGCAGAATATACCAATAACACAGCAAGTCTGAACAAGACCCGTTAACCCGGATGAACAGTGACAGAAATTTGAGGAAAATTTCAGATTTAAACCGAACAATATCCACAAACAAACAACGGATAGATTCTAGAAAGGTAACACTTCAGATTTCAATTTCTTTCTTCTATCTGTTTCAGATTCCTATTTCTGATTTTTCTGTTCAGTTTTCCTCTCTTAATTTCTGATCTTTTTTTTTTTAAATCTGAGTTCTTTTCTTTCTTCAAAATCTGAGTCTTAAAATCAGTCTTAAAATCAATCCCCTTTCTTAAAAATCTGCTTTCTGTATTTATACAGGTCTGCCCCCCTTCTCGTAAGTGCTGCCTGGATCCCTTCTTCTATTAAAAACCAGAAAATCATATACAAAATCTGCTTTTAACTACTTTAAATCCCATTAAGTGAACTTTTCTTGATTTCCAGCATTTCATTACCCTTTGTTTCCCATTATCCCATTAAATTAAAAGCCATTAACATTCCACTTTCAGCCCACTATTATTATCATATTACCCTCACTGTTTTATCCCAGAAATACCCCAGAAATCCTACTGTAATTACTGTTATTACTGCCTTTAAACTAAAATTCAGAATCTGATACAAAACAGATTTTAAAATCTGTCCAGGCTTAATTATCCTTCTGATTTAAACAGCTAGAACCAATCCTAATCAATTTCCTAACACAGTTGTATCTAATCAACCCTTGTAAACTTGAATTCAAACTTAACATCACAATAACATTACACTGAATTCAGTACAATAATTCAAACTGAACTTCAACTTTGAACTAAAATCAAACAAACACAGGAGCATTGTCAATATACTGACAATGCCCTGAAACTTAATGTTCAGGAAACAATATATACACAACATTTATTTTGACAGACTCATTGAAATATAAACAAAGGTGATTTAACTGACGAGTATTAATTAAACTGATTATCTACAACATTTGTCAACAAACAGTCTATAAAAATAGAAACAGATTGTTTCAATCAGTATTATCATAAACGAGAATTCATAATATAACTAATCGATGAACTTAATCGAGTCGATTACACACATTTTAAATAATCATACTGACAGAAACAATAGTATAATTCAGATCAAATAGACGGGTATGAGACAGAATCACAGAACCAACTAAACAAATATGAAAAATTACACCAGCTACTGAAACAAACAACATTATACACATAGGAAACAAAAAGAAAAATAGGGAAAATACCTTTACTTCTTCAAATTCACACGGACACAGGGGCAACTTGGATTCGAACTTTTGAAATCAAACAGACCTTAGTCGAAGTATTCTCAACTGAAAATACTTCGACTAAGGTTGATTAGACCCCAACCTTTTATTTAATTTGGGGCAGAACCCAAAAATTGAAATTTTTAGGGTTTCTGATTCTTGGATCTTAAATTCGAACATTTCTAGGTATATTCGAATCAAACCAATGGTATTCTAGGCACGAGGGAGGTCAGGTGGGTAACTGGTGTGAGTCTGAGGTAGGTTGGGATAGGGTCAGGTTTCACTCGAATCTTCAAATGAAGATTCGAGCAGTTCCAGTAGGATTCGAGCCATGCAACTAACAGATCCGTGATGAGGATGGATAGGGGATGCTATGGTGTTAATTAGGGGCTGTTTGGTTTAGATCTGAGTTTGGCTCGAATCTTCAAATGAAGATTCGAGAACCTTCAGGAGGATTCGAGCCAAGTGGCTAACATATTTGGATAGAGGATGTTCAGGGGGTTCTGGGGTGTTAAGGTGGTGACCGGCGGCGTTGTTGCTGCCGGGTTTCAGGCGATGGGGAATTAGGGCGGCTAGGGTTAGGGGCATGATTTCGGAGGGGATGATGAACTGTAGAGAGGAGGGGGTGTTTAGTTAGGGGGCCGGGGTATGGGTTTAGGATTTATATAGGGAAGGGGTGGATGGATATTGACCGTCCGATCAAGTAAGATTCACGGTCAGGATCATCTCACTTAACCAAACGACGTCGTTTGGTTTAACGTTGGGGTCGGGCTGAATCGGGGCAATGGGTCGGGTAAAAGTTACGGGTAAGGGATGTGGGATCTCAACCGTTGGTTGGATTTGATCCAACGGCCCTTGATGAAGGATGACCAAACGCCGTCGTTTGGTTTGTTTGAATTGGACCGGACATGGGGGTGTTGGGATTGGGCTGTGGAGGGTTGAAATTGTTTGGGCCTGATTTTTGTTTAGGATTTTTGGCCCAGATCCGTTTTGCCCATTTAATTTCCACTTCTTTTTAATTTCCAATTTAATTATTAAAATCCTAATTAAAATTATAAAAACAAGAATTAACTTTACAAGACATTAATCAACCTTTAACAATTATTAACACATAGACAAAATATTAATCACATAGTGAAACATTAAAATTAGAACAAATGCATATTTTTTTTATTTTTAATCAATTATTAAATGCATAATTAAATCCTAGATATGCATGAAACATGTATTTTTATTTTAATTTTGTTTAATTATAACAAAGCAAACATTTACGGACAACACAAATAATTAACAAACACCACACAAATTCTAAAAATTGTACAGTAAAAGAGATTTGTTTTATTTATTTTTTTGATTTATTTTGGAGTTGTTTTCATGAGACAAAAATCACGTGCTCACACATATAACTGGCTGTCTCTCAAAGTTTGAAGTACGATCCGAATATGCTGCTCGTGCTCCTCTCAGTTGTGGGAGTAAATCAAGATATCATCAATAAATACAATCACAAAGGAATCCAATCAAGGCTTGAACACCCGATTCATCAAATCCATAAATGTTGCTGGGCATTTGTCAAGCCAAATGACATCACCAAGAACTCATAATGCTCATATCAAGTCCGAAAAGCTGTCTTAGGAATATCGGATACCTTAATCCTCAACTGATGGTATCCAGACCTCAAATCTATCTTCGAAAACACCTTTGCACCCAGAACCTGATCAAATAAGTCATCAATTATTGGCAATGGATACTTGTTCTTGATGGTGACTTTGTTCAACTGCCGATAATCGATGCACATCCTCATCGATCCATCCTTCTCTTTACAAACAACACCAGCGCACCCCAAGGCGAGACACTGGGTCTAATAAAGCCCTTATCAAGCAAATCTTGTAACTGCTCCTTCAATTCGTTCAACTCTAGTGGGGCCATACGGTATAGCAGAATGGAAATGGGCTGAGTGCCTGGAGCCAAACCAATGCAAAAGTCAATATCTTTGTTGGGTGGCATCCCCGACAGGTCTGCAGGAAATACCTCTGGAAACTCACGAACAACTGGTACAGAATCCATGGAAGGAACCTCCACACTAGAATCACGAACATAAGCCAAATAAACTAAATACACCTTATCGACCATATGCCAAGCCTTCATATAAGAAATAACTCTGCTGGTAGAATGACCAGGAGTCCCCCTCCACTCTAATCGAGGCAACCCCAGCAATATAGCATGATAAGGTGACATCTAATCTATCCACAAAATGACATCAAAATCGACCATATCGAGAAGTAGGAGATCTATGCTAGTCTCAAGACCCCCAATAATAACCACACACGAGCGATAGATGCGATCTACAATAATAGAATCCCCCATCGGTGTGGACACATACACGGGAGCACTCAAAGAAATACGAGGCACAACCAAATATGAAACAAAGTAAGATGACACATAGGCGTATGTATACCTTGGATCAAATAGAACTGAAGCATCTCTACTGCAAACTAAAATAGTACCTATGATAACAATATTAGTTGACTCACCCTAAGGCATGGCTGCGAAAGCATAACATCAGGGCTGGGTCGCACCACTCTGAACCATATCTCTAGGACGGCCTCCTGCTGGCTAGCCTCTACCTCTAACGGTCTGGCCTCCGCCTTTAATGGCTTGACCTCCACCTCTAGCAGCCTGGCCTCTACCTCTACCTCCCTAACCCCTACCTTTAGCTGGTTGAGCAGGCGATGCAGTAACTGGTGTTAGAACCATGGCACGAGAACCCTGATGATGTGGCTAAACCTAATAATCTTAGACAGGTTCTCCGAATATGCCCATAATCACCACACTCGAAACATCCATCCTGATACTGTGGCTGTAGAAACTGAGGCTAACCCAGACGAGCCGACTAACTGCAATAATAACTCTGAAGAGGAGGTGCTCTAATAGGAGCTAGTGGTGCACTATAAGCTGGCTGCCCCGAAGAAGGTACATAAGGACCACGACTCCCTGAAGCTCATGGGATATCCGAAGTGCTGAATGAAACGGCTTGGGAGAATGGCCTCTACCAAAAGTACCTCGACCTCCAAATTACGCCCCACTAAATCCACCGGAGTGACGCGGCCTCTTGTCAGACCCCTGACCTCTCCCATAAGCTAGAACCACCTCAACTTGTCTGGCAACATTAGCTGCATCCCGGAAAAGAAATCTCACTCCCAGTCTCCTTAGTCATCTACAATCTGATAGGCTAAGCAAGTCCCTCAATAAACCTCATTACCCTCTTTCTCTCTCTCTTGGTAGGAAGTATAAGAAGAGCATGATGGGCAAAATTAATAAAGCGGGTCTCGTACTGAGTGATGGATATACTGCCCTACTGGAGATGCTCAAACTGCCTGCGATAGTCCTCCCTCAGTGTAATAGGAAGGAACTTCTTAAGAAATATATGAGAGAACTGGTCCCAAGTCAAAGCAGGCGACCCAACAGGTCTAGTCAACACAAACTCATTCCACCATCTCTTGGCGGACTCTATCATCTGGAACGCAGCAAAATCGACCCTATTGGTCTCCATTATCCCCATGTTCCGCAGCACCTCATGGAAGCAGTCAAGATAATCCCTTGGGTCCTCAGAATTCCATACTGATCCCTCAGATTACTAAGCTTCTTCGTGAATTATGAGATCTAGGCAACCTAGTGCTATGATACCAACTTGTCACGACCCGAAATTCCCACCATCGGGATCGTGATGGCGCGTAACATCACACTTGCTAGGAAAGCCAACGTTAGAGTATTATTAACCAATTTCCTTTACGTTTCAATGATTAAAAGTAAACAAGCAAAAACAAGTAGAAATAATTGCGAAAGTAAGTAAACAACCTCTTTGTTTATATACTATTGCCAATACTATTACTATTACTACCCAGAATCCGGTGTCATAATCCACGAACAAACTAAGATTTTCTACAAACATCAGTCTGAAAGAAATTACAACTATTTTGGAAATAAAGAAACAATAATATAGATATGTAGAAGGGAACTCCAGGACCTGTGGATGCCGACAGGATTACCTTGGGTCTCCTAGTCGAATATATCTGCAACCAACCTCTCGATCACCCACTACCTACTCCAAAATCTGCACAGAAAGTGCAGAGTGCAGTATCAGTACAACCGAGCCCTTGTACTAGTAAGTGCCGAGCATGACCTCGACGACATAGTGACGAGGCTACGGCGAGGAAATTACAATGTAACCTGCATATAGTGCATAATAAAAGCAGAAAGAAGAACAAGACAAAATAAGCAGTAACTTGCAAGGAATGAATATAGAACTCAAGTGTCTTATCAGCATCCAGCTACAACCAATCCTCAGGGGAAATGCAAAGCTACCAAATAACTTAAACAAGAGAATAAAAATACATAAACACACAAACTAATGTGGCGCGCATCCCGTTCCCACCATATATCAATATCAATATGAGCATTCACCCTTATTACTCCATATCAATCCACCCTTATTCCTCCTATTGTGGCAAGAAAACCGATCCCATGGTACGATAGCATTTCACCCTTATTCCTCCTCAATATATCGCCCTTATTCCTCTTATTGCAGCACGCAACCCGATCCCACCAAATCAACATTAATTACTCAATAAGTATAGAAATTTCACAATTTAGCTCAAAACACTTCACAATATTTAAACCTCAAACCAAAGCAAATAAAAAGCTTGTACATTATGAAATTTCACACAAATAATATTACTCAGCGAAACCAATCCAAAATATGCCATAAAACACCGATAAATCAGATTAAGCAAATAATACAAGACAATGAAACTATGGGGTAGCTAATACCTTCAACAATAAAAAAATAATGTTTGACAAGTAGCAATTAAGCATGGAAATACCCGTAAAGCATGTAGCAGTTAAGAAAGGAAAAGACAATATAAGGAGAACGGGAAGTAAATAGGTAAAACAGATAAATTGGTGGAGCATAGGTACTCGTCATCTCACCTATACGCCACTCACATGGATTTTCACATAGCAATTAAATCAAGGGTTCCTAATCCCTCGAGTCAAAGTTAGACACGACACTTACCTCGATTCACAGGCCACTCACTGCTCAATTACTGTTTTCCTCTGGATTCCACCTCCGAACCACTCGTATCTAGACATAGTTTAACTTAATAACATAAATATTGCTAAAGAAGTCAATTTCAATACATAAATTTAGGTTTCCAATATTTCCCCCAATAAGTCAAAAATAGCCCCAAGCCTGCTTGGTCAAAACTCGAGGTTCAGACCAAAATCCATTCACTCATTCACCCTCGAGCCCGAATATGTAATTAGTTTCGGAATCCAACCCCAAATCGAGGTCTAAATCCCCAATTTGCAACCCCTCCCCCCCCCCCCCCAAATTCTCCCAAAACCCCTAATTTCTACCATGAAAGAACAAGATTTAGGACTAGGAATCTAATGGGTGATGATATAAATTGAAGAAAATGAGTTAAAGAGTATAAACCTATGATTTGGTGTTGAATTCCCCCTTAAAAAATCTCCCTAGGTTGTGTTCTAATGAAAGAGATATGAAATTTTGAAAAAATCCCGTATTGAATTCTGTTTTAAAACACTAGGCAGGCCTTCTTCGCGTTCGCGAAGAGACAACCTTGATGGCTTACGTGATCACGAAAAGCTCTCCTCTTTCGCGATGATTTTTCCCACCTGGCCATCGCTTTCACAAGCCAAGGCTCGTGTTCACGTAGAACAACATGTAAATCCCATCCCACCTCCATTTACTCTATGCGTTTGCATGAGTCGGTCGCATTCGCGAAGAGTAGACCCCCCAGTGCTCCGCGTTCGCGACCATGACCTCGCGTTCGCATAGAATAAAAACCACCCAAACCAATCTTACTCTTCGTGTTCGCGTGAGAAGTTTCGCGAACGCGAAGAAGGAAACTAGCAAGTGCTGAAGCTGCAGAAAATCAAATTTTTTCTAAGTTCAAAACATCTCGTAGCCTATCTGAAACTCACCCAAGCCCTCGGGGCTCCAAACCAAATGATAACTAGGGATTTTAATGCATTTTATACTCCTTCTTGCTTATGTTTTGATTAGAAATTCGTACAAAATAGTTCCAAAAGGCTCACAGGTTGTTCTTGATTGCAGGTTTGATCAACAAAATGACAAGAAGTCAAATATCAGCTCAAAAGGAGTGAAACTTACAAAAGTATCAAGACAAGACAGAGCTTAGGCAAAACAAGGCCAGTGCGACCGCACACCATTCTGTGCAGTCCGCACTGTGAGGTTCAGAGAGCATGACATTCAGGCACAAAGGTAATGCGGTTGCACACCATTCTGTGTTGTCCGCACTCGATTTAGTGCAGTCCGCAGTAAGGAGGATCAGAGAGTTGCCAGATTTCGAGTTCAAACCAATGCGGTCCGCGCTCCATTTTATGCGGACCGCACTAGAAGCCTCCGCGACCGCAGTCCATTCTCTGCGGTCCGTAGTGCCCGAGTCAGAGAGTTAGATTTTCAAGCTCAGAGCCTTAGTGCAGTCGCACACCATTTTGTGCGGTCCGCACTAGCCCTGCAGGGGTATTATTGTCTAGATTTTCAACTTAGTATAATTTGCTTCTTTTCCCATTTTTAGGATATTATATAGTTTTAGAACATAGCTGCGCTCGTGGGTTCAAATATTTTAGCCATTTTGGGCAATTTTATCTACATTTCATCATTGAATCTTATTGTTTATCTTAGTAATTAATTAATATGAGTTGTTCTTCATTTATTTCTTGCTTTTCTTCTTTAATTATGAGTAGCTAGACCCATAAGCTAGGGTTATGGCTCAACCTTAGTGTGGGTAATTGATGGGTCTTGAATTTTAGGGCTAGATTGACTATGGATCTTTGATATTTGGGCCAATTACATGGTTAATTGCTGAATTAGTGGTTGCAAACACTAGTTTGTCTTTAGTTGACTTGAGCTTTTCTTGAGAAAGAGAGCCTAAGTCTCCGAAATTGGTCCAACAAGGAATTGGGGCGTATTGAAGAGATTGATACCCCAATTAAAGGGTTAAACCTCGAGAGAGTAATACCCGACTTGAACCTTGATTGCTTGTGCAAATTTGCATACCTAATTGGTCTTGAGAAAGTCAATTCGGTCAAAATCACTCAAACCACCGAGAGGTGTAGAGTGGGTAATATCGTGCAACGGTTATATCATACTCTCCAATTATGTCAATCATGTCTTAGACTTAATTACCTGTCAATTGACCACCTAGGCGAAAGTCACTACCCTAGTGCCTTTTAAACCATTTGAACAATCCTCTTTAGTTTTACGCTTAGCTTAATCTAGTTTCATTTACCATTGTAGTTTGATAAAAGTAGAAGTAAATAAAAAAACCCAAAAATGATTAGAAGTAAAATTTGGAACACATACGCAACTCTAAACTAGATAGATATCTGACTCCAAATTCTAGCTCTTTATGGAAATCGATCCCGACCCTAAATCGGGTAAAAGCTCTTCAACCCTCTCCTGCTAATTAATAGTAGTGCAGGGTAGGCCTCGATCAACTTTTTGGCGCCGTTGCCGGGGAGCTAACGGTTTTGTCTATCTATTTAGTTAGTTTTATGTATTGTTCTTCTTTCCTTCTTTGTTACTAACTTATTTGTGTCATAACTCAGGTACCAAATGGTAGCGAACAACACTAATGGCCCTCTTGGAAATGTGATTGCGGGGGAGGAGGTAGATGATGTCGGAGATGATGAGATGTATTTTCTACCTCAAGGACAACGTAGAGGCCGCCAGGCCAATGTGAATGATAACAACAATATTCCAAACCCTCCTCCGCCACTTCCAAGAGTGGCTCCTAGAGTGCTTCCTAACCAAGGCTATGCAAGTGCTATTGTCCCACCCCAAATCCGGGCGGGCAATTTTCAGATAACCAATGTTATGTTGACCTTACTAGAGCAACGCGGGTACTTTACGGGCGCTGCAAATCAAAATGCTTACAAACATCTCAAGGGGTTCGTGGATACATGTTGGGGAGCAAGCAAACTAATGTGTCCGAGGATGCTCTCCGGTTAAGACTCTTCCCATTCTCACTTAGGGGGAAGGCATTGGATTGGCTCGAGCAACTTTCCAACCATTCCATCACTACTTGGGATGAGTTGGCGGATAAGTTCATTGCTAAAATTTTCTCACCGGGGCATATGGCGGCATTGCGAGATGAGATATTGGCCTTCAAGCAAGAGCCCACATAACCTTTGCATGAGATTTGGAAGCGTTATAGAACAATGGTGAAAGAATGCCCCAACAATGATATGACTGAGGCTATGATCCAATAAACTTTCTACCAGGGCATTAACACCACAAACTAATGCGTAGTGAACCAAATTACCGGGGGCAACTTTATGAAGCTGTCATATGATGAGGCATGTGATATACTTGACGAGATGGCTGACACTTCTTCTGCATGGCAAGTAGAGCCAATGTGCCTCAAGGTGACCCCACGGTCACTAATTTACACAAGGAATTACATGATCACAGGCAAGCTATAATCGAACTGTCAACTACTATGAACCAATTGGCAAAGGCAAAGTTGCAACAAGTCCAAAATTCTCGCCAAGTGAATGCCATGGAGGGTGTCAATATGCTTGTCAACAAAAGAAGGCAAAGAAGGCAACAAAACCAAGGGAATTCTGAGCAGTTTGATGATGATTGTGATGGATTTCAAAATGATGGTTATGATGAACAAAGTGAAGAGGTTCAATACGTGAATAATTATCAAGACCAATGGGGCAACTCTTCCAACCAACAACAATGAAGACCTCAAGGCAATTGGGGCAATCAACAACAAAACAATGGTAATTGGGGGAACAACAACCAAAGCAACAACTGGGGCAATAAGAACAACAATCAGAGCAACCAAGAGAATTGGAATAGTAATAACAACAATTGGGGTAGCAATAACCATCAAGGTGGATAAAACAACGAAAACCAAGGAAACCGGGGGCAAGGCTTTCAAAGGCCCCCAATGTACCAACAACCAAACAATCCACCCCCACTTCCATCCCATGGTCCTAGTTTTTCTAGCAATGATATGGGTAAAATTGAAATGATGTTCGAACAAATGATGAAGAAAAATGCGGACTCGGATGCTCAATTGGCTTCCCACAATACCTCTATTAGAAACTTGGAGGTGCAGTTAGGCCAAATCTCACAGTCTTTAAATACTCGCCCTAAGCGTGCTCTACCAAGTGATACGGTAGTGAACCTGAAGGGTGGGAACAACCATGTTATGGCGGTTACAACAAGAAGTGGGAGAGGCGGTGATGTGAATGCCTCCACACAAAAGCAAATCTTGGATGATGATGTTGAATTGCAAGAAGATGAAGTCCCTTTGGTAGTTGAAGATGCGGTTGATGAAAATGTGAACAAAGAAGTTAGGATTGATATTCAAGATGTCGAGGTGGAAACTCAAAATGATGTGAACCCTTCTAGGGAACACATAATAGACATGTCGGAGCCGGTTGTGCGAAAAGCCAAGGCTCCTTTGCCAAGGCCACCTCCACCTTATCTTCAAAGGCTCGCGAAGCAGAAAAGTGAGAATCGGTTTAAAAAGTTCATTGACATGATGAAGAGCTTATTCATCAATGTGCCTTTGGTGGAGGCTCTTGAACAAATGTCGGGCTATGCAAAATTCATGAAAGACGTGGTCGCAAAGAAGCATTCTATGGATTGTGAAACTATAAAGATGACTTACCAAGTTAGTGCTATAGTGCATTCAATGGCCCCGAAGCTTGAAGTTCCTGGTGCTTTCACCATTCTTTGCACCATTAGGAGTGCGGATTTTGCTAAAGCTCTATATGATTTGGGTGCTAGTATCAATTTGATGCCCTATTCCATTTTTAAGACCTTGGGTATCGGGCAGCCGAGGCCAACTTCTACGAGATTACAAATGGCAGATAGAACAATGAAGAGTCTATTGGGTATTATTGATGATGTGCTTGTCCGGGTGACCAAATTTATCTTTCCAGCTGACTTTGTGATCTTGGACTGCAAGGTAGACTATGAAGTTTCTATCATATTGGGAAGACCTTTCCTAGCTACGGGGAAGGCATTGGTTGATGTGGAAGCAGGGGAACTCACCTTCCGAGTGAGTGATGAAAATGTGGTCTTTCATGTATGCAAATCAATGAAGCAGCCCAACAGTAGCGAGGTGTGCTCTTTTGTTGACCTCGTCACAGCAGTGATAATTGATGACACCAGTGCAATGATCAATGTGGAGGACCCATTGGAGGCCGTAATATTGATTCTTGATGTCAATGAGGATGCAAGCCGGGTGGAGTGCATGAATGCTTTACATGGAATGGGCTCTTATTATTATGAGCCCAGGAAATTATCTTTGGACCTCGAGAATAGAAAGACTCTACCAACAAAACCTTCAATTGAGGAGCCTCCGGTGTTGGAGTTGAAACCACTACCTCCACACCTCAGGTATGAGTTCTTAGGCTCAAATTCTACTTTACCAGTTATTCTTTCTTCTTGTCTTACTAACTTGCAGGTTGATGCCACACTGGCGGTGCTTCAAAAGCGGAAAAAGGCAATTGGATGGACTTTAGCTGATATTCGGGGGATAAGCCCCGTATTTTGTATGCACAAGATTATTCTGGAAGATGATGCAAAGCCTTCCTTGGAGCATCAAAGGAGGTTGAACGAGGCAATGCAAGAAGTTGTGAAAAAGGAGGTGATCAAGTGGTTGGATGTCGGGGTTGTGTACCCTATCTCTGATAGCTCTTGGACTTCACCGGTGAAATATGTACCAAAGAAGGATGGCATGACCGTGGTTGCAAATTCACAAAATGAGTTGATTCCTACTAGAACCATCACCGGTTGGAGGGTATGCATGGATTACCGCAAGTTGAACAAAGTGACCCGCAAGGATCACTTTCCTTTGTATTTTCTTGATCAAATTTTAGATCAACTTGATGGGCGTGCCTTCTACTGTTTCTTGGATGGGTATTCTGGGTACAACCAAATCTTGATTGCTCCGGAAGATCAGGAGAAGACCACATTCACTTGTCCATATGGCACTTTTGCCTTCTCTAGGATGCCTTTTGGGTTGTGTAATGCACCGACTATATTTCAGTGGTGTATGATGGCCATTTTCACCGATATGGTGGAAGACATTTTGGAGGTGTTCATGGACGACTTTAGTGTTGTGGGGGATTCATTTGATGAGTGCTTGAAGAATCTTGATAGAGTTTTGGCCCATTGTGAAGAAACTAATCTTGTCCTTAATTGGGAGAAATGCCACTTTATGGTGGAAGAAGGAATTATTCTTGGGCATAAAATTTTGAAACATGGCATTGAGGTGGATAAAGCAAAGATCGAAGTGATTTCAAGGCTCCCTCCCCTACATCTGTTAAGGGAGTTCGAAGATTTTTGGGCATGTGGGGTTCTACCGGAGATTTATCAAAGACTTTTCGAAGGTAATGAATCCCTTGTGCAAGTTGTTGGAAAACGATGAATCCCGGCCATATCTTATGGGTTCTAAGGTTATTATTCATACCGGCTATGTCGCACTCCGATACTTGATGATGAAGAAGGATTCCAAAGCTAGATTGATGCGATGGGTCTTGTTACTTCAAGAGTTTGATTTGGAGATTCTGGACTGGAAGGTTAGTGAGAACCAAGTGGCAGACCACTTGTCCTGCTTGGAGGAGGAGGGGAGGCCTCGTGACGGCCTAGAGATCAATGATTCATTTCCCGACGAACAACACCTTTTAGTGTCGATGAATGATATGCCATGGTTTACCGATGTTGCTAATTTCCTTGTGACTGGTATAATCCCGTGTGAGCTCTCTTCTAACCAAAGGAAGAAGCTCAAGCGGGATAGTTTGGATTTCTATTGGTATGAGCCAAACTTTTCAAGATTTGCACGGATGGTGTAATACAAATGTGTGTCCCGAAGGAAGAGCAATTGTGCATCTTGGAGGCTTGTCATTCCTCTCCCTATGGTGGCCATCATGGCGGGGCGAGGACGGCTTCTAAAGTTCTTATTGTGGGTTTTATTAGCCAACTTTGTTCAAAGATGCGGGTGATTTTGTGAAGAGATGCGAGGAATGCCAAAGAGCGGGTGGAATTTCAAAAAAAGATGAGATGACTCTCAATACCATCCTTGAGGTTGATATTTTTGATGTATGGGGAATTGATTTCATGGGCCCATTTGTTAGCTCTTGTGAGAACACTTACATTCTTGTGGCGGTGGACTATGTTTCAAAGTGGGTTGAAGCCGTGGCTTTGCCCAATAATGAGTCCTGAAGTGTTGTTGCACTTCTCAAGAAGAGCATTTTTACAAGGTTTGGTACTCCTCGTGCAATCATAAGTGATGGGGGGTCTCATTTTTGCAATAGAGCTTTCGACACTTTGCTCTCAAAGTATAGTGTCAATCACAAAGTTTCTACCCCTATCATCCTCAAGCAAGTGGTCAAGTTGAAGTCTCCAACAGGGAAATCAAAAGCATATTGTCAAAAACGGTCAATGCAAATAGGATCGATTGGTCAAAGAAGTTGGATGGCACTCTATAGGCTTATAGGACTGCTTACAAGACTCCGATTGGTATGTCTCCGTATCGATTGGTATTTGGGAAAGCTTGCCATCTACAGGTCGAGTTAGAGCACAAGGCCATGTGAGCTTTGAGGAAGCTAAATCTCAAGTGGTATGTTGCAGCCAATCTTCGTGTGGAACAACTTAATCAACTTGATGAATTCTGATTCCATGCCTACTCCAGTTTGTCCTTGTACAAGGACAAGATAAAGTACCTTCATGATAAATATGCTCGTGGAAAGGAGTTTAAAGTAGGTGATTTGGTTCTCTTGTTCAATTCTCGGTTACGTATGTTTTCGGTAAAGCTTAAATCAAAATGGAGTGGACCGTTTGAAGTGGAGTTGGTGACCCCTTTTGGTGCTCTTGATTTGAAAAACAAAAATGGAGAGGTCTTCAAAGTTAATGGGCACCGGGTCAAGCATTATCTTAGAAAAATTAATGATAGCCACGTGGTGGCACTTCTTCATTTCAAATGATGTGATGGTAACCTGCATCATGCCGCGACGTTAAATCAGGCGCTTTTTGAGAGGCAAGCCATGTGCTTTTCTTCCTGTTTTTATTTGATTTTCATTGTAGTGTAGGATTGATTTTTGGGCTAACTGGTTGTGAGATGTTACAGGATTGTGTTTGTGCAGTGCAGGACATAATGGAGAAAGTGTTCAGACCTCTGAACTTTGCAATTCGGCCGCACTAAATTTAGTGCGGACCACACTGTTGAAGGGTGAAATGTTGACCTCTCTGAAGTTTGCCACTGCGGGCGCACTACATTTTGTGCAGTCCGTAGTAGAGTGGACCACTGCGGCCGCATGACATTTTGTGCGGACCGTAGTGTGTTGCATCCTCAAACTTGTAAATTTTTGTGCAGTGCGGAACACGGTCCATTTTGTGCGATTCGCACTGGGGTAGGTAAGCTGGGCCCCAGGACTTTTTCTATAAATATTACCTGAGGCCCAACAGTTACACTTTTCGATCCTTTACTCTCAGAAATATTAAAGCACTGTTCATCTTGCATGTTACTCGTAATTCATAGCTTGGAATTGTTAATCTTCATCTCATCTCACATCTGGTAACTTAATGTCAATTTAATTGCTTTAAAATTTGTTATTTTCTTTTTCTTTTTGTTTTACTTGGCTATTATTCTTTTCTTCCTTTATTTTCTTTCATCGATTAAGTTAGGGTAGTTAATCTTTTGATTAAAGTAGACATAGGTAGTTAAAATCAATGGGCAATCACTTAGGGACATTACTTAGGTGCAAATTTGGGCTTAAAATAAAAAATACCTTGAACCCTACCTTAGTGCCATAGCTGGGCACTTAGTGCGGACCGCGGTCATTTCTGTGTGGTCCGCGGTGCCCTTGTGTGGTCCGCAGTAATATTTTGTGCGGACCGCATTGATGAAAGTTCTGAAAGCTGAACCTTGGGGACTGCGGCCGCACTACATTTTGTGCGGTCCGCATTGGTCCCTGTGCGGCTGCACTACATTTTGTGTGGTCCGCACTACCTGGATACAGAGAGTGGGTAGTCTGAACCCCACCTCTGTGCGGGCCGCATGGCCTTTTTGGGTCGTCCGCATTGACCCATGTGCGATCGCACGCCATTTTGTGTTGTTCGTACTGCATGACTTCTGAAAACTGTCTGCAACTGTCTGTAACTTTTCCTTCCTGTTCTGCACCTCTGTTTCTTAACTGCTTCTATTGATACTAACAAGCTTATTGGATTGTGTTTGCAGACAATGGTAAAACAACGAGATAAAAGTTCTAAACAACCAGGCAGAGGTGAATCCTCCCGGGGAGGGAAACATAAAATGGTTAGACTCACTCCCCAAGCCCGCAAAACATAAAAAAAATGAGAAAGATGATTAAAGCTACTGATAGGGCCATTGACATGTCTAGGAGTGAGTATGATCCCTCCCGGGAGATATCTTCAGACTCAATCCCAGAATATATCCCTGACTGGCCAGAGAGGCACAGACTAAGAGACACTCATCCCACTTCCCCAGTTGCCCAAGCGTTAGTAAATGTGTCTTCTAGGTCATTAGAGGGCTCAACTGAAGGCGGTGGGGATGAATACTCCACCTCTCCCATAGCTTCATTATCCGGAGAGTGTGCAGTAGGAGACAATGAGGAAGTAGGAGGTGAAGAAGTAGTTGGAGAAGGGGGTGAACCTCAGGTTGGCCGGATGGCAAGAACTAGGAATCCGGAGGCGTGGCAAGACCGGTTCGTAGGTGAAGTGGCATATCACAAATTCAAGGAATGGTGGCCGGTGAGGAAATTAATCCCAGAGCGGGGTTTTTTTGATAGAGATCTACTGCCTCACAACCCCAATATGAGGAGGCAGTTTAGGGAGAGAGTTGGCTGAGAGCATTTTCTGGATGAATGTGTAGATGCCAATGAGCACTTGGTCAAGGAATTCTACACCAACGTTGCCCATATCAAAAAGGGCTCCAAAGTGACCAAGGTACGAAACCTGAAGGTGCTATTTGACGGAAAAACCATAAATGACTACATTGGCTTTGATGAGGAGGATGAGTCACTATATATGGCAAATATGGAATTGGGCGAGGAGGTCCATCTGTGGTTGGCACAGTACCTGGCAATCCCAGGTACCACTCCCGATTGGTTGACTGCGGGCGTCAAGATTTTGAAACGTAGTTTGAATTTCGAGGCACGGGAGTGGGAAACATTTGTATATAGCAGGTTGGACCCCACAACTCATGACAACTTCCTCCCTCTTCACCGGGCAGTTTTGGTGGCTTCAATTATGACGGGTTATCTAATCAATATGGGAAATGTAATGTCGAGGATAATTACAATTCTGGGTGCTGAGAATGACAGAAACTACCCATTCCCCAGTTTTCTGACTATGTACTTCCGGGACTTAAAAGTTAAAAAGAGACCCTTCGACATCAAGGTCAAAATGAAGGCCCCATTTTTTTGGTACAACATGTTGGGGGATGATAACCCCAAGAGCAAGAAATTCAAGGGAACAACTACTGCTCCAACTGGCCAATCTGAAGAGCCAGTTGTGGTAGTGGCTCCTGCTCAGCCTGCCTCCACCTCTACTGATATCCCTCCTGGCCCATCCACCTCAGCAGACCTGGAGATACCATCTTCCCGTACCTATCCGGTGACTGCCTGCCGACTGAGCCAGGCTCTCCTTAGTATAAACAACTGGATGCAGACTGCGTCATCCAAGTTATCTACCCTCACTACCACAGTAGAGGCTCAATCAACACCTCCACCTCCACACGTCCCCCAGTCCATAGAGGAAGCTCTTAAGGAGACTTTGGCCAACCAGCAGAAAATCCATGACACTCAGAAGAAGCTTGCTGAGACAGTTGATTCACACAGCAAGGCTCTCAAGGAGATTGCTAGGGAGCACAAGAAGCTGAGGAAGACACGAGCTTCCAAGGAGTCCATAAAGGCGCTGAGGGTTGATGTTGATAGAATGAAGGAAGATCATCTACCTTTGGACTTATTGCTATAGGACCCAGTACTATCAGCTCATCCCTAGCTCGAGCAGTCCCAAAGTCCTCCCAAGAGGAAGAGGATGATTCTCAGAGCGGACGATGTAGTCATCCAGTTGGAAGACCCACTGGAAGCCTCCTCTAGTCAGCCATAGGATGCACCTTAAGAGCCTATGCAGGCCCAGGTCCCAGCAGCACAGCAGCAGGCCACAGGAAACCAGTCTGAGGTTCCCGAGCATAGTGAGGACCCAGGGACCACTCAAGAGCTCATGCAGACAGACATGCCATAGGGAGTCCCTATATCATTTTTCCCTTTATCTTTTTGGTGCTTTATTTAGTTTAGTTGGCATTGGGGACAATGCCAGCTTTCATTTGAGGGGGTAGGCCCTACTTTTATGGATTCATTCGGATGATTGTATATATATTTGATACTTTTTATGCTTTTCTTATCTTTTCATCTTTTGGTTGTATATAATTTTAACATTTCGTTATATTTATCGCACTTTTATTTTACTTTGGGTATGTATATAAAGTTATGCTACATTATACATATTCATCCCATCTATTGTATATTCGACAAATCTCCTTTTGTATATATTCATTTTACTTTCCGCAACTTTTCGTTCTTATCTTCTTATTTATGATTCGTAGCTTCTTGTTTTGAAAGTTTCAATAAGCCTTTGGTTTTCTTAATGCCATGGTTCTTTCCAAAGGTGGAGTTTTGTGTGAACCGGGTGGCTCTTCTCAATGATGGATGGCGTGACAACCTTCTTAAGGGTTTGAGTCCATTTTTCTTTTTTATTTTTAGTAGTTAGTATTAAGGGTGCCTCAATCAAAGCTTCACTTGGGCCTAACACATTTGCATTTGATCTTATGGTCAAAAATAAATTGTTGTGTTTAGGATGGTGAAAGTCGTGACCTTGAGACTCTTGTCTTGACCGTTAATCATCAAATGGTTTTTCTGGACTAGTGTGTGCTCAAATCTTATCTAAGGTCGTTGTGGGCCCCCGACTCTATGTCTTTAGTGACCCCATAACTTATGTGGTGAGTAATTGCATTGCAAGTCCAAGTCTCGAGCCATTGGTCTAGAACTTGCCCTGAATATTTGTTGAGGCGAAATCCTAAGTGAATTTCGAATTGAGACATGATTATAGGCTCTCCTTGGTCGAAATGATAACTTCAACACTTCCATAACCTACAAATGATAAGATCCCTAGTCAACCCTTTTGAGCCTTAGACCTTTTCCCTTCAAGACCCATAATACAAGCCTATACCTGTTCTAAAAGATACCCTTTCTTGGCACCCGATCTTTCCTTTAGCACATGGCAAAAACATAAGTTTAGGGGGAGATACGAGGATTGCAACAAAGTGGTAAAAGGGCACAAAAATGAAGAAAAGGAAAGGCAATGAAAAAGAAAGGAAAGCAAAAAGACAAAAAGAATGTTCAATGTGAAAAAGAATAAAAAGGGACTCAAGAAAAGCAATGAATGAAAGGTGTGGAAAGTTGAAAAAAAAAAGAGAAAAGGTTTGAAATGTATAAGAAAGAGTGACATTGTGTCTCTCTAACCTCTTAGAAAGAAGTGAAATGACTCAAAGAGTCAAGTGAATGTGTGCCAAATCAAACAAAAAAAGTGCTTTAGGGAAGATGGAACCTACTTAGACCAAACATCTCCAACCCTGAACCAAAAATCTATACAATGTCTCCACAAAAGCCAATGAAGCTTACATTAGTGGTGACTCATATAAGGGGCAAGAATATGGTACTTAGAGTCGGACTTGTGACTTTTTCTTGAGAGAGATGAGTGGATTTCCAATAACCTCATTCTGAGTGCCACTATTCAAAAGGTGAGGTTTGCTGAGGGAGAGTTGAGGATGTGTGAGTTTGGGTTCCACAATGACCAAAGTAATAGAAAGAGTTCTTTGATGGGTTGAGTCAACTCTTGGTGCTCATGTGTCGCACTTAATCCATGGAGTTTCAAAGAGTAAATGTTGTTAATGATTCATTTGTATTGAGGGCAATTGTTAGCCCCAATTGATGCTAGATGAGGTTACTTTAGGACAGCTAAAATTTTGTTGGATGTTCTCTTAAGGGGTGGGTCTTATTTTGTTTGCTTGAGGACAAGCAAAAGCTTAAGTTTGGGGGAGTTGATAACTAGGGATTTAATGCATTTTATACTCCTTCTTGCTTATGTTTTGATTAGAAATTCGTACAAAATAGTCCTGATCCCGGCCTACTCCGCACTACTATTGAGTAGCGAGAGAGGGTCGAAGCAGCTTTTACCCGATTTAGGGTCGGAATCGATTTCCATAGAGAGCTAAAATTTGGAATCGAGTATCTATCTAGTTTAGGGTTGCGTATGTGTTCCAAATTACACTTCTAATCATTTTTGGGGTTTTCTTTTACTTCTACTATTATAAACAACAAATGGTAAATGTAACTAGATTAAGCTAAGAGTTAATCTAAAAAGGGTTGTTCAAATTATTTAAAAGGCACTAGGGTAATGACTTTCACCTAGGTGGTTAATTGACGAGTAATTAAATCTAAGACACGATTGACATAATTGGGGAGTATAATATAACCGTTGCATGATATTACCCACTCTACACCTCTCGGTGGTTAGAGTGATTTTGCCCGAATTGACTTTCTCAAGACCAATTGGGTATGCAAATTTGCACAAGCAACTAAGGTTCAAGTCGGGTATTACTCTCTCGAGGTTTAACCGTTTAATTGGGGCTATCAATCTCTTGAGTACGCCCCAATTCCTTATTGGACCAATTTCGGAGACTTGCTCTCTTTCTCAAGAAGAGCTCTAGTCAACTAAACACAAACTAGTGTTTGCAACCACTAATTCAGCAATTAACCATGAAATTGGCCCAAATATCAAACACCCTTAGTCAATCTAGCCCTAAAATACAAGACCCATCAATTACCCACACTAGGGTTGAGCCACAACCCTAGCTTATGGGTCTAGATACTCATAATTAAAGAAGAAAATAAAGAAATAGATGAAGAACAACTCATATTAATTAATCACTAAGGTAAATAACAAGATTCAATGATGAAAAGTAGATAAAATTGTCCAAAATGGCTAAGAAAGTCGAACCTACGAGCGCAACTATGTTACAAAACTATTTGATACCCTAAAAATGGGAAAAAAGCTATTTATACTAAGCTAAAAATTCTGGACAAAAATGCCCCTGCGGGGTTAGTGCGGACTGCACAAAATGGTGTGCGGCCGCACTAGGGTTCTGAACTTGAAAATACAGCTCTCTGAACTTGGGCAATACGGACCGCACATAATGGACTGCGGCCGCTTAGGCTTCTAGTGCAGTTCGTATAAAATGGACCGCGGACCGCATAGGCTTCAATCCTCAAATCTGGCACCTCTCTGATCTTGGGTTCTACGGACCGCACTAAATCGAGTGCGGCCGCATTGCCTTCCGTGCGGACCGCACACAACCTAGTGCGTCCGCATTGCATCTTTGCCTGGAAATCAACCTCTCTGAATCTCCTAGTGCGGACCGTACAGAATGGTGTGCGGCCGCACTGGGCCTGCTTTACCTGAGCTTGTCTTGTCTTTGGCACTTATGCAAGTTTCACTCCTTTTGAGCTGATCTTTGACATCTTGTCACTTTGTTGATCAAACCTGCAATCAAGCACAACTTGTGAGCCTTTTGGGACTATTTTGTACAAATTTCTAATCAAAACTTAAGCAAGAAAGAGTATAAAATATATTAAAATCCCTAGTTATCAACTCCCCCAAACTTAAGCTTTTGCTTGTCCTCAAGAAAACAAAATAAGACCCACCCCTTAAGGGAAAATCCAAGACATTTTCAGTTGTCCTAAAGTAACCTCATCTAGCATCAATTGGGACTAACAATTGCCCTTAATACAAATGAATCATTAACAACTTTTACTCCTTTAAACACCATGGATTAAGTACGACACAAGAGCATCAAGCACCATGGATTAAGTGCGACACAAGAGCATCAAGAATTGACTCAACACATCAAAAAACTCTTTTCTATTACTTCGGTCATTGTGGAACCCAAACTCACACATCCTCAACTCTCCCTAAGAAATCCTCACCTTTAATATAGTGATACTCAGAATGAGGATAATAGAAATTCACTCATCTCTCTCAAGAAAAAGCCATAAGTCTGGCTCTAGGTACCATATGCTTTCCCCTTATGTGAGTATCCACTAATATAAGCTTCATTCAACTCAAGATCATATAGGGCTTTTTTGGAGATATTGTGAAGGCTTTCGGTTCATGGTAGGAAATGTTTTGATCTAAGTAGGTTCCATCTTCCCTTAAGCATTTCTTTTGATCCATTTGGCATACATTCACTTGACCCTTTGAGTCATTTCACTTCTTTCTGAGGGGTTAGAGAGACATACTGTCACTCTTTCTTATACATTTCAAACCTTTTCTCCTTTTTCAACTTTCCACACCTTTCTTTATTTACTTTTCTTGAATCCCTTTTTGTTCTTTTTCATATTAAACATTCTATTTGCCATTTTGCTTTTCTTTCTTTTTCATTGCCTTTCCTTTTCTTCATTTTTGTGCCTTTTTACCACTTTGTTTCAATCCTCGTCTCTCCCCCCCCCCCAAACTTATATTTTGTCATGTGCTAAGGAAAGACCGGGTGCCAAGAGAGGGTATCTTTTTAAACGGGTATAGGCTTGTATTATGGGTTTTGAAGGAAAAAGGTCTAAGGCTCAAAAGGGTTGACTAGGGATATTATCATTGGTAGGTTATGGAAGTGTTCAAGCTATCATTTGGACCAAGGAGAGCCTATAATCATGTCTCAAGTCAAAATTCACTTAGGATTTCGCCTCAACAAACATTCAGGGCAAGTTCAAGACCAATAGCTCGGGGCTTGGACTTGCAATGCAATTACTCACCACACGAGCTATGGGATCGCTAAAGACATAGAGTCGGGGGCCCACAACAACCTTAGATAAGATTTGAGCACACAATGGTCCCAAAAAACCACTTGATGATTATCGGCCAACACAAGAGTCTCAAGGCCACGACTTTCACCATCCTAAACACAACAATTTGTTTTTGACCATAAGATTAAAGGCAAATGTGCTAGGCCCAAGTGAAGCTTTGCTTGAGGAACCCTTAACTACTAACTACTAAAAACAAAAAGAAAAACGGACTCAAACCCTTAAGAAGGTTGTCACACCATCCATCATTAGGAAGAGCCACCCAGTTTATACAACACTCCACCTTTGGAAAGAACCGTGGCATTAAGAAAACCAAAGGTTTATTGCAAACTTTCAAAACAATAAGCTACATAAATAAGAAGCTATGGAAAGACAAATTGCGGAAAGTAAAATGAATATATATACAAGAGGGGATTTGAATATACAATAGATGGGATGAATATGTACAATGTAACATAACTTTATATACATACCCAAAGTAAAATAAAAGTGCGAGAAATGTAACGAAATGTTAAAATTATATACAAACCAAAGGTGAAAAATAAAGAAAGCATAAAAAGTATCAAATATATACATCATCCGAATGAATCCATCAAAAGTAGGGCCTAACCCTCAAATGAAAGCTGGCATTTTCCCCAATGCCAACTAAACAAAATAAAGTACCAAAATGAAAGAGAAAAGGATATAGAAACTCCCTATAGCCCGCCTGCCTGCATGGGCTCCTGAGTGGCCCCTGGGTCCTCACTGTGCTCGGGAACCTCAGACTGGTTCCCTATGGCCTGCTGTTGTGCTGCTGGGACCTGGGCCTGGACAAGCTCCTGAGGTACATCCTGTGGATGACTGGAGGAGGCCTCTGGTTGGTCTGCCAACTGGATGACTGCATCGTCCGCTCTGGGAATCATCCTCTTTCTCTTTGGAGGCCTCTGTGACTACTCTGGCTGGGGATGAGTTATTGGCATAGGATCATCGAGCAATAAGTCGAAAGGCAGTTGGTCTGCCTTCAATCGGTCAACATCAACCCTCAGCGCCTTCACGGACTCCTTGGAAGCCCATGTCTTCCTCAGCTTCTTGTGCTCCCGAGCAAGCTCCTTAAGAGACTGGCTGTGTGAAGCAACTGCCTCAGTTAGTACCTTCTGAGTGCCGAGGATTTTCTTTTGGTTGTCTAGTATCTCCATGAGAGAATCCTCTATAGACTGGGAAACCTGCAAGGGTGGAGGTGCCGATTGAGCCTCTATCGTGGTAGTGAGTGTAGACAACTGGGAGGACGCACTCTGCATTCAGCTGTTGATACTAAAAAAGTGCTTGGCTCAGTCGGTGGGCAGTAATATGATGCGCACGGGAGGATGGAATCTCCGGGTCCGCTGAGGTGGATGGACCAGGAGGGATAGCAGTGGAAGTAGAGGCAGGCTCAGCAGGAGTCACTACCACAACTGGCTCTTCAGACTAGCTAGTTGGAGCAGTAACTGTACCCTTGAAATTCTTGCTCTTGATGTCGAAGGGCCTCTTTTCTGCTTTTAGATCCCGGAAGTACATAGTGAGAAAACTGGGGAACGGGTAGTTTCTGTCATGCTCAGCACCCACAATTGTAATAATTCTTGACATCACATTCCCTACATTTATTGGGTACCCCTCCATGATCGACGCCACCAAAACTGCCCGGTGAAGAGGTAGGTAGTTATCATGTGTCGTGGGGTCCAACCTGCTACATACAAATGTCTCCCACCCCCGTGCCTCGAAATTCAGACTACGTCTCAGAATCTTGACGCCCACAGTCAACCAGTCAGGGGTGGTACCCGGGATTGCCAGGTATTGTGCTAGCCAGGGACGGACCTCCTCGCCCATTTCCATCTTTGCCATGTATAGGGTCTCATCCTCCTCATTGAAGCCAAGGTAATCATTTATTGTCTTCCCGTCAAATAGCACTTTCAGATTTCGAACCTTGGTCACCTTGGAGCCCTTTTTGATGTGGGCAACGTTGGTGTAGAATTCCTTGACCAAGTGTTCGTTGGCATCCACACACTCATCCAAAAAATGTTCCCAGCCTACTCTCACCCTAAACTGCCTCCTCACATTGGGGTTGTGAGGTAGCAAGTTTCTATATACAAAACTCCTCTTCGGGATCAACTTCCTCACCGGCTACCATTCCCGGAATTTATGATATGCTACCTCACTAACAAACCGGTCTTGCCACACCTTCGGCTTCCTAGTTCTAGCAAGACCCCCTACCTGTGGTTCACCTCCTTCTCCTACTTCCTCTTTATCACATATTGCACCCTCTCCAGATAATGAAGTTGTGGGAGAGGTGGAGTATTCCCCACTACCTTTACCTGAGCCCTCAGAAGACCCAGAAGAAATGTTTATGGAAGCTTGTGCAGCGGGGGATGCCGGAGGTGTGTCTCTCAGCCTGTTCCTCTCCGTCCAGGCAGGAATGTATTCTAGCACAGAGTCCGAAGAGATCTCCCGGGAGGGCTCATACTCACTCCCCGTTATGTCAATGGCTCTGGCAGCAGCTTTTATCAACTTCCTCATGATTTTGATGTTTTGCCTAGCTTGGGGAGTGAGTTTTATCATTTTCTGCTTCCCTCCCCGGGAGGATCCTCCTCTGCCCGGTTGTTTAGATCCTTTACCTCTTTGTTTCACAATTGTTTGCAACCACAATCAAGTAAACTTGTTAGAATCAGTAGATAGTGAAAAGCAGTTTTGCAAAAAGAGTTGCATAATAGGAGAAATTGCAGATATGTTGCAGAAGTCACCGAGTGCGGACCGCACAAAATGGTGTACGGCCGCACAAGTGCCACTGCGGACCACACAAAATGGCCATGCGGTCCGCACAGAGGTGGGGTTCAGACTACCCACTCTCTGTATCCAGGTAGTGCAGCCGCACAAGGGGAAATGCGGTCCGCACAAAATATAGTGTGGTCGCATTCCCTGAGGTTTAGCTTTCAGAATAATAAGTAGTGCGGTCCGCACAAAATAGTACTGCGGACCGCACAGGGGCACCGCGGACCGCACAAAATCGACTTCAGTCCGTACTGAGTGCCCAGTTGTGGCACAAAATTAGGGTTCATGGATTTTTTATTTTAAGCTTAATTAACACCTGATTCCTGTCCCTACGTGATTTTCTATTATTTTAACTACATGAACCTACTCTAATCAAGAAATTAACAACCCTAATCTAATCAATTGAGGAAAATACGGGAAACATAGAAAAGGAAGTAAGGAAAAAAAATTTAAAAGAAATTAACAAAATTGAACAAGTAAAAGGGATGTAATGGTACCAGCTATGAGATGAAATGAAGAATAATGATTCCAAGCAGTTAGTTACGAGGAGAAAAGATGATGAACAATGCTTTTATTAGTTCTAAGAGTCAGGGTTCGAAAAGGGTAAAAGGAGGGCCTCAGGCCCTATTTATAGAAAAGGACCTGGGGCCCAGTCTCACCAACCAGTGTGGACCGCACAAAATGGACCGCGGTCTGCACATCACAACTATTTTCAAGCTTGAGGAGGCAACACACTGCGGTCCACACAAAATGGACTGCGGCCGCAGTGGTCCAATGCGGACCGTACAAAATGTAGTGCGGCCACAGTGGTAAAATTTAGAGCGGTCTACATTTTACCCTTACTAGTGCGGTCCGCACTAAATGTAGTGCGGCCGCATTAACAACTTCAGAGATCTGGCACTTTTTTCCACTATGTTCTGCACTATACCAACACAATCCTGTAACATCTCACAACCAGTTAGCCCAAAAAACAATCCTACTCTACAAATGAAAATCAAATAAAACAAGAAGAAAAACACATGGGTTGCCTCCCAAGAAGCGCGTGATTTAACGTCGTGGCACGACGCAGGTTACCATCACATCATTTGAAATGAAGAAGCGCCACCACGTGGCTGTCATCAATTTTTCCCAAGTAATGCTTGACCCGGTGCCCATTAACTCTGAAAACTTCACCATTTTTGTTCTTTAAATCAAGAGAACCAAACGGGGTCATACACACCACTTCAAAAGGTCCACTCCATTTTGACTTGAGCTTTCCCGAAAACAGACGTAACCGGGAGTTGAACAAGAGAACCAAATCACCTACTTTGAACTTTTTCCCACGAGCATATTTATCATGAAGGTACTTCATCTTATCCTTATACAAGGACGAACTGGAGTAGGCATGGAATCTGAATTCATCAAGTTCATTGAGCTGCTCCACACGAAGAATGGCTGCAACATCCCACTCAAGATTTAGCTTCCTCAAAACCCACATGGCCTTGTGCTCTAAATCAATCGGTAGATGGCAAGCTTTCACAAACACCAACCGATACGGAGACATACCAATCGGGGTCTTGTAAGTAGTCATATAAGCCCATAGAGCGTCATCCAACTTCTTTGACCAATCAGTCCTATTTGCATTGACCGTCTTTGACAATATGCTTTTGATTTCCGTGTTAGAGACTTCAACTTGACCACTTGCTTGAGGATGATAGGGAGTAGAAACTTTGTGATTGACACCATACTTTGAAAGAAGAGTGTCGAAAGCTCTATTGCCAAAATGAGATCCCCCATCACTTATGATTGCACGAGGAGTACCAAACCTTGTAAAAATGCTTTTTTTGAGAAATGCAACAACACTCCGGGCCTCATTGTTGGGCAAAGCCACGGCATCAACCCACTTTGAAATATAGTCCACCGCCACAAGAATGTAAGTGTTCCCACAAGAGCTAACAAATGGGCCCATGAAATAAATGCTCCATACATCAAAAATATCAACCTCAAGGATGGTATTGAGAGGCATCTCATCTTTCTTCGAAATTCCACCCGCTCTTTGGCATTCGTCACATCTCTTCACCAAATCACCCGCATATTTGAATAAAGTTGGCCAATAAAACCCATAACTAAGAACTTTAGAAGCCATCCTCACCCCGCCATGATGGCCACCATAGGGAGAGGAATGACAAGCCTCCAAGATACTCAATTGCTCCTCCTCCAGGACACACCTTCGGATCACACCATCCGTGCAAATTTTAAACAAGTACGGCTCATCCTAATAGAAGTACAAACTATCCCGCTTGAGCTTCTTCCTTTGGTTAGAAGAGAGCTCACACGGTATTATACCGGTCATAAGGAAATTAGCAATATCGGCAAACCATGGCATATCATCCATCGACACCGAAATGAGTTGTTCGTCAGGAAATGAGTCATTGATCTCTAGGCCATCACGAGGCCTCCCCTCCTCCTCCAAGCGGGACAAGTGGTCCGCCACTTGGTGCTCACTACCCTTCCGGTCCACAATCTCCAAATCAGACTCTTGAAGTAACAAGACCCATCGCATCAGTCTAGCTTTGGAGTCCTTTTTCGTCATCAAGTACCGGAGTGCGGCATGGTCAGTATGAATAATAACCTTAGCAACCATAAGATACGACCGGAATTTTTCCATAGCAAACACAATAGCCAAAAGTTCTTTCTCGTTCACCGTGTAGTTCACTTGAGCATCATTCATTGTCTTGCTCGCATAGTACACCGGATGAAACATTTTTTTCACTCTTTGACCCAACCGCAACATCGCCCGCATCACACATGAGCTCAAAGGGCAAGCTCCAATTAGGCGCGGTAATGATAGGAGTGGTGGTCAACTTATGCTTAAGAAGTTCAAACGCTTGCATACACTTTTCATCAAACACAAACTTAGCATCTTTTTCCAATAACTTGCACAAAGGATTCACTACATTCGAAAAGTCTTTAATAAATCTCCGGTAGAACCCCGCATGCCCAAGAAAACTTCGAACTCCCTTGACGTATGTAGGGGGAGGGAGCCTTGAAATCACCTCGATCTTTACTTTATCCACCTCAACGCCATGCTTCGAAATTTTATGCCCAAGAACTATTCCTTCTTCCGCCATAAAGTGGCATTTCTCCCAATTGAGGACAAGATTGGTTTCTTCACAACGTGCCAACACCCTATCAAGATTCTTCAGGCACTCATCAAATGAATCCCCCACAACACTAAAATCGTCCATGAACACCTCCAAAATGTCTTCCACCATATCGGTGAAAATGGCTATCATACACCGCTGAAATGTAGTCGGTGATTACACAACCCAAAAGGCATCCTAGAGAAGGCAAAAGTGTCATATGAATAAGTGAATGTGGTCTTCTCCTGATCTTCTGGAGCAATCAAGATTTGGTTGTACCCAGAATACCCATCCAAGAAGCAATAGAAGGCACGTCCAGCAAGTCGGTCTAACATCTGGTCAAGGAAAGGCAAAGGGAAGTGATCCTTGCGGGTCACTTTATTCAACTTGCGGTAGTCCATGCATACCCTCCAACCAGTGACTGTTCTTGTAGGAATCAACTCATTTTGTGAATTTGTAACCACGGTCATGCCACCCTTCTTTGGTACACATTGCACCGGCGAAGTCCAAGAGCTATCAGAGATGGGGTACACAACCCCAGCATCACCTCTTTTTTCACAACTTCTTGCATTTCCTCGTTCAACCTCCTTTGATGCTCCAAGGAAGGCTTTGCATTATCTTCTAGAATAATCTTGTGCATACAGAATGCAGGGCTTATTCCCCGAATCTCAGCTAAAGTCCATCCAATTGCCTTTTTCCGCTTTTGAAGCACCGCCAATGTAGCATCAACCTGCATGTTAGTAAGGCAAGAAGAAAGAATAACTAGCAAGTAGAATTTAAGCCTAAGAACTCATACCTGAGGTGTGGAGGAAGTGGTTTCAACTCCAATACCGGAGGCTCCTCAATTGAAGGTTTAGTTGGTGGAGTCTTTCTATTCTCGAGATCCAAAGACAATTTCCTAGTCTCATAAGAATAAGATCCCATTCTATGTAAAGCATTCACGCACTCCACTCGGATTGCATCCTCATTGACATCAAGATTCAATAATACGGCCTCCAATGGGTCCTCCACATTGATCATTGCACTGGTGTCATCAATTATCACTGTTGTGACGAGGTCAACAAAAGAGCACACCTTGGTACTGTTGGGCTGCTTCATAGATTTGCACACATGAAAGACCACATTTTTATCACCCACCCGGAAGGTGAGTTCCCTTGCTTCCACATCTACCAATTCCTTCCCCATAGCTAGGAAAGGTTTGCCCAGTATGATAGGAATTTCGTAGTCCACTGATAAGTAGGATTTTAACATGTTTTATACCCATACTTGCCTGCGCTTTGAGTGTAATTTGCTACAAAATAGTCCCAAAATGCTTACAGATTGCACTTGATTGCAGGTTTGAGCTATAAAGTGATAAATCGTCAAAGATCGGCTCAAATCGGAGTGAAACCTGCTCAAATGTCAAAGATCATTAAAGTAAGGACATTCAGAACTTGGTGCGGACCGCACCATCATGTCATGCGGCCGCACCATAGGAGTTCATAGACTGTGAAACTACAAGTCAAGCTCATGCGGCCGCGTCCCACTTCATGCGGCCCGCGTCTCACTCATGCGGCCACACAATATTGCTATGTGGTCGCGTCCAAGAAGTTCAGAGAGTGTCATATTCTAGAAGCAAACCACGCGGCCACGTCCGAATTCATGCGGCCCGCATCCCTCTCCATGTGGCCGCACTCTATGGTCATGCGGCCCGCATCAGTGAAGTTCAGAGAAGCTGTCAAAACCATTCATGAGGCCGCACAACAACTTTGTGCGGTCCGCGCCAGTTTTCATGCGGCCGCATTCCAACTTTGTGCGGTTCGCATCACCATCTTCAGAGAGCAAGATTCAGAGGTCAAGTAACCCAGTGCGGCTATGTGCCATCTTTGTGTGGTCCGCACTAACCCCGCAGGGGCAGTTTTGTCCAGTTTTCTAGCCAACTATAAATAGAACATTTTACCATTTTTAGGTTAAGTTTTGTATATCTGATAGCTGCTGCACTCGTGAGACTTATGTTTTGGCCTATCTTGGACATTTTTAGTTTAGTTTCATCATAGATTATTGTAGTTTAACATTAGCAAATAATTAATATGGTTGTTTTATCTTCTATTTCTTCATTTTCTTCTTTAATTATGTCTAGCTAAACCCATTAGCTAGGGTTGTGGCTCAACCCTAGTGTGGGTAATTAATGGGTGTAGCTTCTTAATGATAGATTGATATTGGGTGTTTGTTATTTGGGTTAATTTTATGGTTTAATTAAGGATTGTTGGTTGCAAACATTGATTCTAGCTTAGTGGGTCTTGACTCTTCTTGAGAAAGAGAGTCTATGACCCCAAAATTGACCCAACAAGGAATTGGGGTGGACCCATGAGAAATGGTAGTCCCAATTAACGGGTTAAACCTCGAGAGAGTAATCACCCTACTTGAACCCTAGTTGCTTGGTTTAATTGGCCTACCCAATTGGTCTCGAGAGAGTCAATTAGGCAAAATCGCTCTCTCTACCGAGAGGTGTGAGAGTGGGTATAATTGTGCAACGGTTATAACATTGATCCCAAATATGTCAATCGATTATTAGTAGTCTCTACCCGTTAGTTAACCACCTAGGTGATGCCACGACCCTAGTGCCTTTTTTCTATATTAATCACAACTTAGAACATCTCCCTTTAGCATAAATTAGCTTAAACTTGTAGTTGATACAATTAGGACTCGACCCAAAAAATGATAGAAGTACAATTAGGAGCAAACACGCATTCCTAGTCTGAACAAATACGCAACTCCATTCCAAGCTTCCTGTGGAAATTGACTCCGATACCACTATTCGGGTAAAAGTCTTAGCACCCTCTCTTCCTACCGTTGCGTAAGGTTGAGTTTGCCGCGATCAACTTTTTGGCGTCGTTGCCGGGGAGCTTACGGTGTTGACTATTTGTGTAGCTAGTTTTGTGTTTTGCTTCTCTATCCTTCTTGTTTACTAATTTTGTTTGTGTCGATCAATCAGGTACAATGGCTCTTAATACAAATGACCCTCTCGGCAATGTGATAGCGGGGGAGGAGGTAGAGGATCTAGAACAAGATGAGGTCTTACCTCAAGTTCCACGAAAGGGCCGACATGTAAATATAAATGCAAGTGAGAACAACAATATTCCAGACCCTCCTCCGGCACCACCGAGAGTGGCTCCCAGAGTTTTACCAAATCAAGGATATGCCAGTGCTATTGTTCCTCCCTGAATCCGGGCGGGGGACTTTCAAATCACAAATGTTATGCTGACCTTGCTCGAGCAGAGAGGTTATTTCACGGGTGCCTCTGATCAAAATGCCTACAAGCACTTGAAGGGGTTCGTGGATACATGTTGGGGTAGCAAGCAAACAAACGTGTCCGAGGATGCGTTGAGATTGAGGCTTTTCCTATTTTCTCTTCGGGGTAAAGCATTGGATTGGTTAGAAAGGCTCCCCAATCATTCTATTGCAACATGGGATGAATTGGCGGACAAATTTATTGCCAAGTTCTTCTCT
Organism: Nicotiana tabacum; assembly: GCF_000715075.1. NCBI lineage: Eukaryota > Viridiplantae > Streptophyta > Magnoliopsida > Solanales > Solanaceae > Nicotiana > Nicotiana tabacum. The sequence goes on along the minus strand of NC_134099.1, from coordinate 139,946,019 downwards.
CCAAGTCATATGGCAGCTCTTCAGGAAGAAATTCTAGCTTTCAAGCAAGAGCCGACGGAACCTTTGCATGAGATATGGGAAAGATATAGAACAATGGTGAAAGAGTGCCCTAATAACGATATGATCGAGGCTATGATTCAACAAACCTTTTATCGGGGCATCAACACCACAAATCAATGCATCGTGAGCCAATTGGCCGGAGGGAACTTTATGAAACTTTCTTACCAAGAGACATGTGATGTACTGGATGAAATGGACGATACCTCTTTGGCATGGCAAAGCCGAGCAAACGTGCCCCAAGGTGACCCCACGGTCATCCATTTGCACAAGGAATTGCACGATCATGGCCAAGCTATCGCCTAGATTACAACAACTATGAATCAATTGGCAAAAGCGCAATTGCAACAAGCCCAAAACCCGTGCCAAGTCAACGCAATGGAAGGTGTTTCTATGTTGAAAAGGAGGCAAAGAGGACAACAACCTCAATGTAATTGTGAAAAATATGACAACAACAATGATGGTGGTGGTTATTCAAATGAGTGTTATGATGATCAAAGCGAAGAAGTCCAATATGTCAACAACTATCAAGGGAATAGAGGTAACTCTTCAAATCAACAATGGCGTCTTCAAGGTAATTGGGGCAATCAACAACAAGGCGGAGGTAATTGGAATAACAACAACCAAAACAACAATTGGGGTAATCAAGGCAACCAAGGAAATTGGCATGGTAGTAACAATAATTTAAGCAACAACAACAATCAAGGAGGGTGGAACAATAGCGGGAACCAAGGCAACCGGGGGCAAGGTTTTCAAAGGCCCCCCATGTACCAACAACTGAACAATCCACCCCCTTTCCTTCTCAATGTCCGAGTTCGTCCGGAAGCCAGATGGGGAGAATTGAAAGCATGTTCAAGCAAATGATGAAAAAGAACCAAGATTCCGAGGCCCAAATAGCTTTGCATAACAAATCTATCCGGAACTTGGAAGTGCAATTAGGCCAAATCTCTCAGTCTTTAAATACTCGCCCAAAGGGTGCTCTACCAAGTGATACAGTAGTAAACCCCAAGGGTGGGCACAATAATCATGTGATGGCGGTGACAACGCGAAGTGGAAGAGGCGGTGATGTGCATGCCTCAAGAGGAAACCAAGTTATGGTGGATGAAGATGAGTTACGAGATAATGAAATGCCTATGGTGGTTGAAGATGTAGTTGAACCAAGTGTGAGAGATGATGTGCGGATTGATGTTCATGAGGTTGAGGAGGAAACACAAGAGGCCGTGAACCCGTCTAGGGAACACGTGATTGATATGCCCGAGCCGGTGGTGCCCAAAGCCCAAGCACCCTTACCTCGACCTCCTTCGCCCTATCCTCAACGGCTGGCCAACAAAAGGGTGACAACCAATTTAAGAAATTCATTGAGATGATGAAGAGTTTGACTATAAATGTGCCTTTGGTGGAGGCACTCGAGCAAATGCCAGGGTACGCAAAGTTCATGAAAGATTTGGTTACAAAAAAGAGATCAATGGAGTGTGAGACAATCAAGATGACCCATCAAGTGAGCGCAATTGTACATTCTATGGCTCCGAAACTTGAGGACCCCAGTGCATTCACTATCCCGTGTACCATTGGAAGTGCCAACTTTACAAAAGCCCTTTGTGACTTGGGGGCAAGTATCAATTTAATGCCATATTCGGTCTTCAAGACCTTGGGAATCGGACAACCTCGTCCAACTTCTATGAGGCTTCAAATGGTGGACCGGTCAATGAAGCGGCATTTGGGGATTATTGATGATGTCCTTGTTCGTGTTGATAAGTTCATATTGCCGTCCAATTTCGTTATTTTGGATTGTGAGGTGGATTTTGAGGTGCCAATTATCCTTGGAAGACCTTTCTTAGATACTGGGAAGGCTTTGGTAGATGTTGAGGCGGGAGAGTTGACCTTTCGTGTTGGTGATGAAAAGGTGGTGTTCCATGTGTGCAAATCTATGAGGCAACCGAATAGCACCGAGGTATGCTCGTTTGTTGACATTGTCACGGCGGTGATAGTGGATGACACAAGCGCAATGGTGAATGTTGAGGACTCACTTGAAGCCGTGCTCTTGAACATGGATGTTGATGATGATGCTGGGAGAGTTTAATGTGTAAACGCTTTGCATGGTATGGGCTCGTATTCTTATGAGCCTAGGAAGTTATCCTTGGATCTTGAGAATCGCAAAACTCCTCCAACCAAGCCATCTATTGAGAAGCCGCCGGTGTTGGAGTTGAAACCACTTCCTCCTCACCTCAGATATGAATACTTGGGCCCTAATTTCACTTTGCCTATTATTCTTTCGTCTTGCTTGACTAACGTGAAGGTTGACGCCACTTTGGCGGTTCTACAAAAGCGCAAGAGGGCAATCAGATGGACATTGGCGGATATACGGGGTATAAGACTCACCTTTTGCATGCATAAGATCATATTGGAGGAGGATGCGAGGCCCTCACTTGAACACCAAAGGAGACTCAACGAAGCTATGCAAGAAGTGGTCAAGAAGGAAGTTATCAAGTGGCTTGACGCCGGTGTGGTGTATCCTATTTCTGATAGCTCATGGACTTCTCCGGTGCAATGCGTACCGAAGAAGGGCGGGATGACTGTGGTAACCAATGCTAACAATGAGTTGATTCCTACTCGGACGGTGACAGGATGGAGAGTTTGTATGGACTATATAAAGCTTAACAAGGTGACTCGAAAGGATCATTTCCCGTTGCCGTTCCTCGACCAAATGCTTGATTGCCTTGTGGGTCGGTCATTCTATTGCTTTTTAGATGGGTATTTGGGGTAAAATCAGATTCTCATCGCCCCTGAAGATCAGGAAAAGATGACCTTTACTTGTCCCTACAGCACATTCGCATTTTCGAGGATGTTGTTTGGATTGTGTAATGCCCTAGCGACATTTCAACGATGTATGATGGCAATTTTTACCGACATGGTGGAAGATATATTGGAGGTCTTTATGGATGATTTTAGCATGGTGGGAAACTCCTTTGAGAAATGTTTGACAAATTTGGACCGTGTGTTGGCCCGATGTGAAGATACAAACCTAGTTCTCAATTGGGAAAAATGCCATTTTATGGTAGAAGAGGGTATTGTATTGGGTCATAAGATTTCGAAGAGAGGTATTGAAGTTGACAAAGCCAAGATTGAAGTCATTTCAAGGTTACCTCCCCCTACTTCTGTCAAAGGGGTGAGGAGCTTTTTGGGGCACGCGGGTTTCTACCGAAGGTTCATCAAAGATTTCTCTAAGTTAGTTAATCCGTTGTGAAAGTTGTTAGAGAAGGAGGCCAAGTTTGTTTTTGATGAGAAATGCATGGAAGCTTTCGAGCTTCTAAAACACAAGCTGACAACAACCCCTATCATTATCGCACCCAATTGGAGCTTGCCATTTGAGCTCATGTGTGACGCTAGTGATGTTGCGGTTGGGGCGGTCTTGGGCCAAGGAATCAACAAGATGTTCCATCCGGTGTACTACTCAATCAAGACGATGAATAAAGCTCAAAGAAACTATACAGTCACCGAGAAGGAGTTGCTAGCTATTGTGTTTGCCATGAAAAAGTTCCGACCATACCTTATGGGGTCCAAAGTGATTATCCATACCGATCATGCCGCCCTTAGGTATTTGATAACCAAGAAAGATTCAAAAGCAAGGTTGATGATATGGGTGCTACTTCTTCAAGAGTTTGATCTAGAAATTGTGGACCGAAAAGGAAGTGAAAATCAAGTGGCGGACCACTTGTCCCGCTTGGAAGAAGAGGGGAGGCCTTCTGACGGCCTTGAAATCAATGATGTGTTCCCGGATGAACAACTCCTTGCGGTATCTATGCATGATATGTCGTGGTTTGCCGATGTGGCAAATTATCTTGTGACCGGTATAATCCCGTATGAGCTATCTTCTAACCAAAGGAAGAAGCTCAAGCGGGATAGTTTGGATTATTATTGGGATGAGCCATATTTATCCAAGATTTGCACCGATGGTGTGATTCGCCTATGTGTCCCGTAAGAAAAACAATTGAGTATTTTGGAGGCTTGCCTATGGTGGCCATCATGGCGGGGTGAGGACAGCTTCTAAGGTGCTTAGTTGCGGTTTCTATTGGCCCTCCTTGTTTAAAGATGCCGGTGATTTTATCAAGAGATGTGATGAATGCCAATGAGCCGGTGGGATTTCTAAAAAGGATGAGATGCCTCTCAACACAATTCTAGAGGTGGACATTTTTTATGTGTGGGGTATCGACTTTATGGGGCCGTTCATGAGTTCTTGTGGGAACACCTATATCTTGGTAGCGGTTGATTATGTGTCGAAATGGGTCGAAGTCATCGCTTTTCCCAACAATGAAGCTCGAAGTGTGGTGGCATTCTTGAAAAAGAGTATCTTCACAAGGTTTGGCACTCCACGTGCTATCATTAGTGATGGTGGTTCTCATTTTTGCAACCGGGCTTTTGATTCATTGCTTTCCAAGTATGGTGTAAATCACAAGGTGACCACTCCTTATCATCCTCAAGCGAGTGGCCAAGTTGAGGTTTCCAACCGAGAGATCAAGAGTATATTGTCCAAAACTATCAATGCCAATAGGACCGATTGGTCGAAGAAACTAGATGATGCTCTTTGGGCCTATCGGACAGCTTACAAAATCCCGATTGGTATGTCTCCGTACCGGTTGGTGTTTGGGAAAGCTTGTCATCTTCCGGTGGAATTGGAGCATAAGGCTATGAGGGCCTTGAGAAAATTGAATTTAGAATGAGATGTCACTGCGAATCTCCGGGTTGAGCAACTCAATGAGCTAGACGAGTTTAGATTTCATGCCTACTTCAGCGCATCCTTGTACAAGGACAAGATGAAGTACCTTCACGATAAGTATGCCCGAGGGAAGGACTTCAAAGTTGGTGATATGGTTCTTCTTTTCAACTCCCGGTTGAGGTTATTCCCAGGAAAGCTTAAGTCTAAGTAGAGTGGTCCATTTGAAGTTGTTGGTGTAACCCCATTTGGAGCTATTGATCTCAAAAACAAAAATGGTGAAGTTTTCCGGGTCAATGGGCATCGTGTTAAGCATTACTTGGGAAAGTTTGATGACACCCCCGTGGTGGCACTCATTCATTTGAAGTGACTTTGATGGCAACATGTGTCGTGCCGCGACGTTAAATCAGGTGCTTCTTGGGAGGCAACCCATGTCTTTTTCTTTCTTTGTTGATTTCTGTTGTAGATTAGGATTTTTGAGCTAATGGTTTGTGAGATGTTGCAGGAATTGTGATTGAACCAGTGCAAAACAACTATGCAAAAAGTGCACAGTCTCTGAACAGTGACCGTGCGGCCGCAATCCCACTTTTATCGGTCCACACCGGCCAAAGAAAATATTGCCAAGTTTCTAAAGATGGCTAGTGCGGCCGCGTCCTTGCTTGTGCGGTTCGCACCGGTGAAGGCCAAGAATGATCAGTCTCTGAACTGCGTTCACGCGGCTGCGTCCCACTTTGAGCGGCCCGCGTGGTTCTCATGCGGCCGCAGCCCGTCTCATGCGGTCCGCGTGCCTTCGTTTTAGAACCAGGTAAATGGTAAAGTCCCAGTACGGCCCGCGGTCGTGTTCACGCGGCCGCACTGGACAGTAAGTGATGGGCCCCACTGTGTTTCCTATAAATAGACCATTAGGATCTTCATTAGAACTTTTCGCCAAAATTAACCCCTGAGCCCTAAAAGTTACTGTTCACATTCAGAGACCCCTCTTAGTGTTAATATCAAGAGCATTTCTTCGCTTTCCTGGTAACATATCTCTCACATTAGTCTTTACTTAGTATTAATTTAAACTTTATACATGTTTCCCTAGTCATAACTTCTTCGTTTTTCTTTTTTGTTCTTCGTCGTTTCATGATTAGGATAGTTTTATATTGTTCTTGTTGTTCTTTGAAATGATGGGCATGTTATAAATGAGTAGGGACAAAGTAGGATGCTAAAATGTGACAGACTTGAGTTTTTTGTAAAACCCTAATTGCCCCTGTAATGAAAGCCCAGCGCGGCCGCACTCCCTGATTATGCGGTCCGCATGCCTTTTACGCGGCCGCATCATTCTGTTACGTGGTTCGCGTAAGCCTTGAGCCTAAAGGTTGATACTTCCCAGCGCGGCCGCATGCCTTGTTTGTGCGGTCTGCCCCATGCCCCATGCGGCCGCATCCCATGTTTGCGCAGTCCGCGTGGGTGAGGTTCAGAGGGCACCAATTTTTAATAGCATGGCCAATGCGGCCGCATGAACAGTTTGTGCGGACCGCGTTGGCCCCCACGCGGCCGCACCCCTTATTCATGCGGTCCGCATGGTTCCTAATTAGATAGGTGTTCATTTCCCAATTTGGTCAGTGCGGTCCGCATGCCTTGTTTGTGTGGTCTGCACTGCTATTACCTGTTCTCTGTTTGTGTTTCTATTCTGTACTTAAACTTTGCAATTGCCTGAACAAACAATGTTAGAATTATTTGTGTGCAGGAAATGGTTAAATAACGAGGGCGTGGAGCTAAACAACCCGGACGAGGAGCTAACCCCTCCCGGGGAGGTAAAGCAAAATTGAAGAAACTCACTCCCCAACCAAAGCTAAAAACAAGAAAGCAGGTGATGAGTGATGAAGAGCTGTCAGGGAGTGAGTACCTCCCCTCCCAGGATGTCTCAACTGATTCGGGGAAAGCCCCCGCAGGCCCAGCTAAAGCTCCAACTGTTATACAACCTGAGTCGTCTGAGGGCTCAGAAGCAGGCAGTGCCAAATACTCCACCTCCCCCACAGCTTCAAAATTCGGGGAGGCTGCAGAAGATAAAAACAAGGGTGATGAGGAGGTCCCGGACAGTGGGGTACTTAGAGTTGGGGGAATTGAAAGAACTAGAAACCCAGTTGTATGGCAGGACAGATTTGTCAGCGAGGTGGCCTTTCATAAATTTCGGGAAGTGTGGCCAAAGAAGAAGGTGATTCCAGAAAGAATAGTAGTCACCCGGGATTTGTTACCCTACCTTCCCCGAGTCCATGAATAATTTCTTACTAGAGTGGGGTGGGATTTCTTTAAAGATGAGCTGGTCGATGCAAATGAATATATGGTGAAGGAATTCTACAGCAATGTGGCCCACACAAAAGAAGGGTCAATTGCAACCAAAGTGCGGGATAAGAAGATAGTGTTCTCGGGAGAGGCGTTGAACGAATATTTGGGTTTCAATGAGGAGGATGACTCTCTGTACAGAGAGAAGTTAGCGTTGAAAAAGGAAGCTCGTCCATGGATGGCACAGTTGTTAGCTCAACCGGGTACTGTTCCGGAGTGGATTCAGGTGGGGAAGAAAATACTGCGAAAGGACCTCAATTTTGAGGCGAGAGGATGGTTAACTTTTGTATGCAACAGGTTGGACCCTTCGTCCCATGACCAGACCATTCCAATCACCCGAGCGGTTCTCATTGCATCCATCATGGCAGGTTTCCCCATCAATGTGGGGAATGTTATGTACAGTGTGATCACATCCATTGGCATTGATACGGACAGAAACTACCCCTACCCGAACACCCTAACAATGTACTTTGAAGATGCAAAGGTGAAAAAATACCCATTTGATGTAGGAGTCCGGCCGGTGTCCCCGTTCTCATGGTTTAATATTTAGGGGTCGGACAACCCGAAGGGGGATAAGAAGGGAAAAGCATCCACCTCTACCCCGACTGGCCAGTCTGAGGAGCCAGTTGTGGTAGAGTCTTCTGTTGAGCCACCTACTTCTGCTGCCACTACTGTTCCGGACATCCCATCCTCCTCTGCAGGTCCCAGTTCTTCAACTGGCCCAGTGGTTCCCACATCCAAATCCAACCCCCTCACGGCCCAGCAGTTAGCAAAGACATTGGCCAATTTGAACAACTGGATGTCAGTCTTGACATCCAAATTGTCCACTTTGGCTACCACAGTTGCAGCCCAGTCTGTTCCAGCCACCGTTGAGATTCCTCAGTCCATTGAGGATACATTGAAGACACTCCTGGCCAACCAGGAGAAGATTTTGGCTACTCAGGCTACCTTGACAAAGGCAGTTGATGCACATGGCAAAGCTCTAAAGGAGCTTGCCAGAGAACACAAGAAGATGAGAAAATCCCGGGCATCTAAGAAAGAGGTGAAGGAGCTCCGAGCTGAGGTTGACAAGACAAAGGCAGACCAACTACCTTTAGACTTGTTCTTTGATGAGTCAGCACCTCCACCAGCAGTAGTTGTACCGGAGCCACAGCAGGAGGAGGAGCCTAGGCACCCAAGGAAGAAGAGGAAGCTTCCTAGCACTGAGGGTGTTGTGATAGAGGTAGCACAGATTCAGGAGGATACTTTCAGTGCTCCACCAGATGTTCAGCCGGTCTATGACCCGGCCCCTATCCCAGCAGCAGCAGGCCGGGAACCAGTCTGAGGTTCCTGCCAGTACAGAGGACCAGGGGACCACTGGTCAGCCCATTACGATGGATCAGGCTTGAGGAGCCACTCTATATCCTTTCTCTGTTTATATGCTTATTTTGGTAGTTGGCATTGGGGACAATGCCAACTTTTATTTGTGGGGGTGCGCCCTACTATTTTGTATTTTGATGGTTGATACATTTGAGATGACTGTACATATTTATTTGACTCTTAGCTTATGTTTCTAGTTGATAGTTGGCCTGTACATAACTTTTCATTCTAGTTACTTTTCTACTTTATGTACATATTCATTCCCCCCCCCCTCCGGTTGTATATTCTACTCCCCTATTGTACATATTCATTCGGTTTTTCTATTTTCGTTAAAATGTTTCGTTTTTAGTTTCATAGCAGGCTCGTAACCTTTTTATTTTGTGTTGGCGTTTGCAATAAGCCCTTGGTTTTATTAATGCCACGGTTCTTTCCAAGGGTAGAGTGTTGTGCGAACCGGGTGGCTCTTCCCAATGAGAGATAGCGTGATAACCTTCTTAAGGGTTTGAGTCCGTTTTTGATTTTTCTTTTTTTTTATTTTCAAGTTTTGCAGTCAAAGGTACCTCAGGCAAAGCTTCACTTGGTCCTAACACATTTACCTTTGATCCCATGGTCAAAGACATAATGTTGTGCTTAGGATGGTGAAAGTCATGGCCTTGAGACTCTTGTGTTGACCAAACAGTCATCATGTGGTCGTATTGGACCATTGTGCACTTGAATCATAACTAAGGTCGTTGTGGGCCCTCGACTCGATATCTTTATCAATCCTTGAGAGTGTGTGGTGAGAATTTGATTTGCGAGTCCAAGTCCCGAGCCGATAGTCTAGAACTTGCCCCGAATGTTTGTTGAGGCGAAATATTAGGTGAAATTTGGCTTGAGAAGTGATTGTAGGCTTTCCTTGATCCAAAATGCTAAGATTGAACAATTCACCTACCAATGAAATGATCCCTAGTTAACCCTTTTGAGCCTTGAACCTTCTTCTTTCAAGAACCAAGGCTACAAGCCTATACCCATTCTTAATGATACCCTCTCTTGGCACCCAAATCGTCCCTTGAGTAGATGGCAAATATCTAAGTTTGGGGGGAGACAAGAAAGGAAACAATGTGGTAAAAGGTACAAAAGAAAAAAGAAAAGAAAGGTAATAAAAAAAAAGAAAGAAAAGATAAGATAAAAAGAAAGACTTAATTGAATAAGGTCAAAAAGGGGATTCAAATAAAACAAAAGTGAAAAAGGGTGTGAAAAAAGTAGAAAAGTGAGAAATGTGTTGAATTGCATAAGAAAGGGTGACAATGTGTCTCTCTAACCCCTTGAAAAAGAAGTGAATACTCAAATGAGTCAAGAAAGTGTGCCAAAATGAATCAAAAGAAGTGCTTAAGGGGAGATTGAACCCACTTGAACAAAAATATGTTCTACCCTTACCCAAAAGCCTTCACAATGACTCCACAAAAGCCCTACATGATTTTGAGTTGAAGGGAACCTACATTAGTGGATACTTACATAAGGGGCAAGCATATGGTACTTAGAGCCGGACTTGTGGCCTCTTCCTTGAGAGAGATGAGTGAAAATCCATCAACCTCGATTTGTGTGTCAATACTTTAAAAGGTGAGGTTCACTTAGGGAGAGTTGAGGATGTGTGAGTTTGGGTTCCACAATGGCCAAAGTAATTAAGAAAAGTTCTTTGATGAAATATGTCAACTCTTGATGCTCTTGTGTCACACTTGATCCACAAGTTTTCAAAGTTTAAATGTGTTAATGATGCATTCGCATTGAGGGCAACTGTTAGTCCCAATTGATGCTTGTTGAGGTTACCTTAGGATAAGCTGAAATTGCTTGGATATTGCCTTTGAGGGGTGGGTCTTGTTTTGTTTTCTTGAGGACAAGCAAAGGTTTAAGTGTGGGGGAATTGATAAGTAGGATTTTAACATGTTTTATACCCATACTTTTCTGTGCTTTGAGTGTAATTTCTACAAAATAGTCCCAAAATGCTTACAGATTGCGCTTGATTGCAGGTTTGAGCTATAAAGTGACAAATCATCAAAGATCGGCTCAAATCGGAGTGAAACCTGCTCAAGTGTCAAAGATCATTAAAGTAAGGACATTCAGAACTTGGTGCGGACCGCACCATCATGTCATGAGGCCGCACCATAGGAGTTCAGAGACTGTGAAACTACAAGTCAAGATCATGTGGCCGCATCCCACTTCATGCGGCCGCGTCCCACTTCATGCGGCCCGCGTCTCACTCATGCGGCCGCACAATATTGCTATGTGGTTGCGTCCAAGAAGTTCAGAGAGTGTCATATTCTAGAAGCAAACCACGCGGTCGCGTCCGACTTCATGCGGCCCACGGCCCTCTCCATGCGGCCGCACTCTATGGTCACGCGGCCCACATCAGTGAAGTTCAGAGAAGCTGCCAAAACCATTCATGCGGCCGCACAACAACTTTGTGCGGTCCGCGCCAGTTTTCATGCGGCCACATTCCAACTTTGTACGGTCCGCATCACCATCTTCAGAGAGAAAGATTCAGAGGTCAAGCAACCCAGTGCAGCCACGTGCCGTCTTTGTGCGGTCCGCATTAACCCCGCAGGGGCAGTTTTGTCCAGTTTTTCCAGCCCACTATAAATAGAACATTTTACAATTTTTAGGTTAAGTTTTGTACATCTGATAGCTACTGCACTCATGAGACTTATGTTTTGGCCTATCTTGGGAATATTTAGCTTAGTTTCATCGTAGATTATTGTAGTTTAACATTAGCAATTAATTAATATGGTTGTTTCATCTTCTATTTCTTCATTTTCTTCTTTAGCTATGTCTAGCTAAACCCATTAGCTAGGGTTGTGGCTCAACCCTAGTGTGGGTAATTAATGGGTGTAGCTTCTTAATGATAGATTGATATTGGGTGTTTGTTATTTGGGTTAATTTTATGGTTTAATTAAGGATTGTTGGTTGCAAACATTGATTCTAGCTTAGTGGGTCTTGACTCTTCTTGAGAAAGAGAGTCTATGACCCCAAAATTGACCCAACAAGGAATTGGGGTGGACCCATGAGAAATGGTAGTCCCAATTAACGGGTTAAACCTCGAGAGAGTAATCACCCTACTTGAACCCTAGTTGCTTGGTCTAATTGGCCTACCCAATTGGTCTCGAGAGAGTCAATTGGGCAAAATCTCTCTCTCTACCGAGAGGTGTGAGAGTGGGTATAATTGTGCAACGGTTATAACATTGATCTCAAATATGTCAATCTATTATTAGTAGTCTCTACCAGTTAGTTAACCACCTAGGTGATGCCACGACCCTAGTGCCTTTTTTCTATATTAATCACAACTTAGAACATCTCCTTTTAGCATAAATTAGCTTAAACTTGTAGTTGATACAATTAGGACTCGACCCAAAAAATGATAGAAGTACAATTAGGAGCAAACACGCATTCCTAGTCTGAACAAATACGCAACTCCATTCCAAGCTCCCTGTGGAAATTGACCCCGATACCACTATTCGGGTAAAAGTCTTAGCGCCCGCTCTTCCTACCATTGCGTAAGGTTGAGTTTGCCGCGATCATCCACCTCACAGTCCAAGATCACAAAATCAGCTGGCAAGATAACTTTGTCCATCCGGACAAGCACATCATCAATAATACCTAAGGGTCTCTTCATCGATATATCTGCCATTTGTAATCTCATGGAAGTCAGCCTAGGTTGCCCAATACCCAAAGTTTTGAAAACTGAGTAGGGCATCAAATTGATACTATTTCCCAAATCACATAGAGCCTTGGCAAAATCCGCACTCCCAATGGTGCAAGGAATGGTGAAGGCACCGGGATCTTCAAGCTTCGGGGCCATTGAATGCACTATAGCAATAACTTGGTGAGTCATCTTTATAGTTTCACAATCCATAGAACGCTTATCTGTGACCAAATCTTTCATGAATTTTGCATAACCTGGCATTTGTTCAAGAGCCTCCACCAGAGGGACATTAATGGAAAAGGTCTTCATCATGTCAATGAACTTCTTAAACTGATTATCATTCTTTTGCTTCGTGAGCCTTTGACAATAAGGTGGAGGTGGCCTTGGCAAAGGAGCCTTGTCTTTAGGCACAACCAGCTCCGACATGTCTATTATGTGTTCCCTAGACGGATTCACGTCATTTTGAGTTTCCACCTCGACATCTTGAATATCAATCCTCACTTCTTCATTCACATTTTCATCAATCACATTTTCAACCACCAAAGGAACTTCATCTTCTTGCAACTAAACATCATCATCCACAATTTGCTTTTGTTTGGAGGCATGCATATCACTGCCTCTCCCACTTGTTGTTGTAACTGCCATAACATGGTTATTCCTACCCTTTGGGTTCACTACAGTATCACTTGGTAGAGCACCCTTAGGGCGAGTATTTAAAGACTGTGAGATTTGGCCTAACTGCACCTCCAAGTTGCTGATAGAGGTATTGTGGGAAGCCAATTGTGCATCCGAATCCGCATTCTTCTTCATCATTTCAATTCTACTCATATCATTGCCAGAAGAACTAGGACCTTGAGATGGAAATGGGGGGGGATTGTTCGGTTGTTGGTACATTGGGGGCCTTTGAAAGCCTTGCCCCCGATTTCCTTGGTTTCCATTGTTCCATCCACCTTGATTGTTATTGTCACCCCAATTGTTGTTATTACCATTCCAATTCCCTTGGTTTCCTTGATTGTTTTTCTGATTGCCCCAGTTGTTGGTTTGGTTGTTGTTCCCCCAATTACCACTGTTTTGTTATTGGTTGCCCCAATTGCCTTGAGGTCTCCACTGTTGTTGGTTGGAAGAGTTGCCCCATTGGCCTAGATAGTTGTTTATATATTGAACCTCTTCACTTTGGTCATCATAACCATCATTTTGAAATTCATCATAGTCATCATCAAATTGCTCAGAATTCCCTTGGTTTTGTTGCCTTCTTTACCTTCTTTTGTTGACAAGCATATTGACACCCTCCATGGCATTCACTTGGCGAGGATTTTGGACTTGTTGCAACTGTGCCTTTGTTAATTGGTTCATAATAGTTGTCAACGCCGCTATAGCCTGCCCATGATCATGTAATTCCTTATGCAAATGAATAACCGTGGGGTCACCCTGAGGCACATTGGCTCTACTTTGCCATGTAGAAGAAGTGTCAGCCATCTCGTCAAGTATATCACATGCCTCATCCTACGACAGCTTCATAAAGTTTCCCCCAGCAAGTTGGTTCACTATGCATTCATTTGTTGTATTGATGCCCCGGTAGAAGGTTTGTTGTATCATAGCCTCGGTCATATCATTGTTGGGGCATTCTTTCACCATTGTTCTATAACACTCCCAAATCTCATGCAAAGGTTCCGTGGGCTCTTGCTTGAAAGCCAATATCTCATCATGCAATGCCGCCATATGCCCCAACTAGAAAAATTTAGCAATAAACTTATCTGCCAACTCATCCCAAGTAGTGATGGAATGGTTGGGAAGTCTCTCGAGCCAATCTAATGCTTTCCCCCGAAGTGAGAATGGGAAGAGTCTCAACCTAAGAGCATCCTCGGACACATTCGTCTGCTTGCTCCCCCAGCATGTATCCACGAACCCCTTGAGATGTTTGTAGGCATTTTGATTTGCAGCGCCCGTGAAATACCCACGCTGCTCAAGTAAGGTCAACATTACATTGGTTATCTGAAAATTGTCCGCCCGGATTCGGGGTGGGACAATAGCACTCGCATAGCCCTGGTTCGGAAGTACTCTGGGAGCCACTCTTGGAGGTGGCGGAGGGGGGTCTGGAACATTGTTATTTTCATTCGCATTGGCCTGGCGGACTCTACTTTGTCCTTGAGGTACAAGAGGCACCTCATCATCTCCGACATCATCTACCTCCTCCCCCGCAATTACATTTCCAAGAGGGTCATTAGCGTTGTTCGCTACCATTTAGTACCTGAGTTGTGACACAAACAAGTTAGTAACAAAGACGAAAAGAAGAACAATACACAAAATCAACTAAATAGATAGCCAAAACCGTTAGCTCCTCGACAACAGCGCCAAAAAGTAATCACGGCCTACTCCGCACTACTATTGAGTAGCAAGAGAGGTTCGGAGCAGCTTTTACCCGATTTAGGGTCAGGATCGATTTTCTCAGAGAGCTAGAATTTGGAATCGAGTATCTATCTAGTTTAGGGTTGCGTATGTGTTTCAAATTACACTTCTAATCATTTTTAGGATTTTCGTTTTACTTCTACTATTATCAACTACAAATGGTAAATGCAACTAGATTAAGCTAAGAGTTAATCTAAAAAGGGTTGTTCAAATATTTAAAAGGCACTAGGGTAATGACTTTCACCTAGGTAGTTAATTGACCGGTAATTGAATCTAAGACACAATTGACATAATTGGGGAGTATGATATAACCGTTGCACGATATTACCCACTCTACACCTCTCGGTGGTTCGGGTGATTTTGCCCGAATTGACTTTTTCAAGACCAATTGGGTGTGCAAATTTGCACAAGTAATCAAGGTTCAAGTCGGGTATTACTCTCTAGAGGTTTAACTCTTTAATTGGGGCTATCAATCTCTTGAGTACGCCCCAATTCCTTGTTGGACCAATTTTGGAGACTTGCTCTCTTTCTCAAGAAGAGCCCTAGTCAACTAAACACAAACTAGTGTTTGCAACCACTAATTCTGCAATTAACCATGAAATTGGCCCAAATATCAAACACTCACAGTCAATCTAGCCCTAAAATACAAGACTCATCAATTACCCACACTAGGGTTGAGCCACAACCCTAGCTTACGGGTCTAGCTACTCACAATTAAAGAAGAATAAGCAAGAAATAGATGAAGAACAACTCATATTAATTAATCACTAAGGTAAATAACAAGATTCAATGATGAAAAGTAGATAAAATTGCCCAAAATGGCTAAGAAAGTCGAACCCACGAGTGCAGCTACGTTACAAAACTATTTGATATCCTAAAAATAGGAAAAGAAGCTATTTATACTAAGCTAAAAATTCTGGACAAAATGCCCCTGCGGGGTTAGTGCGGACCGCACAAAATGGTGTGCGGCCGCACTAGGGCTCTGAACTTGAAAATACAGCTCTCTAAACTTGGGCAATGCGGACCGCACATAATGGATTGTGGCCGCATAGGCTTCTAGTGCGGTCCGCATAAAATGGACCGCGAACCGCATAGGCTTCAATCCTCAAATCTGGCACCTCTCTGATCTTGGGTTCTGCGGACCGCACTAAATCGAATGCGGCTGCATTGCCTTCCGTGCGGACCGCACAAAACCTAGTGTGTCCGCATTGCATCTTTGCCTTGAAATCATGCTCTCTGAATCTCCTAGTGCGGACTGAAAAGAATGATGTGCGGCCGCACTAGGCCTGTTTTGCCTGAGCTTGTCTTGTCTTTGGCACTTGTGCAAGTTTCACTCCTTTTGAGCTGATCTTTGACATCTTGTCACTTTGTTGATCAAACCTGCAATCAAGCACAACTTGTGAGCCTTTTGGGACTATTTTGTGCAAATTTCTAATCAAAACTTAAGCAAGAAGGAGTATAAAATGTATTAAAATCCCTAGTTATCAAGTCCCAAAAGGCTCACAAGTTGTGCTTGATTGCAGGTTTGATCAACAAAATGACAAGAAGTCAAATATCAGCTCAAAAGGAGTGAAACTTGCACAAGTATCAAGACAAGACAAAGCTCAGGCAAAACAAGGCCAGTGCGGTCGTACATCATTCTGTGCGGTCCGCACTGTGAGGTTCAGAGACATGACATTCAGGCACAAAGTCAATGCGGTCGCACACCATTCTGTGCGGTCCGCACTAAGATCAATGCGGCCGCACTCGATTTAGTGTGGTCCGTAGTAAGGAGGATTAGAGAGTTGCCAGATTTCGAGTTCAAGACAATGCGGTCCGCGCTCCATTTTATGCGGACCGCACTAGAAGCCTCCGCGGCCGCAGTCCATTCTCTGCGGTCTGCAGTGCCCGAGTCAGAGAGTTAGATTTTCAAGCTCAGAGCCTTAGTGCGGCCGCACACCATTTTGTGCGGTCCGCACTAGCCCCGAAGGGGTATTTTTATCCAGATTTTTTAGCTTAGTATAAATAATTTCTTTTCCCATTTTTAGGGTACCAGATAGTTTCAGAACATAGCTGCGCTCGTGGGTTCGAATATTTTAGCCATTTTGGGCAATTTTATGTACATTTCATCGTTGAATCTTATTGTTTATCTTAGTAATTAATTAATATGAGTTTTTCTTCATCCATTTCTTGTTTTTCTTCTTTAATTATGAGTAGCTAGACCCATAAGCTAGGGTTGTGGCTCAACCTTAGTGTAGGTAATTGATGGGTCTTGAATTTTAGGGCTAGATTGACTATGGATATTTGATATTTGGGCCAATTACATGGTTAATTGCTGAATTAGTGGTTGCAAACACTAGTTTGTGTTTAGTTGACTTGAGCTTTTCTTGAGAAAGAGAGCCTAAGTCTCCGAAATTGGTCCAACAAGGAATTGGGGCGTACTCAAGAGATTGATAGCCCCAATTAAAGGGTTAAACCTCGAGAGAGTAATACCCGACTTGAACCTTGATTGCTTGTGCAAATTTGCATACCCAATTGGTCTTGGAAAAGTCAATTCGGGCAAAATCACTCAAACCATCGAGAGGTGTAGAGCGGGTAATATCATTCAACGGTTATATCATACTCCCCAATTATGTCAATCGTGTTTTAGACTCAATTACCCATCAATTGACCACCTAGGTGAAAGTTACTACCCTAGTGCGTTTTAAACCATTTGAACAATCCTCTTTAGTTTTACTCTTAGCTTAATCTAGTTTCATTTACCATTGTAGTTTGATAAAAGTAGAAGTAAATCAAAAAACCCCAAAAATGATTAGAAGTGCAATTTGGAACACATACGCAACTCTAAACTAGATAGATACCTGACTCCAAATTTTAGCTCTCTGTGGAAATCGATCCCGATCCTAAATCGGGTAAAAGCTCTTCGACCCTCTCTTGCTACTTAATAGTAGTGCAGGGTAGACCTCGATCACCAAACATGCACACAAGTCTTAAAACATCATACGAATTTGTTCGTGCGATCAAATCGCCAAAATAACACCTAGAACTACGAATTTAGCACCAAATCAAATGAAATTCTTAAGAACACTTTGAAATTTCTATTTTTACAACCGGATGTCTGAATCACATTAAATCAGTTCCGTTTCTCACCAAATTTCATAGATAAGGTATGAATATTATTTTGGACCTGTACCGGGCTCCGGAACCAAAATACGGGTCCGATACTAATAAGATCAAACACTAAACAATTCTTAAAACCATTTAATTTTCAGTCATTCAATTTTAATCAAAAATTCATTTCTCGAGGTAGGGACCTCGGGATTTGATTTCGGGCATATACTCAGGTCCCATATTTTGATAAGGACCCATCGGGACTGTCAAAACATGAATCCGGGTTTGTTTAATTAAAACGTTGACCAAAGTCAACTTAATCAACTTTTGAAAGCAAAAATTATTATTTTCATCAACTTTTAACATAAACGCTTTACAAAAATACGTCCGGACTGCGTGCACAAATCAAGAAGGGTAAAAATAAAATTTTAAAGGCCTCATAACACAAAATCAAGTTCTAAAACACAAGATGAGCTTTTGGGTCATCACAATTACGTTTTTTACTGAACAAGATAAAACATCCTTTCTTTTTCTTTTTAATTTCAGAAAATTATAGGAAAATATCTTTCTTTGCGAATTGTAGGTCACTCTGCAATCACTTTTCGCTATTACATGATTGCTTAAGCACAAATATCAAGTTAATGGAATTGTGAAAGTGCAATGTCAATTATATTTTGTCCAAGTCGAAATATATATATTATTAAACTCTATTATTAATGTTTTGTCCTACCCAGTGACGGATCCAGCATTTTAAGGTAATGGAATGCTTACGATTAATTAGTACTAACAAATAATGGGAGGAGTCGGATTGATATGCACGGATTGAATACGTTTTGGACAACACGAATAAAATTTCGGAATCACTCATATTTAATACGGATAAAACATAGATTGAAGGACAAAAAATATGAATATTTATATTTTTTTGAATATTATCATTATTATGGATTCCAAACCACAATATAGGTTGTCAAATTTGGTGGTGGTAAATTGCATATATTTTTTTGTACCACGATGAATTAAATGAATTGAAGAGAGAAGAAACGGTAAAGTTAAGAACAAAAGGGAAAGACATGTAAAAGGAAGACGAAAAAAGGTTAAAGAATACACTACGTAAGAATCAAACTCCGGATCACGCATATCGCATATTTAAATTCCATTAATCAGTAGCAACCAACAATTTGTTTGAATAATGGGTGCTCATTTAAATATATACCCATTTCATGAGAAATTGTCAATAAAATTTTGTGTTTGATACCATGAAAAATGGGTGCTTGAGCACCACAATTCTCTATGGGTATACGCCCATGGTCCTACATGCAATCTACTTATTTTATCCAAGTCAGAAATGTCAATAAAAAGAAAATAAACTCTATTATTATGTTTATTGTGATCTACTTAACTACTACCTACATGCAATTCTACAAGTGTTTTGCATGACATCAGAAAGAAACCAAAAAAGAAAGAGAAGAAGAAAAAACAATAAAAAGCTTCTTCTCTAGGCCGACAAGAGTAAAATTTAAAAAAAAAAAAAAAAAATTGGCGCGGTTGGAACTTTTTATAGATTATGTTTGGGATTTCTTTTGGTTTACTATCTGGTATCCGGTACCTATATTGAGGCTCAACTAAATTCGGATTCGTGCCGAAAATTTTTATATCGGGAGATAAAGCACTTCCCAATAAAGGCGACTTTATACTGAGGGATTCGAATACGAAACCTTTAATTAAGAATAAAAAAAATACTTACCATTTCATTACAATCATAATCCTTGTGGATAAGTTTGGGATTATATGATAAGAAAGTCATCACAGATCCTTAAAGAGGGATAAGAAATTAGGTAAGAAAATGACAATAGTTACACTAAATAAAAAATCTGTCATATATTGCATGAGAAACAGCCACGTTGTAAAGGAAGCAGCATAACTCAAAGACATCCCAACAACCTAATTGGCCATTTGTTCCTTTTATCCATTTAATAACAACTAAAAAAAAAAGAGATGAAGGAGTAGGATGTATATACCATCAAACCTTCCTATAACAGTCTCGTTTGTTCGATATTATTTGGCTGTTATAGTAAAGTATTGTTATCAAGGACATATATTATAACATAATATAAAAATCGATTTCGAGAAAAATTTAATTTTCATAATGAATGAATGTTATATAGGGATATTATTATAGAGAGGTCTGACTGTACTAATATCGTAGAAAAATGCTAATAAATTTAAGTCGCCTAAAAGATACCTATAGGTAACGGTTTATAATAAGTGAAATTATAAAAAAATATATATGTAAATGCGTGTAATGTGTATGCGCGGAGCTACATAAGTTTTCTGCTTCTAAAGAAATCCCTTGAGTAATGTATATATTTAAGCAGCTATTTTTAATTTAAGAGATTAGATGGACGACTTTTTGGTTAACAAGGATCTTTGCATAAATAACCAGTCGAATTTACTATTTATTTTTTTAGTCGATATTATATACGGTTAAAACGGGGCCTACCCGATTTTACTATTTGATCGAGGCCAGGGAATTGCATCGAAGGCCAGCCTCGTAGTGAATCAGATCATAGCACAAAGACAAGGTATCTAGTTCGCGGATCGAGGTGCCTGTCGAGATCGAGGCTAGCAATAATTGAAACCAAATATGGCAGATTTCGAGCAAAGCGCAAAAACGGAAAAGCGGGATATCTGTGGCCTGTCGAAGATCACAGCGTAAATCTCGGAATGGATCGAATGAAAAGCGGTTAATTAGCTAATCATGGGATTTACTTTCGTAATGAGAATTGTACCATAGATAAGATTCCTCTACTATATAAAGAGGGTTCTGATCATTTTGTAAACACCTTACTTTCATGCATATCAAAGAAATACAATACTTTCTGGCTTATATTCCTGTTCATCATATTGCTATAATTTTAACTATTCTTACATTGATCAGTTCGAGGGTACTCAACTCGAGGGTTGCACTCCGGTCAAACACTGGTTTGCTTTTATATTATCGTTGATTTCTATGATTGCTATTTACGTTTATCAATTGGTATTAGGTGAAATCATATGTCTTTAAAACCATATGAAAAGTTTAATTGTTATCCAATTTTAAGGATAAACAGTTTGGCTCCCACCGTGGGGATAAGGATAATAGTGATTACATGGTATTAACACTGGTTTACTCTATGCTTGTTCTTGTAAGTGTCTTTGATTTCAGGAATCAACATGTCAAACTCTCAAGTAGCACTCACTCACACAGACACCGACCTTGGTCTTTATGGCGAGAACGAGAACATAGTCGACCCGGGAAACGGAGTACCTTCAGTCAACCCCGATGGACCACCGGCCGTAGATCCAGTCGATGTCAGCTCCCGTATTTCCATCAATGGGAATTTGGGCGTCGACCCTGAGAATAGCATCTGCAGGGAGTAGCCGATCAAAATGCACAGAGCGGTGAAGAAGGTAGAATTAGTCTTCGAATGATATTCGAGATGTTGCAGACTCGACAAGCTATGATAGCATAACTCCAAAATTAGAATCGAGCACCAAGAAGAATTGAGCTTTAAACATCACAAGAAGTTATTCACAGAGCCTAGCCTGTACCGAAGAAATCGAACGCCAACGAATCGGGGACTGATCCCGCCATTATGAAGATGCTCGAGAAGCTCACTAAACAGATCGAATCAAGTGAAAAGAAAATCGTGGCCAATGATAAAAAGATAGAAACGTACAACTCACGGGTTGAGCAAATACCGGGGGCACCCTCGATTCTAAAGGATTTGGATTCGAAGAAGTTTGTGCTGAAGCCTTTCCCTCAAAGTACGGCTCCAAAGCCCATCCCGAAGAAATTTCGTATGTCAAAAATTCCCAAATACAATGGGACCACCGATCCTAATGAGCATGCTACTTCTTATACATGCGCAATAAAAGGGAATGACTTAAAAGACGATGAGATTGAATCTGTTCTATTAAAAACGTTTGGAGAGACTTTATCGAAAGGAGCGATGATATGGTACCACAATTTTCTGCCCAATTCCATTGATTCCTTTGCCATGGTTGCAGATTCATTCGTAAAAGCATACGCTGGAGCAATAAAGGTTGCGACTAGGAAGTCGGACCTCTTAAAAGTAAGACAAAAGGACAATGAAATGTTAAGGGAATTCGTGTCTCGGTTTCATTTGGAACGCATGGACCTACCCCTGGTCACAGATGATTGGATTGTTCAAGCTTTCACTCAAGGTTTGAACGAGCGATGTTCGATAGCATCACGACAACTAAAGCAGAATTTGATTGAATATCCGGCTGTGACATGGGTCGATGTACATAATCGATACCAGTCAAAGATCAGGGTCGAGGATGATCAATTGGGAACCCCGTCCGGTTCCATTTATTCGAACAAGCCCGTCGGCAGAATTCAAAGGGACATCGACAAAGAACCCTGATCGAACAAAGATCGGTACCAACCATACAATGCATATCATAAAAACAGCGGCCAGGACGGAATCTCGTTCGAAATGATCAAAGGAATAATCAAGGATAGATATCCCGAGGGGTTATGAGTAAAAGTGGTTTCGATAAACATGTCGAGCCCACGGAAGCACCACGACTATCAGAATACAACTTCAGCATCGATGCATTGGGTATTGTGTCAGCTGTTGGACGGATCAAGGATACTAGATGGCCCAGGCCCCTACAGACCGATCCTGCTCAAAGGAACCCTAACCAAATATGCAAATACCATGGTACCCATGGTCATAAAACCGAAGATTGCAGACAACTGAGAGAGGAGGTAGATCATTTATTCAACTAGGGTCATCTTCGAGAATTCTTAAGTGATCGAACCAAGAACCACTTCAAAAGAAGAGACTCAAATAGACAGAATGAGCAGGAAGAACCACAGCATGTAATTCACATGATCGTTGGGGGTTGATATTCCTCAAGGACCGGTATTTAAATGCACCAAAGTGACAATCACGAGGGAGAAACAAACTCAGGACTATTTACCAGAAGAAACATTGTCTTTCAACGATGAGAATGCAGAAGGGATCGAACAACCTCACAACGACGCACTGGTAATATCTATCCTTATGAATAAAATTCAAGTTAAACGTGTGTTAATTGATCCAGGAAGCTCGGCAAATATTATTCGATCAAGTGTCGGAGAGAAACTCGGCCTCCAAGATCAAATTGTGCCCTCAGCTCGGGTACTTAATGGCTTCAACATGGCAAGTGAAGCCACCAAAGGGGAAATCATTTTGCCGATAAATGTGGCAAGGACCATCCAGGAAATAAAGTTCCATGTGATCGAAGGCGACATGAAGTACAACGCATTGTTTGGGTGGCCTTGGATCCATAACATGAGGGCAGTACCCTCGATGCTTCATCATGTCCTGAAGTTCCCAACATCAGAAGGAATCAAAATGGTGTACGGTTAACAACCCGCCGCCAAATAAATGTTCGCAATCGATGACGTAGTACTAGTATCGATGCTTTCATCAACAAAGGAATCGGAGTCGAAGGTAAAGTGAGAGATCAAATAGCAACCACAGTCGCCGGCCTCGGCCCGGTCAGAGGAGTGGGAAATTTTCGAGGATGATGATTATATGATACCTCAAACCTTCATAATCCTCGATGACTCTGATGCAATGAAGTCAATGGTCGAAGAGCTGGATCAAATCATGCCGATCGAGAATTTGTTTGATCGAAAGCTATACCTGGGAACGGGGTTGACTCCCAAGCTCAGGGAAAAACTCGTTCAATTTCTTTTAAATAACATAGATTGTTTTTCTTGGTCCCACCTAGATATGAAAGGAATCCCACCGGAGATCATTATGCATCGACTAAGTTTGCATCCGAATTTCCGCCCGGTGAAACAAAAGAGAAAACCTCAGTCCGAGGTAAAACATGCATTCATCAAGGACGAGGTAACAAAACTTCTCAATATAGGGTCCATTCGGGAGGTAAAATATCCTGAATGGTTAGCAAATGTAGTTGTAGTCCCTAAAAAGGGAAACAAACTTAGAATGTGCGTAGACTATAAGGATCTAAATAAGGCATGCACTAAAGATTCCTTTCCTCTGCCGAATATTGATCGCATGATCAATGTTACGGCCGACCACGAGATCCTTAGTTTTTTCAATGCCTACTCTGAGTACAATCAAATACAAATAAACCCAGAGGATCAGAAAAAGACTAAAATGTAATGTCGTTCGAACTAAAAAATGCTGGTGCTACTTATCAATGCCTAGTAAATCGAATGTTTGAAGAACAAATAGGTAAATCAATGGAGGTTTATATTGACGATATTATAGTAAAGTCTCTACGAGCAGAGGACCATTTGAAACATTTGCAAGATACCTTTGACATATTGAGAAAGTACAACATGAAGCTTAACCTAGAGAAATGTGCATTCAGGGTCGGCTCGGGCAAGTTACTCGGATTTATGGTATCAATCGAGGAATCGAAATCAACCCTAATAAAATCAAAGCAATCGAAGACATCACAGTTGTTGATAATGTCAAGGTTTTACATAGGCAAAAGGGAAGCATAGCCGCCCTGGGTCGATTTATTTTGAGGTCCTCAAATAGGAGTCATCGTTTCCTCTCACTGCTTCAGAAAAAGAGCAACTTCGCATGGACCCCGGAATGTCAACAGGCTTTGGAAGAACTCAAACGTTACCTGTCGAGCCCACCATTGTTTCACACCCCAAAGGCGGATGAGAAACTTTACCTATATTTAGCGGTCTTGGAGATAGTTGTAAGTAGGGTTTTAGTTCGAGAAGAGCAAGGTACGCAATTTCCTATTTATTATGTTAGTCAGACCCTATGTGAAGCCGTGATACGATACCCATACTTAGAGAAATTAGCGCTTGCTTTAATAAGCGCCTCTAGGAAATTAAAGCCATATTTCCAATGTCACCCAATTTGTGTTGTGACCACTTACCCCCTTTGCAACATTTTGCAGAAGCCCGAGCTCTCGGGCCAATTAGCCAAATGGGCCGTTGAGATCAGTAGGTACTATATCGAGTATCAACCCCGTACGGACATCAATTCTTAAATCTTGGCAGACTTCGTGGCCGACTTTATGCCAGCCCTCATACCCGAGGTCGAAAAGGAACTATTATTAAAATCGGGTACGTCATCGGGGGTGTGGACCCTCTTCACAAATGGTTCTTCGAACGTGAAGGGGTCCGGGCTAGGTATCGTTTTGAAGCCGCCCACATGTAATACGATTAGAAAGTCTATCAAAACTTCAAAATTGACTAACAATGAGACTGAGTATGAGGCCATGATTGCAGGTCTCGAGTTAGCTAAGAGCTTGGGAGCAGAGATCATCGAGGCCTAATGTGACTCCCAACTTGTGGTAAATCAAGTCAACAGAACTTTCGAAGTTCGAGAAGATCGAATGTAGAGGTACTTAGACACATTACAAGTGTCTCTACATCGATTTAAAGAATGGACACTGCATCACGTGCCTTGAGAACAAAATAGCAAGGCCGATGCCCTTGCAAATTTGGGTTCGTCGATCGAAGACGATGAACTTAACTCGGGGACTGTCGTGCAACTTTCAAGGTCAGTTATCAAAGAAAGACATGCTGAAATAAACTCCACAAGTTTAACCTGGGATTGGAGGAATAAGTACATTGAATACCTAAAGAACGGGAAGCTTCCATCGGATCCTAAAGAATTGAGGACTCTACGCACGAAGGCCACACAGTTCACATTGGCCGAGGATGGAACATTGTATAGGAGAACGTTCAGTGGACCGTTAGTGGAATGTTTGGGACCAGGAGACACTGACTATGCTCTACGGGAAATTCACGAGGGCACTTGTGAAAACCATGGCGGTGCCGAATCATTGGTTCATAAAAGTCATCAGAGCATGATACTATTGGGCCGATATGGAAAAGGACACTAAAGAAGTTGTTTGAAAGTGCGACAAATGTCAAAAGTATGTGCCGATGATCCACCAGCCCGAAGAGCAACTCCACTCAGTCATATCCTAGTGGTCGTTCATGAAATGGGGGATGGATATCGTCGGCCCTCTACTATCAGCCCCAGGTAAAGCTAAATTCATATTATTTATGACTGACTATTTCTCTAAGTGGTTTGAAGCACATGCCTTCGAGAAAGTCAGAGAAAAAGAAGTCATAGACTTCATTTGGGACCACATTATATGCCGATTCGGAATGCCTGCCAAGATCGTATGCTACAATGGAAAGCGATTCGTCGACAACAAAGTGACAAAGTTTTTCGAATATCACAAAATAAAAAGGAGCATATCAACGCCGTACCATAGTAGTGGAAATGGACAGGCCGAATCGATGAACAAGACCGTCATTCAAAATCTGGAGAAAAGTTTGAATGAAGCTAAAGGAAAATGGAGAGAAATATTACCCGAGGTCCTTTGGGCATATCGAATAACATCGAAATCCAGTAAGGGGGCAACGCCGTTCTCTTTAGTCTACGATGCCGAAGCTATGATCCCGGTCAAAGTCGGAGAACCCAACTTTAGGTTTCGATATGCAACAGAAGAGTCAAATCACGAGGCTATCATAAGCCTTGAATTGCTAGATAAAAGACGGGAAGCCTCCCTCGTTCGAATGGTTGCACAGAAATAGCGGATTGAGAGGTATTACAATCGAAGAACCAATCATCGATACTTTAAAACCGGGGACTTAGTCCTAAGAAAGGTCATCATCAAAACTCGAGACCCAAACGAAGGAAAACTTGGCTCGAAATGGGAAGGACCTTATCGGGTCCTCGATATCATCGGAAAAGGATCCTACAAACTTGGCACGATGGACCGTGAGCAATTGCCAAACAATTGGAATGTATCACTTCTCAAACGATACAACTGCTAAGGTATGATCTTCTCTATTTTCATTTACATTTTATATTAACCAATTATAGGTGTTCAACCGAAGATATCGAAGGATCCTCCCACACAAAGTTCTTAGGTTTGAAAGCACACATTGCACTCTTTTCCCTTAGACCGGTTTTTATCCCAAATGGGTTTTTCCGGTGAGGTTTTTAATGAGGCAACCATTGTTCGTGCTAACTTAGAGCAATTCAACAATATCCGAGGCTTCTTTACAATCAATATCGAATACTGGAGGGCATCCCCCTCGGATGTCAACTTTGTTACAAGGAAGATACTTCATGTCAACAGGGTCACGTTTGGTAAAACTTTGTAAGGGCCAAACAATCAAACGAATCGTGCCCATTTAGATCACTTGAGCCCTAAAGGCAAACATGTACACATGTATAATCTATTGAGAGAAGTATTTTTCCTTGACAAATATTTCTTGCCTTAAAGAAATTTTTACTTTACAATTTCATACTTTTGATCTATTGTGGAAACAGGCTTAAGGGCCGATCACAACTGAAGTGCAAACAACTTACCCCGTACTCGGGGACTGTTGTCCAAACAATCGATGTAATCGAATTATTAAAATCTCGAGATCATAAGACCTTAAAAAGGCAACCCTCATTTTATAGGCCACGACCACGGCCACCCCACTCGGGGACCGACACTTCAAACAAGTTTGATAGGCCACGGCCACCCCACTCGAGGACCGACACTTCGAACAAGTTTGAAGTTTAATCGGGAAACAAGCCCAAGAGGCATATCCCAAGTTAAAGGCTATGTCCAAACCACCACGGTTCGGAGACGTCCGAATTCTGTAATAAAAAGGCCTTCTAATATCTTCATAAAATCGGTTAAAAAGGCTACCCTAGGCATAGTTACAAAGGGTTTCGATAACATCAACCCTCGAAATCCCTATAGGGATATAGGATTGTTCAAACTCTCTAAACAATATTATGCTAAGGCATAACAAATTTTTATATGATTAACTCTTTTAAGCCAAAAAGGGGAAATGAGCCATTCTTTTAAGGCTATATCGGCCTAATTCAAGAGCCTAGGGGCTGTTTTATTTTTGAGTTCGAGAAGTCATCCTCACTCAACTAAAACCTAAGGTTCATCCTACTTCGAGTTCGAGCAAATACTCGTTCGATTATAAAGACTACACTAGTCCGACTTCGATCAAATTGCCCAAGCCTCATACTTATGAAAATTTTCAAGACATGGTCGAAACAGAATTTGTACGAGGCGGAAATTGAAATAAAGACAAATTAAAAAGAAAAGAGATCTTTTATATATATGAAAATACTTACATGGATCGGTCAGGATCTTACACAAAAAATTCAAAAAAGGAAATATTCTAAGTGCATAATTTTCCTCAGGAGCTATACCTTCACCATTGGAATCCCCTCTGCTCTCGGATCCACTCACGCTCCCGAAATCATCATCATCAAAAGAGAGCAACGCTTTGGCTTCGGTCTCGAGTTCTTTCGCGTTCTCGATCTCGATAGCAAGGTTAAAGCTACGAGTATGAATATCCTCAAGAGTCTCTCTTTGAGACTGGTACTTGGCATGCTCGGCGGCCCAATATGCTCGAGTCTGAGCGGTATCAGCAACTTCCTTTGCTCGAGCTTGAGTAGTTTCAGCATCAGCTCGGTAGACGGCCACGATCGTCTCCGCATCAGCCTTTACTTTTTCTGCCTCAAATGTAACCTTTTCAAGTTCGGCGGCCAACCGAGCCTCGAGCTCCTCAATTTTCTAGGCTTGGGCCGAGCTTTCCTCCTTCATGCTTTGGAGCTGACGTTCGGCCGATGACAGTTGGGTTCGAGCAGTATCTTTCTTCAAGGCAAGGCGGTCCATGTTTTGTTTCCACCCTAAAGTCTGTGCCCTCATCATGTTGGCCTCCTCACGGAACTATTCGATTTTTTGGCCTTCTACTGAACCTGTAGGATCGAAGTATTAGTCGTCGTCTTCGAGTTGATATATCGAGCTTCTAAAAAATTTCATTACCTGCTCAATCAAGTCGGTCTGCTCTTTATGACTGAGGCCAATTTGGCTCGGAGGTCCTTTATCTCCTCTTCTTTTGCCCGTTGAGAAGTTTGAGGGTGTTTCTCTCCTCCGTGAGCCTTTGAAGATCGGCCTTGCATCATCTCAGCTCTGCCCAGGATTTAGAAAATGCATCCTGATGATGTGTCAAGTCCTATGTAGAAAGAAACGAAATAGTCAAGAAGAAATAAATACAAGCGTGATATCGATGAGAGGAGCTGAGATTTACCCGGCTCAGAAGTCGTTGAGCCTCATAAAAGAGACTCAATGCCTCACTCAGGTCGGTAGCATCTTCGACTCCCATAAAGCAACCACGGAAAAGGTCCCCCCCTTCGTGGGCTCTTTCCACATCAGGGGTCCCCATGGCCTGGGCTTCCTGAATTTGCCCTCAGAAAATGTAGGGAGGGGCGGTGAATCGCCAATTTCTATTGCGCCAAACAAGTTACTTGGGGCGTTTTCTTCATTTTGAAAAGCCTCGAAGCCAGCCCCTTCAGAAACACCCACCGATTGCTCATTTCAGAGGGAGGCATCTTCAGCCTCCGAAGACTCGGAACTTTGCTCGGGCCCTCTTCTGAGATCTCCTCGGTTCAAGGCTGAATCTCTTCGACCCTCACCGGCTCAGTGGCCTTTGGGGCATCAATGCTTCTCTTCGTTCGAGTCACCAGCTCGTAGCCAACATCTTCATTTTCCACTTCTTCCTTTCCTAGTCGCTGAACTACATCTGCAGGCAGGATGGC
The DNA here is from genome assembly GCF_000715075.1 of Nicotiana tabacum. Classification (NCBI taxonomy): domain Eukaryota; kingdom Viridiplantae; phylum Streptophyta; class Magnoliopsida; order Solanales; family Solanaceae; genus Nicotiana; species Nicotiana tabacum. The sequence goes on along the minus strand of NC_134099.1, from coordinate 139,916,756 downwards.
AGTGTCTTTCTTCGACTTGTGAGCCTTACTCTTCTTGGGATTTGGAGTCTCGAAGGTTGAGACCCTCTTTCTCTTTTTATCCTTCGCCGGCTTTGGGGACGGGGGTGAAACCTCCTCCTCCCCGAACGAGGGCCTCATGACAGCGTCTTTTCCGAAGCCTATATGAAAGGGAGTCAAGTAAGTATGAAAAGAAACATTTTAGCGAAAATCGTCAAGCATGTAAAAAAGGGCTTACCGTGATTTTTGGCCTCCCATCGGCCCCTTGCCAAATCACGCCATGAGCAGCGTATGAAGAGGTCGAAGCCAACTTCCGAACCCGGCTCTCAAGGTTAGGGATTGCACCGAACATCCAAGAGACCACTACATCGTAGAGAAGGATGTTGATAAGGAGAAGCAAAGAAAACAAAACAATAAATGGATGCTAAAGGCAGGATTGTACTTACGCTTCATATTTCACTCCTCAGGAAATGGCATTTTATCGGTCGGGATTAGGTCAGGAATCTTCACTCGAACGAACCTTCCCATCCACCCTCGATCATTGTCCTCATCTATACTCGAGAACAATACCTTGGTTGCCCGGCATTGGAGTTTTATTAATCCGCCTCGAAAGAGATGGGGGTTGTATAACCTACTGAGGTGGTCGAGGGTGAAAAGCATCCCTTTGGCTTTGTTCGCAAAGAATCGGAGCAGAATGATAATCCGCCAAAAAGAAGGATGGATCTGGCCAAAGGTTATTTGGTATTGGCGGCAAAAATCAATAATGACGGGATCGACATGGCCTAGGGTGAAAGGGTAAGTGTAAACACTTAGAAACCCTTCGACATGGGTAGTGATGTCTTCTTCGGGGGCCGAAATCACCACCTCTTTATCTTTCTAATGGCAGTCTTTCTTTACCTGCTCAAGGTCACTCTCAGTTATCGAGCAAATATATCTCGACATAGGCTCACACCGACCAGGGACCAACGAAGTCTTCTCGACTTTGAAGTCAAAATCAAGGACACATCCCTTCTCGATAACACACTCCCCAAGGCACGATTCCATCGGTGTTTTGTCGCTCGCCGGCCGCGATGAAGAGATGTTTTCCTTTTGAGGAACATTTTTTGACTTTTTCGCCATTTTTGTGTAAGTTTAGGGAAAGAAGAAGAGGATAAGGCTTGGTGTTTTGAGGGAAGGTTGATAACGAAGCCTAGAGATTGTGCAGAACAGAAAAGCTTAAGAGATTTAAAGAGTTTTGAAGATTATAGCAGAGATCAAGAATAAAGTTTGGGCAAAGAGAAGGAAAGCACATTTATAGGATGAAGATGACGGTTCAGAATCAATAATGGCTGACAGCAACTGACAGGCATTTAATGCCTCGATATATGAACCGACGGGATGTTTCAGTTACTTTCGTCGCTTGCGTCACGAGGATGATGTCATGACAAGTTGAGGTATAAAATCGAAGGCTCAGTTTGTTTCTTCTCATTACACTCTAAGAAACGAGGGGACTATCTGTATACGGTTAAAATCGGGCCTACCCGATTTTACTATTTGATCGAGGCCAGGGAATTGCATCGAAGGACAGCCTCGTAGTGAAACAGACCAGAGCACGAAGACAAGGTATCTAGTTCGGGGATCGAGGTGCCTGTCGAGATCGAGACCAAATATGGCAGACTTCGAGCAAAGCGCAATAATGAAAAAGCGGGATATTCGTGACCGATCGAAGATCATGGAGTAAATCTCGGAACGGATCGAATCAATATTGGTTAATTAGCTAATCATGGGATTTACTTTCGTAATTAGAATTGTACCATAGATAGGATTCCTCTACTATATAAAGAGGGTTCTGATCATTTTGTAGGGACCTTGCATTCACGCATATCAAAGAAATACAATATTTTCTGGCTTATATTCCTGTTCATTAGATTGCTATATTTTTAACTATTCTTGCATCAATCAGTTCGAGAGTATTCAACTCGAGGGCTGAACTTCGTTCAAATATTGATTTACTTTATATTATCGTTAATTTCTATTATTACTCTTTATGTTTTATCAATTGGTATTAGGTGAAATCATGTGTCCTTAAAATCATATTGTAAGTTTAATTGTTATCCAATTTTAAGGGTAAACAGATAAACATAAATTATATACGTAAATTATATATCTCTCATTATTTTTTATTTAACTGATTGAAAGGACTGACTATTTGAGTTAATATACTACTCCATGACAATAAATAAAGAATCCAACTTATGGAAAGTCGTGAGATGTTAGAGAAAATGGTTGTACTTTCGAGAGATATGACAGATTATTAATGCAGAAATTCTAAGTGCTATAAGTCATGGCTCGCGTAACAATTCTTGGCAACAATTGAACATTTAAAAATAGGTATCAATCAAGATTTTTGAAGTGAGATTCAAAATTTAAATTTAATATATTCGACATTTATATTTTCACTATCGAATCATTGTACTTTTTATTATAAGTTCAGAATGCAATTAATGTTGAGCTATTAATAACTTTTTACAAATATATTTATACTCGGACGCACAAATAATTAGTTCCGTTGAACCCAAATAATCGTATCCCCTCCATTACTGAATCAAGTGCCAGTTCTTCAGTCTCGACCATTTACGCGAACATGTCTTTTGTAGTCTTAGGGTTTGTTTGATTATTACTACAAATTACAATCCCCTTGTCCTGTCTATTTTTTTTTCTCACGTTTATTCTATACTTTCATCGTTTTTATTTTATTTTTTCATTTAAATACTTTTTAATTATCTTTTGTAAAAATATATGTGGACAAAATATTTTTACCATTTTTTTTGAACTTTTTGACATGGAATTACGGAGTAGCAAAGTGCTGATGCAGAGAGTAACGTGTCACAATCTGATACCAAAAAATTAGCCTTTTGATCGCTTCTATTTTCTATGCAATTTACGCATAGTTTAGTTACTTTAATAAGATAAAAATATTTTTTTATAGTTCGATCACCTAATCAAAGTTAGGATGGTATTGATCAACTACTGATGATGAGCTTTATCTGCTCTGTATTAATACCTTACATCTTTCTCGTATTTCCTATATCTCTTATATTGCTGTTACTTTGTTTTTTTATGGTATTTATGTTATGTTATGGATTTTATGGTATTTTATGTTGTTTTATTATGAGTCTATTGATAGTACTAATATAGTGTCTCTTGTTGCCTCTTTGAGCCGAGGGTCTCCTGGAAACAGCCTCTCTGTCCCTCGAGATAGAGGTAAGGTCTGCGTACATATTACCCTTCCCAGACCCCACTTGTGGGATTACACTGGGTTGTTGTTGTTGTTGTTGATCACCTAATCAAAGTTTGATTATCTCTACTCTACTTCCTTACAGTTTCTTTCAACGAACACAGTCAAATTCCTTCCAAGAAATACTCTGGTAGCCAAATCAGTGCAATTGATGGCTCACCGTTACAGTATTGAATAATCTATTAAGTGAACCATGGTTAAGACGAGTTTGGAACCTAAATATTGTATTTTTTGACTCAAAATATATAAATAGATAGGAAAAAAAATTAGTGATCAAAATATATAAAACGTAATTTTGAATCATGTTTTACCTTAACGTTCGTTTGGATGGTAAAACGCGTTTCAGAACTGGATTTTATATAATATGTGGTTTGAAACCACGTTTTCTAAATTTAGCTTTCTGTGGTTGACAGCTATGTTTTGCAAGCATGCACAGATGCACAGCTGTACCTTATTCTGCCACCAGATAGATATGACAGTATACCTGCTGGTTTTACTGTCACTTTATATTGTGCCTTTATTTTGGATACTACAAGTTTTTGTGGCTACTAGTGGAAAAACTTTCCACCTTAAGCAACACTGTTTATCCCATGTTTATCGTAATCTGTTGTTGATATTACACCAGGCAAACATCAATTATACGAACATGCTTATCAAGCCTAAACTGTAAACTAACAAGACAAAGACATAAATACACTTGTCTGAAGATCCCAAGTTCCCAACAATAGTATTAAAAAATCGAAGGCAGATAAGAGAAATAATTAAGAACAAAATGGTATAATTATTGGAACATAACACGTGGAATTAACCCCAGGTATACACACATAGTAGAATTAATTTAGCTGATATTTTTTCATAAAACATGTGGATGCGTGGATTATAGTTAGACGAGTCCGAAACTGAAATGATGCCTTTTTGGACATAAAATATATTTATACAGTTAAAAAAAAGTTATATTTTTACATAAAACGCAGTATAATACTATATTTTACTTCAATTTGGGCCCACCAAATTAGTGTTCTGCAGGACCGACATAAATAATTTATTTTTTAGTGTAAAACGTATTATAATACTACGTTTTACTGAAACGTAGTATTATACTGCGTTTTACACTAATTTTTGGGCCCACCAATAAGTGTTCTGCGGATAACTGACATAACAATAATTCAAATACATAAAACGTAGTATTATACTGCGTTTTACATAAAAAGAATTTTGCACCCCAAGCTAGGACTTGCCTTATTTAAAGGCGTTAGAATTTTATGAAAATTCATTCAAAACTTTCCTTCAAACTTCCGTTCATGCTTCTCTTCTTCTTATCAAGCATTTTTTTATAATGTCTGAAGAGCCAAAAATAAGGGTTTCATTATATTGGGGGGGGGGGGATGAGGTTGTAATGGAGAATAACTCTTTGAAGTATAGCTCACCTCCACAGTGTCATGTTAAATTGCCACTTACAATGGAGTACGATAAATTGGTATCGTTGTTAGGTAAAAAAAATGAGTGTGAGGAAACGTTCGGTGAACCTTAAAGTAACCGGTAGATTCTGTATTCTGTGACTCCGCAGGGGTTTGCTTATTATTCTGAGTTTAACATCGAAGATGATGAAACTCTTAGAGATTTTTTGCGAATTCTGGATGAATACAGGGAATTTATTGTAATAAAATTGTTGGAAATGTACGTCAAGGTTGAAGATGTTCCCAATAATGAGGGTGTGCATAGTAGGGATAACCCCCAGTCATCCGGTGGTTATTCTGGAGCAATTTTTGCCGGACAGATTCCTGATGAAAGAGCTTGCGTTGATTTAAACTTGTCACTACCGGTGAATGAGTAGCCACAAAATAATTTTTCGACTTTATATAATCCACAAGACAACTGGTAAACTTCAATTTTTCTATACTTTAGCGATGTTTATTTTATGTTTGAACTGAATTTGTATTAACACTCATATTTTTCATAGGGGGTACCGTCCGGATATGAATTTTACAAGTTATGACCCCGCTCCTAGTTGGAATATGCATAGTTCTGGCGTGTTGGACCACGGTAGTCCATCCGAGAGTCATCACCAACAAGAAAATATCCATCATGAAACGTCAACACAGTACGACTTGTAAGTAAAGTGATATAGCTATATGTAAAGTATTTATCTAGTTGAGTAGCTTATCATTTTCTTCTTTTTGTGTAGTGAAAACGAGCAACTTGATGTTCCTGACCTCACACAGTTGCCCATAGACGATGTATTGACTCTTGATTTGGCAGATGCGCAGAGTCAGGAAGATGATAGTGATTATGACAACAATGCCGATGAGTCTGGAGATGACACACCCTTTCTTGATGAGGGTGATGACGAGAAGGAAGTGGATGTCGAACATGAGCTGACGAGGGAGCATGCTCTTCCACATCACGTTAGACCAAGAGTGTATGAGTCCCACGTGACGTTTCATAAGCGAAATATTCCCTACCTTAATAATCTGCCAAGTATGCCGGACGTGGATGCCCTTACAAGGGATGATGAAGAAATTCGGTCAGCAATATGGGATGAGTCTAGACCAGCGGTGCTGGCAAAGGGCATGTATTTCCCCGATAAAGCTCGCCTAATCAGAGCTGTAAAAATCTACAGCATAAGAAAGTGTCGTGAGATGACGGTAAGGGAGTCAACTACGGAGGTATACAAGGTTGTATGCAGTAGAGACTTTATGGGTTGTCACTGGATGTTGCGTGCCAGCAAGAAGTAATCAGGGTTGTGGAAAGTGGGTAAATTTATTAGCACCCACAGATATGAAATGGACACATTCAATGAGAATCACTTCAATCTGGATGTAGACTTAATTTCTCTTGTCTTGATTCCATATTTGGAAGTGTCCATTAGGTTCAAGATTAAAGAGTGTATTACAGTCGTCCACCAGGAGTATGGTTGTACTATAACCAAAAGAAAGGCATATCTCGGTAGCAAACGCGCTTTTGAACTTATTTATGGCGACTGAGATAAGTCTTTTTCATCTCTGCCCAGGTGCATGGCTGCACTGCAACACTATAACCCCGGGACTTTTGTTGAATGGAGGCGTGAGCGGAGTCCGAACAGACCCGAATATATTTTTAACTATATGTTCTGGTCATTTAAACCAGCAATTGATGGTTTTGTGCATTGTCATCCTGTAATTTCCATAGACGGTACTCATGTCTATGGAAAGTATGATATTAAGGTTTTGATTGCAGTTGCAGTAGATGCCAACGGACAAATATTTTCACTAGCTTTTGCCAATTGTCCCAACGAAAGCGAAGAGACGTGGACGCCTTTTTTAAACCACTTGAAGCAGCACGTTGTCAAACAGCGTTCAGGTATTTATCTAATATCTGATCTACATGGTGGTATTTTAAGTTCTGTATGGCATTTGCCTGAATGGCAGGAACCCTATGCATACCACCGTTACTGTGTGAGGCACCGAAGGCCAATTTCCAGAAGAAATATCCTGACAAGGCCTTGCATGATTTATTGTGGATGGCTGCAAGTGAGCACCAGCAGTGCAAATTCATGAGGCGTATGGAAGCAATCCGGTAGTTAAATCCATGAGCCTATACTTGGCTGATGGGACATGAGCTTCACATGTGGACATTGCATGCTGATGGTGGCAGACAATGGGGAGCCCTAACTATAAATGTGTCGGAGTCATTCAACGGCTTGTTGAAGTCTAGCCGTGGATTGCCTGTCACTGCCATGGTCCGCATGGCATTCAAACAGATTGTGGAGAGGTTTGTTGAAAGGCATGGAGCTGCATTGGCATTGATGGACATGGGTGTTCAATTTATGACAATACCGATGAGAAGATCTGAAAGGTATAGGAGGCGAGCACATTGACATTCATTTTTATAATACGATCACGACCAGGGTGTTTTTGAAGTTAAGACCGCTATACGCGGACACCGGGGGAATAATCTACAGACGGTGAATGAAGCCAGCAGGTTGTGTTCATGTGGGAAATAGACCATCTACCACATGCCGTGCGCACATGCCTTGAAATGCTTTCAACAAGTTGGTTTAGGGGCAACCAACTATATTGATAGGCAATACAGTGTTGTTGCATACGTAGACACGTATAGTGGGCAGTTGCAGCCATTGGGTGCTGAGCATTATTAGCCGCCGGAACCTTTTAAAATGGTGTGTAACAAGGACTATTTGCGCAAGCTGCAAATGCAAAAGAGAACGTGTATACAGAACCAAATGGATGTTGGTGACATCGTTTATGCGCGTAAATGTGGCATATGCTCGCAAACAGGATACGACAGTCGTAAATGTCCTTCAGGTGGTGTGCATAGCGGTGGTAATCCAGCTCCTGGTGCAAGTTCGTCGAATATACCCAACTATCAAGGAATACACCTAGTCTTTTATTTTCGTATTATTTTTTGTAATACATGTCTGTACTTGTGTATGTTGCAATATCTATCAAATAAAATTATGTTCCACAATCTTGTTACATCTTACTTTTTAACATGACCTTTTGAATTGGGATGCTGATATGGTTGTTCAAATATTCAACTTATTGGTGTTAGTAAAGAAGACCAATCTAAAAATTAAAAAAAAACTATAAAATCAAGACATCCTTTATTATCCTTCTTAAAATTTAATATGCAAAGTGTGGTATAATACTACGTGTTGTGAGTTGTCTTGTCGTTCTGAAAAAAGTTGAACCGACTGCGAAAAGGCTATTTCGTTTCAGAAAAATTTAATATGTAAAACGTGGTATAATACTACGTTTGGTGTGTTGTCTTGTCATTCTGAAAAAAGCTGAACCGACTGCGAAAAAGTTGTTTCGTTTCAGAAAAATTTAATATGTAAAGCGTGGTATAATACTACATTTTGTGAGTTGTCTTGTCGTTCTGAAAAAAGCTGAACCGACTTCAAAAAAGCCATTTCGTTTCAGAAAAATTTAATATGTAAAGTGTGGTATAATACTACGTTTTGTGTGTTGTCTTGTCATTCTGAAAAAAGTCGAACCGACTGCGAAAAAGCTGTTTCGTTTCAGAAAAATTTAATATGTAAAGCGTGGTATAATACTACGTTTTTTGTATTGTCTTGTCGTTCTGAAAAAAGCTGAACCGACTGCGAAAAAGTTGTTTCGTTTCAGAAAAATTTAATATGTAAAGCGTGGTATAATACTACGTTTTGTGTAAAATCTTGTCTATAAATAACGGGCGCATTCTAGTTATTTTCTGCGCTTAACAATAACCAATAGCAAATATTTCCATAAAACCAAGGTTTCTCTTTACGCTTTAACAAATGTCTCACCAACCCCTTTATGTCCCAAGGTGCGAGTACGGCAAAAAATGCATGATGTACGATTGTTGGGAAGAAGCTGAACGCCACTACTGAGCGTGTATGAACAAGTTTTATAGGCAGCCCGATGAACCTACATGCAATTTTGAGGTATGGACTGATGAACCCTGTGAGCAGGAATACTACAAAGACAAGTTGTATTTTCTTCATAATTTGTGTACGAGGTACCGGGAAAGAGAGCGCCAATACAAGCAAGAAGTTGAGGAGTTGAAGGCGAAACTCAAAGAGGTGGAAGAAGAAAAAAATCTAGAAGACCAACTCATGTGGTTGGAGAAGAGAATACTATCCAGTCGTGACTAAACAATGACATGTACGTGTTGAGCGTAATAGTGTATCTTTATGTTTTCCTTGTCATGTGTTTTCATTAGTTGTACCGAATTTATGTTTTGTTAGGTTTTCTATGTTTGTGTTGTACTATTAAAATAAAATTGTTGTTCAAATTCTGTTAAAATAGAATTGTTGCCATTATTTACATAATGTAGTATTTACGCAGAATACAAACAAAAATAAATCAATGAGTCACGCAGCTTGTATGCTTCAGTGCAACCGCTGGCCTGAGTCGCATCCCCTGTCGCGCGGGCACACTATCAGGATTATCATCATCAAGTCACCTCTTTATGTGAGGATGCACAGCAGCATCGACAGTACAGCTGGCAGGATCGGTAGAAGGGGTCGACGGGCCGTCAGCAACCTAATAAACAATTACTAAGCTTAGCATATGAAAATATATATTAGTAATGTACGTGTTAAGTCAAAAACATTTTCTCACCATGGTCTCGTCGACCTCCTGAGTATAAGCACCCGTAGTATCCTCATCATAACATACAGTGGCCTCTGTGATGGGCTGGGGCGAAGCCTTAATAAGAAAATTAAAAAATAATTTATGGCAAATCATTAAGGAAAAGAAAACAAATTGAAATTTTATAGTAATAAAAACATACCTGCACCTGTGGTAGATCCGCATCAACCGCCGGGGATGAGGCATAACTCAACCTGCGCCCGCCATCCACACCTCGGGTCGGCCGATCCTCAGCTGCGGTAGATGGGCCTGAAAAGAACTGGTCTACATCTCCGTCGAATGTACCCGTGATCAACAATGGATATGACGGGGTGACCTGCGATGCTGGCAGAGACAGCTGAAGGCTGTACGACGACATGCTGCTGGAAGGCTCGTCTAGCTGAGGGAAATAACCCGGCTGATCATCACCAAGATCCTCATCAGGTGCCTCAACAGGTGGGTCGACAGGTGCCTCAACGCCCTCTTGCTGGGGACCACCACCTCCTCGTCGTCCCCCGCTACCCCGTGGGGCACCCTGCCTCGTGGGATAGCCCTGCCTCGTGGGGAAGCCCTGGCTCGTGTCCGACCCCTGCCTTGTGGGACAGGCCTACCCCGATGGTGCTGCTCTGGCGCCGCATACTCAGCCTCGTGATCCAACTTCGCGCCCTCTCTGGCTGGCTGCAGGGTACGGAGAGCCATCTCTTCCACCCGCCGGCCATACTTAACGACTACAGCATTGTTGCCATGCTGCTACATCTCCTGTCCCAACTGGTAGAACATGTGATGCCCAATAGCCTGCACAACATTTAAAATATTAATTAAATAATGCTATATCACAATTATAAGACTTATCCCACAAAAACATACCAGTGCCTCGTGCCTCCCGGCGTATGGTCTGTATGCCAAGTACATGAACAGGGTTCCCGATTATCAGTCGGGTGTGACGGCGGTACCATGACGTATAGAGCTCAATAGTCGCCTCCTGGATCTGTGAAGGTGGTGGCAAAATCAAGTCCTCTCGCTGGTCCTAAATATGGACCTGCGTATCTAGCCATCCTCGGAAATGTTGTCACATGTAGAAGTGGAAGAAAACCACATATGTCCACCTGGGTGCCCATGCTAGCCCGGCACATAATCTTGTACAGGTATGCTAGAACAGTAGCACCCCCAGCTGTACTGGGGTAACTCATCTAGCTGTTGTAGGTGATACAGAAAGCATAGACTCACTAGATTTCCTGAAGTGTTCGGGAACAAGACACCCCCAAAAAGAAGAAACAACGCCAACCTCGTGTATCGGTCAATATGGAGATCCTCTATCTCGCCGGTAATGTCGGGGTGCAATACCTCCATATGTTGTCTGATAGTTGTCACAGAAATGCGACTGCCCCCTCTAACTGCAGCCTCACCTTGTGGTCTAAAACCAGTATACTGCCCTAGCAAATCCAAATACTGGGGACGCGTCATAGCTCTCATATACTGGGGCAGTGCAACGGCCAGTCCATCAACACACAGCCCATACAAAACCTGAACATCCTGAAGCGTGATGGTGACCTCTCCAGTGGGCAGGTGAAAAGTGTGCGTCTCCGTTCGCCACCGCTCTATCAACGCCATGATGAGAGACCAGTCGAGCTGCATCCGCCCAATCTCAAAAATCCTAAGGAAGCCCGTAGCATGCAGGCGATAGACTACGCGGGCATGGAAAGCTCTCTCCCTCAAAAAGTCCCACAAGTCGTCCGGTCTCCTAGCGCGGAGAGTCTGATCAAATACATGTCCCTCCCATACATAGGCGGACCTATGGTCACCCTGTAACACTAATATCTGATCTGCGGCTGGTCCAGGATGCACAGGCGGCAAGTCCATGTCGTCTACTGTAATTTAAACAATATTAATTGTGTGTTTGTGTTATAATAAATTAAATAATTAATTATTTAATTGGACAGAGTAATTATCTATGGGTTCCAGGCTCGATATTTGAGGCCCAGTAGTACCAAGCTATCTTTAATTATTATGTGTGTCAATTTCAATATTTTTAAAATTTTGTTAGTTTAATAAATTAAATAATTAATTATTTAATTGGACAGAGTAATTGTTTATGAGTTCCACGCTCAATATTTGAGGCCCAGTAGCACCAAGCTATCCTTAATTATTATGTGTGTCAATTTCAATATTTTTAAAATTTTGTTAGTTTAATAAATTAAATAATTAATTATTTAATTGGACTGAGTAATTATCTATGGGTTCCAGGCTCGATATTTGAGACCCAATAGCATCAAGCTATCCTTAATTCTTTTGTGTGTCAATTTCAATATTTTTAGAATTTTGTTACTTTATAAATTAAATAATTACTTTTTAATTGGACAAGGTATACAACTATGAGTTCCACGCTCGATATTTAATTTGACAACATATATTAATTTGTTAGTTCTGTAAGTTTATTTTATAAATAAATAATTAATTTTGTAAAGTGTAATTGGATAGAGTTTGTAGTTAGTACATACTTAAACTACAGAGACTCTACGCTAAAAGACTCTATATTTTACTATGCTAAAAAGCTCTATACTTTACTACGCTAAAAAGCTCTATATTTTACTACACTAAAAAACTCTATATTTTACTACGCTAAAAAGCTCTATATTTTACTACGCTAAAAGGTCACTATTCTTTAAGCAAATAAATAATCTAAACTAAATAAAAACAACAAATATATGAACATAACATTCACGAAATTACATATAAAACAGTAAAAGATATTTGTGAACAATTTCATTAACAATAAAAATTATTTCTCAAGTTTTAACAATTTTTTAAAACACTAATAATTTAATCCGGGTAAAAATAACATACAAATTTAATCGCAAACATAACACAAATCAACGTGGAAACACATTCAAGAAAATAAATATGCATATGCTCTACGAGTTTCGACATAAACTAAATCGGAAGACCTCGATTTATGTTTTTTGAAATATCGAAAATTTGAAATTTTGACCCCGAAAGAAGGAATCCAAGCCTTGGGTTGTATGCGGGACCTACGCTCTTCACTTTTTGTGTGACGGGTGGGGCCCAAGAATTTTTTTTAATCGGGGGGGAGGGGGGGCAACAAAAATTGTGTGTGTGTGGGGGGGGGGGGGGTTTAAAAATATCGACTGGTTCTGTCATGGGGAAGATGGAGGGGTTATATTTTTTTTATAGGAAAACGCAGTATAATACTACGTTTTCCTTAAATGTAGTACTATACTGCATTTTTCTATAAAAAAAAATAATTTTTTAGTAAAACCTAGTATAATACTGCGTTTTACTTTAACGGCTAACTTTTCGTTAAAGTAAAACGCAGTATTATACTGCACTTTATGTAGAAATGTAACTTTTTCTTTTTTAATTGTATAAACGTATTTTATGTCCAAAAATCCATCATTTCAGTTTCGGACTCATAGTTAGACCGAGTCTTCATCTCACAACATATAGAAGTAAACATTATACAACCAAAGAAAGCTAAATTTAGAAAACATGGTTTCAAACCACGTTTTATATAAAACACAGATTTGAAACGCGTTTTACCTTAACTCCCAAATGGACGTTAAGGTAAAACATGGTTCAAAATTACATTTATTTTGGTCACTAAGTTTTTTTTTATCTATTTATGTATTTTGAGTCCAAAAAAAAATATAATATTTAGGTTTCGGACTCTGGTTAAGACTTTGATCTCGTAAATTAAGGGTGTGTTTGGTATAACGAAAAATATTTTTTGTGGAAAATATTTTCTTGGAAAACAAATAGTAATCTTACTCATTTTCGGTGTTTGGTACGCAGATTAAGGGAAATAACTTCTCAAGAGTATTCATAAATATTTTAGATACACTAAACATACATGAAGCCATAAACTTTCAAATCAACAACATTCCGAACCCACAAATTTCATAAACTTCTGAACCGCTAAACTTTTGAACCCGTAAACTCTATAATTTCTAAACCCGCAAATTTTCAAACACATAAACCTCTGAACTCATAACTTTGGAACTCATAAAATTTCGAACCTGTAAACTGAAAAATGAACAACTAGGACCGAAAATATTTAAAAAATAAAAAAATAAAAAAATTGCCACTACGGTGGGGTGGGGGCGGGGGTGGGTGGTGCGGACAAAAAATAAAAAACAGAAAATTAAAAAATATAGAAAAAAGGTTGAAAAAAAAATTTGGGGGTGGGGGAGGTGGGGTAGGGGAGAGAAGGAGAAGGGGGTTGGGATTAGATGTGAGGCTCGGTGAAGTTTTTGGAAAATGTTTTCCTAACTTTTTCTAGGAAAGCCATTTTCCTTCAATTTTAGGAAAATGTATCTAGAAAAATATTTTTCAAACTATTTTATGCAATCAAATAGTGAAAAATAGAAAAATATTTTTCGAGAAATATTTTTCGTCATACCAAACATAACCTAAATATTAACCATAAATAATAAATTGTGACATGTTTTACCAATTTAAATAAAATCCTTGTAAGGAAATGGAGAAAATGAAAAATGAAGAGGGAGCCGCATCCATAATTGTAAGTTTCTTTTCTGCTGTTTTTTTTCGATTTTGAAATTCTCCAATCTGTAATTGTAATCAAGTGTCAATTCTTCAGACCAAACTAGAAAGAACAAATCCATAAGATCCATCACTATCAGTTTCAATCAAACATGTCTTTTGTAATCTTATGATTATTTTGGAGTTCTTGGATTGAAACATTAAAATTAGTGCGATCCCCTTTTGTTCTTGTCCATCACCCATTACTAAATAACGCTATATTTTAATAGCTTTTTTTTTTTCTCATTTTAAATATTTTACTAATTGTCTTTTGTTTATAATATGGTGCTCAAAATTTTTATATGATGATCTTTCTTTTTCTATCGTTGATTTTACAAAGCGGCAAAATGTTGGTGTAACGAGTGACGTGGTATAACCTGGCACTAGAAATTTAACATTTTGTTTTTTTTTCTTCTAACTAATTAACCATATAGTTCAATTATTTTATGCTTTTACTTTTATAGTTAGTAAAATTTAACGGCCATACATGAAATTGACCTATTAAGCCTCTACAATCACCTATATAACCAAAGTTTTGATGGTCTATAGATCACTTTCTCTATACCTTCTTTTAATGAAATGAGTCAAATTCCTTCAAAGAAACACTTGATCTTGGTAGCCAAATTATTATACTTCAGATATGAAATTTTGAAAAATTTCAATTTGTGCAACACTCTTTTTTTTTAGCCAGTTCCAAAAAATAACAGTTTTTATATTTAATATTAATAATTTAACTTTAAAGTATTCATTTTACTCTTAATAAGATGATTTATATCAATAAAAATATTTATGATTTTTTAGACCGCAAGTTAAGTCTTTATATTTTTCTTAAACTTTGTCCTCAATTGTGACGACCCAAAGGGTCATCACCTGTTTTCTTACCCATTATGTGCTTTCGAGGCCTTTAAAACCTCATTTAGAGTCGCTTTGATTTGCGTGCGCAGCCTGGGCGCGTAGCCGGAAAGCTTAAATATAAAATTCTGTGAAAAATATTAAGTCTTGACGTTAAAATGAATAAATTTTAACTTCGGTCAATATTTTTGGGTAAACGGACCCGGACCCGTGATCTGACGGTCCCGGAGGGTCCGTAAGAAAATATGGGACTTGGGCGTATGCCCGGAATCAGAATCCGAGGTCTCTAGCCCGAGAAATAAATTTTTAAGTGAAATTATTTTCAGAAATTATTTAAGGAAATTTGAAGTGAAAACTGATTAGAAAGCAATGGTATCGGGCCCGTATTTTGGTTCCGGCGCCCGGTACAGGTCTTATATATGACTTGAGTCATTCCTGTAAAATTTGGTTAAAAACGAATGTCGTTTGACGTGATCCGGACCTTAATTGAGAAATTTGATGTTTAAAAGAGTTTTGAGAAATTTTATTGATCTCGAGGTTTAATTCGATGCTCGTGATGTTATTTTGGTCATTTGAGTACACGAATATGCCCGTAGGATATTTTTGAGGTTGTGTGTATACTTGGGTTTGAGTTTCGAGGGCTCGGGTGAGTTTCGAGTGGGCTCCGGAATGCCTTAGGCTTAGAAAGTCAGATGTTGCAGGTTCAGGAAGTTGCAGTCTCTGAACCCTCTAGTGCGGTCCGCGAGAAAACGCGTGCGACCGCAGAGGGGCCAGCGCGGCCACGGTCGCCTTTGTGCGGTCCGCGGTGGAGGCTGTGCGGCCGCAGTCGCCTTTGTGCGGTCCGCCCAGGGTGCTGAACTGCAGGTCTTCAGGGAAGGGCCAGCGCGGCCGCAGTCGCCTTTGTGCGGTTCGCGATGGAGGCTGTGCGGCCGCGGTCCATTTGATGCGGTCCGCACTGGGGGTCTGAGAGGGGTATAAATAAACGGGAATTTCAGTTATTTTTCACTTTTTCAAAACCCCAAAACATAAGAGGCGATTTTTCAACCAACCTTTCTTTTCCAAAACGTTGGTAAGTGATTTCTAACTCATTTTCTTCACTCCTTAATATCTTTTAACATGATTTAAACTTCAAATCAAAGATTTTCATGGGAGAAATTGGGTGTTTTAGGCAGAACCTAGGTTTTCTAAAATTAGGGATTTGGACCTCAATTTGAGGTCCTATTTTAAAATAAATTATATATTTGGATTCGTGGGGGAATGGGTAATCCGGTTTCGGTCCGAACCTCAGGTTTCGACCACGTGGGCCCGGGGGTGACTAATTCAATATTATTTTTCCTTTGCCGGAAAAATTATAACATTGTTGTGTTCCCTTCCCAGGAAGTTATTATATTATTTATGTTTCCTTGCCGGAATTTCTTGTGATTGTGTGATGAAGTGAAATGGGAGCAAGTGGTACGCCTACCACGAAATATAATGAAATGGGAGCGGGTGGTACGCCTACCACAAGATATAATAAAATGGGAGCGGGTGGTACGCCTACCACGAGATTTAATGAAATGGGAGCGGGTGGTACGCCTACCACAAGATATACTGAAATGGGAGCGGGTGGTACGCCTACCACAAGTTATGAGAAATGGGATCGGGTTGCACGCCTGCAACAAGTAGAAACTGAAAGTGAAAGTTGCCTTATTTCTCTTTATCCGTGTTAGAAGTTAAATTGTAGTTTCCTTACTATTCTTTGGTATTCCGTTTTATCTGCTACCCCCAGAGCATGTTTCCCCTTTCCCAGCTTTGATTGCTTACTACTTGTTTACTTTTCCGCCATATAGTGTATAACTGCACAAGTTTATCTGGAGTCTGGTCCTAGCCTCGTCACTACCTCGCCGGGGTTAGGCCAGACACTTACCAGCATATGGGGTCGGTTGTGCTGATGCTACACTCTGTGCTTTTTTACACAAATCCAGGTCTTGGACAGTAGCAGTAGCGCGGGAGCCAGCTTTCAGTCCAGTGAGACACCGAGGTAGCCTTGTAAGCGTCCGCAGGCCCGACGTCTTCTCTATCTTTATTTCAGTCTGTTATCTCATGTATTCGAGACAAACAGTTTATGTTTTTTTCTTTCAAACGGTTGTATTTAGTACTCTTAGAAGTTCGTGAGTAATGTGACACAAGTTCTTGGGTAGAGGCTTATGTTGATTTCTGTATTATTGTTCAGTTTCTTTAATTTAAGTCTTCCGTACAATTATTAAATTTTACTGTTTTCATGCTATCACTGATAATCGCTAAAAGAAGTGATTTGTTAATGAAGTAAGCTGTTAAGGATTGGCTTGCCTAGCTTACATTAGTAGGCGCCATCAAGACTCCCGAGGGTGGAAAATCTGGGTCGTGACAAGTTGGTATCAGAGCTCTAGGTTACATAGGTCTCACAACTCACGGACAAGCTCAATAGAGTCTGAGGGATCGGTACGGAGATGTCTGTATTTATCCCAGAGGCTACAGAGTTAGGAAAATCTCACATTTGTTCTTTTTTGTCGTGCGGATTTGTTCCTCAGATGCTAATTGGATTTTTACTCTGTTCTTTCACAGATGGCGAGAACACGCGTTTCCGCATCTACCACTCAGCAGCCCGAGCCCCCAGCAACAACTCCCACTAAGGGCAGAGGCCGAGGCCGTGCTAGAGGCCGAGGTAGGGGTAGAGTTCAGCCCCAAGAAGCAGCACCAGTGGCAGAACCTCAGGTTGATTTTGAGGAGGAGTTTCCGACTCCAGCAGTTTTGGTGGGCCCAACGCAGGTCCCAGAGGGATTTATTGCTACCCCAGTTCTTCAGGACGCTCTGGTTCGATTGGGGGGCCTCATGGAGAGTGTCACTCGAGCTGGTTTGCTTCCTGTAGCCCCAGCCACTTTTCAGGCTGGAGGAGGGGATCAGACTCCTGCTACACGCACTCCGGAGCAGGTAGCTCCTCAGATTCAGACTCCAGCGGTTCAGCCAGTTGGAGCAGTTCAGCCGAGTGTAGTAGCTCAGACCGGTGATGGAGCGGCTATGTCTGCCGATGCTTTGTGGAGGCTGGATAGGTTCACCAAGCTCTTCACTACTACTTTCACCGGTGCTTCTTCTAAGGATCCCCAGGATTTTCTGTATAGCTGTCACGAGGATCTTAGGAACATGGGTATTGTTGAGACCAATGGGGTCGATTTTGCTACCTTCCGCTTGTCTAGATCTACCAAGACTTGGTGGAAGGATTATTGCTTAGCTAGGCCAGTCGGGACGCCATCTTTGACTTGGGAGCAGTTTACAATATTGTTTCTGGAGAAGTTTCTCCCCGTTACTCAGAGAGAGGCCTATCGGAGGCAGTTCGAGCACCTCCAGCAGGGTTCCATGACGGTCACCCAGTATGAGACCAGGTTCATCGACTTAGCTCGCCATGCTCTTATCATACTTCCTACTGAGAGAGAGAGGGTGAGGAGGTTTATCGACGGTCTTATTCAGTCGATTTGTCTTCAGATGGCCAAGTGAGATCACTTTTCAGGAGGCGGCCAATGTGGCCCGCAGAGTTAAGATGGTTCTGTCGTAGGGAGGTGGTCAGGGGTTGGATAAGAGGCCCCGTCATTCAGGCAGGTTTAGTGGTACCTCGTCTGGAGGTAGAGATTCATATGGTAGAGGCCATCCTCCTAGGCCCTTTCAGTCAGCTCTTCAGGCTTTTCACGGTGCTTCAGGTGGTCGTGGTCCTCCGGTTCAGTATTCTGATCAGTAGTCCTTTAGTGCACCACCAGCACCTATCAGTGCACCACCGTTTCAGAGTTTTTAGGGTCGTCAGCCCCAGCAGCCGAGGGCTTGTTTTACTTGTGGTGACACGAGGCACATTGCTAGGTATTTCCCTCGGGCTTCGAGCAGTTCTCCGCATCAGGGTTCCTGTGCTATGGTTCAGGAACCAGATGTTCCACCGCCCGCCCAGCCAGCTAGAGGTGGGGGTAGAGGTGCTAGAGGTGGAGGTAGAGGTCCTAGAGGTAGCTCTGGCCGACAGAGGTGGAGGCCAGCCAGCAGCAGGCCGTCCCAGAGAGGTAGTTCAGGGTGGTAGGGCCCAACCCCGATGTTATGCTCTCCCAGCCAGGCCTGAGGCTGAGGCTCAGATGCAGTTATTACAAGTACGGTTCTGGTTTGTGATAGAGATGCTTCAGTGTTATTTGATCCAGAGTCTACATACTCGTATGTGTCATCTTATTTTGCATCATATCTGGTCATGCCTAGTGATTCGTTGAGTATTCCTATTTATGTGTCTACGCCGGTGGGTGATTCTATTATGGTAAATCGAGTCTATTGCTCTTGTGTAGTTGTGATTGGGGGTCTTGAGACTCGTGTGGATTTGTTGCTTCTAGACATGGTCGATTTTGATGTCATATTGGGGATGGACTGGCTATCACTTTACCATGCTATCTTGGACTGTCATGCTAAGATTCTGATCTTAGCTTTATCGGGTATGCCTCGTTTAGAGTGGAGAGGGACTCCTGATCATTCTACCCGTAGCATCATTTCTTATGTGAAGGCTCGGCGTATGGTCGAGAAGGGGTGCTTGGCCTATTTAGCTTATGTTTGTGATTCTAGTACGTAGGTTTCCTTTATTGATTCTGTGCCCGTGGTTCGTGAGTTTCCTGAGGTATTCCCTTCAGAACTGCCGGGTATGCCACCCGACAGGGATATTGACTTTTGCATTGATTTGGCTCCGGGTACTCAGCCCATTTCTGTTTCGCCGTATCGCATGTCCCCGCCTGAGTTGAAAGAGTTGAAGGAGCAGTTGCAAGACTTGCTTGAGAAAGGTTTCATTAGACCTAGTGTTTCTCCTTGGGGTGCGCTGGTGTTGTTTGTTAAGAAAAATGATGGTTCGATGAGAATGTGCCTTGATTACCGGCAGTTGAACAAGGTCACCATCAAGAATAAGTATTCACTACCGAGGATTGATGATTTGTTCGATCAGCTTCAGGGTGCCAAGGTATTTTCAAAGATCGACTTGAGATCTGGCTACCATCAGCTAAGGATTAGGGCATCCGATGTCCCTAAGATAGCTTTCCGCACTCGGTACGGGCATTATGAGTTCTTGGTCATGTTATTTGGGTTAACAAATGCCCCAGCGGCTTTTATGGATTTGATGAACCGAGTGTTTAGGCCTTATTTGGACTCGTTCGTGATAGTCTTCATTGATGATATTTTGATATATTCCCGCAGCCAGGAGGAGCACGAGCAACATCTCAAAGTGGTTCATCAGACTCTGAAGGATAGTCAGTTATTTGCTAAGTTCTCGAAGTGTGAGTTCTGGCTGAGTTCAGTTGCATTTCTGGGTCATGTTGTATCAGCAGAGGGTATTCAGGTTGATCCGAAGAAGATTGAGGCAGTCAAGAACTGGCCTAGACCAATATCAGCTACAGAGATTCAGAGTTTCTTGGGATTGGCAGGCTACTATCATCAGTTTGTAGAGGGGTTCTCATCTATTGCAGCCCCGATGACCAGGTTGACCCAGAAAGGTGCCCAGTTCAGACGGTCGGACGAGTGTGAAACGAGCTTTCAGAAGCTCAAGACAACTCTGACTACTGCTCCGGTGTTGGTTTTTCCCACAGGTTTAGGGCCTTACACAGTTTATTGCGATGCTTCCCGTATTGGGCTTGGTGCAGTGTTGTTGTAGGATGGCAAAGTCATTGCCTATGCTTCGAGGTAGTTGAAGATTCATGAGAAGAACTATCCGGTCCATGATTTAGAGTTGGCAGCCATTGTTCACGCATTGAAGATGTGGAGGCATTATCTGTATGGCATGGCATGTGAGGTGTTCACAGATCACAAGAGTCTTCAATATTTGTTCAAGCAAAAGGAGTTGAATTTGAGGCAGATGAGATGGTTGGAGTTGTTGAAGGATTATGATATCACTATCTTATATCACCTGGGAAAGGCCAACGTAGTGGCCGATGCTCTGAGTAGAAAGTCAGCCAGCATGGGCAGTCTTGCTTATATTCCGGTCGGTGAGAGGCCGCTTGCGTTGGATGTTCAAGCTTTGGCCAATCGATTTGTGAGATTGGATATGTCTGAGCCTAGCCGAGTATTATCTTGGACGGTCGCTCGATCTTCATTATTGGAGCGTATCCATGATCAACAGTTTGATGATCCCCATTTGTGTGTTCTTAGAGACACGGTGCAGCGTGGAGGTGCCAAACAGGTTATCTTAGGTGGTGATGGAGTTTTGAGATTGCAGGGGCGGGTTTGTGTGCCTAATGTGGATGAGCTTCGAGAGTTGATTTTAGAGGAGGCCCATAGTTCCCGGTACTCTATTCATCCAGGCGCAGCGAAGATGTATCAGGATTTGCGGCAGCATTATTGGTGGCGTAGAATGAAGAAGGATATTGTTGCATATGTGGCTCGATGTTTGAATTGTCAGTAGGTTAAGTATGAGCATCAGAGGCCTGGTGGATTGTTTTAGAGGATTGAGCTTCCCGAGTGGAAGTGGGAGTGGATCACTATGGACTTTATTACTGGACTTCCACTTACTTGGAAGAAGTTCGATGCAGTTTGGGTCATTGTTGATAGGCTGACCAAGTCAGCGCATTTCATTCCTGTGGCAGTCTCCTATTCATCCGAGAGGCTAGTTGAGATCTATATCCGGGAGATTGTTCGCCTTCATGGTGTGCCTGTGTCTATCATTTCGGACCGAGGTATGCAGTTTATCTCGCATTTCTGGAGAGCAGTTCAGCGAGAATTGGGCACTCAGGTGGAGTTGAGTGCAGCCTTTCATCCCTAGACGGACGGCCAGTCCGAGCGGACTATTCAGATTCTGGAGGATATCCTCCGAGCTTGTGTCATTGATTTTGGAGGTTCGTGGGATCAGTTTTTGCCTTTGGCAGAGTTTGCCTACAACAACAACTACCAATCGAGTATCCAAATGGCTCCTTATGAGGCTTTGTATGGTAGGCAATGTCGATCTCTGGTTAGATGGTTTGAGCCGGGGGAGGCTCGGTTGTTGGATACGGATCTGGTTTAGGAGGCCTTGGACAAGGTCAAGATCATTCAGGAGAGGCTTCGTACGACTTAGTCCAGGCAAAAGAGTTATGTAGACCGCAAAGTTCGAGATGTGACTTTTAAGGTTGGTGAGCGGGTATTGCTCTGAGTGTCGCCTATGAAGGGCATGATGAGATTCGGGAAGAAGGGCAAGCTTAGACCTAGGTTCATTGGTCCATTTGAGATTCTTGATCGAGTGGGAGAGGTGGATTATAGACTTGCATTGCCGCCTAGCTTATCAGTCGTACATCTAGTATTTCATGTGTCCATGCTTCGGAAGTGTCACGGCGATCCATCTCACGTGTTAGATTTCAGTACTGTCTAGTTGGACAAGGACTTGTCTTATGAGGAGGAGCCGGTGGCTATTCTAGACCAGCAGGTCCGTTAGTTGAGATCGAAGAGTTTTCCTTCGGTTCGTGTTCAGTGGAGAGGTCAGCCTCCTGAGGCATCGACCTGGGAGTCCGAGTTCGATATACGGAGCCGTTATCCTCATTTATTCCCCGACTCAAGTACTTCCTTCTTCTGTCCGTTCGAGGACGAACAGTTGTTTTAGAGGTGGAGAATGTGACGACCCAAAGGGTCATCACCTGTTTTCTTACCCATTATGTGCTTTCGAGGCCTTGAAAACCTCATTTAGAGTCGCTTCAATTTGCGTGCGCAGCCCGGGCGCGTAGCCGGAAAGCTTAAATATGAAATTCTGTTAAAAATGTTAAGTCTTGACTTTAAAATGAATAAATTTGACTTCGGTCAACATTTTAAGTTAAACTGACCCGGACTCATGATTTGACGGTCCCGGAGGGTCCGTAGGAAAATATGGGACTTAGGCGTATGCTCGAAATCGGAATCCAAGGTCCCTAGCCCGAGAAATTAATTTTTAAGTGAAATTGTTTAAGGAAATTTGAAGTGAAAATTGATTAGAAAGCAATGGTATCAGGCCCGTATTTTGGTTCCGGCGCCCGATACAGGTCTTATATATGACTTGAGTCATTCCTGTAAAATTTGGTTAAAAACGGACGTCGTTTGACGTGATCCGGACCTTAATTGAGAAATTTGATGTTTAAAAGAGTTTTGAGAAATTTTATTGATCTCGAGGTTTAGTTCGATGCTCGTGATGTTATTTTGGTCATTTGAGTACACGAATATGTCCGTAGGATATTTTTGAGGTTGTGTGCATACTTGGGTTGGAGTTTCGAGGGCTCGGGTGAGTTTCGAGTGGGCTCCGGAATGCCTTAGGCTTAGAAAGTCAGATGTTGTAGGTTCAAGAAGTTGCAGTATCAGAACCCTCTAGTGCGGTCCGCGAGAAAACGCGTGCGACCGCGGAGGGGCCAGCGCGGCCGCGGTCGCCTTTGTGCGGTCCGCGGTGGAGGCTGTGCGGCCGCAGTCGCCTTTGTGCGGTCCGCCCAGGGTGTTGAACTGCAGATCTTCAAGGAGGGGCCAGTGCGATTGCGGTCGCCTTTGTGTGGTTCGCGGTGGAGGCTGTGCGGCCGTGGTCCATTTGATGCAGTCCGCACTGGGGGATTGAGAGGGGTATAAATAAACGGGAATTTCAGTTATTTTTCACTTTTTAAAACCCCAAAACATAAGAGGCGATTTTTCAAACAACCTTTCTTCTCCAAAACGTTGGTAAGTGATTTCTAACTCATTTTCTTCACTCCTTAACATCTTTTAACATGATTTCAACTTCAAATCAAAGATTTTCATGGGGGAAATTGAGTGTTTTGGGTAGAATCTTGGTTTTCTAAAATTAGGGATTTAGACCTCAATTTGAGATCCGATTTCAAAACAAATTATATATTTGGATTCGTGGGGGAATGGGTAATCCGGTTTCGGTCCGAACCTCAGATTTCGACCACATGGGCCCGGGGTGGGAGGGGGGGGTAATTTCTAACTTTTGGGTAAAACTTTAGAAAACTTTTTTCATGCATTGGGGTTGATTCATTTAGCACTTATTGATGTAATTAAGTAACTTATGACTAGATTCGAGCGGAATGGTGGTGGAATCAAGGGGTAAAGCTATAGTTGAAACTTGAGTGGTGATCAAGGCATCGAGGTAAGTGTTTGGTCTAACCCTAGCTTGAGTGATTAGGAGTTGAGTCATACTTGCTTCTTGCTTCTCGCTTCTCGTTGAGTACGACGTATAGGCATGGTGACGAGTATCTACACGTTGGTGTCAAGCATGACCGTGAGTCTTAAATTGAAAGTGGTTGTGTTCTTAAATGACACTTGGGTGCTTTACTTAATGATTTTCTATGATTGAGCAATTACAATAATTGAACTGAGTATAAGTTGAGTTGAGGTTTGTTATAGTTGATTCTCCCTTGCCGGGATGACTAATTCAATATTGTTTTTCCCTTGTCGGGAAAATTATAACATTGTTGTGTTCCCTTGTCGGGAAGTTATTATATTATTTATGTTTCCTTGCCGAAATTTCTTGTGATTGTGTGATGGAATGAAATGGGAGAGGATGGTACGCCTACCACAAGATATGATGAAATGGGAGCGGGTGGTACGCCTACCACGAGATATAATGAAATGGGAGCAGGTGGTACGCCTACCACGAGATATAATGAAATGGGAGCGGGTGGTACGCCTACCACAAGATATACTGAATTGGGAGCGGGTGGTACGCCTACCACGAGATATAATGAAATGGGAGCGGGTGGTACGCCTACCACGAAATATACTGAAATGGGAGCGGGTGGTACGCCTACCACAAGATATACTGAAATGGGAGCGGGTGGTACGCCTACCACAAGATATGAGAAATGGGATCGGGTTGCACGCCTGCAACAAGATGAAACTGAAAGTGAAAGTTGCCTTATTTCTCTTTATCCGTGTTAGAAGTTAAATTGTAGTTTCCTTACTATTCTTTGGTATTCTGTTTTATCTGCTACCCCCAGAGCATGTTTCCCCTTTCCCAGCTTTGATTGCTTATTACCTGTTTACTTTTCCGTCATATAGTATATAACTGTACAGGTTTATCTGGAGTCTGGTCCTAGCCTCGTCACTACCTCGCCGGGGTTAGGCCAGACACTTACCAGCACATGGGGTCGGTTGTGCTGATGCTACACTCTGTGTTCTTTTGCACAGATCCAGGTCTTGGATAGCAGCAGTAGCGCGGGAGCCAGCTTTCAGTCTAGTGAGAAACCGAAGTAGCCTTGCAAGCGTCCGCAGGCCCGACGTCTCCTCTATCTTTATTTTAGTCTGTTATCTCATGTATTCGAGACAAACAGTTTGCATTTTTTCTTTCAAACGGTTGTATTTAGTACTCTTAGAAGTTCGTGAGTAATGTGACACCAGTTTTTGGGTAGAGGCTTATGTTGATTTCCGTATTATTGTTCAGTTTCTTTAATTTAAGTCTTCCGTACATTTATTAAATTCCTCTGTTTTCATGCTATCACTGATAATCGCTAAAAGAAGTCATTTGTTAATGAAGTAAGCTGTTAAGGATTGGCTTGCCTAGCTCACATTAGTAGACGCCATCACGACTCCCGAGGGTGAAAAATCCGGGTCGTAACATCAATCAAATATCATTACATGAATTAGGACAGAGGGAGTAGAACTATATGAATTGTAAGGATTAGATAAACTCAAAGCTTAATAATGCAGGCAGTCTCTCAATTTTGAAAACAAATGCAGTGGGGAGTCCATTTTTGAATCTTAGGATCTTAGGTGTTTCACGTGCTATGTGGGCTCCGTCCAATTTCAACATTCAATTTTATGGAGGAAAATTTATTTGTATGCGCTCGCTAGAAACGTAAAAATTGCATGGGGCGTCCTATTTGGTCGTCCCCATTTAACCTATACCTATTTTTTTTTTTAAAAGTTTTAACTTATACCCACTTTTTAAATAACTTCAACCCCCTTTCTCCTCTTCCTTCTCCTCCTTCGTTTTCTTAAGATATTTTAAACATTGGTCTTCATTGTTACGATTTATCAATAACAATGAATCAACTAACATACGCTGCACGATTTCTTTTTATTTTTTTTCGCATTTTTGATGTAATCGTTTTTTCTTTGAATCAAATGAATTGATCTGTGGGGTTAAAGTAATAGTTTCACATTATACCACTTAAACTTTATGATTATTTGATTTATTTCCACTGAAGGAACATTTTTCTAATGTAATTACTGATCTGCTCCATAAAAACGTTTAGAAAGAAGGAAAAAAACGAAGATCCAATATAGTGATTGTATGGGTCAAAAAACTCTATAAGCTTATTCAAAAACTTCAGCTTATATAGTGCTGAAGTTTTTGAAAAAGCTTATCCAGGACAAAAAAACTTCAGCTTATTTAGTCCTGAAGTTTTTAATAATGAACCAAATAACTTCAGCATCTTCTGCTGAAGTTTTTGAAAAAGCTCATCCAGGATAAAAAAAACTTCAGCTTATTTAGTGCTGAAGTTTTTACAAATGAACTAAATAACTTCAGCATCTTTTGCTGAAGTTTTTGAAAAAGCTTTTTGACAAAACTAATGAATCCAGTTGCTGAAGTTTTTACAAATGAACTATATAACTTCATTATCTTCTGCTGAAGTTTTTGAAAAAGCTTATCCCGGACAAAAAAACTTCAGCGTATTGCCTTTGCTACTTCAGGTCCGTCTACTAGAATGCTGAGGTTTTGCGTGATTGCCTTTGCTACTTCAGCCCCGTATGCTGAAGTTACGCGAAAAAGTGGGTACACTTGCAATGTTTTTGCAAAGCGGTCACAAGTTAAAACGTAACCCAAAAAATGAATATAGATACAAATGCCCCGCTAGAAACTTATTTAATTTGGTTGCCATAAGATTTCAAATTCATTTAGTATATTAAAACAGCCAGCCCAAAATTTCGCCAACCACATCCCATCCACTTTCCTCTTTCACCATTTGTCAGGCTACACAAAAAGTTCCACCATTACCCTGAAGCTATTGCACTGCCGCCACACCCGTATAGCTCCCATCACATTACCTTACCCACACCCCTAAAAATAGATTATAAAAATCAAACATACCCACTCCTAGGCTAGTCATACACCCCAAAAATTCACCACCAACTCTGTTACCACCGCACTACCACCACCGTACCATCCTACCCACAAAAAAAGACAGATAATCAAAAATCAGGCCAACCCACCCCTGGACTAGCGTCATCCACCCTCAATTCCACCACTAGATATAAACAAATAAGGACTAAAAAGGAAAAAAAGAGTGAGAATTTATACAAAAAAATTATCACAAAAAAAGAAGAAAACTAGTAAAGTAGGAATGAGAAGAAGGAAAAAACAAAAAGCGATGATTTTTATATATTATGTAAACAGACTATTAAACATAAAGAAGTAAGATCTAAAACGAAAACATAAAGAAACACTGAGAGTATTTGTGAGAGAAAGATTATACACTTTATATACAAAAGATATATTAATTATTCACGTTATATACATATTATAAATTATATATGCACCTCATATATACATTATACACTTTATATACATTTTATATACAAAATTGTATGAATTTGAATGTGTATAAATAATGTTTATGTATTATATCAGTATAAATACACCTTTCATACAAATATGTGTACATAATTATACATTTTATATGTAAAATTGTCAATACTCACCATAGTCATAGTAATCTTTCACGTCCAATTTTGTATAATACGTGTATAATAAATGTATCATTAGTATATAATGTATACACAGTGATTATACACATATTATACACTAATCATACGATATATAAATAAATGAGCATTGACAGTAATGGAGGACAACCAACTTGGTCGGAATTTTTTTTTCTAACAATGGCTATTTTATTTCGTCCATCTATCATCTTCTCATAAAATTCATCCAAAAAAGTGTCATGCAATATCATATTTGAAAGTAGACAGAAAGCGAAGATGGCGACAACCACTACCAGAATTTGGCTGGAATTTACTCAAAAAAGATGTAGTTATTTTTCCATCTAAGTGAAGAAGGAGAAAATTGTAAAGCAAAAAATTAAAAATTAAAAAAATGGTTTGGTGTCGTTATAGTGGAAGAGAAGAAAAAAAAAGAAGGGAGGGTTGAAAAGGGAGAAGATAAGAAGAGAGGGAAAAGATGGAAGTCACCGATAGGTTGAAGAAGAGAGAAGATGAGGGGGGAGAGAGGGGGTGGGGAAGTAGGCGGCTGAAAGAGGGGAAAAAGAATGAAACTTTAAGATTTTGGCTATAAGTTGATATTAAATTGCTAAAAAGTCTAAAATGGTAGCTTGTGTAAAGTAGGACCATTATTTTGACCGAGTGGCCATAGAGTGATGATTTCCCTCAATTCTATTTGACATGTGGGTTGAATTCGGGTTATAAGGGATTGGCAGGTCGAGTTAACAAATTTTTTACGCAAATAATCTGTTAGATTTATTATTTGCTTTTACTATTCTGTATGCATATATTATACTTTGATGTACACAGTTATACATATATTGTACATGGATTATACATATATTATATATCCGCATACTATTTTTTATTTAAGCGATTACGTGAACGGCTATATAAGTTAGTTCTTCTAATTCCTTTTGGGTTAGATATGGTTAGATTCAAAAAAAATTTAGATGAATATGGGTAATAATTTTGGTCCGGATAGGTTTGGAGCGTGACGGGGAAATTCTCTTAAGAAAACTACCCTCTATAGCCCCTCAAAATTTTAATAGTCGATATTTTTTTCATGGACCCGAAATGTCCCTCCGGCTCAAATATATTACATCTAATAGCCCATAAATTATCCATAATATACTGACCCACCCACGCCTTTTAACTCACATTTTTTTCCTATTGCATTCGGTTCTCTCGAAACACTGGTTTCTTCTCAAACACAACTTCTCCATTTTTACTTTTGCTCTCAGTGTAAGTCAAAATTTCAGTAGATTTTCAGATTTTTGTTCATAGTCGAGTCTATAATGGAGGAAAAAAAGTCTTTGAAGAAAAATATAAAGTTGAGGGCATCTCCAAATTCTATGAAATTAGCTAGTAAATTAGTGAAATATAACCCTAGTTTTATTAGGAATGAAGATGACGATTTTGAAGATTTACCAGAATTTGAGTGTGATTTGGGGCATGCAACCCCTAAATCTGTTAAAAAAATGCAAAATACCTCTATTGAAGGAATGCAAAGTACCCCTGTTAATAGAAGGACTCGTTCACATAGCGGGACTTCCAGTGATAGAGTAACGAGGTCACAAACTGTTCAGCGTGTAGTTGTTGAAAAAGTCACAAGTTCAAAAAGAAGGATTAAAATGGTGAGAACAGATGTTGTGAAAGATAAGGGTAAAGGTTCTAGAAGGAAGGCTAAAAGGGATGGGGAAGATGTTCTATAAAAAAAGAGAAAAGTTCATGTTGATAAAAAATGTTCTAGCTCATTTGATTTGAAGGTATTTTTGTAACGGCCCAACCGTTCGTTTCATGAGTTACCGCTCTGTTTCCACTATTTATGCTTCCTTGTGTGGTGTTCAGCTGTATTTCATCATATCGTGTTGGTTATGTTGTGTTCGGAGTGATCTTAGAGTGGAATGAGACACTTAGTCTCTTTTGAGTAAGCTTAAGTTGGAAAAGTCAATCGGATATTGACTTATGTGTAGAAGTTCTCGGATGTAAATTCTGATGGTTCAGATAGCCTAGGTAATTTTGGACTTAGGAGCGTGTTCGGAATGTAATTTGGAGGTCCGCGGTAGATTTAGGCTTGAATTGGCGAAAATTAGAATTTTGGCATTTTTCGGTCAACAGTGGAAATCTTGATATCGGGGTCGGATTGGAATTCCTGAAATTGGAGTAGGTCTGTTGTGTCATTTGTGACATGTGTGCAAAATTTCAGGTAATTCGGATGAGGTTTGATAGGTTTTTGCATCGGTTGCGGAATTCGGAAGTTTTGGAATCCTTAGGCTTGAATACGAGAGTGATTTGATTTTTTGATGATGTCTTGAGTGTTCCGAAGGTTGGAATAAGTTTGAATGATGATATGTGACCCGTTGGCGTGTTTGGTTGAGGTCCTAAGGACCTCGGGATGGATTTGGGTGGTTGACAGAAGGTTTGGAGTGGATTTAGAGTTGCAGAATTTTTGTTGCTTCTGTTGTTTCCGTACCTGCGGAGTGGGGACCGCAGGTGCGATGATCGCAGGCGCGAATAGATGACTGCAGGAGCGGAGATTTGTCGCAAGAGTGGAAGGATTAACGAGGCCTAGGGCGCAGGTGCGAAAGCAGGTGCCCTAAGTGAAGTCCGCAGATGCGGGCATTTGGTCGCAGGTGCGGGGGTCGCAGATGCGGTATTTGGACCACAGATGCGGAACCCCTGAGCAGAACATATAAATTCTTGCTGTCATGAAGTTTGGTCATTTTCCCATCATTTGTGTTTGGAGTTAGAGCTTTTTGAGAGGAATTGAAGAGGGATTCGAGGGGTAACACTTGGAGGTAAGGTTTTTAAACTCAATACTCGATTCTATAGTAATTTTAAACTAACTAGACATGAAATTTGTGGAAAAATTGGGGATAAATTGGAGAAATTAGGGTTTGTAATGGGAGAGTTTAAAATGAGGATTTGACGGGCCATTTGAGGTCCGATTTTGATATTTTTGGTATGTATGGACTCGTGGGAGGATAAGTATTCTAGTGATGTAATTTTTATCAAATTTCGAGACGTGGGCCCGAGGGTCGGGTTTTGCCAATATTGAGATTTTTGAGTAAATTTAATTATTTTCGCTTGGACTTTGTTCCTTTAGCGCGTATTAACGTTATGATACTAATTTTGGTTAGATTTGAAGCATTTAGAGGCCGAGTCGAGAGGCAAAGGCATCGCGGGTTAGAGTTTGGACCAGTTTGAGGTGAGTAATGATTGTAAATGTTGTCGTGAGGGTATGAAACCCAGATTTCACATTGCTTCACTACTTTGAGGTGACACACATGCTAGATGACGAGCGTGAGGGCGTGCATCGTTGGGGATTGTGGCTTGGTCCTTCCCGCACGACTATTAAGTCGCGTATTTGATTAAAAACTATTTGATACTATTGTGTTTTGGAAAGTATTACTATGTTTTGGGTTGAATGCAATATTTGGGCCTCGTGCCAACTGTTTTGGACCCTTAGGGGCTTTTTACTACTATTCCTCACTGTTTTTGATTTAATATACGTACTCAGTCATGCAATGTTTTACTGATTTCATAACTTAGTCTTATTTACTCTATTTGGTATTATAAATGATATTTTGGGCTGAGCACCCTGTTTTACTGTAGCCCGAGTGGCTTAAGAGGTTTCTGACTGAGGTCGAAGGCTTGTGTTGTGAGGATATCATGAGATCGGGTTGCGCGCCGCAACGTGTTGTACTGATTTGTGATATATGAGAGGCCGATAGACTGATTTATTATACCATGAGATGGCTTGTTATAGCATTTGGGCTGTAGGATCCCCTTCGGAGTCTGAACACCCCTAGTGAGTGCGGGTATCCAATGTGAGTGATGTGATGATGCCCGATGGGCTATTTTTTTTATTTATGTTGTTGCCCGAGGGGCTGATTACGAGTGATTGTGAGGTAGCCTGAGGGGCTGGTTCTGTTGATATTTTGCCCGAGGGGCGGTTGATGGTACATATCTTGCCCGAGGGGCTGTTTATGTTTCTATCATTTTTACTCACTATTTTCATCACTTGTTTGAAACTATTGAATGATGTTTTTTAAAAGGAAAGGTTTTTACTGAGACTGAGTTTGTTTTTACGAGATAATTGATTTCTATACTATTTTGGAAATGTACTGTATCTGTTGTAGTGCTATGACGTGAAAATTACCCGTTTTCTTACTGCTCAGCTTTCATTTACTTTTATTACTTACTGAGTTGGCGTACTCACATTACTCACTGCACCTTGTGTGCAGATCCAGGAGTTGTAGGTCGCGATAGTGAGTGCTGATCGTTCTTCCAGCAGGTCTCCAGATACGGCAAGGTTGATGTTTGGCGTTCGCAACCCTGCACTTCTCCTTCTTACCTTATTCAGACTTTTCTTAGTATTTTATTTCCGGCTATGATAGCCTTTCTTGTGCTTAGACGGATCTTGTAGTTGATCGTGACTTGTGACACCTCGATGTCGGGCTTGTGTTATATTTCTGCACTGGTTATTTAGACTTATGTAATGAGATTTTTGTTAATTAATGGCTTAAAATGACCTTCATGAAATACTGGTTGGATTTGGGGTTTGTGTCGGCTGACCTAGTTTTACGATAGGCGCCATCACGACCGGGTCAGTTTTAGGATCGTGACAAGTTGGTATCAGAGCCTAGGTTACATAGGTCTCACGAGTCATGAGCGGGTTTAGTAAAGTTCCGTGGATCGATACGGAGACGTCTATACTTATCCTCGGGAGGCTGCAGAACCTTTAGGAAAAACTTCACATTCTTGA
Organism: Nicotiana tabacum; assembly: GCF_000715075.1. NCBI lineage: Eukaryota > Viridiplantae > Streptophyta > Magnoliopsida > Solanales > Solanaceae > Nicotiana > Nicotiana tabacum. The sequence goes on along the minus strand of NC_134099.1, from coordinate 139,884,541 downwards.
ATTCCTGTCGTGCGAATCTATTGATTCGAGTAGCTAAACTTCTGTTATTCTAATCTCTTACAGATGGTGAGGACACGTGTTACCGGTCAGGATGGACGACCACCAGTACCACCAGTTGGGGCCACTAAAGGCCGAGGACGCGATCGAGGTCGTGGTAGGGGCAGGGGTGTAGCCCGCACCGCAGCTAGGGCGACACCTGTAGATCCACCAGCCGCCCCAATTCAGGATCGGGTCCCAGTTGCGGACGCTCCAGCAGTACCAGCTCAGGCACCGGCTGTGCCTATTATTATCCCAGGCCTTTAGGAAGCCTTGGCCTAGATTCTATTAATGTGCACTGGCCTGGCTCAGGCAGTCTTGGTTACTACGGCCACATCTACTTCTCAAGATGGGGGAGGCACTTAGACTCCCGCCGCTCGCACACCTGAGCAGGTCGTGTAGGGATTTCAGACATCGGGGGCACCTCCAACCCAACCGGTTATAGCTGCTCAAGACTATGTAGCTCCTGTTATGCCAGAGGACGAGCAACGCAGATTGGAGAGGTTTGGTAGACTTCATCCTCCGTCATTTAATGGTGCTGAGGGTGAGGATGCATAGTGTTTCTTGGAAAAGTGTTAGAGGATACTTCGGACCGCGGGTATTCTAGAGACCAGTGGGGTCTTATTCACTACTTTCCAGTTCTCCAGGGCTGCACTTAGTTGGTGGGAGGCTTACGAGAGGTGTAGGCCGGTTAGCACAGCGCCCCTTTCTTGGCAGCAGTTCTCTATTCTCTTTCTGGAGAAGTTTGTACCGGAGTGTTACGAGAGGAGTTGCGCATGCAGTTCGAGCAGCTTAGTCAGGGTGATAGGTTTGTTACGCATTATGAGATGAGGTTCTCCAATTTGTCTCGTCATGTGGTCTGGTTGGTTCCCATAAACCGAGAGAGGATCATAAGGTTTATAGATGGACTCGATTTTCAACTTCAGTTGCTTATGACCAGAGAGAGAGTATCTGGTGCTACCTTTGATGAGGTTTTTGACATAGCTCGATAGATTGAGATGGTTCGTGGTCGGGAGAGGGTTAAGCGGGAGGCTGAGAGGCCTTATGGTCAGGGTGGATTCAGTGGTACTCCTTATCGGGGTCAGTTTTAGCACAACAGAAGTCGTCAATTCAGGCATGCTCAGTCAGCTCGCCCAGTTTATCGTAGGGCATCATCGGGCTATAGTTCTCACAGCTCTCATCAGGGCCATTCAACACTCAGTGCCCTTCTAGCCCAGAGTTCGTCCCTTGCTACTTCAATTCAGAGCTCTTCCATGCCAATTTCTTCTGCTAGTCATCCCGGTACTAGGGGTTCCCTTCAGTACCTATCTCCAGCACCAGGGTTGTTATGAGTGTGGAGAGTTGGGGCATATATGGAGACAGTGTCCTCGTCGTCTTAGGAGTTCGTCTCAACAGAGGGGTCAGCCATCGACTTCAGCACCAGTTACTTCACCACCCACCCACCTAGATAGGGGTGGAGGACAGTTAGCTAGAGGTCGCCCTAGAGGGAGAGGTCGATCAGGTGGTGGTCATGCCTGTTTCTATGCACTCCCAGCCAGGCCCGATGCCATTGCTTTAGATGCGGTGATTACATGTAATGTCTCAGTTTGCCACAGAGATGCCTCTGTGTTATTTGATCCTGGTTCCATTTTTTCATATGTGTCATCATATTTTGCTCGTTATTTGGATACGCCCCATGAGTCTCTTGTTTCATCTGTTCATGTATCTACTCCGGTGGGCGATACTATTATTGTGGACCGCGTATATCGGTCGTGTATGGTGACTATTAGGGGTTTGGAAACCCGAGTAGACCTTTTGTTGCTTTGTATGGTTGATTTTGATGTGATATTGGGCATGGATTGGTTATCTCCGTATTGTGCTATTTTGGACTGTCATGCTAAGACAGTGACGTTGGCTATGCCGGGTGTGCCACGGATTGAGTGGCAAGGTTCGACTAATTTTGTTCCCAGTAGGGTAATTTCATTCTTGAAGGCCCAGCAGATGGTTGGAAAGGGTTGACTTTCTTACTTGACTTTTGTGAGGGATGTCAGTGCAGAGACTCCTACCATTGATTCAGTCCCAGTAGTGAGGGACTTTTCGGATGTGTTTCTTGCAGACCTGTCGGGCATGCCATTGGACAAGGATATTGATTTTGGTATTGATTTGGTGCCGGATACTTAGCCCATTTTTATTCCACCATATCGTATGGCACCGACGGAGTTGAATGAGTTTATGGAGCAGCTTCAGGAACTCCTTGATAAGGGGTTTATTCGGCCTAGTGTGTCGCCGTGGGGTGCGCTTGTTCTATTCGTGAAGAAGAAGGATGACACTATGAATATGTGCATTAATTATAGGCAGTTGAAGATCAGAGACTCGGATATTCTTAAGACAACTTTCAAGACCCGATATGGTCATTATGAGTTCCTGGTGATGTCTTTTGGGCTGACCAATGCCCCAGCAGCGTTCATGAATTTGATGCACAACGTGTTTCGGTCTTATCTTGACTCGTTTGTCATTGTATTCATTAATGATATTCTGGTGTACTCACGTAGTTAGGAAGAGAACGCGGAGTATTTGAGAGTGGTATTGCAACGGTTGAGAGAGGAGAAGCTTTATGCAAAGTTCCTCAAGTGTGAATTTTGGCTCAGTTTAGTGGCTTTCTTGGGACACGTGTGTCTAGTGAGGGTATTCAGGTTGATTAGAAGAAGATAGATGCGGTCTAGAGTTGGCCCAGACCGTCTTCAGCCACAGAGATTCATAGCTTTCTTGGTTTGGCAGGTTATTACCATCGGTTCATTCAGGAATTTTCATCTATTGCGTCACCCTTGACAAAATTGACTCAAAAGGGTGCGCCTTTCATGTGGTCGGATAAGTGTGAGGCGAGCTTTCAGAAGCTCAAGACTGCTTTGACCACAACTCCAATATTAGTTTTGCCATCAACTTCAGGTTCATATACAGTGTATTGTGATGCTTCGAGAGTTGGTATTAGGTGTGTGTTGATGCAGGAGGTTAGAGTGATTGCTTATGCTTCTCGTCAGTTGAAGCCCCACGAGAAGAACTACCCTATTCATGATTTGGAGTTGGCTGTCATTATTAATGCGTTGGAAATTTGGAGGCATTATCTGTATGGTGTGTCTTGTGAGGTGTTTACTGATTATCATAGCCTCCACCACTTGTTCAAGCAAAAGGATCTCAATTTGAGGCAGCGGAGATGGTTAGAGCTACTAAATTATTATGATATTACTATCTTGTACCATCTGGGGAAGGCCAATGTAGTGGTTGATGCTTTGAGTAGGAAGGCAGTGAGTGTCACACCTCCTTTTTCCGTACCCGAGAGGGTACAAAGGAGTTTTTTTTAATTAAAGGACAATCGAAAGGGGATTTATTTATTAATTTCAGAGTCGCCACTTGGGAGATTTAGGGTGTCCCAAGTCACCAATTTTAATCCCGAATCGAGGAAAAAAATGACTCCGTATTATAGTCTGCGCACCAGAAATCCAGATAAGGAATTCTGTTAACCCGGGAGAAGGTGTTAGGCACTCCCGAGTTCCGTGGTTCTAGCACGGTCGCTCAACTGTTATATTCGGCTTGATTATCTGATTTTATACAAATATGAACTTATGTGCCAATTTTATCTTTTAACCGCTTTTATCATTTAATGTTATTTTTATCAAGAATTGCAACATCGTGGAAACACACCTCGAACCGCGTTACAATCAATGTACTCGTGGTTAGAGCTACGTTTCAACTCTGTTGAGATTAGGATTTGGGTCACATAAATGTGCACCCGAGTTTAGGAAGATAACATTATTAAATACGCGCCTAAAGCAACTAGCGTATTGTTATGTTGGGAAAAGGCCGTGAAATTTGCTAAACGGTCTGTCCCGAATTCTAAGTATTTTAATATATACATTTAGAGGGCCCCGCAACTTGTGCATTTTTGTTTGTCGAGGCTCGTCTCATTCATTATTTTTAAAAGGAATTTGCAACGTCATGGAAATGCATCTCAAACCACGTCACAATCAATGCACCCGTGATTAGAGACACATTTCGATTCCGTTGAGATTTGGATTTGGGTCACATAAATGTGCACCCGAGTTTAAGGAGATAACGTTATTAAATATGCGCCTAAAGCGACTAGCATATCATTATTTTGGGCAGGGCCGTGAAATTTGCTGAACGGCCCGTCCCAGAATCTAAGTATTTAATACATATATTTTTTGTGAGGGCTCCGCAACCTGTACATTTTTATTTGGCGAGGCTCGTCTCATTTTTATTTTTTAAGGGCAAACTTAAGACAACTACGATTTTTTACCAATGAAGTCATCCGAGGTTAAACAAAAACAATAATTCTAATAGGTAATAATATCCATGGTAAAATGAAAAAGCAATTCAACAAAGACGACACACAAACAGTTCATAGGAAATCCATATCATTGTTTTTATTCCATTTAAACAAATATCATAAGTTTGGAAATGTGTATGCACCTGTTTGAAGCAAGAACAACAACCAAACTGGGCGGACAACTATCGGAAACCTCTCCAACGACGGTACCTCGATGTCAAGCTCAATGATATCAGACCGGAAGCCACGAGCACAACCCAAACGACGACCTCAACGGACTACGCGACGACAGTGAAGAAACAGCGATAGCTGGGCTGATTGGTTGTCGACTGGTGGTGTTTGACGACGGGCAACGAGGTTAAGCTAGTTGCTATGGCTGGCTATGGTGTTCGCAGCTGTTTGTGGGTGAGTGACAGTATGGGATGATGAGACTGGGGGACTGTTGGGTCGACATGGATGGACGACGAGCTGGGCAGCAGGTAGCGACAGTAGGGTCGAGGGTTATGTAGGTGCTCGCCGAAAGGGTCGTTTGGTGGTGGTGTTTGGACGTGAGGGAGTGGGGGGCTGGTTGGTTCGGCTGGTGAGGAAGACGTTGATGAACTAGCAGTGGTCATCGGACGCAGGTGGTCGACGAAAGAGAAGAACACAACAGCAGCTGCTCGAGTTCCGACGAGGGGGGAGTTGCGGACAGTTCTGCTTGGTGGTGGTTCAGGCGTTGTGGGGGGTTGCGGACGTTTCTGGTGGTGGAAGGGTCCGTTTGGTGGTGGTGTTTAGTGGTGGCGGGGAGCTAGTGGTTTTGGACGTGAGGGAGTAGGGTTTTCTTTGTTCCTTCTTCTTTTTGAGGAAGAAGACGATGAACAGTGCTCGTTTTCAAAATCTGTCAAGTCCAACCCCTTTCCCCTCCATTTGTCCGTGTATTTTGTAGCCTTTGCCAAGAAAATGGACCCCACGTGTGTAGGGGTCCAAGATTTGTGTCCCCCATGCGCGGTGGGGTTCCCCGTGTATGGTGTTCCGTCCGTGTTCCCCACGCGTGTCTCCCATGTGTGGTGGACTCGGATTATTATGGGCTAAGCCCGAAAATTAAGCCTAAAAATGGGTAGTTTAAACCCAAATATTATTCTTTTGCCCGGACCCGAGAATAAGAACACGACGTTGTTCAACTACTCCTATGTAAGCAAAATAACTACCAAAAGACTAATATTTAAAACAAAACTATATCTTTTTAAATATTTTTTTTCAAGATTAAAATAGCTACAAAATATTAATAAAACTATTTTTTGTAATTTTCGTTTTTATATAAAGAAAAAATATAAAGTAATATTTTTGTATTTTTTCAAAAATTAAAATGACTACAAAACATTAATAGAACTATATTTTTTGGTGATTTTCGAAATTATATAAAGTACAAAAATAAAGTACAATTTTTTGTATTTTTTCAAGTTTATGAGAAATACATAAACTAAAATTTATATATATATTTTTTGTAATTTTTCTTTTTGCGACGAAATAAAGTAAAATAGTCAAAATAGCTATATTAGACCTAAATTAAATATTTAAGCTAAAAATGTAAATTAAATATTTACGCTAAAAATGTGAAAATTCTCGGGGAGGGTCAAAAATCACGCGTCTACAGCTGCCCCTCTTTGACTGGAAACGCGAAGAGTTTTCCGACAAAGAACGACTAGACATGTTTTTGACCCGACCATTATTTGGAGGGACTATACTAAGGAAAGGAAGGGAATGTGACCGAGCCCTGGTATCTGAGCTGCCTACATATCCTTGGTTATACAGGAATCAGGCCACGTGTAGTTCGGAGCTGAGAGAGATGGTAGAGTGTACCGAGGTGAAGAGCCGATCGAGGTGCCGTTCCGTTGAGGTTCCGGTCCGCGGTCCTGTCATTACATCAAAAACGAAAACTGAAAAAGACTAACTAAGCCTATCAGCTACTAGTTACAAGGATTTCTATCTTTAAGTCTTCTGAAACTTGGTCTTGAGTCTTGAATGGTGCTTCATACAGACTTTGGATTTGAACCTTGATACTTGCTAGTTGTAGGTGCTAGTTCTTGAGCAGACCACATATGTTCTCCACTTCCGTACTTTGGATTCATTTTTTCTCTCTTTTTTTCTTTTCTTGTTTTTTTTTGTGACCAGCTTTTGTTGACCATCTCAGACTGTTGACTCGCATTCTTGAGGCGAGCTTCTACTATTTATAACTTGGTTGAATGCTGGGATTTTTGTTGTAGCTTTCTGCTTCCCGGTGCTGGGGATTTTTATTGTTTCCTGCTGGAGATTCCTGTTGTAACCTTCTACCTTCCGGTGGGCTTACTGATTTCCAAAATCTGCAGTATAAGACTAAAAAGTATTCCTCTTGTTATACAGGTGGGCGCCTGAAACATGAAATGTAAAGACTGAAATGTATTCCTCTCGTTATGTAGGTGGCCGCCTGGCATGAAATGTAAAGACTGAAAAGTATTCCTCTCGTTATACAGGTGGGCGCCTGGTTAGAAATTTAAAGACTGAAAAGTATTCCTCTCGTTATACAGGTGGGCGCCTGGTTAGAATTTTAAAGAATGAAAAGTATTCCTCTCGTTATACAGGTGGGCGCCTGGTATTTTTTTTTTTTCAAATTCAAACGTTGTTTTTTTTAAAATTATCCTAGGAGAAAATTTGTCAGATTAGGTTTTATTTTTTTTTTTGTATCTTAGGAGAAATATTCATCAGACTAAGATTTTGATCCTAGGAGAAGGTTCATCAGACTAGGTCTCTATCTTAGGAGAAAAATTCGTCAGACTAAGATTTTGATCCTAGGAGAAAGTTCATCAGACTAGGTCTTTTTTTTGGTATCTTAGGAGAAAGATTCATCAGACTAAGATTTTGATCCTAGGAGAAGGTTCATCAGACTAGGTCTCTATCTTAGGAGAAAAATTCGTCAGACTAAGATTTTGATCCTAGGAGAAGGTTCATCAGACTAGGTCTTTTTTTTGGTATCTTAGGAGAAAGATTCATCAGACTAAGATTTTGATCCTAGGAGAAGGTTCATCAGACTAGGTCTCTATCTTAGGAGAAAAATTCATCAGACTAAGATTTTGATCCTAGGAGAAAGTTCATCAGACTAGGTCTTTTTTTTTAGGTATCTGAGGAGAAAGATTCATCAGACTAAGATTTTGATCCTAGGAGAAGGTTCATCGGACTAGGTCTCTATCTTAGGAGAAAAATTCGTCAGACTAAGATTTTGATCCTAGGAGAAGGTTCATCAGACTAGGTCTTTTTTTAGGTATCTTAGGAGAAAGATTCATCAGACTAAGATTTTGATCCTAGGAGAAGGTTCATCGGACTAGGTCTCTATCTTAGGAGAAAAATTCATCAGACTAAGATTTTGATAACAACTTAGGAGGAAATGCCTCTCCTATGGGTAAAAACAAACTTAGGAGGAAATGCATCTCCTATGGGAGAAACTAAAACAAACTTAGGAGGAAATGCATCTCCTATGGGTAAAACTAAACTTAGGAGGAAATGCGTATCCTATGGGTGAAACTAAAACAAACTTAGGAGGAAATGCATCTCCTATGGGTAAAACAAACTTAGGAGGAAATGCATCTCCTATGGGTAAAACTTCAATGATTTCAAACTAGGAAGTGCGTCTCCTATTAATGAAATCTTCGCTTAGGAAGTGCGTCTCCTATGCGTGAACCATTTCCTTCTTCCTGAATTATTTACTTACCTGTGTTGTCTTCCCTTGAAACTGCGGGGGATTATTTTGATGGGGATGACTTTTCCCCCTTTTTTCTTACCCACTCTGGATTGCCCAAAACTCTGTCGAGGATGCTTCTACATCTCGATGATCCGCTGGGGATAACACTGCTGAGGATAACCCTGCTGAGTAAATATGTTATCTTACTCCTTCCAGAATTACTTCCCTTTGAGTAGGATGTTTCATTCCTCTGCAAACTACTTCCCTTTTTTCATTCCTCTACAAACTGCTTCCTTTTTTTTTTCTCTTTTTTTTTCTTTTTTTTTATTCTTTTTTATTATTTTTTTTATTTTATGCATAGCTTCTTCCTTCGAAGATTAACTCCCTTGAGACTCGTTTTGCCTTTCCCCGAAAGGAACCGCTGAGGATACCGATTTTCACCAAACTTGTGTTGGACTCCTCGAAACTGCTAGGGATAACACTGTTGGGGAATTATTTACTTACCTGTTGGGGGTAAAATGTTATCAGCTGGGGATAACTCTGTCGAGGATAACACTGCTGGAGGATTCTGATTCCTTCAGAACTAGTGCTTCACTCTTCGGAAGGCTGTTGGGAATGATGCTGGCCTCTTGCTTTTTCTGAGCTCAAGTTTCATCCCTTTGCTGGGGAACAACTTCCTCCATTGAAACTTATTATGTTAGGGGCAACACTGGTTCAAAAACCACTTCCCTTGAGACTGGCGTTATCTTTATTCTTCCCCGAATGGGTACCTGACTTCCAGAAAATTTTCTAAATGGAAGGAAAATTTTCTGCCCCAGTTTGATAATATCCCTTGTGCATGCATTTCTGGCATCAATGCCATTTCCTTTACCTGTTTCAAATCAAACAAAATTTGTTAGTTTAAAATGCGGTGGTTGGTTGTGATACTCCTGCTGGGATGGTTTTCCCTTTCTCCTTCCTTGCTCTGTGTTTCACAGCTTGTTGGGGATGATATTATTTGCTGGGGATATCCCTCTTCTTTTGTGGCATAGCTCGAAAACTGGCGTTTCCCCGACCTTTTAGTCTAGCATGAATTTCCCCAAATCATGCTCACTGCTTTCCTTGATTTGTTCATGGGCCTTGGCCTTGAGGTTTATAACCTTGGTTTTGGCAAGGATATCCCTCTTGACACTCGTCAATCCTTTTATCAATTCCCTTTTGCTGGGGATATCTTTCTTGACACTGGCCTCGCACTTGTTCCTTGCTGACTATACCATTTGGATGTACTAGTCAGATCTCATTTTGTATAATGGAAAACTGATGGCATATTTTGAAGTCAATTCACTTGCTCTGACCGGGCAGACTCTATTGGGGAATTTTTCTATGAAAGGAAAAGGATAAAAGGGAACAGAATAAAAAAGACAAAGGAAAAGATGACTCTTTAACTAAAGAAACTATAAATAAAAACTTATCAAACGCAGATACCGACTCTAATGGTCATGACACGCACATGTGGCCTATCCTCTACCGTCAATCATCTTTCAAGATCTTCATTTGGCAATTCCCCATCTGATTCTCAATCTTATTCGACTTGTAGTGCCCAAAGGGTTTTCACTATCAAGTCTCTCTCATTTCGGTTTGTCTCTCAGCTTTCATCGCCTTATGGTGCCTGTGAAGGTTTTCACCGATAAGACTCTCTCATTTGTATCACTTTCCAGCTGGGGATTTGGTGTGTTGCCGGTATGACTCTCTCTGCTGGAGATTAGAGTCCTTTCTGCTGTGGAACAGAATGTTATGTTCGCCGGTAAGACTCTCATTTGTCTGACTTGGCATCTGTTGAAGACTGGTCAGAAGGTCTTTCTTTGGACCGTAATGTGGGTTTTGGATAGGCTAGAAAGAAAGGGTATTAAAGGCTCAAAAATGCATCGATTTTGGGTTATTAATTACAACCTTCGGAACTAGATTTATTTACAACGAACGCAACCTCTGCCCCAGTTTCTTGCTTGGAGATATCTTAATAGATTGATTTTTTTTTAATTTTTCAAAACTATGACCGAGCCGTGAAGCTCCTACGTATCCTCTTTGAGGAATCAGGTCAAACGTAGTTCCCAATTCCTCTGCTTTCATTTGACTTTCCTTTGTTTTTTTTTGTTATCATTTTTTCTTTTCTTTTATTTTTTCCTTTTTTTTTCGTTGCTACTGATTCCGAACGAGGGGTATGAAAGAAAATAAATAAGGCTCAAAAGGGGTAACGAAGGATAAAGTGTTTAGGTAGCAGAACAAAATGCCTTCGTCATTCCAGTCTTCAAAACATGCCAAGTGCAAACAACACAATTTAAATTTGTAGTCTCTTCTGATGGTGCTGGACTTGACAATTATATTCAACATCTGTTTGTTCATTTGCCACTTCTAAAGCACCGTTGGGCGACACTCTCATTCTCATTATTATGAACGACCTGCATGCCAATTTGGCGAATCTTTGCTTTTTAACGGTTTTCTTTGTGTTTAACTTGCCCCAGTTCCACATGACTCGGGATCCAAATAATCTCAAACCGTTCTTATTTCCTTTAAATGCTTTGATCACCTTCCCAGGGTTTTATGATTAACTTTTAAGATTAGGCCTAAACTGGGTGCGCATGTCATGTCCCTAGAATCGGTATTGAACAAAAATGATAAAAGAACTAAACAAAAAGATGACTGGAAATAACAAAAGACCGGCTTTGTATTAGACTACCGGCGAAATGGTTTGAATAATAAAACAAACAAAACAACCAGAATAAAATCCTAACACAGCCTCGACAAAACTTAAACAAACTGCTATGACAAAATGGAAAGATAACAAGGTTTGACACAGGACAAAATCCAAATTACAACCTTAATAATCCGGACAACAGAAATGACAACAAAATAAGCCACCAAATGTTTCTTTCTTGTTAACCAAGGAACGGAGCGTCCTCCCACTTTAGCGAAACTGGCATCTTAGCCACTGAGCTTTGCATCAGTATTGCCAGACCATTGCCAACTTCAATATCATCACCCTTAGTCAACAAGTTCCCAGTAGGACTCGAATGCTTCTGTCATCACGCCTGATCCCCGCAAAGCGTGATTTTGGATATTGTATTTTCGGCTTACCACAAACCAACCACCTTCTTTCTTTGTGATTCAAAACAAAACAGGTTAGAATGGACTCAGTCGGTCCTCATTATTGACAACATCTTTTTTCTTTTTTTCGATGTTTTTTTTCTTTTTTTTTTCTTTTTTCTTTTTCTTTTTTTTTCTTTTTCTTTTTCATTCTCTTTTTTTCATTCTCTTTTTTTTCAATTCTTTTTTTGCTTTTCTTTGTTGTGCTTTTCTTTGTTGTGGTCGAATCTTATGGAGATTGCCTACGTATCATGACCCCGCATGAATCAGACCTTGCGTAGTTCGGACATAAAAGATAAACAATAATAAATATTTTTTTTTCAATTTTCATATTAAAACAAACTGGGTTTCAAAGGTTTGAAGATGACCTACAAACTCGAAAATCAAACAACCCACATATTCTAATCAAAAGATTTACAAACGACCAGTTTCTTTCCTCGTTTGACAAATGCAACCAAATGGCTATTTTTGCAAATGTGGCCCCTTCCAAATCTCACATGAATTTTGAGGCAGGGGAGGATTATTTTGACACTTTACAAACTTGTCAGTTCTTTTTACGAAAATAACCTTTCGACAACTGAAAGATACTCTAAGGCTATTTCGGCAAGAACGGTTTAAGACGCGGCCGAAGCTGGTTCGGCTTATTATGACAAAATTCAAACGGTATTCACCTGACCGCCGACTCTTTGTTTTTTTTTCTTTTCAAATTACAATAAAAATCTGGTGTTGCAAACACGACCCTTCAGCGCCTCGGGGACGAAGATTTATAGGGCTGTGTGGGTCAACTAGACCAAAAATCCTAAACATGACCCAAAAAGTGGCTGTTTATGCAAAGTCAGCCTTCTGCGTCCCTTTCGGGAACATTCGGCTATTTATGACAAAACAGAATCACCCGGCTTATTTATGACTCTTTTTATCGTTTTTCAAATTAGAAAACTCAATATTACAAACACGGCCTTTCAACGTCTCGGGGACGAAGATTTTTAAGGCTGTGTGGGTCAACTAGACCAAATCTTAAAAAAATGACCCGAAGGTGGCTGTTTATGCAAAGTCAGCCTTCCGGCGTCCCTTTCGGGAACATTCGACTATTTATGACAAAACAGCATTACCCGAACTCTTTATGACAGAATTGAAATTTTGACATGTTTTTTTTTAATTTGTTTTTGGCTATTTTAGCAAAAGGTGGGGTTGGACCCGATAAGGGTTGCCTACGTATCTCACATCCGGTGAGAATCAAACCCGCGTAGTTCGGGCCAATAAACTTTTTTTAAGAAGACCCTTTTCCATTTTCTATTTTTCTTTTTACAACAAACAAACAAGCTATTATTTTTCATTCATAACAAACAAACAAACTATTATTTTTCATTCATAACAAACAAACAAACAAACGTAAAACATAAAACATTCCTTCTTTTTTTTTTCAGAATTTCGGCAGAGTTTCGATATTACTTGGACATTGGTTTTTTTTTTCTAAAAATAAGTAGCTATATCTCTACACTGTTATTTTCTCCTCTTTTTCACGATTTTTTTTTAATTTGTGGAAAATGATGACAACATACAAAATCTTTTGAATTTTCATGTTTTTTTATATATATATTTTTATATTTATTATTATTTTTCAAAATGTGGCATGGGAGACATATGGATTTCCAAGACATCTTGGATTCCGCAAATGTTCCCATGCGCTTTTCCCAAAAATGAAGCGTGGGGGACATGGGAAATTCCAAGACTTCTTGGATTCCACAAATGGTCCTCATGTGCTTTTCCCAAAAATGAAGCGTGGGGGACATGTGGAATACCAAGGCTTCTTGAATTCCACAATGTTCCCCATGTGCTTAATTAACATAATAGCATGCTTATCTAAAAAATCGTGCAACTTTCTTATTTAACGTGATCAGCATGATAAGGAGTGCCCTTTGTCCTCAACTATCATTGGTCCGCCAAATGACCCATTCACCCTTGAATAAATACAACAGGTAGCACATAGGATGCCAAAAATGGTCTATTATTTTCAGGTTGCTGGTCCTAGACGGACCCAACCCCTGTGTTGAGTCCCCTAAGTCAAATGCAAATGATGCAAATAAACGTTCCTACTAGGGATCCGGCATGAAGTTGAGTTATTCTAGGTTCAGAACCTGGGTGTTTGTTCTAGACCTGGCTTACCCGAGCGGATGACTCAAGCCGGGGGGTAGCGTACTGGGAATACAGAAGCTTCACCGGCTTAGCAACTTGTCCGAACCTCGTTCTAAATTGGGATTTGACACTATACAGAAAAGAAGTCGTACGAAGTACACCCTTCTTCATGATTTAGAAGACTCAGAAAGGATAGGGGTTTCGGCACAGTTTATATACAGTTCACGTAATATCAAAGCGGTAAAAGGCAACCAATTAGCACATTAAGCACAGATCATGTAACAAAATCAGATAAAGCTGAACACAACAATTTATTCTAAGCTCGATTTCTAATCCTGAACCAGTGGTTCTGGGTTTTGGTCCCTAGCAGAGTCGCCAGAGCTGTCACACCTCCTTTTTCCGTACCCGAGAGGGTACAAGGGAGTTTTTTCCAATTAAAGGACAATCGAAAGGGGATTTATTTATTAATTTCAGAGTCGCCACTTGGGAGATTTAGGGTGTCCCAAGTCACCAATTTTAATCCCGAATCGAGGAAAAGAATGAATCCGTATTACAGTCTGCGCACCAGAAATCCGGATAAGGAATTCTGTTAACCCGGGAGAAGGTGTTAGGCACTCCCGAGTTCCATGGTTCTAGCACGGTCGCTCAACTGTTATATTCGGCTTGATTATCTGATTTTATACAAATATGAACTTATGTGCCAATTTTATCTTTTAACCGCTTTTATCATTTAATGTTATTTTTATCAAGAATTGCAACATCGTGGAAACACACCTCGAACCGCATTACAATCAATGTACCCGTGGTTAGAGCTACGTTTCAACTCTGTTGAGATTGGGATTTGGGTCACATAAATGTGCACCCGAGTTTAGGAAGATAACATTATTAAATACGCGCCTAAAGCAACTAGCGTATTGTTATGTTGGGAAAAGGCCGTGAAATTTGCTAAACGGTCTGTCCCGAATTCTAAGTATTTTAATATATACATTTAGAGGGCCCCGCAACTTGTGCATTTTTGTTTGTCGAGGCTCGTCTCATTCATTATTTTTAAAAGGAATTTGCAACGTCATGGAAATGCATCTCAAACCACGTCACAATCAATGCACCCGTGATTAGAGACACATTTCGATTCCGTTGAGATTTGGATTTGGGTCACATAAATGTGCACCCGAGTTTAAGGAGATAACGTTATTAAATATGCGCCTAAAGCGACTAGCGTATCATTATTTTGGGAAGGGCCGTGAAATTTGCTGAACGGCCCGTCCCGGAATCTAAGTATTTAATACATATATTTTTTGTGAGGGCTCCGCAACCTGTACATTTTTATTTGGCGAGGCTCGTCTCATTTTTATTTTTTAAGGGCAAACTTAAGACAACTACGATTTTCTACCAATGAAGTCATCCGAGGTTAAACAAAAACAACAATTCTAATAGGTAATAATATCCATGGTAAAATGAAAAAGCAATTCAACAAAGACGACACACAAACAGTTCATAGGAAATCCATATCATTTTTTTTATTCCATTTAAACAAATATCATAAGTTTGGAAATGTGTATGCACCTGTTTGAAGCAAGAACAACAACCAAACTGGGCGGACAACTATCGGAAACCTCTCCAACGACGGAACCTCGATGTCAAGCTCAATGATATCAGACCGGAAGCCACGAGCACAACTCAAACGACGACCTCAACGGACTACGCGACGACAGTGAAGAAACAGCGATAGCTGGGCTGATATGGTGTTCGCAACTGTTCGTGGGTGAGTGACAGTATAGGACGATGAGACTGGGGGACTGTTGGGTCGACAGGGATGGACGACGAGCTGGGCAGCAGGTAGCGACAATAGGGTCGAGGGTTATGGAGGTGCTCGCCAGAAGGGTCGTTTGGTGGTGGTGTTTGGACGTGAGGGAGTGGGGGGCTGGTTGGTTCGGCTGGTGAGGAAGACGTTGATGAACCAGCAGTGGTCGTCGGACGCAGGTGGTCGACGAAAGAGAAGAACACAGCAGCAGCTGCTCGAGTTCCGACGAGGGGGGAGTTGCGGAAGGTTCTGCTTGGTGGTGGTTCAGGCGTTGTGGGGGGTTACGGACGTTTCTGGTGGTGGAAGGGTCCGTTTGGTGGTGGTGTTTGGTGGTGGCGGGGAGCTAGTGGTTTTGGACGTGAGGGAGTAGGGTTTTCTTTGTTCCTTCTTCTTTTTGAGGAAGAAGACGATGAACAGTGCTCGTTTTCAAAATCTGTCAAGTCCAACCCCTTTCCCCTCCCTTTGTCCATGTATTTTGTAGCCTTTGCCAAGAAAATGGACCCCACGTGTGTAGGGGTCCAAGATTTGTGTCCCCCATGCGCGGTGGGGTTCCCCGTGTATGGTGTTCCGTCCGTGTTCCCCACGCGTGTCTCCCATGTGTGGTGGACTCGGATTATTATGGGCTAGGCCCGAAAATTAGGCCTAAAAACGGGTAGTTTAAACCCAAATATTATTCTTTTGCTCGGACCCGAGAATAAGAACACGACGTTGTTCAACTACTCCTATGTAAGCAAAATAACTACCAAAAGACTAATATTTAAAACAAAACTATATCTTTTTAAATATTTTTTTTCAAGATTAAAATAGCTACAAAATATTAATAAAACTATTTTTTATAATTTTCGTTTTTATATAAAGAAAAAAATATAAAGTAATATTTTTGTATTTTTTCAAAAATTAAAATGACTACAAAACATTAATAGAACTATATTTTTTTGGTAATTTTCGAAATTATATAAAGTACAAAAATAAAGTACATTGTTTTGTATTTTTTCAAGTTTATGAGAAATACATAAACTAAAATTTATATATATATTTTTTGTAATTTTTTCTTTTTGCGACGAAATAAAGTAAAATAGTCCAAATAACTATATTAGACCTAAATTAAATATTTACGCTAAAAATGTGAAAATTCTCGGGGAGGGTCAAAAATCACGCGTCTACAATGAGTATGGACAGTTTGGCATATATATTCCTATTGGGGAGAGACCTCTTGCAGTTGATGTTCAGGCCTTGGCCAATCGATTTATGAGGTTGGATATTTCGGAGCCCAATCGGGTCTTAGCTTGTGTGATTTCTCGGTTATCCTTGTTTGATCGCATTAGAGAGTGCCAGTATGATGATCCTCATTTGCTTTCTCTCAAGGACAAAGTTCACGACGATGCCAGAGATGTGACTATTGGTGATGATGGGGTATTGAGGATGCAGGGCCGGATATGTGTGCCCAATGTAGATGGGCTTTGGGAGTTGATTCTAGAGGAGGCCCATAGTTTGCGGTATTCCAGCCATCCGAGTGCTGCGAAGATGTATTAGGATTTGAGACAGCATTATTGGTGGAGGAGAATGAAGAAAATATTGTGGGATTTGTAGCTCAGTGTCTTAATTGTCAGCAGGCGAAATATGAGCATCAGAGACCGGGTGGCTTGCTTCAGTGGTTAGATATTCCAAAGTGGAAGTGGGAGCGAATCACCATGGATTTTTTAGTTGGACTCCCATGGACTTTGAAGAAGTTCGATGCCATTTGGGTGATTGTGGATCGGCTGACCAAGTCCACGCACTTCATTACTGTGTGTACTACCTATTCTTCATAGCGGTTAGCAGAGATTTATATCCGAGAGATTGTTCGCTTGCATGGTATCCCAGTTTCCATCATTTCAGATAGGGGTACTCAGTTCACTTCGCAGTTTTGGAGGGCCGTGCAGCGAGAGTTGGGTACTCAGGTTGAGTTGAGCATAACTTTTCACCCTCAAACGGACAGGTACTCTGAGCGTACTATTCATATATTGGAGGACATGTTGCACGCTTGTGTCATTGATTTTGGGGGTTAATGGGATTAGTTTCTACCGCTCGCAGAGTTTTCATATAACAACAGTTATCAGTCGAGTATCCAGATGGTTCCATATGAGGCTTTATATGGGAGACAGTGTAGATCTCTAGTTGGTTGGTTTGAGCCGGGCGAGGATAGGCTTTTGGGTACAGACTTGGTACAGGATGCTTTGGGTAAGGTGAAGGTGATTCAGGAGCGGCTTCGTACAATGCAGTCGAGACAAAAGAGTTATGCTGACAGGAAGGTCCGTGATGTGTCTTACATGGTTGAGGAGAAGGTTCTATTGAAAGCTTCACCCATAAAGGGTGTTATGATACTTGGGAAGAAGGGTAAATTGAGTCCTCGGTTCATTGGGCCTTTTGAGGTGCTTCGGAGGATTAGGGAGGTGGCTTATGAGCTTGCTTTGCCATCTAGCTTGTCGAGCGTGCATCCGATATTTCATGTTTCTATTCTCCAGAAGTACGTTGGCGATCCGTCTCATGTTTTGGATTTCAGCACGGTTCAGTTAGACGGTGATTTCATTTATGATATGGAGCCAGGGTTATTTTGGAGCGACAGGTCTAAAAGTTGAGATCAAAGGATATAGCTTCAGTGAAAGTGCAGTGGAGAGGTTGTCCCATGGAGGAGGCTACCTGGGAGACCGGGTGGGAGATGCGGAGACGATATCCTCACCTATTTGAGGTTTTAGGGTATGTTTCTTGACTTGTTCGAGGATGAACGTTTGTTTAAGAGGGGGAGGGTGTAATCACCCAGCTAGTCGTTTCATGAGGTACCTCTCTGTTTCCCACTTTCTGCTTCTTTGTGTGTTGTTCAGTTGTATTTCATCATATCGTGTTGGTTTTGTTGTGTTCGGAGTGATCTTAGAGTGGAATGAGACACTTAGTCTCTTTTGAGTAAGATTAAGTTGGAAAAGTTAACCGGATGTTGACTTATGTGTAAAAGGTCTCGGATGTGAATTCTGATGGTTCGGATAGCCCCGTTAGCTGATTTTGGACTTAGGAGCATGTTCAGAATGTAATTTGGAGGTCTGCGGTAGATTTAGGCTTGAATTGGAATTTTGCTGTTTTCCTCTCAGTAGTGGAATTCTTGATATCGGGGTCGGATTGAAATTCTGAAAATTGGAGTAGGACCTTTGTGTCATTTGTGAAGTGTGTGCAAAATTTCAGGTAATTCGGATAAGGTTTGATAGGTTTTTGCGTAATTTACAGAATTTGGAAGTTTTGGAATTCTTAGCCTTGAATCCGAGGATGATTTAATGTTTTAATGTTGTCTTGAGTGTTCCGAAGGTTGGAATAAGTTTGAATGATGATATGTGACTTGTTGGCGTGTTTGGTTGAGGTCCTGGGGACCTCGGGATGGATTTGGGTGGTTAACAGAAGGTTTGGAGTGGATTTGGAGTTGCAGAATTTTTGATGCTTCTGTTGTTTCCGCACCTGTGAAGTGGGGACCGCAGGTGCGGAGAGATGACCGCAGGAGCGGAGATGTGTCGCAGGAGCGGAAGGATCAACCGCACCTGCGAGCCCGAAAGTGCGAGGCCTAGGGAGCGGGTGCTGAAGCAGGTGTCCTAAGTGAAGTCCGCAGATGGGGGAATTTGGTCGCAGGTGCGGGGGCCGCAAATGCGGTATTGGGACAGCAGATGCGGAACCCCTGGGCAGAATATATAAATTTTTGCCTTCGCAAAATTTGGTCATTTTTTCACCATTTGTTTTTGGACTTGGATCTTTTTTAGAGGAACTAAGAGGGATTCGAGGGGTAATGCTTGGAGGTAAGGTTTTTGAACTCAATACTCGATTCTATGGTGATTTTTAACTGATTAGACATGAAATTTGTGAGAAAATTGGAGATAAATTGGAGAAATTAGGGCTTGTAATTGGAGAGTTTAAATTGGGGATTTGAGAGGCCATTTGAGGTCCGATTTCGATGTTTTTGGTATGTATGGACTCGTGGGAGGATAAGGATTCTAGTGATATGATTTTTATCAAATTTCGAGACATGGGATCGGGGGTTGGGTTTGGCCAATTTCGAGATTTTTAAGTTAATTTGATTATTTTCGCTTGAGCTTTGTTCCTTTAGCGTTTATTAATGTTATGATACTGATTTTGGTTAGATTTGGAGCATTTGGAGTCCGAGTCGAGAGGCAAAGGCATTGCGGGCTAGAGTTTGGACCGGTTTGAGGTAAGTAATGATTGTAAATGTTGTCCTGAGGGTATGAAATCCCAGATTTCACATCGTTCTACTTTGAGGTAACGCACACGCTAGATGACGAGCGTGGAGGCGTGCACCATTAGGGATTATGACTTGCTACATCTCGCACGACAATTAAGTCGCGTATTTGATTGAAAATTATTTGATACTATTGTGTTTTGGAAAGTATTACTATGTTTTAGGCTGAATGCCAAATTTGAGCCTCGTGCCAACTATTTTGGACCCTTAGGGGCTTTTTACTACTATTCCTCACTGTTTTTTATTTAATATATGTATTTAGTCATGTAGTGTTTTACTGATTTCATAAATTAGTCTTATTTACTCTGTTTGGTATTATAAATGATATTTTGGGCTGAGCACCCTATTTTACTGTAGCCCGAGTGGCTTGAGAGGTTTTTGACTGAGTGAAGCTGATGGCCTGTGTTGTGAGGATATCATGGAATCGGGCTGCGCGCCGCAGCATGTTGTACTGATTTGTGATATAAAAGAGACCGAGGGCCTGATTTATTATGCCACGAGATGGCTTGTTATAGTGCTTGGGCTGTAGGAGCCCCTTCGGAGTCTGAACACCCCTAGTGAGCACGGGTACCCAGTGTGAGTGATGTGATGTTGTCCGAGGGGCTATTTTTTTTATTTATGTTGTTGCCCGAGGGGCTGATTACGAGTGGTTGTGAGGTAGCCAGAGGGGCTGATTCTGTTGATATTTTGCCCGAGGGGCGGTTGATGGTACATGTCTTGCCCGAGGGGCTGTTTACATTTCTATAATTTTTACTCACTGTTTTCATCACTTGTTTGAAACTATTGAAAGATGTTTTTAAAAAGGAAAGGTTTTTACTGAAACTGAGGTTGTTTTTACGAGATAATTGATTTCTGTACTATTTTGGAAATGTACTATATTTGTTGTAGTGCTATGACGTGGAAATTACTTGTTTTCTTACTACTCAGCTTTCATTTACTTTTATTACTTACTGAGTTGGTGTACTCATATTACTTCATGCACCTTGTGTGCACATCTAGGAGTTGCGGGTCGCGATAGTGAGTGCTGATCGTTCTTCCAGTAGGTCTCCGGAGTCGGCAAGGTAGCTGCTTGGCGTTCGCAGCCCTACACTTCTCCTTCTTACCTTATTCAGACTTTTCTTAGTATTTTATTTCCGGCTATAATATCTTTTCTTGTACTTAGACGGATCTTGTAGTTGATCGTGACTTGTGACACCCCGATGTCGGGCTTGTGTTATATTTCCGCACTGGTTATTTAGACTTATGTTATGAGGTTTTTGTTAATTAATGGCTTAAAAATGACTTTTATGAAATACTGGTTAGATTTGGGGTTTGTGTCGGCTGGCCTAGTTTCACGATAGGTGCCATCACGATCGGGTTAGTTTTATGGTCGTGACAATTTTCTAATGATATAACTCTGACTTGTGTGCGCTTAGTTTATTTTAGTATGCAGAAAATTTATCCAATATTGCAGTTATGTTCCAGTTTTGTATATAGAATGTATCATTCTTTTTCATATTGTATATAATTTGTATCAAGTCAAGAAGTGATGTGCAATTTGTATATAAAGTGTATCATCTATCCACATAGTGTATAATTAATGTTTAAAGAGCAAATTTGTGGTTGTTATGAAGCTTATATATATTTATATTTTTTTATTTTCTGCAGCTTTGGGATTACTATGTTCCTTTGGGTGATCATTATAGTACTCGTATCAGTGTGCATACAAACTGCAGTATAGTGAAACATTTGAAAGATACTTTGGATGGTCAGCAGATTGAGATGTTTGGAAGAACATGTTTTGGTTATTTTGTGGACTTGCCCGAATTTTTTATACAGGACCAACTTATCCTTTCACTATTGCTTAAGGAAGTGGTATCACCTAAAGATGATGAATTATGGATTAAAGTGAATAGCACCAAGTTGCGCTTTGGACTTGTAGAGTTTTGTATTATCACAGGTTTAAAGAGTAATAGTGATCCCAATAAGGATTATGAATATGTCCAGTCGAGTCGGTTGATGGAATTGTACTTTCTAAGCATGTCAAAAATGTTTAAAAAAAATTTAACTGACTGTTTCTTAAAAAAGATGTGGAAATCTGATGAGGACACATTAAAGATTACAGTATTGTATTTCATTCACAGTTTTCTATTTTCTGTTACGAATGATGATTTCATAACAAAGAATGATTTTCTGTTGGTTAAATCTGGTATTTTGAGGCTTTCCCTCGGGGAAAAGTGATTTTCAATGCTACGTTGAATTCAATGAAGGATAAGGTTCGTAGTAGGAGGGAGATGCACCGATATGGTGGTTTGCCTTTGGCATTCTAGTGTTGGTTTTATGAATGCTCCCCCTATACTCGCAAAAATCTCACTTACCAGATTGGAGATCTTGTACCACGCATACTAAACTGGACTGTAAAGAAGAAGGTGACCTTCAAGAGGTTGAGGAAAGAATTTTTTCTTTTAAGTCGGGAGCAGGTAAAAAATATTTTTATTTAGTTTACAACATTTTGTAGTAATAGACATGAATTTACTTCTGATACATAAATTATACATTTCTCATACATATTTTATACCTTTATTAATACCTTTAATATACATAATATCAATTAACTGTATGATGTGTAGTTTTTACAAGTAATATATTGGTTGTCTTTTATTTTTTTAAAATTTCATGATTGCTAAGTTTTATTTTATTTGTAGTTGGTGTTTGGTAACATTGCCCCAACAAATATTGAACAAACAAGGCTTGAATTGCATGATTTTGTCCCATGTATAAAGATAAAAATGAGATGTATATCGAATCTAGAGTCGTGGTTCAAGTTAATCCAAGAGAATGATTTCAATACTCGACCTAAAGAAAATGCTAAAAAGCAACCCAAAAAAAAATTGGAATCACAACCTATCAACAATGAGAATCCGGATCTACAACCCAGTAACTTGAGTTCAAGGGAGAATGAGCTAAAACTTATGAGAAGTGAAATCAATAAGGTACAGTTCTATTTTGGCTTTGAGCAGTTTTGACAACTTAATTGATATTCGGTTTCACTTTTCTTTTATACGTAAACGATAAGGTTTTGTCTTTGGAGCAGTTAATGATTTCCTCATTTGAAAAGGTTTTTAAAGCTCTAGGTGAACGCGGTGCTTCAAAGGTATTCTCATGACTATGCTTATTTGTTATTTTTACCTGTTACTATAATTTTTACAACTTTTTATATATTTTTCTGAACAGGGTGATACAAAAGATGACGACCATCATGATAGTCATGGCCATCATGATACTGGTGATATTCATAATGATTATTTTGGCGATAAGGAAGTTGCTGAGAATAATTTTGGTAGTGAGGAAGTTATGGAGAAAAATATTGGTAGTGAAGAAGTTTTAAAGAAAATGTTGGCACTGACGTAAGTCTAGAGCAAATTGTCGATGTCATGGAGGGTGTGATGAAGGATTCTATAGAAGCTGATAAAAATAGTGAAGGAGTTGGTGATGACAAAGCCTGGATTGAGGATGTCGAGCCTGAAATCACTGCAATTACCTAGAAGTTTTGTGACAAAAATAATGTAGATGGTGATAGTGTAGTTAATATTGTAGAAGTTAAGAAAAATACTGCTAATTGGGGGGTTTGGTGGAGGATTCTGTACAAGTTGTTGGTAAAAATAGTTGTGAGGAAATTGGTGAGGATAATGGCTGGACTAGTGATGCCGAGGCTCAAATAACTGCAATCACTCAAAAGTATTTCAATCAAAATATTGTACATGGTAATTGTTTAGGAGTGGAGAAAAGTATTTCTACTATGCAGGAAGATCGCATAGTTGTTGTTGATCATGACACACCTGAAATGATCCCTAGAGAAAGGAAACTAGCAGGGGTCATGAAGTCACCATTCAAGAACACATTTGACTCTGGTGGCACCATCCAAGTTGCTCAAAATAAGCCAACTAAGTCAAAGAAGCCCATCTAGACAAATAAGCCAAATAAGTCCATCTTCACTATAAAGTATACTTTTCAGGAAAATGTTGACAATCCTGTTGATTTCAGAATATTATGTAAGTGGAACACTTTCATCAATATAGGCTTAAGGACTAATGCACCATAAGTTTTATGTTTCAGCTTTTTCTTTTTCTTTTTTTTCCTTGTTTATATTTTGTGTTTCATGTTATGAACTATATCTTTTTATCGTGATTCATCAGTGACGGTGTTTATACAGAGATTAGCAATAAGCTAAATAAATTTTTTGAATTTGGAGTTGATAATATCTGAGAAAAAAATGGTTCTTCATATTTGCATATCTCGGCCTACCCCTGTGTGATTCAGTAAGTCAACACTATAATGGTTCTTCATATTTTCAGCATATTGATGTTAATTTGTTAGCATGAATGCCATTTTTTTTCTTTTATCCGTGTTGTAATTACATATAGATTCTATTTGTAATAAAATGAGAAATGAGACTCGGTAACCATTGGATAGTAGGTAGAAGAAATTACTAGAACAATAATGGCAATAGAAAATATGGTATCAACTTGGAAGAGTATCTTTTATGTATATTTGCAGTATCTTCTGTAAAATGTATAATCAGTTTAAATATAAAATATACATTTTAGTTTTCTCATAATGTAATTTTCTGACTATGTGTGTTTATTCTTCATATTTCACCATATTGATGTTATTTTCTACTATTTGAGAAAGAAAGGGAAGTACGTATTGATGTTCCAGTAAGATTCACAACTACCGACTGTTGGTTTAACTGCTTAATTTCGAATTTGTACAAGGAATTTTTGGAGAAAAACAGAGACATGAATTTGATTACTGAAACAGATCCAATTGCTGAGTATATACTTGGGTATTTTTTAAGATGTAATGTTCCTTAGTGTACTGTTGATGAAGTCATTTTCCCTATAAATCTGTATGATAAGTGGCATTGGATATTGGCGAGACTGTCATTCAAAGATCTGCGCATTTATGTATACGATTCCATGAGTGGTGCGCGGCATAATAGTAAAGTTCGTAGATCAATTGAGCCATACTCAGTGTTGCTCCCATATTTCCTTCATCGTATTGGTTTTTGGGACACAAAGGAAAATCCTATGGGAATCCCCGTTATTGATTCTTTTGAGATTCATGTCGTTGATGGGTTGCCAATGCAAGATAACATATAAATTATTATTGAATATTTTTTATTCTTATTCATTTTTGTACATGAATTCCTATTTGTATATTATACTAACTTATTCAACGTTTATGTGTGACCTTATATGTAGTGACTGTGGTGTTTATGTTGTTGCATTTGCTGAGTACATCATTCAAGGCAACAATATTCCTTAAGCTATTGATATTGATGGGATACGGAACCGATACGATATATTTCTATGAGATTATAGAGTGAAAAAATAAAGAGCACATGCAGTTAGTGATGACTAGTCTACTGGTAGATTGAAGGATCTGACATAAAAGGATAACAAGAAAAGTGGCAAGTTGCATGCCGTTGTTGATGATAAGGCTTTGAAGGATAACAAGAAAAAGGCAAGACGCATGTTGTTTGTGATGATGAGACTTTGAAGGATATCAAGAAAAAGATCAAGTTGAAAGGCAAGATGAAGTAGTTTGAGATAGTTTAGTGGAAAATTCACATGTAGTTTTAAGATGAAGTAGTTTAGTTTTGATATTGTCTTATGATTGGATACAATTGTATACTTATATCACGTTTTATGTTTTTTGTTTGGGATATTTTTGAACAATATGTTTGAAATGCTAATGGAATATTACTTTTAGTTGCGACTTGTTTGTTTTCAGTTAATAGTGAAATTTTGAAAGTTTCAGATTTTGTGTAGTTTTGACTTTTCTACAGTTTTAGTTTTGTTATTTATACAGTTTTAATTTGTTTCGACAGGTTTTGCAAATTTAGCTGGTGTTGCTAAGTTGTTATAGGAAGTTTTGTGAATAAAGTTTTGGGGGCAGCTAAACTATATATAAATAGTAGAGTGACTGTCTATTTTGTATAATTTTTGTATAGTAGCAGTCTTTTTGTATATGTTTTGTATACTGACATCTATTTTGTATATAGTAACAATCCTTTTTGTATAGTGAAATCTATTTTGTATATTTTTTTTATAGTAATAGTCCTTTTTGTATAGTGACAATCTTTTTTTATTTATTTTTTGTATAGTGACATCTATTTTGTATATTTTTTGTATAGCGATAATTTATTTTATATATTTTTTTATATAGTGATAATCTATTGTATATAAATTGTCTAATGACAGTCTATTTTATATATTTTTTGTATAGTGACAACATTTTTTGTATATATTTCGTATATTTTCATCTATTTTGTATATTTTTTTTGTATAGAGTGACGACCCAGCTAGTCGTCTCATGAGTTACCGCTCCGTTTCCCTCATTTTTGCTTTTAATTGCTTTGTATAATGATTCTATATGTGATCGGGTTGACTGGTTAGGGTTCGGAAAGGATTTTGTAAGGTGCGAGATACTTAGTCTCTTTTAAGGAAGCTTAAGTTGGAAAACGTCAACTAGATGTTGACTTATGTGTTAGAGGGCTCGGATATAAGTTCTGATGGTTTGGTTAGCTTCAAGAGGTGATTTATAACTTAGGAGCGTGATCGGAATGAGTTTCGGAGATTCGGAGTAGATTTAAGCTTTAATTGGCGAAAGTGGATTTTTGGCAATTTCCGATTGGTAGGTGAGATTTTGATCTAGGGGTCGGAATGGAATTCTGAGAGTTGCAGTAGTTCTGTTGTGTCATTTGGGATGTGTGTGCAAAATTTCAGGTCATTCGGACGTGGTTTGGTTGGGTTTTTGGTCAAAAGCGGAATTCGAAAGATTTTTAGAAACTTAGGCTTGAATCCGATGTATTTGGTTGATTTAATGTTGTTTGAGGTATTTTGAAGATTGTAACAAGTTTGAATAAGGTTTTGGGATGTGTTGGTGCCTTTGGTTGAGGTCTAGGGGGCCTCGAGTGAGTTTCGGGTGGTCTATCGGGCCAAATCATGAAGTTAGAACCTGCAGAAAATTGCAAGTCAGTGCTGCAAAAAAGAGACCTTCGCGTTCGCGAGAGGGTCCTCGCGTTCGCGAAGCGTCAGTCGAGGAAGGTGGGAATTGAGCCTTCACGTTCACGATAAGGTCTCCGCATTCGCGAAGGGCTGGGCGTAGCATTACGTTCGCAAGTGTGTAGTCACGTTCGCACAGAAGGAAAAGAGAGGCTGAGCTTCAGTGGAATTAACTCATCGCATTCGCGATGGATGGAACGCATTCGCGAAGGTCCGTCTGGATAAAGCATCGTGTTCACGAGGGTTTGGTCGCGATCGTATAAGAGGAAAATTGGTCAAAGTTAAGTTGTGCTTTGCGAACGCGAGGCTTTGACCGCGTTCACGAAGAAGGATTTTCAGGCCTAGGAAGAAGGTTTACTTGTTGAAAGCATATCCTCAGTCACGTTTTACCTGTTTAAATGTTTAAAACTGGTTTTATCACTCCACTTCTAATTGTGAGGATTGTTTGGGCTGAGTTCCCTAATTTCTATTGTTGTGCCCGAAAGTCGTGAGGATTATATATCTATGGATCGGGCTACATGTCGCAACAATATATACACATATGTATACGGATCGAGCTGCACGCCGCAACGATACTTATATGGATCGGGCTGCACGCCGCAGCGATATAGCGCTTGGGCTGTAGGAGCCCCTCCCAGAGTCTGTACAACCCCAGTGAGTGTAGTCGACTATAAATGATGGATCGGGCTGCACACCGCATCGGTTACCATGATTTCTATTACTATGAATTATTAATGAGTCTGAGTGCTGAGAGCGAGTATTGAGTGACGAGAGTTGAGTCACGAGTGATTGAGAGACTGCCCGAGAGGCCATGTTCTGAGTGATACCTTGCTCGAGGGGCCCAGTTATGATATTTTTACTGATTTCACTCTTCTTTTAAAATAAGCCTCTGTTGGAAAAATTGCTAAGTATATGATTTCAAGTTTAAACTGAAATTTGATGATTTTACGACGAAACTGGTTTTAAACTATGAAGTTGACCTATTACCCTATTGTTTTCTTCAATTATATGATTTTTGACTGCTCGTCACTGCTTTCAGACCTTATTTACTTTAGTTACTTACTGAGTTAGCGTACTCACGTTACTCCCTGCACCTTGTGTGCAGATCCAGGTGCCCGAGCGGCAGAGTAAGGGTCCTCAACATTTTCAGAGTTTGCCGGAGATTACAAGGTAGCTGCATGGCGTCTGCAACCCTGCTTTCTTCCTCTTATCCTTATTTTCCCACATTTTAGACTTGTTATGTATTAGACAATCAAATTTGTATATTTAGAGGCTCTAGACTCGTGACACCAGATTATGGAGCTGTATAGTTTCCTATTATTTGACTTCCGCATATTTCCTGTTGCTTTAAACGTTTATAATGAAATTGGGTATTTAAAACTCGTGTTAGAAAATGGCTTATTGTTAACGGAAAAAGGGTTGTGATTCATTGATTGGTTGGCTTGCCTAGTAATGTGATAGGCGCCATCACGACTGGTATTTGGGGTCGTGACAAGTTGGTATGAGAGCCTAGGTTACATAGGTCTCGCGAGTCATGAGTCGATTTAGTAGAGTCTGGCGAATCGGTATGGAGACGCTTGTATTTATCCTCGAGAGGCTGCAGAACCTTTAGGAAAATTCATCATATTCTTGAAATTCTTGTCGTGCAAACTTGTTGATCCGAATACTAAACTTCTGCTATTCCATTCTCTCAAAGATGGTGAGGACATATGCTACCGGGTAGGGTGGACGACCACTAGTTCTACCAGTTAGGGCCACTAGAGGCCGAGGACGTGGTCGAGGCCGTGGTAGGGGCAGAGCAACTAGGGCATCACCTGCAGACCCACCAGTTGCCCCAGTTTAGGATCAAGTCCCAGTTGTGGATGCTACAACAGCACCAGCTCAGGCAGCAGTTGTGCCCATTGTGATTCCAGGCCTTCAAGAGGCTTTAGCTCAGATTTTATCAGTGTGTACCGGTTTGGCTCAAGCGGTTTCAGTTACTATGGCCGCAGCTACTTCTCAGGCGGGGGGAGGCACCCAGACTCCTATTGTTCGCACACCTGAGCAGGTTGTGTAGGGACTCCAGACACCGAGGCACCTCCAGCTCAGTCGGTTGCACCAGCTCAGGAGTTCGTGGTACCAGTTATGTCGGACGACGAGCAGCATCAACTAGAGAGGTTTGGTAGACTCAAGCCTCCGACCTTCAGCGGTGCAGAGGGCAAGGATGCCCAGGGGTTCTTGGATAAGTGCCAGAGGATGCTTCGTACAGCGGGGATCCTAGAGACCAGTGGTGTAGCTTTTACCACCTTTTAGTTTTTTGGGGCTGCCTTCACTTGGTGGGAGGAATATTAGAGACGTAGGCCTGTTGGTGTAGCGCTCCTTACTTGGCAGTAGTTCTCTGTTCTCTTTCTGGAGAAGTATGTGACACAGTCTCGCCGAGAAGAGCTGTGTAGGCAGTTTGAGAAATTGCGCCAGGGAGAGATGACTGTGACGCAGTATCAGATGCGGTTCTTCGAGTTAGCCCGTCATGCGGTTGGGTTGGTTCCCACAGATCGAGAGAGGATTATGAGGTTTGTTGATGATCTCACATATCAGCTTCGGATTCTCATGACTAGGGAGAGGGTGATAGGTGCTACTTTCGAGGAGGTTGTTGGCATAGCCCATGAGATTGAGTCGGTTCGCCACCAGGAACGAGAGGAGATGGAGGCCAAGAGGCTCGGGGATCTGGTAGATTTAGTGGTGCTCCTTCGAGGGGTCAGTTCCAGCAGGGCAGAGGCCACCCATTCAGACAGCTTCATTCAGCTCGCCCAGGTTATCGTGGGGCATCATTGGGTCATGGTTCCCACAGTTCTCATCAGGGCTACTCATCACTCAGTGCCATCCCAGCCTAGAGTTCGTCCTGTGCTCCATCAGTGCAGGGTTCTTCCATGCTAGGCCCTTTACTGGTCATTCCGGTGCTAGGGGTTCCCTTCAGTCCCCATCTCCAGCACCGGGGAGTTGTTATAAATGTGGAGAGTTTGGGCATATGAGGAGGCAGTGTCCTCGTCTTCATGATGGTCAGTCTCAGCAGAGGGGTCAACCCTCGACTTCTGCTCCAGTTACTTCACCACTCGCCCAACCAACTAGGGGTAGAGGTCAGTCAGCTAGAGGTCACCCTAGAGGGGGATGTCGATCAGGTGGTGGTCAGGCCCATTTCTATGCTCTTCCAGGTAGACCAGATGTTGCTGCTTCAGATGCCGTGATTTCAGGTATTGTTTTAGTCTGCCATAGAGATGCCTCTGTATTATTTGATCCCGGTTCCACCTTTTCTTATATGTCATCATGCTTTGCCCGTTATCTAGATACGCCCCGTGAGTCTTTTATTTCACCTGTTCATGTATCTACTCCAGTGAGCAATATTGTTATTATAGACCATGTGTACCGGTCGTGTATGGTGACTATTGGTGGTCTGGAGACCCAAGTGGATATTTTATTACTGTGTATGGTGGATTTTGATATCATTTTGGGCATGGACTGGTTATCTCTATGCCGTGTTATTCTGGACTGTCATGCTAAGATAGTCACATTGGCTATACCGAGTGTGCCACAGATTGAGTGGCGAGGTTTGACTGACTATGTTCCCAGTAGAGTAATATCATTCTTGAAGGCTCAGCGTATAGTTGGGAAAGGATGTCTTTCATATCTAGCATTCGTGAGGGATATCAGTGTTGAGACTCCCAGTATTGATTCTATTCCAGTTGTGAGGGATTTTCCCGATATGTTTCCTACAGACCTGCCGGGCATGCCACCGGACAGGGACATTGATTTTGGTATTGACCTGGTGCTGGACACTCAACCCATTTTTATTCCGCCATATCGTATGGCACCAGCGGAGTTGAAGGAATTAAAAGAACAACTTCAGGAGCTCCTTGATAAGGGGTTCATTCGGCCTAGTGTGTCACCTTGGGGTGCGCCTATTTGTGAAGAAGAAGGATGACACTATGAGGATGTGCATTGATTATAGGCAATTGAACAAAGTAACAATTAAGAACAAATATCCTTTGCCTCGCATTGATGATTTATTCGACCAGCTTCAGGGAGCGAGAGTGTTCTCCAAGATTAATCTCCATTCAGGTTATCACCAGTTGAAGATCAGGGACTCGGATATTCTTAAGACATCTTTCAGGACCCGATATGGTCATTATGAGTTCTTGGCGATATCTTTTGGGCTGACCAATGCCCCCGCAGTGTTCATGGATTTGATGAACAGTGTGTTCCGGCCTTATCTCGATTCATTTGTCATAGTCTTCATTGATGATATTCTGGTGTATTTGCGTAGTCAGGAGGAGCACGCGAAGCATTTGAGAGTTGTGTTGCAGAGATTGAGGGAGGAGAATCTTTATGCAAAATCCTCCAAGTGTGAGTTTTGGCTCAGTTCAGTGGCTTTCTTGGGGCACGTGGTGTCTAGCGAGGGCATTCGGGTTGATCTGCAAAAGATAGAGGCGGTTCAGAGTTGGCCCAGACCGTCCTCAGCCACAGAGATTCACAGCTTTCTTGGTTTGGAAGGCTATTAGCGCCGGTTTGTTCAGGGATTCTCATCTATTGCATCGCCCTTGACCAATCTGACTCATAAGGGTGCTTCATTTGTATGGTCGGACGAGTGCGAGGAGAGCTTTCAGAAGCTCAAGACAGCTTTGACCACAGCTACAGTGTTAGTTTTGCCATCAGCTTTAGGTTCATATACCGTGTATTGTGATGCTTCGAGAGTTGGTATTGGTTGTATTTTGATGCAGGAGGGTAGAGTTATTGCTTATGCTTCTCGTCAGTTGAAGCCCCATGAGAAAAACTACCCCGTTCATGATTTGGAGTTGGCTGCCATAGTGCATGCGCTGAAAATTTAGAGGCATAACTTGTATGGTGTGTCTTGTGAGGTGTTTACTGATCATCGTAGCCTCTAACACTTGTTCAAGTAGAAGGATCTCAATTTGAGGCAGCGGAGGTGGTTGGAGTTGCTTAAGGATGATGATATCACTATATTGTACCATCCGGGGAAGACCAATATGGTGGCCGATGCTTTGAGCCGAAAGGCGGTGAGTATGGGGAGTTTGGCATATGTTCCAGTTGGGGAGAGACCTCTTGCAGTGGATGTTCAGGACTTGGCCAATCAGTTCGTGAGGTTAGTTATTTCGGATCCCAGTCGGGTATTGACTTGTGTGGTTTCTCGGTCTTCCTTATATGATCGCATCAGAGAGCGCCAATATAATGATCCACATTTGCTTGTCCTTAAGGATAGAGCTCAGCACGATGATGCCAGAGATGTGACTATAGGTGATGATGGGGTGTTGAGGATGCAGGGCCGGATTATTATACCCAATGTGAATGGGCTTCGGGAGTTTATTTTGGAGGAGGCCCATAGCTCGAGGTATTCCATTCATCCGAGTGCCGCGAAGATGTATCAAGATCCGAGACAGCATTATTGGTAGAGAAGAATGAAGAAAGACATTGTGGGATTTGTAGCTCGGTGTCTCAATTGTCAGCAGGTAAAATATGAGCATTAGAGATCGGGTGTCTTGCTTCAGCGGATAGATGTTCCAGAGTAGAAGTGGGAGAGGATCACTATGGACTTTGTAGTTGGACTTCCACGGATTTTGAAGAAGTTCGATGTTGTTTGGGTGATTGTGGATCGGCTGACCAAGTATGCACACTTCATTCCTGTGTGTACTACCTATTCTTCTGAACGGTTGGCAGAGATCTATATCCGGGAGATTGTTCGTTTGCATGGTGTCCCCATTTCCATCATTTTAGATAGGGCACTCAGCTTACTTCGTAGTTTTGGAGGTCTATGTAGCGAGAGTTGGGTACTCAGGTTGAGTTGAGCACAACTTTTCACCCTCAAACGGACGAGCAGTCCGAGCGCACTATTCAGATATTGGAGGACATGTTGCATGCTTGTGTCATTGATTTCGGAGGGTCATGGGATCAGTTTCTACCGCTTGCAGAGTTTGCTTATAACAACAGCTACCAGTCAAGTACTCAGATGGCTCCATATGAGGCTTTGTACGTGAGGCGGTGTAGATCTCCAGTTGGTTGGTTCGAGCCGGGTGAGGCTAGGCTATTGGGGACAGACTTGGTGCAGGATGCTTTAAAAAAGGTGAAGGTGATTCAGGAGAGGCTTCGTACAACGCAGTCGAGGCAAAAGAGTTATGTCGATAGGAAGGTTCGAGATGTGTCCTACATGGTGGGTGAGAAGGTTTTGTTGAAGGTCTCGCCCATGAAGGGTGTTATGAGATTTGGAAAGAAAGGGAAATTGAGTCCTCGGTTCATTGGGCCTTTTGAGGTGCTTCGGAGGATTGGGGAAGTGGCTTATGAGCTTGCTTTGCCACCTAGCTTATCGAGTGTGCATCCGTTTCTATGTTCCGAAAGTATACTGGGGATCCGTCTCATGTTTTGGATTTCAGAACGGTTCAGTTGGATGATGATTTGACTTATGATGTGGAGCTAGTAGCTAGTTTGGGTCGTCAAGTTCAAAAGTTGATGTCAAAGGATATAACTTCAGTGAGAGTGCAGTGGAGAGGTCGGCTCATGGAGGAGGCTACCTGGGAGACCGAGCGGGAGATGCAGAGCATATATCCTCACCTATTTGAGGCTTCAGGTATGTTTCTTGACTCATTCGAGGACGAACGATTGTTTAAGTTGGGGAGGATGTGACGATCCGGCCAGTCGTCTCATGAGTTACCGCTCTATTTTCCCCCATTTCTGCTTCTAATTGCTTTGCATAATGGTTCTATATGTGATCGGGTTGATTGGTTAGGGTTCGGAAAGGATTTGGTAAGGTTCGAGACACTTAGTCTCTTTTAAGGAAGCTTAAGTTGGAAAAAATCAACCGGATGTTAACTTATGTGTTAGAGGGCTCAGATGTGAGTTCCGATGGTTCGGTTAGCTTCGGGAGGTGATTTATGACTTAGGAACGTGATCAGAATAAGTTTCGAAGGTTCGGAGTAGATTTAGGCTTGAATTGGCGAAAGTGGATTTTTGGCGATTTCCGATTGGTAGGTGAGATTTTGATCTAGGGGTCGGAATGGAATTCCGAGAGTTGCAGTAGTTCCGTTGTGTCATTTGGGACGTGTGTGCAAAATTTCAGGTCATTCGGGCGTGGTTTGGTCGGGTTTTTGATCAAAAGCGAAATTCGGAAGATTTTTAAAAACTTAGGCTTGAATCCGATGTGTTTGGTTGATTTGATGTTGTTTGAGGTGTTTTGAAGATTGAAACAAGTTTGAATAAGATTTTAGTATGTGTTGGTGCCTTTGGTTGAGGTACCGGGGGCCTCGGGTGAGTTTCGGGTAGTCTATCGGGCCATATCATGAAGTTGGAACCTGCAGAAAATTGCAGGTCAGTGCTGCAGAAAAGAGACCTTCGCGTTCGCGAGAGGGTCCTCGCGTTCGCGAAGGGTCAGTCGAGGAAAGTGGGAATTAAACCTTCGCGTTCGCGATAAGTTCTCCTCATTCGCGAAGGGTTGGGCATAGGTGCATTGCGTTCGCGGGTGTGTTGTCGCGTTCGCATAGAAGGAAAAGAGAGGCTAAGCTTCAGTGGAATTAACTCATCGCGTTCGCGATAGATGGAATGCGTTTGCGAAGGTCCGTCTGGGTAAAGCATCGCGTTCACGAGGGTTTGGTCGTGATCGCGTAAGAGGAAAATTGGTCAAATTTAAGTTGTGCTTCGCGAACACGAGGCTTTGAGCGTGTTCGCGAAGAAGGATTTTCAGGCCTGGGCAGAAGATTTAAAAGGTCATCTTATCCGCGAATGTGGGGTTTATTTCCTCCATAGTTGGTCGTTTTTGGAGCTTTTTGAAGGAGATTGAAGAGGAATTCAAGGGGAAACATTTGGAGGTAAGAATTCTGGACTTAAAACTCGATTCTATTGTGAAATCTACCTAATAAATCATGGAATCTAAGCCTAAAATTGAGGAATTAGGGCTTGAGATTAATAGACTTTAAATGAGGATTTGAGGGATCATTTGGACTCCGATTTCAGTGTTCTTGATATGTATATACTCGTGGGAGGATAGGATTCCGGTGATGTGATTTTTATCGAGTTTCGAGACGTGGGCCTTGGGGTCGGGTTTGGCCAATTTCAAGATTTTTGGTATTATTTGATTGTTTTCGCTTGGGCTTCGTTCCCTTAACATATTTTGACGTCGTGATT
This sequence comes from Nicotiana tabacum, assembly GCF_000715075.1. Lineage (NCBI taxonomy): Eukaryota > Viridiplantae > Streptophyta > Magnoliopsida > Solanales > Solanaceae > Nicotiana > Nicotiana tabacum. The sequence continues at coordinate 139,849,957 of NC_134099.1, read as the reverse complement.
CTGATTTTGGATAGATTCGATGCAAGAGGAGGCCGATTCGAGGGGCAAAGGCGTCGCGGAGTAGTATTTTTACCGGTTTGAGGTAAGTAACCTTTGTAAATCTGTTACTGAGGGTACAAACCTCGGTATTTGACTTGTTTTGATAAATACGGTGACGAGCGTGTAGGCATGCACTGATAGGGATGGTGACTTGGTCCGTCCTGCAGCGATTATCGAGCCGCGTATTTGATTTGAAACCTTATGATATTCCGTACTTTAGTCATTTATACGGTATTATGGGTTGTATGCCATGTTTGGGGCCTTGTGCCAACCTGTTGAGACCCTTAGGTGCATTTTTACTATTTTCCTCACTTTACTTGTTGAAAGCATATCCTTAGTCACGTTTTACTTGTTTAAATGTTTAAAACTGGTTTTATCACTCCACTTCTAATTGTGAGGACTGTTTGGGCTGAGTTCCCTAATTTCTATTGTTGTGCCCGAGATGCTGTGAGGTTAATGACTGAGAGAGGTTTAGAACCTAATAGTAAGGATATTATATGTATATATTATGGATCGGGCTGCACACCGCAGCAATATATATACTTGATCGGGTTACACGTCGCAGCAATATATGTATTGGATCGGGCTGCGCGCCGCAACGATATGACACTTGGACTGTAGGAGCCCCTCCGGAGTCTATACACCCCCTGTGAGCGTAGTCGACTATAAATGACGGATCGGGTTGCACGCCGCAGCGGTTAACATGATTTCTATTACTATGAGATATTAATAAGCCTGAGTGTTGAGAGCGAGTATTGAGTGACGAGAGTTGAGTCACGAGTGATTGAGAGGCTGCCCGAGAGGCCATGTTCTGAGTGATACCTTGCTCGAGGGGCCCAGTTATGATATTTTTACTGATTTCACTCTTCTTTTAAAATAAGCCTCTGTTGGAAAAATTGCTAAGTATATGATTTCAAGTGTTTAAAGTGAAATTTGATGATTTTACGATGAAACTGGTTTTAAACTGTGAAGTTGACCTATTACCCTGTTGTTTTCTTCAGTTATATGATTTTTAACTACTCGTCACTGCTTTCAGACCTTATTTACTTTAGTTACTTACTGAATTGGCGTACTCACATTACTCCTTGCACCTTGTGTGCAGATCCAGGTGCCCGAGCGGCAGAGTGAGGATCCTCAGCATTTTCAGAGTTTGCTGGAGACTGCAAGGTAGTTGCATGGCGTCCGCGGCCCTGCTTTCTTCCTCTTATCCTTGTTTTCCCGCATTTTAGACTTGTTATGTATTAGACAGTCAGATTTGTATATTTAGAGGCTCTAGACTCGTGATACCAGATTATGGGGCTGTGTAGTTTCCTGTTATTTGACTTTCGCATATTTCCTGTTGCTTTAAACGTTTATAATGAAATTGGATATTTAAAACCTGTATTAGAAAATAGCTTATTGTTAAAGGAAAAAGGGTTGTGATTCATTGATTGGTTGGCTTGCCTAGTAATGTGATAGGCGCCATCACAACTGGTATTTGGGGTCGTGACATATAGTGACATCCATAATAATAGTTGGGATAAAACTTCTACCAATACTTTCATTAAGATAAAAAGTAGTATCTTTATTCATACATCAAAGAGAATCTGATTGCAAATCTCATTATTTTTTCAATATTCTAATTGTAACATTCACAAGGGAAAAAGTTACAGAATACTAAATCATTATAGCAACATCTACTAGTTGTCTCGAGCATTCCTGCATGTTCTTTTGTTGTGTCCTTGTTTTGCACACAGTCCACAGGTAATTGTTTCAGTATGTAGATATTCTTAAAGTCCCTTGTGTCGCAACTTCATCGGTCCTCCTGATTTGCCCTTCACTATCGGTGGTAGGACCACATTATCTAATACCTCTGTTGGAAGGTCCCATGTAGTTTCATCTGGAAGTGGATTAACTGGCACTTCATAGTCTTCCTGAAGTATTCCTTGGTGTAATAGGCAGAACAATATTTGGGTGATTGTATGTGTGTATAGTCCAATACTGCCATAGCATGTGGACAAGGAATCTCATCCACTTGAAATCGTTTGCACGAGCATTCCCTTTTTGCATGCAGATATGTTCCGTTGTTGTTCAACATCCATTACTACATATACATAATCGGTTGAAATTAAGCCTCACCTAAATTTAAATAGATATCATTAGTAAAACAAGGATATGACAAATATTAATATATTTTTGTCAAAGTATGTTATTGAGGTGTATGAAGTAAGACATGATAAAAGAATATTCACCGTCATCTTATGTGACAAACTGCTATTTTCCTTCAGTACTTCGTTATATTTTTTTCCTAGGCCAGTAAATGTACTCATTGCAGTCATTCTATTTGTATTATTCCATTCCATAACCAAATTCATTATGTAATCTAGCAAACTCATGATTGGTAGCTCTCTTGCCTCTCTATTTCTTGCACTGAGTGACTCGTAATATTTGAAGTTATTACCATGGATCTATTAACAGTGGAATGCGCTATGAACCACTTTTCATAGCGAACTTGGACCAGATAAGCCCTTACCCTCTTATCAATGTCGTCCATATCTTACATGAGGCAATTAAAATCTTCAATTTTGTATGCTCTGGCTATTGCAAAAAATACTTCCCTTAGCCAGTTATGATTCTTCTTAAACTGCTTCTTTATGTTATTCCAAAGATGAAAGATGCATACATAGTGAGATACCTTTGGATACACAATCGAAGCACCCCTCAATATGCTTGCATGACGATCGGATATGATGCATATCCTTTCCCTTTCCCCAAAAGCCTGTCTAAACATTTCAACAAATCATTCCCAAGAAGCATTATTTTTAGAATCAACAACAGTGTATGCTAGTGGAAAATTTTTACCTGGATAAGCAAATAAAAAAGCATCGACATGTTATTTTTGTTATACACGGATAAGAACTATCTATACCATATATAATTATGATACGAGACTGCAATATATTCACCTGCCGCATCTTGTGCGCTAGTTGTTAACATTGTCCCCCTGTGTGATGATTTAAGGAATGTTCCGTCAACCACTATAATAGAGTAGCAGGATTTCCATCATATGATTTATGAATTTAGTACGACAAAAACATACATGAAACGCCCGTTCTCTGATTTATATAACATTGTGACAGAACTAGGATTTGTCATATTTATCATATACAATTGACCTGGCAGTTTACTATAAGATTCACGTGGTATCCCTTTTAGCAGTTCAATCGCCTTTTCTTTTGTTCTGTAAGCTTTTACGTAACTCATATTAATCACATATTGTTATTTCATGTTGCTCATGAAGTTTGTCTGAGTGTATATTATTTTTAGATTGACATATTTATTGTAAATCATTTTTGCAATGGTTGACGAAGTAGCATGACGATGTGAAAATAGTCTACTCGACTCTGGGCAAGTGTTAACATCATTGAACCGTCTAACCTTGAAGACATTTGTTTTGTGTAGACTTGAAGATCTAAGACTCTATTTGCAACTTACATCCACGCATGTAAGATAACACCTATTTAAAATATAGTGTTATGATACTGCACTTCTTTAGATTTTTACACTTGTGTCTCAAATAAACAAGCAATATACACATGCAATCTCATTATCATAATTATACATTTTTTATACAAGAAGTATACACAAAATTACAGAGATGTGCAATCTCATACGTAGAAATCGTACCTTGTTACAGATGATCTATCCACTATAAGTTGACATTTTTCCCGTATTGCGTAGTGCTTTATTACACTAATGAGTGTATATTTGTCCCAGTACAACTGACCTTCTGCAATTTCTTCATGTTGTGGATTGTCTATTATATAATATCCCTTCATTATCTCAATTTTGTCTTCTTTTCCATGAATATCCATCATCTCAACAATATTAGTTTCGTGTACTTATTCTACGTTCTGACATTGTAAACCAGCTGAAGTTGTTGCGAGTAAGTTGCCACCCAAGTATGAACTTGAATATGAGCATTCAACACTTGAATACACAGTTTTCAACGTTATGCATAATGGATATTCAGTGATATCCATGTTTTTCTTTTTCATCTCCATATACAAGCGCACACTCCATCGCACTTGTAATTGAATCTCTACCCAATTGCTTGTATATCTCATCAACAAAATACTCATAACTACAGTCCGAATTGATCAGCATGTCATAACAAGGAAATTAACAAATTTACTCTCACTTACCCACTCACCACTGTGTTGAAGTAAAATTGAAATAAAAATTGGAATAGTAGTTGCAATATTCACAATCTCCGTAGACATTAATTGAGTTTGTCGATTTTGTATCAATTACACAATTTAAGAACGAAATCTCAACTCTATTAAGCTGATTGTAGGCAGCAATTGTGCAAAAACTTTGAATTTCAGCATTAACTTTTGGGAGCTATGCTCTAGGTTTAATCTTCAGAAACCCTAGAATTTTTTTGACAATGTGAATAATTGGGCGACTTTTATACTGTTTGGGGGTTGAAGATTCCATACTGAACGCGTGAATTTAGGATACAAAATCGATTAGGAGCGATTTCCTTTTCGTTTGCGTTGGGCGTATGGTTTCAAGTTTTTCAGTTGCTAGCCTTTATTATTATTTTTAGGCTATGACTTGTATGAGGTTATTTTATGGCTATCAGGTGATATAACTTTGTCCCTAGCAGCTACAAATGAACTTTGCTCAATTCCCTTGTTATAGTTGGACGAATATTTGGGCTTTTTATCTTATTGGACTTTGGTTCATTTTTTTGGCTTGCAAAGATTGATCTTCCAATTGTGTATTGTTGCAGTTTAATGGGGACAAAAAATATAAATACCCAGATTTATAATTGATAATTAAAAAATAATTACTGTTTCATAAGTAATTAAAATTCAGCCATATTTTCATGTAAAGATAAAATTTGAAAAAAGGAATACCCTTAAAAATTCGAAAAAATTTCAGCATAATATGTGGAGTTTGAATTTTTTACATATGAGATTTTAACATAATGAGCTGGAGTTCCAACATAATATGTTGAAAGTTTATATGCAGGAGCTCCATAATCCAAGCATAATAGAAGTTTTCGTATGTTGGAGTTCCAACACAATATGCTTGAAGTTTATACACAAGAGCTCCATAATCCAGAATATTATGCTGGAACTTTAAGTGTTTCAGTAAAATAATGGCTATTTTTCAATAACTTTGCAAACGTGGCTATTTTTCAATTGCCAGTCCAAAAATTAGCTAGCCCGTATTATTTTCACTAGTTTAATTATCAAACCGGCCTTTTACATTCATAAAAGAGATTTTTACTTATCTATACTACTTTTGAAACTTATTTACCCTCAATATGGAAGTTTTAACTTAATTATAAATTGATATATAATTTACCAATTATATACAAAATAATGTATTAGATTCTAATTTGGGTGAGGAAGAAGAGTGTTATAGAGAAAACCACTCTTCTGCTCCCAAATTTCTTCTTATAATCTTCTTGCGTTCCTGTTTGATTATCAGGTTGTTACCACGATATCAGTCATCTTAATGGATTTGAGATCATTTCGAGTTCACCTGATTTCGACGTTTGTTTCTGTCTGCTTTTGATTCTTCAATGATCCTTCTTCATATGACGTTTTCTATGTCTTTCAATCATCCATTTAACGCAGCTTGATTTCTTCATCAATGACCTTTTTCGTTTCAACGTCCCCATATTCTTTGATGGCCTGGGAAAGCAAAATCAAATCATTAATTATAATAGTTATTTGTTGGATTGGGTGAGTTTATATATTGATTTTGAGAGAATTTGGCGAAGATTCGAGGTGGTTTTGGTTAGAATTTCAGTTTGAAACTTGAAAAAGACATAAACAAATTGTATATATTTTGTATGTCTGGTGTAGAAACGGCATACAAAATATATACAACTAACAAAATTGTAGATAAATTGTATTTAAATTGTATGCAAATTGTAGTTTTTGACCGGATTCTGTACCCAAAAAAAATTGAATTTCAATTGTAGATATATTGTAGTTTTTGACTGGATTTGAATATATTTTGTAAAAAACTTTAGTTATTTTCTGTAAATAGCAAAACTTACACAAATTCGGATAAATAAGTTTAAAATCTCGTATATACGAAAAGGTCCCTTCATAAAAATACTTTACTGATAGTTGTATAAATGTGCTGCAAATGAAGTAGAATTAATTCATTAGGGAAACGAAAGTAACTTTCTAGTTAAATTTGAATCCTACCATGTAATTAGACCTACTTTCTCATGACATTCTCTTAATAAATTACATTATGGTCGTGACTCTCAAATATATCAGATGTAATGAATGATTGAGGTTCGTTCGAAACTCTCTTTGCACATTCATATATGGAGTAGACTTTGATTCGCCATAAGATTTATATTTTATAAATTGGCAAATACTTTATTGAGATTGAATTGTCAATTTCCATATTTAATTTGGAGTTGCTTTCATTAGCGAAAAAAAAAACAAATACATGCAAAAATTGCTTCTGGACGTCCTAATAATTCACTAGTGTAGGGGAGGAAATATGGTACTTAACTCTATTATTACATAAAGAGTGTGTCTTAACTGATGTAGTAGTATGAAAATTTACGCGTAAAATCTTTTCTTTTTCTATGGACCTCTCTCTTTCTTTTCTGTATTTTCAAATAAATTTTCTCTTAGATTTTGCATCAAATTCCCTCCAAATTTTGAAATTGGCATTGATGTGCTGAAATTTTGTCTTGTTCACTTAAATTTCAGAAAAATTTTAAGAATAGTGATAGTGGAATTCATCATTACACTAAATTTATGACTCCCAAAGAAAGACAGAAATAATAAATGAGAAATACAAGTTTACTGTTGCAATGAAACTGATTGATAATTATAGGAGCAAGTAGGTATAATCATAACAATTTTTAATACCTACTCTCTGCGTTCCAATTTATGTGAATCTATTTTCTTTTTAGTCAGTTCAAAAAAAAAATGGCGCCTTTCTAAATTTAGAAACAATTTAGCTTAAACCCCCTTTCAAGAATTCAGCATCATTCATCTTTCAAATTTTTAATTTTGAGGTAACTGTCAAATTATCTTTTCCACTGTTACAAATTTTTTCTTCTTTTACTACTATAAAAATAGATCAGATTAATATTTTAAAATTTATTTTTATCAAATATACCATAATAACAAAAAGTTAGCTCCCGTTTGGACATAATTTTTTTTAAAAAAATATTATTTGTTGGTGGAATTTGATCATTTTATTGAAAAAAATTCAAAGAAAAATTTTCAAGTTCCAAAAATTGGTTTGGATGGGTGAAGTTTTTTCCTCCACTCACACAACTTCAACTTTCAAAAATTATTTTTCAACACAACTTCAAAATCTCTTTTTTTAAGTTTCAACCAAATCTATATCTAAACGCTTATTTTTTAGGCTGAATAACGTCAAATGTTTTTTGAGGTGATATTATTACATCTTTATTATATACCTGCACACCTACATTAATGAAACTATCTAGGTATATCAATTTTAAGCAAAAGAGAATAATTAAAGTGTGAAGAAGTAGTCGACCATTCAAACGTGATATGCATGACTATACAGGCATATTAAATTTTAATGCCTTGAGGAACCCGCACTTCACTCTCCCTAATCTTGAATTTTTTTTTATGATAAGGAAATTATACAAAATAATTCGTTGCAATGTGAATAGAAGAAAATGATCCAATAATTTTTCTTGTATTTTATATTATTAATTTTCTACGCCTAAACAAAAATATTTTCTGTTAAATATATCATATAATTAAAAGAATATTTATAATGAGATATATAAGGAGAGAACATGGCAGGACATGTCTAATTATTTCAATTTATGTATCTTACTTTCTTTTTTAGTTTGTTAAAAAAAATTACTGTACTTTTTTTTAATATTTTACAGCTCTTTAACTCTAACTTTCCACGTGGCAAATTTAAGATCATAAGATTCAAAGATATTTTGTTACATTACACATATCTTTAGTTTAAAATATAAGATTTAACAAATTTTCTTACATTTTTAAACTATATGTCCGGTCAAACTAAGATATATAAATTGAAATAGTGGCAATATGTTTGAACCAAGTATAGACATAAATAATTTTTTGTTTTTTAAAATTCAATTATATAAATGACAGTAGCAGCAAATAGGAGTACTTTTTACCAATATTGGTAAACCCCATTATTCCTTCATCCGAAATAGGCATCAACCTCTGTCCAATTTAGGATTGAGTAGTTGAGGTTGTTCAAATTTGAAGTTTCGAAATCTTTTACGATAGTTTAATGCTTGTTTCCTTGTTCTGCTCTCTGAGGTCTCTGTCTTAGCAGGCAACCGTACAAGTTTTTGAAATAAATGTATGTTTTTCTCTTTCAATTTATGTCGTTTTTAGCTGCTTTGACGTGAAACTAGAGCAAACTACAAGATAAGAATGATAGAGATTTGTAGACAGACATTTAATAGATTATTTTTTGGTTATATTAGTATTAATAATAAACATATAAAATTTTGAATAAGGATATTATAGAGAGATAATTTTATAGATTGATGCTGTTGTTCAGGGGCAGACCCAGGATTTGAGCACAGCGGGGGCACCACTATCTTTAACATAGATATATAAGCTAGTAGCGATAAAATTTAGCATGCTAGCTCCTAGAAAATTTAATGATTATGAGTCAGTGATCAAAAATATCTTTTAAAATATCAAAAACTTACTCTAATAAAATCAAGATTAAATATTCGTTAAGTAGTTCAACCAGAGTCTCAATCGCCATCGCTAAATCGACGGAGGTATGCTGCTTTGCCGAAGTGATTTTTGAAGGCACAAGCATTTTGGAGTTTTTCTATCGCTCTTTTTGAGGGGAATTTTGTTGAATTACTTATTTTAATACAAGTCAAGAAAATGATGATGCTTGTAAACTTAGTTATCATGATAAAGAATATAAATTGGCTTATTGCTAATGGAATATTTTATTCCTCTCCAATTTTCTTTAATCTTTTTATGTCTCTCTGTTACTTTTTCAAATTCTAGAAAGACGTTTCTCAAAAAAGTTTTTGACTATTTTATATAGAAGCTCTAAAGAACTAATCGTGGAGAGAAGCTTGGTTTGAAGCTTTTGAGAGAGATTTGAAGGGAGCAAAGCTAAACTAAATTCACTAAATGTACTAGTGCTAAATTATTTTTGAACTCAAAAAAGATTTAAAAAAAAGAGAGAAAAAACCAAATTGAACTCTAAATACAGAATACTAAACTACCTTCAATTCAAAGAGAAAAAAAAATAAAATGAAAAAGAGAATGCATTGCTGCAGCTAGGTCTTGAACCCAGGTCATCTTGAGAGGGAGGAGCAAATGCCACATGTTAAACCAGCTCAACAATCAAACTTTTGTATTTAACAGGTTCCGGTGACCCCTCTAATGACCATGTAGGTCCGCCTCTGCTGTTGTTATAGGTAAAATAATATAGAAATGACACCAGGTAGCCACTTTAAAAGACTGATATTTAGGATTTAGTTAGTGCATCCTGGATTTTAGTTTTTCATTTCACTTCTTGAAGTTAAGATTTTTAATTTAAAATTTCAGAAAAAAATAAGTACCGGCTTATCTCTTAATAACATATTTGAAAATGGATATCTATGCACTTGCCCCATAAAAAATTATTACGGAGAGGTAAAATATAACAAAAAAATTAATTTCAGAGAAAGGATAATTATTATAAAGAGGTCTGCTAAGACTATTTAACTTTAAATTTCTTATTTTACTTTAATACATGTTTTATAGTCATTAAAAAGTCTAATTTGTATTTAACACTACAAATTCTATGTGTTCTTTTAGTACATGCCAAATCTTTTTTCTTAAATTTCATACCTTAAGTCAAACGACATTTTACGGAGCTGCTCATATCCGATCCGACCCGCTCGTTTGCCACCGAGGTACTAGTATTTTAAACAACAACATCCCTCCTTTTTTGAACTGTTGTGTTTGATGATAATATTGTACTATTATTTTTTAAAGAACCGCTCCTATATATAATATTGCCTGTAAATATTTTATTACTGTCTAGAAGTTTATGTGTTGATATTACTGAAAGCAGAAATCTTGTGTCATTTGGACATTAGGTAGTTGCTTCATTGGGATTCTTGCATTTTTGTAATAGTGAAAGAAGCTGAGGAAACTGCTTAAAGTAATGTTTTGTTGGATTCTGAATTACTCACTTCCTTGCAATTCATTTTTGTGATAAAAGGCACACGAAAAAAGTCAGCTATCACCTGAGTTTTTTTGCACAAATTTTGAGCTCCGCTATTTGAAAGCAGCCTAATAAAAGAAGTAGCAGTGTGGGACGATATCATTGTCATCTGGATTGTACATTTTTTTCAGAAATCATGTGCAACAACAGTTCATTCATATTAAAGCATATGAATAAATTTGGACCACGACTGAGTTGTTGAGTTTCAGCTTCTGTCAGGTCTTTTTGGATTCATTAGGACAGCTCCAAAAAAAGAAGTCTTTTTGCTGAATTATTGGTGCTATTTTGCTTCTAAATTTGGAATATTTTTTGCATAGATTTCACAATGTGATCTTCTTTATGTACTTCCATTTGTCTCAGAATCTTGACCACACCCTCCTCTCACCAGAAAAAAAAGGGATAAAATTTGTATAGAAAAAGTTAATCTTTTTCTCTTTTACCTTGAGTTTCTTGAGAAAATTCCTAGGCTTTAGTTCTTACAATCAGTTGTCTCTGGAGGGTTGAATAGTTGCGATTTCAGCAATAATGAATGTAAAGCTTTGTTCTTGTTGTTGTGTTGAGCAGACATGAATGCCCTGTGGATTCAGAGATTATGGCCAGGGGCGGAGCTAGAGTTTTAGTAACGGGTTCGGCCCAACTCAGTAGCTTTAGTGCAAACCATATATTTGTCTTAAGAAATCCATTGAATAGGTACAAATTCTTACTTTAGAACCCAATAACATAAAAAAAACTAGAATCCCAAATCCCGTAACTTCAAATCCTGGCTTCGCCTCTGATTTTGCTGTCTTTGTAAAGAGAAACAGTTTTGTGTCTGTGATGTGTCTAGTGGGTTGATTTTCTTGAAAGTTTAAAGGCAAAGGTTTGGAAACTGTTTGGGGGTAATGAGTACTAGGGAAGTGAAGAAAGGGAAGCAAGAAGATAAGAGTTGTAATGTTGCTGAGAAAGTTATGGTGTCTGTTAAGGCATCAAAAGAGATACCTAAGACTGCTCTTTTGTGGGCTTTGACTCATGTTGTTCAACCTGGAGATTGCATTACACTTGTTGTGGTTGTACCTTCACAAAGTTCTGGTAATTTTTCTAACTTATTTCCATTTCCTTCAGTCTCATTGTGAAGTACTAAATCTACATTTTTTTGGTTTCTCACCCGGTGTCCGATACTCGATTTGAGGCCCGACTAATCCGGATTTGTGCCGGAAAGTCCCCTTTTGGGGGGTAAAACGCTCCTTACCAGAGGCGATTCTATTCCAGGGCTCGTTTCTATAGAGCTTTCATTAAGCATCTTTATTGAATTATAATATGCCTTGTCAAGTTAATACCCATTTCCTTGAATCAAGAGTCTATCGGAAACGGGCTCTCTATCTTTATAAGGTAGGGGTAAGGTCTGTGTACACACTAGCCTCCCCAGACCCCACTTATAGGATTACACTGGGTTTGTTGTTGTGGTCAAATTAATACCTGGTGTTTCTTGTTGTCAGTTTTTGCTGTTTCTGTGCTTCCACAGAAAAAGTCTAGCAACAGACTGTTCTAATTATATGTACATAACTTTAGTGGTTTCACACACAATTTCTAGGTAGAAAGCTGTGGGGTTTCCCCAGGTTTGCTGGAGATTGTGCCAATGGCCACCGGAAGTCAAATTCTGGAAATAGTACTGAGCAAAAGTTAGACTTAACAGATTCCTATTCTCAAATGATCCTTCAGCTCCAAGATGTTTATGATCCCACTAAGGTTAGTTCCAAAATACTTTACTTGTGCAAATTGTTATATGGTGTACTTTCACACTGTCATACTAAAAACTTGGTTTTTTCCGTCCATTTCATGTCCGCCAGATAAACGTGAAGATTAAAATTGTTTCTGGTTCACCACATGGAGCTGTGGCTGCTGAGGCAAAGAGGACTAAAGCTAATTGGGTTGTTTTGGACAAGTAAGTTTACAAGTTTTAAGAGTGTGATTCCTTGTTTATGTTCTTTTTATTCTCTATCTTCTCTAAGCTATTTGCTGATTCTTGTTTCAACTTTTCCAGACATCTCAAACATGAGAAGAAATGCTGTATGCAAGAGCTGCAGTGCAATATCGTAATAATGAAGCGATCTCAACCAAAAGTTCTCCGCCTTAATTTAGTTGGTTCACCTAAAAAGGAATCTGATGTCGCGGGCTCATTACCTTCAGAGCAAGCTCAATCATATGGAAAAGAACTAGAAAAAAATTATTCATTGGATTCTTGTAGAGGTGCATTAGTAACACCAACGAGTAGTCCAGAGATGTTCAGTGCTACTGAAGCCGGTACTTCATCAGTTTCAAGCTCTGATCCTGGAACTTCACCATTTTTGGTCACTGAAGCAAATAGGGATTTGCACAAAGCAGAGTTGTTCTCCTTAAAGGAAGATCAAGATGTGGATGATTCAAGTTCAGAGAGTGAGAGTGAAAGTCTATCTTCTTCAAGTTCAGGATTCCAATCGTCGATAGTGGACAGTGTCAATTTACATAGTCAACTCTCTCAACTCCAGGGAAGCTCACTTAGATTTTTTGACATGTCTCAAATATCTACAACCAAGTCATTGCTGGAGAAGTTGACTAAGCTTGATATAGAAGATGGTAGTGGATCCCCGAGTCCATTAACCAGAAATACACCTCTTGGCGCTCCTCCCTTGTGTTCAATATGTCAACACAAGGCGCCTGTATTTGGGAAACCTCCGAGGTGGTTCACTTATACTGAACTGGAGCTCGCAACAGGCGGATTTTCACAAGCCAATTTCTTGGCCGAGGGAGGATATGGATCTGTTCACAGAGGAGTCCTTCCAGACGGTCAAGTTGTTGCTGTCAAGCAACATAAATTGGCAAGTTCTCAAGGAGATCAAGAATTTTGCTCGGAAGTTGAAGTGCTCAGCACCGTAATGTTGTCATGTTGATAGGATTCTGCATCGAAGGCAGGAGAAGATTGCTAGTATATGAATATATATGCCATGGTTCTTTAGATTATCATCTATATGGTATGTGTACTCATGTTTCTTTATACACTCTGGTGAATGCTGATTTTGCTTCAGTCAATAAATGGACTTCTTTTAGGTTGGCAAGGTTAATTTCCAATAAATGCTGATATAGATGTGTGCTTGCAGTAATATAAGAAAACCTATCATATTTTTTCTCAATATGATTTTTCTTTGTTGATCTGATGAAATATGCTTCATTTTTCACCATTCTTGAGCCGAGGGTCTTTCGGAAACAACCTCTCTACCTTCATAAGGTAGGGGTAAAGTCTGTGTACACATCTTTTGCAGACTCCACTTGTGGGATTTCACGGAGTTTTTTGTTGTTGTTATTGTTGTTGTTTTGATCTGTTGATATATGAATTGTATCAAATTAAAGTGACAGTAGAGATGTACTGTTTGGATATGTAGAGCATGTACTTAGATGTAATTTCGATTTAAACCCGGAAACCCATATATGGTGATATAAGAAGTAGAACTTGCACTAAAGAAAAGTTATAGACACAAAAAGATTCATAAAAGGTGTTGTTAATGGTTTGTTCATTTCACTTTAAGATTGGTCTTTTGCCTTTATGTATTACTTTACATCATTTTCTGGTATTTACAGGACATAATAGGGAACCTTTGGAGTGGTCTGCACGTCAAAAGATTGCAGTTGGAGCTGCACGTGGTTTGCGATATCTTCATGAAGAGTGCAGAGTGGGATGCATTGTCCACAGGGACATGAGACCCAACAACATTCTCATCACACATGACTTTGAACCACTAGTACGGAAAATCTCTTACTCAGAAGCATTTCTTTTAGTTGTATCCTTGATATAGATGGCAGGGGCGAAGCTACATTGTTAGAAGGGTGGTCAAATTGACCACCCTTCGTTGAAAAACTATACTGTGTATATAGGTAAAGTTTTAGGTTTTAAAGGTATACAACATATATTGAACACTCTTTGTCGGAGAATTTTTTTCACTTCTTTCAAGTTTGAACACACTTGGAGAAATTCTTGGCTTCGCCACTGATAGCTGGTCACATCATTTATATATATTCTAATCTCTCCAAGCTCAATTGATATAGATGGACTATAATAAACAAACATTTTTCTAGAGCTTCTCCATTGTTTTTCAAGCGACTGATTGGAAGACGAAAACAATAAAAGAAGCAACACCTTTGAGATGAAAGCAACTTTGTTAGCATCAAATGTCATATAACAATTTCTTAAACTCAATGCATGCTGTTTTAGAACTCTTAACAAGCAGATGTATTGTGGACCTCTTTGGTGAGACAAAATGAAATGAGTGGATAAAATAGGCAAGTAGTCTTTATAATATGCAATACAATTTTGAAAGCTATCTCCTTGAGTTTTGACTACTAGAGTATTCTCACTTGCATCCTTTGCTTATCATCCTCTTGTTGACATATCATTTTTGTTTTCACTTGTTTCTTATAAATATGACACTTGATTGCTTTTGAAGTTTAAAAATGAGTTGCTTTTGTTGCATTACAGTGCTTTAGATGTCTACATTTTGTTGAAGCAGCACTTGAACTGTATTAATCTTGCTTCACCTTTGTTTCTAGGTCGGAGATTTTGGTTTGTCTAGATCGCAACCAGATGGTGATGCAGGTGTTGAAACGAGAGTACTCGGAATGTTTGGGTTAGGCCTTGAAAAATTATTTGTATTTTACTTTTAATATGCAATTGGAAGGGAAGTAACCGGTAAAGTTGCTGCCATGTGACCAGGAGGTCACGGCTTCGAGCTGTGAAAACAGCCTCTTGCAGAAATGTAGGGTAAGGTTGCATACCATAGATCCTAGGGGTCCGGCCCATCCCCTAACCTCCCGCATAGCGGGAGCTTACTGCACTGGGCTGCCATTTTTTTTTTAATATGCAATTGCAGAAACATTAAACTTATTTTCTGTAATTAGGTACTTGGCTCCCGAGTATACTCAAAGTGGCCAGATTACTGAAAAAGCTGATGTTTACTCACTTGGAGTGGTGCTCGTAGAGCTTGTAACTGGTCGAAAAGCAGTGGATATTACCCGGCCTAAGGGCCAGCAGTGTCTCACAGAATGGGTATACTTCAACACCTTATTATGCATCTTTCAGTTGTGGTTTGAGGAATAGTACAGCTATGCAGGTGCCTCGTCTCTTTTTCCCTTAAAAAATCCGTGATTTTTTCATTCAATTATTTTCAGGCACGTCCATTGTTGGAAGAATGTGCAATCGATGAGCTAATAGATCCCCGACTAGGAAGCAGCTACTCAGAGCACGAGGTGTATTGCATGTTGCATGCTGCATCTTTGTGCATACGACGAGATCCTCTGGCTAGGCCTCGCATGTCTCAGGTAAATTAAGTGTTACTTATAACTTTGTATTATCCTTTTACCAGCAGCAAAATGTGAATCAGCTATGTCTGGTTTCTCATGTATTTTTTGTTTTTGTGTCAGGTGCTTAGAATTCTTGAAGGTGACCTGATAATGGAATCTGGCCAATTGTCTACAACACCTAGGTATGATGTGGGAAGCCAAAGTGGAAGGATTTTGTCTGATCACTACATGCAGTATCAGAGGTACAGTGACTCAATACTAAACGATGGGTTGGAGGGATTAAGTCCAAAACTCTCATTTGACAAAAGGAGCCCCTCTATTATTTGGGATAGGGATAATCAGAGGACTGCATTTTCAGGTCATCTATAAATTGCTTGGTACTGACTCTTGTGAACAAAGATATATTTGCTGCTTTATCAATTATCAGCAGATCAAGCCAGGCAGTTCTGATCTTAACAATTACCACCTGTCTACTTCTGTTGTATCTTAACAAAACGTTAGGTTTTCGAGGCATTGGATTCTCACTAATGTTCCGCTTAGGCCACCATAGGCACCTTCACTAGGATCAACAGCCATATATTTCCATCCACGGTATAGAAGTGAGGCATATTAGTGCAAGGCTTGTATTGCCACTTGTCTACTTCTGTCATATCTCAACGAAACGTTAGGTTTTGAGGCATTGGATTCTCACTAATGTTTGCATTTCCGCTTAGTCCACCATAGGATCAACAGCACTGTCTTTCATTCCTTTGTGGCTCGAACCAAACATTATGGTCAAAAGTGGAGCGGTTGTTCTACCAGTAGAGCAATCCTCGCTCGTCTGTGATTGTTTCGAGACAACAAACTCACATTTGTGCAAACGCCAAGCTTACAAGGAACTGTTCTCGCGTCCCAATTGCTAAATATTATCTGGCCTGCTAGTCCTACACGTATCACTTAGTTACCTGTACTAAAATTCTTAATTGTTTTCTTAGTCAATATAAAAAGTTACACTCGGGACTTATAGTGAAAGTTCACTCTCTTTTAAGAAGATACAAGTGCAATCATGCTTGCATTAAGGTAGGTTGTTTAGATCACACTTCTTGGGTGCGGTGAACGCTATATGAACGCGAGATGTCTTGTGCACGGGGCAACCTTTTTACAAGTGCAATCATGCTCACTATGCACCATGTACAAGTTGAACTTTCATTACCGATGTCAAAAGTATCCAACTTTCACTATGCAAACCGTACTTCATTTACCACACAAACTTCTTTAAATATTCTACAGTTTACAAATAGACTAGGTTACTTGAGATTATTGTAGTTGATGGAAGGGCGTGAAGAAGAGGGTAGACGTAAATGCAAGGACGGGAATTTAGCAGAGACATAAATCCAGTATTTACACCAAACAAGATTCAGAGTTTAAGTGACGTGCAATAATTAAACCATGGGAAGATTAAAGTTTATTTAAAATAAACAAATTATATATTCATGAAATTAGTACAAAAACTGCGTGAAGGTCAATTTTCCCCAAATGAGCATGTCCTAAAAGCACCAAGAGCGAATCAAACCATAGTGGAAGAGAACAGGCTTTGGCTCAATCCATGGCATTATATATACTGCATAAGTAAATTGGACATAGAGAAGACTATCGATACTAGTCTCAGCTAGCTCAAATGTTGGTGTTTTAAAGCCATTTTCGTTTCAGTTTTACTTGGAGAGACATAATATTATGCACCGTATTGTTTCGACGGTTTAGCACAAGCTGCACATATCAAAAGAAAGTTGACTACTATCTTATGTTTCACCAGGTCATTCTCTAAGTGGAGCAACATTCAATGAATGGAACAATACAAGATAGAGTAAAAATGATTATGAGATTAAAACTTACTCACACTTGTGCTATATTCGATTCGTATTTCAAATATAAAGAAGAAAAGCACCACTATTTACAGATTTCTTACAAAAGCCAGAGATTTAAACACATCCTATGTCCACTCATAGTCCAAGCAAATTGATTCTTCAGCGCAATCTTTGTAGTAAAAAAGAAAAAGAGAAAATCCAACCTAAATCAATCCAACGCTACTAGTATCAAAGGCGTGAAGGATCTGTCTTTACAAACTTGGAATGGACTTGGCTCGAATAAACTGCTTGAGAATGGCTTTCTCATCATCAGTGCGCCTTTTCTCCTCGGGATCTTTTGGCTTAAGTTTTCTCTTTTCTTCCAATATCCACTTAAATAGTTCACGCTGTTGTTCTCCTGAAATTGGTTCATGAACAATAGCAGGCAGCACAGGAGGTGCTGCAGTAATAGCAGCTGCTGATGAAACTGAATTACTAGGACTATCAGACACTTCTCCTGCATCAGTTCCCACATCTTTCCTTTTGGTCCTCAAGACAAGATAAGCTACACAAATTACAAAAAAAAGTGCATGTTAATGTGCCGTGAATGTAAAAGCAAGATGAGTTATCGAATTAGAATTGGAAAGACACTGCAGCACAGCTCCAAAGAATGTAAAGAATGCACGAGCGACAAAAGAATACAGGTTAACTTATCATCAGAGTCACACATCTTTCCAGAAGATAACACGTGACATTGAACTAAGATATGAGAAGTAACAAAGCCCCATCTTCTGACTTGTTGTAACAAACAAAAACAATTCACTTCTCAGAAAATGAATATGCTCATACATATATAAAGTGTTTGCTACTTCTCCGTCAGAGTCATATCCCTTACAGCACAAACTTTAGCTAAAGAAATATAGTGAAAGACAAAGAGAATCTACTTGCAGCAAAGCACAATACAGAATAAAGACTGTCCACCACTCAGAGTATAAGTTAGATATACTATGATCTCTTGATGTCGGAACTGAACCAATTGAGATACTGAAAATATAGACCGAAGCATATAGTGCAGAAGGACTATAAGCCACTAGATAAGATCTAAATAGAAGGCTATCCAGTTCTCCACATTTCCAACTTGAATACAATCACCAAGTGAACCACCAAGTAAAAGTGTATACAAGATTTCAGATTCTTTTCTCTTTCTAAAGTACAATGTGGCTTTGATTAGAAAATTTATCAAGTGAAAAGCTCTGAGTTTCTCATTTCAGTACAATCTGTGTTTTTCTTTTTTTCGGTTACAGGAAGCAAATGGTAGACTGGAGGAGTGAAAACAAAAGAGTGGATCCACTAGTTTATATAAATGTCAAATTCTATCAGAGTACGCCTCTATCCAACAGCAATCAAATTTTAAAGACGGCAATACTATGTCCACCACAAACAACCTAAGAAGCAGTAGAAGTTCCATGTCATAACATTGTCAATACCACCAGGATCCCATTTAAGCTTTCAGTTAAAGCTGAAACAACCACAAAACATTCAAATGAAAAAGGAAGAGAACTCTATCAGACAACTAATACCAGGAAAGCGATGAGTGAATTCAAGGACGAGAGGAGTTGCATTCCTTGTCTCATATCACAGAGGAGTAGCATTTAGGGAAGCAGGTGTAGTATTTGGAAGCACCCACTACCCTCAGCTCGAAACGAGTATATAGATGAGCAATTTTACACACACACACACACACTAAATTCGCACCATCACAAAATGGTAACTGGTGTGGAAAAAAATAGGATGATTATGGAGAATAAAAGGTTTAGCTTGAGGCGTGTCAAGGACACTGTCCTTAAGGATATTTCGCCCACACAAAGATGAATAATATTAGGCGTATCCCCCAGGATTCAACAAGCTCTTCTAGTATAACTAGGAGCAGAAACAACAAAGATTTATAAGAAGAAAACCCAGCACAAAAGAAAGAAGAAGAAAAGTTTTACTAATTTCACTACTTTTCTGTTTTGAAGATGAAGAGGTATATATAGTCTAAAACAGAAGTAGACTCTCTGTTCCATATTAGAGGTTGTTCAAGGAAAACATAAACCATCAGAAACGTTCAAAAAACTATACGTTAAGTATTAAAGCCATTAAGATTAGGCATTGATTTTTCAATACAAACGTTATTGACTTTTCAATAACGTACAGATCAATACTAATGAGCATTCAATTTTTAAATTTATATTATCCCAAATTGAATTCAAAATTAACTAATTTTCTGTTACAAATATTTTAAAAATAATTACTATCATAATGACTCATTAATATAATAGTAAGAAAATGAACCTAGACATAATTTTAGAATATTTCTTTTTTGAGATATCAAAAGTATTTTTCTATCAATCCCCCACATATCTCAAAAAGATATAAAAATAATAATAATAATAATAATAATAAAATAATTTGCTGGGTTTCACAAATGAGCATAATGCGTCGAATCTGGTGTCTCTTGGACTATGAACCAGACCTAGATAAAATAAGATTAAACTTACAGAACAAATGGTGAAGTTTAGAACTTCTACGAACCAAGAATTCTTTTGTAAGTTTAGTGTCTTATCTATCACATTATACCCGCACACACTTTGTTGTTTGTCGCGGTTTTGCGCTAATAGGCCATGCGTGCGCCTGGTTTTCATGAGTGCTCTAGAAATTTTTTGCCATAAATTTCATAGGAGCGGCCCCACTCCACACTCATATAGGTCCATCCATCAAGTGTATTCTACAACACAATACACCACCTATAAAAGGCTATGGATTAATAGATTAAGAGTTTAATAACTCAGCCTCTCATTCCTTGCAGACTTGCACTATATACACACATACACCATAGGAAGGGATATAATTTAATAGTGCACATTTGATAAACTAATGACTTGTTATTACCCATATGAACCTACTTCATGGGATCTCCAATCACATAGGTTGGGTTACCATCATAGTTGATATAACTCAAATTGGCAAAAGTCCCATTCCCCTCGATGTTTCGGATATTAATTTTCTTCCCAAAGGTTTAGTCAGAGGATTGGCCAAATTCATTTTTGACTTCACATAATCTATTGAAATAATTCCATCTTTCAGCAGCTGCTTTATCACATTATGTCTCAATCTGATATGTCTACTCTTCCCATTAAAGGATTTATTTTTAGCAATGGCTATTGCAGCTTGGCAATCACAATGCATCGACACAGAAGGTGTCGGTTTTATTCCTAGTGGAATACTCGCCAAAAGGTTCTTTAACCACTCGGCCTCATTGCCAGCTAATTCCAATTCCACAAACTCAGATTCCATGGTAGATCTAGCTATTATTGTTTGTTTAGCTGATTTCCATGCCACAACACCCCCACCGAGGGTGAACACATAACCACTAGTGGATTTTGTCTCATCTGAATCAGAGATCCAGTTAGCATCACTGTATCCTTCTAGTACAGTGGGAAATCCACTATATTTAATACCATAGCTCATGGTACCTCTCAAATACTTCATTACTCTTACTAATGCATTCCAATGATCATGACTCGGGTTTTGAGTATATCTACTCAATCTACACACAGCATATGCAATTTCAGGTCTAGTAAAATTCATCAAATGCATTAGACTACCAATAACTTGAGCATATTTATTTTGATCTATAGAATCTCCCTCATTCTTTTTTAATTGACTACTAGCATCATAAGGAGTGCTTACAGGTACCACATCAAAATTAGCAATTTTTTTAAGAATTCTTTCAACATAATGTTCTTGAGTCAACATCAAACTATTGTCATCTCTTATAATTTTCATGCCTAAAATAACACTAGCTTCTCCCATGTCTTTCATCTCAAAATTAGAAGACAAGAAAAATTTAGTTTTATGTACCAAATCAAGGCTAGAACTAAAAATAAGCATGTCATCCACATAAAGGCAAATAATAACACATGTACCATCTACACATTTTGTATAAACACATTTATCTACTTCAATTGATGAAAAACCATCATTAATCAATACTTGATCAAATTTTTCATGCCACTGTTTAGGTGCTTGCTTTAGACCATATAAAGATTTTAACAATTTACATACTTTATTTTCTTGCCCAGACACTATACAACCCTCAGGTTGCTCCATGTAAATTTCCTCTTCCAAATCACCATTTAAAAATGCAGTTTTAACATCCATTTGGTGAATAAAAAATTTATAAATAGAAGCCAAGGCAAGTAAAACACGAATCGAGGAAATTCTAGTTACAGGAGCATAAATGTCAAAATAATCAATATTTTGCTTTTGGGTAAAACCTTTTGCAACAAGTCTAGCTTTGTATTTATCAATGGAACCATCCGGATTGAGTTTCTTCTTAAAAATCCATTTACAACCAATGGGTTTTAGCTCCCGGAGGTAAATCTACCAAAATACAAGTTTTATTTTGTAAAATTGAATTTAATTCTACATCAATAGCTTCTTTCCAAAATGAGGCATCATACGAAGAAATAGCTTCAGAATATGTTAAAGGATCATTATCCACAAGATAAGTATCAAAATCATTACCAAGAGATTTTTCTTTCCTTGGTCTTTTGCTTCTTCTTAAATCCTCACTTTCAAAATCATTTTGAACAATTGGAACATGTGAAATATTATCGCTTGGAATAATAGGAGCATCGGAATTTTTTTCAAATTTTAAAGGAAAAATATTCTAAAAAAATACAGCATTTTTTGTTTCAACAATAGTATTGTTTTCAAGTACATTACTTTTGACTACTAAAAATCTATATGTTGCACTGCTTTCAGCATACCCAATAAACATACAATCAGATGTTTTAGATCCTATCTTTCTTTTCTTAGGATCGGGTAGCATTACTTTAGCAAGGCACCCCCACACTTTCAAATATTTCAAATTAGGGGGATAGCCTTTCCACAGCTCATAAGGAGTTTTACCTGTTTTCTTATAAGGAATCCTATTTTGTAAATGACAAGCAGATAAAATGGCTTCACCCCAAAGATTATCCGGAGCACCAGAACTAACAATCATACTATTCATCATTTCTTTTAAAGTCCTATTTTTTCTTTCCGCTACACCATTTGATTGTGGAGAATATGACGGAGTTATCTCGTGAATTATACCTTCTTTCTCACAATAATCATTCAACAAAATAAATTCACCACCTCTATCGGATCTAACTCTTTTGATTTTCTTATCTAATTGATTTTCTACTTCAGATTTATAAATTAAAAACTTATCAAAAGCTTCATCTTTATTTCTCAACAAATAAACTTTTGTACATATAGAAAAATCGTCTATAAAAGTCACATAATATTTTTTCCCTCCTCTAGTCATTGTTTGTTTCAAGTCTCCTAGATCAGTATGAATTAAATTTAATAATTCAGATTCTCTAAATACTAAAGCACATGATTTCTTAGTTTGTTTAGCTTCTGCACAATCTTCACACTTATCAATATTCGAAAAATTAATATTTGAAATAAGACCTTCAAGATGCATTTTCTTAATATAAGATAAACTAACATGTCCTAATCTAGCATGTCATAAATTAAAAGAATCAATCAAGTAAGCAGAAGTACTAGCATTTTCATTCATAACATTGAGTACAAACAAGCCATGGTTATAATAACCCTTGCCAACAAAATTATTATTCTTGGTCAACACGACCTTATCAGATTCAAAAGAAACCTTCACTCCCACTTTTCCTAATAATCCCACAGAGACCAAATTGGCTCGGATACTAGGAACATGCAACACGTTATTCAATGCCAAAGTTTTGCCAGATGTGAGTTTGAGAAGAACTTTGCCTTTTCCAAGAACTTGAGTAGTTCTTGAGTCACCAAGATAGACAACTTCTTCTCCCTCCTCAACTTGGGTGTAAGACACAAAGTCTTTTTTGTTAGCACATATGTGCCTAGTGGCACCAGAATCTAACACCCAATCTTTCACATTGGCCACAAGGTTAACTTGGGAAATAACCGCAACAATTATATCATCCACTTTGGCTTCAGTCAAATTTACTTTAGCTTAGTGGGATTGTCATTCCCAACCCTTTTTCGACATTGAGCAACATATTGGCCAGATTTGCCACACACAAAGCAGTTGCTTTTTTCCTTGAAGGTTTGATTGTTAGTTTTGGGCTTATAACCATTTCTTTCGTCGTACCTGTTACTTGATTTTCTCTGACAGTTGTTGTCCTCCACAAGGCTGCTTCTAGTTGCAATTTCTTTTCCTTTGTCAACAACAGCATGCTTGCGGTTAAAATTATCTCCACCAAAAACCTCAATTTTTGAAACATCCGGAAAAGGTTTGGCACATGTAATTGGTGATGGAACATCAACAGAAACAGTTGGTGCAGCAGGTGCAGTAGCATCAACAGCAACATTAGCAGCGTTATTCTCCATAATAACTATGTGAAAATATCCTTAAGATTGTTGGAAAAAATAGGATGATTATGGAG
Source organism: Nicotiana tabacum (assembly GCF_000715075.1). Classification (NCBI taxonomy): domain Eukaryota; kingdom Viridiplantae; phylum Streptophyta; class Magnoliopsida; order Solanales; family Solanaceae; genus Nicotiana; species Nicotiana tabacum. The sequence goes on along the minus strand of NC_134099.1, from coordinate 139,826,064 downwards.
AATAAGAGGTTTAGCTTGAGGCGTGTCAAGGACACTGTCCTTAAGGATATTTCGCCCACACCGAGATGAATAATATTAGGCGTATCCCCCAAGATTCAACAAGCTCTTCTAGTATAACTAGGAGCAGAAACAACAACGATTTATAAGAAGAAAACCCAGCACAAAAGAAAGAAGAAGAAAAGTTTTACTAATTTCACTACTTTTCTGTTTTGAAGATGAAGAGGTATATATAGTCTAAAACAGAAGTAGACTCTCTGTTCCATATTAGAGGTTGTTCAAGGAAAACATAAACCATCAGAAACGTTCAAAAAACTATACGTTAAGTATTAAAGCCATTAAGATTAGGCACTGATTTTTCAATACAAACGTTATTGACTTTTCAATAACGTACAGATCAATACTAATGAGCATTCAATTTTTAAATTTATATTATCCCAAATTGAATTCAAAATTAACTAATTTTCTGTTACAAATATTTTAAAAATAATTACTATCATAATGACTCATTAATATAATAGTAAGAAAATGAACCTAGACATAATATTAGAATATTTCTTTTTTGAGATATCAAAAGTATTTTTCTATCAATTGGTGCATACAATAGCCCTATGCACCAATTGACCTAACATTAAGGATCTATCCTGCTTAAACCAAAAAATCCACAAAACTGGGCGCTAGTTGAAAGTGAAAGAGCGCGAATATGTATATTCAAGCAAGGATCAAAGGTAGGAGATTGAATAGTATATACAGTTTTAAGAAAGTAGAAAAAAGCAAGGGAGTCAGATAGGAACCTCCAACAGACAAATTGACAGCCAAGATCATAGGCCAAAGGAACTTGTAGCGCCGGACAAAAGATTCCTTAGGCGGCAGCGGAGGTGGAGGCGCCGCCACACTTCCTCCTACTGACGTCATCGATGATGAAGAAGAAGGTGGAAAATTTGCCGGAGTAGATCCTTGTAGTTGTTGATTTTGCTTCAGCTGAGCTGTAATACAAAGTATACAAGAATCAATGTCACTATCCAAATAAGCAAATCAATCAAATAATATTTCAAAGTGTCTCTCAATTCGAAACTAGTTCTGCAGTTAAAATTAAACTATTTTTACAGGAACAGTTAAAATTACCAATTTATCTGAACTCGGAACTGGCTACATGTGAATATCTGAAGAAACAGTACGGGGAAAAGGAAAAAGGAACTATAATATTATTCTCCATTTGCGAGTTTCGATATGTGACTTGACTAAAAAGATTCTTACCTCGTTAAGAGATTAATCCTAAATCTATTTTCTATTTATATATATATAAGAAGAGAAGCAAAGAAATGTTATATTGACAAGTGGCATAATATTAAATTGATATATATAATTTTTTGAATAATTCTTCAATTTTGTAGAGTTTCAAATTTATTTATTGTTGTATAGCACACGTTTGTTTTCAGAATTTAAAATTTCAGAGTTCTTAATTTTTTTTAAAAATAATTTATTTTACATGGCACCATTAAATGACACATTTTTTTCTCTAAAAAAGAAAATTTATTTATAATTTGTATATTTAGATACCACCGTAGGCATATAAAATTTATTGAAATTAAATCCATAAAATATTTTGGACTATATTTTAAATTCAACATATTTTAACTCAAATAATTTTATTGGGCTAATATAATTGAATTAATTATATAAGTCCAGTATATATGGATTAAATAAATAGGTCCAAATTTAGTAGGCTAATCCATTTAATTGGGCTACAAGTGATGAACAAACTTTATTAAGCCCAAGATGACATCTTCCTAGAGGCCCAGTGCCACGTGTCTATTTATATATATAAGAAGAGAGGCAAAGAAATATTATATTGACAAGTGACATAATATTAAATTGATATATATAAATTTTTTGGATAATTCTCCAATTTTGTAGAGTTTCAAATTTATTTGTTGTTGTATAGCACACGTTTGTTTTCAGAATTTAAAATTTCAGAGTTTTTAATTTTTTTTAAAAAATAATTTATTTTACATGGCACCATTAAATGACACATTTTTTTCTCTAAAAAAGAAAATTTATTTGTAATTTGTATATTTAGATACCACCGTAGGCATATAAAATTTATTGAAATTAAATCCATAAAATATTTTGGACTATATTTTAAATTCAACATATATTAACTCAAATAATTTTATTGGGTTAATATAATTGAATTAATTATATAAGTCCAGTATATATAGATTAAATATATAGGTCCAAATTTAGTGGGCTAACCCATTTTATTGGGCTACAAGTGATGAGCACACTTTATTAAGCCCAAGATGACATCTTCCTAGAGGCCCAGTGCCACGTGTCAAATGACGTGGCACGCCAAGTCAAACGAAAGAGCCACTAGGATCGTGCCATGTGTCAAAATGACAAGGCATGCTAAGTCACATTAAAAGGCCAATGAAACCGTGCCACGTGTGCAAGTGACATGTTCTGGCCAATCAAATACGGCCTTGTCACACTTCGATTTGATTGGTCGGAAAGAGTTTGTTCTTATCATAACTCTTCTCTCCCACAACTATAAATAGGAATCTTCATAACCCAGAAAAGACACAAAAAATGATAACAAGAAGCAAGAGAGAGCTCGTGGATCAAACGCCACAAATTTCTCTACAAGTTTCAAGTTTCAAGCAATCAAGTTCAAATTCAAGAACGAAGAACAAATCAAGTTCAAGCCCAAGAACGAAGAACAAATCAAGTTCAATATCAAGAACGAAGAACAAATCAACATTCAAGGAGTACGAGTTCAAATCAAAGTTCGTACTAATTGAATTCAAGACCATCATTCGTGGCAGCAAATACATATTCAAGATCAAGCTCAAAGGCCCTTGAATTTATTTACTATTGGAAAGAAGAATCAGAGGATTCATAGAGATTGTACGCTCAAATTATTTGAAATAAAATACTACGATTGTTGCAATATTTTTTTATCTCGATTTTATTTTCTTGATGCAAATTTATTGTCTACAAATTCTGGCATGCCCAGTGGGACCAGTTTTGCCCTTCATCTCTTCCTCCTATAAATCAAAAACTCCAAGTTTCAAAACCATTTGTTGCGATTTTAGAGTACTTCAAGTTTCGTCTTAAAGTTTCGGCAAAACCATTTATAGACATCGAAATTTTAAGGGATCAAGCCAAATCCTAAATTAAAGATACTACATGACTCTTGAAATCCTAGGAGTCTGTTAGGGTTTCTTGGAGGTTACTCTACCCGAAACCATAACTCACGCCTATATAAAGGGATACATATCCCTTGAAGAGATGTCTCAAAATCCCATAAACTCTTGGGATATTTACAAAGAGATCAAAATATGACCGGATACTTCTTGACAATCAAATAGTTCAAAAAGCTGGAGATCAAATACATCCCCAGAAGGTTTGCATCATCTTATACTCAAGAAATATGCGACTTCAGCCCTCGAATCACGGAGATAATCAGTAGAGAAGAATCAAGAGAGAAATAGTATTGTACTCACAATTGATTAGTAAAAATATTTTTCTCTTATTTTGTGATTGCACTTTATTTTTCATATGTTAAAAATTAGTTGCAAACAAACTGGCACGCCCAGTGGGACCATCTCTACCTCTCATCTCAACTTTTCAATCACCAAAGTTCAAGAACATTGAAATGGCTTCAAAGAAAATCAACTCCAGTTCAACTTTCACCAAAGCTTCTAATTCCAGGTTATATGCCGATGTGGAAAGCATCCTCGATGTTACCTTTGGAAGCTTTGGACCAGTTACGAGGAGAAAAGCAAGCTCGTTACGACAACATGTACCCAAGTGTCGTCCGCATCAACCCTTATTTTTGGATCTTCATCCTCAAAAGGAGCAAGATCTTCCACAAACGCACCTAAAGGAGGAAGCGATGTTGCTGAAAAGATCAAGAAAAATCATGCTCTACTTGACCTCTCCGGATCCAAGCACTCTGCTATGAAGGAAGATGATGATGCTTCAAGTGATGGATCCTCCCCACTTACACCAAATAGTGTGAGCCAATCAAGGATCAATCTGTGTGAAAATTCATGCTACTCTCCATCGTCCAGAACAATCATGCAAGCCATGGTGACAAACACTTCATCTGTGAAGGAGCAGTTAGCAAACTAGACAGAAGCAATCACTGGCTTGACCAAGTGCATGCAAAATCAAGATGATAGAATCGACAAGCTAACAAATAGGGTGGGAATCTTGATGGAAGAAGCATCTACCCATGCACCTGGCCAACTCCCAAAAGTTCCAGAAAGTGATTCTCCCCAAAGACAAGGAGCATCCGCTAAGGCTATCCCTGTCTCATCTAAAGGGATGATTCCAATCGATCAACTGAAGGGGTTCATTGAAGGAACCATTAAGAACAAGTATGAAGTTGCTGCCAAGTCCTCCCTTACATATGCAAAACCGTACACTGCAAGGGTCGATATGTTGAAGATGCCTGCTGGTTATCAACCTCCGAAGTTTCAACAGTTTGATGGAAAAGATAATCCAAAGCAACATATGGCGCACTTCATTGAGACGTGCAACAATACTGGGACTTATGGAGATTACCTCATCAAGTAGTTTGTCTGCTTGCTAAAAGGAAATGCTTTTGACTGGTACATAGACCTCGAGGCTGGATCTAGTGATAGCTGGGATCAACTAGAGCAAAAATTCCTCAATCTCTTTTATAACACGAGACGTACCATGAGTATGATAGAACTTACAAATACTTGTCAATGAAAGGGTGAATCGGTTATCGACTTTATCAATCGTTGGAGGAACGCAAGCCTCAACTGCAAAGAGAGGCTTAGTGAAGCTTCTGGCATAGAGATGTGTATCCAATGCATGTATTGGGGATTGTGCTACATCTTGCAAGGTATCAAGCCTAGCATGTTTGAAGAACTTACGACTCGTGACCATGACATGGAGTTAAGCATGGGCTCTGTTGGAAACGAAAGGTTGCCTATCTATGAGCCTCGCAAAGGGAACGACAAGCATGAAGTCAGGAAATGAAGCAAGTTGGTACCGAGGCCTGAAAACAAAGAAGTCATGAATGTCAATACATCACCTGTGAAGTTCACAATGAAGGTGAGCAACAAGCATAGTACGAAATCCACTTCTTTTCAAGATACACCAAGTGGGAAGTTGACTTTAAAAGAAATGCAAAATAAGGAGTACCCATTTTTGGATTCTGATGTGCTAGCAATTTTTGAAGATCTCCTCAAGTTAAATCTTATTGAGCTTCCGGAGATGAAGCGACCAAATGAAGCTGGGAAAATGAATGACCCAAATTACTGCAAATATCACCGACTTGTAAGCCACCCTCTGGAGAAGTGCTTTGTCTTCAAGGACAGTCATGCACTTGGCCCGTGAAAAGAAGATCATGCTTGAAGATGAGAAAGCAAGCGCAAACCAAGTATCTATCACCTTTTGCTCATTCAGTCAAGATGAGTTATGCAGTTTAAAAGAAATCAAAGATCAAGAATTACTGGAGAACAACAAAGTTGAAGACGATCAATCTAATGATGATGAAGGTTGGACGTTGGTGACTCATCGTAGGAGCCCACGAAAGAATCAATAGAAAAACCAACAAGGAAGATAATGGTAAAAAGACCAACAAAACAGAATCCAGTTAGGCGTTTGAAGAAAGCAAAAATAGAGATGTACCACCCTCAAAAGCCACGATATCCAGTGACCTTGGAGGATTTCTTGCAATGTTGGTTCCGCATGAAGATTTCCCGTGATGGTATTGAGGCCTCTTGTTGCAATGCTAATAAAGGGGAAGAAAAGAATGGCGGACTATCATTGGCACCATATTCAGAAAAGCTCATTGAGTCTATTCCGCAAGAAGTTAACACGTGTGAGGAAATATTTACGTTCACAAATGGTGATCTTCTACTAGGTGACACTCCTCATAACCGCCTATTGTACCTGGTTGGCTATATGCATGATGAAAGGGTAAATCGAATTTTGGTTGATGGAGGATCCTCAGTGAACATTTTGCCAATTCGCATTGTGAAGGAACTTGGTATTTCTATGAGCGAACTCTCAGAAAGTCGTGTGATGATCCAATGATTCAACCAAGGGGGGCAAAGAGCCATAGGCGCGATCAGGCTGGGAATCACTATTGAAAATATGCAATGAAGTGTATGGCTGCATGTGATCGATGCGAAGACTTCATATAATGTCTTGCTTGGAAGGCCTTGGATACATAAGAATAAAGTAGTTCCATCTACCTACCATCAATGTTTTAGATACTACGAGGGTGAAGTCGAGAAGAAGATAGTTGCTGATGATGAGCCATTCACCGAGGCTGAGTCACACTTCGCCGATGCAAAGTTCTACTTGAAGAACCGCATTGTGAAGGAGCTAAAAGCTGATGATGGCATAAAAAGCAAGAATAACGAGCCTACAACTAAAAGAGAAGATGTGACTACTGGTGAAGCCAAAACTGTTACTGAGGAGCACTACAAAAAAAACTGGATTTAGCTACGAACGTCGTCGCTAATCTGTCGCTAAAATGCTCGTTGCTAAAAGAATCTTTTGATAATCCGTCGCTAATCCGTCGCTAAATAAGATTAGCGACAGATTTTTCTGTTTAGCTACAGATTTTGTCCATCGCTAAACCCTGGTTTTTTTAGTAGTGGAGGTATAACCTAACGCGAATAAATCTTATGGAGGGAATATTGCGTCTTATGGCAAGAAAGTAAGTCATGCGCTCCAATATGTCCCTAAAAGGAAGAAAGATGAAGGTGAATCATCTAATCTCCAAACTAACTTGCTAAAGGAGTTAACTCTTCCGGTCAAACGAATTGAGGCAGTAAAGTCGTCCTCAATGCTGCTCGCAGGGTTTATGGCCCAAAATCGTTTGCAGAATGTGACACTCCCTATAAAGCGAACAAATGAAGGTTTTGATCCTAACGCTTATAGGCTATTTGCAAAAGCTGGATACAATCCCAATGAGCCATCAAAGTTAGGGAAGCTCCCATCAGAAGCTGCGATGAGACAACCACATGAAGGTTTAGGATACAAACAACTGTCACCAGTGCACATCTCCATAAGGAGGGTGAGGAGCAATCATATCACTGTAGAAGATGAATCTGCCACTTCTAACAAGCCTTCTGTCTTTGATCGACTTGGAAAATCAGTGAGGACTTCTGTGTTTGAGAGATTCGGTCCATTAAAGAAAGTGGATAAGTTCCATAGAAATTATCAAAATATAAGGACATCTGCTTCGCCCAAAATTCGGAAGATCTCTAAGGATTTCTAAAGTCTGGTTCCTTCTAGAATGAGGCGACAAACAAAAGTCATGGTTTCGCGTGATGAGGTTCTAAAGGTGAAGCCATACACTATGGTCTACACTAAAGAACGTTATGAAGACGAAGAAAGTATGAGTTCTTTGTATCATGTTACTGCACAAGGCGAGCACGATGTTTCATCTCTAATAGAGGATGACGAGAGATTAGACGATGTTTCACCATGTTATCACATACCTTCGACGACGGGGACCCTCAAGAAGATGAAGATGCAAAAGATGCTCTGCCAGAACTTGAAGAAGGGGTGAAGGCAACGATTGATGCCTTAAAAGAAGCTAACCTTGGCACTGATGATGAACCAAGACCCACATACCTAAATGTTTTACTAGAAGTTGATGAAGAAAGCACTTATATTGAGTTACTCTAGGAGTTTAGGGATGTCTTTGCTTAGAGTTACAAAGAAATGCCTGGCTTGGACCCTAAAGTAGCAGTCCATCACCTTGCATTCAAGAATGGTGCTCCTCCTGTTAAGCAAGCTCAAAGCCGCTTTAGGCCGGACTTGGTTCCCTTGATCGAAATCGAAGTTAACAAACTCATTGAAGCTGGATTTATTCGGGAAGTTAAATACCCAACATGGGTTTCAAGTATTGTCCCTGTAAGGAAGAAGAATGGCCAGATTCGAGTATGCGTTGACTTCAGGGATCTCAACAATACGTGTTTGAAAGATGAATTCCCACTCCCTATTCCAGAGCTGATGATCGATGCTACTACTAGTTACGAGGCAATGTCTTTCATGGACGGTTCGTTGGGGTATAACCAAATTTGCTTGGCACCAAAAGATAAAGAGCTTACTGTATTCCGTACCCCAAAAGGGTATTTATTGCTAAAAGATAATGCTTTTTGTCTTGAAGAACGCTGGTGCTACTTACCAAAGGGCTATGTAGAATATTTTTGACGATCTTCTCCATAAGGATGTCGAATGCTATGTTGATGACTTGCTGGTAAAATCAAGAGAGAAGGGTGACCACTTGAAAGACTTGAGAATGGTGTTTGAGTTGCTCCGGAGGTACCAACTTAGGATGAATCCATTAAATGCGCCTTTGGAGTTACTTCCGAAAAATTCCTTGGTTTCATTGTTCGATATCGAGGGATTGAAATTGATCAAGCCAAAGTACATGTGATCTTGAAAATGCCTGGGCCTCGGGATATTCACGAATTGAAAAGTCTGCAAGGACAATTAGTGTACCTTAGGAGATTCATCTCAAACCTAGCTGGGAGGTGCCAACCATTCAGTCACCTTATAAAGAAAGGTGTCCTTTTCAAATGGGACCAAACGTGTAGCAATGTCTTTGAGAGCATTAAATCCTACTTGATGAAGCCTCCAATTTTGGTAGCCCCTATACTTGGAAAACCGCTGACACTATACATTTCAACACAAGAAAGGTTTGTTGGAGCGCTGTTGGCCCAAGAAAATAGTGAAGGGAAAGAAAACTCCCTTTACTACTTGAGCAGGATGAAGGCACCAAACGAGCTGAATTATTCGCCAATTGAAAAGTTATGTTTGGTGCTAGTCTTCTCAATTCAAAAGTTGAAGCACTACTTTCAAGCTCATCTTATCCATCTTGTTTCTAAATCAAATCCCATCAAGTTCGTGATGTCAAAACCTGTCCTTAGTGAAGACTAGCGAGATGGTACCTCCAATTTCAACAATTCGAGATTTTATACATCCCTCAAAAGGCTGTAAAAGGACAAGCATTGGCAGACTTCTTGGCAAATCATCTGATACCTGATGAATGGGAGCTAACTAACGAACTACCTGATAAGGACGCAATGGTCGTTGAAATTCAACCTCCATGGAAGATGTACTTTGATGGTGTTGCGCATCGTGGAAGAGCTGGGGCTGGCGTAGTATTTGTCACTTCCCAAGGTGAAGCCTTGCCCTACTCCTTTACCTTGACACAGTTCTATTCCAACAATGTTGCTAAGTATTAAGCATTAATACTTGGGCTTGAAATGGCTGTTGATATGAAGCAATTGCAATTGCAAGTCTTTGGTGCTCCCAGTTAGTGGTCAATCAGCTTTTAGGTATTTACGAGGTCAAAAAGCCTGAACTACGCCCATATAATAATTACACTAAAAAATTAATAGGGTGGCTCGGGTGATGTGACTATTCAGCATGTTCCAAGGAAAGAAAATAAGAAGGTTGATGCTTTAGCTGCCCTAGTTTCATTATTAATCCTGCCTGATCAAGTGCAAGTTACTGTCTGCCAAAAATGGGTAGTACCGCCGCCAAATGAGGCTGAAGGTGAAGAAAATAAACTCAAGCATCTTGCCGCTGTTTCTGAAGTTGAGAAAAAAGAATGGCAACAACCCATTATCGACTACTTATGTTATGGGATACTTCCAGAAACTCCAAGGAGAAGGACTGAAATCCGTCGCCGTGCACCTCTCTTCCTTTACTACAAAGATACTCTATACAGAAGGTCATCTGAGGGAATACTCTTGCGATGCTTAGGGGAATAAGAAGCACTCCAAGCTTTTCAAGAGGCACATTCTGGAGTATGTGGGTCACAATAGTCTGGACCAAAGTTGCACTTCCATATAAAAAGGATGAGATATTATTGGCCAACGATGGTAAAAGATTGCTTGGACTATGCTCGAAGATGCAAGGCTTGTCAATTCCATGCGAATTTTATTTATCAACCTCCTGAAGTGTTGCACCCAACTGTTGCATCCTGGCCATTTGACGCTTGGGGATTGGATGTTGTTGGACCACTGCCAAAGTCCTCTGGTGGGCACCTGTACATCTTGGCTTCAAATGACTACTTCTCAAAATGGGCTGAAGTTGTTGCTCTTAAGGAAGTACATAAGGAAAATGTTGCAAGTTTCATCCGAGTAAACATTATCTATCACTTTGACATTCCTCGTTACATAATAACGGATAATGGCAAGTCGTTCGACAATAGGTTGATGAACAAGATTTTTGAACTCTTTGGCTTCAAGCAACACAACTCTTCTATGTACAATGCTGCCGCCAATGGTCTAGCCGAGGCATTCAACAAGACTCTATGCAACTTGTTAAAGAAAGTTGTCTCCAAATCCAAACGGATTGGCATGACCGTATGGAGGAAGCTCTGTGGGCATATAGGACAACACACCGCATGCCAACACAAGCGACCCTTTATGCACTCATTTATGGAGTTGAAGCCGTCTTGCCACTCGAGTGTCAAATACCTTCATTATGATTAGCTATTCAAGAAGGCATCACTGATGAAGAAAATGCTCGACTTTGATTAGCAAAGTTGGAGGCTCTTGATGAGAAAAGGTTGGAAGCTCAACAGAGTCTTGAATATTATCAAACTCGATTATCTCGCACCTTCAATAAAAGAGTTCACCCAAGATCCTTTCAAGTAGGATATCAAGGCCTTGCCATAAGAAGACCCATTATTATTTCCCACAAACCTATAGGGAAGTTCACTTCAAAATGGGATGGGCCATATGTCGTACAAGAAGCTTACTCAAGTGGGACTTACAAGCTGGTTGATGCAAATGGCATAAGAATCGACCCTATCAATGACAAGTTTTTGAAGAAGTATTATCCTTGAAGTCACCATGCTCCTCGACATATTAGCCTAAACTGCAAGTCATGATGCTCCTTGATGCATGAGCCTAAACTGCATGTTCCTACACTCCTAGTCCGCATGAGTATGAACTGTGTATGGCCCACCCAAAAAACAAAAGTCCGCTAGGTTGAAAACCTCGAAAGAGGCGGCCTAGGCAAAAGTTAAGACATAAAAAAATACACCCATTCTGAACTACAGTATGACTTGATCCTCTTTACCGAGGTACGTAGGCAGCTTAGAGTTTCATTCTGAGTTCAGTCGCATAAGTTAAAAAGATACATAATCCCCCAATTATTATCCGAATGAAGTACAATGGAATGTAATCTATTCAATCGCCACTTGAAAATCGAGCTGAGATACCATTCTTCTATTAAACTTTAGATCCCATTTGATTTAAAGGGGGCAAGCCGCTATGGTAAATTGGTGTCTTCAATAAAATGATTAATATCTTTTAGGAAGCTTCCAAGCATTTGTATTGAAGTCCGGGGATTCGCTATGCCTTCATGTTCGTGAAACCTTCAAGTTTTTTTAGTGAAGCCTTCACGACATTTCAAATTTAGTGAGACTTGAACCCAAGATATTTGATGAGAGTGAAGCTCTTGAATTTCTATTTGGCAATTAAAAAAAGGTCTTGCAATCTCGAGGCGTCCACATCAAGATACAAAATTTTGGTGAAGTCGCGCTAATTTGGGATTGTCGACATATCAGAAACCAAAGTCGATTTCAAAATATCATCTGAAACTATCATTAAGGCATTAAATTTTACATTTTGGATATGTTTTATATTTTGAAGTTTAGTTCCCAAGAAATCAAGAGTTTCTTGATTTCAACATCCCTATATCAAGACACAAAATATTTCGTAAAATTGCGCAAATCTGAAACTATCAACGTGTCAGAATTTAAAGTTAGATTCAAAATAATATCTGGGATGATTCTCAATATTTTTGATTCTAAATTTTGGATATTCTTAGATCTTGAAGTCTAGTTTCTATGAAATCAAACGGTTCATAATTTTGACATTTCTACACAAGATACAACGTTTTTGGTGAAACTGCGCAAATCTGAAACTATCAACGTATCAGAATTTGAAGTTAGCTTCAAAACAATATCTGGGACGATTCTCAAAGTGTTTGATTCTGAATTTTGGATATGTCTTAGATCATGAAGTCTAATTTCCATAAAATCAAACCGTTCATAATTTCGACTTTTCTACACCAAGATATAATTTTTTTTTGGTGAAACTATGCAAATGTAAAATTTTGTACATGGTAGAATCTAAAGTTGGTTTCAAAATATTATCTGGGTTGATTCTGAAGGTGTTTGATTCTAAATTTTGGATATAATTTAGACATTGAAGTCTAATTTTCGAAAAATCAAATGGTTTGTTATTTGGACTCTCCCACGACAATATACGAATCTTTTGTTACAAGCGCGTAAAGCTGAAAATTATGCGACTAAGATAAAAGTTGGACAATGTAAAGCATAATAGAAGCTGAAATATTTAAGCCCTCGAAGTCTCCAAGTTGAAGTTTTTAAGTTCATCGGTCGTCAAGTTGAAGCCTCTAAGTTGAAATCTTCAAATCTGTCGGTCTTCAAGTTGAAGTCTTCACGTTCGACACTCTTCAAGTTGAAATAGTTAAGCTCTCCAAGTCTCCAAGTTGAAGTCTTCAAATTCGCCGGTCTTAAAGTTGAATTGTTTAAGCCCTCCAAATGTTCAAGTTGAAGTCTTCAAGTCTGCTAATTTTTGTAACTTGAATTTTAAAAGTCAAACACTCTTCGAGTTGGAGTCTGCAAAGTCAGCCAAATCTTCAAAGTTTTCCAAGTGTTCAAGTCGGTGTCGTCAAGTCGATGTTGTTTTCGAGCTGAAGCTTTATAACTTTCCAATATTAAGGTGGACATATAAGTCCCTTTGTACCTTAAGTTGGCCTCTTCGTGGGTTTGTCCTTAAAAGGAACTAATTTTATTAAGAGTAATCTCTCTGATAGTCGGGTCATTTTGAGAGTAATCTCACCGGTAGTCGGGTCATTTTGAGAGTAATCTCTCTGATAGTCAAGCCACATTGAGAGTAATCTCTCCGATAGTTAGGTTATTTTGAGAGTAATCTCTCAGGTAGTCGAGCCACATTGAGAGTAATCTCTCCTGTAGTTGAGCCACATTGAGAGTATTCTCTCCGGTAGTCGGCCATATTGAGAGTAATCTCCCTGATATTCGGGCGAGGATGAGTACTCATCCCCTCATACCCCAAGATTGTCTTCTTCATGCATGGGTCATCTCATTAAACAAGAACACACTTTTCTTATTTGACCTACAAAAAAAGAACTAGTAACGGAAGAAAAGCACAAGAATGAAATTACCTTTGCGTTAATGCTTCCATGTCGTCAAAAGTAGACTCAAAGCAATTTGAAAATGCTAAAATTGGTATTGAAATTGGTATTAATGCAATGAATGGTGTATGTTATTTATATATACCTCAAGGAGGCTATGGGAAACAAAAAATTGGTGTGGGACACAATTATTTCACCTAATTGGAAGTGGTTACGCTGTAAGGTGAGAAAAAGGTTTTCTAAACCTATTTGGAGAGGTACAAGTTGCGGTAAAAAGGATACATGCATGGTAAAGGGGTGGTTATTGATCCTAAATTTCCTAAGCCTGCTGGAAATTGGAAAATCAAAATAATGAGTTCCACTAGGACTTCTGTTTACCGTGAAAATGGTAACAATAATTAAATTTGTAAATGAGATTCTAAAAATACGTGATATATTTTTATGCTAGTTGTTAGAGCAGATGATGCTAGGAATATGAAGTTTAACGACGAAATGCAAGCTAAAACAAGGCAGTAATCAAATTGAGGGGCTTACTATCCTGGCTTCGGACTAGTTGCTGGGAACCTCGGGGTTGATGCTTGGGCTCGATCTCGAGCTATCAGGGGTAGTCGGGAACGTGATAATAGTTAAGATATGATTAAACAAGGCTCTATATGGCCAATACCAAGTAATAAATGAACAACAAGTGAGGGATTAATAAATGCCATAGTGGCTTCTAGCGAGTAAGAACGAGCGATTTAGAGAGAAAGAGAGAGAAAGAGAGATATTATTGATCTTGTGGAGAAAATAGTTGGAGCAACATCAGCCAACCCATTACAAAGTGATGGGGATCCCCTTTATATAGGAGGGAGATCTGTCATAGTACAAAACGTGTTAATCGTGAAGGCGTGGAGATAGGGTGGCTAGACGTGACATCTTGAAATAGGCCCCGGATAGGCCAGCTTTGTCAGATTAAGCCGTGTGCCTTGGGAACTCCCCTCTCTCCTGTTGTAGCCCGCTATAGCTGTTAGAATACGGTGTCCTTTGGGCCGATATCTGACGACCCCCGAGGGTAAGTCTCGACCTTGACTTCAAACTTCGAGGGGCATGACCGCGAGACGGCCCTACGACGGAGAAATCGGCCTCCCTGATTCGCCGTATACAGATAGTCTCCGCGTTTCTTAGAGGGAAGGTGACAAGAAATGATAAGAAACGATCCTGAACTCCTGTTTCCTTCGGTATTCTTACGAACGGTCACGAGGCATCAAGGTGCACTATGTGCACCGTCCCTGCATGTTTCAACATTGACTGCGGTGGTTGGCTTCCTTCAATGTGCCCATGGCGCTTTTATAAATACTCACCTTTTCCCTTCTACATTCCATCTTGTGCCAAGAAACCCTTAGTAAGGTCTGTTTTTCCCTCATTCTTGCTCTTTTTTAGGAACGCAACCCCCATTTTTCTTCTTTCCTCAAATTTTCTCAAGGATGGCAAAAATTTCCGCTTCTGCTTCCCAGGAGGTTGCGGGCTCATCTTCATCATTTTTCTCTGAAGGCGAAGTGACTGCTCCCCCCGTGTCGAGGAGTGCGTCCCAGGATCCTTTGTGATGACCTCTGATTTTAGGGTCGAAAAACCTTCCTCGAGATCAGGGCACCGCGAGCTTGTAACTCGGTATATCATCTCTATAACGGACATTGAAAGAGTGAGGGCCGACTATTGTTAGGGGGATACCGTGCTCGTGGAGATTCCTGCTCGAGAGAAAGATATTATGGCTAAGAGCCGGCTTTCTGAGCATGTATACCTACCCATTCACCTTGGGGTCGGTGGGGCCATCCTCGACCCCGATCGACCCTGTGATTCTCGGCTTCTGTCGGAGTTATCAAGTAACTCTGGGTTAAGTTCATCCTTCATTTTGGCGTGTGGTTCATATGATCAGGCATTACTCGAGCATGATAGAGGGAATGCCCTTTACCCTGAACCATATGATCTGGATGTATAGTCCTCGTTTTCTTCACGAGGGCTTAATCAAGCTTCGTTGTCGAGCCTTGAGACTCCTTTTTGCCTACACTGAGGAGTTCAGGGATGACGGATGGTTAATCCGATTCGTCCGAGTGAGGACGTATGACCTGATCTCCAGGGTTGGGTTGCTCGTTTGTACTTAGTCTGCCCGTATATCGATCGAGCGTGAGAAGATTTATTTCGAGCTCAGTGAGAAGCCAAAGATCATGGTGAGCCTCGATGCATCTCAGCGTTTCAACGTAGTTTTCTGTTAGTAGATTTCTCCATCATGTGTGTTTAACCTCTGCATCTATATAGGTCTGGGAAAAATCCCGCTGATGAGGGAGGCACCGTCTGCTGGAGGGGATGTATGGGTGCTTGGCGAGGAGAAGAAAAGGGAGGAGAGTCTATCCGTTGGGCCACCGGAGCCCAAGAGGGTCAAGGTGGAGGATTCCAAGGTTGACCCAATGGTTCCGACCTCCCGGGCGACGGGAAAACCCAGTGCTGAAGGTGAGCGAGAAAGCAGCTTCTCGGTACCCCCCGAAGAGTATTTGAGCTGGATTGATCCTCGGGCCGTGGGGATGGATGCTTCCGGACAGGAGTCTGATGCTGGTGCAGCCCAGCTTTATGGCGGTGAGGCAATAGATGGGGTATCGAGCACCGCCCTTGAATTGGAAGGTGGCCGGAGTTCTCCTAGAGAAAAGACGCCCTTGGCAGGAAGTCCGGAGGGGCTTCGATCCGGGACCCAGGGTGAGTAAGAGACGGAGATTTTGGCTGACCCCGTTAGCCCATTGATTGTTGTCGATTCTCCTCGGGGGGGAGGGGGGAGATCCTTCCATCTTTCGAAGTGCTAGACTGGCCTAGCAAGGAGCCTTCTGCAGTAGGAGCACTGATCAAAGGAGGAGAAGCACTCAAGAGGCTGACGATCATTCTTGAGGGTAGTCTCGAGGTCGACGCTTCGTTCATTTTTGGTGAGATGGGCAGACTTTGTGAGCGGGTAACTTCTACTAGCCTTGTCGCCGCTTTGGGCTGTTTCGACCTTCATTCTCCTAACTTTTTTATATGGTTTTAGGCCAAAGTGCTTTATGACCAGGCTCTCGCCCAGTATCAGGATGAGGTGAGCCGTCGCGAACGCGAGAAAGCTTATTTTACCGAGAAGGTTATTCATCTCCTATTTTTACTATCATTTGAGCTCTTGTGAGATTCCATTGCTTTTAACTCCTTAGGCCTTGCTTTGTGCAGTTTGAGAAGGAGAACGCCCTGCTGAGAGGGGAGCTTCAGGCCAGAGATGCTGAAATCTTCGAGCTTAGTCGGCACGTGAGCGAAGGGGCTTCCGAGAGGGACATCCTTAGGGGGAAAGTTACCTTGATCGAGCGTCAGCTCCAGGACGCGAAGGAGGATAGTGGCAAGTATAAGAGCCTCTATTCCGAGCTGGTGGCTGCATTGGTTCAGATCAAAGCTGAGGCCGAGGCACTTGTATCTTTGCATGGGGGAGGATCAGTTGTTGCAAATTCTTGCGTTAAGAGGACGTTTGAGGGAGCTGGCTCGACTTTACCTCGAGCCGCGGATCGTGGCTGGCCAGGTTCCCAAAGGCAGACCATTGAGGGCGCATTGGAAGGCAGCTCGAGCGGTGTTAAAAATGGGGGCGGATCCCCGGAGAGAGAGGACGCCGTTGAGAAGGGGCCATCCGGAGGCTCGTAATCACCTGGGTACAACCTTTGGGGAGCTGTTGAGGCTACCGGTTCGGCAGTAGATTAGGATCCTTGTTGTTTTTTCATGTCGATCTCCCTGTTTGTATATATTACCTTTTATTTTGGCATATGTATAAAGAGGATCAACTTTGTTTTTCCTCATTCCCCTTTCTGCTTTGAATTCAACAAGGATTGGCGAAAGAACCGTAAACCCGCAATACAGCTTTGTGGCCCATTTAAGCCGGCTCGGAGTTGTCATGCGGCTGGTCGGTGCGACCTTTAGTGTGAACTACCGTGAGGGTCCTTGCGCCTTTTCCAAACATTTTGTGTTGAGTCTCCGGGCTGAGTTTTGTCTCGAGCTTACTCGATCTTTAATCTCCTGTGCCTCCCTGGCCGGGTGATGATGGTTCTTATCCTTTGTTCTTGGACATTTGTATTTCGCTTGTTTTTGGGTTTAGTCTCCGAGTCGTGTTGCGACTAGAGCTTCAATTGACACTCAAGCTTTTTTTGTGCCCGTATGGGTGGATGACGATGGCTTTTGCACCTCAGGTCAAAGCGACCTTTTGAGTGTGTGGCCCGGAGGCTTGTTTGGCTAGCGACAATGGCACTTATGTTGTGCCCTGAGGCATATTATAGTTAACTATTTTGGATCCAGTCTCCGAATCGAGTTACGACTCGAGCTCATTTTAATCCTCAAGTTTTCAATTTTTAAGTTGGCGACAATGGCTCTTATGCTGTTTGGTTGTTGAGACCTTTCAGTAGCGGCCCGGAGGCTCGTTTGGCTGGCGATAATGGCTCTTACGCTTTTGCCCATAGGCATTTTATAGGCTTTGTTTTACTCTCGTTAAGGTCTTTTTGGAATGGTTTTTCCTGACCCGTCGTTGGTTCTGGAAGAACCTCGTTTTCAAGTCGTTAACGGCGATGTTCGAGCACCTCGAAAGGTTCTTAGTTCGTAGGCTGAGTAGCTCGAAGCCTTGTGATTTGGAGCTGACATGGTCGAAGCTCGTTTTGCCTGTTGAGGGAAGCCTGTTTTAACCGGTTCTTTTCGAAGTATATTCGAAGTAATGACCTGTGATTTTGTTAGGGACAGTCGGGCATCCCTGAGTCGCGTTAATTTTGGCTGGAGCAGCCGTTTTGACCGTAGTCATATGTGTTTGGCCAGAGCCATTTTTGATCCCGAGTGATAGTTTAGGCATCTACACCGAGGGTATGCCCTTTCAGGATTCTTACAAATACGACATATAGCCTAAACTTCGAGATTGCGTTTTACGCTTGTAGTAAGGTCTTACAAAATTTTCATGCCTGTTGAGGTCTTATAGTTTTTGTTGCTATGTAGAATAGATCCATTTATTACGAGTCTACCCGCTCGAGGTCTTATGGCCTTGGATTTTCTAGTGTATGGAAATTGACGATATTCTTCGAGTCATCGAGTTTGTTTAGGCTAAAAGGCCGTTATTTATGAGCTCGGAATTGCCTCGTTGGGGCCTTATGAGCCCAAAGTTCCGACCCTGGGGTCATGCGGGTGTCAAATTGTTAATGCTAAGTCTCCAAGTACTTCGGGACGCATTTGGTGGGGGCACCCTTGCCGTGAGTATGCTGAAATTCCCTTTTCTAGAGTATGAGATGTTTGAAAAGATATTCTTTAATTGCTTGGCGTAAATACATGTTGCTAGGTTGTCGTAAACCCAGCTCAGGCGTATATGGTTCGTTTGACTGTTTGGCCCGGTACATCATTCTCTATTAGAACCTTGTTTGTCGTTTCTCGGGAAATGCGTGGACGTTACCTTGTTAAAAACCTTACCGAAAAAAACCCGTGTCAGGATGAAAAACTTGGTCGAAAGAAAAGAGTGCGGCGTTTGCTTGAGGATATTTGTGGGATTTTGCAATCGGACGCCCTAGCAGTAATACCACTTAAGAATCGATACATTCCAATTGCTCGGAAGCTGTTCGCCCTCTATGGTGCCAAGCTTATAGGATCCTTTGCCAACTATCCCGAGGATACGGTATGGCCCCTCCCAATTTTGGCCCATCTTCCCTTCATTAGGGTTCCGGGTTTTGAGAGTAACCTTCCTCAGGACCAAGTCCCCGATCCCGAAATATTAGAGATTTGTCCTTCTGTTGTAGTATCTTTCAATTTTCTACTTCTGAGCAGCCATCCGAACCAGCGAAGCTTCCCGTCTTTCGTCGAGCAGCTCGAGGGCCGTTGTCATGGCCTCATTATTCGAGCCCTCATTAGTGTGCTAGAATTTGGCGCTTGGTTCCCCGACTTCCTCTGGTATCAGTGCTTCAGTGCCATATACTAGAGAGAAGGATGTTTCCCCGGTGCTCGATTTTGAAGTTGTCCAGTATGCCCACAACACCTCGGGCAACATTTCTCTCCATTTTCCCTTGGCGCTCTCCAATTTCTTTTTCAAGTTCTGAATGATGGTTTTATTTGTGGATTCGGCCTGGCCGTTTGCACACGGGTGGTACGGTGTTGACAGGATTCTCTTGATTTTGTTGTCTTCAAGGAACTATGTTACCTTGCTCCCGATGAACTGCTTCCCGTTATCGCATGTTATTTCCGACGGCATCCCGAACCGACATATCATGTGATCCCATATGAAATTTATGGCTTTCTTCTCTCTTATTTTTTCGAAGCCCTGCGCTTCCACCCATTTTGAAAAGTAGTCAGTCATAAATATAATGAATCTAGCCTTACCTAGCGCCGTCGGTAAAGGGCCAACGATGTCCATTCCCCATTTCATGAATGGCCATGGTGATAAAATGGAATGCAGTAGCTCACTAGGCTGGTGGATCATGGGAGCGAACCTCTAACACTTGTCGCATTTCCGGACGAATTCCCTGGTGTCTTTTTCCATGCTGTCCCAATAGTAGCCCGCCCTGATCACTTTTCGGACTAAAGAATCGGCCCCGGAATGATTTCCGTAGATGCCTTCGTGGATTTCTCGGAGCACATAATCTGTGTCATTCGGTCCCAAGCATACTACTAGGGGGCCATCGAAAGTTCTCTTATACAGAGCCCCATTTTCGTTGATTGAGAACCGAGCTTCTTTGGTTCGCAGGGCCCTCGATTCTTTTGGATCTGCGGGTAACTTCCCGTCCTTCAGATAAATGATATATTTATTTCTCCAATCCCATGTTAGGCTGGTGGAGTTAATCTCCGTGTGACCTTCTCGACCATAAATTTGAACAATTGGACAACAGCTCTGGGGAGTAGGTCTTTTTCTTCAGTAGAAGATCCTAGGTTTGCGAGGGCATCGGCCTCGCTGTTCTGCTCTCGGGGTACATGGACTAAGGTCCATTCTTTGAAGCGATGTAATGTGATTTGGGTTTTGTCCAAATACCTCTGCATCCTATCCTCTCGGACTTCGTAACTTCTGTTCACTTGTCTTACTATGAGGAGAGAATCGCATTTTACCTCTATGGTCTCGGCTCCCAAACTTTTGGCCAATTCTAAGCCTGCAATCATAGCCTCGTACTCGGTTTCATTGTTAGTTAGTTTTGCGGTTTTTATGGATTGTCTGATTATGCCGCCGATGGGCGTCTTTAGGACTATATCGAGCCCGGATCATCGTATGTTTGCGGCACCGTTTGGGAACAGGGTCCATACCCCGGAGGATGTGCCTAATTTTAATAAAAGTTCTTTCTATACCTCGGGCACGATGGGTGGTGAGAAATCGACCACAAAGTCCGCCAAGATTTGGGACTTGATGGCCATCCGAGGTTGATACTCGATATCATACCCTCCGAGCTCAATGGCCTATTTGGCCAATCGACCCAATAACTCAGGTTGTGCAGTATGCTCTAGAGGGGGTAAGTTGACAGTACGCAGATATGGTGACATTGAAAGTAAGGCTTCAGCTTGCGTGAGGCACTTATCAGTGCGAGAGCCAATTTTTCCAGATGGGGATACCGGGTTTTGACGTCCCCCAAGGTTCGGCTTACATAATAAACAGGAAATTATGTACCTTGCTCTTCTCGAACCAGTAAGCCGCTTACCGCTATTTAGGACACCACCAGGTATAGGTATAATGTTTCATCCTCCTTGGGCGTGTACAACAAAGGCGGGCTAGTCATGTACCATTTCAGTTCTTCTAGGGCATGTTGGCATTCTGGAGTCCATTCGAAGCTGCTCTTTCTTTTGAGTATGGAGAAGAAATGGTGGCTTTTGTCCGATGACCTTGATATGAATCTTCCCAGGGCCGCTATCCGCCCTGTCAGCCATTGGACGACTTTTACATTGTTCACCACCGTGATCTTTTCGATGGCTTTTATTTTGTTAGGGTTGATCTCGATCCCCCTATTTGAAACCATGGAGCCTAGGAATTTGCTCGAGCCTACTCTGAAGGCACATTTCTCGGGGTTGAGCTTCATGTTGTAGCTTCTGAGGATGTTGAAAGTTTCCTGCAAATGGATCAGATGGTCCTCTGCACGCAGGGATTTGACTAATATATCATCAATATATACTTCCATTGATTTGCCAACTTGATGCTCGAACATTTTATTAACCAGGCGCTGGTATGTTGCTCCCGCGTTTTTTAGCCCGAAGGGCATTACATCATAGCAATATGTACTATACTTCCTGATGAACGAGGTTTTTTTCCTGTCCTTGTGGTTCATCTGAATTTGATTATACCCCGAGTAGGCATCGAGAAAAGTGAGGGTCTCGTGACCGGCCGTAACATCGATCAGACGATCGATATTAGGCAACGGGAAAGAATCTTTGGGGCATGCTTTATTCAAATCTTTATAATCTACGCACACTCTCAACTTGTTCCCTTTTTGGCACTACTACTACATTAGCTAGCCATTCAGGATACTTTACCTCCCTAATGGATCCGATTTTAAGAAGTTTCGCTACCTCTTCTTTGATGAAGGTATGCTTTACCTCGGGCTGCGGTCTTCTCTTTTGCTTTACGGGTTTGAATTTGGGATCAACGCTTAGCCTGTGGGAGGTTATTTCCGGCAGGATTCCTGTCATATCTAGGTAGGACCAAGCAAAACAGTCGATAATGTTACTAAGAAATTGAATAAGCCCTGTCCTGAGTTCGGGGATCAGCCCTGTCCCCAGGTATACCTTGCGATCCGGGAGGTGCTCGATCCACATGGCCTGCTCCAGTTCTTCGACTGTTGATATGGTCTCATTTGTTTCCTCGGGGGCGACGAAAGTTTGGGTGGCGAAGAAGTCTTCCTCGTCGTCTTTGGGGGTCTGCACACTTCCCTCCTCGTCTGAGATCGGGCATGTGAGGGTTGGCGCCTCATGGTGGACCGCGAACATTTCTTGCACTGCCCGCTATTCTCTATTTATGGCTGCGATACCATACCTCGTGGGAAACTTTATCACCTGGTGCAAGGTTGAGGGCACTGCCCTCATGTTGTGTATCCAAGGCCTGCCGAGTAAGGCGTTGTATCTCATGTCGCCGTCGATGACCTGGAACTCGGTGTTCTGGATTGCGCCAGACGTGTTGATCGGGAAAGTAATCTCTCCTTTCGTTATTTCGCCGATCATGTTGAAACCGTGGAGGATTCGAGGGATGGGAACGACTTGACTTCCGACCAGATTATGTTGGTCGAGCTGCCTGGGTCCACGAGCACGCGCTTTACCCTGGTGTTGTTTAAGAGAAACGAGATCACTAGCATGTCGTTATACGGTTCCGTCATAGTCTCGAGGTCCTCCTTGCTGAATATGAGGGTATCTTCGAGTACGCGTTCTCGGGTCGGTCCTTCTTCCGTAGCGGATGTCCTCGTTCGTTTGAACATGGGTCCTTGGGGAGCGGTGGTTTCCCCAATAATCATGTGGATGTTATGTTGGAGAACCTTCCCTTTCGTCCGAGTTGAATCCGGTGGTATGTCGGCCTCTAGAACGGTCGTGTCCTTTTCCTGTTTACCGAGCCGGACATTTCGACCTGAAATCAAGAGATCTTGGGCAAGAAAAAGTGTGAAAGATAATTTGCGTATTTGTGATGGAACCAACAAGAAAATAATCACTATTATTTTTAGCCCCACGGTGGGCGCCAAACTGTTTACCGTAAAAATGGTAACAATAATTAAATGTGTAAATGAGATTCTAAAAATACGTGATCTATTTTATGCTAGTTGTTAGAACAGATGATGCTAGGAATATGATGTTTAACGACGAAATGCAAGCTAAACGAGGCAGTAATCAAACCGAGGGGCTTACTGCCCTGGCTTCGGATTGGTCGATGGGGGACCTCAGGGTCGATACCTGGGCTCGATCTCGAGCTATCGGGGGTAGTCGGGAAGGGGATAACAGTTAAGATATGATTAAACAAGGCTCTATATGGCCAATACCAAGCAATAAATGAAGAACAAGTGAGGGATTGATAAATGCCAAAGTGGCTTTGAGTTAGTAAGAACGAGCGATTTAGAGAGAGAGAGAGAGAGAGATATATTATTGATCTTTTAGAGAAAATAGTTGGAGCAACATCAGCCAACCCGTTACAAAGTGATGGGGATCCCCTTTATATAGGAGGGAAATCCGTCATAGTACAAAACGTGTTAACCGTGAAGGCGTGGAGATATGGTGGCTGGACGTGACATCTTGAAATAGGCCCCCGGATAGGCCAGCTTTGTCAGATTAAGCCGTGTGCCTTGGGAACTCCCCTCTCGCCTGTTGTAGCCCGCTATAGCTGTCGGAATGCGGTGTCCTTTGGGCCGGTATCTGACGACCCCCGAAGGTAAGTCTCGACCTTGACTCCGAGCTTCGAGGGGCATGACCGCGAGACGGCCCTACGATGGGGAAATCGGGCCCCGGGTTCGCCGTATACAACTTGGTTTCCAACGGAAGTATCACTACGTCGACGTTGGGTTTGATAGTTCTGCTTATACTCTTGGAGTATCTACAAGGCCAGTCCTGATCTTTAATTACTAGTAGTATAATTACTAGTCATGCAAGGTTTTGCTTTTCAATTTTGAAGCATAAAGGATGTCGCCAAATAAATAGTAAATAATATATTTTGGCCAAGAAATGCATGAGAGTATTGCGTGTTGTCTTCAAAGGGATGCTTGGCGTTACAAATTCTTGCCAATTTCTTTAGATTTTGCTGCATCATAACGGATTGAATAAAGTTTTGCACCAGTGAAAGATGTAATGTTATGGTAATTAATAAAATAATTGAAGGAATCTGCAAATCCATAAGTATTTGGAGTTACGTCACTGTGGGAAGGAAAATAAATGATGTCGTACCAATACTTCAACCCCTGCCTAAGTTTCAATTTTGCCGGGCAAGTATTGAAATTGGGAACATTTGTAGGCATATAAAATTTATTGGAATTAAATTCATAAAATATTTTGGACTATATTTTAAATAAAACATATATTAATTCAAATAATTTTATTAGGCTAATATAATTGAATTAATTATATAAATCAAGTATATATGGATTAAATAAATAAGTCCAAATTTAGTGGGCTAACCCATTTAATTGGGCTACAAGCGATGAACCCACTTTATTAGACCCAAGATGGCATCTTCCTAGAGGCCCAGTGCCACGTGTCAAATGACGTGGCATGCCAAGTCAAACGAAAGAGCCACTAGGATTGTGCCATATGTCAAAATGACAAGGCATGCCAAGTCACATTAAAAAGCCAATGAAACCGCGCTACGTGTGCAAGTGACATGTTATGACCAATCAAACGCGGCCTTGTCACACTTCGATTTGATTGGTCGGAAAGAGTTTGTTCTTATCATAACTCTTCTTTCCCACAACTATAAATAGGGGTCTTCATAACCCAGAAAAGATATCAGAAGTTATAACAAGAAGCAAGAGAGAGCTCGTGGATCAAATGCCGCAAATTTCTTTACAAGTTTCAAGCTTCAAGCAATCAAGTTAAAGTTCAAGAAGGAAGAACAAATCAAGTTCAAGCTGAAGAACGAAGAACAAATCAAGTACAAGAACGAATAACAAATCAAGATTCAAGGAGTACGAGTTCAAATCAAAGTTCGTGCTAATTGAATTCAAGACCATCGTTCGTGGCAGCAAATACATTTTCAAGATCAAGCTCAAAGGCCCTTGAATTTATTTACTATTGAAAAGAAGAATCAGAGGATTCATAGAGATTGTAACGCTCAAATTATTTGAAATAAAATACTGCGATTATTGCAATATTTTTCGATCGCTCGATTTTATTTTCTTGACGCAAATTTATTGTCTACAACCACTTTCCCTAGAAAAATTCCGCAAAATCTAAAATTGTCCCCCAACTATCTAACCACGATAGTGTGATGACCCAAAAGGTAATCACTTGATTTACGAGTAAATTCTGTGCTCCGAGGCCTTAAAAGACTCATTTTTCCTCACCTCGTTTTGCGTGCGCGATTCGGGCGAATATCCGGAACGCTTTTTATGTGGAAATGTGATGAAAATGTTAACTTGGCCTTTAAAATTAAATTTAAGTTGTCTTCGGTCAATATTTTGGGTAAACGGACCCGAACTTGTGATTTGACGGTCCCGGAGGGTCCGTAGGAAAATATGGGACTTGGACGTATGCCCGTAATCGAATTTCCGAGGTCCCAAGCCCGAGAAATGAATTTTTGATAGAATTATTTTACTGAAAATATAAGAGTTTTTGGAAATTTGATTATATTTGAAATTTATGGTATCGGGCCCGTATTTTGGTTCCGGAGCCCTGTCACGACCCTGGTTTGCCCTCCCTGAACCATCGTGACGGCACCTAGTCTCTTTGACTAGGTAAGCCTAATTTACGGAAGAAAAACCAAAATTTGCGGAAGTAAAACAATTTAAAACAGAAATAACGTAGTAACAGTGTTTAAATGTGCCGCTCGGCTCACACCATGTTTAAGTCTCAATACCAATACATAAATCCAAGACCCGGAAACCCATGAATCACAAGCTAAGATCAATACTACATAGCTCTAACTCCGGAATGTCTAATAAGAACAGAAAAAAATACATAAGGGCTAAATTCTAAAAGCAGGAATAGAAAGAGACTTCTCGGTCTGCGGACGCGGCAGATGTACCTTGAAGTCTCTAGAGCATTCGCATCCTTAAGGATGATATGCCTGAGTAGCGATACCTGGATCTGCACATGAAAAACATGCGCAGAAGAGGAATGAGTACACCACATCGGTACTCAGTAAGTGCCAAGCCTAACCTCGATTGAGTAGTGACGAGAAAGATCAGGGTCCTACTGAGATTAAATAAATATAAGTTGACAGGATAAGATAAACAGTACAATTGAGAATCTACAGTAAGAATCTATACAGGATAATAAGAGTACAATAACGGAAACAGAGATGAAGGTAAACCACAAGGAAGTACCACTCATAACAAGGATGATAACCGGGGATCTCTTGGTATCTCGAGGATCTCTTGGTATCCTCAATATATGCTAAAGATCTCTTGGTATCCCGAGGATCTCTTGGTATCCTCAATAAATGCTAGGGATCTCACGGTATCCCGAGGATCTCTTGGTATCCTCAATATACGTGCCAGGGATCTCTTGGTATCCTGCACCTTAGTTCAGATCATAAATACGTACAGGGGATCTCCCAGGATGCCGTCCCGTAGTCCCAAAGTAAAAACACATAGCAGCAACACAAGAATACCCAATTAAGCTAAATTTCGTACCAAGTAAACAGTTAATTCTAGCCTAACATGCTTCACGTAATGCAATTAAGGCAGTTTAAGCAAATAGGCAATTAAGTCAATTAAACATGCTTTTCTAAACTAGCAACAGTCTAAATTCACAAGTAGAATAAAATAGGAAAGAGAACTCAATTGAAATACTTAAGGAAAAACCGGATTTTCAACAATTAGCTCAAGTACGCGCTCGTCACCTCACGTACAAGGCATTTCAATTATCAAATATATCATATCCTAAGGGGAAGGTCCCCCACACAAGGTTAGACAAGCCACTTACCTCGAACCCGTTCAAAAATCAACCCGAAACCACGCTCTTGCCACTAGTACTCGACTCCAAATGGCCCAAATCTATTCAATTCAATTGCATAATGTAAATAACACTTCAAGTAACTGATTCTACAATTAAATTCTAAGCTAATACGCAAAATTATGTATAATGACCAAAACGCCCCTCGGGCCCACGTCTCGGAATTGGGTAAAATTTATATTTTCAGAATCCTCACGCTCTCACGGGTTCATGCATATCAAAATTATCCAAATCTAAGGTCAAATTCCCAATCAAAAGTCGAATTCTAGGTTTAATAACTTTCTTCCAATTTTTAATTTTCATCTCCAATCCGAAATTAAATGATGAAACTAACTATAGATTGATGGAATATAACTAGAAAAGGTTAAAAAATCGTTACCCAATGATCTCCTCTTCAATTTTCTCTCAAAATCGCCCTTTCCCGAGCTCCAAATCGAATTTCCAACTTTTGAAACTAAACACTCAAAATTTTATATTTCTGCCCAGCTGTTTCTGCATTTGCGGTCAAGAGACTACATCTGCGGTCCCGCTTCTGCGGAACTAATGTCGCATCTGCGACTTTTCACTTAATGACCAATTTCCGCATCTACGACTCCCAATCTGCAGATGCAGTACCGCTTCTGCAGAAATACCACCGCTTCTGTGGTTCTTGAAGAAGTCCCCAATTTCCGCTTCTGCGGCCACTGAGCCGCTTCTGCGGTACCGCACTTGCGGAACCCAAACCGCATGTGCGGTTATGACAGAACCAGCAGCTGAAGCTGCAACTGAAATTTAAAAATCTTCCCGTCAACCATCCGAATTCCTCCCGAGACCTCCGGGACCTCAACCAAAGGCACCAACAAGCCACAAATAATTATCCAAACTTGTACCAATCCTTAGAACACCAAAAACAATATCGGAACCTCGAATTAACCATGGATTCAAGCCTAAGAACTCCAAAATTCTCAAAATACGCTTTCGATCAAAAAGTCTATCAAACCTCGTCCGAATGACCTGAAATTCTGCACGCACGTCACATTCAACACTACGGAGATACTACAACTTCCAGAATTCCATTCCGACACTCAGATCAAAATCTCACTATCGGACCAGAAAATTCAAAAATTCAACTTTCGGCATTCCAAGCCTAAATTATCTACGGACCCAAAACATAATCTGATCACGCCCCTAAGCCCGAAATCACCCAACGGAGCTAACAGAATCTTCATATTTTCATTCCGAGTCCGTCTTCATACTGTTCCGACTACGATCAACTTTCCAACACTTAAGCTCTCATTTAGGGGCTAAGTGTCCCAAAACTCTCCGAAACTCTGTCACGCCCCAACCTTAGGAGGCGTGGCTGGCACCCGGTGCCGTATTGGCCCGAGCGGACCACTCTATAACTCATTCATTCCTTGTGAAACTATCATGGGCCAAATTGCCACAACTCGTAATGTACAGTTGTAAGTAGGCAAATGCTATATTAATGAACCATCGTTCACAAAATATTAATACATATGGGCCGTCAAGGCCTCTGACATACTGTACAACATGAACCTTTGTCTACAAAGCCTCTAAGATTATTTGACATCAAATGTGATAGGGTACCGCTGACACATAAGTATGTAGTAAAACTCTGACACGATGACTCATAAACTCGGCTGCACTCCGAATGAGCTGGAGTCTTACCGATCCTTCACTGAATGTCAATCTCGTCTACAATGAGTGATCGTCAAACTGATTATCTATACCTGCAGGCATGAATGCAGCATCCGCAACAAAAGGACGTTAGTACAAATAATGTACTGAGTATGTAAGGCAGAACTAAAATATAACAAAAAGTCAATATTAATTAATGACATATAAGAATCAACCTGCATCTGTGAAGCGCCACTGTATATTTATACTTGCATATATAATGCTTCGCTTTGAGACTATTATTCATATTCTATGATGCATCACTACCCAACTGATCAGTGGTAACTGCCCCACCGGCCGTAGCGCGGTGGTAAATGCATGACTGCCCGACCGACCGTAGCTCGATAGTGAATATGTAACTGCCCAACCGGCCGTAGCTCGGTGGTAAATGTGTAACTACCCAACCAGCCGTAGCTCAGTGGGAAATAAATGACTGCCTGACCGGTGGTAAATAATAATACATAACTGCCCAACCGGTGGTAACTGCCCGACCGACCGTAGCGCGATGGTAAATGAATGAACTTGCATGTACATCTATCTCTATATTATAAACATTAATATTTCTATCATATAGCTCAATAGGAAATTAGATACCTACTTAGACATGCTTGAATATCACTTTACGAGAATAAGTAACACAGACATTCTTAACTGCTAAGAGTAGAACCACTTATGAAATAGCATTACGTTTACGTTTCGTTACTTGGATCATACCAAAAGAAAGAAGGGATAGCCTTAACATACCTGAGATAACTCTCTTGACAATCCCTCTAATTCATATTAATTGCGACAATAAGCATCCATTAATGTGTTGAAGGTGACTATAGCTGGCTGACAACCTTCCATACTCGCAAGCCCAAACATTCCCATGAATCAAAATCCCAAGTTTTTCATACCCATTTGACATAAGAGGAACACTAATTAATGATCACACAAGAGAAGGAAGGAGAGTCACTGTTTCAGATTATATATGCCAGGCTTATAGTATTTTTTATAGACTTCAAATTCGGATTTACCAAACTGTTAGTACATATTCAATATTTTTCTTTACATTGAATTGATGACTATGATATGTACAAATTATTGAGCTCACAAGTAGGATTCACAAGTTTTAACATATGAGCATCAGTCATTGAAAAAGATAGTTGAAGTATTACTTAGATTCTTCAACTCACTGCTCACCAATATTATTTACTGAGAATACAAACACAATTCAAGTAGCCTAGATACCTTAAACTTTCAGTGACTATAAAATATTGATCGTCAACATGAATACAGAAAAGGTTCAATAGTAGATACTATTAATTTAGGATTCAAACTTTTATTTGACATCCTACTAGCCATTTCACCTTATCACATTTTAAAGCACTATTGTAAACACTTCCGTCAACCTCTAAAAATTATTCTGTCTAAAATAAGCTTGATATAATAATCTATATATACTCCTCTTAATTGGAATTGAGGTAGCAATTTCTAAAAGCAGACGACAAAAAATATAGATGTGACAACTTTATTTTACAAGTGAACTAAACAAGACAAATGATCCTTACCCCTCTTCGTGTACTTCCCTTGTCACTCCAAAAATTCAAATAAGCATAATCTTAAAGTAGATATGGAAGAATATATAGAAGAACATGGGAACCTTTGTCAAACCTTGTCAAGGAATTGTAAATGATATGTACTGACGTTTGCTCAACATCAACCCCCCTAAATATGCCACCTCATTGAGTGAACTTAGGAGTCACATTTTACTAAGGCATTTGCTGCCAAATCTCTAACATCCCACGTGGATGTTACCCCTCATAATTATCCACAAATTCTTAATTAATTTAATAATTTTTCACTCCAATCAATAATTAACCAATTATTCACATAATTAAGAATTATCTCAAATTACTTATAATACTACTCACTTTTAATACACTTTATATAACTTACTATCAAGGTCAAGTGGTACCATATAAAATTATTTCATTAAAACATCCATGTAAAAATACATATATTTTCTCAACTTCTAATTTTTCTAATCTCATATAAAGAGTACAAATATTTCGTATGCTTAATTTTTAAAATGGTAAAAAGAGAACCTTCTTTTCTTGTGAAAAAAATAATTTATATCTTTACAATAAGGAAATTCTTTTTTGCACTATAAATTCTCAAAACGGAAAAAGGCTAACTTTTCTTATGATAAAATACTATATACTCTTATAATAAATAAAACCTCATTTATAAACTCCCACATGTTATGTATTTAATTTAAAACTTATCACAACCATATAAAATCGTATCTATCAGCTTTTACCGAAAATGGTTTATTTCAAATAAAATACATATCAAACCAATAAATAGTAGATTCGAAATTCTTCAAACTTACAGAGGCTTGCATCCCTATCTTCATGTATAACCTTAATCCCTTCCAATTCCTATGTTATTACTTTGACGAATCCTAACGTTAAAATACGGGATGTAACTTCCTTCTCCCATTTAGAACATTCGTCTTCGAATGTTAACTCTTAGAGATTTGCAAAATTTTCACTAGGGCCTCCTACGTAAATTAAACTTAAAACCCAAATTATTTCTGAAGTCTCGACTATTCACAACTTTTTGTACTTGAGTATCTTGTATCTTCTTCACCTTTACCGTACTTACTTTTCAATCGTGCATTGTCTTTTCTGTTTCTTTCATAACCTTCCTTTCACATAGGCAAAAATTACATCTACGCCTTAAAGCTCTATTATGATAGCACCTATAGTGCATACAAAATTTAGTGGAAACTTTATACTGAGTTCTTACGACTCAGATCTATGGCATGATCTGGAATAAAAAAAAAGATAATATTTCCTAAATGCCCTATAGCCTCTCAATTATAAATGTGGCGTGCAACACACCATAAGTGAGACTCTAATAAGCACGGCTTTGTAGACTCCCTAGGACACGACCCGCTCTGATACCACTTTGTCACGTCCCAACCTTGGAAGGCGTGGCTGGCACCCAATGTCGTACTGGCCCGAGCGAACCACTCTTTAACTCATTCATTCCATGTGTAACTATCATGGGCCAAACTGCCACAACTCGTAATGTACAATTGTAAGTGGGCAAATGTTATATTAATGAACCATCGTTTATAAAACATTAATACATATGGGCCGTCAAGGCATCTGACATACTGTACAACATGAACCTCTGTCTACAAAGCCTCTAAGATTATTTGACATCAAATGGGACAGGGTACCGCTGACCCATAAGTATGTAGTAAAATTCTGAAACGATAACTCATAGACTCGGCTGCACTCCGAATGAGGTGGAGTCTTACCGATCCTTCACTGAACGCCAATCTCGTCTACAATGAGTGATTGTCAAACTGATTATCTATACCTGCAGGCATGAATGCAGCGTCCCCAACTAAAGGACGTCAGTACGAATAATGTACTGAGTAAGTAAGGCAGAACTGGAATATAACAATAAGTCTACATTAATTAAGGACATATAAGAATCAACCTGCATCTCTGAAGCGCCACCGTATATTCATACTTGCATATATAATGCTTCACTTTGAGACTATTATTCATATCGTATGATGCATGACTGCCCAATAGATCAGTGGTAACTGCCCGACCGGCCATAGCGCAGTGGTAAATACATGATTTCCCGACCGACCGTAACTCGGTGGTAAATGTGTAACTACCCAACCGGCCGTAGCTCGGTTGTAAATGCATGACTGCCCGACCGGTGGTAAATAATAATACATAACTGCCCAACCGGTGATAACTGCCCGTCCGGTCGTAGCGCGGTGGCAAATGAATGAACTTGCATGTACATCTATCCCTATATTATAAACATTAATATTTATATCATATACCTCAATAGGGAACTAGATACCTACTTAGACATGCTTGAATATCACTTTACGAGAATGAATAACATAGACATCCTTAACTGCTAAGAGTAGAACCACTTATGAAATAGCATTACGTTTACGTTTCTTTACTTGGATCATGCCAAAAGAAAAAAGGGATAGCCTTAACATACCAGGGATGACTCTCTTAACAATCCCTCTAATACATATTAATTGCGATAATAAACATCCATTAATGTGTTGAAAGTGACTATATCTGGCTGACAACCTTCCATACTCATAAGCCCAAACATTCCCATGAATCAAAATCCCAAGTTTTTCATACCCATTTGACATAAGAGGAACAATAATTAATGATCACACAAGAGAAGGAAGGAGAGGCACTGTTTCAGATTATATATGCCTGGCTTATAGTATGTTTTATAAACTTCAAATTCGGATTTACCAAACTGTTAGTACATAATCAATATTTTCCTTTACCAATAAATGAATTGATGTCAATATGATATGTACAAATTATTAAGCTCACAAGTAAGATTCACAAGTTTTAACATATGAACATCAGTCATTGAAAAAGATAGTCGAAGTATTACTTAGATTCTTCAACTCACTTCTCACCAATATTATTTACTGAGAATACAAACACAATTCAAGTAGCCTAGATACCTTAAACTTTAAGTGACTATAAAATATTGATCGTCAACATGAATGCAGAAATGGTTCAACAGTAGATACTATTAATTTAGGTTATTCAAACTTTTATTTGACATCCTACTAGCCATTTCACCTTATCACATTTTAAAGCACTATTGTAAACACTTCCGTCAACCTCTAAAAATTATTTTGTCAAAAATAAGCTTGATATAATAATCTATATAGATATACTACTCTTAATTGGAATTGAGGTAGCAATTTCTAAAGGCAGACGACAAAAAACTAGATGTGACAACTTTATTTTACAAGTGAACTAGACAAGACAAATGATCCTTACCCCTCTTCGTGTACTTCCCTTGTCACTCCAAAAATCCAAATAAGCATAATCTTAAAGTAGATATGGAAGAATATATAGAAGAACATGGGAACTTTTGTCAAACCTTGTCAAGGAATTGTAAATGATATATACTGACGTTTGCTCAACATCAACCCCCCTAAATATGCCACCTCATTGAGTGAACTTAGGAGTCACATTTTGCTAAGGCATTTGCTGCCAAATCTCTAACATCTCACGTGGATGTTACCCCCTCATAATTATCCACAAATTCCTAATTAATTTAATAATTTTTCACTCCAATCAATAATTAACCAATTATTCACATAATTAAGAATTATCTCAAATTACTTATAATACTACTTACTTTTAATACACTTTATATAACTTACTATCAAGGTCAAGTGGTACCATATAAAATTATTTCATTAAAATATCCATGTAAAAATACATATATTTTCTCAACTTCTAATTTTTCTAATCTCATATAAAGAGTACAAATTTTTCGTATGCTTAATTTTTAAAATGGTAAAAAGAGAACCTTCTTTTCTTGTGAAAAAAATAATTTATATCTTTACAATAAAGAAATTCATTTTTGCACTATAAATTCTCAAAACGGAAAAAGGATAACTTTTCTTATGATAAAATATTATATACTCTTATAATAAATAAAACCTCATTTATAAACTCCCGCATGTTATGTATTTAATTTAAAACTTATCACAACCATATAAAATCGTATCTATCAGCTTTTACCGAAAATGGTTTATTTCAAATAAAATACATATCAAACCAATAAATAGTAGATTCGAAATTCTTCAAACTTACAGGGGCTTGCATCCATATCTTCATGTATAACCTTAATCCCTTCCAACTCCTATGTTATTACTTTGACGAATCCTAACGTTAAAATACGGGATGTAACAAACTCGACACCGAACATCCCCACAAATCAAAATAACAGAATTAAACTAGGGAAAAGCAGTTAATAGGGGATCAGGGCGTTGATTCTTAAGACGACCGGCCGAGTCGTCACATCCTCCTATACTTAAACATTCGTTCGTCCTCGAATGAGAATAAAGAAATACCTGAAGTAGTGAAAAGATGAGGGTAACGGCTGTGCATATCCTGCTCGGTCTCCCAGGTCGCCTCCTTGACCGGTTGACCCCGCCACTGAACCTTCACGGATGCAATGTTCTTTGACCTCAGCTTTCTAACCTGCCTATCCAATATTTCCACTGGCTCCTCAACATAGGTTAGATCCTTGTCCAACTGGACTGAACTGAAATCCAACACGTGTGACGGGTTACCGTGATACCTTCGGAGCATCGAAACATGAAATACCGGATGAACTCCTGCCAAGCTGGGAGGTAAGGCAAGCTCATAAGAAACCTCCCCAACACGCCTCAATATCTCAAAAGGGCCAGTAAATCTCAGACTCAACTTTCCTCTCTTTTCGAATCTCATAACGCCCTTCATAGGCGAGACCCGAAGCAGAACCCGCTCTCCAACCATATAGGAAGCATCACAAACCTTTCGGTCTGCATAACTCTTCTGTCTGGACTGGGCTCTGCGGAGTCTATCCTGAATCACCTTAAACTTCTCCAACGCATCCTGAACTAAGTCTGTGCCCCAGACCAACCCACCGGGGATCTACACCGTCTCCCATATAAAGCCTCATACGGTGCCATCTGAATGCTGGACTGATAGCTATTGTTATAAGCAAACTCCACCAATGGCAAGAACTGATCCAAAGACCCTCTAAACTCAATCACACACGCACGGAGCATATCCTCAAGAATCTGAATAACACTCAAACTGTCTGTCCATCTGAGGGTGAAATGTGTCGACGCCCCCTTTTCCTCTAACAGTAGGGTCAGAAATCGGGTATACGACATTGGGAGGACAACTCTATTCCCTTTCGAGAATTGGGTTTGGAAGTTGAAAAGTCGCCACCTAATGATTATAGTGCATTAGGACATTTAA
The DNA here is from genome assembly GCF_000715075.1 of Nicotiana tabacum. Classification (NCBI taxonomy): domain Eukaryota; kingdom Viridiplantae; phylum Streptophyta; class Magnoliopsida; order Solanales; family Solanaceae; genus Nicotiana; species Nicotiana tabacum. The sequence goes on along the minus strand of NC_134099.1, from coordinate 139,790,752 downwards.
GAAGGGTTTGAGATGAAGAGACCAGAGATTAGGGTAAGGGTTAGAAATTATCCCGAGGGGAAGGTGTTAGGCACCCCTCAAGATCCACTAGTGTGGTTCCCGGCCATGTTGCAATTGTGACTTTACAAGTAAACAATCAAGGCTCAAATAAGGATTCGCACATAAGATTGCGACCAAGTTGAAAATTTTCAAAGATAAGTAGAGAAGGCAGAAATTCATGAAAAAGAGATTTGAACAGTTTTACAAGAAGAGATGAAAGCAAGTAAAGGGAGAGGAGTCCTAAATTTATAATTAATATGGATCACTTCAATACAATACCCAACGATCACTCCTCAGAAGAGGGGTCGCGCGTGATATTAGCGCATCGGTCATCATATCCATATCTACCTTCCCCACCCCGTTAAGGTATTTAAACGTGATCTGTCTCGTTTACTTATTGCATGCTAGTACCCGTCCCAACCTATCAGTCCCGGGGTATCAAGACTTCTAATCCTAAAGGGGAAGGAAAGGGATATAGGGATATATGGGGTTCAAAGGTTAAAATTCTAATTGCGACATACAAAACAAGTAACAAATATAAGGATGAACAAAACAAATAGGTAAGGCTCAAGTAAACCCCTTAATTAAACAAACACTTAGTTTAACATGTCTTAGCATATACTGATTTGGTCTTAAGTTAAAAATTAAGCGGCGAGCGGACTGGTTCAACACATACATTTAGACAGAAAGCCTACATTAGGCAACACGGATCCGATTGTCAGAGATTAAGGTATTTCAAGCGAGTGATTTAAAAGGTACTGGTTTCAGGAAAAAGTAGTCTAATGCAAAGGGGTTTTGAAAAGAAAGTATGGACTACAGTAAAAATAAAACACAGAAATGGTTGTGAAAGAGTTTCAGAGATAGAAATATCTAAGGAAAGGGTAAGTTGCAACTGTTTTAAAAGACAATTTCAGGGTCTGAGTAAAACGTTTAGACAGAATGTTTAGAAAGAAACTATTTCAGAAAAAGATGTCGATTTGAGGGATTTAAAAGCATATTGAGTCAAGAGAGTTTTTGTCAAAGAATTAAGACTTCTGAAATCGTTGCTGTATTAAGACGTTAAGGACCAGTTAATAGATTATTATTACTTTAACCGAATCAGACGAGTTTGATGCTGATCCTATAGGCATGATATTTATTTAGATTTTTTAAAACCTGTTATTGAACTTGTAAACGATGATTGGGTTAATTAACCCTACAGTTCGCCTAATGCATATGCATTCCTTATAGGCATGATCTCTATATACATTGATTACATGAACGTTAAGTCCTATAAGCATGATTTGTATGTGATTTGTAACACAATGAAGCGTTAACCCTATAGGTATGGTCTCTAGGTGATGTGGAACCAGAAATATTGAATAGCCCTATAGGCAGGATTTCTAAAAAATTACAATCCTAAAGCATGGTTTCTACCCTACTGATGCAAGAATGTAAAACCCCTCCCACACCCTTTTACTATATTCCCCAAATTCTTTATACAAATTATTGCAGACCAAAAGAAAGAAAATAAATACATTAAAAACTAACAGCTAGATCCGAGCAGCCTAATTCAATCTTAATGTCCAACAACATGTGATTAACCAATTCCGAATTTCCAAAGCCTTCTCTTTATCCAAAGTGTTTCAAAGTTCCAAAGAATCTCAAGGATTCCCGGCATTGCTTACACTCAGGATACCATTTAGAATTAGAATAGTGCAGCGCGGAATAGCCAGCCCTCAGGCATCCAAGTTCAGTGGGAGCTCAAGGGTCCCAAAGCATGGCTTACCAAAGAGGGGCAAAACTTAGAACTAGGAATGAGTGCAAAGTGAAAGAGGGATTGAGGAGCCCTAGCAAATGGTGGTCATACCTAGCCATAGGTGTTGACTGGCACACCTCTGACCATTTGTTTAGTCCAAACAAGTTAAGAGCAGACCTTAGAGGTCAGACCTGAGTCTAGATGGTGATTAGGACACCACCAGACCCAAATCAGGCTCAGCATATACAGGGGAAAAGGGAAGTGGGAATTGATTCGAGTAAAGGGTTCAAAAGAACCTAGTTCAAAGTCATGGGCAGCAATAACAGGGTGCTGCCATGGCTAGAACTGTACTCTCATACAAAGGGGTAAAGGGAAGGGATTCACATGAGAAGAGCACATACAAAGTTGCAAAAACATAAGGAAAGAAAGCATAACAGACTAAGATGTAAACGCATGGTGAAAGAGAGAGTATGACAGGCTAGGAAATAAACACATAGTCAAGGGGGCATTATTTAACTAAGAATGACATACCAGTTGCAAGTACTAGAATAGAAAGTAAACAACCAGAAGTCAGCAGGAGAAAAATCGAGTCTTCAGCAAATACTTGAGAGTTCAAAGGGAACTCAAGAATGTTTCAGAAAGTAGAAAGAGAAGAGGAGCAGAGTGCTCAATACTAGAAGTTGAGAAAGTAGTAGTAGAGAAAAGTTCGAAGTCTTTCTGTGTATCTGAATTCTGAAGTGTTTTGTTTGTTTGAATTCTGAAGTGTTTTGTGTGTTTGAATTTTGAAGTGTTGTGTGTTTGAATTCTGAAGTGTTTTGTGTGTGTGAATTCTGAAGTGTTGTGTCTCTTTGAATTCTGAAGTGTTTTGTGTCTGTTTGTGTTAAGAGAGGAGCAGGTATTTATACTTTGAAATCAGGGTAAGCAAGGCAAGAAAATAATCATGTATCAATTAAAATCAATCAATAGCAGAGATTCCTTTATTTAAGGAGTCCAAATTTGAACGGTAAAAGGCAGAAATTATTTAAGGAAAGGGGATCAAGTAACACATTGTGCATAGCAAACAAATAAGGGGTAAATACATAGGGGAGAATTTGAAATACACGGTTAAATATATAAGGCAAGGAGTAAATCAATTAGTACATAGTAAATCAGGGAATCAGAGATTCAAAATCACTAATGAACCGAGTCAGAAAATAGGGGAATCGAAAGGTTAGAGAGGGTCTTCAAATTAAATAAGGAAAGAATCAATCAGGCTTACACAAGGAAGTCTGAAATCAGTCCAAAAATCAGAGGTTATTCTGAGTGGGAAATTCTACCTATAAAGAGTGCATAAGCTTTAAACATGCGAGGCTGGATTCAAAACAAAGAAAAGTGTCATGCAATAAAAAATCAGTGAGTAGTGGACTATAGGCAAGAGGGAATATCAGATAGCATGCAGAAGGTCAGGCAAAGATGAAACAACTTCAGGAACTCAGAAATTAGGGCTTTGAAACCAAACAAGTTCAGAGATGGGAAGCAAACAAGTCACGTAATAAGTGGCCTCAAGAACTCGAATGAAACCCCCAAATTCTAGGGTTTTTACCATTAATCGAGTGTAGAGACGAAAGCAAGTAAATCAGGCAGGAATAACAACAAAATAAGTTCAGAAAACCAAAAGGAACTTAAGACCTTAAACATTTCATGAAAACATAATAAAAGAACAAGATACAGTAAAAGAAATTATAAGGAAACGGTAGAAGAAAGTATAGTAGAAGAAAAACACACAAGAATCACAGTAGAACAAATACAGTAAAAACACATGAGAGTCACAGTAGAGCAAGTAAAGCTAAAGAACCCTAAGTCGAAGAAGATGAACGGTTTTGAAAGCAAAGTTTTGAAAGAAACTTCGAGAGGTCGTTTGAAAACCTTAAAATAAACATAGATCTAGAATATATCTAGAGAAATTAGGAGAACCTCGAAAGGGTAGGGTTTCAAAAGAACCCTAGAGGCGAGAAAGGCCTGGAAAAGGTCTGATCTGAGTCAGATGAGTCAGAGATAGGCTCATAGGACCAGGACATGCCGGAGAAAAGCCGGAGATGGCCGTGAAACTTGAATCGGCGGAGATCTGAGCAAAAACCTTCAAGGTCAGACCTCGATTCTTCAAGCAGCAAGTGTACAAGAGCACATGGAGGTGAGTACAGGTCACCCAGGGCTTGGGATGCCATGGGTTCCGGTAAAACAGGGTAGAAACCGGTGGGGAAGATTAGGGTTTCGGAGAAGGCTAGAGAGAGTTTGAGAGGACGAGGGTTTAGAGGCGGCGTATCTGATAGAAGTGATTTAGGGTTAGGGTGTGAGTGAGAATTAAAAAGGAAAGAACTGATCGTGGCCGTTGATCAGAATGATCAACTGCCTGGATTAAAAGGGGAGGCCGGGCGGGTTAGGTTAGTTGGGTCAGGGGCGGGCTAAATTGAAATTGGGTCGTTTGATTTGGGGATTGAAATTGGGTAGAATTGGTGTGCAATTTGGGCTGTAATTGAAATGCAACTGGGGCTAGGTTTTAAATAGCCACTTTTCCCCTTTCTATTTTATAAAAATAGTAATAACGATTTTAAAAGCAAATTAAAAATACTAGGTAAGCAAATATTATATAAATATTAATTTAAAAATATTGGAGCAAATTTTATTGTTATAAAATGCTATTAATTACAAAATAGGCTATAATCGCAATTATATGCAATTTAGCTTTAAAAATGCCAAATAAATTGGTAAAAATATGCAAAAGTCACATTAATTATATTTTGGTGTAAATATGAGAATGAAATAAGTTATTCATCAAAAATGATAATTTTGGGAATAATTTTGGATTTTTGTGGTACTAAAATTGGCAGTAAATTGGTTTAAAAATCACAAAAATACCAAAACTCTTGGGTGTGCTTATATATGCACATATATGCTATTTTGAAAATATTTTGGGTATAAAATACATAGGGAAAAATTGGGTATCAACAACTGCCCCTCTTTACCCGAGGAGGATGAAAGAGTTGTCGGGTAAAGACAAGATGGCCAATTTTGACCGGAAACGGCGATTGAAAAAGAACTTTGACCGCGCTTTGGATTCTGAGCTGCCTACATATCCCTGGTTTTACAGGAATCAGGCCATATGTAGTTCAGGAACCATTGACGGAATGTGTCGATGGAGATTCGAAAAGACGGACGCGATGGTCAAATTTAAAAGGTGTTTGGAGTCGAATAGATTGCAGAGAACCAGAGCGGGATCGCTCCTGCTGAGGCGGCCGTGGGCCAGCCGGTGTACCTGCAAATGAGAAATGTGGCGTATATTGTGCATAATTAAAACATGATGCAAGTTCCCATTGGACCATGAATGTTGTCTTCGGACGGTTAGGATGACATCCTCAGACTATGACGTCCTGGGCCATGAAGAGCATAAAAAATAAAGATTCGCAAGCCATGAAATGGTGTTCTCGGGATATACAAGTGGTGCCTCCAAACTATGACGCCTTTGAATAAGTTGGCGATCTTTCAGCCCATGAAAAGGTGGCAATCTTTCAGCCAAATGAATGCAAAGGGTGGCGATCTTTCAGCCAAAGCGAGAATTTAAATGCAGGTGGCGATATTTTAGCCAAAGCGTGAATTTAAATGCAGGTGGCGATATTTCAGCCGAAGTGAGAGATTGAATGCAGGTGGCGATATTTCAGCCGTTCTAAAAAAAATAAAGTGGCGATATTTCAGCCAAAGCGCGAATTTAAATGCAGGTGGCGATATTTCAGCCGAAGTGGGAGATTGAATGCAGGTGGCGATATTTCAGCCGTTCGAAAAAAAATAAAGTGGCAATATCTCAGCCATGCGGGATGGAGACAATGCTTAGTCTCGGAAGGCAGATAAGTAGCCTTATGCAGGATGGAGGTAGAGCTTAACCTCGGAAGGCAGAAGATAGCCTTATGCAAAATGCAGATGGAGGCAGAGCTTAGTCTCGAAGGCAGAAGATAGCCTTATGCAGGATGGAGGTAGAGCTTAACCTCGGAAGGCAGAAAAGTAGCCTTATGCAAAATGCAGATGGAGACAAAGCTTAGTCTCGAAAGGCAGAAGATAGCCTTATGCAGGATGGAGGTAGAGCTTAACCTCGGAAGGAAGAAGATAGCCTTATGCAACATGTAGATGGAGACAGAGCTTAGTCTCGAAAGGTAGAAGATAGCCTTATGCAGGATGGAGGTAGAGCTTAACCTCGGAAGGCAGAAAAGTAGCCTTATGCAAAATGCGGATGGAGACAGAGCTTAGTCTCGAAAGGCAGAAGATAGCCTTATGCAGGATGGAGGTAGAGCTTAACCTCGGAAGGCAGAAAAGTAGCCTTATGCAAAATGCAGATGGAGGTAGAGCTTAACCTCGGAAGGCAGAAAGGTAGCCTTATGCAATGCAGGGAAATGCAGATGAAGACAATGCTTAAACTCGGAAGGTAGAAAGGTAGCCTTATACAAGAATGCAGATGGAGACAGAGCTTAGTCTCGAAAGGCAGATAAGTAGCCTTATGCAGGATGGAGGTAGAGCTTAACCTCGAAAGGAAGATAAGTAGCCTTATGCAGTGCAAGAATGTAAAAGGATGATCAGTAGTAAGATCTCTTAGCTGATAACCGATTACGACAATATGACTGCTAGGGAGATTGGGTAGGGATAACAATTGCGGGCAAGTGATGATTCTGAGAAGTTGCATCCTTGGGAAAGTATGCGTACATAAATATACTTGACGATATTGCAAGTCGAGTGCCTGCATCCAAAGAAAATCGTGAGTTTTGTGAGGGGAAAGGTTAGTTCGTCTTTCCTGGGCTCTTGACGTTGTGTGTCATTGGGTAGCGTCGCTAAACAACAGCAATTCGGATAATAGTTATGCATGATTGAGTAAATATAACGTATATAATCGGAAATAGTTTTCTTTATAACCAACGACTGCGACGTGGTTCAGGACATTGCAACCTCTTTCCTCCGGAATTTTGAGGGTCCTCCTCAAAATTCTGCCCCAGTTTGCTGATCGGGCGTTTCTGACGGTTGTGCTAAATGACTAAAAAACATCTCTAGAATTTTGAGGGTTCTCCTCAAAATTCTGCCCCAGTTTGCTGGGCTGGTGCTTCTGGCGATGCGTGAACTAAAATTAACTTTGGAATTTTGAGGGCCCTCCTCAAAATTCTGCCCCGGCTCTAATAGCGGGGGAAAAATGGAATTTTTATTAAATTATGACCGAACCCATAGGGCTGCCTACGTATCCCCTCTTAAACGGGAATCAGGTTAAGCGTAGTTCAAATTACATCATTAAGGGAATCATAAGTATTTACACATAATATCGTTTCACTGCATCTGAATTGATTGGCTTCGGCCAGACTTCTCCATCCATCTCCGCAAGAATAAGGGCTCCTCTAGTTAGAACCCAGTGAACCATGTACGGACCCTGCCAATTAGGAGAGAACTTCCCCTTGGCCTCATCTTGATGTGGGAAGGCTTTGGACATTCTGTTCTGATATAGATGACCGTGGCAACCGCATTCATCCTTTTCCCATCTTTCTTTGGTACTGGCACGATGTTGGCTAACCATGTCGGATACTCTACCACTCTGAGAACCTTGGCTTTGACTTGCTTGGTAACCTCTTCTTTGATTTTCAAACTCATGTCGGGTTTGAATTTCCTGAGCTTCTGCTTTACCGGTGGGCATGTCGGGTCTGTTGGCAATTTGTGAGCTACAATGGATGTGCTGAGATCGGTCATATCATCATATGACCAGGCGAATATGTCTTCATATTCCTTTAGGAACTCCTTGTACTCTTTCTTTTCTGATGGTGGCAGGTGAACGCTAATGTGCATTCCTTTGACATTCTCTGCATCTCCCAGATTAACGACCTCAGTTTCATCCAAGTTAGACTTAGGCCTATTTTCAAAATTCTCAACTCCTCTAACGACCTCTTTCGGTATATCATCCTCTTTTGAGTCCGTATCCGTTTGTTGCGTTGTCTCATTGCAAGTCACAATCGTTGGTTCATCGTCAAGGCAAGTAATAGTAATGCTGTGTAAAATAAAGTGAATGATAGGAAAATAATAAGAGCGAGATATATAATAAACTGAAATGCTTCGATTAGATTCATAATTGTTTTGAATATCAGAGCTCTTTTCAAAATTAAAGACAATGTGGAAATAAAATCAACTAGTAAAAAATAAGAATGTGATGCATGGTGCTTTTGTTTAGCCTTGCTACCCTGAAACTTTCCGGGCCCTGGTGGTCCTGACCGACCAATTGGTGAGGCGTTCCCCTCGGTTCACAGCTTGTATAGAAGGGCCTTCCTCCCCTTCCTCCTCGAAAATAACACTGCAATCCATATCATCATCCTCCAGGAACAGATTCTTCACAGCTGCCAATGCTTCATCTTCCTCCGACCCATATATAGTATCTGCCGGCTGGAAAGTTTGCTCTAGGTGAGGTATCAGGTGGTCTAGTGGGTAGTAGGGACCGCGCCATGGTGGTGACCAGTGATTGAACTCCTCCCAAGTGTACTCATACCCCAAACCAAATGTAGTACCATATTTCTTCAGTTTGATGGGTTTGCGGATTCCCTGGAGGTTTTTGCCGAGTCCCTTTCTAGGTTCGTACCCACACCAATTCAGGATACTTTCGATCTTGTTATCCCACCATTTATCCTTGTCTACAACGTTGACTCGCTCGATGTGGTAGTATGTTTCTCCGCCTATTCTTCTCCTGCCTCCGATCATCGGGATGGTTTGGCGACTGTATATAGGGTTGCTACCGTCGCCATGAATGATCACTTCCTGATGATTCCATTCAAATTTTATAGCTTGGTGCAAGGTTGATGCCACAGCCCCAGCGGCGTGGATCCAGGGTCATCCTAGAAATAAATTGTAGGATGTCGGGACGTCTATAATTTGAAAGTCCATATCGAACCAGATAGGTCCCATCTGCAAGCATAGGCTAATTTCCCCAATGGTGGATCTTTGGGACCCATCAAAAGCTTTAACATTGATTGCTCCGTCTTTGATCTCGTGCAAACCTTTCCCCAATGTCCTGAGAGTTATTAGTGGACAAATGTTAAGGTTGGATCCTCCGTCAACCAAGATTCTGGTTATGAAATAATCTTCGCATTGCACGGTGATATGCAATGCCTTGTTGTGACTCAGTCCTTCTGGTGGTAACTCATCTTCGTGGAAGGTGATCTTGTGGCTTTCCAGCACTTGTCCTACCATATTCGCCATCTCGCCTCCCGTTATGTTGCTGGGAACATAAGCTTTACTCAATATTTTCATCAAGGCATTTTTGTGTACCTCAGAGCTTTGCAAAAGAGCCAGGATGGAAATCTGCGCTGGTGTTTTGTTCAGTTGTTCAACGACCGAGTATTCTTTGGCCTATATCTTTCTCCAAAGGTCATCAGGTCCAGTTTCGACAGACCGTCTAGAGGCTTGCTTGTTGGACTCAGCTAAATGTTTCGGAGTGTATATCCTGTCGGTTCTTGTCATGCCCTGTGCGGCGATCGCTTCTCCAGTATGTGTTTTCCCTTTTCTCCTAGCTTCCACAATGTAATCCCAAGGTATGGCGTTTGAATTGAATGGCGTCACTTCTTTCATGGAAACTGGAATAGGCATCCTCGAAGGTAACAAAACAACTTCAAACGGTACAGGTGCTTTTGGGGTCCCAAACTCAACCATAATTGGCCTCGGCGCCTTTGCAGGAGGCGCCTCAAACTCGAGTGGTACAGACACATTTATCTCATCGCCCTCAGAAGACTGGATCTGAACAACAATGGGATTGAGGGTGACCGTCATATTCTTAGGCTCCTCTCCTTCGGGAATCAACCCGATTGACCCTTTGGGGTCCCAATCATCCTCAATCTCGATCATATGAATGTCTCCACCCTTGTGGTCAGGCAGAGGGTTGTTGCGAACATTTGGAACGGGCTCCTTTGCTATAATGACCTTATTGTCAATCAAGGTCTGAATCTTGTCTTTCAACGAGCGACATTCGTTGATGGTATGGCCTTTCATCCCGGAATGGTATGCGCAGGTTTTGTTCGGGTTGACCCATTGGGAGGGATTTTCTGGAGTTATGGCTGGGATAGGGGCAACATAACCGGCTTCTTTAAGTCTTTCATATAGTTGGTCAATTGGTTCAGCAATGGCGGTATATTGTCTAGGAGGTCTACGGTTGAAATTTGGTCTGAGTCGAGGAAAGCTTTGGCGAGTAGGTGGTGATGGGTAATGAGAAGGTTGGGAGTTATATGCTTGGTACACAGGTGCGAGATGGGAATATCTTGGTGAAGTGGGTTGATATGTGGGTGGTGGAGGTGATTGGTAGGCGGGTGGTGGAATTTGGTATGTGGGTGAGGGTGCTTGGTAACCTGGGGAGGGTTGATATGTGAGTGGAGTTGAGGGATATGTTTGGTATTTGGTTCTTTACGCAACCATTACGGAATTCACGTCCCTTTTCTTTGTCGTGCCACCAGACTGTAAGGCTTTATTGGTGGCCTATAATGATTCGAGATTAGTGACCATACCATTCTTGATACCTTCTTCGATCCTTTCCCCCAACTTAATGATGTCGGAGAATTTCTGACCCTCTATCAGCATCAGCCTTTCATAGTATTGCGGATCTTGAGCCCGTACAAAAAACCTGTTCATCTGCTCTTCCTCTAAGGCTGGCCTGACCTTAGCAACTTCTGACCTCCAACGAGTAGCATACTCGCGAAAGGTTTCTGTGGGTTTCTTTTTTAGATTTTGAATGTAGAACACATCTGGTGCGTTCTCTGTGTTGAACCTGAATCGGTCCATAAAATCGGATGCCATGCTCACCCAACTTGTCCACTTCTTTGAATCCTGGCTGATGTACCAAGATAGGGCATCGCCCTTCAGGATCCTCATGAACAGTTTCATGCGGATCTTCTCGTCCCTTCCAACTCCTACCAGCTTATCATAATACATTTTTAGATGGAGCCTGGGATCACCTGTACCGTTGAACATCTCGAACTTGGGAGGTTTGTACCCCTCTAGGAGTTCAACATCTGGCTGAACACAAAGATCCTCGTAGTTCAACCCCTCAACGCCTTTGCTACCTTCGACACCCTGGACCCGACTGGCTAGCTTCTTGAGTTCAGTGGCCAAATTTCTATTAAGGGAGTCTTTATCGTCTGAGTCAGATGCACATGAGATTGGCTGGGTGTAGTGGGCTATAGTGTCTACAAAGACGGGAGTATTGTGAAGGTGGTTGTTTGTGGTGTTTTGCGGTTCAGGAATGAGCAGTGGAGTGTTATTGCATGTGTTGTAGGCTTGTGTGTGAGCGGGTTGTACTGGTGGTTGTGGGGTGTTCTGTGGAGGTGCGGGGTTCTAGGCGTTAACATCTAGGCGTGATTGATAGGCTTGCCAAGTTCCGGACTTGGTCCAATTCCTCCCGGAATTTCAGCAATGTCTGCTCAAGATGAGCAACAGTTCCCTTGGTAATTGGAGTATTCTGAGAAGTCTCCTCAATTTCCTTTCTAGTATTTGCATCTCCCATTTTGCTTTTGTTCCTGTTTCTGATAGGACTTGGAGGAGGAGGAGGTGGAGGGCCCTTGGATCTCGTACTGTATGATGATAGTGCCAGAATGCACGAACTAACCTTTGGGGAGGGGAATAAAAATAAAGAAAAACAAAAAGGTAACAAGTTAGTGCAGGTTATGAGAAGAAAATGTTGCAATATTTAAACATATTGTGTAAGAATATAAATCGCGTCCTAATTTGGGTGCCTCGTTGTGCCCGAGGTATTCCTAGCGACAAATTAAATTTGGAGAACTTATAATGCTAAATGCCTCATTTTATTGATAAAAATAAGACGAATCCCAAAACGACACTAAAATAGTGGAAAGTAAAAATGTCACTAATGGCTATTGGCCTTATTACATTAAAAGCGAAAAGAAAGACTCCTAACTACTCCGTCCCAGAAGGACCTTCTTCAGGTTGAATGTTCTCATTGATCAAGTCCTCCAGCTCGCGCAAATATTCCAGTAAAAATGCTATCGCCAGACGTTCTCCTTTGCCTTCCTCAACATTTTGATAGTCGATGACTCTTTTCCTCACTTTCCCTTCCAATTCCAGCAAGCTGTACTCCAGGTATTTTAGCTTCTCACTAGCCTTGGTGACTCTCTCTTTCCATTCGTTGATTTGGTTGCTCGATGGGAGGTTTCTCCATCAAGTCTGCAAGAGTGAAGGTATGTTTACCATACCAAAGTCAGGAACTTTGTCATTCATTTTCTGCAAAACAAAAAGGGTTAAGACCTCACCCCCACCGGACTCGACTATATAATACCAATAATCAGCATAAAAGCATTTAGTTCTCCAAATAAATGCACATAACATGGAGGTGTCCGTTTGGGTTTTGAGGAAACCCGATGGACTTTGGACATAGTCTATCTTTACGAGTCATTATGCGGACAACGTAACTGACTCGGCTAGGTTTGACCATGATGCATGAACAGTTTAACGGAATAAGGTTTCTACTTTTGAAGTGCTAGACAAGGTACCCTTGAGCGGACAACTCAAGAGGGAAAGGCGCGGAACCGTCGACTACACCGTTGATCGACTGGTTTTACCGCAAATATGCCTTTGCCGAATTTAAAGGGTGATAATATTGGAAGAGCGCAACCACTCATTATAAGCGTTGCTGTGGTA